>NC_136069.1:254210613-255631238 GCF_964261635.1 Lissotriton helveticus | reverse complement strand
TGTTCACTAAATAATGTTGCAGTATTGGCTTAAAAAAATGTCTAGTGGATCATCGTTACAAATGTGCGTAGATTTTTTATGGATTGGACTGAACATGCAAATTGTGTCAGGTAGCCAAAAGATGGCTTGGATTAGTTTGGTTTCTCACAATAAAGGAATAATTCCATGAATGATCAGAAAAAAGTAGATAGAGTTCTCAGACTAGTATACTATAAACTGATGTGTGCCAGCTTTAACACTTTAGAGCTGAGTCTTCCCTTCTCCCCAGTTATGAGCTCTTTTATATATATATATATATATATATATATATATATATATATATATATATATATATATATATATATATATATATATATATATATATATATATATATATATATATATATATATATATAGATGGGCCAGTTTGCGGTTAAGTCTTCATGACCTTTTCTCCACAAAACATATATATTCAAGCCATATTTGCACCCATTTATTCACACATTTTGGAGATTCTAAAGTTACCCACAGTATATGGATACCCCTGAAAGGAACCAAGAAAATAGCCAACATATAGCAAATAAAATGATTGGACAATGGAAAAAGTGCTGTACAACAAAGTGTGTTTTGTTTTTCTAAACTTGCCTCAATTAAAGGTTTGCGGTGCTAAGATTCCCTCTTCCCAGCTTTCAGGAACAAGCAAAGTTGTAAAAAAAGAATTTCTTTCACCACATGTTTTGCAATTTTCTGAATAGTATTCAACATTTACTATTTTTGAATCTTCTACCTACTTGCAATTTGTTGGAGAAAGAGGTATGAAACATAGGTGAGCCCAGAAAGGTCAACATGTATGAAAAATCAGCATGAGGTAAAATCTTTTGCTCCAATGGCTGATTTGCAAAAACATATAATACCGATATGTCTGTGAGTCTCTTCCTATTGCAGCAATATATAATGGTTATCGATTGCCCAAAAACATGTGCTTCCCAGAGCCAATATACAGGCTGCAGCTGAGAGTGATTTTTATTGTACCGACCATGCACCTGTCCATGAGGTAAAATTTAATGAATACAAATCTGGAGGAAGGAAAACTACATTTTTAAATGTATGCAGGATTCTGAACAGAGGATATTCCTACAACTCTGAATTTGCGGTTTCACATAAATAAGAGTATGTGATACACAAGTCACTATGCAAAATGCACATTTAAAGCTAAAAATGGAGCAGCTTATGTGGGTGGTCTAATCACCAGTGACAGGAAAGATCTCAAAATACAACATGGAGACCTCAAGATCCTTGAGATTTCTGTCTGAAACCAGATGTGGGTAGCTGCGGAATTTGAGTCCAGAGTAGGCCGAAGCACACGAAAACCTACGAACTCCAGACACTTCTGAAAACTACAAACCCGAAGAAGTCAACGGTTTTGTGGCTTTTGAGGAATCCACCACTTTTTTCTTACCCAGAATGCCTTGCAAGGTTCACATTTTTATTAAAATCACAGAATGCGCACACAGGGGAGGTTCAAGAGCCTTTCCCCCTCTAGTGAAAGACAGAGTTGCAGTTTCCACTCACAGCCCTGTCTTTGATCTATGCTCTCTTCTAAGTGGAGGAGTGAACTGTCTTAAAGTGAGTGTTTGGGTTGTTTAGGTCTTGGTGTGATTGTGATGACTGACAATATTGGGTGCTTTGTGAGGCACTTGCTTACATTTTACCTTGCAAGTTTCAGTGGAAAAGGGGTTTTGGCCAAAGTTCCTTGCTGACCCTACCAGGCTTAAATACGCAATGCCCTTGTCTGTTCAAGATGTATGATGGTAGAAAGCGGTACATAACACCGCAGTACCATCACAACGCAGCTTTTACAACGCAAGTCGTTACCACGGCTTGCGCTGTAGGGTGCTGGACTTAGGAATAGTATGGTTTACTATTTCAACTCCAGCCTACGTAAAGTAGGGAAGGTGTTGGAATAGTAAATCACACTATTCCTTAGTCTAGAGCGCTCTCCAGCGCAAGTCGTGGTAATGACTTGCGTTCTAAAATCCGCGTTGTAGTGGTACTGCGGTGTTCTGACCGCGGCGTAGTGGTTCTTTAACCCTGTGTACACCCTTTTCTGCTAATGCCATGTGATGGGATGCCCTGATGAGTTGTTTGATTTAGGGAGAAGACAGGAAGTAATATCACCGTCTGTGCAGGTGGATGATGGGAAATGCAGTGATGTCACTTCCTGTGCAAATTGATGATGGACAGTCCAGTGAAGTCACTTCTTGTGCAGATCAGTGAAGGGAAATTCCTGTGCTGATGGATGATGTTGCCTAGTTTTTATTACTTGACCAACAGGAGGCACACGTATTACCCAAATTGTAATAAAAACAGCTGCGTCATTTCAGTTGCATTGACCATGAGGCATTCTTAATTACAATGGAAATTTTTACAAAAGCGATCCCTAGAACCATCAATTTGTTTCAATTTATTTTATGGAGAATGGGTGCTTATCCATGACATTCTGTGCCAAAAACAATACAATGGACCTGATTCTTCACAAAGGTAAACTGAGACGAAAGTCAAATTTTACTACTTTTGGTATTCACAAAGGACATTTACAAGTAGTAAAGTTAGACATTCGTCTCAGTTTATGAATTGAGCCCATAGTTATTTCTGAAAGCTGATGAAAATTATGACAGTTCTATTGGCCCTAACTTAGTCAATTTACTTATTTGTAGACTCTTAAAACATTAATGATTCAGGTTAAAGACAGCTAATACTTAACTGATGATCACTGAATGAAAGTCTTCTTAAATAAGCAACCACCTAACATATTACAGCTAATGTCATATGTTAACATTTATACATTAGAGACATTTTTAGATCGTGGTATGTCTCCAAATCACACATCGTGACTCAGTTAAAAAGTGTACATTAATGCTGGGTCACTCTACTGGGCTTTGTACATAATTTGCGAGCAAAATCTTTTACTCATCTTCTTCTTATACATGACCTCCTAACTATAAAGGTATGTGGTAGCCCTGCTCCCTAGAAAGAACCCCCACTAGCCCGGACAGAAGAACTTTCACTTGTGAAATTCAGAACAAAATGTATAATTCCTATTTTTGATTATTACTGATAATATTTTACATTTTGTAATGTATCTATCTATTTTATTCCTCTATATTTCTCTTCCTCTAAGTTTCTCCATGGGCAAGCATCAGAATACCTGATGGTTCAGCTTCTACATAAATCCATGAACAAATAAAATACATTAAAACAGCAAGGAATTTCACTGGGGTAACCTTGATGTCCATCAGAGTCAATGATCAATTACTTTCCTTACAACGCGCATTAGAAAATGTTAACAAATGTCCCTTGACAACAAGCCAGTTTCTAAGGGTATAGGGAATGGTTCGGGCTAGGCTGAGAATAAATTCAGAAATCTACAAGGCCGTTGCGGACGCTGCAACATCTCCGGTGCTGATCGGCGGTAGACCGCGGTTTTCACAGGGTATACCATCGCAACTAAGAGGAGCACTTTTGGGATACATGATAGAGTCTGTTTTGAGGCTGCTTGGGGTTCCTCACTGCGCAGCACTGTGCGCTAGCTACACTGAGGTGCAGGGAACCTGTTTATCAGTGAATCTTTTGTACTTGACCTTTTTGGGTTCTGAGGAGGCCATAAGCCATTGGCTGAAATGTGGCACCCCTGTTTCTAAGGAGTTTGACATCTAATATTCAAGATCAAAAAGGAAAATGAGTCTGAAGAATATTTCAGATAATAACTGTTTTCCACTTTCTCTCCATGACCTAATGTCGCGCTACTTGGAGGTGGACCACAGAGTAACAATGTATAGGGGTTATATATTTTTTTAAACTGTATGACAAGACCAAAGTTTGCTCAAACAATCTTCATTTCAGTGGAATTTCAATTAATAAACTTGGTGTGAGACTCTCACCATTATCAATGATGTTTTCTAAGGAGTTTGACATCTGATATTCAAGAACAAAGATGGGAAGTAACGGAAAAGTTAAGGTATTCACCATACAGAGTTAAATACCATAATGTAGAGAAAGGAGAGCATGAATAAAAGATAATAATCACTCCTCATGGCGAACCCTGTAAACCACAAGGGGGTACACAACGCATCAATGAGATCTCTTGGGAAATACCTTGCAAGAAAATGACATTATTGTGGGAATACTTGCACACTATGATCACCCCACTTTATATCTAGTCAATTTTGCAGCCCCCCAAGAGCCATCATTAACAAGAGGTTCACAAATCCCAAGAATAGCAGTGATCAATCACCTCTGGTGCTAACAGCTGACATCACCAGTTTTCCTGCGATAGCAGCCGCAAAAAATATCACCACAGGTGCGACAACACCACTTCGCAACATTCTCAACGACCAGCCAGATCGGCGATAAGATCCCAAAACATGCGATAAGGGGCGTTAGCAGCATGGATTACCTGGTGTAACGTCGGACGACAACCTGCACCATAAAAGGGACCCCAGCACAGAGCCACACATGAAGAACAACAGATACCGTGGAGCTACAGATCATGCAGCTCGGACACCCAAGAGGGCCACAACACCCACCCCACCACCGCCAGGCCTGGCCCCCATCAGACCCCCATCACCCCCCCCCCCCCTCAGGACTACCACAGAGGCAGCGCTGACAAAGACAGTGGACCTTCAGAAAACACACCAGCCTCACAGACATAACTCCAGAGAATGTCATTGGCCACTACAGGCTCAAAAGGACAACCATCCTCTGCATCCTGACCATCATAGCCCACAGGCTGACGGTAACAAAACAGCGGACAACCAACATCCCTCCGCAGACACAGCTCCTGGCTGTGCTGCACCTGTTGGCCTATGGTACCCTCCAACCAACAACCGCCACAATTGGAGGAGTCTCACAGCCAGCCCTATCAAAGTTACTCACACCTGTCGTGGATGCCATTATCAGCTTGGTACCCCAGCACCTTCACTTCCCCCACACTGGGCAGGAACAGCTAGAGACCAAGCAAGGTTTCTATGCCATAGTTGGCTTCTCGCACGTGTTGTGGGCGATTGCCTGCACACATGTCCTATTTGTGCCCCCTGCCGACACTGCACACAATTATCGCAACAGAAAGCACAAGCATTCCATCAATGTGCAGACAATAGTGCACCACCGGCGAATTTTCACGAATGTCATCACCAACTACCCAGGGAGTCTGCATGATTCCTACATCTTCCAACAGTCCATCATCAACCATGGCTTTGAGGCTGGCACCTACGGAAGTGCACTACTCGTTGGTAAGTATCAAATGAACACACCCCAACACCTCAACTCCATAATCACGCAACTCACAACTCTGGGAGTGCACATGTTACAAACTCATATACAACCTGCCAAACAACATGCCCACCTACCAGACAGTGCTGGACAGACTTCAGTATGCAGACCACAGACATATCCATGTTGACATACACTGCTGGAGTTTGGAGTGCAGTGGACAGTGGATGCAACCATTTTACCCCAGGCAGTGGGGAAGATCACGGAAATGTAACTTGTTATGTCCCCCCCGTAAGCGCGAGCGAAGTGGGCTGGCCTGGCGTACCCCAGGCCAGCATAGGGGTGTGAATAAAAAGCCTGTTGCTCTGGGTGTGGTTCACTTCTGGAATGGCCAGCGTGTCTGCCAGGGCGGCGCCTCTCACCCCGCCACAAGTCCAATGCCATGGTGCCTGCGAACCTGTGTGCCTGCTGCACCCCAGGCTGCTGGTCCCCAGACCCATTTTGTCCGCCCCTGCACACCCAGGTCTAACTGCTCACCTGCCGACACCAGCGTGTGTCAAAGAGGGCCCACCACGTGCCGGTGCAAGCTCCAAGCCTGAGGCCTGCGACCTTGGCAGCCTCCTGAGGCCATCGCTGGCCTCCCAGACACAGGTCCCCAGGGCACCTTTTGGCCTCCGGTGCCTTCCAACCAAAAACCGCAAGAGTCGGAGGAGTCTCACAGCCAGCCCTATCAAAGTTACTCACACCTGTCTTGGATGCCATCATCAGCTTGGTACCCCAGCACCTTCACTTCCCCCACACTGCGCAGGAACAGCTAGAGACCAAGCAAGGCTTCTACGCCATAGCTGGCTTCTCGCACGTGTTGGGGGCAACTGACTGCACACATGTCCTATTTGTGCCCCTTGCCAACACTGCACACAATTACCGCAACAGAAAGCACAAGCATTCCATCAATGTGCAGGCAATTGTGGACCACCGGGGACTCTTCACTAATGTCGTCGCCAACTACCCAGGCAGTGTGCATGATCCCTAAATCTTCCAACAGTCCATCATCAACCAGAGCTTTGAGGCTGGCACCTACGGAAATGCACTGCTCGTTGGTAAGTATCAAATGAACACACCCCACACCTCAACTCCACAATCAGGCAACTAACAACTCTGGGAGTGCACATGTTACAGACTCACATACAACCTGCCAAACAACATGTCCACCTACCAGACACGACAGCACAACTTACTGTGGTAATCAGGGCTAGCCATGTACACAAGCCATCAACGGTATGGCACCTGAGCCACACAATAGCAGAATGTGGGGAGAGGTGGGAACCAGGCATGTGCGAAGGAGGCAAGTGACCCATGAATGAGAATGTACACAATGCCAAATGTGGCATGGATGTGCTGGACAGACTTTAGTATGCAGACCACAGACATGTCCATGTTGACATATACTGCTGGAGTTTGGAGTGCAGTGGACAGTGGATGCAACCATGTTACCCCAGGCAGTGGGGAAGCTCGCGGAAATGTAACTTGTTACCTCTCCCCCTGTAAGCATGAGCTGAGTGGGCTGGCCTGGCATACTCAAGGCCAGCGTAGGGGTGTGAATAAAAAGCCTGTTGCTCTGGGCGTGGTTCTCTTCTGGAATGGCCAGCATGTCTGCCAGGGAGGCGCCTCTCTCCTCGCCACAAGTCCAATGTCGTGGTGCCTGCGATCATGTGCGCCTGCTGCACCCCAGACCGCTGGTCCCCAGACCCATCTTGTCCGCCCCTGCACACCCAGGTATAACTGCTCACCTGCTGACACCGGCATGTGTCAAAGAGGGCCCACCATGTGCCGGTGCAAGCTCCAAGCCTGATGCCCGCTACCTTGGCAGCCTCCTGAGACCATCGCTGGCATCCCTGACACAGGTCCCCAGGACACCTTTCTCGTTGACTTACTCCACCGCTGCCTCGGGCCTATACTGCGGTCTAGTAGATCACACATCTGGAACTGAGTCTTGATTTTTTAAAGGCTGAGTTCATATCATTGTATGGAAGAAGAGGAGTAAGAGGAAGACGCAATTCAGTCACGAGGAAAAAAGGATCATCGTTACGGAGGTAATCGAACACTACCAACAGCTGCTCTGGTGCCACTAACCCTGTCCATCGCAAGCCGGCGACACATGGCTGTGGGCCCCTGCTGACCACTGCCTCCGACCTACACTGCGGTCAAGTAGGTCACACATTTGGAACTGAGTCTTGATATCATGATGGCCGAGTTCATATGTTAATGGGACGTTTGATATCACTGTACTCCCTCGATGAGGTGCGACCAACTCTGTGCATACCATTCCAACGACACGTGTCTGTGGTCCCTTGACGACTACTGCCTTCGGCCTACGCTGTGGTAAGTAGGTCACACATTTGGAACTGAGTATTGATTTATTCATGGCAGAGTTTATACCATTGGACAGGCCTCATCGCAGACTGCATCCCCTTTCAGCTCTGTTGCCACTAACTCTGTGCCCCGAAATTCATAGACACTGTCTGGTTGAACTTTAGTGGCGTCTGAGTCTATGGCCTGGGGGTTGTCTTCATCATCATATAGCTGATAATGACTTGGTGTAAAAAATGAGTCTGTAGCATTCATCTCCTCCATATTGAATGTTTCTTTTTGGTTCTGCCCTCTGCATCATGCCCTGGAATAACACCTTCCCCTGTCTCCCGAAACACCCCACGACATTCAGCTTCGACATCGATGAGAATCAACTCAGCTCACGTGAACCTACCTCAGTGCACTACAAGTCACCGTCCTGTGGCGGTGTGCCTGTGCCAACAGCAGCGTAACCGGAGCCACATTTACATTTTACGTTTACTAATTCTGTGCAGCTCAAGTCATGGACCCTTGCTGTTTGAACTTTGAACTTCTGATTGTCTAATCACTGTTGTAGTTGTTGCCAGCACCAAACACTCCCTGAGGGCTGGCTTACACTAACCCCACAGCCATCCTGCACAGGCGTCACTGGACATGTGACCCTGGTAATAAAAGAGTGCGGGCGCACGTGCCCATAGCCAGTTCCACAAACTATCTAATTGTGTTTGTGTGGTCATTATGCATGAATGACGGCCCATTACATTTTGGTGTGTACAGCGGACGCAACCATGTCAGCTAAGGCAGTGGGGGAGACCTGGGAAATGTAGCTGTGTCGTACCCCCCTTTTAGCGTAAGCAGAGTGGACTGACGTATGACAGTCCAGCGTAGGGGTTTGGATGATCACCCCGGGGCACTTGGCGTGGTTAAGATTTGCAATGGAATATAAATCCCTAGGCAATCATGGAGTTACTAATGCTACAAATCTCTAAATACATCCATCCATTAGAGACACATTATTTATGAACTCAGTGTAACATTCAACAGAAAAAAATTACATTGCAATTTTAATTTGAGGTAGTTAAAAACATAGTTTATTACACTATTGAAATCAATTCATAAAATATCTCTTTAAACTATATGTTGTATGTTGTTAACATTTAAATTCATTACCATACAATTACTGAGTTACAAAAAAAGAAACAGTTCTCTTAAAGCAATCACATAAAATGCACAGACTAAACCGTGGCCCAAAAAATTGGTTACGTTTTTGCCTTGCAAGGAAGTAACAAATTCGCGTGTCTCTGTTGTAGTGTCGGCGCCACCCGTCCCGCAATGGACAATGTTGTAGTATAGCATGCCCCCGGAGTGCAGGCTCGGCCGAAGGGATAAATGAAGGAGCGCAAGCCCGTTCGCGGTCCGGGATCATACATGCCAACTGTTGGGTGTGTCGCTATTACCGCAGCATAAGCCAAAGGTCTACCCTCAAATGCATCTCGAGTTCAGCCAGCCATGAACTCTACATCTGTGTCTGCCCTATCCTTGCCATAGGCCTACACACACGTGGCCGCACACCTTCAATGCACAACATCACAGTGTCGTTGTCAGGCTTGTGAACATGCGCAGACAGGCATGACAATGGTGTGCCGTAGGAGTGCAAGTGATGCAACCACGCTGCGCACACTATTAAATAGGCTCAGGGGGAGGGAGGAGCAGCACTAGGGCTACGTAATAAACATTGATGCCGCTCATTTACTACAAGCAGTACATGTCAAACAGGAATCACTAAGTCACACATATCACACACCAATGAACCAGTGAGCCTGCCAACACATCATACAGAACCAACTATTGACTCATGTCTCTCTGCACTGTCACAGGTGACCAAGGATATGCAATTCAATTTCAAGAAGTCTTTATTCGATTAGTTCATCATAAAAGACATAAAATACAATATAAACATACATGTGAACAGTTAAAACAAGTATTAAATCATTTATAACTAATCAGCTTCTTGTACAAATAAACAAACAGTTTTATAGAAGGACTTAAATACAACCATAGATCAATTTAAAACGAGTATTTAAATCATCTAAAATTAATCAATTTCTTGTACAAATATGCTAAGTTTTAGATAGGAGCTCTAATGCAACCGTAGCTCGGGCTGTTACCAAAAACTAGGCTGTCACCATTTGAGTACCTTTAATATGCCTACTTCTAAGCACCCAGGCCCAACCTAGGAATTTAGCAACCCCGACAACAATAAGGGAGTCTAAGTTAGTTCTTAACAATCTGGTTGCTTCCACAGCCATTCTGGTACCTAAATGTCTGCAGACCGGTCCAAGCCATTTGGCTCTGGGGGCAGAATATAGAGGGCATACATACAAAAAGTGATTCAGGCTCTCCCCAGAACCATAACACTTAGGACAGAACCCCGTCCTTTCTGTTCCCCACTTTTTAGTGAACTCCCCAATGGGAAGCGAACCGCATCTGAATTGAAAGAATAGTTTGCGGTCCAGGGGTTTAGTTATAGTGTCCCAATACCATTCAAGCTTGGGCGCATCCTTATGGACAATAAACAGACCAGTAAGGCTGCTAGGGCTCGACTTCAGGTACATATTAAGAGTCACCCAATCCCAATAACATTTTTTAAGATCCCTTTTAGAGGGAAAAATGGCTGACTCAGGCGAGGACCACAGAGAGCCAAGACCCAAAGCTAATAAAGTAGCCTTAAGGTCTCTGAACCAACCAATATTCGTGGCACCAGGACTATTTTTAACCTCCAAGCATGCTTCAGCATAATAGTGGAGTTCAGGTGTTTTCCACAGACGACGCCAGAATGTCAAAGGACGAAGTCTTGCTTGGTCCACCACCGAATGGCACCCAAGATCATAAAGAAGAGGGGTTAAAGGGGTCGACTGTGGCAAGCCTGTAGTCAACCTTAAAAATTTATTTTGGGCATGTATTAATGGGATCAGATTACTGCCACCCCAGAGTTCCGCACCATAGAGGACCGCTGATAGTACCTTCCCACCATAGATCTTTATAAGCGGGGACATTGGCCTCGTAAGTGACCCTTTGTGCTCCTTAATCAGTGCCCCGCCCAGCTGTTGATGTTTCAAAGTCATGAGCTCAATCTGATGGGTCCAGCTCAACGTGTCACTGAAGGTAACTCCCAGGTAGGTGAAATGCTTGGTTTGCTCCAGGGGGATATCCCCCATGGAAACCCTGGCGTTTATTTGCTTGTGCCCCCTCAAAACCATGAATTTGGTTTTGGACACGTTCACCTCCAGCTCATGTTCGCTGCAGAAACTCTCGAACCTTGTCAGTGCCTTTTGCAGACCCTGTCTGGTTCGTGAAATCAAGAGAGTATCGTCGGCGAACATGAGCAGGGGCATTCGCAAGCCCGCCAGGCTTGGAGCATCCGTGGAGAAGTTATCAAAGTATTTGGTAACCCCGTTGATATATAGGGAAAACAAGGTAGGGGCCATAACACAGCCCTGCCTGACTCCCTTATCCACTGGAAAATTTTCCGTCACCTCTCCCGGTTTTCCCCAGCGCACATACGCAAAGGTCTGGGCGTGGAGGTTCACTATAAGGCGAACCAATATAGGGGGCATACCCATATCCAATAAGGAGTTCCATAAACCTGCCCTCGGGACCAGGTCAAATGCTGACCTAAGATCCACGAAGGCCGCGTACAGGTTGCCTTTTCCCAAAGTAACTGTCTTCCAATGCAAAAGCATAAAACGGAATGCCTGATCCAAGGTGCTCACATGGGATCGAAACCCTGCTTGAAGAGGGGTGAGGATATCATACTCCTCTATCCATGCCTGGATCCTAGTGAGCAGAAGACGGGTGATAATCTTCTGTACCGCGTCTATTAAGCTGATCGGCCGGTAGTTGGATGGAACCGACCGATCACCTTTCTTAAAGATCGGCAGTATTTCAGCACCAGCCCAGGAATCGGGTACTCTGGCGTCCGCTGCCAATGCATTAACCAAACGCACCAGATATGGAACCCAAAGGTCATGGTCCTCCCAAAAAATATCCGCAGGGATACAGTCAGGACCAGGCGCTTTGCCCCTAGGGATAGCTCTCAAAACTGCTTCAACTTCCATAGCCGTAAATACAAGAGTGTCAAAGGATAATGGCCATCTAATGGAAACATACGCTGTATTGCAGCATCTAAATTGTTCCACAAAATGGGACACCCATTTTTGTGGTTCAACAGAAGCAGGGCTTGGGCGATCGTCCTGTGAATTACCCCACCTAAGAAGGTGCCAGAACTGCTGTAGATTCCTACTCCCACAGGCCTCAGTTAGCGATGTCCAACGCTCATTATCCCAATCAGCTTTGGCATGACGTTTTGCTTCATTAAAGGCTTTCCTACTTACTTTAATTAGGGCAGGGTTCTTTGATTTTAGAGCCTTGAACAGATCTGCGTGAGACTTCTTACAGGCTTCATTAAACCAATTTAGTGGTTTCTTACCCTTCCCTCTCCCTTTATTTGCAACATATTTAACAAAAAAAGATTTTAGGGACAAAAATAAACTGGCATGAATAGCTGCAATGTCTAAATTCTGTACACCACAGTTTGCAGTTTCTGCCAGGGAGTTTGAGACCAGAGCTCTGATCTTTGTACGTGCTTCCACGTCTACCGAAACCTTTGGCCATCGTACCCTCCTCATATCATTTGAAAGTACAACCGCCTCCTGAACAGGATTAGGGTGTCGTACATTCAACCCAAGGAAACTAAAATCCTTTAACTCTGCCACCAAAGGATCATGGTCACTTTCTTGGCGCCGTTTAACAGACATATCCAGAACCACCGGCCACATTGATATGTCAACTAAAATGTAGTCAATACGACTACTGTGTCTACCATTAAAAAAGGTATAATTACCCATCCTATCCGAGCTAGTCCGACCATTGAGTGCTCGGAGCCCCCAGTTCAGACAAAGACCTTTAATATATACAGCTGCTTGAGACCATTTGTTTATCGGGGGTAATTCAAGTTGTGGAATCCCCCAGATCTCGTCCTCTGCATTTGTTAACAGACCATCATCATTACTTAATGGTTCAAAGCAGGTATTAAGATCACCCATAAGCACTACATGACCTAAGTTTACATTAGAACTTAAAAACTCATCTAAGCAAGCAAGGGTGTCTGCGACTCTGCCACCCGTCATACCCCTAGCATAAACATTGATCAACAGTATATCCAACCCACTGCCTGTTCGGATGCTAACTATCAATAAATCTAAACAATCAATAAAAATTTCATTGACAGTTACACCTGCAGCTTGACGAACCCAAGTTGTTAGGCCACCCATAGCCCGACCTCTTACGCCTTTAGTCGCGGGTTTATAGAAATTCAAAAAGCCGGGGAGATACACTGGAGAAATTGCCCAGGTTTCCTGAAAACACCAAATATCCCCAAGTGAGATAAACTCTACCCAATCAGGAATACATGTTCGAGGTTCTAGCCCTGCAATATTCCAGCAACCCATAACAGTACCCTTATTGTACATTTGTTCACATAGGTTGGTATTCTCAGACACGTGGGAAACATTAGACAGGGGGGGAGTTTCTTCATGCCCAGGGGCAACCAGGCTTGTACCCAACATCGTCAACCCAGCAGACCCAACTTGAGGACATGGGGGTTGGTATGCACCCACTGTAATAACATTCATTGAAGGCAAAGGGGTTAGAGACAAATCCAGTGTACCCATCTCCAATTGGTTACTCATGTCCCCCTTCATAACGTTACATGGATGCGCAACAGAACTTCCAAAATTATTAGATGAATTAAGGGGAACCACCCCCCCTCCCATGTAAACCAGATGAGATACATCATCCCCTATTGACAATACTGGTCAATCATTTGATGATAACCCTGATAGGGGATCATAAAGGTTCCTCAACGGTATGTTCCAATGATCTTTTGGGTTAAAACTAGTTAGATTTGGATAAACTGGATAGTAGTTGGGGGGTTGTTGGACCTGCGAAAAGACATGGTTGAAAGGAACTGTGGGGTACAGAGGATTATTTGTGACAAAGTTATTTGATAAAACTGGTGGGCCGGGGGGTTGAAGTTTAATTTTAGCCCAACCCGGTGTCTGTGGGGGACAGTTGTAAGTAGATTGGGTGTAGGAACGATACCGTACCTCAGGGTTAATTTGTGGTCCATGATAGCTAGGAGTAAAATTGGACCATTTGAGGAGGCTTTTGGTATTTGAAACATGGGGTCGTTCAGTTGGATTAATCAGGGTCTCAGGATAAAAGTAACTAAGATTCCTGGTAGAAACCCCTCCCTCATGTTTCCCTACAAACCAATCAGAGATGTAAGATACTACTCTGTTGTCCCTAAAGTTGATGATAACTATATCACCCTCTATATCCTTTGGGCGAACCCCCACCCATTGGCATCTTCTGACCGTGACTATGTCCCCATTAAGATGTGCAGGAAGGGGTCTATTTGTCTTTAGCCAAAAGATGACTTTATTTTTTAAACTTTCAATGTTTTCCCGATCCCCTTCCGAGACAGGTGGCACACCCGTCATTACAATAACAAAGTTCATAGAGTCCGGCGGCAAGTCCACATTATGCCTTTTTAATGGGGGATTGTGGGAATTACCAATAAGGGGAGCCAGTGTACCCACCCCTTTCTTTATCTGTTTCACAGTTCCCTGTAGCGGGAGTTTACTAACAACTGCCCTGGGGTTCGCATTAGCCGTGCTGGCTGGTCTTGGAGGTTTAACAGCCACAGCCGACACTTTAATTGGAATAGTGGCTGCATTGGTTACACTATTAGGGGGTTTACTGGTATTAGTATTTATAGTACCTGTCACGGGATTAGCAGTTTGGGTGTTGATGGGAACACCCTTACCCTTAACAGAGGTGGAAGGCTGTGTTAGCTCAGGGAACACCAATAGGCGATCCAATTTTTCACTCACAACCCTAACCCGCTCCAGCAGAGGTAACATGTAAGACTTAATGAGCTTCTCTATGAAGACACGAGACGCCTCACTGAGTCCTTCAAGAGCTAGGTCCGGAATAGGCAGGATTTGTATTTCTGGTGTCGGTAACTCTACATGATGAGGGATTAGTTGTTCTGGGATAACAATTGGTGGGGGAGTTATTACAGTTCGGCAATTTTGGCCTTTCCTTTTTACCCCACCCTTTCTCCTTCTTTTTCTCGGTGGGGAACATACCACCCTCTTAGCATCATCAGGCCCGATAGCAGCATCGCCCACACCCTTCAGTGGTGGGTTCTCACTGGGTTCAATACAGACCAGTGAAGGGTTGGGGGACGTGGGACAGGGCCCCCTATGCTTAGGTTGGCTATCTAAAATATTTACATCCACAAAACTCGAGTGATCAATAGGAATACAAAGTAGCTGATCACCACAGGTTGCACTGACACATGGCGGCGAAATAGTAGGAAACCTAAATATGCTAGGAGTTTGGTTAATATCTGTACCATCATCCTCAATCGAGCTCAGCCCTCGGACATCCGTGGCCTGAGTAAGATTTGAGTCTGATGGGAGGGGCAATTGGCTTCTCTTCAGTTGCTCTATTGAGCGTCGTCGCACCGCTCTTCTTTCGGCAAGGAGGAGATCCCTATCTACATCCTTAGTTGTTTTTTTAAAAAATTTATCAAGAGGGCCTAGTGGAAAACTACCCACACCAGGGGGTGCTGAATGACTCATATCGAACAGTGGAATAAGCAAGAGTAGAAAGAGAATATAATAACTACCCCTTTTTAGTACCTTGATACAGAGCTGGCAGGGGCAAGGCGGTGGGCAACTATAAGGAATAAATAATTAAAATGACATACATTATTAAAATACAAATGACAATACCGTGGCCCAGCCCGGCCTCCAGCGGCCCCGGACGGCCACAGACGGTCCCGCCCTTGTGGGACGCTCCCGCACGCTCCCGCTAGCGGGTGCTGGCTTCCCTTTACATAGGCCGATGAGTTTCAAGCGGGGCGTGGTGGACAGGGAGAGCGGCCAGGTGGTGGTGGGCGGGCGCGGTATGCAGAGACTTCTGGTCCTTGAAGTCCTGCACCGCGCGCTCGCAGCCCTGGTCCAGTCCACGCTCTCGCAGTCCAGCTCCCAGGTGTCACTAGGGCGCAGCGGGACCCGCGGAGCGGGTTCCGCAAGTTGTAGTGTGGTAGTGGTAGTTAAGGGTCAGGAATGCCCTCCGTCCTCAGTTCGCAGCAGACTCAAATAAAAACGGCGTCCCACGACGGTTTCCTCGCACAGCCCTTTTGGTGAGTTTCAAGCGGGGCGTGGTGGACAGGGAGAGCGGCCAGGTGGTGGTGGGCGGGCGCGGTATGCAGAGACTTCTGGTCCTTGAAGTCCTGCACCGTGCGCTCGCAGCCCTGGTCCAGTCCACGCTCTCGCAGTCCAGCTCCCAGGTGTCACTAGGGCGCAGAGGGACCCGCGGAGCGGGTTCCGCAAGTTGTAGTGTGGTAGTGGTAGTTAAGGGTCAGGAATGCCCTCCGTCCTCAGTTCGCAGCAGACTCAAATAAAAACGGCGTCCCACGACGGTTTCCTCGCACAGCCCTTTTGGTGAGTTTCAAGCGGGGCGTGGTGGACAGGGAGAGCGGCCAGGTGGTGGTGGGCGGGCGCGGTATGCAGAGACTTCTGGTCCTTGAAGTCCTGCACCGCGCGCTCGCAGCCCTGGTCCAGTCCACGCTCTCGCAGTCCAGCTCCCAGGTGTCACTAGGGCGCAGCGGGACCCGCGGAGCGGGTTCCGCAAGTTGTAGTGTGGTAGTGGTAGTTAAGGGTCAGGAATGCCCTCCGTCCTCAGTTCGCAGCAGACTCAAATAAAAACGGCAGACCAAGGATATGCACTTTGCCCTTGTATAATGACACCCCTCCGAGCCCCGAACACACAGGCCCAGAGGCAGCACAATGCGGCCCACAAATGCACCAAGGGCATTGTGGAACACACATTTGGCATTTTGAAGTCACGTTTCAGGTGCCTGGACATCACAGGTGGAAGGCTCCTGTACACCCCAGACATCGTGTGCAAGATGATTTGTTGCATGTTGTGTGTTGCCCAACATATGTGTACTCATAAATTCCCCATGGTTACAAGTGCCAGATGCACCGGATGATGATGAGTAAGATGAGGCTTGTGGGCCACACCCCACTGCAGCTGCAGCAGGATTAGCCCTTAGTAACACCATCATTGACAACTTCTTCACATGAGCACGTCACATTGTGACAGTCCTTAGCAATCATGGGACAGTACAAAATGACCATAGGCACAGCAGGTGGAAATAAATTCATTCCAACACACATTCCCTGAGTCTATGTCACTCCTCTGTACAAGCACATCACTCTGACAAGTGTAAGTGCAACATGTAGTGCTAACAATCTCAAAAAATGAAAATAGATGGTGGGTGTGTCACCTCTGTACAGAGAAGCTGTTTGGAGTGTCACAAATTCGACATGCCATTTCTGTGTGTCAAAGATAGTACGGAATCCCACTCATCAGAGTTTCACATGTGTGCCAAATCATTACATATAGGCTGTCCTTTGTGACCTACAATTGACAACAGGGCTTCTTTTGGGGTCAGATATGTACCTCCATGATGCAGGGATGCACCCTGTGACTCAAGTCCCACAACATGTGCAACATGGACTTAAGGGGGAATCACTGCCCCTACATTCGTCCATGCTTTCATACTTGATTAATCATAGACATGACACGTGTGTGTGTATTAGTATGTATTATTCACGTTCAGTGGAGTGTTGAAGCTGTCTTAGTACTGGGCCATGCAGACAACACTTTACAATGTTGTCCCGTGGAAGGCCAGCCAGAGTCCTTTAGGGATTGACAAGTTACTCAGAAGGGGAAGAGTCCAATCCGCAGGCTGGTGCTGTGTCATTGTTAAGCAAACAAAATATGGCAGTCCATGTCGAGGTCCAAGGTTAGTGTCGCAGAGTGTATCGGGGACAGTGGAAGGCGTTTTTCCAGGGCATGATGCAGAGGGCAGAAGCATGCAGAAACAAGCCATGTGGCCGAGATGAGTGCTACTGCTTCCTTCTTGCCACTAAGGCAGATTCATCCTCATCTTCGTCTTCTGACGTTTCATGTGCCTCACATGTGGGTGGTGCTGTTTGGTCTACAGCACTGTGTGACACTGACACATCAGGGGCCAGAGATGTGGATGTAGAAGTAGCAGCAGCATTCATCTGCGCAATGTCTTGTGGCATCACACCCATGAAGAGGATCTGCAGGGCATGGAAGATCCCATCTACAGCTTTCTCATGGGCAGCCGTGGTAGCCATTCTTTGCACCTGCATCCGTTCCGTGTTCTCCATGACCCTCCTTATGTTTCCCAATTCACTGATGACATCGCTGTAGCCACTCTGACTAGACAGTTGTTGTTGTCTCCGAGTCATGACTCCAGCGACGCCAGGCATGGATTGTTGGAGGGCATGGGTGGACTGTGGGTGTCCGCTAGGGAGTGTAAGTGGTCCCTGATGGGACTTAGACACTCACCTATGGCATCTAGTTTGGCTGCCATGAGGTCGAACCCAACCCGCACCTGTTCAGCCAGCTCCTTCTGGCGGTTTAACACATGGCGTTGGAACACCTTGTGTTCTTCGGTGAAGTGTTGGTAGCCAGACATGGTGGTGGGTGCTTCCTGTTGTGTGGTCTGTGAAGGGGGTGAGCTCCCCTCGATGGTGCTGGGCTGCCCTGCTACTGGAGGTGGGATGCAGAGGTTGTCCATGAACCGTTGGAGTTCATCGTAGTCGTTGTCCTGGGGGTCTTCTCCATCATCACAGACGTGATGTAGGGTCTGCTCTGCAGGTGTTGATTGTCCCTCTGCAATGTAAAGGTGAGATGCAGTTTCACAGTGTGTCCCATGTATGTTTACGCATTGGCGAAGTTTACATACAGACTGCATGACAATGTACATTGTGACTGTTTGTGAGGAGATGCCTATTTGATGAGGGAAAGTGGACATTTGTACTACATCACGGATGTGAGGTTGTACTTGTACATTGTCATCTCACAGTTTTTTTTCTCTGCTTTTATGGTGCATTTTCCCGCATGACGCGAGGTAATTGCAGGTCTGTTGCTGATTATCGCAGATTTTTGCATCACAGTTTGGGACATCACCGCTTTTTTCGCATTTGTGTTTCGCATTTTTCAGGCATCGCGTTAATTTTAATGGTCTCATTTGATGCGTTATTGTGTGACTATCGCATGGTACCACCGTGTTGAGAATACAATGTTAACACAGCTTTATTTTCCCACGATAGACTGCGATGAGGGAAGTTGCGTTAAGCTAATGTTGCGATAATTATCACACGTTCTTGAGAATATCCCCCTCTGTTTTTTCAGTTCAAGAATAGCTGACTAGTACTATGAGTATTTATCCAGGTTTTGTTTCATAATTTTGTATACAAAACACTATTATTTTTTCTTACATATTTGTCTTTTTATTATTTTCGTATCATTTGTTTCAGTACAACACGTTATATGTTTGCTACGTTTGGATGATTCAACATAATTCTGTTTTATATGTCCATGGATACAGAAAATGCAAAAAGTGGCCCTTTAATGACGTTATATGTTACAGTACATGCAGAAATTATTTAGAAAAAATATTGTGAATAAAACACAAGGGCCTAGAAAATTAAGTTCCTGCACCCCACTTTTTTCTAGGTACTCACCATCGAAAGAGGACAGCTAGGGTATTTTTCTAGTTTACACTATTAACCGAACCCCAATTTGGCTGGGCAATAAGAGCCCAACACCCCTAATACGTCAATACTGGGAGGAAAAGGCATTTCTTGTGCCTTTTCTATGTGAGCATTATTTTTTTGCCAGGCAGCAAACGTTTTCTTACAAGCCAGCTGGCAGGCTTTTTTATGAGCAGGAAGCCTGCTTTTCAGTAGTTTAGCTTCAGGCTGACTGGATGAGTCACATTCAGCAGCCATGGAAAGCCCCAGATGTCTCAGTTTTGAAGAGAAGTGTTGCACCTCTCTTGGGATATAGGAGATGAGAAATACGACCCTGAACGAGCTAGGTGGGAACTGGAATATTCATCCAATTAACACAAAACGGGATAAACGCACCCTCAGAGTCCATACCTAGAATACATTAAAAGGGTGTCTCTAAGACCCATATCAACATACAGCCTGAAAACGTAGATAACATTTAAAATTCGTCTGCAGAGGAGTAGGATCAAAACACCTTTTCAGGGAGTTCCTTCTTAACCGGAAGGACACCATCTCTCAATGACAAATTTCTTTCACATCGCCTGTGCCTTTGAAACTCCACGTTGGCTGAGTATACAGCACCCGCTAACAGTAGAGGGAGACCTGTGTCTGCACATTGGACCGTAGGTTGGTTCTATTATACATGATTAATCACCTCCCTTTTTTGGACTCATATCTAACTGTCAGAGGTTATTAATGTTATGTTTTCTCTTACTAGTATTATTAGACTTTAGTGGCTTCACAATTTTACCAGACCTCGCACACGACACCACATCGTATTCGCAATTCGCCAACAGTGAATCAATCAATAAATCAATCAAGAGTATTTATAAAGCACGCTACTCACCCGCTAGGGTCTCAAGGCGCTGCATGCAGTAACTCATCCATTGACCTATGTTGTGTTGGTGCATCATCTTATGTAGCTTTTGAAAGTTTCAGCAAAACACACAAGATGATGGACGGAATGTTGCACAATGGCAAAACACTCACCCCCAGTCACAGATCTGGGTTTAATCCATTGTTATTTTGCTCACCAAGCCACCCCAGTTCAGACATGGCCATATGCAAATCAGTCTGGACCCTGTGCCTCATGGGAACAGTCCAGCCCGAACTGCCAAGCCATGTCTTCCCTGGACCGGAATCAAGCATCCTAGTACCGGTTTCTGGCTATCAGCCGTCTTCAGCCAGGATAGCTTGACTCCAGTGGCCTAGTGAGCACGGGACTTGTTTTGCTGTTCACCCTATGTGGTAAGGGTATGCCCAGACGTGGTTCCCGTGCTCACTAGGCCACTGGAGTCAAGCTATCCTGGCTGAAGACTGTGATCAACAAAGCACACAGTGCCCAACTCTTTAAAATGAATCGGGACAGAATTGACAATGCACATCATTGTTCAAGAAGGGAATGCCAGCCTCCATTTCAGCATTTGAATTTGTAATGTGCTGGCACTGTGAACCCTGTGCCATTAAGGAACAGGGGATGCAATAACACCAAAAGTTTCCTATTGGCAAAGTGGCATTAAGGATGCAAACCATTCTCCTTGAGACCACTACCTACAAGAACCTGCAATGTCTGTTCAATGCCCTACAGCTCCTCTGCTCTCTCCCTCCTTTAGCTATTTTTTACCACATTCCGTCCACAGACACATTAGAATCCTCTATAACGCTGCACGGTGTTCTGCATTCAACCTGGCAACCCCACATCCTGCTCTTCTCTCACTCACTCCAGCAGCACAGTTGCTTCTTTTCAGCTGAGTCCAAAGATGCCCCTATGTGCTGTTTCCTTGTGCTTACCAGATGAACCATCTCTTGACTTTCAACCTTTTGCAATCTTGACCCAAACCCCCATTGGGTTTTATATTTAGGCTTAATTTGAGCTTCCACCTGCTCCAGTGCAACCCTCCGGCCTTTCCTTCTGTCTGATAGTTGGGTTGTGGGCGTGCTGCTCCCTTTGATTAATTCAAAAACCTTCCATAGAATCAGTTCTCTTTATTTACCTTCTATCAAACCATTGCATTCTTGTCATTGACATCCTGTTTCAACAAAAAATCCTTTGCTTGTCTAGCACTGCTTCTTCCATGACTCATTTTGTTTGCCTAGTGGGGTGTGTCAGATCTGTGGCTTTGTATAATCGATCCCTGTAAGAAATCCCAGTAGTAAGGAGAAGCTAATCGATTGCCTAGGGACATTGAAGCAGGATTTATATAGGCTCCTAAGAGACTACTTGTCAGGAATTCCCAACAGAGGAAAGCCAAAATGTCCTTAAGTTATAAATCTTTAGTAACATTTATAATGTCAGAACATCCTTATTGCGAGGAACTAAATTGAAGCAAGAATCAGCAATTCCAAAAGTAACATCCTTAGATGAGTACAAAAAAGTAAAGTAAAAAAACAGATTTATAAAAGTAGTCAGACTGCATTGATTAGCACAAAAAATAATCGGGAAAAAAATAAGCAAAGCAAAAAATAGTTTTTAATGTAAATTAAAGGGGCCAACAGTTATTAGAAGGTAAATAGAACTAAACAAATAGCTTTTGGAAAAGCTGGAAAATTCCGTAAACATTTAGGAAATTCCAATGGGGTTTGCATTGGGATAGGGCAAAAGCACTTCAGTTGACTTCATACTTGGAGATTTTATCGAGTTGAACACTTTTTATTAGTAGCAGCAAGACAATATAAGAGGAAGCCTCAACAAAATGATTCAGCCTACAAAAGAAATTATGATTACGAATCTGGTCCAGAGATCATTGTTCAGCGACAATTAATCCCCAAATTTGAGGATTAGCAGCAGGCAGAGCGCCCCACTAGGTACACAAGGAAGCTGGCTTCCTCAGGTCTGGAGGGAAGACATGTCCTGGGAGAACATGGGATTATTGAAGAACAGCTCCTCTGCTTGTTAGTCTCGGATTCAAAGAAGGCTACGATGGTTCTGGTGGGCTGGTTGCCAAACCCACTAAAGCTGTGGAGGTTTCACTTCAGCCATTTCTGCGACAACCCACCTGCCGAATTTAGAGTTCACTTAAAATGTCAGCTGGGACGTTTCACTGAAATGTGCTTTATGAACTAGTCCACCGCGGCACTGCGGCATGACAATCCAGTAGACATATCACTTGTGTTTCAGAAAAAAAAAAAAACGGAAGCATTTTTTGTTTTTAACCGAAAACAAAACACTGGGATGTTGAACTCAGAAGTGTCCAGGTTAAAAATGCAGTGTTACCGCATCTGGCAACAAAGGTCGCGTAGGGACAAAGGTTAATTTGTAAAAAAATAAAATAATAAATAAAAGTGTCAGTGCACTTGTCAAGAGCAAACACAAGGAGATGATGGACGGAGCACTAAAACTTTTCCGACACTAACCCACAGTCACTGGTCTGGGTAGAATCCATCATCGTTCTTTAGCTCACTTCACCACCCCAGTTCAGACACAGCTATATGCAAATCAGTCTTGACAGTCGTGACCCTCGGTACAATCTCTGGACTCTGTGAGGACATCTTGTCTGTTTTGCCCCGTACCTGCACTGGCGCCACTTCTTGCCGCTCCCGCTTCACGGGAGCCGCTACGTGGGAGGACTGCCCACCAACGCTGCCTGTTTGCTCCGTGCTTGCTGTTCACCTGAGGCGCTGAGAGGCTGCAGGGGAGTCGCGCGGCAGGGACTCGCTCTTCCAGGAGTCCCTGCGTGACCAACCAACATCCGGTCAGCGCCCCCTGCGTGCCCCGCCCACAGCCGGCAAAAAGGTGAAAAGGACCCCGGAGCAGCCCACCTGCGTGACCCTCGGTACAATCTCTGGACGCTGTGAGGACATCTTGCCTGTTTTGCCCCGTACCTGCACCGGCGCCACTTCTTGCCGCTCCCGCTTCGCGGGAGCCGCTACGTGGGAGGACTGCCCACCAACGCGGCCTGTTTGCTCCGTGCTTGCTGCTCACCTGAGGCGCTGAGAGGCTGCAGGGGAGTTGCGCGGCAGGGACTCGCTCTTCCAGGAGTCCCTGCGTGACCAACCAACATCCGGTCAGCGCCCCCTGCGTGCCCCGCCCACAACCGGCAAACAGGTGAAAAGGACCCCGGAGCAGCTCACCTGCGTGACCCTCGGTACAATCTCTGGACGCTGTGAGGACATCTTGCCTGTTTTGCCCCGTACCTGTACCGGCGCCACTTCTTGCCGCTCCCGCTTCGCGGAGCCGCTACGTGGGAGGACTGCCCACCAACGCTGCCTGTTTGCTCCGTGCTTGCTGCTCACCCGAGGCGCTGAGAGGCTGCAGGGGAGTCGCGCGGCAGGGACTCGCTCTTCCAGGAGTCCCTGCGTGACCAACCAACATCCGGTCAGCGCCCCCTGCGTGCCCCGCCCACAGCCGCCCTCCCACCTACAAAATCAGGGGAAGGAACGTCTTGCGGGACGCAAGCGGGACGCCGGGCGAAGCCCGGGCCAAGGGCGGGCCCGTTTTAGCCCGTTCTAGACCGAGCGAGGCCGGGCTGGGCCACCCCCCTTGGCCTTGCGATCTGGTCTTCACGTTTTCTACCTAAGGTACTTTTGTTTGTTCTCAATTTTTGCGATACTACTAGATTAGAAGATAACCATTCTTTTCCATCATGACCAGGGGATCCAGAAGTAAGACGGCCATGAAAACTGCTCTGCTTACTGGGCCTCTTGATCAATTCATTACACGTACTAACGAGGCCATTAATTTAAGCATTTCTTTATTGGAGCGGAGGGTGTCACAGGATTTGGCTATCGCTAGGAGATCCTCCCTGGGCCCGCTTGCATCAGTACAATCGCCACTTCAGTTGACTACATCGATCCCGGTGCTACTACAACCAAACGCCATAGCTGAGGTCCATTCTATCCCGAAAACGGTCGACCTGTCAGCTACTAACATCACCTCTGACTTTGACTCTACGGGAAACCTTGAGAATTCCCCAGACCTTCAGTTACTGTTATCTCAAGATCAATGCCCCGAGACTCAGTCAATTGGGGCGAAGGAAGGTGCGGTTCCAAAACAGGTCACAGACCTAAAGAAAGGCAATCCTACGAACCACCAACCTGTTATTACCAACAAGAATGGGGCAACCATCATTCCACCACAGGGCGCCCCGAACGATCCCTACCCGCTATCTATTAACTCATTGGAACCTATAGCTAATTCAGCACCTACGGCAAATGTAGGGGGGTGTCTGTACCTTAAGTGACTCCAATTCCCAGCTTTTAGCAAATATTAGAGATTTACTTCACCATGCTTTGAAACCCGTAGAACTAAGCATTATGTCGATAGAAAAACAACTTGCCATTCTCACTCAGAAGCCATCGACTCAGCTTAGCTTGGCCCAAGCAAAATCTGGGGTGGGTATAACGATCTCTTCTAGATCAGGAGCTCTAGGGGCACACTTGGATAGTGGAGTTACGTGTTCTACGTCATCAAAAACACAGCCCAATTCAACTAAGTATAAAAAGCCAGAAACATCTTCTTCTTCAACCCCCCTTGGGAGTTTGTGTATGACTGAAACCACGGCTACCCTTTCTTCTCAGCCCACCGTTGCTCAGTCCACTCTTACTTCTCAGCCCACTGTTGCTCAGTCCACCCAGTCTGCCCCAACAAGGGTCTGACTCAACCTTCTAATAAAAGGCCCATCACTCCACTTTTGCCCCAGCATCCACCATTGACTCGACCAGATGAGGGAAAGAGGGGTCTTAGGTCCAAGCGCCCAGTTCACTTATCACCAGAAGTGTCCCCTTATACCATCATTCTTACTGGGGTCCCCGAGCTATCCACAAATAAAGAGGAGCCATCTTGGTCCCTATGGAACAAGGTCTCACAGTGGCTCACAATGAATAGGTCCCTCCACCCTCCCCATAATAGTCGAATCACAGCAGTACGTCGAGTCCTGTGGATTGGAGACGAACCAAAAAATATACAGGGAGACTGTATTATAGTGACCTGTGATGATCCAGACATGGTGGATTACATTTGTTCCTGGCCTGCTTTGACCAAGAAGGGGGGGATTGATGCACATCACCTCTCCTCCTTCTACCCTTATGAACGTAGCCACCAGAACATGTTAGCTCCTAACTGGGTACACCCTCCTGAGCGTCAGCACCCGACAATACCAAACTGGGCGCAACCACCTGAGCATTCGCTCCCAATAGTTCCAATCTGGGCCCAACCACCACTTGAGCGCCAGCACCCGATAGTCCCTAATTGGGTGCAACCACTCGAGCAGCAGCACTCGACAGTGCCAAACTGGGTGCAACCCCCTGAGCGTCAGCTCCCGTTAGCTCCTAACTGGGTGCAACCTCCCGAGCGCCAACATTCGTCAGTTCCAAACTGGGCGCAACCATCCGAGCGCATGTGGAACAACATAGGTTCCTGGTACCCACAGAAGAATAGGAGTAGAGAGTGGGGTCAGCGGCCATGGCGCCCTAATAGTGACCATTTTACTGCGGGGGGTGGCGGGGCATCCCCGTTAGTAACAGATTTGACTGCCTGGAAATGGTCGATTGACCATTGGCCACTCCTGACAGGGATAACCTTACCCAGGGGGGTCAGGGGACAGATGGGATGATAGGCAGTTTCTTAGCTACCCACCAAGAAATCCGTATAAACCCAGATTTACTCACTGATCCTAATTCTATTATAAATTTAGCTGGTACCCATACTCCAAGCAGAATTCTTGACATAGATGTAGCTCTCTCAGTGCCTCATCAGGAGCCATCTGAAGTTTCTATAGGTGATAAGCAGCCTGCCCCTGACATACCGCCACCACAACAAGATGGGGCTACTCATACAGTAGCCGCATTGGCGGGGCTTAATTTTGTTACCTGGAATATAGCAGGTATTACAGGTAAATTGAATACCCCTTTTTGGGAGGAATTTATAGGGGCCGGTTATGACATTATTTGTCTTCAGGAAACGTGGTGCCAAGAACCAATTTACGTAGAGGGCTATACATCTTACTGCCTTACCGCATCTAATTCCCCTTCAGGTAGAGCTAAGGGCGGTCTACTGATGTTAATTTCTAATAAGTTGACTAACTTTAATATAAAAAGTTACTCCTTTATTGAACCACATAGCCAGGTGTTACGGTTAGAGGCCAGTAAATATAGAGATCTAATTCTTGTTAACTTTTATAATAACACCTTTGACGCTTCTAGGGGAAACATTTTATTTCCCCTGGAATCCGTTCTCAAAAGTGTATTGGCATCCTCCCGTAGAGTGGCAGTCATCCTGTGGGCTGGCGATTTTAACATCCAGCCATGCCCTTTAGCACCAGGTAACCCATGCGGTTTTAGGAGAGAGTTGGGCAATAATGGGGTGGTAGACAGAGTGGAATCTCTTCATTTTCCACACTGTAACTATGGTAGTCTTTTAAATAACATGATAGCCAAATTCGACCTAGACCTGCTTAGCTGTAATAGAAATAAGTTCAATCATACTTGCCCTACATTTACAGGCAGGCATGCTAATACTAACATCGATCATATTCTGCTGTCAAATACCAGTGAATTTACCAACCTGAGGGTCAGGGAAGAATCCCTTAGTGACCATAATAGTATCCTTTTAACTCTACTGGGCTGGGGATTTAAGTCATCCAATAAAGAATCCTGTTCCACTGATATAGTCCCCACGAGACCGAACGGCCCAAGAATCAAATGGGCCGGAATTGACCCTGCGAAAAAACTTAAGGAGGTCGTGGAAAAATGTATGAATGTCAAGTTACACCATGATTAACACAACCATAGAAGTTGCCTTTACCAAGAAGCAGTCTAAAACTAGAGTAGCTAGGTAGGGATGGTTTGATAAACCTTGTACCCTGTCCCTACGTGAACTTAAAAAGGCACTGTGCCTTAAACCACGCGACCTTAATAATATCAAAATTATGCGTGTCAAATACAAGGAGGCCCTCTCTAACAGGAAAAAGGCCCTGCAAGAAGAAGTCTGGGATAATCTTTGTCGAGCAGCGGAAACCCAAAACAGTAAACTTTATTGGGAGACTATAAATAGCCCCTTTTTAAACACTGAGGGGATTCCGGAATTGACATCTTCTGTAGCATGTAACGCATGGATTGAACATTTTTCTAACATTTTTAACCCGGAAGGGAAGCCCTTAGAAACTCCGGCCCATGAGGTCTCAGCCTGGTTGCCCTTATCATTGGGAATTAATCTGGAGGAGGTCTATGAAGACCTGTCCGATAGTAAAGGAGGAAAGGCCCCTGGCCCCGATGGAGTGCCTATAGACCTTCTTAAATCTGAAATGAATCTGTGGGCACCCATCTTGGTAAGGGTCTTTAAGGCCGCAGCTGAGGGATGTCCACCACCATCTTGGGGCCAGTCGGTCATCATCCCCATATTTAAGAAAGGCAGTAAATCGGAGGCAGGTAATTATCGCCCCATCTCATTATTGGATGCCTCAGTAAAGGTGATGAGTCGAATTATGCTGAAGAGGCAGGAAACCTGGGCAAATGAAAAGGAAATCTTAACTAGGGTCCAATATGGTTTTAGAAAAGGTATGGGGACACTAGAACAATGTGTAAATTTAGATCTTTTAATCAACAAATACACAAAAGTTAAAGAAGGGAACCTGTTTTTATGTTTTGCGGACCTGAGTAGTGCGTTTGACTTGGTTGACCACCGTATATTATGGCAGGTCCTGACAGAGGCAGGAGCACCAAAGGAGATTGTACATTTTTTGGCCAGGCTGTATGAGAGACTGTCATGTAAGGTGCGCTATGGATTCCTAGGCGAATGTACCCCTTTCTTCAAAGTTTCAAGAGGCATCCGTCAGGGTTGTGTTTTGGCCCCCCTTTTATTTTCTCTTTTTATTAACCAAATTGATTTTATACTGTGCCAGACCTCTGCTGATGCACCTTTGATTGGAGGTAAACCGGTGCCAATTTTATTGTACACGGATGACGCTGTGCTATTATCCCGTACTCAGATTGGTCTACAGCGCCTCATTGATAGATTTATGATGTTCATAGACAGTAGGAAGCTACTAGTAAATATAACTAAAACCTTTGTAATGTCCTGTGGGTTGAAAGCTAAGAAATCCAATTCCAGCTTTTTTATTGATAAGGACAAAATGTCACTAGTAAAAACCTTTTGTTATTTAGGAATCCCTTTTGCTAATAATGGGTCATGGCAACCCGAGTTTGAAAACATCAGCTTAAAAATGAAGAGATCCACTAATAGCATTTTTAGATTCTCGTGTAAACTTGGGGTGAGGAGTATCAAAGATATGATGAATATTTATAACGTAAAATGTGTGTCCTCAGCCCTCTATGGTGCGGGGGTCTGGGGTCATTGTGTTGGTCCAAACGCGCAGAGAGACAAAAATAAATTCCTCAGAAAACTGTTATGTGTACCACCTTCAGCATCAGTGGAACTGATCCGTGAAGAAGTAGGAATAGAATTTATTTCGCATCTGGCAGCACTACGCCCCTTGCTGCTTTGGCGCTCAATTTGGGCCAAGCCTGAAACCGAATTTACCCAGGAGATTATTCTTGATTGCCTCAGGCTGGATCACTTTAAACGTATACTCTGGCTTAAGTATATACATCATTGGTTTTATCTCCTCTTTCAGTTTGACATTTTTCTTGACCCTAAATCCGTGGTATCAATCCCTAAAAAAGACATTAAACAAAGGTTCCTAAGTTATAAAAAAGAAGGTCGTGCAAAGGTGTCTGGAAAGCTGCAATCTGTGATGACCTACCGGGACTACAATTTACCTACTGGTTTCCAACCCTACCTTTCTGGTGTCACTCGTAACTCTCACCGGTTTGTTTTAACTCGCTTACGACTGGGAATTGTTCACCATCTTGTTGCATTTCCCATATTGAACTCTAGATCTGATCTAGCATGCCCTTGTGATAATGTCTCTCGCCAGAGCTGTTGCCATTTCTTATTGTTCTGCAAATTTTATCATTTCTTTAGGGTAACATATTTAAAACCCATCTTTTTAAAATACAATGTTCGTTCTACGAGGAATGCTCTTCATCTACTCAGCTCCCTAGAGAATATGGATATTTGCTTCTTCGTAGCGACATATATATATTAAAATGTACAGCTGCCAGGAAAGCCATAGTTTTATGATATTTCGGACTGTGTCCTGTTTTACTATGGCTCCCTGTCTGTATATTTTATTAAATGTACAGCTGCCAGGATAACCATAGTTTTATGATATTTTGGATTGTGTTCCATTTTTACCTTGGTTTCCTGTCTGTATATCTATGTATTCATTTATTTATGTGCAACATATCATATGTATAATGTATGCTCCATGTTTTTAAATGAATTTAGTTTTCTTGGATAAACAGCTTTTTGTACAGTATATATTCAACTTTGGTCATATCATGTTTTTTAGAACCCCCTCCTACTATGTATTCAATGGTTCTCTTCTGATCGTTTTTAATTGTCATGTCCTCGATGCCTTTTTAGTAATGTTTGTTACATATGTATGTGTTCTGCTTGTATGGTTTGTGTCACAAATCGAATAAAGCTTTTGAACCGAAACAGTCTTGACACTGTGCCTCATGGGAACAGTCCAGCCCGAACTGCCAAGCCATGTCTTCCCTGGACCTGAAACAAGCATCCTGGGACCGGTTTCGGGCTAACAGCCCTCATCAGCCAGGCTAGCTTCCACCAGCCCATTTCTCGCGCTAGAACAGGTTAAAACAGAACCAGGAAAAAGGGGAGAGGATGTGATGTGGCATAATGGCCACGGCTGCTGCCTTTTTTTTGGGGGGGGGGGGAGGACCAGGCTGCAGTCTCCTTGCTGGCACAACATCCCGTGATTTTGTGCAAATTAGTTCATCTCCCCATGCTGACCATAAATGAATGTGACCTTAACTGGTGCTCTTGAAAACCACCTGCACAAATTAAGCAGTATCACTGCAGCAATTGTGATTCCTAATATGGCCGGAGCCTCCCCCATGGTGAATTTCAGGCCCCTCATGATGATGGCCTATTACTGTTGTAGCAAGTTTTGCATATAAACATATTTCATGTTATTGTTTTAGTAGTGTGCCGCCTCAAAACGGTTTCTAACTTTGCAGAACATTCTACAAGTCTCTCCACTGATCTCAGTAAAACATTGAAATGCGGAGTCATGGCAGAAACATATCACACTTGTCCCTCGCGCACTGGTCCTGGGGAGTGCGGTTTATGAGGGCGATAATCAGACACAGACTGCTCTGTCAGGTTTATCACGGATAGACATTGGGGAAATGCCCTGCATAACGAGCTCCCTATGTGCCAAACAATACTCGAATTGTTTTTTTATTGTGGGGAAGAGCAGTGGTTACACCACTTCATTTTTTGCATCGGTGGCATCTGCAGTTAGGAAACGAAACACGCCATTTCCTGGAATAAAAGGGACAAAAAGTTGCAAAATGTAAAAAAAAATAAAAAAAAAAGTGGGGATGGGCTGAGGGGATGTTACTACACGCGCGCAGGTTGTGTCGCTCGTCCGACCAAAACGATGAGGGGAAAAACTGTTTGTGTTTATCCTGGGCCGTAGCGTAATTAGCGGAAGTGGCCGTCTGTGAGTCAGGGGCCGCTGACAGATGAGTCAGGCAGGTACGGCGGATCCGTATAAATACAGGAGAGGCCAGACTCCAAGAAGTAGGGATCAGCGAGACTGCTCCACAAGACAGCTGACTGACTGCTCGACGCCTGTCAGAAGCGACTCCAAGCATGCAGAGCCTTCCGTGTCTGCTGCTGCTGCTCTGCGCAGCCGGCTCCCGCGCCTTCCCCGCAGCGTCCGACTCCGGCTCCGAGTCCGAAGAGAGCGATATTCAGCGTGCTGAGGTGAGCGCTTTATCCCGTTCAGTGCGTTTCAAGGGGCTGAAATGGGGTCCTTTACCCTGTGGGTAGCGAAAGGTCTATTTGGCGCGTAGCGGTGGCGTCATTCATCGAGGCCCTGGTGCTACTGCACCTGCTGCTCTAAAAATAGGTATCTGGTCTGCCTACAAGTACCTGCAACGCCCCCCTCCCACCCCCCTTCTGCCGAGGCCTCAGTGCAAGCATTGGGGGAGCAAGGATGCTATCCATGGTTCTTAATGCAAACTAGGAAAGTAACCCCCATGTTCCTATTAAGGTGGTGGAATACAAGCAGAATAAGGCTGCAGGCGGGGGCGGGGGAGCGGGGCGGGCGGCTTCTCAGGGTCTTGGCGCCACTGTACTATCTGCACCATTGATAGCAAAGCACCTAAGAACTAGCAGTTAAACAACAAAACTGGGGGCATCTTAGCAAGAAATAGCGATATTTATAGCTAAATGCACTTATCGCATTTTTTTATTGCTGCCTATCACTGGATATGTTAGCGGAGAAAACCTGCTACTAGCAACGTTTTTCTCCATTGTGCTAAAAAAACCAGCGATAGTTGCGAAATGCGTGAATATCGCTGGAAATCCAGATATATTCACGCATTAACGCCAATGAGGACTTAACCTGAAGATCTACCTCCCATTGGAGAAACAGGTAAGTCATGTTTTTAGCAGGCGTTAGATTATAGCAATAATCACGCTTAGTGTGATTTTTTTGATCTCTATGCCTGCCTTGCTAATAGGCTATAGCTGTGTTAGTGACTGCTTTCAGTCGCTAACAGTTTGGGTACTCCCACTTTGCATGTCATTAGCGATAAATATCGCTGGCATGCAAAGCGGGTCCCAAACCGGCTGCTTTCGCCTAAAAGCTGTCGCTAACTGCTGTTAGCGACAGCTTCGTAATAGGGCAATAAAAATATCGCCGCTTTGGCGGCAAAAAGTGCCGCTTTAGCGGCAAAAAGTGCCGCTAAAGCGGCCATATGGCCCTTGCTAATATGCCCCCTAGAATCTTATGAACCCTCACCAAATTTGACAGGAGAGAGGGTCGCTGTCATTGCCCCTTCTTTATTCAGGACATTTCAAACTGCTCCTTTAGCAAGTTTGGATTACATTTCTTGGAGGTTAACAATACAATATGTATATATCTGAGGCATGTGGATACCATTCCTGATGAGCCATTAGTTTCAAGAAACTTAACATTGGTTCCATTTTTATTTAGTGCACAATAACTGCATTTTTTTTATTTCCGTAATTTTTTATTGTGTAAAAAAAAATATATAACTTCTTGAATTATATGGGTCTACAGAGAAGAGCACAATGAATAGCCAATAGTGATTTTTTTTGTTGGTTATTTATTCACACGCACATCAATTATATTTTAATGTACGGTGTACCCATATTTAGAAGTTAGTGTGGTATACTGAACTGTCTACTTTTTCCTTAGGCAGTAACTATACACTGCATAAATTCCCTATAACAGTACCAAGCACCTGTATGTTGCTGGTCAGAGACGAGTTCTCTGACAATATAACACCACCAGCCCAATTGTTTTTATGAGGTCAGAGAATTCTAATGTGACTTGCTATGTAATAATGTGTAATGCAGCTTGCGTGGAGAACATGCGAGGTGCGCATGACGGTTTGTCCGGCCTGAGGCGGTCGACCAAACCATCATGTGCACTGATAACAGTGCATACTACTCCGCAGGGGTGCCTGTTGTTCTCCTGACCCCGCCCCCAAGCCTCCGGGACACACAATAAAATGATAATAAACCATGGCTGCCAGATTTGGGGGGGGGCGCTTCTCTGCCATAGCGGAGGAGCCGCTACTGATTATGACACCAAATTTAATAAGTGATTACAATTGAGCAGCTATGTCATTTCATTATCACAGGTGACTATAAGTATGACAACTCAACTGTAGTAATGGAATTAGAGACGTGTTTTTTATATTGGTATTACAGGCTCCCGTGTATTATATCTTGATTATGTATTGTTGTGGCAGTACAACCTATCGATGAACGTTCCACTGAGGCCAGTAGCATTTTTCCAGTCCAAACACGGTCAATAGGACCCTACATTCACGCATGCGTGGCATGTTGTCCCTCATCATTTAACAGTAACTGTTTGAAGGCAAAGACTGAAGAGTGATTTGCGGGTTGTCAGTTTGATGGTTTTTTAGAATAGTAAGACCATGTTCTTATTACAGATTAGCAGTGAGGTCACACAACAATGTAGTTAGGTCTATGTGAACAAGATTTTTATATAGAAATCGCAGGCTCACAGGTATTCAAATTGTATATTAATTTTGTGCTAAACAGCACAATCTTGCACTTAGTTTTCTGTCTTCCTCATACTCCTGGGGTTTAAAATGCAGCCATAACAGACTGTCTCAGTTTGTGTCATTTTACAATTGGGACACAATGTCATGGGTGGGAGTTTTAATCACGTGGTTTATTTATTTTTCCAGGCATATCTGAAAAGATTCTATGATCTCGACACTGAGAAGAAGCAAATTACCAGGAATAATGGCAGTCCTTTCTCAGAAAAGCTCCGTGAAATGCAGCAATTCTTTGGGCTGGAAGTGACTGGAAGGCTGGACTCTGAGACCTTGGAAGTGATGGAGAAGCCCAGGTGTGGAGTGAGCGACGTCGCACGCTACAGTATCACCCCAGGCCGCCCTGTTTGGAAAACTACAGACATAACTTACAGGTACAGTTGCAATAAAGCCATTCAAGAAGTAGGAACTATGCTACATATTCCACAGTACTGGCTGTGCTAATATCTCCTTTGCTTTCTTTCCAAGGATCCTAAACTACACTCCTGACATGGCACAGGCTGATGTGGATGCAGCCATTCATCGAGCGCTCAATGTCTGGGCTGATGTCACCCCGCTCAAGTTCACCAGGCTCTACGAGGGCACCGCAGATATCATGATCTCTTTTGCAGCGGGAGGTAGGTTAAACAATTGGGAGCCAAAGCAATCTCATTTGTAGACATCATTTAGGATTTTCCAGGGAAAACAACTGCTATCCCTATGTTGCCCTTGGTACCACTGGTCTCAGCCATGGCTCAGTCTTGATACCCCTTGTCTCAGAAATCATAAATGCAGTACAGGGAACAAAAAGTAGGCAGCGCTGTTGGGTTATGGTTACTTTCTGTAATTCATGGTCAATGTCCTTCCTTTAGTGCTTTAGCAAAAGATGGGAGACAATTAAGTTGTGGAAGGTAAAAAAAGGGACAACCTTGCGATGATTCCATTAGAGGTTAAATAGTGTGTGATATAACTTCTGTTACCCCCTGGGATTTTGGTGAATCAATATCCACGCTATCTCTGTGGTCTTTAGAGTAAACAATACTGTAACAAATAAGTTGTTTATTCTTTGCTCATCCCTTAAAAAATGTCAGTTGTAAGCCCCATTGACAGCTGTTGCCGCACAGAACTAATTGTGGAAAATCCCCAACCCAAGGATTCATGCTTCTCTCCAGACACAAGTTGCTCAGACCCCTCTCACTACCTCCTAGTCAAGAACATGTTCGCAGGGCTAGAGTTACGGACTGAGCGGGGCTTAACATACAAGGCTTTGTCCACAATTCATACTTAATATTCTCAGAAACATAAGGGGGTCATTAATTCAGCAGAGGTTAGGTGAATGTTGTTTTACAGACCACAAGTTATTGGATTTTTCACAGAGCAGATACAATCACTCATTTACCACGTATTCATATTATTTAAGTGCATTTGCAGAGTGAGAATGTAGAGGGACCCCTTCCTATTTAAATCAGATCTGAGGATGGGATTTCTTCATAAAGAAACATATTTCATTAGGCAGACAAATAACAGTTACATGACTGGATAGCCATTTGGCTTTTATTTCTACAAGCAGACTGTTCCACTTGTTGGAAATTCTGCATGTTTGGACTCCTGGAAATCTACTTGTGTAATTTCTAACGGTCCTTCTGGGATTCTTTTAGAATCGTGGAAGATCAGAGTAAATTTCTGATTTCACAGAGGCCTTCTGACAATCTGGCACACAGCAAAGTATTGTTATTTGTTTGATATGGTGCTCAAAAACAAATAAGGCCCAACATGTGTATAGAGTGCATAGCGTGGCTGGAAAAGGTCCAATCAGATATGTTTTGTAATAAAAATGTATTTTGTACTTCTGTAAATGTTTAGCACATTTCAATAAAATCATTTAAAATCTGCAGATCATCATGATAATTCTCCCTTTGATGGACCTGATGGACTGTTGGCTCACGCCTTTGAACCCGGCAGAGGCATTGGTGGAGATGCACACTTCGATGAAGATGAAAGGTGGACAAAGGGATCAGAAAGTAGGTACAAACTAAGCATGGTCTACACTGCAGAATGTTCTCTGATAGACTATATTTTCATTGTTTGCAATAGAACAATATGAAGCATTACCACAATTAAAATTAAATCAAATAATTTTGATCAGTAATGCTCATCATTCCACACAACTGTACAAATAAAGCTACATTCACACCTTTATTACTTCAAAAGACAAATTCTATATTCATATCATAGTTCAGCCTAACTATTTTGAGAATTCACTGCAAACCACCTCACAATGGTCACATTACTGTCACCTTGCCGTTGAAAATATCCAGATCTTTTTATAAGTCTGTTTACCAGGTTTTATTTCACTATTACAGATTTTATTATCTTTACTCAGGTTCTGATTAATAACATTGATTATAACGTTTACAGAGCCAACCCCTCGTCAGGGGAAGTATGCGCTGTATAAATACATTTTACATAAAACCATTCTTGCAGATCTGCTCAGAGTTTGTTTGAGGTTTAGTACTCTTGTTGACGGAAGGGAGGGGTGTCATGACTCACTCAAGATTCTGCCTTTTCAAAGCAGTGGCCCCTGCTCACACTTAGGAAAGGTGCTGAGTACCATATTGAACTTCTTGGATATATACTTACTTCAATTAACACTCAATTATGAAGTTCATTTATATACATTATTTGATTGTTTTTTGTGGCCAGGCTTGGTGGTGAACATTTATTTATAGTCAAGCCAGGATATCATCTGCATTAACACTTACACAACAATCGAGTTTACTGTCTAGATAATTCTGAGAACTGTATCCCTTCTGGCATGATCAACATAATGTAAAATGATGGTACATAGGGGTATGGTTTGTATATCTCATATAGTAACCGTGAGAATGAAATTTTAAGACGTTTCTCCATCACCTGACCTGTGGCTTACTTTCCTAGGATATAACCTGTTCCTCGTGGCTGCTCATGAGTTTGGTCACTCTCTCGGTCTCTCTCATTCCAATGACGCTGGTGCTCTGATGTACCCAACCTACTCCAGCACCGACCCTGACGAGTTCAGGCTTCCCCAGGATGATATTAATGGAATCCAGTCCCTCTATGGTGAGTCGCTGCTTGACTCCTTTGACTCAAAATTCTCCTTCACAAGTTCCCTTTGCAATATTAAGTCTGTAAAATGCCAATGTTCTCTTATGTTAGGAGAGTTCAATGTTTTCAGTTCATGCACTTATTGTGTATACATGTTTCATGCTTCATGCTTGTTATCAATTACATTTCGGTGTATAGTTGTATGCCAGAATATTGAGGAAGGAAATATTGTGAAACAAAATATTGTGGAAATAAGTACACAAAAGTATAGATTTACTCTTCTTAGCTCAACATCACATACCTCAAAGATAGATATTGTCAATGTTCACTTATTGGAGTTAAATTGAGTAAACCTGTCCTTACTTATGTATACTTACATTAACAATGTTTGGCTCTCTATTTTAAGTCTCCAATACGTTTGTATCACCATAATTTTCTCATGATATTTTGGTAGTTTACCCTCTACGGTTATCATTGCCAATGAATGTTGGTTTGTGCTTATTTATAAACATGTTGTGACTATTAGGTAGTAAAATATAAGCATGTATAGTTAGCTGTTAAATAGTTCACTAAACAGAGATGGTCTACATGCATGCTCTTCTGATGTGGTTCACACAGTTAATTTGAATGAAGCAGCTACACTAATTTTCATGCTTAAACCGTGTAGAAGTCGTTATTATTAGCAGCAGTTAAGTTCACACATGCTTTTTAATTTTTTTTTATTCCCTGATGCTCCTAACTATGATTATAACACTGTTACTCATTCCAGTGTCTACAGAGAGAGATAAGAAATTTCCAAAGTCCCATATGGCCCTATAGAATGGTTGCAAATAGCAATGCACACTCTGTGTTAATGTGGTAATTTAGTGATCTAATACTGCTACAATACCATTTCATAATATACAATGAAAAAAGTACAGTACACCACTTAGTTCACACTTATGTTTAACTTACTGTTTCAGGAGAATCATAAGAAATTTCCAAAGTCCCATATGGCCCTATAGAATGGTTGCAAATAGCAATGCACACTCTGTGTTAATGTGGTAATTTAGTGATCTAATACTGCTACAATACCATTTCATAATATACAATGAAAAAAGTACAGTACACCACTTAGTTCACACTTATGTTTAACTTACTGTTTCAGGAGAATCAATAAATCCAGTTCAACCAACAGGTCCCACTACCCCATCAATCTGTGATACAAAAGTGATCTTCGATGCTGTTGTTACACTGCGTGGAGAAATGTTGTTCTTCAAAGAAAGGTATGTCACACCTCATGATAAGACGCCACAATTAGCAACAACTGTTAGTTCTAATAATGTCTGTGGTCTACCGATGTATGTTTACATTTCTTACATCCAACCATGACATTGTTTTTGAATTAGGTTCTTCTGGCGCCGTCATGCACAATACCCAGAGGCTGAACTTCATTTTATCAAATCTTTCTGGCCATCTCTACCTTCTGATATTGACGCTGCCTATGAAAATCCTGAAAAAGATGAAGTTCTCATTTTTAAAGGTAAGGCCAGATATACGTTTATGTTCCTCTCTCTTGTGACGTTATCAGCTTTAGTAAAATATGGAATGATGATTGTATGTTACTATAAGAAAGTAGGTAGTATTGGTCTACAAAAATATTGCATTCAATACATTGCTTACCACCACATTGTCAAGTTAGGTATACAAATATTATTGATAACTTCACATTTCTTACCAAGACATCTTACAATTGAGTTTTTACATCAATATAATGGATGTAATATTTGTGTTATGCCATATAAGACCTGCAGTATAGGGAAAGTATTCCATGATGACATTTATTGCTTTCTTGGGAAGTTTAAGGGCTCTTATCCTGCAGGCTGGCCTAACAATTCTTTAATGTGTTTGATATAATCAATTTGTGCAGTAAAGTATTTAATCTCCAATATTGCAATGGTTATCTGTATTCTCCCTTCTTTACAGGTTTGAAGTACTGGGCACTTAACGGCTACGATGTTGTGCAGGGCTATCCAAAAAATATCCATACTCTGGGGTTCCCAAAAACTGTAAAGAAAGTTGATGCTGCAGTTCATAATGAAGAAACTGGGAAAACACTATTCTTTGTAGGAAACAAGTACTGGAGGTATGAACCCATAAAATTGTGTTTATATACATGTAGGGCAGACATATCGGTCTGGCATATGTGAATCTGTCCAATTCACAGTACAAATAAACATATTTCTAAAGTTTTGCAGGACGCATTTGCTCTAGTACTGAATATGAATAGAGTAAAAGGGGTGGTAATAATAGGCAAAAAGACAGCCTAATTTGCAGTAGTGTGAGAAAATGAGTATCACAAACAAGACCGAAACTGCTAATATATACTCCTTCCCCCAAAAAGTAGTACAATAACATATGTACAAAACAGGGAATTATGAAAAATAGTGCATTTTTATAGCACAGACCAAATCTGAATAGGTTCTCGGACCAGACTCACACACATCTCTATAAAATTCATCAATACACTCTTTATACAATAATTTCTCTGTTTAGAGTAGATTTACTTCTTTTATGAGATTAAAAGATTGCTTGGTGCTCATGGAAATGTCCAACAATTATAGCTTTTCAGGAGTTCTACTACAGATTCTCGTGAATTGTCCAGCAAATGCACATCACATATTAGTTAGTATTGTTCGCTTGTGTATTTTTCCAAGTGACAACTTCCCTTCTAAACTCCTTTCAATATAGGGGAAGGTGTCCCCAAACTTTTGCCTTCAAAGAAAGAGTTAACCATGTGCTTCCACGGGGGGGGGGTCACCAAGGTAATAATAATCTGAAACTGAGCTGCATTTTGCCACAAATGTTCTGTAAAGAACAAACCGAGTTCTACGTCAAATAATGAGCTGCTAGCGATTTCACTGTGCGAGAAATGGTTCTGTATCAATATATTGATTCTGTTTAGTAAATTCTGATTTTCCATCTTCTCTGTTCAGTTATGATGAAAGTAGCCGTACCATGGACCAAGGTTTCCCAAAACAGACAGTAAATGACTTTCCAGGAATTGGCCAGAAGGTCCACGCTGTATTTCTATCAAATGGTAAGTGTTCACTGCTTATGTGACTTCCCCCTATGCATCTTCTTGTGTAAATTATCATGTATCATGTAGACAGAGTAATCTTTCATGCGATAAATGAAATTGTGCTATATGGCTTTTCCGGATCTAAGGAAATATGAATTGCTATAAGATAATTTATCCAAAAACCGTAATAACACAAAACCATTTGGCACAGTAGAAAAATTGAGTTTGCGAAAACCACTAGCATCTAAGCTGTAACTAACTTGTGTATCACCAAACAAATTACTCGCCCTTTAATTTCGGGAAGGCTAACAGAAATGGCACCTCCTTATCTGAGCTAGGCGCAAGAATTTGCAATTTCCTATAGTATGTGAAAATAAAGACGATCACATACGCTGCTGGAAAAGTGGCAAACATGTCTATGTGCTCATTGTTATCCTCAAGTCAATGTTACTGTTAAACTGTATGTTCCCTCTGTAGTTAATGCACTATGTCAGTACTTGGATACCTACAGAAGGTTTAAGCTTTTCCATTTGAACACAACCTAATCTAAATTGAACTTAGGGAAAGTAAACTTATGAACTGAATTGAACTTAACTGAACGACTCCCATGATATTGAGAGATTGCTTGATGCGCCAGTCCGTAATATATTCAAGTCTCTCATATAATGTAATTTTTTATCTTTCAATATAGGATCCCTCTACTTCTTCAGTGGAAAGTACCAGCTTGAATTCAGCATGAAGTCTAAGAGAGTGATGCGGGTCTTGAGGAATAACAGCTGGTTGGGATGTCAAGAAGCATAAAGCACTGAAATGAAGAGTCGAGTCACAGCAAATTGCTTTGGTCACTAACCACACACATGCTCTTACACATTCAACCACCTCTACACACACACCATGCACACTTGCATGCATACATGCATACACATGTGCACTCAGAAACACATACACGTCTATGTGAAAATGTGCCTTTTGCTAGTTTACATTTTTTAAATGATCTTAAAAGTTCTCTTTAAAAAAGAAACTGTGAAACAGAGCCAATAACTGTTAAAAAAAGGATTATTTTCCATGAAAATTTGAATGTCTCAAATAACATATGGCCACCAATATTTAAACCTAGGTAACTCCTTACAATCACTGTCTCTTAACATGAAGTATTGACTTCTTGAAGGCTGCTGACTGTAGATTTATATATACATAGCCATTCAGTTTAAGTATGTTCCACTCCATCTACGTAATACAAGTTCTGATGCAGTTTTATTGTAAAATGTGTAAATGTTCTAAGTTATTATGTAATAAAGTATTTATATTTTATCACACAACGTTGTCTCACTTGCAATTAATCATTGCTCTGCAACACATATGTAGACAAGGCCCGACTGTACCAATACAGGAAACGCTTATGTAACAAATACATTGAGTTAATCTACAGCTCTTTAATTTTTTTTATCTTCATCAATCCTTTGTTAACTTTCAGCATCCAGCTTCTATTTGAACATTTTTGTTTATGCGTGTATGTACATGTGTAGATTTATAGAGCATCAACTTATACACAACATAGTGGAGTGTCATGGAGGGGGAGAGGTATACATTAAACACCGTGGTATGGCAAGGTGAATGGGTTGCAAGGTAGTGGATTGGGCTTGCCCTCTCATTGCCACTGTACTACAGGAATAAAACTGCACCAGGCCCAAATATGCCACACACTGTCTGCTATTGTTTGTTTCCGAATCAAAAGGGAAATATCTTGCAGTTTGGGCTGTGCTGTTCCTATTGTATCAGAGCCAAGCCTGATTTTGTCTGGAATGACACAGTGGCCAAAATTAATGAACTGTAATGCAGCCCAGAGTTACTGCCAATGGCTGAGATTAATGTAAGTATTCAACCCATCCCCTTCTCCTCTGCAATAGGACCATAACCATCTTGAAAAATGAAAGAGCAAAACCAATCAATGAAAGTACTTTTTACTGCAAAAAGTAAAGGGGCTAAGCCGTTAGTCTTTTCTGTGGCTAAAAGACCGTCATCATCGAGCCCTGCGTGATGTATTTGGTCAATAAAGTGTGTATCGTATCTTGATCACTGGATAGCTCCTCTTTCAGGAGGTTGGCCGGTACTGCAATTTATAATATTCATAATTTCCCAAGTTTGTGGGTAGGATATTTTCGTCCAACTTCCAGAGGATAATTAAATGGCAACAGGCTTTAGAGTAGGGAACCTTGAATAATAAGGGGATCAGCAAATGAGTCACCCTCTGTATCCTTCCAATGTTTTCATGTATTATAAGTACTATTTACATTGGTAAAAGCATGTGGGTCGTTTCATCCCTCTTCCAAAGGTGGTAGCATGGTGCAGGGATTCAAGACTTTAAGATGTTCTGTCTCTTGAATGGGGAAATGTTTCCATACATAGAAGGGGACAGCGGCTTAACGCTGAGAAGGCTCAAAATGCACACCTGCATAATGCCTATTACTGAAGGGGTCAGACATCTGTCTGCAGTCAAATCTGTTGGGTTAAAAAGTGACAACTGACAACATGTATGGTGTCAGAGCCAATGCAAATTATTTTCAAATTAGTAAAAGTATTTCTCCTTGATATAACAAAGTAACAAAAAAAATATGAGCGCCTTAGATGTCCATATTGAACGTCAGGACCCACAATTATAAACACCGGGTCTATTCATAATTTTGCTTGAATGGGCATATGGAAGACATTTCCTTTTGGCATAATATATGTAGCTTTGACCTACTCTGGTTTACCCATAACCCAGTAAACTGAGAGTATATTTCTGCATGTGTTTAAGAAATGCCAAAAAGTTCAGAGCTCGTTTCTCAGGATGCCAGTACCCACACAGCCACTGCAGATATACTTGCTTGTTTCTCATTAGCCATGTCTATTTTCTACACATTTTGGGATCCCCCCTTTTTCTCAGTTCCTGCTTGACGGATCACTCTCAAAGTTTCCAGGAAAGAGCTGAGGTGTTATGTTATGTTAATAAATCTTGATATAGTACGCACCTCATCCCCGAAGGGATATCTCGGCGCTGGCGCGGCAGTTGGGAAAGCAGCAGGTAAAATAGCCATGTTTTAAAATCTGATGGGCTAGGGCAAGTGCGAATGAACAAAGGGAGTTTGTTCCAGTGGAACAGGGCCAGATAGAAGCATGAGGGTGGGGCTGCTCTGCTGACAGAGCACAGGAGGAGTGGTGGACACACTAAAGTGCACAAGATGCTTTGACCGGCCATCTCTGGCCAGCCAAAAAGTCATGCGTACTTTAATCAATCAATCAATCAATCAATCAATCATAACACTTGTATAGCGCACTACTCACCCGGGAGGGTCTCAAGGCACTTGGGGGAGGGGGGCCACTACTGCACGAACAGCCAGGTCTTGAGTTGTCTCCTGAAGGCGAGATGGTCCTGGGTCAGCCGAAGGTGGATGGGGAGGAAGTTCCATGTCTTGGCCGCCAGGTAGGAGAAGCATCTGCCTCTGGCGGTGGCTCTTCGGATGCGTGGTACGGTGGCGAGGGCGAGGCTAGTAGATCGTAGCTGGCGGGTGGGCGTGTAGAAGGTCAGGCGGTCGTTGAGGTACTTGGGACCCAGGTCGTGGAGAGACTTGTGTGCATGGGTGAGGAGCCTGAACGTGATCCTCTTGTTGATGGGGAGCCAGTGCAGGTCCCTCAGGTGGCCGGAGATGTGGCTTCGTCTGGGGATGTCCAGGATGAGTCGGGCGGAGGCGTTCTGGATGCGTTGGAGTCTTTTCTGTAGCTTGGCTGTGGTTCCGGCGTAGAGGGTGTATCCGTAGTCCAGTCGGCTGGTGACGAGTGCCTGGGTGACCGTCTTCCTGGTTTCGGTCGGGATCCATAGGAAGATCTTTCAAAGCATACGCAGGGTGTTGAAACATGATGACGAGACGGCGTTGACTTGTCTGGTCATTGAGAGGGAGGAGTACAAGATAAAGCCCAGGTTGTGTGCGTGGTCCACCAGGAGTCATCCCAGGCGGAGGGCGATGGTCCCAGGATGAGGACTTCCGTCTTGTCTGAGTTCAGTTTCAGGCGGCTGTTCTTCATCCACTCGGCGACGTCTTTCATCCCTTCATGTAGGCTGGTTCTGGCGGTGTCGGGGTCTCTGGTGAGGGAGAGGATCAGCTGGGTGTCGTCGGCGTAGTAGATGATGTTGAGGTTGTGTTGGCGTGCGATGGCTCATAGGTCTCATGTAGACGTTGAAGAGGGTGGGGCTGAGTGATGATCTTTGTGGTACGCCGCAGATTACTTCGGTGGCCTCGGATCGAAACGGGGGGAGGCGGACTCTCTGTGTTCTTCCGGCGAGGAAGGAGATGATCCACTCCAGTGCCATCTCTTGGATGCCGATGTTGCTGAGGCATTGAACTAGGGTGCGGTGGCAGACAGTGTCGAACGCTGCAGAGAGGTCCAGGAGGATGAGTGCCGCTGTTTCCCTGTTGTCGAGCAGGGCTCGGATGTCGTCGGTGGCTGCGATGAGGGCGGTCTCGGTGCTGTGGTTGGCTCTGAAACCGGACTGCGAGGGGTCGAGGGATCCGTTCGTCTCGAGGAAGGCGGCCAGCTGTCTGTTGACGATCTTCTCGATGACTTTAGCAGGAAAAGGGAGGAGCGAGATGGGGCGGAAGTTCTTGAGGTCGGTGGGGTCCGCTGTTGGGTTCTTCAGTAGGGCGCTGAGCTCGGCATGCTTCCAGCTCTCCGGGAAGGTGGCGGTGTTGAAGGAGGTGTTGATGATGTTCCGGAGTTGGGGTGCGATGGTGGAGTCGTCCTTGTTGAAGACGTGGTGGGGGCAGGGGTCGGTGGGAGATCCAGAGTGGATGGTGTCTTCGGTGGTCACCGTGGTCCAGGTGCGGAGGGTGGCGGTGGGGGGCATTGGTTCGACGGTTGGGTGCGTGGATGGTGCGCCGAAGCTGTTATGGATGTCGGCGATCTTGCGGTGGAAGAACGAGGCGAGAGAGTCGCAAAGATCTTGTGAAGGAGTGATGTCGTTGTTGCCGGTGCTGGGGTTGGAGAACTCCTTGACGATGCTGAAGAGTTCCTTGCTGTCGTGGGCGCTGTTGTCCAGACGTTCCTTCAGTGATCTCTTCTTGGTGGTGCGGATAAGCTGGTGGTGCTTGCGTGTGGCGTGTTTGAGGGCGGTCATGTTGTCAGTGGTCTGGTCGAGGAGCCAGGCTTTCTCGAGGGTGCGGCAGGTCTTCTTGGAGTCCTTTAGTTCGTCGGTTAACCAGGAGGCCTTCTTGCTTCTGGGTCTGCTGGGAGGGTTCTTCAGTGGTGCGAGGTCGTCGGCGCAGGCGGTCAGCCACTGCGTGAAGTTGCGGGCTGCTTCGTTGGGGTCCGTTGTGCTGGCGGGTGGGTTCTGGCTGAGGGAGGTGGTGAGTTGGTCGGCGGTGATCTTGCTCCAGCTCCTGTGAGGAACCTGTTGCGGGTGGTGGTGGGTCGTGGTTCTTCTGAAGTTGAAGTGGACGCAGCTGTGGTCGGTCCAGTGGAGTCCAGTGGAGTGGCTGAAGGTGATGTACTTGCTGGATGAGAAGACGGGATCAAGCGTGTGGCCGGCGTAGTGGGTGGGGGTGTTGACCAGTTGCTTGAGTCCGAGGTTGGCGAGGTTGTCCAGCAGGGCGGCGGTGTTGCGGTCCTTGTTGTTCTCCAGGTGGAAGTTGAGGTCTCCTAGGAGGATGTAGTCGGCGGAGGGGAGGGCGTGCGGGCTGATGAAGTCCGTGATGTCTTCGCTGAATTGTGTGCGTGGTCCCGGGGGTCTGTAGACGAGGGTGCCTCTGAGGGTCGTCTTTGGGTCGGTGTGTATCTGTAAGTGCAGGTGCTCGGCGGCGGCGAAGGTGTCGTTGGAGTCGGTCGTGATGCGGATGGTGTTCTTGTGGACGATGGCGATGCCTCCTCCGGTCTGGTTGGCGCGGTCCCTCCTGATGATCTTGTACCCGTCCGGGATGGCGATGGCGATGTCGGAGCTGAGGAGACGTTCATCCAGGTTTCCGTGAGGAAGGCGATGTCTGGTGATGTTGTGTCGAGGAGGTTCCAGAGTTCCACGGCGTGTCTCTGGACGGAGCGGGTGTTGAGCAGGATGCACTTCAGGTGGTTGCTGCGGGTGCTCGGCTTGGCGGGTGCGGTGCAGGTCCGGATGCAGGAGAAGTTGCAGGATCGGCAGTTGAAGGGTCCGTGGGTGCGTCGCGGGGTGGCTCGGTAGCAACCGGGGATCCGGCCGGTGTTGAGTGCGTTGAGGGTGGTGGGGTCGTACGTCCATCGTGTGGGCTGGCGTTCTCGGGGGCCAGGGGTCCTGGTGCTAGGCGCGGTCCAGGCGCGAACGGGCGCAGACGGGCTTGCCTTTGGCGCGCCTTCGGCGCACAATCGGCGCTCCCGCTGCGCTCGTCCGCTGCGCTCCCGTGCGGCGACCTCCATAAATGGCGAAGTGGGAGGGAGGAGCAGCTGGGAGGCGGGAGCGGGGTGGCCAATGGGCGGGTTACAGAAAGGAAAAAGGGGGCGGGGCCGCAGGGGAGCAGCGGCGGGGAACGGGGACGGGTAAAGCGGCGGGAAGGACAATGGGACGCGACAATTCAGGGGCACAGAGGCACAAAAAATACAATCACAGGGGCACAGGCACAGTAGGCACAACGAAATACCAAGTCAGGGGCACAGACAGGCAAACAGCTTGCAGAACGGCAATTCGATCACACGGCTGTGCGAGGCAGCAGCGGAGGGGTCAAGGGTCCCGGCACTCACGGAGGGAGCTGCGCGCTGTGTGGAGCGACCGGCCCTGCAGGTAGGGGGAAAGGTCACAGCTCACCACCGCGCGGCGACCTCCATAAATGGCCAAGTGGGAGGGAGGAGCAGCCTGGAGGCGGGAGCGAGATGGTCCTGGGTCAGCCGAAGGTGGATGGGGAGGAAGTTCCATGTCTTGGCCGCCAGGTAGGAGAAGCATCTGCCTCTGGCGGTGGCTCTTCGGATGCGTGGTACGGTGGCGAGGGCGAGGCTAGTAGATCGTAGCTGGCGGGTGGGCGTGTAGAAGGTCAGGCGGTCGTTGAGGTACTTGGGACCCAGGTCGTGGAGAGACTTGTGTGCATGGGTGAGGAGCCTGAACGTGATCCTCTTGTTGATGGGGAGCCAGTGCAGGTCCCTCAGGTGGCCGGAGATGTGGCTTCGTCTGGGGATGTCCAGGATGAGTCGGGCGGAGGCGTTCTGGATGCGTTGGAGTCTTTTCTGTAGCTTGGCTGTGGTTCCGGCGTAGAGGGTGTATCCGTAGTCCAGTCGGCTGGTGACGAGTGCCTGGGTGACCGTCTTCCTGGTTTCGGTCGGGATCCATAGGAAGATCTTTCAAAGCATACGCAGGGTGTTGAAACATGATGACGAGACGGCGTTGACTTGTCTGGTCATCGAGAGGGAGGAGTACAAGATGAAGCCCAGGTTGTGTGCGTGGTCCACCAGGAGTCGTCCCAGGCGGAGGGCGATGGTCCCAGGATGAGGACTTCCGTCTTGTCTGAGTTCAGTTTCAGGCGGCTGTTCTTCATCCACTCGGCGACGTCTTTCATCCCTTCATGTAGGCTGGTTCTGGCGGTGTCGGGGTCTCTGGTGAGGGAGAGGATCAGCTGGGTGTCGTCGGCGTAGTAGATGATGTTGAGGTTGTGTTGGCGTGCGATGGCTCATAGGTCTCATGTAGACGTTGAAGAGGGTGGGGCTGAGTGATGATCTTTGTGGTACGCCGCAGATGACTTCGGTGGCCTCGGATCGAAACGGGGGGAGGCGGACTCTCTGTGTTCTTCCGGCGAGGAACGAGATGATCCACTCCAGTGCCATCTCTTGGATGCCGATGTTGCTGAGGCATTGAACTAGGGTGCGGTGGCAGACAGTGTCGAACGCTGCAGAGAGGTCCAGGAGGATGAGTGCCGCTGTTTCCCTGTTGTCGAGCAGGGCTCGGATGTCGTCGGTGGCTGCGATGAGGGCGGTCTCGGTGCTGTGGTTGGCTCTGAAACCGGACTGCGAGGGGTCGAGGGATCCGTTCGTCTCGAGGAAGGCGGCCAGCTGTCTGTTGACGATCTTCTCGATGACTTTAGCAGGAAAAGGGAGGAGCGAGATGGGGCGGAAGTTCTTGAGGTCGGTGGGGTCCGCTGTTGGGTTCTTCAGTAGGGCGCTGAGCTCGGCATGCTTCCAGCTCTCCGGGAAGGTGGCGGTGTTGAAGGAGGTGTTGATGATGTTCCGGAGTTGGGGTGCGATGGTGGAGTCGTCCTTGTTGAAGACGTGGTGGGGGCAGGGGTCGGTGGGAGATCCAGAGTGGATGGTGTCTTCGGTGGTCACCGTGGTCCAGGTGCGGAGGGTGGCGGTGGGGGGCATTGGTTCGACGGTTGGGTGCGTGGATGGTGCGCCGAAGCTGTTATGGATGTCGGCGATCTTGCGGTGGAAGAACGAGGCGAGAGAGTCGCAGAGATCTTGTGAAGGAGTGATGTCGTTGTTGCCGGTGCTGGGGTTGGAGAACTCCTTGACGATGCTGAAGAGTTCCTTGCTGTCGTGGGCGTTGTTGTCCAGACGTTCCTTCAGTGATCTCTTCTTGGTGGTGCGGATAAGCTGGTGGTGCTTGCGTGTGGCGTGTTTGAGGGCGGTCATGTTGTCAGTGGTCTGGTCGAGGAGCCAGGCTTTCTCGAGGGTGCGGCAGGTCTTCTTGTAGTCCTTTAGTTCGTCGATTAACCAGGAGGCCTTCTTGCTTCTGGGTCTGCTGGGAGGGTTCTTCAGTGGTGCCAGGTCGTCGGCGCAGGCGGTCAGCCACTGCGTGAAGTTGCGGGCTGCTTCGTTGGGGTCCGTTGTGCTGGCGGGTGGGTTCTGGCTGAGGGAGGTGGTGAGTTGGTCGGCGGTGATCTTGCTCCAGCTCCTGTGAGGAACCTGTTGCGGGTGGTGGTGGGTCGTGGTTCTTCTGAAGTTGAAGTGGACGCAGCTGTGGTCGGTCCAGTGGAGTCCAGTGGAGTGGCTGAAGGTGATGTACTTGCTGGATGAGAAGACGGGATCAAGCGTGTGGCCGGCGTAGTGGGTGGGGGTGTTGACCAGTTGCTTGAGTCCGAGGTTGGCGAGGTTGTCCAGCAGGGCGGCGGTGTTGCGGTCCTTGTTGTTCTCCAGGTGGAAGTTGAGGTCTCCTAGGAGGATGTAGTCGGCGGAGGGGAGGGCGTGCGGGCTGATGAAGTCCGTGATGTCTTCGCTGAATTGTGTGCGTGGTCCCGGGGGTCTGTAGACGAGGGTGCCTCTGAGGGTCGTCTTTGGGTCGGTGTGTATCTGTAAGTGCAGGTGCTCGGCGGCGGCGAAGGTGTCGTTGGAGTCGGTCGTGATGCGGATGGTGTTCTTGTGGACGATGGCGATGCCTCCTCCGGTCTGGTTGGCGCGGTCCCTCCTGATGATCTTGTACCCGTCCGGGATGGCGATGGCGATGTCGGAGCTGAGGAGACGTTCATCCAGGTTTCCGTGAGGAAGGCGATGTCTGGTGATGTTGTGTTGAGGAGGTTCCAGAGTTCCACGCCGTGTCTCTGGACGGAGCGGGTGTTGAGCAGGATGCACTTCAGGTGGTTGCTGCGGGTGCTCGGCTTGGCGGGTGCGGTGCAGGTCCGGATGCAGGAGAAGTTGCAGGATCGGCAGTTGAAGGGTCCGTGGGTGCGTCGCGGGGTGGCTCGGTAGCAACCGGGGATCCGGCCGGTGTTGAGTGCGTTGAGGGTGGTGGGGTCGTACGTCCATCGTGTGGGCTGGCGTTCTCGGGGGCCAGGGGTCCTGGTGCTAGGCGCGGTCCAGGCGCGAACGGGCGCAGACGGGCTTGCCTTTGGCGCGCCTTCGGCGCACAATCGGCGCTCCCGCTGCGCTCGTCCGCTGCGCTCCCGTGCGGCGACCTCCATAAATGGCGAAGTGGGAGGGAGGAGCAGCTGGGAGGCGGGAGCGGGGTGGCAAATGGGCGGGTTACAGAAAGGGAAAAGGGGGCGGGCCGCAGGGGAGCAGCGGCGGGGAACGGGGACGGGTAAAGCGGCGGGAAGGACAATGGGACGCGACAATTCAGGGGCACAGAAGGCACAAAAAATACAATCACAGGGGCACAGGCACAGTAGGCACAACGAAATACCAAGTCAGGGGCACAGACAGGCAAACAGCTTGCAGAACGGCAATTCGATCACACGGCTGTGCGAGGCAGCAGCGGAGGGGTCAAGGGTCCCGGCACTCACGGAGGGAGCTGCGCGCTGTGTGGAGCGACCGGCCCTGCAGGTAGGGGGAAAGGTCACAGCTCACCACCGCGCGGCGACCTCCATAAATGGCCAAGTGGGAGGGAGGAGCAGCCTGGAGGCGGGAGCGGGGTGGCCAATGGGCGAGTTACAGCAAGGAAAAAGGGGGTGGGGCCGCAGGGGAGCAGCGGCGGGGAACGGGGACGGGTAAAGCGGCGGGAAGGACAATGGGACGCGACAATTCAGGGGCACAGAAGGCACAACAAATATAATCACAGGGGCACAGGCACAGTAGGCACAACAAAATACCAAGTCAGGGGCACAGACAGGCAAACAGCTTGCAGAACGGCAATTCGATCACACGGCTGTGCGAGGCAGCAGCGGGGGGGTCAAGGGTCCCGGCACTCACGGAGGGAGCTGCGCGGTGTGTGGAGCGACCGGCCCTGCAGGCAGGGGCAAAGGTCACAGCTCACCACCGCGCGGCGACCTCCATAAATGGCCAAGTAGGAGGGAGGAGCAGCTGGGAGGCGGGAGCGGGGTGGCCAATGGGCGGGTTAAAAAAAAGGAAAAAGGGGGCGGGCCGCAGGGGAGCAGCGGCGGGGAACGGGGACGGGGAAAGCGGCGGGAAGGATAATGGGACGGTGACAATTATGGGGCACAGAAGGCACAAAAAATACAATCACAGGGAGCCAGGCACAGTAGGCACAGCGAAATACCAAGTCAGGGCACAGACAGGCAAACAGTTTGCAGAACTGCATTACATCCTGGCTGCATTACAGCCTGCTTGGAGAACATGCCCAGGCCCCCAGTCCCCATCTGAGCACCATACCACGAGGACGACGCTCAAACCAATCACAACACTGCATTGCAGTGCATCTAAAGTGACCTGTCTCATTGACCTTGCAGTGGTTTGGATCTCAGCCATAGGTCTGTCAGGACCAGTCATTGTTGGGATTCAAAAGCTGAGCAAGAAGTGATCTGTACAAGTTAGTGGCAGGTGAGCAGGTGAATTTGCATTTGCGTAAAGAAAAATAACAATCACATGTAATAGGGAGATGGGAGATGCAGTTTGAGTGCTTGAATCTCAGACTAAGTTAATTCTTTATGGCTATAGTAAAAAGTGGGTGACAGAGAGGCAACTGGGCACGGAGGTGCAGGGCGCTGATGGGCTTGCCTCCAGCATGCCCGCTGCATGCATCCGCTATACATCGATTCATAAAGGGGGTGGTGATGGACAGAGTATCTGAATTAAGCAGAACACTCCTACCCAGTCAAAAGATCAGGGCTTGATCCATCACCGTTTTTTAGCTCACTGTACCATCCCAGTTCAGAACCTGGCTACATGCAAATTAGTCTGGCCCTGGCCCAGTGCATCATGGGAACAGGGCAGACCAAACTACCAAGCCAATTCTTTACTGGAAAGGAAACAAGCTTCCGGGGACCGGTTTCTGGCATTGCAGCCGTCTTCGGCCCGGCTTGCTTGAATCCTGATGGTGCAGTGAGCAAGGGACTCACATCTGAGTATACCCTTCCACACTTGTGGTGGCCAAAACGATTCATAAAGGGGGTGGTGATGGACAGAGTATCTGAATTAAGCAGAACACTCCTACCCAGTCAAAAGATCAGGTCTTGATCCATCACCGTTTTTTAGCTCACTGCACCATCCCAGTTCAGAACCTGGCTACATGCAAATTAGTCTGGCCCTGGCCCAGTGCATCATGGGAACAGGGCAGACCAAACTACCAAGCCAATTCTTTACTGGAAAGGAAACAAGCTTCCGGGGACCGGTTTCTGGCATTGCAGCCGTCTTCGGCCCGGCTTGCTTGAATCCTGATGGTGCAGTGAGCAAGGGACTCACATCTGAGTATACCCTTCCACACTTGTGGTGGCCAAAACGATTCATAAAGGGGGTGGTGATGGACAGAGTACCTGAATTAAGCAAAACACTCCTACCCAGTCAAAAGATCAGGGCTTGATCCATCACCGTTTTTTAGCTCACTGCACCATCCCAGTTCAGAACCTGGCTACATGCAAATTAGTCTGGCCCTGGCCCAGTGCATCATGGGAACAGGGCAGACCAAACTACCAAGCCAATTCTTTACTGGAAAGGAAACAAGCTATACTCAGACATGAGTCCCTTGCTCACTGCTCTCACCACCCCCTTTTCTGAATCGTTTTTGGCCACTATAGGTGTGGCAGGGTATACTCAGACATGAGTCCCTTGCTCACTGCTCCATCAGGATTCAAGCAAGCCGGGCCGACGACGGCTGAAATGCCAGAAACCGGTCCCTGGAAGCTTGTCTCCTTTCTGGTGAAGAATTGGCTTGGTAGTTTGGTCTGCCCTGTTCCCATGATGCACTGGGCCAGGGACAGACTAATTTGCATATAGCCAGGTTCTGAGCTGGGATGGGGCAGTGAGCTAAATAACGGTGATGGATCAAGCCCTGATCTTTGGACTGGGTAAGAGTGGTCTGCTTAATTCAGACACTCTGTTCATCACCACCCCCTTTTCTGAATCGTTTTTGGCCACTATAGGTGTGGCAGGGTATACTCAGACATGAGTCCCTTGCTCACTGCTCCATCAGGATTCAAGCAAGCCGGGCCGACGACGGCTGAAATGCCAGAAACCGGTCCCCGGAAGCTTGTCTCCTTTCTGGTGAAGAATTGGCTTGGTAGTTTGGTCTGCCCTGTTCCCATGATGCACTGGGCCAGGGACAGACTAATTTGCATATAGCCAGGTTCTGAGCTGGGATGGGGCAGTGAGCTAAATAACGGTGATGGATCAAGCCCTGATCTTTGGACTGGGTAAGAGTGGTCTGCTTAATTCAGACACTCTGTTCATCACCACCCCCTTTTCTGAATCGTTTTTGGCCACTATAGGTGTGGCAGGGTATACTCAGACATGAGTCCCTTGCTCACTGCTCCATCAGGATTCAAGCAAGCCTGGCCGACGACGGCTGAAATGCCAGAAACTGGTCCCCGGAAGCTTGTCTCCTTTCTGGTGAAGAATTGGCTTGGTAGTTTGGTCTGCCCTGTTCCCATGATGCACTGGGCCAGGGACAGACTAATTTGCATATAGCCAGGTTCTGAGCTGGGATGGGTATTCTGCTCGATTTTTGGGCTCTATTTATGAGTGATGGTGACTTTAAGCTTGCTACCATCCTGAATCTCTATTCTTGCCTTGTGTTGGTCCTTTTAAGGCCTTTTTGCCATACATAGAAGCATAAACTAGAGGATAGCTGCTTAAAATGATGATAGATCCCTTATTGTTGACTCTAATCCATCTATTGCCTATTGGCTTTGACATAATTATGTGTCCTTTCATGATTCTACCTATAGTAGAGGGTGGATCCTGTTGTCTTGCCTTTATATTACATATTGGTATGGTTTGTGTATGTACTCTGACAGAGCTAGGTGTTATTTCATCCTTCTCAGGCCTACAAGGCCCAGAACTAGAGAGACTCCATTTTGCTTTCTGTCCCTGCAGAACTGAGATGCTTGCAGGGTAAAGGTAATGTTTTAGTTATGAGGTGTTGTTCGCTTGGAGAGAACCGGCTCAGGCTGGCCCTTATCGAAAGAATGTATTTTTCTCTATGTTGAAGACGCAACACCAGGCTGGCCAGCTGGGGGCGCGTCCTTGGCATGGAGTGGTACAGGAATTTGGTGGGCGGCAGGTTACTGGCTGGAACTTTCCACTAGAGGAGAGCATTCTATATTAGCGAAGTGCAGAAGAGGAGGAGTGTCAGTTGGTGTTTGGGACCGTTCAAGTCAGTTGCAGTGGATTCTGTGAATGGAGAGAGAGAAGGCAGATGATTGCTGAAGTTGGAGAAAGCACTCAGATGAATCTTAGAACAATGTTGGAACTGTCAGCTGGAGCTGCCAGTGTATCCGGATGCATAAAAGCAGTTACCAGTCAGATGGAGGAGTGGAAGTTGCCAGCTGGGGCAGCTGAGCCAGAGGAGTGAAGCTGTGGTGATGGAGGGAGAGAGAGAGAGCCCTGATTCCACCAGAGAGAGAGAGAGAAACAGTCCTCCTAATAGGGTGAGGTGTTCTAAACTAGTTTGCTTTACACATATACATTAACCTTGCTTTTATTTCCTAGGTTAGATTCCCTACTGTAATGTTTTATTGCATTGCTAATCCTTTTCCTTTCAGCGGTGTGCAGTCTATTTACAGTCCCTGTTAGTAAGATGTGGATGTGGTCTTTACAGAGACCCTGCAGATCTGTGTATGTGTCTATTATGTGTTGCTATTGTTGTGTAATAAAGATACCCCAGTTCTTAGTGAACCATTGTGCAGAGATTATTATTATTAATGAAGCTAACCTTTCTTCTGGTCAGGTGCAGTCAGGTGAACGGATGCATCTCCCGTCCAGGTGAATGGTAACTGAGCAAGGGGGTGGAGGAGAACTTGTATTTGATAATAACCTTTGCATAGTGAACCAGTGTACCTCTTATTCTTGTATGAAAAGGTAACCTGTTCTTCTAGTCAGATGTTACTGTGAACAGATGCTACCCCTGATCAGGTAAGTGATAACTGAATAAGGGAGAGAGGAGCTCTTGGATTGAAGGATAGGTTGTACATCATCTAATTTGGCAACTATTGTGTAATCCAGAATATTGTAGTACTATACCCCTGATGAATAGTGAGACTGATCCCTTTATGTAATGGTAATCATAGGATATACTGCCGTCTGGGTAGAGAGGTCTGGGTTCGAATGGGACCGCAAGGCCGTCGATTCTGATACTGCCGTCTGGGTAGAGAGGTCTGGGTTCGAATGGGACCGCGAGGCCGCCGATTCTGAGACTGCCATCTGGGTAGAGAGGTCTGGGTTCGAATGGGACCGCGAGGCCGCCGATTCTGAGACTGCCGTCTGGGTAGAGAGGTCTGGGTTCGAATGGGACCGCGAGGCCGCCGATTCTGAGACTGCCGTCTGGGTAGAGAGGTCTGGGTTCGAATGGGACCGCGAGGCCGCCGATTCTGAGACTGCCGTCTGGGTAGAGAGGTCTGGGTTCGAATGGGACCGCGAGGCCGCCGATTCTGAGACTGCCGTCTGGGTAGAGAGGTCTGGGTTCGAATGGGACCGCGAGGCCGCCGATTCTGAGACTGCCGCCTGGGTAGAGAGGTCTGGGTTCGAATGGGACCGCGAGGCCGCCGATTCTGAGACTGCCGTCTGGGTAGAGAGGTCTGGGTTCGAATGGGACCGCGAGGCCGCCGATTCTGAGACTGCCGTCTGGGTAGAGAGGTCTGGGTTCGAATGGGACCGCGAGGCCGCCGATTCTGAGACTGCCGTCTGGGTAGAGAGGTCTGGGTTTGAATGGGACCGCGAGGCCGCCGATTCTGAGACTGCCGTCTGGGTAGAGAGGTCTGGGTTCGAATGGGACCGCGAGGCCGCCGATTGATTGACATTATAGGAGGTCTGGGTATGTATCTTAGGAATTCCCTGTCCTTAGGTGGTAGATATATGTTGAAAACCTTGTAAATAGGCCCTAGGGAGGGGGAGGTGGTAACGTTCTGGCTGAGTTAGTGATGCTCTGATGAGCTGGTCCTATCTAATCAGAAAAAAACCAGGCAGAACAATGGGGCAGTGAGCTAATTAACGGTGATGGATCAAGCCCTGATCTTTGGACTGGGTAAGAGTGGTCTGCTTAATTCAGACACTCTGTTCATCACCACCCCCTTTTCTGAATCGTTTTTGGCCACTATAGGTGTGGCAGGGTATACTCAGACATGAGTCCCTTGCTCACTGCTCCATCAGGATTCAAGCAAGCCGGGCCGACGACTGCTGAAATGCCAGAAACCGGTCCCCGGAAGCTTGTCTCCTTTCTGGTGAAGAATTGGCTTGGTAGTTTGGTCTGCCCTGTTCCCATGATGCACTGGGCCGGGGACAGACTAATTTGCATATAGCCAGGTTCTGAGCTGGGATGGGGCAGTGAGCTAAATAACGGTGATGGATCAAGCCCTGATCTTTGGACTGGGTAAGAGTGGTCTGCTTAATTCAGACACTCTGTTCATCACCACCCCCTTTTCTGAATCCGCTATACATCGGCACCAGATTTCAAATGTATGTGCTAAGCTAGACCAGTGCAGTCCAGTAATTGGTGGTCATCGCAAAGTAGCTGCATTACGCTGAAACATCCTGGACTCCCTCCGTTCAGTCGGCATTGCTGTGACGGACCGGGGAGCCCAGGAGAAAACGAGAAAGCAGGAGAAATTGCCAGGTAGTGGTTTTTAAAAAATATAGTAGATGTTGGGGCGGAAGATTGAGGAGCATTAACATGTTTAAAAAGTTGAGTGCTGGATGTGCAACGCCAAGTGAATGTCCTCAGCTTAAAATGAAGAGGGCAGTAGAAATACAGAGAGAAGTGTAAGGCTAGGGTTGCATGCCTGGGTGAATACTCAGCTAAACCAGGTCTGTCCGGGACTGTTAATGAAATTCTTTTGGAGAGTTGTCTGAAGATTAGCCAAATGGCACCAAAGTTATAAGCAATTCAAGTTCCTATGACAACCAGGTCCTAACTATATTTACACAGTGGCTACTCCCACTGTGTAATATATTTATATATGGCAACACCAGGCACCAGTGTGGTCGATTACATTCAAAATCAATCCACCATGTCAGCTTGTTGAAGCTTTTCATCTATCAAGCCTTGTTTACAGACTCCAGTCACTCCCATGAACTGAAACCATATACAACATAAACAAAGGACTAGTTTTGCAAAAGGGATAGGATGGCGTAATCACATCGTGGAATGGCTCACTCGTCATATTGGACATATATTGCTTTGAAAAACATTGTTTGTAAATCTCATCAAAACCTCATTAAAAGTGGAACATATATGCATGATTCTGATGCCCCTCAGTTGGAAATTTCAGCAACCAAAATGTAAACTGCCACATATAACTACACCACTCCCATCCACAAAACTATCAACACCAGCATCCCTGATAAGCTTGTAGACAACCCTGCAGATATGACCCATCAGACTGCAGTTTATATAGTGTAAAAAACAAAAAAACAAGACTGCAGGCTTTTTCCTTTTATGTTTTTATGTTCCCCTAAATCTGTGAAAACATTCAAGAATCCATTTATTTATAGTTTTGTAAAGCGCACAGCTACCCATAAAGGTTTTCCGGCACTTAGCATGACGAAACAGAAGAACTATCTACTTAGAACAGCCATGTCTCCAAATCTTTGCGGAACGCAAGAAGAGAGGTACTGTCATTGAGGGATTTGGGAAGGGAATTCCACAATTTTGGACCAAGCACTGCAAAACAATGTCCTTCCATCCGGGTTAGATGGAATCTCGGTACAGTGCAGAGAGCCAAGTTGGAAGACCTCAGGGGATGAGATTGAATGTAAGATGTCACTAGAACTTGGATGTAGTATGACCCTGTTCTAGCTTTGGCCGTAAACATATAGCAAAGAGCCTTAAATTGGATCAGTTTAGAGATTGTTAGCCAGTGCAATTCAAGAAACAGTTGTGAAACTGAGGCATGTTTCGGGAGTTGGTACAGCCATCTGGCCACTGAATTCTTGACCATCTGCAGGCGCCTGATGGATGCCTGGTCTGTTGCTAAGTATATGACATTACCATAATCAAGTCTAGATATAACTACGGTCTGAATCACTACCTCAGGACCACCCCAATGCTATTTTAATTTAGGAAAGAGTTGAAGGCTCACCTCTTTAAAGAACACTACATAACAATGCATTAACCATCCATGACATAGTTTACTCCCCTCTTACTAGTTAACGTTTTTGCTTGTCTTTGACCATGTACCATGCACCTCTGCATTTTGGCTAAGCTCACTCTATAGAGATACCAAAGACATACATACATATCCAATATTTTCCATTATATTAGTTCATCATGACCTAGTGTTCTTGTTGTTTCGTAAAAACTAGTGTCTTTTTTATTGCTTATGATCACAACCTCAACATCTATAAAATCGAGCCCACTTCGGCTGGCATTATATGTATATCCTAGGTTACGCTCATTTTCAGTCAGTAGATATGAAAACTTCTTGGCCTCACTGAATCAGGTTCTTCAGTACTGCACTAGTGTGAATCTGCCAGTTCATCCAACTTGCTATTTAATTAAGGGTCCTGCTCTCATCTGCAAGCCTCTTTAATTAAGAAGAGAGTTTAGATTCACAGACACTTATATGCAAACCTGAGCCTCACTCAGACTACATGGCTTTCCAAAACCAAGTCCAAGAAATGAATGGAATAACTTTTCAAGTGTATGTCCAGTAGGGGCTTCCCTATATGAAGGATTTCACCTGGATTTCCTGCAATGTGGCATGGCATCCTGGCCTCAATTCCCTTTCAAGATACCCCTGACATGTTTAGCTGTGCAGGCGTCTATTTTCCAACTCCCCACTCCAGCTGAGGCCATTGTTTTTGACCTCAGTACCAACATTCCAGTGGCAAATTCACAAGAGCTCAGCACTGGCTGGCATTTGAATATACAGACAACAGAACTCAGTCAGAATTCTGTCACGCAACAGATACACAATAACAATTACTAAATAACCCTGAGGACACAGTCCTTTAAAACAAACACGATGGTATCACATGGTACTGATGTACATAGATATCATATACACCGTGAACCCACATTTACTGTTTACTTTGTCAGTTACTAGTCTGTGAATACTTACATCATTACCATCACATGGGCTACATTTAATTCTGTACATTTCCTCCTATGTATTGAGTTTATTTGGAACATGCACAGGTTTACAGGAGTTCTCCTGGGAATCTGTGATGGCCGCAGTTTTCACTCTTTCATGGGTTTTGCTCCGAACTGTCTAGGGTAATAAAGGGCAGGCAGGCCTAGGTGTGAGCTACATTTTTTAGTGGTAGGACAAGCAGCTCTTAGAAGTCGGGAAGGGAGTGGACATAGCCCTGAGGCTACACTTCGAAGCTCAGGAAGTCTGACTACAAACCCTCAGGACCTCCTGCTGAGGACAGCAACACCCTGCTCCCCAACCAAAACCCTTTTGTCCCTATGTCTAGAATGAATACAACAATCATCACAGGAGAGCCCTTCACAGTCATGTGACCCTGAACACTAGCAGAAAGGCACATTAGGTTTAGGTAGACAATTCTTTCTAAAGGTAGCATTATTAGAATAGCAACTTAAAATCTGACTTTAATATTAAAGATTTTAAATTGCAATTGGTTTGAGTGGAATAAGCATTTCTATATCTGTTCCCAAACTGAAGGTATCACTTATTAAGTTTGATAAGGTAACCCAGGAAAGACAGCCTGGAAATAGTGAAAAACGACTTTAGGAGTTTTTCAGTGTCAGAACATGTCAAACTTAAATACACATATCCTACCTTTTAAATAACATGCACCCTGCCCTAGGGATGTTTGGGCCTACCTTAACCCCTTCGACGCTCATGACGAGCTCATCATGAACCGCGGGTTTTTTAAAAACTCAGTGCACGGCGGGAAAATGCGCCGCACGCATGAGGTTAAGGGTGACTTATAAATAAGAAGCAGGGCAAAACGTTTACTTTGGCAGGTCGAAATGGCAGGTCAAAATGGCAGTTTAAACTTGGATTGTAGACTGCAGTGGTAGGCCAGAGACATGTTTTATAGTGGCTAACTTAGTGGATAGAACAATACGTGCTGCTGCCCACTAGTAGCATTTATTTTGCAAGTCCTGGAGACATGTGGTAGCATTTACTAGGGAATAATAGGTAAACTAAATGTGTGTATGCCAATTTTACTAGGTTTAAGGGAGAGACCACAAGCACTTTACCACTGTTTAGCAGGGGCAAAGTGCACAGAGTCATAGTGCCAACACAAATGAGCTCATCAAAACAAGGGAGTGAAGGCAAGATGTGTGGGGGAATACAATGCCAAGGAAGTCAGGTCTAGGTTTCTTTTTCTCTCCAGTTTAGAAAACGCATTTTACACAGGGATAAATCACTTCCCCTATATTCCACCAAATTTTGGAGTGTCCTAAATTGAAAATTTACTTAATCCTGATTGTAACATATTATTATTATTATTATTATTACATTTATTAAGCGTGCAGCTACCCGGAGGTTTCCCGGCGCTAAGGCAAATAGAACAGTATACAGGGTGGGAGGAGCGTCAGGACAGCAGTTTACATATTGAAGAGCCAGGCCTTAATTCCTTTACGGAAAGTCAAGAAGCACATTTCGGAACGCAGGGGGAGGGGTAGGGAGTTCCAAAGAGAAGGTGCTAGCAGGGAGAATGAGCGACCTCCCATTTTAGCTCTCTTGACACGCGGTATCCTGAACTTATTCTGGGTAGATGACCTAAGTGTGCGAGGTGGAAGATATTGGTGCACTAGAACAGATAGGTAGTGTGGAGCTTTTCCAGTCATGATCTTATGCATAAGACATAGTGCCTTGAATTTGACTCTGCTCTCAATTCGCAGCCAATGTAGTTTACGCATATGAGACGTGGTTGAGGTTCTAGCGGGTAGGTTACAAATAAGGCGAACAGCCATGTTTTGTACCACCTGGTACTTCTTAGTTACCTCCTTGCAGGCACCCAGGAGTAAGATGTTTCCATAGTCCAGGCGTGAGGTGACAAGAGCCTGGACTACAGTTCTCAGGGTGTCAGCAGGCAGCATCCACGTGATTTTCCTCAACCACCTGATGATGGTGGTACAGGTGGTGGAGACTTTCACGACGTGTTGCCTGAAGGACAGTTGATTGTCAAGGAGGAACCCAAGATTACGAGCACTAGTTGATGGGGTAGGAAGAGGGCCCATCTCCGGCGGCCAATGTTGTGGGCCCCAGAGCGGGGTGTCAACCCAAACAGGAGCAGTTCTGTTTTCTCCCCGTTCAGTTTTAATTTGTGCTCAAACATCCAGGCCGATATCTGTTTCAGTCCAGCTTGAAGAGAGGAAGAGGGAAGATGTTTGTTGGTGGAGAGTGAATAGATGACTTGCGTGTCATCGGCATAGGAATAAATAGTGAGACCTGCTTGTTCCGCCAAAAAAGCAAGAGGTCTTACATATAAATTAAAAAAAAGAGGGCTGAGGATAGACCCTTGTGGGACACCGTGATTGGAGGGGAATATTGATGAGATAGATGTAGAAGAAAAAACTTGAAACGTGCGATCAGAAAGAAAATTAGCAATCCAGGCCAGGGCGGAACCACCGACATAAGTATATCTCCAACAATTCCCCAGCTTAGAATGGTGCAAAAGAAAATTGTCTGTAACCATTATCAAACTTGTTGCCGGGGCCTCTATTATGCACTTGGGAATTTTGATGGCTTCTGAACAACCAAATATTCAGCATCATGCGCACTTTAGTGTGCCCACCACTTCTCCGCTGCTCTGTCAGCAGAGCAGCCCTGCCCCGCGCTCATGCTGCCGCAGCAGGGAAGAAAAAGATGATAACATTGCGTTATAATTTTATTTTTCCTTTCTTTTATTGCCGCACAGCAGCAGTGGGGTGACGCTTCTCCGCCTTAGCGTAGGAGCTGCCACTGCCTGCATGGAGAGCAAGCCCAGGCCCCTAGTCCCCGTCTGAGCTCAAACCACAGTCCTCAAACCAATCACAATGCTGCATTGCAGCATTGTGATTGGTTTAGTGGAGCCAATCACAAAGCTGTATTGCAGCTTTGTGACTGGCTCAAGGGAGCCTAGCTGCTTCCTGTGGAGCAGTGAGAAAGTGAATTTTTCATTTTTTTTACAATTATACCTCCTTACCCCCACCCCACAAACCCATATCCGCAATGCATGCCACTGTAGCATTTATTTTGCAAGTCCTGGAGACATGTGGTACCATTTACTAGGGAATAATAGGTAAACTAAATCTGTGTATGCCAATTTTACTAGGTTTAAGGGAGAGACCACAAGCACTTTACCACTGTTTAGCAGGGGCAAAGTGCACAGAGTCATAGTGCCAACACAAATGAGCTCATCAAAACAAGGGAGTGAAGGCAAGACGTGTGGGGGAATACAATGCCAAGGAAGTCAGGTCTAGGTTTCTTTTTCTCTCCAGTTTAGAAAACGCATTTTACACAGGGATAAATCACTTCCCCTATATTCCACCAAATTTTGGAGTGTCCTAAATTGAAAATTTACTTAATCCTGCTTGTAACATAAGTATATCTCCAACAATTCCCCAGCTTAGAATGGTGCAAAAGAAAATTGTCTGTAACCATTATCAAACTTGTTGCCGGGGCCTCTATTATGCACTTGGGAATTTTGATGGCTTCTGAACAACCAAATATTCAGCATCATGCGCACTTTAGTGTGCCCACCACTTCTCCGCTGCTCTGTCAGCAGAGCAGCCCTGCCCCGCGCTCATGCTGCCGCAGCAGGGAAGAAAAAGATGATAACATTGCGTTATAATTTTATTTTTCCTTTCTTTTATTGCCGCACAGCAGCAGTGGGGTGACGCTTCTCCGCCTTAGCGTAGGAGCTGCCACTGCCTGCATGGAGAGCAAGCCCAGGCCCCTAGTCCCCGTCTGAGCTCAAACCACAGACCTCAAACCAATCACAATGCTGCATTGCAGCATTGTGATTGGTTTAGTGGCGCCAATCACAAAGCTGTATTGCAGCTTTGTGACTGGCTCAAGGGAGCCTAGCTGCTTCCTGTGGAGCAGTGAGAAAGTGAATTTTTCATTTTTTTTACAATTATACCTCCTTACCCCCACCCCACAAACCCATATCCGCAATGCATGCCACTGGTTCCCTGTGAGGCAGCAGATCTTTGACTCTCGCGAGAAATGCGCATGCGTGGGCGGCCGCGCATGTCATTAGTATCCAAGACGGCGGTGCCGGCGGAGCGATGACGAGAGGCAGCCCCGGGGAAGCAGCGGACGAGGTAAGTGGTTTTATATAATTCATTTTAAAGCTAATTTAAGCATTTAGGGAGGGCGGGAGGGGGGCGGGAGGGAGGCGGGTGGCGCGTAGTGGGGCTACGCGAAGTGCGTGGGTGGGCGTAGTTTTTTGCCCACTTCGCGTAGGTTCTCGAAGCCCCACTACGCCCACTACGCCCAGGGTTACACACGATACAAATCCAACATATGCATATTTGTAATATTTCACCTGGCCAGTTATTAGGCCAGCCAGCCCTTCCAGGTTCTTGTAGTATTAATGAGCAATTCTAGATAATCCAATGCAGTCCAAATGCAATGCTATGCAGTTCATAATGCAAGAATCAGGCACTTTGCAATGTAAACCTAAGGCAGTTCGTTATGCAACAATCAGGCAGTTCGTAATGCCAAAATAATGCAATTTGTTGAGCAACAATCAAGTAGGTCGTTATGTAAAATAATGCAATGCGTAATGCAACAATCAGGCAGTTCGTTATGCAAAGTAATGCCTAGCATAATGCAACAATCAGGTAGTTCGTATGCAGAAATAATGCAATGCGTAATACAACAATCAGGTAGTTCGTTATGCAGAAATAATGCAATGCGTAATACAACAATCAGGTAGTTCATTATGCAGAAATATTGCAATGCGTGTTGCACAAATCAGGCAGTTCGTAATACCAAAATGATTTAATGCCTAATGCAACACTCAGGAAGTTGTAATACCAAAATAATGTACTCCGGCCCTATCACGGTGCTCAGGACGGTCTCCAAACCACTCGTGCTGACTCGCGGTCAGCTACTGCCAAAATATGCCCCCTACACGGGTATGGTGTAACACAAAGTGTAGCTCCACTCTCCGGCCCCGGTACTGCCACTACTCGGCAAGTACGTGTCCCGATATGAGCTTGAGCGGAGGCTCATGCTGCAAGAATGGAAAAGGCCGAGAGCGTTTCTATTAGAATCCCCAGATCCCTGGTTGGCTGAGGTTGGTACCGTAGGCCAAACAGGGACCCACGAGCCCCCGTTAGGGAAAGACAGGTCGCCTCTAGGGATAGCCCTAGCTCCACCCCCTGTGTAGCTTGGCACGAGCAGCCAGGCTTATCTTCAAGGCCAATGTGTAAAGTATTTGCAATTAGGTACACAGCAACCCAATGACGAAGCCACAAATAGACTCCACACAAGTTTCATAGAAAAACAAGTATATGTTTATAAAAAGATATACGATGGGACCACAAAATACTAAACCAATATATGCGTCGGGGTAAAGCTCCCACTGGCCTATTACTATTGAGCTAAACTAAACAGTCCTACATAATCTTAATGTCATAACATGCAGTTTGTTATGCAACAATAAGGTATTTCACAACATAAGAATAGTGCACATCGTAATACGGCTAACTGGCGATTTGTACAGTTCGTGATGCAGGACTAAGACAAGACGTAACACATCTATCAAACAGTTCGTTATGCAAACCACAGGAGTTGACACACGTTACCTGGGCGGCGCGAACCCACTCTCCTCTCCTCATCCAGCAACTTGGGCCTCCGATGCAATCTCTCTGAATTTCCGGGCAATGGGAAGATCCCAGGCTGCACACTACACCTGCACTCAGAGCCAATGAGACTCACTGGACTCCGGGTGCACGATAACCAGACAACTCCTCATGAGGGTCTTAGGCTGCACACAACACACGCATGCAACGTCGCTGAGACACACTTGATCTTCTGGTGCCCACGATCACAGGGCACAACTTGTGCAGGTCTCTAGCGGTAGAAAGCACACGCACTCCGCATCGCAGAGACACACTTTATCTTCAAGCGCCCCCATTCACAGGGCACAACTTGCGCAGGTCTCAGGCTGTAGAAAGCACACAGACACAGCGTCGCTCGAGACACACTTGATCTTCGGGTGCCCCTGATCACAGGGCACCTCTGCCGAGGGTTTCAGGCTGCAAACAGCACATGCACACAGCATCGCTGAGACACACTTGCCCTTCTGGTGTGCACAATCACGGCCAATCCTCTCGAAGGACTCATGCTGCACCAAGCACACGCACACTGTGTTGCTGAGTCTTGTTTGGAACTACACGTGCCCAAGATCACAGGGCACAACTTACAAAGGTCTCAGGCTAGACAGAGCACATGCACACAGCATCTCTGAGAGTCTTCTCTGGAAACTTTTGTGTTCCTGTGTTTCCGAACAGGGAGCCAGCTAACCTCAGGCCCTTGCAGACAGTTAGTTCAGGATACAGCATACCACAAAGTACTTCAAGCAGGGGGACACAGCACACAGCAAAATCCCTCTAGCCTTTGCGTGGTTGAAACAGCAAACTGCAGGGTAGCCCCGGATCACACAGCCAGAGCAGTCCTATCCATCAGTCTCTTCAGTTGTTTCTTCCTTGGCAAAGGTCCTCTTGACCACAAAGTAGCTCCAGTCTTGTTCACACTTGATCAATCCATTCTCCAAAGTTCAGGGGCTTCAGCTCGCCTAGTTAAACCCCTCAATGGCTTTGAAGTCTTCGTATTACAGTGGGTATTGACCCATGCTCAATTCGTTCTGGGTTCCTCCCTACCAGTGACACCTTCTTCCTTTGATTAGTGGGGTCTGGATTCTCAATCACTCAGCAGAAGATGGGACAATTGTTTTATAGCACTAGCCCAGGCCTCTTCACCTGTAGGGGCTTCTCCTCCCCATACACTCCAGATGCAGGTCAGCCTGTGCTGTCTCACCTCCTCCCCTGGGTCAAGACATTCCCCAGTTTCTATCGCTTTCAAATCCAGCCAGTCAATCCACAACCAGGCAGAGACACACAGAAATGTTTAAAGCACAAAAACCCAGCCACTTCTAAGAGAGTGGCTTACAAACACATAATTCCAAAAACATCTTCATAAAAAGATGTGTTATTGCATTGTGAGTTCAGGCATACTAAAGTTCACCTTTCCATCTTTGGGAAGATAGGCTGGAAAACATATTGGGGAAGATGGCCTTTCAACACGAAAAACGAGAGGGTGATTATTTCACTGTCAGGACATGACACACACCTAGTACATGTCCTACCTTTCACAGGCACTACACCCTGTCCGGGAGGACCCTAGACCTACCATAGGGGTGTCTTGGGTGCACAGAAATGGAAGGGTAAGGTCTGGCAAGTGAGTGCACTTGACAGAACAACATGGCAGTTTCACAAACTGCACACGGGACCCGCAATGGCAGGCCTGAGTTCCCTTTTCAAGGCTACTTAAATGGGTAGCACAATAAGTGCTGCAGGCCCACACGTAGCCTTTGCATTACTAGTCCTGGCACCCCTAGTGGTTTTTACTAGGGACTTCACTGGTAATGCAACATACAAATTATGGACAACCAATTACCATTACCCTGTACACAGGAAGCACTTGCACTTTGACACTGTTTAGCAGTGGCAAAGTGTACAAAACATCTAAGTTGGCAACACATGTCAGAAAAAAAGGTCTAGGGGAAAATCAACAAGTTTAGGAAACTTGAGCCAAAAAGGGCCAAGTCCCACAGTTTCTCTCCAAGCCCGCACCCTGCCCTAGGCGGCGACACATGCATGCTCGCTGAGCGTTACCTGGGGGGTGCGATATTTCTCTCCTTGCCTCTCCTTGCGACTTGGGCTTCCGATGCGACTTTTTTGATTTGGGCAGTGGAACTAGGGCCCCCCGATGACAGAGATAGTTCGAGGTCCCTCCTTTGCAAAAGGCAGGCTCGGACCAGTGGCACAGCTCCTCTGGGGCTGCGGGTCTGGGCCGATGGCAATGACGAAGATCTCAGGCTGCAACCGGGCACACGCACACAGCGTCCCTGGGACTAACTTGAGCTCCAGGGTTGCACCATCACAGGGCAATCCTCACAAAGTCTCAGGCTGCACAAAGCACATGCACCCAGCGTCGCTGAGACTTCGTTGAGTTCCGGGTGCACACGATCACGGGGCAATCCTCACGATGGTCTCAGGCTGCACAAAGCACACACACACAGCGTCGCTGAGACTCACTTGGACTCCAGGTGCCCACAATCACAGGCCAATTCTTAAGTGGGTCTCAGGCTGCAAAAAGCACACACACACAGCGTCACTGAGACACACCTGGAAACCTTTGTGTTCTTGAGGTTCCACAACAGGGAGCCAGCTCTCCTCGGGCCCTTGGGGATAAGTTACTTCAGGACACAGCACACAGCAAAGTCTTTTCAAGCAGGGGGACACAGCACACAGCAAAGTCCCTTTAGCCTCTCCTTGGTTAAAGCAGCAAACTGCAGGCCAGCCCCAGAACACCCAGCAAGGGTCAGTCCTTTCCTTCAGTCTCTTCAGCTGTTTCTTCCTTGGCAGAGGTTTCTCTTGACCACGAAGTAGTTTCAATCCTTTTCAGTCATGAGCAGTCCATTCTAATCTTCAGGGGCTTCAGCTCTCATAGTTATACCCCTAAAAGTATTTGAAGTCTTTGTGTTCAGGGGGGCAATGACAAACCAGTTCTGGGTGTCTCCCTGCCAGTAAAACCTTCTTACTTTGACTAGTGGGGGTCTGGACTCTCAATCACTCAGCAGGAGATGGAACCATTGTTTCATGGCGCCAGCCCAGGCCTCTTCACCACTAAGGGCTACTCCTCCCCCCTACACTCCAGATGCGGGTCAGCCTGTTGCTGTCTGACCTCCTCCCCTGGGTCAAGACATTCCCCAGATCCTATCACATTTAACTCCAGTCAATCCACAACCATGCATAGACACACAGAAATGTTAGAACACAAAAAACAGCCACTTCTAAAAGAGTGGTTTCTAAACACACAATGCAAAAACCACCTTCATAAACAGATGTGTTATTAAATTGTGAGTTCAGGCATACTAAACTTCACCTCTCTATCTTAAGCCTATTGGAAGACAGACTGGAAACATTACACAGCAGCCCCATTCTGTCCTATTGGCAAGATGGCCTTTCAACAGTGAAAAACGAAATGGAGTGTATTTCACTGCCAGGACATGGTACACACCTCAGTACATGTCCTACCTTTCACATGCACCGCACCCTGCCCAGGGGGGGGGTACCCTGGACCTACCACAGGGGTGTCTGATGTGCATAAAAAGGGAAGGGTAAGGCCTGGCAAGTGGGTGCCCTTGTCAGGACAACAAAGCAGTTTAACAAACTCTGCGCAGGCACTGCAGTGGCAGGCCTGAGTTCTCTCTTTAAAGCTACTGGTGTGGGTGGCACAATTAGTGCTGCAGGCCCACTAGTAGCATTTGCATTACCAACCCTGGCACACATAGTGCACTTTACTGGGGACTTTACTAGTAAAACAAATATACCAATTATGGACAAGCAATTACCATAACACTTTATACAGGGAGCACTTGCACTTTGACACTGATCAGTAGTGGCAAAGTGCCCAAACATCTAAGTTGGCAACACCCTATCATAAAAAAGGTCTGGGGGAAAGCAAAAAGTTTAGGGAACATTAGCCAAAAAGGGCCAAGTCCAACAGACTTTTCTGTCTACAGGAAGCGGCAATTGATGGTTTTCCTGCTGGATCTGCTATGCCATGGACAGCGGGCTCAGCCATGAAAAACATGCATTAAAAGATTTGCCTTCAATAGAAAGGAGACTAACGACATTGTGACTCTGGCAGTCCTGTGGCATATGGATGGATGGATGGCAAACGGTAAAGCGCTCCGATGCCTTCCGGTCTAGTTCGCGCTATATAAAACTGCAAAAAAACAATGACAAGCTGAGACTCCTACTAGGAAACCCGGGTGTTCCTCCGCCTCTAAATGACAGAAGGCTGAGTTTGGCGGAAGTTGACAGGGTGCGTTTACCGCAGTTGTCCTGTTCAACTAAACTCTAATGGGCAGATTTACGAGCCCCTTGTGCCTCTTTGACGCCACTGTTGCGTCACTTTTGTGACGCAGCGACGGCGCAAAAGATGCGCCATGGTGCGAGGTATTTACAATGTGACGCATCTCCCAGATGTGTCACGTTGTAAAGCCCTGTGCCAGAAGTAGGCGTTCCATCACAGGGGGAGCGTTCCGATGCAGGAACGCCTCCCAAATGTGGCTGAGTGAAATCTACAAGATTTCACTCAGTCACTTTTGGGCCCATGCTGCGTCAAAACCCTGCGTCTGCTTGAAGCAGGCGTAAGGATTGACGCAGCATTGTGGAGATAGAGCCCCCCAGAGCATTGCTGGAGCTGCGTTGCGCTTGCGGCGCAACTCCAGCAATGCGCCGCTTTTACGGCAAAGATGCGTGACGCATCTGTGCCGTTTTTGCCCCATGGTGCGCCTCATTGGGTGGCGGAGCTGCGGCGCACAATAACTTGCGCATCCCTACTGATATGCAGGGATGCGCCAGTTATTGTACATCTGCCCCCTATAGGTCTTATTTAGGAAGGCCTTGCGCCGCCGGTACGGCACTTTTTCCCATTTAAAAGTGACGCACCGGCAGCGCAAGTACTTCATAAATAAGGCCCTAATTGCCTGACCCGGTAGCCTCAGTGTGAAACCAGCCATCCCTTTCGAAGGTCCCGCCCGTAATGCAGTAGCGGTCGGAAAACTTAACTAATCTGACACTGACAGTCGTTTGGTATTCAACCCACCATGGTTTAAAAGCCAAATAGTGCATTTGTAAAGGATTAAATACACAGAAACGTTAAACCAGTTGAACAAAAGCAGGATTGCTTCATGGAGAGCCATGCCTTCAAATCTTGAGTGACAGAAAACTGATCATAAAGCAGATGTGTGTCCCGGATGCCAGTGACAAGCCTCGACGGAGTTCCCATATACCGGGGGCTCTGGCAACACTGCAATTAGTACAGTGTGTGGAATGCGACAGAGTGACGCAGGTCAGCCATGTATGGGTTTAATCCTGGGGGTTTCCTGAAAGTGATATGTAATATCTGAACAGACGTGTATCCTTTTGTTCGTGCGCTGTGCAGCATTACCGTAGTTCTTCATCACTTGTTTGCACGATGCAAGATGCCCAGAGGCTACGGCTTGACATTTCACTATGCAACTAAACACTGGCAACAGGATCGGCAGGAGGGCTATAGGTTCATGGAGACAACCTTAGATCTTGCCCCATTTGCAGCTTTAAGACTTGGTTGGTCGTCTAAGTTTAGTTTTCATAGTCATAAGCACAGCTCTATTATTGACAAGGCTCCTAAAACTGGCCTTTGCATCCTAGCGGCATTTCAAGCTCCTCCTAGAATCATTCTGCACAAAAGTCCCGGAAATCACAACAAATAAACCCAACATCCCCTCCTTGCATTGTCTCTATCACCTCATCCTCATCTTTCTTTGCTCCAAAAAGCCGTTTTCAAGAGATCGGAAGTGGGATTGCATTCACCATGGTTTATATTTTGTTTACTTTTTAGCAGTCTTATTAAGTGTGAGGAAGGCTCAATGGGTGACAGAACCTTTTACAAAGACAGACAGAGCATGTTAACCCCTTAGCTGGGGCGGCTATTCCGCCGCAGTGCTAAGGGGGGCCGCGCGGCGCTCCCGTGCTCGTGACGGAACCGCTCCGTCACGAGCCTCGGGTGGGCTGTGCTTGTGACGGAACGGTTCCGTCATGGCCCGCCCGCCCAATAGAACCCTCAGCGCAGGCGCGGAATTCACGCCGCGCAGGCGCGGCGAGCGGGCCTTCCCGTCACCAGCACAGCCCACCCGAGGGTTGTGACGGAACGGTTTCGTCACAAGCACTCAAGGGGTTAAGACAGATTCACTCCGCTGTTACGGCACGAACACACAGGATAGTGCATCTAGACATATAGGCCCAGATTTATCAAGATATTGCGTTGCCTTTGCATCATGCAGGGTGTCACAAGGGCAATACAATGCCTAAGTTAGATTTACCAAGCAACTCAAGGCCACCTTGCGTAGCCCTGCATTGCTTGGTAAATCTGGAGTAACGCGATGCAGCACGCGTGGCAATCTTATATTATATTAATATATACATTTTCATAATCAGATTATATAGCCCATCATAAGCAGTGAATTTATTGCCTTTCACCCAGCCTTCTAATGCTTTTATTGAAACATCTACAAAGGCAACCCGGATTGTTGTGGGTCACTGTACGCTTCCCAGAATTTCTTCTGGCTCACTTTAGGGGTGAGATCAAACCTCTGCAATATTGCATTCTTCAAGTGAGTCTATGTGCCGGCTACCCTTTCTTCTAGAGTCAGCAGTATTGATACATTGGTGTTGGTACTAACTCCCACAGTAAGACGCCCCATTGCTGATGACCCACCCTGCGCATTCTCAATGTTCTTTCTTAGAAAACACACCATTTATCAATATTGTCCCCATCTCAAATATTCCCAGTACCCTGGGAAAAGTGAGGGGTGTGTGGACCCCAAGTAGACACCTCAAAATTACTAACACCATCTTCTACAGACCTCAGAAGTCCTAAGCAGGCCTTCATCTCCTCCAAGGTCAGTCTCTTTTCCTGCAGTGCAAGTTTCTTCTCCTCCAGTGCTGCCAGCTTGGCTTGCAGCTCTCTTGCTGATTGCATGTTACTGAGTTACAACTGGCGGATGGACATTTAAGAAGGGATTGTGCTGGCAGAAGCTGGTTCGCTCCTAGCCCTGGATGGTATACTAAAAAATCTACTTTGGGACCTGGGGTACCCTACCCCTTCATTTTCTTGGGCTGCATCCATTGTTTCATCACCATGTGGGTTCTGCGCATGGCAGGTTTCTTCCCAGGCCTTAAGGGGCCTTTTATAATCCACCTTCCTGGGATTCTGGCCCAACTTCAATTGTCTTTCTCTGCATAGGGCCTTCATCTCCACCACTCTCTGAGTTGTCAGTGTAGTCAGATCCAACTCCATGTTCTTATAGACTTTTAAAAGGTTCCAAAAATGGAGTCATAAAAAATTTGTAAGAGTCAAAAATGGCACAATCGAAGCCCGGATGCGAATTAAAAATTAAAAATCAATGTTTGCTCTCAGTTTAATTTAGGGATTTTTAATATCCATCTTGAAAGCTGAGTGGTACTGGGAATTCCAAGTTCTGGATTCCAGCTCTGAGCACCGATGTGAGAAAGTGGGTTATTAATTGGGGCGGATGGTATCCTAACACAACTAATAATGTCACTATCTTGTTAGGTCCAATAAAGTTTCAGTAATTTAAAACTGAGCACAAACCCTAGCAGTTGTGGCACAGAGCAGACGGGCAGGCTTAGCTTAAAAAAAAAATAGAGCAGACAGGCATAATTTAAGAAATGTGCAAAGCATTTAAAAGTACCAAAACAGCTACAAAGTTGAAAACACAACACTATTTCATTCCATTCCAATGTATAAAAATAAAGAATCATTAAATGAACGAAATGATACCAAAACAACAAAAATCCAATAAGTGGAACCAGAGGTAAATATTTTTAGAGTTTCAACTAAAAATAGCGCAAAAGGTGTTAAGCGCCCACAGCAGAAATGTGGTTGCGCTTAATCGGTACCTAGCCATAATTTTTTTTTGTAACCAACTATATTGTTTTATGCAATAATAAACTTTCCACCACATGCAGCTGTCACTGCTTAACAGTAAAGAAGTATAAAAACATTGTTATAGACAAGGCATCAAATGCACCATAAACATATCAGAGGAAATTTCCAATACACTTGTCACAACGAGCCCAACCCAAAGTGATTCCACCATTTACCCCAGATATTTGATGATTCATAGGGCATTCTCTTGCCTCGTACACCGGCTTTTTTTGCTGAGTGCACCAGTCCACCCCACAATTCCATTGAGACAGCTAAGGGCAGGCTGGAATATTTCCACGTACCAGCTATGCCTCTTTTTGCCAGCATGGTGGTCATTACCAACAACACGTGGTCATACCCCATGCCTCCCACTCCATCAAAAATGCCCAGGAGGAGCGACTTCAAGAGAGTTCCACCTCCCATCCCAGTACCTCCAATTGTTCATCAGCAATTGCAGTCCAATCACTCACAATAACAGGGCAAGTCCAGACCATGTGACAGAAATCTGCGGGATCATATGGGCCCCTGAATCATATTGGACTTAAAAGTGTGCTCTGTGCGTGGATAATACACCTGGACTAGCGCAGACTGGAGAACATTGTAATAGTGTGGGAGGCCATCATTGCATTTCATCACACCAATTTTCATCTTCCAGTTATACCATCCACTCCTTTCATTGTACCCACAGGTGTGTCAACGAGTCGGGCGCATTGAGAATCAATGAGTGATAAAGTTTTGAGATACCACCCTTTGCCAATGCACCTATCAGGATTTTTGCTTCTAAGGGACTGAACTCTGGGAGTACCCTGTCTGGAGGAATGTTTGTTCTCAACGTGTGCCACAAACATATGTATAGAACTGTGAATATGACAGGGTAGATGTAGATTGAAGTTCTTGAAAGGAATACATTTGACTGCCAGACAAGACATCCCCCAATAGGGATATGCTTATTCTATCCCATTTAAAAATCCCTCCAGGCTAGCAATTTCATGTAGCCAACTCCCCTCCTACAAAGGGTTTGTTGGTCCCATTCATATTTTGGGCATGATATCAGCAATAGAATGCCCATCAGCATTGATCGGCGATTCTGAGGCATATTGGATTATTGGCTGTGACTACATATGAAAAATAAGCCATCCTGTTGGACGTACAGAAACAAATGGTGCATGCACAGGGTTAGCTTCACTGAGATTTGAACTGCATACGAAAATTAAGCATCCTGTTGGACGGCCGGAAACAAATGGTCCCATTCATATTTTGGGCGTGATATCAGCAATAGGATGCCCATCAATAGGGGGCAAGATGGCGGCTGTGAGGACGGCTGAATGAGCTGCTCTCCTCCTCCTCTCCGCCGCTGCCCCAGCTGCATGGCTGTGAAGGACTTTTCTGTTTGCGGGTTTCACATGGAGTGGAACTGAGGGGAATTGAGTACTTACTGATGGTGGACGGTCGGACGTAATCACTTACCCGGATGATCTGGCGTTTTCGGTCTTGGCTGTGGGGCACTCCGCTCCCCTGCTTTTTGGCATCCAGGCATCGAGTGAGCTGTGCATTCGTTCCAAGAGCTGTTCCGCCGGCTGCTGAGACGCTGCCGTCTTTGCCGGTGATTTTGCCGCCAAAAGTTTTCAGCAAGGGAGGTAGGGGTCGAGGCTCAGAAGTAACTGCCTCAGGAACCGAGGTTAAGACTCCCGGGACTGACTCTGCCACGGTGGGTCGGGAGGTCAATACCTCTCAAGCAGCCTCCGTTGCGACGACGGAGTCTGGAAATAATCCTGCCACTGGCCGTGTTAAGCAGACAGTGCCCGCTCTGTTCAAAGTGCAGGCATCGAAAACTAAGGCAGTATCTGGTGCCCCTGTTGGGGTTAGAGGTTCCGATCCAGCAAAATCTCCTGCCTCCGTCTCAAGCAGCAGTGCTGAGGCGCCGATTGTTTGTGGCAGTACAGAGCCTCCTTCTGTGTCTACGCTTCAGCCGCTAACCCAGGGGTTTAAGTCTGCATTGTCTGCAGTGTCTGCTGTTGAGGTAGTAGTCCAAAAATTGGATTATGCTGTGACTGCTTCTCAGGGTAGCACTGGTACTGACATAGTTTCAGTTCAGCAGAAGAGGTGCATGCTGGTCAATGAGGTCCCTTGTGCAAGAAAACAGGATGTGGAGACCCCACACACACATAAAACAGGAGTTTTGAGTCTCCCAAAGGAAGATTTGGATCCAAACAGAGAGGATGACACAACAGATAATTTTCTTCCCTTATCAGATGCCACTAACTCATCGGGAGAAGAAGACATTCAGGAAAAAGACTGGGCAGGGGATGGCAGCGCCACGTGTAGCTTTCACTGGGAGGGGGATGCCGATCATTCTCAATCGAGTCCAGGGACTGTTAAAAAAATGAGAACAATTTCGATCTGTCCCACTCTGACAGAGGAGGCTACTGGTGGGACGTCTTGGGACTATTCTTAATCACCAGCTATGGGGGGTCAAAGCAATACAATGGATGGAGCAGTGCTCTGTAGTACGGGTACAACTATCACTTGTCCTGAAGAAATCACGCTATCAACAATCTATCAAGTGATGATGGCTCACAGGGAGGAGTCAAGGATGGAAAGCTCTCGCACACAAGGGGCCTGCAGGAAACTTCAAAACTCTATCCGCAGGATTGCTAAAACTTGTTCGGATTTTTCTTCAAGAATGACAGAAGCAGAAACCAGGATCTCTCAACTTGAAGACAACTTGGCCTCGCAGAAATCTAAGCTGGAGGCTATACAGCTGATTAAAGATGATACCCTACTCAAACTGACTGACTTGGAAAACCGGGCTAGGCGTAACAACTTAAGAGTTTTGAGTATCCCGGAGGGTCAAGAAAGCACTAAAGCCTTCCCTGATCTCCCTCAATGGGATTGGAAGACCCAAATCCAAAGGGCACATCGCTCTCCATTTAATCGACGCAATGTCGGTGGTCGGCTTGATAGTCACTCTTGTGCAATTTTGATCTCCCTGAATAACTTCTTGGCCCGGGAAGCCTTGTTTGACTTAGCTAGGCCTGACCGTAAAAGAGCCGGGAAAGGCTGCAGCTTTTTTGTGCGTCCTGACTTCTGTCAAAGGACAGCCGAACTGCGCTGGCATCTAAGGCAATTAATCCCGGAATTTCAGTCATAGGGTGCTCAGGTTTTTCTTTTGAATCCCGATAAATTAAAGGTTATCTATAAAGGACAAACTAACTTCTTTCAATCAGAGATTCAGGCCAAAGAGCATCTACTTTCCATGACGGCAGGAGAAAATCCTTGATCTTACCCTCAGGACTACCAATGGATGGCGGAGTGCTTTTGCTATTTTTGAAGACTTGATTGACTTTGGTGCTATTTACTATCTGGGCAATCAACCCTGGGGTTAGGCGGTGGGGAACTTGGCTCCTTCCTCTTCCTCTTTTTTCTCCAATCTTTTTTTCTCTATTCTTATGCGTGAATAACAGTGGTCCTTCATTGCTTCCATTAGTACATTTTTGAGCTTTTCTTTAGGGTGCAGCGGGGAGAGAAGGGGGGTTTTCAGCTCTACATCACCAGGGACCGTTGGTCCCCATGCCCTTAATGCGGGGGTTGGATGCAAGGGTAGGGAGGGGGGTGGGGGGTAGGCTAGGGGTTGTGTGGGGGTTGGGGGCACAAACAGTTTTTTCACTAGATTGTTATGGCAAACAGTACAGATTTTCTCAGAGTGTTATGTGTTTAACTTCATTTTTGGCATTACATTGATCAGAGATACAGGCTTGTTGCATATGAGTCTGGGTCTCACCGGACTGGCTTGGACTGCTTTCAAGGATGATGGGTAGACATGATCTGATTCGGATTTGTTCCTTAAACTGCTGTGGGTTAAATGAAAAGAAAAAAAGGGGGGTTTGGCCAAACTTATTAGACATTTATATATTGATGTACTATGTCTGCAGGAGACTCACATTTCATGGAATAACCGCACCTGGCTGTCGGAAGTGGGTCTCGACCTCATTGCTTGCTCACGGCAAACTACAACTGTCAGGGGTGTCGCTATAATGGCTAGGCGAGGTACCTATGTTTCTAAACAAGTGAAGGTGGATAATTTTGGGCGATGGGCGATTGCTGACATAGTAGTTAGGGGATCACCTTATACTGTCTGTTCCCTGTATGGCTCCAATCTTGATGATCCTTCCATATTTAATTTTTCTGAGCATTGAACTTGCTCTATGGCCCTCTCCCAAAGTTTTTTGTGGAGATTATGGGCCAGATGTAGGTCACCAAATACCGGTCGGTAACGGCCGATTTCGGCCGTTACCCACCGGTATTTGGTGATTGAGATGTGGGGGGCCTTAAATTTACCGATTCGGTATATTTACAGAATCGGTAAATTTACCGAATCTGTAAATTACTGAATCGGTGCATGTACACCTGTGCCATGTGGCACACATACATGCCCTAAGGGCCTAAGGGCATGTATGTGTGCCACATGGCACACAAGCCAGAATCAGGGGTGCAACAGGGTGTCAAAGTGACACCCTGTCCCCCTTGCAAAATCGGTAATTCTACCGAATCAATATTTACCGATTCGGTAGTTGACATTGATTCCTATGGGCTTCAAGGCCCCTAGGAATCAATGGCAATTACAGAATCGGTAAATACCGATTCATTAATTACCGAGTCATACCGATTCGGTAATTAATTCGGTAAAATTACCCTCATCCCGATTGCCAGTTCTTAAATACCGAATCGGTATTATTCGGTATTTAAGAATCGGTAATCTGGGATTACCTACATCGGGCCCTTTGACTTTCACTTGAGTTCTAATATTGATTTATATAGCGATACTCTTTATCTTGGGAGAAAGAGTAAGACGTTCAAAGCAGTCTGTGGGCTTAGTCGTGAGCATGCCTTGGTTGAAGTCTGGCAGAGATTACGGTCGACTGAACCTGGTTATACGTTTTTTTCAGCTCCCCACAGTAAATATGTATGCTTAGATTACGTTTTTATTTCAGATTCGATCCTTGGAGGGGCTTTGTGTGAGTTACACCCCAGAATAATCTCGGACTATAATCCATTAATCTTGCAACTCCTCTCCAGTGGCCCAAGACCAGTTGGGACAACCTGGACATTTGAGCGTGGATTACTGCTTGATGATGGGTATTGCAGTCATATTACTACTTGGATAACTGATTTTTTTCAGATAAACAAGGGTACAGCCCCTGAGTTAATTGTATGGGACACTTTTAAGGCAGCGGTGAGCGGGGAGACTCTCAGTTTTTCTCTGCATCGCCAGAAGGTAATCAAAGAGAGGGTTAATGGCTGGATTAACCAGCTTCGAGAAATTGAAGAAGAATTCATCCAAGTCATCGATGATCAGGGAAAAAGGGAGGAGTGTAAACGGCAGATAGCAATCTGTAAAAACAGAATACATCAATACTTTGGGGAAGAGCTTGCTGCATAGTTCATGCAATATAAAACTGACATCTACAAGTATGTGGAAAATAATGACAGATTGCTGGCTAAAAGACTACAACATAAGGGGGTGGGAAATCAGATATGTCGTATTAATGACAAAAATGGCCATACTCAGGATCAACCGGATAAATTGCTTGGGGTGTTTCAAGAGTTCTACGAGACATTGTATTCTTTAGACGAGGACGCCAAAGTAGGTTCGTGTGAGGGATATTTAGGCGACTATACGACAACAAAGGTTCCATTGGAGCAACTGGATGCGCTCTCCTCTCCGATATCAAGGGAAGAGATGGAATTGGCGATAACCTCACTGGCAGCAGGGAAGGCCGCTGGGCCTGACTCACTGCCCCTGGAATTCTATCGAACATTCAGGAATATCCTCTATGGGGAGCTCGAATCCCTTTTTTTACTTACTCAGAGAGGTCGGACGCCGAAAAGGCGTTCAACAGGGTCTCTTGGGACTTTCTTTGGCAACTGTTAAGAATTAAGGGATTCCTACAAGAATTTATCACAGCCATACAAGCCCTATATATTTCTCCAAAGGCTTCTGTTCGCATTTCGGGACAAGGAACTCGCCAAGGGTGCCCCTGCTCCCCGCTTTTATTTTCAATATACATCGACCCCTTTTCGAACAAATTAGATAGTGATCCAAGGATTCAGGTTGCTATGGTTAAAGATGTAGCCTATAAAATATTTGCCTATGCCGACGATGTCGCTATTTTCACAAAGGATGCTTGCTCCGCTCTTCCGGCTGTTTTTGATTCTGCTAAATTTTTTGGTGCAGTTTCTGGCTATCGGCTTAATGCCGACAAAACCCAAATTTTACATTCAGATTTTTTAAAACCAGTAGGGCTCCCAATAACCCCAGCTGCCAATATTTAGGAGTTAAGATAAACGCGACAGTAGAGAAGATACCAGAAATTAACATCTTGCCAATCCCCAAAGAGGTAAATCAGACATTGGAGAGATTGGATCATTTGCATCTCTCACTCCATGGCCACTCCAATGTCATAAAAATGTCAATATTCCCTAAATTTTTATACCTATTCAGGACTATTCCTATCGAATTTCCAATGAAGTATATTTCCAGTGCAGAAAGGGCCTGTTCTAGATTTCTGCGGGGGTACCGTAAAGCCAGAAGGGCATCCAAGTGGCTGATACTCTCTAGATTAAGAGGTGGTTGGAGTCTACCGTCTTTAATGTTCTACCACTGGGCTGCATTGTTACATCATATGGGAGTACTAGTTTCAGGGGGAAGTTCTATAGTACAGGAATTTGCTAGACCCACAATTTATGAGACATTACTTGGAGAAGATGCTTGTAAATGTCTAGTAAGCATTTTTGAACCAAGTTATTACAAGAAAGTGAAATTTTAAATAATTCAATCAGCTTATTCTTTTTGGATGAAAATTTGGCGTTGGTTTGGTATATCAACTATCAATGCATACACCCCCCTGTTGGTCCATGGACTTTTGCCTTCAATCTTCGAAGATCCTATCACCTTTAGTTGGGGTAATTTAGGAATTAAAGTATTAGGTGATTTTTTTAGGAGCTACTTCTTAAAAATGACATCAGTAGGATTCAATACGTTTCGGAAAATTCCTCCAGTGGGGATTATAGAGAAAAGATCAAGGATTGGGTTATTATACCAAATGCTTATTTCTGATTTGCCTGATGACCTAACCACTCAATACGACAAGTGGGACAGGAAACGTGGTCAAGAAGGCACCGATTTGTCTGCCTCTCTGGAATTGGCCAATCAGATACTAATAACTGGCAGCCTGAGGACTTATATTACACTCCTGGGAACATTTCTAAATGGTCTAATCATCGTGGGAATTCTTGTAGTAGATGTCGAACCTTGGCCGCTGACACGTTACACATGTTTTTTTCCTGCCCTATGCTTGCTAAATATATTCAAGATATCAAAACTTTTCTTGTTCAGATCACTGGAAAAGCTCTGAAGTTAACATCTAGTCTAGTGATCTTGGGGGTTGACCAGTCGCAAAATCTGCCAGAAAACGGCTTTTTATTTATAGCTATGTCTAATTTAAGATCGAGTATTACCTCTCAATGGATCAGCCCTGACTCCCCTACCTCTATAAACTGGAGGTCCCAGCTGTTGGCAATATATAATATGGAAACAGCAGTATATAGATTAAAAGGGCATAGAAGGCAAGAAATGGGCTTAAAAATGTTGGGTCCTATTACGGATTGGATCGGATAGGATACATTTTTTCCTTTGTCTGCCTTGCTGTCCTTCCTATCACTTGCTTTGCTCTTATTTGATTTTCCTTCTTATGTACTATGTGTTTGGTATCTTGCTTATCATTGTAATACTTTGTTTTGCCTTAACTTACATTTGTAAATCACACTGAATACATTTGTAAAAAATTGTTTTTAAAAAGGATGCCCATCAATATTGATGGGTGACTCTGCAGCATATATTGGACTATTGGCTGTGACTCAATAAGCCGTCCCATTGGACGGCCGGAAACAAATGGTGCAGCACAGTGTTAGCTCCACTGAGAGTTGAATGTTGAAGCTCAGATCTCTTGAGGAATCACTCAGCTACTCAAAGAGAATTCCAGAGACATATAATGACATATGACATTAGCCACTATTCACAGATGAAAGTCATCCAGCAGGGACTGGTGGATGTCTGTCTTACCCACCTTCACAACTCTAATCTGCTGGTTAGCGCCAGACACCCCTCTGATGTGACTAATACTTGAGGAAAGGAGGAGCCTGGGTAATGGCTACGGAACAGCATTCCAGAATAGAATGGTCCATCAAAATTAAATGGAATCCACAACTGAGGTCTGCCTCCACCACCTACACCATTGGCTACTTTTGTTTCATGTTTCACTGGGCTGGAGCACCACACCCTCAAACAGCATCCAGGACAATGAAAAGCAGGGAAATAAAGGGATGAATCACCATCCATTATGGTGTGATGAAACAAGGTATCTCTGGGTATGGTGGTAAGTTGATTAAAAAAAACCCATATGTTAATACATTTCTGAGACCATATCAGGTCAATTTACCATCATACATACAATACACTAAGTATGTATGGAAATTGAAGAACAATGTAGTATGGGGTGACGATTTGGCCTGAATGACCCTGGTTGTAGTATCCCGATATAATAATATTACCCATGATTTGGGTCTAGAGGCACTGAGGTGCTTTTTTAATAAGAGACCGGCAGATTATATGGAGCAGACACAGATGCTCATATATTTGACAAGACATTCTAAATCAAATAACAATTCTATATGATGGGGTTAGCTGCCAGCAATTACAGGGGACTGCTATGAGCTCCAGCTACGCAACATCGTACAAAAACCTCTTTAATGGGGTGGTTCCTTAGTCAACAAGTCTGAGACCCTGGAGCCAAGATAGCCGAATAGACGTCTCTGCTGTAGCTCCCCGGGACGGCAGAGTTATTTAGCAACATCCGACATCAATCCTGTCCATATGTATGCATATTAGTAATATAGACACCACAACTCACCTATAGAACCTGTCTGAGCGGCGTCCTGGAGGAAGTGATGAGCTGATTGCTGCGACCGTTAGAGCCAGCCGCAAAAAAGTGCAGGTGGGGGGCGTTCAGAAGGCTGGATGGAGAGTGTTGTGTCCTAGCAGACACAGTCTAGTTGTTTTACTGTAATGAAACACTTAACACCCACCCACCACTGATGTCACAAGACCACGTGACACAGCTAATAAAGAGAGCCGAGCGCACGTGCTCGAGGCTCATTAACCATCTAACCCACTGGTGTCCGTGTCGCAGTTATTATATCATGTGGGCCTAGGGCCCCCACAACACAACATATGGCGACGAGGAGTGTTTCTACACCCCACGCGACGCAGCCACTGCTGAAAGGGGGGAGAATGCTGCCCGTGTGAAGGGCACCCCCTGGTGAGGCGGCGCCGGCCGCCGAGAGGCCCGTGGGGTGAGTGCTGTGCCCCAGGCCAAGTCACTGATGAAAGGCGGACCGGCCAGAGCCCACCTGCACCGGCCGCGACTGAGCCCCTGTGAGGAGTGCTGACCGGGTGGAGCCCACTCGCCACGGCCGCAAGAGAAGATAGGCCCGTAGGCCAAAGGTGAGCCCGGGGACTGCGAATGCCCCTGGGGGGTCGCGTATGCCAGGAGCGATCCCCCCCTGTGAGTGAACACTGGCGGAGCCCACCCGCATGGTCAGGCGCCCCGCCGGGCGTGAAGCTGCCGAAAATAAACTTTAATTAAAAGCGGCGCCAGCGGAGCCCACCCGCGTGGCCATGGTGCCCGACAACGTACATTAAATACAGCGGAGCCCACCCGCGGCCTGCCTGCGGTGTCCCCCCCTCCCCCGCCGCACACTGTGGGGAAGTGAGGCTGCGGCGGTGAGGGAATTAATTTCATAGAGAGAGCGCCCGCAGCGTGTGTAGAGCTGCGGGGCGCCGAGGACTAAAAGCGGAGCCTACCCGCTGTAATGGAACACGTCGTCCGCCGCTGAAAGTAAAGCGCCGGATGGGGAAAGTGAAAGTATATAAGCGGAGCCCACCCGCAACTACGGGGAGAGATGCCCGAACCCCACAAGCTTCCCATGAGAAGTGAAGGGAGGAGCCGGTGGAAAAGAAGACGCCAGCGGGTGCTCACCCCGCATGACTGACCATGGCCCATAGCTTCCCCCCTTGCCCGCGCGAGTACTGTGAAGCCGGCAAGCAGGGAGAAAAAACAAAAAACAAGTGAGGGCAAAGCATGTCCGCGCTGCCGGGTGCTGGTGATGGACAGGAAACTTGCACGCATCACAGCGGCGCCCCGAGGCCACTTCAAGCAGGACTCGGCGACAGCTCCTGCCCCTCCCTGCGCAGTGAGTGAACTGTAAAGATGCCAGTGCGGGAGGGGGCGAGAGAGCACAGAAGGAACTAGGTCTGTCAGCCTGCAAGAGCCCCCCTCCCTGACAGCAGGCAGAAAAGAGGCAGGGTGGGGGCTGCAAGTTAAATAAATATTAAAGTACTCACCTGGCATCATCAAGCCTGAGACACAGTGCCCAGCACTGGCAGCTCCCTCAGCAGCAGGTTCCCCGACAGGAAAAGGAATAATTTAACCTGCACCAAGAAGCAAACAATAAGCTTCAGGGAACAAAACGAGAAAGACTGCCAGCAAAGTGCAATACACTGCCATCTACTGGACATTGGATGGTACTGCACCAAATGAAGCACAATGAAGGAAACAAGCACAGGACAACACAAGGGAAAGCCTACAGAGGTGAAACAAGCCTGCAGCGACGTGGACGGAGACCCATCATCACCACAGGTGTTCATCGCAAACGCAGAAGAGACAACCTCACGCTGGACGTTGAGGGAAAGTCAGAAACTTCTACCGCAAGCAGCAAGATCCAAAGGCAACCAACTGGAAGAACGCAAGTGTACCCCGGACGCGGACAGTACAAGACAGCGCCTGAAAGTAAGGAAGCCACACCCAAAGCACCAGAAGACGTGCGAGGCAAGTACCCAAGTGTGAAGAAGAAAAGTGTGACACGTAAGTGGGAAAGCGACAACGCCCAAAGAATCAAATCAACCGCAAGAAAAAAGCTACACTGAAGATGTATCACGACGGTACCAAGTGAAGCAAGAACTTGCCACTACACTGCACACTGACGTGCACCGGGAGAGTAACGCAAAAGTTACCCCGCAGCGAAGAGGAGGCGAAACAACCAAGCAAGGTGAACGCCCCAAGAAGCTAACGAGCCTCACCGGAAGCGCGCACGTGAAGTGCACCCACCGGAGAAGGTCGATGGAGAGGTGAAGTTAACCCTCCGGAAATGCAGAGCACACGAAGAGCGCAGGAGAAACTGCGCCAACGCAAAAAGCACTGCAGCAGAAGCGCATGGCGATCCCAATGATCGCGGATAGCGAGAAGACTCACAAAGAGGAAGCTGTCCACCCCATCTGGTAGCAAAGAAGATCGCCTAAGACGAAAAGGATGATCCGACAAGCCAGAGGGGCGCCCAAGAAATTCTGCCAAGTCAGGATGAATATGTCCTGCCAGAAGACGTCCGTAAACTGAGAGATCAGAAGACCTGGAGAGACGGACGCAACACCAACAATAACTGGAAGGAATAGGAGATGAGAGAGAAGATCGTAATGACCGGTCCAGTCACTGAAGAGTGGAGAAGAAGACAGTGTTCTAAAGACAGGACAAGACCAGACGGAAACAGGCAGGAGTGCACGCTGCTTGAAGAAGCCTGGTCAGCAAGACAATGGAAGAAAGGTGACCACACCGTGTCGCGAAAAGGAGAAGGGAGAAGAGTGGCATGATGCCATGAAGAAAAGAACTGAAGTAAGAAGTTATATGGCACGACGCTATCAGGAACGTCTGGAAAAGGTGAAGAGAGGTGTAACAAGTCCACACACCTACAAGAAGAAGAAGAGGTGACACACCAAAACATCGTGTACAGTGATTCGCACGTCCAGGAGAACACTGATAACACCAAGAACAGAACAGGCACCTATTCACAAGACCACGACGACCCGTGGACTGCAGGAAAGCACAGGCCGAAACATTGTTAACACCCACCTTTGGGATCGAGCGGAAGTCTGGAAACAGCCCGTGGAGATCCAAGGGGCAAAGGCCTCAGGGACATCGGTGGCAGAGAGTCCCGACACGAGAGATGAATCCATCGCCGTCTAACCTGCACGTCACAGGAAGATGAGGAACTTGTGCGCAAAGGCAAGAGTCAACAACTACCCTTCAGGTGGAGCTACGGACTCTGTGAGGTAATACCCCCATCGACTCCTGCATTCACACGCAGACTGTGGAGTTGGAGTAACGCTGTGGAATAATACCCGGCCCAGTGGAAACTTGATGAAAAGGGCCTCCGGGATATCTCGTGGCAGGAGAACACCCGAGAGAGGGACGTCCTAGTGAGAAGAACGTCCTTCGAACACTCCATCCTTTGTAAAGTAAACCCAAGCTGCCTACAGTGAAGAAACCGACGGACCAGCAGAAGACAACATCATCCAAGTCTAACATCTGGTCATCCTGTTTGACGTCATCCTCAAAAGCAAGATCTCAGTGGACTGACCAACACACTTCCACGACGCAAGTAAAGAAGAACACGCTGGCCGAGAACCAAGACGTCAAGCCAAGAAGAAATAAAGTCTCAGCAGCAATTTCCACCGTCATCATCAAGCAAGCAGCTGAAGAGACTCAATGTAAATTTGTAAATATTGTATATTTGTATATTTCCTCCCACAGAGTCGGACTTTTGTCTTTCCTTAATTTTTATCAAATTGTGGGAGGAATGTTGTGTCCTAGCAGACACAGTCTAGTTGTTTTACTGTAATGAAACACTTAACACCCACCCACCACTGATGTCACGAGACCACGTGACACAGCTAATAAAGAGAGCCGAGCGCACGTGCTCGAGGCTCATTAACCATCTAACCCACTGGTGTCCGTGTCGCAGTTATTATATCATGTGGGCCTAGGGCCCCCACAACACAACAGAGAGCATGCTGAGATCGGGAAGGCGAGGAAGACCGGAAGACTGGGTCATCTCCGCAGCTGTTGATTCATGGGCTGGGGTCAGTGGGTTACCGATCCAAGCAAGGAAATGAGGTGAGGAGGCTATTTGGGGCCCAGGAGTGGTGAAGAGACGGGCCTGCCTGATTGCGTGACCAGAGTGTGGCGGAGCGCCTCCGTCCGGATCCTAACAGCCCTGACTTCCCTGGGAGCTGCAGAGACAGAGAGGTGGCTTCCAATTAGAGACAGACAAGCAGGGAAGCCGGGGGGCTCCATGTGGCCGAGAGACAGCAACGTGAATTAGAAGCCTGGTGGGCGCCTGCAGCACGGTGCTCTCCTCCCAGAAGACGGACTGAAGCCCAATGGCATGGGAGGAGGAAATTTGTTTTGTCGGACGGCTGCACCAGCAGAGATTGCACCAGCAGCTATAAATCTGTGTTCTAGACTGGGGCAGCTCTACCTTGAACACTGGGAAGGCCATGACCCGCAACAATACCCTTCGAGGGACCGCACCGATGTGGGGCAGTCTGAGACCATTGACAATAATGGAGCGATCTCGAGACCCAGGCAGGGCTGGCTGGCGTCGCTGCGCAGTCCAAGGAGACACCATCTCAACCGATGTGTAGAGTGTGAGGTCCTAGGGCATAGGACCTCCGGAGTGGACAGTGTAGTAGTGACAACATTTGCAGAATTGGAGTGCATGGAGTGATGCCCAATAACACAGTTCGGTGACAAGTGGCCGAAGGGTATCATACACTCTAGGTGCCCAGCAGGGACCTGGTATACTGCTCTGGCATAATTTCGAGCACCACTTTGAGGGCAATAATCAAGGGGCACCACCCAAGGACTTGAATTAAGTGTCACAACAGAAGTACTCTACCATAAGCTCTCATCATGGTGAAATATAAGGGTGCCAAAGCACAAAGTAATAAAATAAGTAACTACGCATTACTCCTTTCACAGGGGCTAGAACTCAGAGAGAAAAATGTAAGCAGAGGTGACAACGGAGAACTACAGAAAGAAAAGGAGCCCCCCTCACTAACGGACGTACTGCAGGCGATCCAGTCTACCAGTGCAGATATGGTGCACAGAATAGATGCGGTGGCCATAGACGTTAATCTCCTCAGAGTAACCACCACGGAAGAAAATGTGAAGGCGTTAAAAACAGAAGTACGGTACCTCAGGGGCACGGTAATAGCGCTACAGAAGAGTAGTTCATCTGGATGCAAAAGCGGAAGATTCTGAAGGGAGATCCAGGAGGAATAACCTTCGATTTGTAGCCTTTCCCGAATGATCGAAGGGCCCCACAGCAGAGTTCTTCCTAGAAGAGTGGATTCTGAAAGAACTAGCCCCCAAACGTCTGTCAAAGTTCTTCAATATTGAAAGATCACATAGATCGTTGGCTTCCCCCCTAAGGCCAGGAGCATTGCCAAGAACCATCATCGCCCGGTTCTTTAACTATAGGAATAGGGACGTGATCTTGCCGGCCATGCGTACTAAAGGGCAGATACTATTTGAATGCCATTTCATATTGATATACCTTGACTGGCCTGTCTGGCCCCATCCATGGGATCATCCACCACGGCTGAGTCAAAGGGGAGTTAGGCAGACCGGCAGACCAATCAGGGGTCATCCCCTGCAAGCCGGAGGGCGGAGCCAGGAGCCCGCGCTTCCTCCTATTTAACTTTAGGCCTCAGCAGTCGCGCAGCATACCTCTGTGGAATCGCTACTGTAGCTGCAGCGCTGTGTTTGTTTATAATTGTATATTTGCACTGACCTTGCTCGTATTTTTAAAATTGATTACCTGCACCGATTCTGGTTTCTTTTAAAATTGTTTATTGCACTGCCCGCATTTTGAACCTGCCCGCATTTTAAATTGTGATTTGCATGAATACTGTGAGGACGACAGCGAGTTAGGCTGCTCCTCTTCCCCTAATAATTCTGGCTGCCAATCCCCGGGCTCCGTTCCACCACGGCTGAGTGCCGATTGCGTGGAGAGCCAAAGGGGAGTTAGGCAGACCGGCAGACCAATCAGGGGTCAGCCCCTGCGAGCCGGAGGGCGGAGCCAGGAGCCCGCGCTTCCTCCTCCCTATTTACTCCAATGTGCTGGCCGAGGCGCAGCGGACGGGCGCAGCGGGCGCGTCAATGGCGCGCCGAAGGTGCGCCTAAGGTAAGCCTGTCTGCGCCCGTCCGTGCCCAGCCGGGACCAGGAGCCATACACCCTGCTGGTTTCATTCGAAACTCGTCCACGCCCATCCGCTACTCTCGTAGCGAGTTGCTAGCCTATGCTGATAAAAAGGGCAATAATGAAAGGCTATGTATTCAAACGGGCCCAGGATCATCCTATGGACCTATTTCCTGTCTCGCTTGTCGTTGGTCTAGCATGGGTCAATCTCCATTAGGCCATCACACAATCCATGTTAACAATCACATGAACCTTAACTGTTTATACCTCAATGCCAGATCCCTACCTAGACATGCTCTGGATATTTGGGACTTACTTAAGACCCCGGACCTGGTTTTCATTACCGAAACCTGGCTATCCGATACTAATGACCCAGATCTAGCAAACGCCCTCCCCTTTAGTTATAAAATTATTACGCAAGATAGATCTGGTAAAAGAGGAGAGGGGGTCGCTGTGATATTCAGGGAGCATTTAGCATGCTTTGCGGAACCAATAACTGCCCACAACGAACATCAGACCTTACCTTTCAGAGTACTCCATGAGGGTCTCACCATTTTAGCTGGTGTAGTAATTTACAACCCCCCTGGACAACAAGCCAATCTTGGCGCTAAATTACTCAACCAACTCCTGCCACTCTGTTTAAAATATAAAAATTACATAATTGTTGGCGATTTCAATATTCACTATGAGAAAATGGATGCTCTGGGAGCTTCCCAATTGGAATATGACATGGAGATCCTTAACCTTAAGCAGTGGGTAGTGGGCCCCACTCACATAGCTGGCCACACACTGGATCTACTTTTTACCAACATTGAATCCACTAACATATGTGAGGTCCAGCCCCTATCCTGGTCGGACCATTCCCTTATATTTTTCTCACTCGACCTTCCCTGCAAGTCTCTGAAACCCAAGGCAGTTCCCCAGATCTCCAAACGAGCCTGGAGGTTAGTTAATGAATCTAATTTTGATAATCATTTTCAAGAGGCCAATTTTAAATTCCCAGATGATTCCTCTGTCTGTACAGATGTCACCTTAGTAGACACTGGAATACTGCAAATATTAAACAAACTAGCCACGATGCAGGAATCTAGGAAAAAAGCTATAACGGAGAAATGGTACACCCCCCATTTAAAAAGTCTTAAAAGGGAATGTCAAAAACTTGAACATCTTTGGAGACAGTCCAAGGACAGTGTAGCCAGACTAAATTATGTCCTTAATCGGAAACTGTATACCCTTGCCATAAAAAATGCAAAGAAAGATTATTTTACCCAGCGCATCCAAGATTCCAGTAACTCAGCTAAGGAACTGTTCAAAATAGTGAAGGAGCTTAGCAAACCATCTAGCATCTCTCAAACGCTTACCCCCTCGGTTGAGGCCTGTGACCGTGTTAGCACCTTCTTTGCTGAGAAAATTAAGAAAATCTACTCTACCTTCACCCCCCAACATGCTCACAGTAACACAGATAAACCCCCCAATACTGTGATCATAACAAAAGCATCATCAACAGTCCCGCCAGACTCGGGAACTACACCCCTTTTAGCTGGCTTTGAACAACTTTCAGTGGACGAGGTCCTTGCAGCCATGAACACAGTCAAATCCGGTTCCCCCTCGGACCCCTGCCCCCATTTTGTGTTCTCAAAGATTGCGTCCACGCTCTGTCCCTTGATCACACAACTCTTTAATAAATCACTAAGAACTGCCATTTTCACTGATGCTTGGAAGCATGCTTCGGTGATCCCCCTCTTGAAGAAAGCTGGATCTGACATTCTCAACCCAGAGAACTATAGACCCATCTCCCAGCTTCCCTATCTCTCCAAAGTTTTGGAGAAACTGGTCAATGTACAACTGACAAGGTACCTGGAAACCAACCTCCTCCTGGATCCCTCCCAGATGGGCTTCAGACCTAACAACAGCACCGAGGCAACGTTGCTGGAAGTGTCGGACAGTATCAGATCCTCCACCGATCAAGGTGGGGCAGTGGCACTGATACTGCTTGACCTGTCAGCGGCGTTTGACCCTGTATCCCACAATTGCCTGTTGAACATACTTCGAAGCAAAGGAGTTCAATCCACTGCATTGAGCTGGCTGCACTCGTTTTTGAGCAACCGCACTCAGGCAGTACATATGGGTCAGTTCCATTCCAGTCCCAATTCCATCGGCTGCGGGGTCCCCCAGGGTGCCTCGCTGAGCCCCACCCGTTTCAATGTCTATATGTCATCTCTCGCCAACATTGGAAGGAAGTGGGGCATTGGCATCTGCTCTTATGCGGATGACACGCAGCTGATGGTGGCCTTGGATGAGAAGCCTGATATCACTAAAACCAAATTACACGACTGCCTCTCAGAAATGGCCCAGTGGATGCATTCACACTGCCTAAAGTTGAATGCAGGAAAATCTGAGATTCTTCTGTTTGGTGGCGCCAAACGTGTGTGGGATGCCTCGTGGTGGCCACCCTCATTGGGTTTGGCCCCCACTCCAAAACAACATGCCAGGAACCTGGGGATCATCATGGATGACGCCTTGTCCATGAAGGATCATGTGCGATCCCTCTGTGGCAAGGGTTTCGCCATCCTAAAACTTCTCGCTAGGGTTTTTCCCTGGATACCTCTGGACTGCAGACGTTCGGTCACACAGGCCCTATTGGTTAGTCGTTTAGACTATGGCAATGCGCTGTTTGTAGGGATGAATGAACATCTGTTCTCTCGCCTACAGGTACTGCAGAATTCGGTGGCCAAACTTATTTGCAGCAAAGGCAAGCTAGACTTGGCATCGGAATGTTTGAAGAAACTTCATTGGCTTCCGATGCGCCAGAGGGCTGCCTTTAAATTGCTCAGCCATGCCCATAGGGCTCTGCATAAGACTGGTCCCACTATTCTTCAAGGGAAGATCGAATTTTATGTCCCCACTAGGAACCTACGATCACTTCAATCGGCATTGGTTAGGACTAAACATATTTATAAAGTTAGAACAGGTGGGCGTTCCTTTTCTTACTTGGCAGCAAAGAGGTGGAATGAGCTTTCAGTCGACTTAAGACATATCACAAATTATCTCCTGTTCCGAAAAAAGCTGAAAACCCACCTCTTCCCCAATTTCTAAACTTCCTTCAGTATCAGTCATCAGTAGTTTCTGCTTGGTATAAGCGCCGTGATATCCCCTGGGATGAGTGTTGCGCTCTACAAAAACCGCAAATAAATAAATAAATAAATAAAATCTAGGACATCAACAATAGGAGACAATAACCGTGAGCGACGCTGGAGCTCAAGGCGACAAATCAAAATCTCAATGGAACGCTGCAGGCCTGGGACACTGAAACAATACAGGAATTGGAGATTGTGACCCAGGATACTGGACTAGACTCATGGGGGGGCTGTAGGAACTGGTTGAATCAGCAGGGCACTTATGATGGAAATACTGCCCATATGGGCGAGGTATGAGGTGTGACGCAAAGGTGAGAGGGACAATGATGTGTAAAAGACATGAGTATGGTATACATGTAAGCTAAACAGAGATATCTGCTTGAGCTGTCCCGGGCAGAGAGAGCTGTAGGTTTCCACCTCACACCCTCTTCGGCTACTGGGCCACTAGCACAGCACTCAATAGGTTTGTTCAAAATAATTTTTTTATAAGAGTCTGCCTTCTGCCTAACTAAAGGCACGATAAGTTGAGATTCACAGTTGGGGTGGTGGGTGGAGTAAGGAGTACCTGTAGGCCGATATCCCGTTCCATATAGGGGCAGTTGGACTAACAGGAAGGCCCAGTGGGAGGGGGGTAAAGGGAGTTCAGTTGTTGTGTTTAATTGGGGATATATGCTTAAGTCAAAGTTAAAGTGTCGAGTGTCTGTTTCTGGGAAACTATCAAAGTGTTTGGAGTGTGGGGGGCCAGCACAAGAAGTGCAGAACTTATGATGATCAGGAGAAAAAACCCAAAAATATGGGAATACAAGAACTGAAAATTATAACATGGAATGTAGGGTGTATGGCAAATTATCAGAAGAGAAGAAGGGTACTAGAATACTTGAATCACTACAGAGTGGCGATTGCATGTCTGCAAGAAACGCATGTATGCGGGGAATGTGATTCCATGTTTTCAGCGGCAATGGCAAGGCCAGATATTGTAGTGTAGTTCCTATCTTCCCAATAGGCTCTGCGCATTGGAATAATACCTACAGCAGTAAAGGCCTAGGCCAGACGTTAACTAGGTCTACTACTGTCGATACTAGACTTAAGTTTTGGGTTTGCCAGCGTAGCTCAGAGTTCGCTAGAAACTTTCTCGAATGTTCAGGAAAGAATTAACTCCCCTGATTAGACAAGAAGGGATTTAGTTTCTGACAACCATAGAACATGACAACTTTGCTCTCCCCTAATCAAGAGTGTATCTCCAGAGTCGTGTGAGCACAAGGCAATTATTTTACTCAGTCAGTACGTGCATTCTTAGTCTCATCAGATTGTAGAGAAAAGGAAGAGACGGGCGTGTTCAATAAAAAGGTGTTATTTATTGATCAGTCTCTTTTCTCGTACAAGAGAAATGGATCGATATTATTGCAATACTTATAGTTAAGTAAAGTGCATACATTAAAAGCAATAGTATAAAATAATACTGTAAAAACATTGATATGGTTTCTGAGCCATATGATGTTTAAATGATTAAAATATATTTACATACACATATACATTTGACTAAACGTACTCAACTGGTGTTTCTAAATACGCCTACCCCGTGTACCTGACCTAAGTCTAATGCGTGGGCGGGAATAGAAAGTTACAGTTTAAGTTAAGTTTGTTTTTGCCAAGTGAATAACTAAAGAATTCTCTGGGAGGGGTTATTCAGTTCTGTACCTGGAAGTTAGGATGAATGAGGAATGGTATCTCTTTCTCTGCTCTCGATATTCCAGGCTGCCTGCGAGGGCTGCCCGAAAGCGCCGGTGCTGGGTCTCTCGGCAGGAGATAGCAGCGCGTCTCTCAGCGCGTCAGGAAGGCGGGGCTGCTGCCAGTGGGGTCTGCTCTGCTTCTGGGCTTCGGCAAGTATGGCTGCTCCGTCTCGTCACCACGCGTGTGTTTGCATAGGGCAAGATCGGCAATATTTATACCTTAAAGGTGCCGAGATTGACGTAAGGATGGACATAGATACGTCAATAAAGATGTCATACGACTTGCTCGTTAGCACATTCTTTTACTGAAGTTCTCTGTGAAATCAAAACAATGGCCGCACGGATTTTCCAGGTTGTCATAGATTTGTTATGAGAACGTCGTATGCCTTATCAGGGGCTGGAGGAATGTCGCTTGTCTAATTAGATCTCAAGCGTTATGACCTAATCAGATAACACGTTCCTGTGCCGTAGTGTGACTGCGTCAGATAACGGTATCTGCATCATGGGGGCTTTTCTTGCCTCATGGGCTGACTGTTAGTTAACTTGATAGTTAGTTTAACCAGAATAGGGTCAGGAATAGGGGGATCGATTCAGAACCTATAGGAATACATGACACCCACTCCACGCTAACTATGGTCATATTTACTAATCTATGCATAGTATAACATAGTACAACATACTATAGAGTATAGTGTATACCTCACCACCCCAAAATACATAAATGCATTTTGAAATTTTCAAATATACTGAAAAATTGCAGTCATATATATTGTATGCACTTAAGCTATGAATTAAACGCTAAAGTAAACACGCATTTGTAGACATTATTGCTTATTTGGTATATGAGAAATACACATGAAATGGCTCTTAATATGGCTATACAGAAAGAAAGTTCGAGACCATTTCATCACATAATAAAATATTTGTGAACATACCAGCGGGCAACTAAAGTTTATAAAGTATCTAAAAATAGAAATCTTAGTTCTCTAGGAATAGTTTCTTACTTTAAGCAGAAGATAAGTGTCCCGAAAATTTTGTAAAAAATAATTTGGGGCTGCTAAAAAATTGCTGTCCGTGAACTGGTGGGAAAAATTGTTCATGTGACTTTATTTTTAAAGTTGAAGGCCGAATTCAGGGAACGCTGTGTGCGAGCTTGCTCAAAAGTCTCTATTTCTGTTCTGGAGAGAACATCATATCATTAAGGCTTTCGAAAAAACTGTCAACAGCTTCATGGGAAAGTTCCACTAAGTCGGAAATAGGTGTAACCATGCATTCGTGCGCATGATTGTCTCCATTGACATTCTGATTCGCATTGCTGACAGAAGGTCGTACCTGATCGATGCTGCTTTCATCTTGAACTTCACTACTCTTCAATCGTAGTGGTGAAGATTCCACGAATGCCGTCATCAGGATTGGCAGCCTTTGAGGGCAGCACAAAGCGTGAACCTTGGTAGGAACCAACAATGTATCTGCATCCACTGGCGCATCCGATTGTAGCGTCAGACAGGTGTCTAACACGCATTCTTCTCCGCATAGCAGACACCTCAATACAGGTAAAACACATCTTTGCCACATTGGTCGAAATGATAGAAACCAAGTCATGTTCAGGTCTCTAAGCCGGGAGAGTCCCAGGATTTTTGATATCCGGTCCCGGTATCCAATGGCTGGGATTGTTTCTTCCATTGTCGCGAGAGTTTGATCTGTGACATGGGTTGCCATAACGAAAAATAAGGACTAAGAATAGGATTCCTGCAATTAGTCCCAGGATCAGGGGAAGTCCGCCAAAAATCGAATGGACGAAATCTGGAAAAATACCCAGTATGGCTTTGAATGGTGTTAATGCCATCGAAAATACTGTCTTAAATACCTTTGAGACCCCAGTGGTATCAGAAATATTTAAGATTTCGCTCAGGATTTCTGCGAAATGTATGGGGGAATTAGTTGATAATAATGTATGTATCTCTGCAGTCGTCCTTGCGACTTGTAGATCATATGTTTCTTTTGATGACGTGAGCCTTGTAGGCGTCTGAAGAAGCACTGTTTTCATTCTGCTTAAAGTATCTATTCGAATAGAAGTAATTTTCAAACTGAGCCATGCCCTTGCCTCCCTGTCTGGAAAGGAGCTGGGGAACAAAGAACGTCCACAGCACTTGACCTTTGCAGTCGTAGTGACTAGATAAGGAGTCCCGGGCATAAGACTACAACATTTGCGGTCTACAATAAGAATGTAACTCCCATTATAGAGTCTTTGAAAGAATGGTTCTATTTCAGTTGCAGGTGCGCCTTGCTGGTGACATGAAAGGTTGTATGAATTCCCTTCACAGGCTCCATGCAAACTAATTCCGTTACACAGAAGCGTGCCGCTTAGTGACATGGCACAATTGTTGCCACTAAGAAACACTTTCTGTCCTTTATTACTGACACATGCATGTGAATAGGGCAGGTTCCAAGTTGTTTTAAGGTACCCCTTCCCCAATTTCTCGTACATGCCAGCCTGTATATATTTTTGGCAGTATTGAAACCTGAAGGTTGAGATTGGAATATTTATGATTCCGTGGATTATCCATTCACTGACAGGTCGTTCTGACATTGTCATTGGTAATCTTTCTAGTTTTTCAATGCTCAAGATTGTATAATCAGCACCCTTTTGCGCCATACCGATTTGTCTATCAGTAAGGTTAAAGATTTGGAATAGTGACGTTGTGTTGATTAAACGCCAAGGCACATAGCCTGAACGTAGATTTTGTAACGTCCAGCCAAGCTGTACAATAGAACGCAATTGTGACTGACCATGTTGTAATAACAGTAAGTCTTGCGATAATATATCGATTGCTGAAGACACAATGCTGTCCAATGAAAAAATTCTGGAGGACAAAGTCATTAACCCATTGTCCACTACAGAAAGTGATTTTTCCAAATTAATACGGTCAATTTCCCGTATTCTCTCTGCTGTTTCAATTTGATTAACCTTCCAGGCCTCATTGTATGCTGCATATACAGAGGCTGCTATGAAACGCTTTTGACGCTGTTTGCGTGGTCCCATTATGAAATCACGCAAGTCAGCACCATCAGTAAGTAAAGTTAGGTGTTGCTTAATTTCAGGCAGTGTGGAAGTTTGTAGCCACTGAAGGCATAATTTGCCCACACTGTAGGTTGTTATTATCCCTGGGTGATGTCTTTGGGGATATCTAGGGTCTGGCCTGGTCATTTTGAACCCCTGTGTTTTATTCAGGAATCTGTCTTGACAGTTATTTGTATCTGTGGGCCAGATCAACCATTGTTTCCAATCAGGATGTGTTCTGTTTTGGTTTAATATATGGTTTACGTCTATCTCTTCATCCGTATCAGAGCTATTGCTAAACATTGTTGGCTTTGGAATAGACGGTTTATTTAAATCTTTGATTTTGGCTAGGCCAAGACAGGTGGTTTGTTGAACAGTGTCATTTAAAAATATCATTTGTTCTGGGATCATGCAAGTTCTAAACAAAGCTTCTAAACCCTGTACTTGCCATTCTTTTGTACCCCAAACACTTTTCAAATCAACATTTTTGTCCCAATAATCAAATCCAAAAGTATTCATTTCTTCGAAGAATGAATCTGAATATATCAACTTTGTGTTGGTTATCATGGTTTTCATCCCTGTCTTGTTTGACAATTTAAAATAAAATGTTTCAGCATTACTTGTGTTAAAACCTGAAAAATATGAATATTTGTCGTAAACGGTTCTTGAGCTCCCTTTTGGAGGTGTTGCACAATGTTCCCATTGATTATAATTTAAAACATTTCTAGGTTGTGCAGATTTATGTAAAAAGTGATTACCATAGTGGTTATAGCAATACATACTGTCATAATTTGTAGAACCTTGCAAATAATCATGTTTTGTAAATTTAGCAGACATTACTAAGTCAGACATCATGTTATTAATGCTTTCGAAGTCCCAATCATCAGCAAATGAGTTTGGTTTTGCAAAGTCACTCAAGGAGATCTTGATTTGGTGTGGATATTTCAGGATCTCGACCGGACCATAAATTTCATAGTCAGTGTTGTCCCAGGCTACCCCACCAGGTATAGGATTGGCTGTGAAGTTGGCTGAAGAAAGTTCTCTTTTCTCGACGTGTGAAGATGTGTGTGGTTTGAGGACCAAGTTGATGTTCTGACTTGCTGTGTCCATTTTAGCATATTTTCCCTCAATGAAGCGTCCCAAAGTTAATACCATGATGAGCCAAAGTATGAGGATAAATGCACCAAAACCCACCCAAAATTCAATCCATGGAGAAAACAGATATGTTTCTTTCAGTTGGTTCAAAAGTTCATTAGCTTTTTCTTTAAAGGTTTTTGATGATGGCTGTGTCTTTGATTCACTGAGGCTTTCAGAGGAATCATCGAAGTTTATGAAGTAGCCGGATGCAGTTCTGTCAATTGTTCCAATTGCTTCAGGATTTTTGTTGCTTGCATTTTCACTTGGTACTTCATTATAGATTGGTGTGTCTCTGCTAAATGTTTTTATTTGGGTTTTCAGAGGTCTGAGTTCTATTGCATTGTTGCATAGTCCTTGTTGTTCTTCTGTAGGCGTTTCGAATGTGATGAGCCTCTTTGTTAGGACCTCTGTACTGGTAGCAAACCTTGGTGTTCTGCTACTTATTGGGAGTCCACTTGGCCTACTGTTTGTTATCGGCCACATGTTGTGGTTTTACCAGGTCGATGGATACAACTCGGTTCTCCTTTTTACCAGCAAGTGGCGGTAGTACAACTGATCTTGTCCCGTTGACAGACAAGACAGGAACTGCTTTTCTGTAAGAAGGCCCAAATTCCTTCTTTACCGCGATCTTCTCCCTGACTAGATCCCCGACTTTTGGAATCCAGACAGGTCTTGCTGGGACAGGTGGTGATTCTTCAGTGGTTGTTGGCTGTTGTTTCAACTGTATGTTGCTCAGGTCTTTTCTTGTTTTGTTTAAGTCCTGCAAAATAGCCAAACGGTCTTTGACATCAAAGCTTTTTTCTTTAACCACTGAAGTCTGACTGTCGAGGTCAGAGATAATCATTCTAGTTCCAAATAATAATTCGTACGGACTGAATCCCTTCAGAGAATTTCTTGGCAAGTTATTTAGACTACGTTGGACACTTATTAGATGTTTGACCCACCCAGCTCCCGAACCTAATTTCCTTTCCGCTATAGATTGCTTTATGCCTTGGTTTTTTCTTTACACCATCCCGTACCCTCAGGAAGGAAGTGAGAAGATTCCCGCTGGACTGTGCTCATTCGGCCATGTTTCCCCCCAGGCTGGTGGGCTTGAGTGAAAACAATGGTCGAACGTAGCATGCTCTTAGCGTATATGCCATTTAGACTCGCAAATCTTTGTATAACAGTCCGGACGTCAGCCGAGTGCTGGTGATCTACATTATAAGTGGAAACTAGCCTGTATATGTTAATCGCAAGCCCTGCTTTTTATTGGTCATATTATCTGCCTTGATACGACGAGGTATTAAACTGTTTCTCTCCCCACTGCGATCTCTGTTGCAGTTTGGGCAGTTTTTTACAAACATGGTGTGATGCAGGCTCATGCCTGGCCACCAGTACCGTGATTGTAATTCTTCCAGAGAATCTTTCAGTTTGAGGTGTCCAAGACCCTCACCCATGTGTGCGTCTGCGATTAACAAGCTTCTCCTGTCCATGTTTGGAATCACTCTATCCCCCACTCCAGGGATTCGAGCAAAAGGGACGGAGTTTGCATCGATTATGTATGTATAATTGAGTGGATAGTTGATCGGTAACGCTGAGCAGTCGCCTTTTGATGACGTTTTCACTGCCAGCACTGTTTCACCGTCAATGTTTTTTAATGTACGCTTTTTTCGAACTACGGGAGCCGATTTAGTGGCTGCCGCTGTGGCTGTTTCAGCCAATGAATTCCCTACAACGTGAACGCCATCACGCTGATGACTCAGTGAGTGTGTCACGTGAGTCCTTGGTAGTTCTTTTTGTAAAAGAGCTATTTGTTCCCAGAGCAATTTCTGCTTTATTGGTGCATCTGTGTCATCTTTGTAACCGTTCTGAATCCATGTCTGCAAATCCTTGTTATATGATTTGACGCAGTAATATGAATCTGACACTATAAGTGTCGGGAATTCGCGATCCGCATTATCTAGCGCCATTTTCAATGCTATTATTTCAGTTTGTTGTTCTGAATTAGTTTCTACTGAGTGTGTTTTTGTTAATAGATTTTTTAGTTTACCTCCGCGCCACACTTCTTTTGTAATCTCACATGTGGGGTTGTATGCTTGTTCTCCCCAAACGGAAGGTTGAGCATGTCCGTCTGTATAGATTACACAGGCGTAATGTCGTAGAGGCAGAATGTCGATTGGCAGAGGATACGTCTTTTCATATTTTAAATTTTTTAATTCTTCTAGTTCTGGATCAAAGTAGTAGTATACTTTGTCCGTTGTGATTGAATTCACCCATTGTATCCATTCCGGATTCAATGTTGTTGTTGGTAAATTACACGGTGTCGTTAGTGCCTCAAAGGCTGATTCTGCTGTGCTGACTGTGATATGTCTACCGTCAGCTATGTCTTTTTCTCTAGCTATTGCGGTTTGAACTGCACGAATGATTTTTTCTGTATTACTGAATTTCTGTTCAGCTTCTGTGTACAAGTGTGATTTGAATGCAATTGGTACCTTTTCTCCCTCATTAGAGGTTAGGTATGTGAATCCGCATCTCCCTGGGATGACTCGAATCACAAGATTGCGTGTGTTATCACGTGTTTCTAATTTTGTTTTAATTAGCATGTCTGTTTGTAAGGATCTCAAAATTTCTGTGTGTGTTTGAGTCCAATTGGATCTTTTAAAGTCTGGTTTAATTAGATCATAAAGGGGTTTGACCCTTTCTGCGTAATTTGCAATGTATGTTCTTCCGAAATTTAGGAAGCCTAGAATTGACTGTAGGTTTTTTAGTGTTTTAGGAGCTTGGATTACGGCACATTTCTCTAGGAAATTGTCTGCCAGGCTTTTACCTTCACTTGATAACTCATATCCTAAGAATAGGACTGTCAGATGGGCAATTCTGGATTTTTTAAAGTTGAATTTGTAACCCTCTGCTGCGAACCCAAGTATTATGGTGTTCACTCTTTTCAAGTGAGTATCCAAGTCATCGTCTGTTAAGTAAATGTCATCGACATAAGATAATGCTTCATCATCATATAGTTGCAGTAATTCTGTTACTCTCGCTGAGAATACCCCCGGGCTGTTCTTGTACCCCTGGGCTAACCGACAGAATTGCTTTTGAGTGCCATTTACTGAGAATGCAGTTAAATATCTGCTCTCTGGCGCTATGTTTTGACAAAAGAATCCATTGGAGATGTCCAAGGTTGTTTTGTATTTTTTGCGCACTATGTTATTCATTAGTGCAGCACTGTGTGAGTTTTGCACTGCAAAGGTTTTGCAACATGTGTTAAGGTGTCGGTAATCCAAAACTAGACGATATGAATTGTCTGGTTTGGAGACCGGAAACAAAGGATTGTTCATTTGTGAGGTGCAAGTTTCAATCACCCCCTGGTATTCTAGCTGATCTAGTATTTCATTTACCTGTTTTTTAGCTTCTTGCTTAATTGGGTACTGCCTTTGTGCAGTAGGTTGTGATTTTAACTGGATTTTGTGAGGAGGAGAATCCTCATCCCATCCTACATGATTTTTATATAAAGCAGGTGCTAAGGCCACTGCCCACTTTCTAGCAAGTGTGTATTTTTTATGAATCGGGATTTGATTCGAGAAGGCAGGCATAATTACTTCTTCGCCATGAGGGCACTCCCTGACAAACTCTGGTGGCCAGTCTTTTTCAGCTAGATGTCATAACCCTTGGAGAGGTTATCCCAAAATAGTCCCCTTATTTTCCTAGTCTTATCTCCCTCTATACGTAATGTTATCTCGTATATCTTGTGGGGTTTGCTAACTCTGGTGTCTGCAGTTTCCACTTGAAGATATTCATTCGTGTCCACTGTCTCCAGATGATTCATAAGGACTTTGCGAGCTATGCTCACTTCTGCAGCGCTGTCTAGCATTGTCTGAGCCCACTCTCCGTTTTTCAGTTGTGTCCTCAGTATTCTCTGCATTGTTAACTTTGATACTGGCTACCTTCTTTTTTGGAAATTGTAATTTCTTTTTTTGTTGAGCAGGTTCCTTGTCTTTGGACTTGGCGTGCTCTTCTCTTTGTTCTGATCGTCCTCTTCTTTCCGATTTCTGCGAGGAAGTCTGAAAAGATTGAGAGGGACGTGTATCAATGTCTTGATATCTATCAGGTTTTTTAATATTATCCCTATTTCTAAGGTTATATCTTTTCCCAGAGGGGTCACTCTGGGGTGACCTGTGTCTCTGGTTCGGAGATTTCTCCCTTCGCCTAGGAGACCTTCCTCGGGACTGGAATTTCTTTTCTTTTGGATTGGATTGTTTGTTTCCATCCCAGTTCTTTTTTGGTGAATTATTATTACAAAATATTTTTCTGGACTTTCAGTCAGTTGCGGTTTTACTGGTATTCCACCTAAACTATCTCTACCTAGTTCTTCATAGGATTTTTCTATGATTCTGGCAATTTCAGCTGGTTGGTCTGCTATATCTGTCTCTTTTAACCTCTGGCGGATCGCCACGTTTGCTGCTTCACCTTTTATATTGGCTAATAATATAGCCGAGACCTGCTTGAAGTCTTTCAGTAATTTCATACCAAGAGTTAAAGCTGGTTCTGGACCGTATTCATCTTGAATTTGTTTTAGCACATCTGGTATTACCGAAATGGATGGAACACCGTGCGTTTTTGTGTAGATTGAAGCAAAGACTGTACCCCAAGTGTCACAGTCCTCTATGTGTGGTGCGATTCCCATTGGGAGACATATAGTCAGAATCCTGTGTTTTTCTAGCGGGGTGGTGTCAGGAAACACCGCCTCTATTTGGGTGATTTTCTGTGCCAACCAGAATGGTATCTGTTCCCGTTTAGCCGGAACTTTACCTAGGCAGGATTGGATGTTCTGTGGTGTGATTTTATTTGTGTTCCCCTGGTGAGGGGTCAGCTGTGGAAGTTTAATCGCTGGCTGAATTGTTGAAGTCCGCATTACATACTGGACTAATTGTCTATGAATTTTTAGTAATTGTTTTAGCTGTATTAACAGCTCTCCTGTAGACATTCCTTCGATGTCTGGGTGTGGTGTGTATCCGGCTAAGACCGGCCACGTTGCTCCTGGTCTACCTAAAGGACCGAGCCTGGTGATGTGATTATTATGTATTAGGGCGCCATCAAATAAGAGCAAATGCTCTTGGAATTTGAGTGGTACTTCCACCTCCTCGAAAGGAGTGTAAATGTCGGGTGGAACCTCTATTTTGTAATAGTGGAAGTACTTTGTTACAGCATTTGCTGCTGGAAAATGTATCCATGTATAGTATACCTCTGTCTGCCGATATTCGTGTGCCTCAATTACGAATATGACTGTGCCACCTCTAGGTGTCAGTCCATTTTCTATAAGTTTTAAGGTTATAGATTTCCTTTTGGCGACCGGGATGAGTATTATATCCCCGTCCGCATCTAGTGCTGCAGTATCAGCTGCTGCTATTTCAGCTGCTAATCTAACTGCCTCTCTTTCTTCATCACTGTCTCCCATTTTACCGACAGGATGGTATTATTTTTGTTTGCAGATCAGGTTTCTTATGGAACAAAGATTAGATGCACAATATTTTGGAACTGTTTATCCTTCAACGTTGACTATACCAAGAACCTTACATAGGAGTTCCCTCCTGCGAGGTTTTGGAGGATATTACCTTTCACCCACTCCAGACGTCTTTGGAGCATTTGGGAAAAGGGGTCTGAGTGAGAAAGCACGACTGAGTTACTCTAAATGTCTTACGTTAGTTTTATCGCCCTTTCCAAACGCGTTGGGCGCCATGTAGTGTAGTTCCTATCTTCCCAATAGGCTCTGCGCATTGGAATAATACCTACAGCAGTAAAGGCCTAGGCCAGACGTTAACTAGGTCTACTACTGTCGATACTAGACTTAAGTTTTGGGTTTGCCAGCGTAGCTCAGAGTTCGCTAGAAACTTTCTCGAATGTTCAGGAAAGAATTAACTCCCCTGATTAGACAAGAAGGGATTTAGTTTCTGACAACCATAGAACATGACAACTTTGCTCTCCCCTAATCAAGAGTGTATCTCCAGAGTCGTGTGAGCACAAGGCAATTATTTTACTCAGTCAGTACGTGCATTCTTAGTCTCATCAGATTGTAGAGAAAAGGAAGAGACGGGCGTGTTCAATAAAAAGGTGTTATTTATTGATCAGTCTCTTTTCTCGTACAAGAGAAATGGATCGATATTATTGCAATACTTATAGTTAAGTAAAGTGCATACATTAAAAGCAATAGTATAAAATAATACTGTAAAAACATTGATATGGTTTCTGAGCCATATGATGTTTAAATGATTAAAATATATTTACATACACATATACATTTGACTAAACGTACTCAACTGGTGTTTCTAAATACGCCTACCCCGTGTACCTGACCTAAGTCTAATGCGTGGGCGGGAATAGAAAGTTACAGTTTAAGTTAAGTTTGTTTTTGCCAAGTGAATAACTAAAGAATTCTCTGGGAGGGGTTATTCAGTTCTGTACCTGGAAGTTGGGATGAATGAGGAATGGTATCTCTTTCTCTGCTCTCGATATTCCAGGCTGCCTGCGAGGGCTGCCCGAAAGCGCCGGTGCTGGGTCTCTCGGCAGGAGATAGCAGCGCGTCTCTCAGCGCGTCAGGAAGGCGGGGCTGCTGCCAGCGGGGTCTGCTCTGCTTCTGGGCTTCGGCAAGTATGGCTGCTCCGTCTCGTCACCACGCGTGTGTTTGCATAGGGCAAGATCGGCAATATTTATACCTTAAAGGTGCCGAGATTGACGTAAGGATGGACATAGATACGTCAATTAGGATGTCATACGACTTGCTCGTTAGCACATTCTTTTACTGAAGTTCTCTGTGAAATCAAAACAATGGCCGCACGGATTTTCCAGGTTGTCATAGGTTTGATTTGTTATGAGAACGTCGTATGCCTTATCAGGGGCTGGAGGAATGTCGCTTGTCTAATTAGATCTCAAGCGTTATGACCTAATCAGATAACACGTTCCTGTGCCGTAGTGTGACTGCGTCAGATAACGGTATCTGCATCATGGGGGCTTTTCTTGCCTCATGGGCTGACTGTTAGTTAACTTGATAGTTAGTTTAACCAGAATAGGGTCAGGAATAGGGGGATCGATTCAGAACCTATAGGAATACATGACAATATATGCCACTACCTACTCTGGGATCGCTAGGGGGACACATATATGGGTGGCTCCTGGGGTACCATTCTAACTCACACAACATGTGACAGATCGGGAAGGACGTTACCTCATCATATACTGGAAGTGGGAGGAACAGGAGATATGTTTCATTAATTTTTACGCCACCAATTCTGATTTCTTTGCAAAAATGATAGAAGTAGCTACCCCATTCCTTGGAGCAGAGGTAATCTTACTAGGAGACTTTAATTGTGCTCTAGACGCGTGGCTGGACAGAGACCCATCCAAAAAGAATACTAAACCTCGAACAACTAGAGTAATAATAGATATCCTAACTGGTCTGCAACTCAGAGATGAGTGGCAAATACGTAGTCCTTTGAAAAGAGACTTCTCTTGTCACACCCATGCAACAAATACATTCAGTAATTTAGACTACTTCTGTATCTCTTTGGGATTGACCCCGGGGGTGGGTGGAATCATATACTTACGCTGATACTTGTCGGATCACTCTCTACTCCTACTGAGTCTCAAAGCGGAAGTAGGGCGAGCAGCAATACCGCTATGGCATCTGCGCGCAGAAGCGCTGTAAGATCCCCTGTATGAAGCAAACCTGAAGGAAGCCTTCACCCATACTTTTGATGAAAATTGGGGGATCGCGTCTACCAGGGCAACAGAATGGGAGGCCAAGAAGGTTGTGATCCGAGGCGTAGCCATTTGGATAACTTATGGAGTTAGAGAACAGCTGGTCAGGGACATACAGGCACAGGAACACCAGCTGGGAGCCTGGAGCCGACCCTGCATAGGGATCTGCAGGCTTTAGAGGATTGGGGGAAAGCACTGGAAGAACTTATGGCCTCCTGGTGTAGGCTGGAAAAGCATAAATATATAGCATATCGAAAACGCCTCCATATGGAAGGAGATAAAACCCAGACCATGTTAGCGAGAATGATTAAATCTGAATCCGCCTCATCCCCTATCTTGCAACTGCAGGACAGATACGGGGAGTCGGTCTGTACCCGGCGAGTAGTTGTAGACACTTTAGCACACTTCCTAGCCATCGCCTGCCAAACCAAGTCAGCTACACCCCCAGAAATAATACAAGACCACCTTAAGCATATTGAGCTGCCCCAGATAGATCCTGAGGGAGTGGAGGCCCTTGCAGCCCCCATAACTAAAGAAGAGATATTATCCGCTATCTGACATCTTAAAACTGTCAAATGTCCAGGCAGTGATGGTCTCCCTGCTGAATTTTATCAGCGGTTTGCACCGCTCCTAACTGATAAAATATTACAGGTATATAATGAGGCACGGGAGAGGCGATCCATGCCTGACTCTATGCAGGAAGCCCTAGTATCTATGATCTTTAAGACAGATAAGAATACTTTGCTGCCTGGCTACTATAGGCTGATCCCACTCCTGAATCTGGATGTCAAAATATTGAGCTGGATCCTTGCATCCAGGTTGTTGCCCCACATGCCTCACCTAGTGCACATAGACCAAGCTGGATTTATACCTATGAGAAACACCACCCTTAACTTGAGAAGACTTGCACACATATGGCACACCCCGATAATACAAAATGAAGACTGTACCCTGACTATGTTAAATATTGAGCAAGCCTTCGACTCAGTGGAGTGGACATATAACTGGGCAGTCCTCCGAAAGATGGGGATGCGACAGGGGTTCCTCCAGTGGGTTAAATTGTTATATATGAGTCCGACAGCCCGGGTGTGACTCATGGGGTGGTATCTGATAAATTCACTTTGTCCAGATGAATAAGACAGGGATGCCCCATGTCGCCACTGCTGTTTGAGGCGGTGATGGAGCCCCTAGCGACAACACTCAGAAAAAACACGGAGGGAATGGAATCCCCTTGGAGGATACCATACAAATCATCTTCCTTTATGCGGATGACATGCTGGTGTACCTAAAACACCCATCTTGAGCAATTTCAGTCCTCCTAAATGAATTACTCTGTAAATCATTGTAGGAGCGTAGGGTCTGCTTCCTATGGTTACCCCCACTTTTTGCTGTGATTCTCTGGTTTTTCAACTTTAGTCTGACTGTGGCCCTGCTAATCAGTCCCACAGCCTAGCTGTTCTCTCTCTAAATTGATACCATGTACTTTAGGTACATACCAGATTGGTTACTGCGTCACCCATGTGAGCCCCTGCATAGTGTACCGTAGGTACCCAGGGCATAGGTGCACCCTAGGCCTACCAGTGGCTGCAGCATGTATTATGCCACCCCTGGTTTGCCTTCCAAACTGATACCACAGGTCTGTTCACACATCCTGGGTAAGGTGGTGTAATCACCCCTTACTTAGATATAGTATACCTATAACTATATACATATATAGACACATATACACCTATAAGTCACTCCTATGGCAGGCCTTGACAATCCTGGAGGCAGAGTGCTTGGTTTTATGTGAGAGGGTGCCCTAGCATGAGCTGAGCCCCTCTGCAGCTTTTGTAACCATCTCTTTATAGCTGTTGTATGATATAGCCATACCATATACTCTTAAGTGCATTTTAATCCTCGCGGTTAATGCTAACTTTGGTTTGGCTTCATCACAACATGTCGTGTAAGGTATCAAACACTTTGGAATACTACCCCCTCTGCCCCCGCCAGTCCTGGCGGCGGGGGTAGCATTCCACCCTTCTAGAGGGAGAAGACATGTAGTTACTGGTAAACCCGGTTAAAGTTAAACAGACCCTCAGCATCACAAAATGGATGCTGCTGCCACAGACACGAGTCTGCCCTCCTGCTGCTGGACGAAACTCCGGCAGGAGAGGCCTGGACAATAGGTTTCCTGTCCAGGGAGGTGCTGGCACCTCCCCAGACAGGCTTTAGTGTATTGGGGCAGGGAGGGCTGCATTCAGTGAATGCTTTCCAGACACGGCCTGGGGCACACAATGTGCTCCATGCATTTCCCAGTTCAAACCAATTGCTGGGGCACTATGCCCCAGCTCTGGCGCGAAAGTGGACAAAGGGACCTTAAAGGTAGTCCAGCCCCTAAAACTTAGTATAAGTTTAGGAACCCAGTCCCTAGGACTTTAGATTACCCTGGACGAAACTCTGAAACATAAATCCTGGGCCTTCGACATTCCATTTCGACTGGAAGATGGAAGACATCTCCCTTATGGTCAAGGAGTGACCACCCTGTTCAAACAGGCACCAACAGCAACTTTGCCAGTCTGCATTTTCGAGGCTCCCGCCGCATGCTGAAGAATCTGCGACACAGGTCATGGACTTCCAGACATCGCTGACCCCGACCTTTACTCACAGCAAAGCTGAGACCCGTGGCAGACTCAAGAGACGTGGGACCGGAACGCCTGGACATCCTGCATTTTGCAAGCTGCACTCACTTCACGAGGTATCTCGAAGTTGTGCATTGGAGTGCTTGAAGCCCCAGACCCGAGCACCATTTGCACTGAAACTCAGAGGCCCCCACTCCACGAGTGTCCCATGGGCCCTGCTTTTGATTTTCAGCTTGACGCATCTTCCCGGTTCCTAGTCTGTTGGCTAGTAGGCCCCCGGAAGACTTTCTTTTGATGGATTCACCAATTTTATGGACACTTTAGATTTATCAGTGAATCTGAGTAAGTCATTCGTGATGCTGGCAGGCACGAATCCCTGTAAGAAATTTGTATATAAGATAGGGTCTCACACCCTAGAGAAGGTGCAGTCTTTCTCTTATCTTGGCCTGCTTTTTGATGGGGGCACTGAAATTTAAACCTCTAGTTGATGAGCGGTGCTCAAAACTCATATCAGCTAATGGTGCCATTACAAATTTTGCCCGCAGGCTTGGCCGTTGGTCTCCGGAACAACTTATGAATTTATACGGAGCCATAAGTTGCACCAAAGCCATGTATGGGGCAGGAGTGTGGGGTTTTGTGGACATCAAGCAGTTGCAACTGGAGGAAGATAAGTATTTAAGAAGGGTTTTAAAAATCCCACCAAGCTACCCGGCAATAAAAGCCCATAGAGAATTAGGCAGACCTTTTATGGAGGATCAGGTCAAGCTCAAGCCAATTATGGCATGGCTGAGAATCTGGGGAAACCAAGAAGCTGACCTGAAAAGACAAATCATGAGAGACTGTTTGAACAGGGATAGGAGCCAGCATATCCCGTGGCTTAAATATGTGAAGGACACTCTAGAAGATTTAGATGAGCTGGACCTTTTTAATAATCCTAGAGCGGTATCGAACCTGGAAAAATTGAAGATTAAAAAACGGTTACTTGATCAGTTCGATACACGCAGGGCACAAGTGGAAGCCTCGAAACGTACAGTCAGATCCCACTGTCTTATTAAGAATAGTGTGGGCATGGAACCCTATTTGTATCTGAGGCATAATACCCAGGATCATTTTTTAATGGTTCGTTTTAGGCTCAATTTATTGCCTAATATACTGGCTGATCGACCAGGTTTTACCGTAACCATTGAGCAGAAGGGTGCCTGCGGCTGCGACAATAGGTCTCCGCAGGACACCCTTCATTTTGTACTTTTATGTTCTTATTATAGGTCCCCCAGACGGAAATTCTTGTTAGAGATTTTAAAACAAGCGAAGTTTCGTCATGCCAAAGATGCCCTACTGTTTTTACAAAGAGCAAATGACGCATACACTTTATGTTGTATAATGAATTTCATTAAGGTATCCGTTAGGCTGAGAAACACTAGAGGTTTGAGCTAATCAATGTTAAAGATAAGCCTGTTTCTACCTTTTATCTGTATTGACTTTTTTATATGGAGTTCAGAGTCTGTATTTAATTTGTTTGTAATTGTAGATATGTGCTTTTATGATGTTTTTTTATTCATCGAATAAAGATTTCTGAACTGAACTGAACTGAATCTAACTTGTTTTCCTGGTTTCTCCAAGCTTGCTACAGCTTCCCTAGAAAGGAGAAGCACCCCAGACCATGCTGGTCTGCAACAAAGCCAATCTTGGCATCCTGCGTGGATTGCTTTTGCCAAGGCTTGTTGGGTCCAAACCAAATACCGACACCGCAGTCAACTAGATCCTTTGTGAGACAGCTTGAATCCAGCTCCTGGTTGTTGTGAACGCCCCCTGGACCTCGTGGCTGAAGAGACAAGCTTCACCTTTTCACCTGAAATCACCCCACATTGGCTGGTAGCTTTCCATTGCCATCCTGGTCACTGGCAAGTGACCCAGACTCTGTCCCTTCTGTTTTCAGGTTCTTCAGATCTTCGATCTACCCTTGGATCCACCTGGACACTTTTCCTCTGGTCGCCTGCAGCACTTCTTTGCAGCTCTCCATTGAAATCGACGATGAAACCCGACATCAAAAGACACCTATGCACCCGGCTTCCGTGGGTGGGGTAACACGAGTACTCTGGAAGTCTCGAGGGTATTGGCCCTCCTAGTGTCTAAGTCTAAAAGGGTTCCATCGTAGTCCATCCGGAAGTGTCCTTAAATTGTAAATTTGTAACTTGTTTGTTTCCCATAGAAAGTCAATGGTAACCCGCGGCTGTGTTTAGACACTGCACGTGTCTCCCGTGGGCCTCCTACTTCTTAACCTTTGGTTGTTTAGAGTAGCCCCAGCGACTCCACAGGCCCCAGGCCTGCTTTCTAATTCTCATGTGGTTCTTATACGACTATTTAACTATATGGTTTGTGAGGCCCCTAGGGCAAAACGTATACTGTGCAACTTATCGCATGCTAATGAAGTAACTTGTATTGTACTTTTACTTCTGACCTCATAAAGAGTACAGAGGGGCTGTGTTTAGAATAAATACATATATATTTGATATATACCTTGTGTGGTGTCCTTTCATTTGGTACTCAAGGGATTATAATTGGTAAAACAACTTGCTTAATGTGCTCTCTGAAGTCTAAGCCTGATGACTGCTGGTCCATGCTACCACTAGGATAGCTGTCTATAAGGTTGACTTTACAACCACCATCAATAAGGGTCGACTAGAACTAGTGGACATGATATGCCAGGCTAACTTCTCACAATCATTAATAGTCCCAATTGGGAAAATGGCACAGGAGGCAGTCGATAGATACCCTGAAGTGGGCCTGCCATGAAAAATAGAGGGTATGAGATATCTAGGAATTCAATTATATCATTCACCCCTTTTATTCTTAAAGCATAACATAGGGAGAATATTAAAAGGTGTGCTCGCTTCAGTGGGATTCTGGAAGCCCTTTCCTCTCTCCCTAATGGGAAAGGTGGCAATTATAAAAATTATAATACTGCCCTGTTGCCTCTACACTCTGCAGAACTCCTTCTACGAAATTCCTAAATCATATTTTTTGGTACTAGATAGCTTATTGGTGGAGTTGCTGTGAGGGAACAAATGGAAACGTGTTAAACTAGACACCCTCCAATGGAAGTGGATGGACAGGGGTGTGGAGATCCCCCATATGCATCCATATTACATGGCGTCCCAATTGCAATATGCGGTCCACTGGCTGGAAGAAGGTAGTAATTGGGAGAAAGCCCTACTGGCCGGCACCTATGATGGTAGTACTTTACCTGGGCTACTCATGATGGGAGCTGCGATCGTAAATGAATACCCATAGATGATTAGATATGTGGCGTGAGTTTGGAAAGACACAGTTACAAGAGTAATCCGGAAGGCACCCTACTCCCCTGACATGCCATTGTGGGTTATAAGGCCGTTCAAAAACATTGCAACGTCCTTGTCTATCCAGTGATGGGAGGATGGGGATGCCTTAAAATGGGCGACTTGTACAATAACAGCAAATGTATGACCGGAGAGGAGGCTGTGACTACTTTTGGGCTGGGAGTGGGACAATTCCTACAGTATGGTAAGATTGTTGCAAGGGCTATGGAGATATGGAATTCCTTAACGGGGGAACCCCCATGTACAGCTGTTCTAACAACTACATTATCAATGGTGGGTGGCGCTTAATCTCTCATATCTATAGAGCCCTTTGAGACGAAAATCCGGTCATTGCCCTCTCAGTCCAGGCAAGGTGTGAGGAGGAATCAGAGGGACCCATATCAGAACGAGAGTGGGCGTGAATGCATGAAGGAGTCTGTGAAGTGAGTTCCAATGCACGTTTTAAGTTAATCCAATATAACATAGTGCACCAAGAATATCTAACCCCACATAGACTAAGTAAAATTTACCTGGAATGGTCAGATGCTGGCCCTAGGTGCAGAGAAGCAGCAGTGCGCTTCGTGCACACGGTATGGGACTGCAGAAGATTGGGCCTATTCTGGGAGGGAGTGTTGGAGCTTATACACAAGGCAATAATGACAAAAGCATGAGCTTTACATTTACATTTACACATAGTAAGGATAGCACTGCATATTTGAATATTGGACTGTATGTGTCGGGTAATACTTTGCAAAGTGGAATGTTTTGCAAGTAGATGTCCTTTAACTCAATTTTACATGCTGCAACTTCACATCCACAGCCACACCTGCAAATAAGAGTCATTCCTATGGGGGAGATGATGAGAGCTAGGAGGAATTACAAAGATAATAATTAACCAAATAAGAACTGTATGGATATCAAAAAGAGATTTATTACACGAGGGTATGCCCGCTCATTAATACAAAAGGTGGGTAAGAGAGCACTTTGCCTGAATCGTGAATTATTATTAAAGGATAAAAGAGTAGAAATAGACATACAAAAAACCCAATAAGATGTATCACTACATGTGACAGAGATGCAGGCAGGCTCCACCGTATACTTAATAGCCGCTGAACAAGAACAAACAGAATAGTTCCATGGGGATCTTTTGTTATCCGGTCAATACAACTCTCTTGCTTAACATGTTACTCCATTTATTCCCCCAAATAGGCACAATATGTCATATGTAAACAAAATGAGTGCAGAAGGCGTAGTGCTCAAAGGTGCAGTGATGCGCAATATACAGTTATTCATGTATACAGATGGGATGTCTCACAATGTCATAAATGCCAACACTTTGATCTGTGTTCACTGATTACTGTCTTCAGATGATTGAATGTGAGACAATCCCTACTAGCTAAAGAGTTTGCTTTCGGTTGGTATGGTGACGACCGCATGGGATCGGATTTGAATTTACTTTCCAGACAGGGATAAGTTGGGCTCTAGAGGCCAACTAACAATAACCACCCCAGCACATGTATGATGTTCACTATTTGGGGCTGTTGCGTCTGACAGCAGGTTTTTGTGTCCTGAAGAGAACTGTGTGAATTGTACATAGGGTCGAAACATCGACATTTTAATAGAGATTGTCAGATTGGATAACGAATGAGTCCCACAGAGCCATTCTGTTTGTTCTTTGCTTTTTACCCTGGTTCCTCTATTGGGCATACTACATCGATTAAAGAATTTGTCACATCTCACCTTGCTGTTACATATTGGAAGAGAAGAACAATTGAAAGCATTATTAGCCCTACCTCCTCTGGGACTGCAATACACACACAAGGGTGGGAGTCAATCACAAAAGGTTTCTGCAGATGTGGATGGACACTGTACTATAGGAGACTGGCTGCTGACAAAAAGAAATCTTTTAGCTACAGCGGTTGTCCAGAATATAAGGTCAATAGTCAACACAAATTTTCAAAATATGTAGTGTATGTTCTTTTATGCACATGTGGTAAAATATGTGGGCATTACCATCGGATGCCTAAAAGAGATAATTTCAGAACATTGAAAAGCAGTTAAGATGGAAGACATGAAATACCCTTTGCATTTCATTCGTCTAAACGTGGAGTGAGGAAACCACCTTCTGATTTTCGGTTCCAAGTAATGGATAATGTATGTGCTGACCCTAGAGGAGGGACACCTGGAAGTGTATTGGATCTTGATTAAAGGTTGCTGAACAGGGTTTGAATATCGACCTTTAGCTCCACTATTTTCCGGGTGATTGATGTATTTGCTGTGGGGCAATAACAAAGATTTAGCCTATTCAGTATTTGGTTGAATAAATAGCTATATACTACCATTAGTTTCACTATGTACTACAATTGTTGCTCTCTATGATTATTTCCACTTTTGTTAAAGACAACTTAGAGCCTCACATACCTTGAAAGGTTTTTGTATTTAGTTCTATTGATAGGGATGTATGATCGACAACAACATTGCTGGTATTACCGATGCACTTCGATACTAGTGCGGGAACTTTGATACACTCAAAAACAATTTAATTGATCACTCTTCAGCAGATGTGTGTATCTATATTTCCCTCCGGTGTTCATCACTAGGTAGTTACAGTTAAGATCTAGTTTCCATAGACAAAGGGGGTTATTACTGCTAACGCGGGATTACTGGTTACTAGTTACCTTACCAAATCCCAAACTTGTCGACTGAATCGTTGGTACCTGTCATTGAGTAAAAGGTAATCTTACAATAAGTCAATCAATTTAAGAACTTACACCACTCTAAATGACCACTGACCAGGATTAAGTTTTAAAGGTTTAATATAAAGTCAAAGATAACTGAAGATACAAACTTCTCAAAATGAGATTCAAAAGATAAATTGGTATCACTATAAACATGAACTTCTTGAGTAGTCTAAGTCTGAAAAACAGAATAATAAGTACAATCTCGAAAACCATAAGGGTTGCCAAAATGGATACAAGTTGCAACCTCAAAGTCATTACAGAAAAGAAAATTAAGGTTAGTCTGTCCCTACCCTATACTAAGTGACATCCCTACTTAGCAAGATCTTTACCCCTCTAGGTGTCAGCCGTGGTGACTTCCTAAGAAGATCACGCACTTCTCTTTGTCTCTTCTCTGATTACGGGTCTCTCCTGATCAGCCTATCTGCCTACCCATCCGCTTCCTTAGGCTCCCAAAATCATCTGCTCTGCTCTCCTCCCGGGTCTCTTTCCCTAATACCAAATCACATTTCTGATAGGAACGCCCCTTGGGACGCCCCTCACGTGGTACATCTTTGCGCGGTAAACTCCATGATGGTACTCTTGAAGACCCTCGTTAACGTTGACCTTGGTTCCCAGGCTTCTTCTCCAATGCGCCGATACCCCCTACATTCCTGGAAACTCCTACAGGCCTGCGCAAGGCGCCACTGAACAAAGTCCCTTTCATTCGAGCTGATTAGGACCCTCGCACCTGCATACAGTTCGTCCTGCAGTGGGCCTCAAATTCCAGACTCCACCATATCTTTAGGTCGTAAAACACACTCCAAAGCTCTGTACTGGACATCTCTCGACTTCTCCCCTAACGAGCACATAGCATTTCAAACGATATGACATTATCAGTTCAGGCCTACTTGATTTACATGAAGCGGGTCCCTGCACTCTTAAAACATTGACTTGATTTAAGCAGCAACATTCTTAACTAGCATACGTTTCTAAAATAACACATCTATAAAGCATATACTTCAACCCTAAGTTCAATAATACATTTGGAAGAACCACGTCAACCTTATCTCACATTATTTTAGCAGCACGTTTAGGTTTGCTGTGAATTGCCCTGAGGCCTACACATTTACTGGATTTCAGAGTTACATTAGATTCTGACATGAGTCCTTTAACATGAGGACGTGAGGTTTTCATTTTCATCCCAACATTTCTACATTAATCTCACACAGTTATGATTATTGTTACACTACTTAAACATTCGAAACATTTCACTACTGAATATAGAACACTCTGTATATTTCACTCCTGGATATAAAACACTCGTGTGCAAAACATGTTTAAACTAACTATGTGCTTGTAAATATGGTACACTTATACATTTTTTCTCCAAACTTGTGCTCTCTCAGTCCCCCCTTTGATGACCTTCAGGGGTCATCACCATCAAGACACTAAAAATGTAGAACCCTTCAAAGTGAAGTCATGGCTGTGCCACCTCTTTTCATATTCTCCAATGCTTTCAGACTCTTGTATTGAGTGTCCTGCATCGCTGTCAACTCTTCCTCCTGTTTCCTCATAGTTCTCTGCAACCTATTTGCTCTATAACATTGATACACACGCACCAATCCCCACAAAGTGATTACGCAAATCACAATTATGATGATGGGTTTCAGTATGTACCAAACGATACCCTTTCCTAAGTTGGCAAACCAACTTCCAACTTTACCCATTCCATGACCTACTTTTTCCCACACATTTACTTTTGCCAGATCCTCAATTTCATAGTGTATGGCAGTGATGTTTCGTATATACTTCTCTAGAGGTTTTGAATTGTCTGGAATGTAAGTGCAGCATTCCTGGACCTTCAAAGCCTTACAGACTCCTCCCTCTTTTGCTAATAGAACGTCTAGAGCAAGTCGGTTCTGAAGAACCATTGCCCTAATCGATTGCATCTCCCCTTCTATCAGCATCAATGATCTTGCAGTACTGGCAGATAGCCTATCTACGACTGTAGCTAACTTCCTGATCTTAATGTCATTCAATATCAGTCCTAAGATAGGGAATGCAGCACCGAGTACATCTCCAACTACTTCTGCTGCACCCAGCCCTCTCTTCCACCTAGTTGGTATTTCTTTCTTTGGCGTTTCTAAATTCTCAACATGATATATTTTAGGGAAGACAACAGCCAGATAGCATGATCCGTACCAATTATCTGGTAACTTCACATAGGCATTTCTTCCACATACAAAATATACATTTGGTATTGCTTGCATCCCTTTCAAAAAGTCCTTAGAGTAATACTCCAATTGAAAGGCATGTTCACAATTGACTTGACCTACATAAAAATTCTCATAATAGGAGTGACTCCTGTGAATGCACAGTTTCCCCCGTTTCTCCTTATCCAAAGCAATTGGACCAATACTACCTTTTCTTTGATGTGCCCTTTCCTCCTTGGTCCAATCTGTTTCCCATTGTCCTGATGCCTTCAAAATCTTCTGCCTCCTGTATCTAGTATCTACCTGTCCTATAAACTTTTTCTTAACTTCTGATATTTGACAAGTCAGATTGTTTCTTCGAGCATGTGAAGTATCTAACGTTTTCCATGGAATAAACCATTTGTGTAATCTGTCTTCGCTTTTGTAATAGTCCCATTTGTTCAAATGCTTGAAATTCGGGACCTCTGGCAATGTCAAGTCGAAATTCGAGAAATAATACTCAAATCCTTCTCGTCCATAAAATATGCTCAACAATAAACTGCACGTGATTCCATATGTCAACGGAAGATGATGGTATCTGATACCCTCCTCTACCGAAGCTGGTAATTGCATACAAACGTAACAATTCTTCACCTCCATGGCATCAACGTATTCATAAAGCAATTTAGCATAGGCATTTGACTTGTAATTTCCCTGTGACTCATCTGTATGTAGCCTTTTTATTTCTGCCTCTAACAATGCTTTGTCTTTACCATTGACATTTCCCTTATCATTAATAATGGTAGTTCTCGGTGTTGACACTCCCTTAGCCTCCTTTACTGCAGTTGCATCTCCCTCGTGTCCCACTATGTATGAGACAGTAACCACTAAAACTATAAGAGAAATCACTACTCCTAAAAGTGTGCCAACTATGCATTTTGCCCTGCGGTTCGGGTTGCCAGCCTCCATGTTCTCAAACAGTGTGGTTCTGGATGTTCCTCCTGCATCAACTTCTTCCTTTTTTTCGAACAAAGTCTTTCTCTCTCGCAATGTCTCTCTTTTGAACACTCGGAAGCTTGACAATTTATTTCCGCAAAACAGTTCAAAGTCCAGTAGAAATATAGACAACCCTACCCCTTCTCCATCCGCTAAAAGGAAACCCCTACCATTTTTTCTTCTTCCACTCGGCGCTAGGTTATCTTGCAGCAATTTTACAATTTCTTTTCAAGAGTCTTATTTTCGTCTGAAGTTATGTATGGCTCAAGGAGGGACACTACGTCTTCATAAATGTCCATCCGAAGTAACATTCCCTCAGGTTCTGGGCAGTTCGTACCACAACATGGAAAGTCAACTGTTTCTAGGATTATTCTCCTTATTTCGCTTTGGACAAGTGGACGGACGAAATTGAGAGTTAACGTTTTTTCAATTTCTACTCCTGGTACTATCAGTTCTACATCCACTATTACAAAGGGGTCCGTTCTAATCAAGATCACTTTCTTCACCTTTCCAGTTCTGCGCCCCCTTGAAGACATTCGCAATATGGTATTAATCCACAACAATGAGCGCTCCAAGAATTTCTACTACTCGCTCAAGCATTTCCAAACGAAGAAGAGTTCCCTCCAATATTGGATATCGTGAACAGCAAACTGGAAACTCAACTGTCTCTAAAATCAATTTTCTTATTCCGCTCAGGAGAGGAGGATGAACAATGTTGAGTGTCAGCAACCTTTCGGTCTCCGCTCCTGGCAGTAGAAACCTTATTTGCACGGTGATGATCGGGTCAGTTCTGACCAGGTCCACTTCCCTGATCCTCCCGGTTCTGTGTCTCCCGGACATCTGCAACGAGGTAGGTCCAGTCGGGAGTAGAGTATCTTCTGCTAGGCACTCGCACCCTCCTTGATCTTCTAAGACCCTCCTCGGCTTGATCCTGGATATCTTCTTCTGGATCTGAGTCTTCGGATATAGGAGCAAGCGTTTCTTCCTGGGCCGACCTCAAACTTAGCCTTCTTCTCCTTGCTGGCCAAGTGGCAGCTCCAAGCCTTATTCTCCTATTCCTTGTCCTCTCACTTGGTTCTTGGTCGCTCTGATACGGATCTGAGTCTGAGTCGTATTCACTTCTGCTCTCTCCTTCAGTTGCGTCTTCCGTCTCACTGCCGTCCTGCCTTCGCTCTTCTTCTGAATCCGTTGCGTTCCCAACTTCTTCCGACACCCCCTCAGCTGCCTCAATCCCTTCTTGCGACTCTTCTTCCACTTCCGGGCTTTCGTCTGGGATAGGAGCTGTTCCTTCTAGAGGTGCTGGAACTCTTCGAGTATGGGATGCATGGATCCAATTTGGCAGCCCCCCGCACTTCACCGCGGTGTTCGTTATCAGGATTACCTGAAAGGGCCCACGCCAGCGAACATCTAGGCAGTTCTTCCGGACGTGTTTTTTAACCAATACCCAGTCCCCTGGGTTCAGGTCATGACACAGGTTCCTCGATGCTGGAACTTCAACCGCATGCACCTGAAGGGACACAGAATGGATGGCGTCAGACAGTCCTTTACAATAATCCAAGATCAGATCATCTGTAATATTCAATAGGGCAGTAGTTGGAACTGTGGGAAGTCTCATGGCCCTCCCCATCAGAATCTCGTGGGGAGAGAGACCTGTCCTCCTGTCAGGGGTGCTGCGCATGCTCATGAGCACTAAAGGAAGAGCATCTGGCCAACTCAAAGATGTGGACGCCACTACTTTAGCCAATCTATTCTTCAATGTGCCATTCACTTGTTCCACAATTCCTGAAGCTTCTGGTCGATAACTACAATGCAGCTTTTGATCGATATTCAGTGTGGAGCACAACATCTTCACTATTTCGCTGTTAAAATGTTTTCCTCTGTCAGATTCCAAAGAGGCAGGTACCCCGAAGCGCGGTATCAACTCCCTGAGCAACAATTTAGCCACTGTGAGTGTATCGCACCTACGTGTAGGGTACGCTTCAACCCATCTGGAAAATACGCATACAATCACCAACACATACCGAAGGCGATTGACTCTTGGCATTTCGATGAAATCTAGTTGCATTCTATTGAAAGGCCCCCCCGACCTCCCAATGTGACTCAGTGTGACTGGTGTTCGTTTGCCTACGTTCAGTTGTTGGCAGGTAACACATCGCTTGCATACTGATTCTGCTGCTATTCTAAATTTAGGGCAATACCAAGTTTGCCTAAACACTCTCATCATAGCATCCCTTCCTAGATGTACTGGACCATGTATTTCTCTAGCCATGGGATTAGCTAATTCTTCAGGTAACACAGCTCTCCCATCTGCTGAAACCCAAAAATCCATTTCACTTCGCACACAACCTGCGGTTTCCCATGCCCTTTTCTCAGTTTCTGGTGCATTCTCCTGCATTACCCTCAAATCTTCCCAGGAATCCACGGTCTCTAACATCATGCTTAATTCTGTCCTTTCTTCTGCACCTTCTATTTCCACCTTTGAGAAAGAATAATTTTGTTCCGCACAATAACGTGCGACTTCATCAGCGTATCTATTGCCTTGTGACACAAAATCTGTATTCTTAGTATGAGCTACACACTTTACTATTGCGATGTCAACTGGACCTTGTAATGCTTCTAACAACAGCCGCACAAATTCTCCATTTCGAATGGGCGAACCAGAGGAGGTCATGTAACCCCTCTGAGACCAAAACTGCCCGAAATCATGAACCACACCGAAACCATATTGGCTGTCCGTGTAGATGGTGACTCTCTTTCCGTTTCCTGCTATGCAGGCACGAGTTAGGGCAATAATTTCTGCTACCTGTGCGGAATGTACTCCTTCCAGGCAAGCGGCTTCCACAACTCCAGTAATGGTACAAACAGCATAAGCTGCTCTCAACCGACCAGTATCGTCTCTTAAACATGAGCCATCAACAAAATAAATTTCATCGGGGTCAGACAATGGCTCATCCACAATATCTGGTCTGGGTTTCGTGCATAGTTCAGTCACATCAAGGCAATCGTGGTCTTCACATCCTTCGCCTTCTATCACAGTGGGTAATGGCATCAAAGTAGCAGGATTCAAGACAGAGCATCTCCTGAGGGTCACGTTCTCTGCGGCAAGTATAACTTGCTCGTAGCGCGTGAGCCTACTATTGGTCAAATGCTGCGTCTTCGTCCTGGTCATTAACAATTCAACTGAATGTGGTACATACACCACCACTGGATGTCCCATCACAATACTCTCGCTCCTTTCAATGCTGACACCCGTTGCAGCAACGGATTTGAGACATCCGGGCAACGCTGCGGCTACTGGATCTAATGTAGCCGAAAAATATGCAACTGGTCTACGGGCATTTCCGTGGGTCTGTGCCAAGACTGACAAAGCACATCCCTCTTTCTCACAGCAATAGAGTGAAAATGATTTCTCGTAATCGGGCATTCCCAGAGCCGGAGCACGACATAAATCGTCTCTCAGCTGTAAAAACGCCACCAGACATTCTTCATCCCATGGTACCGGATCACTCACCTCCTTGTGCGTCAGTTTCTGTAAGGGCTTTGCTTTCAGTGAGAAGTTAACTATCCACTGTCGGCAGTAACCCACCATTCCTAGGAACATTCTAACTTCCCTCTGTGTTGTAGGCGCATTCATTTTCATTATCGCCTCGATCCTCTCTGGGGACACCTTACGTTTCCCTTTTTCTAACCTGTGCCCTAGATACTGTACTTCTGTCAGACAATACTGCAACTTGCTCGGAGATACCTTATGTCCATTTTCAGCTAAATGGTTCAGTAAGGCAATTGAGTCTGCTTTACAAGCTTCCTCTGTTTCTGACGCAACAAGTAGGTCATCTATGTACTGTACCAGAACCGAATTCTGTGGCAGTACTAGATTCTCAAGATTCTTCTTCAACAACTGATTAAAGATGGATGGGCTGTCTGTGAATCCTTGTGGGATTCGACACCATGTTAAAACGCGATCTTCCATTTTAAAAGCAAAAAGATACCTGCTCTCTTCATCCAATGGGATTGAAAAGAAAGCCTGGCAAAGATCTATCACTGTAAACCATTCTGCTTGACATGGTATTTGAAACAGTATCACTGAAGGATTCGGTACCACGGGACAACATGAAACAACTATGTTGTTAATCTTTCGTAAATCCTGTACTATCCTGAATTTCCCACTAGGTTTCTGCAAACCCATAATCGGGGAGTTACAAGGACTACCCACGATTTCTTTCAGTATTCCCTGTTGTATCATTGACTCGATCACAGGCTTTATTCCTGCAATCGTTTCCTGTGACAATTTGTATTGAGGCGTTCTTGGAAACTCAGCATTTGGTTTTACCAGTATTTTTACCGGTTCTACCCCTTTAATCAATCCTATTTCTTCTCCGGTGAAATCCCATACCTCTGACGCCACTGCATCTCGTAGGTCTTGGGGAAGATCTTCTACAGTCAGAGTAGGATATAGTTCTACACAGGATTTTGAATTTGCCACCTTAAAAGTAGCATCTTCGTCGGTAGTCTGTACCTCCACTCCTTGCGGGGTGCAGTATATGGTGCAATTCAATTTGCACAACAAATCCCTTCCTAACAGACATACCGGACTCGAGTCACAAACCACAAACTGATGTTCGTTCATGTGGTTTCCAATTTTCACAGACACTGGTTCTGTCAAAGGACTAGTCATTCTTTTATTTGCGACTCCTACCACCTGAATTGTTTCCCCTGACATTGGCAAGTCTGGAACCACCGCTGATCTCAGAGTCGAACGAGTAGCCCCAGTATCCACTAGGAACGTAGTGGGACACCCTGCCACTTCTGCCTCAACAAATGGCCCTCTCTGATCCACTTCTAGGACTGCCCCGAGGGTACAGTCCTCTTCACTGCTCACCCATTGTCCTGTCAATGGATCAATGTAATAACACTTTTCTTCCTCGATAAACAGAGGCATTTGTTTAAAGACCTTTCCCCCAGCTGCTATCTTCGGTGGCTGTGGGAATTGGGCCCGTGGAGCCGAAGTCCCCCCTTTGGCCACCTTACTGCTTGGAACTGTCACCTTTTGCGTTGAGACTTCTTGGACCTGCTCTTCTACTTCTAGCTCTCCATTTTCAGGGTTAAAGGGACACTCGCGTCGCCAATGCCCCACCTGGTGACATTGATGGCACTTTGTCGTTTTCTTTAAAGTGGCAAAGTCTATCCTAGGTCTCTGCCCTTCCTCATTGTCCTTATTCTGACCGTTTGGCTTTCGTCCCATCCCCTGTTTCTGCTGGCCACCCTTCCCGGCGGACTGCATTTGTACCACCATCAATTTCTCCTTTAGATTCTTGGCTTTAGAGTCTATTTCATCACTACAGTATCTGGCATAGCGTAAAATCTCATCTAGTGGTTTGTTCTGCCAACAGATTAAATGTTGCTGAATCATCAAGCAAATGTCAGGTCTCAACCCCAAGACAAACTTTGACACAAATTGTCCTATATCTTTGGGATCCATTACATCAAGTCCACTGTATTGCTTGAATGTTTTCAACAACCTCTCATAAAACTCATGCACGGTCTCCTTCGGTTCTTGCCTTGTTCGATCTATCTTTACCCAATCTATATCCTGTGGTGGTACCTTATCTTTCAACCAAGCTATTACCCTTTCATACTTTCGCATGACAATCTCAGATGGTCCATTTGTTCGAGCATCCCTCAATGGTTCAGCATTTGGCCATTCAACACTAGTCTTGCACGGGGTCCACAAATCAGATGGGACCACGATGTCAAACAACGTGTTCAAATCAATCCACAATACTTTCGAAATTTTGACAAACCTCTCTACCTGCTTATACCATTATACTGGATTGTCCCGCAACTTCGGAAATGAGTTGGTAAATGCAGCTAAGTCTCCTCTACTCCAGGGCACATGTACATAATTTCCATTTGATATTTCTCGCAAAGGGAATGCCTCCATCTGCATTACCCTTCCCTCAGGGGTCATCACATTTGTACTTCGCCTAACCGTGCCCTTTTTCGACCACCTTTCTTCCCATTTGTCCAGTTCCCTCCACACTCTTATCCCAGATATCAACTCCCTTATGTGAGTTTTCAATCCAGTAGTCCTCTTCTCATCTAGGTCTTGGTCTGAGTATTGTAGTCTATGGTTACTCTGTAGTGCCCTTGTCCTAGATAAATCTACAGCATACCTGTCGGCCAAATTAGACAGTTTCTCATGGAATGCTCTAGCTCTCCTAGTAGTATCCTTCGCTATGAACAGCAATTCGTCTTGTTCGTACAAATCGATCCTTTCTAAAGGCACCGTTCCTTCTATAATCTCGTCTAGATCGGATTTCAGACTGGAGACATCAAGCCTTTTAACCTTTATCGCAGCTTTCAGCACCTCTGGTTCAGATGTACCTTCTGCCTCCCTCCCGTCCCAGCTCCTAGCCCTGCGCCTAGGCACTGGTGAGTTAAAGGGAGTCCTCCCCTGTTCCCATCTCTCTAGGTCCCATGCCTTTCCATCCTCTCGGGGTGGATGATGAAATACTTCCTTGTTTCTCATTTTTCCGCCTTCCCCGTTCTGCCTGTTTTCTCTGGGTGCATAGTAAGGCATCCCATTGCTCCCCCTTTCCTCACTATTTCCCCGTGATTCTTGATTACTCGAAGCATGGCGGGACCTGTCACTGTTCTCCTTCCTCCAATGTTGGACGTCTTCCCCGAGTGTATGATGAAGGCACCTAAACCTATTCTGAAAAGCCCGTACCATTTCATCTCCCCCTTTCTCCCAGAGACGGGACATTTCCTCACACTCTACAATCCTAGTATTTTGTTCCGGCTGTTCTCTCTGATTTGTAGGACATGCATCCCCTCTATTCTCTTGACTTTGGCCTTCCCGGCCCGGACTACTTTCGCTGGCCCCACAATGAGATACCGTCCCATTGCCCCTGGTTTCCCACTCTGGCTCCGTTCTTGTCCTGTTACTCGGGGATACTATGGACCCGTCCCATTCCCTCAAATCAGCTCTTAATTCTGAATAGGGTCTTGGCCGCGGTCCCCTTAGATCCATTGGTCCTCTCGGACCTCCCTGTTCTGAATTGGGACCGACTGTTGTGTCTAATGGGGTATTCCATGTTACTGATCCTGGCAACTGTTTCCATGCATTTGTCATATTATTCCTTCTTTCTATTTCAATCCTTTCTCTATCCAATTGCCTTTGTTGTTCCTCTCTATCTCTCTCAGGGTTATAGATCGAAACTATGGGTCCTATGGTAACAGGCACCTGAAGAGCGTCTGGCAATCCCACAGACTCAGCCCTTTCGGTGGTTGGCGTTTTCTGCACCACAAACCTTCCCACTACACTCTGTACAGTGTTGTTTTGAGGTGTTTCTCCGCCTTTGATAGGTGTCCATTCCGATATAGGGAGTGGTGTATATCCCTCTATGGCATTCCCATCTTCCCTTGCGAGCCCTCTATCTTCTATCAACCCCACTCTCGGAGGTGGTCTATCCATTAACAATCTGTTTATCAGACTGTCCTCCGACTCGCTTTCCTCGTCTTCTTCCATGAGGTTTCCTCCTCCTCCTGCCACCTCCCTCATCGGATACATTTTTTCCACCTCAATAGCCTGTACCCTCCAACGCTTTTCCTCCTCATCCCATTTGGAATCTCGCACTGCCCTTACCGATCGCGTCAGCCTTTGTTGACGCCTGTTCAAATTTCGGTGGTGTGCAGCATTAATCCATGCATTAAGGGCCTCAAACTGTGTTGGTCTAGGTGAGGGTTTCAATGAGGACATGGTTGCTTTTAGCCGATGTAACACCTCTAACTTAAACGTCCCGTACTTCGGGAACTGCATTTCCTCATTCCCTTCCGTAAGCTTATTCCAAGCCCCAATCCATAATATGGTATGCAGCCCAACATTCGTTGCCATATAATGAGCTGGCGTACCCTCCGGCGGAGCCTCTTCCCCGTAATAATGTTCACTTCGTTTACGTTTAAAAATCCCTTTCAAACACTTAAAACACTTCATGATTTCTCTTTTCTCCGCGTTTGTTTACTTCCTGATGACACTCCACCAATCTCAGCGCCGTTCTCACTAACTGGCCTATCCGTACGCGACTTTCCTCCGACGTCACTCTAGCCGCCCAACCAGAGCGCGGCTCTAGCTAACGTCACACCAACCGCTCAATCACAGCGCGGCTCTAGCCGACGTCACCCGTCCCCCTTCGCAGCAGTTCCCCTCCTTTCTCAGCTCGTCTCCTCGGTCATGCACGCGTCCCATTCATACTCTGAAAAATGACTACTTCCGTCCAAGCGATCACCTTTCTTGACTGTACGCCCACAGTCTTTCTGTAGTTGTCACCTTAACTTGGCGAAATATCTTTCCGTTTACTTCCAGACGATCGCCTTCTCCGATAGGTTACTCACACACAGTAACTTTCGACCAGCGTCCGTTACTCATACACTCACTCTTACACTCCCCCTATCTTGGATCCACGGCGGTCAATGGTACCTCGTGACCTCCGTACTATGGTCGACAACTACCCTGGATGTTCGATACACCCAAAACCACTTAAGCTCTGGCCTGAACTTAAGATTTCACCAGTTCACCCGTTTACCAGGTTACCAGTTTACCAGGTTGCGCGCGCTCACAACCTTCTCTCATTCACACTACAGGCATTCAACTCCGCAAGACATTACAATACAAATACAACACAAAACACCGCAATCTGTTCACGCATGACCCTTGTTATACTCACTCTTCTCTGATACTGCTGCTTTTCTCGCACCGTCTGCACCTCTCGGCACACGATTCTTCCGCTGTTCGTCTCTCGACGTCTCGGGCCTTGGGGTAAACTAACCTCTCTAGATTACCTTTCTCAAGAAGATAACCATCCTCACTCTGCTACCAACTGCTAACGCGGGATTACTGGTTACTAGTTACCTTACCAAATCCCAAACTTGTCGACTGAATCGTTGGTACCTGTCATTGAGTAAAAGGTAATCTTACAATAAGTCAATCAATTTAAGAACTTACACCACTCTAAATGACCACTGACCAGGATTAAGTTTTAAAGGTTTAATATAAAGTCAAAGATAACTGAAGATACAAACTTCTCAAAATGAGATTCAAAAGATAAATTGGTATCACTATAAACATGAACTTCTTGAGTAGTCTAAGTCTGAAAAACAGAATAATAAGTACAATCTCGAAAACCATAAGGGTTGCCAAAATGGATACAAGTTGCAACCTCAAAGTCATTACAGAAAAGAAAATTAAGGTTAGTCTGTCCCTACCCTATACTAAGTGACATCCCTACTTAGCAAGATCTTTACCCCTCTAGGTGTCAGCCGTGGTGACTTCCTAAGAAGATCACGCACTTCTCTTTGTCTCTTCTCTGATTACGGGTCTCTCCTGATCAGCCTATCTGCCTACCCATCCGCTTCCTTAGGCTCCCAAAATCATCTGCTCTGCTCTCCTCCCGGGTCTCTTTCCCTAATACCAAATCACATTTCTGATAGGAACGCCCCTTGGGACGCCCCTCACGTGGTACATCTTTGCGCGGTAAACTCCATGATGGTACTCTTGAAGACCCTCGTTAACGTTGACCTTGGTTCCCAGGCTTCTTCTCCAATGCGCCGATACCCCCTACATTCCTGGAAACTCCTACAGGCCTGCGCAAGGCGCCACTGAACAAAGTCCCTTTCATTCGAGCTGATTAGGACCCTCGCACCTGCATACAGTTCGTCCTGCAGTGGGCCTCAAATTCCAGACTCCACCATATCTTTAGGTCGTAAAACACACTCCAAAGCTCTGTACTGGACATCTCTCGACTTCTCCCCTAACGAGCACATAGCATTTCAAACGATATGACATTATCAGTTCAGGCCTACTTGATTTACATGAAGCGGGTCCCTGCACTCTTAAAACATTGACTTGATTTAAGCAGCAACATTCTTAACTAGCATACGTTTCTAAAATAACACATCTATAAAGCATATACTTCAACCCTAAGTTCAATAATACATTTGGAAGAACCACGTCAACCTTATCTCACATTATTTTAGCAGCACGTTTAGGTTTGCTGTGAATTGCCCTGAGGCCTACACATTTACTGGATTTCAGAGTTACATTAGATTCTGACATGAGTCCTTTAACATGAGGACGTGAGGTTTTCATTTTCATCCCAACATTTCTACATTAATATCACACAGTTATGATTATTGTTACACTACTTAAACATTCGAAACATTTCACTACTGAATATAGAACACTCTGTATATTTCACTCCTGGATATAAAACACTTGTGTGCAAAACATGTTTAAACTAACTATGTGCTTGTAAATATGGTACACTTATACATTTTTTCTCCAAACTTGTGCTCTCTCATTACAATCAATCAATCAGGGCATTGTACGCACGCTAATCAACCGTAAGGGTCTCAAGGCGCGACGGGAGGGGGGTTAAGCAGCTCCGTTCAATCAAAGAGCCAGGTCTTGAGTGTCTTCCTGAAGATGTTCAGGGAGGAGGCGCGTCTGACGTCGATTGGGAGCTAGTTCCAGTCTTGGCCATGATGTAGGGGACAGCTTTTCCTCCTGTTCTGGCTCTGCAGATGCGCGGGTACTTGCGTCTGCCCGACACCTTCGCGGATATGGGTCCGACGTACCTCTGGTCCCGACCGCCTAATTACAATATGATCGCGGTCACATACTCACATTACCCTTTAGGAACATGTGCTACGGCCATAAACCGACCGTAGCACAAGCTCCCATTGGGAAATGGGAGGTTGTGTTTATCCCTGGGTGGGCTCCAGGGCCCCCACCACTTAGTGGAAAGGCCCCGGGGACTAGGGTCCCCAAAGCCAATATGGGCCAGGGGGGGGGGGGGGGGGTGGAAGGGAAGGGTGCTGCATGACCCCTCCCCCTTGAGAGTATGACTGGGCTCTGGGAGATTATTTTTCCATTTTTGCACTAGTGAGATTTGGACTGGAGCGGAATCAATTTGCTTCTCTGAAACCAAGCACACAAGGCCTCGCCTACAACAACCACCACCTGAACTTTCATCAGCCATCAAGATGGCCACGTTCCATCTCCCTTGCACTTGCCTACATGCCTCACATCCACCAAAGCAGAAGCGGAGGACGCTCTTTTTCGTACATCGCAGTAACGCCCTGGAACAGCCTCCCCACGCAGCCCTGCACCATCTCTCTCCCTGACTTCCGAGACCTGGCCGATAGGATGAGCCCCTGAGACCTGCAAGCGCCAGGATACTCTATTAGGTGATTAGCAGCGCTATCTAAATCCAGTCTCTCGGTTTTACACAAACACCAATCTGGTGCTCCTAAATGTACTCTTTTTATGCAACAGTGTGTAGTAAAGAACCACTACATTTAAGGGTTCCAAGTACCAATTTATTCTGTAATAAATAACAGGTGCTCCCAGCTTGGCGGCAGACTAAAGGAGAGGGGAGAGGGGTGGGTGAAGGGAAAGGAGAGGTTACAACACAGTGCACAGTTTGTGAGTTGTGGCTTCGAGTGATGACGCAGGGACCGGACTAGAGGGGTGGATTTTTTTGAGTTCCTACGCCTTATTCAGTGCTGCATGTATGTGCAAAAGGTCAGATCAATGCCCTTATCATTTGTTTTCGGACACATTCTGTCTGGAATACAGAGGCACCTGAACTCTTGGATAACTTAAAAGAAGGTCCGTACCAAATATCTGAAAGAAGGTTAGTAACAAATCAACGTCGAAAAGGTGTGAAACAAATGTACCAATTCTTAAGAAAGCCAGAAATAAAAAGCAGCGGTGAACAAAAGCAGGATTGCTTCATGAAGGCGCATGTTTTCACATCCTGGTTAACGGGAATGCAATAACTTCGCCGATATGCATTACCTACAGGATGTCAACGACAAACCGCGCAGTTCACATACATTGGATTTGATTTACAGGGTGACAAGCACAGTGACGCAGGCCGGCAGTGCATGGACTCAATTGTGGTCTTTCTCGAAAGATCTGTGTAATATTTGAATAGACATTTCACCTTCCTCACATACAGTGCAGCGCTGCCTCACTCCGTCATCGATTGTTAGTCCAAGAAAAGATCCCGGAGGCCACGGTTTAGAAAGTAATTTAGCAAATGGACCCTGATTAGAAGGGGCAACATACACAGGGTCATAGCGCCAACACAAACAAGTTCCGCAAAACAAGGGTGTGAAGGCAAAATGTTTGAGGAATAGCACGCCAAAGACGTCAGGTCTAGGGGGCATATTATCAAGGGGGGTTATCTCCGCTTTTTTGGCTTTAAAAGCCAAGAAAGCGGAGATAAAATGATCTCCCTATTACCTAGCTGTCGCTAACACCAGATAGCGACAGCTAGTAGGAGATAGCGACCCTCTTGGGCCCCGCTTTGCATGTCAGTGAAATTTATCACTAATGACATGCAAAGTGGGCGTGCCAAGATGTTAGCGACTGGAAACAGTCGCTAACATCGCTATCTCCTATTATCAACTTTTGGAGATATTCGCGCTAAGGGCGAATATCTCCAAAAGCTAACACCTGCCCCTGAGCAGTTCTTAGCCATGTTATCCAATGGTAGGTGGATAACATGGCTAAGAGCATTAGCTCGGTAATGCATGAATATCGCGGACTTTTCAGCGATATTCATGCATTTTGGCCGATTTTTATCGCTTAGGAGATAAACCTTGATAATAGCAAGGTTCCTAAGCGATAAAAATCGCCGCAGCTCGGCGATAAAAATATTGCCGCTAAGCCAACATAGCGATAATTATCGCTAGTTGTTGGTAATATGCCCCTAGGTTTTTATCCCCTCCAGCGGGGAAAACACTTTTACACAGGGAGAAATCCCTTTCCCTATATTCCACCAAATGTTGGAATGTCCCAAATTAAAAATCGACCTACTCCTCCATATAACAGAAGTGCAACTCCAACAATTTCCAAGGTTGGAATGGCGCAAACGAAATATGTCTATAACCACTAAAAAACATATAAATAGGTGGGTGGGTGAAGCTTTCCAAGGCATCCCCACACTAGAACGCCAAATTCCTACACATGACAATACATTTACACCATATTGGTGTAATTTCCATGACAGTAAATTCATTTAGATGTGTACTTGTATGGCTTGCAAATGGAAAATGTGATATTATACACATAAATCAAGCCATTTGCACTTGTAAACTAAACTAAAGGATTTGTGAGCTCAGAATTTACTATTAAGCATAATAACTATTTGCCAAGCCTTGTGGACATTAATATTTCAGTATGATCATATGTCTGGAAATATATTATGTTTGTTCGTGTTACTACAATGTGGGAACTTAGCTACATGATTGCCATTAACAGAAGCAACTGAAAATATTACTAAACAGTTTCAGTTTTAGTAATTGATGATTTGAGTGCAACTAGAGTGGGTGCTTCAATCCCCCCAACTCCTCCCCCCCCTCAAAACGTAATGAGGGGCCCGATCGTCTCCCAGATCCCACAGATATTAAATGGTCTTGGACTCAATAGGTTCCCCCTGAAGAGTTGCCCCCCCCTGAAATTGCAGGTGGTCTGCTCGGAAAGGAGAGTGCCTTTCATGAGGGCTAACCTATTTCCTAGTCCATGCCATTCACGCATTTAGCAAGGCATGCCTTGGCATGACTGGGAGGTGAGTGGGCCCCTTCCAAAACAAGGAACCGCAGGGTCCCCTCGCATTGCTGGGGTTGCAGGGGCCTCCGGCACGTGTCTGGGTGTTTTGATGGCTGCCGACCTACCAAATTTTCTGTTTTCTATTTAGTAAGCAGGTTTTTTTCTCAAAACCTGCTCCCACCTCAGTGCACAATTCACTTCCGTTAAATCAGACACCGGGATGGAAGGCCTGCTATGCCAAGGGAGAGCTGTCAGCACTTATACTGAAACAGAAAGGTTGAGTTTTAGTTTTAAAAATAAAAATTTGAATCATGTCAAATGAGTTGCCTCTTTCAGAGCATAGAGGACATTTTTGCATCTTTTTTGAGCCGCAGGCACCAAGGTGCTCATGTCAAGCCATGGTGGGTAAAAAGTCAGTAGACATGGAGTCAGAAGTGGTGCCCTTCAGAGGGGACCCCTTTGACACAAACTCCACCAGCGAAAGTTCTGAGATAGTTATCCCCAAAGTGGTAAAAGTGAAAGTACTAGTTTAATCTATGCTCACTTACTTTTCCTTTAATGACTAATTTGGATCTAATGTCTTCATTTAGAGGTGGGAGGCAAATGGAAATGTGCTAAAATAGGCAGAATTCCCATCCACCAACCTAGCACAATCTTGTCAGTTCCAAATTGTTGGAAACTCTGTGCACATGATAGGGCTGAATAGCTGACTATTGTCGGTGCCGTTTTCAGACCATTTTTAAGAATCATTTTCAATGTTTATATTTTTTCAACATAAAATTTTAGGGTTATTGATTTTTGCATTTGCAAAGTTTTCATCACCTTGGCAGCTTATGTTTTCAGACCATCGTATGGGGACTGGCCTTTCAGCACGACATTCGGAGTATGAATATTTGCTCCTTTCTCCCTGGCAGTATCTAGTTGGGAAAAGGGACCTTGTTTGACTTGTCGGGCTAATTTTGTCTTCTCTCGGCAAGCCTGCTGTTGGCAAAAAACACTGTCTACACCCGCTTGGCATAGGACCACCTACCAAAATAACAAATCCGAAAGTGTTCCCACCGATGCAGCAAACCTTTGACTAAAAATGCAGGGGCAGATTTACGAGTTCTGGTGCATCTCTGCAAATACGCAAGGGATGCGTCAGAATAGATGCGACACGCAATTCCCTCCATGCCCTACCACGAATGCATTGCATTTACTATGCGGCGCACCGTGGTGCAAGGATAGGGTGATGCGTGTTGTATCCTGTGGCATAAGGGCGGCGCATTGCTGGAGTCGTGTCGCAAGTGCATTGCTCAGGGACGCCCTATGCCTAACATGCTGAGTCACTCCTTACGCCTGCTTCAAGCAGGCGCAGGGTTTTGATGCAGCATGGACGTAAAAGTGACTCAGTGAAATCTTGTAGATTTCACTGCGTCACTTTTACGAGGCATTCCTGCGATGGAATGCCCACCCTGTTGCGGAACGCCCACATGAAACCTAACGCAGGATTCCTGTGGCGCAGGGTTTTACAACGTGACGCATTTCCCTAGATGCGTCACGTTGTAAATAAGGCGCAAAGTGGCACATGGTTTACGCCGCCACTGTGTTACAGAAGTGACGCAACGGCGGCATAAATGTGGTGCATGGGGCGTGTAAATCAGCCCCGCATTGTCTTGGTGGCCAAGCCTTCATTATTTGCATTTCAAAAGCAAGTCACCAAAACATGGGTTATTTCTGAAATAACCCCAAAAAATTACACTGAGAGGTAGTGAGTTTTCTCTCTACGTGAAGGGGAAATTGATGGTTTTCCTGCTGGCTCTGCCATGCCACGGAGAGCGGCCTCAGACATGAACAAAATGCATCAAAAGGCCTGCCTTCAATTGAACAGGGACTCGTGACACTGTGACTCTGGCAGTCCTGTGGCATTTGGATCGAGTTCGCGCTATACAAAACTGCAAAATAACACAATGACAAGCTGAAAATCCGACTAACCCGAGGGGTTCCTCCGCCTCTAAATGACAGAAAGCTGAGTTTGGAGGAAGTTGTCAAGGTGCGTTTACCGCAGTTGTCTGTTCAACTAAACTCTAATTGCCTGACCCCTTAGCCTCAGTGTGAAACCAGTCACCCCTTTCGAAGGTCCCGCCCGTCATGCAGTAGCGGTGGGAAAACTTAACTAATATGTCAGTAGTTTGGTATTCAACCCACCATGGTTTAAATGCCAAATAGTGGATTTGCAAAGGATTAAATACACAGAAACGTTAAACCAGTTGAACAAAAGCAGGATTGCTTCATGGAGAGCCATGCCTTCAAATCTTGAGTGACAGAATCCTGATCATAAAGCAGATGTGTGTCCCGGATGCCAGTGACAAGCCTCGACGGAGTTCCCATATACCGGGGGCTCTGGCAACACTGCAATTAGCACAGTGTGTGGAATGCGACAGAGTGACGCAGGTCAGCCATGTATGGGTTTAATTCTGGGGTTTCCTGAAAGTGATATGTAATATCTGAACAGACGTGTATCCTTTTGTTCGTGCGCTGTGCAGCATTACCGTAGTTCTTCATCACTTGTTTGCACGATGCAAGATGCCCAGAGGCTACGGATTGACATATCACTAGGCAACTAAACACTAGCAACAGGATCGGCAGGAGGGCTATAGGTTCATGGAGACTGTAATAATCTTAGCCAGAGGCGCAACTAACTCAAACTTCGGGGAAGAGGGGTTGGGAGGGGAGGAGGGGTTACACATGGATTAGTGGAGTCAGAGACATAAGAGTCAGCTCAAAATTATTTGTGGGGGGCTCCCTTCGCTTTTCCGATGTAGTGCGTAAAAGAACGGAGTCATTCTTTGAGACTATGGGGCATATTATCAAGGACCGGTGTTAAAATTATCGCCGTTTTATCGACAGGAAACTGCCGATAAAACGGCGATAATGGGCTTGATAATACACCCTTGTTAATTCTCATGGAAGCCCAGGTTCGGATGTTAACATGGGCTTCTATGGTAATTAACAAGGGTGTATTATCAAGCCCATTATAATAATAATAATTTTAACACCGGTTCTTGATAATATGCCCCCTCATGTTGTAAATTGTGCATTTTAAAGCACACAGGATCAGTAACATTATTCTGAGGATAACATGATTTTGGGTCTCTCAAGGAATTTTAGCACAGTAAATGACAAAGGTTCTATTTTAATACACATTAACCTAGTAAACCTGGTGTAATGTGAAACATCAGATTCTAATTTACAACACGATCTCGGGCACATCATGTACTCCAAACACTCTGGCCCAGTTTTGTCAACCTAACTAGCCTTAAACAAATCTTTTACAAGATATTTCACCATCCTTACACCAAAGGTAGGTTTTGAAAATTGGAAGCAAATAATGCAGTTTAAGCACATTTATTTAGTTACTGCTCTGCTCTGTTCATGCTTCATTTGTCTGCACACAATGCTTTTATGTTATTTTCTGAATATGATGTAAGTATAGTCGACAGCTTTGTAGCTGTTTGGGGGAATCTCCCACATGTACCAGTTCTATAGCACAAAGAATGTTGAATATATATAATATTTGGTACATATTTGGTACATTGTGACAACTCACACCAAATATGTTTGAATTTTAAATGCTTGGGTAGTCATTTAGCAAGAAACACAACCCATGTTTGATAAGATTTGCTCTAATAACATACAATAGGGATAGGAGCTGAGCACACAAGCTTGATTATAGATGGTATCCCCACATCGCAGAAGGGTGTCAACCTGGGATTCCAAGGGTAAGAGATGGTGACCTAGTTTTCCATTTGGCACTCATCGCACTGCACTCAGCACGCCTTGTCTAAGTTAAAGGATCAGAAAATAAGCAGAGCTTTAAAAGTCTTCTGTATTTTTTACCTTCCAGTCCCTCTATTTAGCCACTGGGCAGCAAATAAAGTAGCTATTGTAGAGCTAAGCATGGGTAAAGGGATCAACCTTTGATGCCACTACAGCTATTGCTGCCATTCCAGTGAATGAATGCCATAGCTCAGGGCTGACATTCAAATCTGAAACATACCCCTAAACACAAATGGGAGCAGATTATTAAATAGCAATAATATTTGTGAACATAATTTGCAACAGTACTCGAAGAACGAACATGTATTTACTGATAACAATGTTTGCAGATTAATATTGAATTCTTGTGTGAAGCAAATGATGGATGAAATAAGACTTCTTGGGGTGGAAGTTTAGTAGCAGTATGCCGAAGTAATCCCAGAAAGAACTTTGGATGCACGAGTCTGTCGTCTAATAAGAATGATGGGGCTAAATTAGTACAATTGCATAACATTTTGGAGTAATCATAGTGTGAGAAAAAGACTGGACTTCAGACAAACTAGTATCTGCTTTGTTGTGGCGGCTGGAAATTAGGCACAATCTCTTGACCCTGCAAAGGTAATCCCAACCTCATATGAGTTAACATATTGGCTCATCTGAGCAGAAAGCAGTTACTGCAGAGACAGTAAATACCTTCATGAAGTATTATCCATTTTAAGCACTGCCCCTTTTGCTAACATAGCCTTCTGCCCTATAAACTATTGCAGAAGGCAAGACAACCATGCTGGCTTCTGTCCTCAAAGAAGTAATCTCTCCCTTCCATGTTCCCTCCTTCTGTCTCCTCAGGTAAATGTAACTATTATAGCGAGGATCATGAGAGGTCTGACTTGAGGCCCTATGTAGAAGGTGGCCAGCTCCTGCTTCCAAGGTGCACCTCCAACTGCAACTTGGTATTTTTGGATCTGAACATTTTCCCCAAGGAAGGCAGACTAATGACCACAACCCATTTTAAAAACACCTCTAAGAACTGTCTACTGTTGTACAACAGCTTCCACCCGAGACATCTGCGGGATAATCTACCGTACGGTCAGTTCCTGCGCCTTCGCAGGAATTGCACAGAGATTAATGACTTCAAACTACAGTCCAAAGACCTAAAAAAGAAGCTGGAAGCTAGGATGTCCCCAGACAAGATCATCGATCAGGCATACAAACGGGCCAAGAACAACTGCCGAGAGAGTCTTCTGGACGAGAGAACACCGAAAGAGGAGGACAAGAGACCAATCTGCGTCACCACTTACAACACCTGTTCCAACCAAGTGACTAAGATCATCAACAGGAATTGGAAGATTCTGAATAGTGGTGGGTTGCAAATACCAAAACCGATGTTCTCTCACAAAAAATCACAGAGTATAATTGATGTCTTAGTCCACACAAGACCCAAAACAAACAGCAACTCTGTACAAAAAAATCCTAACTTTGTACATGGTCACCATCCATGTGGAAACTGCAAAGTTTGTTGTCTCACAAGGAAAAGTAACAATCTAACCTTCAGTGCCGGGACCACCTGGGAGCAAAGGAGCTTTAGCAACTGCAATAGTACTAATGTTGTCTACCTAATCTCATGCCCCTGCAAATTGGAGTATGTAGGAATGACGAGTAGGGCAGTGAAAATCCGGATAGGTGAGCACAAAAGCACCATAAAATGCAAAAAAACCAGTACGAAACTCACGAATCACTTCCTAGAGATGAACCACAAACCTGATGAAATATCCTGGACTGTGATAGAGCAAGTGAATAATGAGAGATTCCTTCTGGAGAAAGAACAAAGATGGGTGTTCCGCATTCAATCCCACAAAAGGGGACTGAACGATGACATACCCTGGGGACAGCTGTGACCCCTCACCCTTTGAACGCCATCATTTGATCTTCACGTAATCTATATCTAATGATACCAACCACTCCTTGTCCAGTCTGTGAGTGAACTTTGACAACCCCTAGGTTGTACCAATTCAACAATGAGGATATGACACTGCACCCTGCTGAGGGAACCCCCTGGCGAATGACTCTACTGACCCATGAGCATAATTCTAACAGATATCCTTTTTCTAGTAACACTACCACATTATGCTCTAATTAATTCAACCATGAGGATATGACACTGTACCCTACGAAGGGAACCCCCTGGCGAATGACTCGATTGACCCATGAGTATAATTCTAACAGATATCCTGTTTCTAGTAACACTACCACATTATGCTCTAATTAATTCAACCATGAGGATATGACACTGTACCCTGCTGAGGGAACCCCCTGGCGAATGACTCGATTGACCCATGAGCATAATTTCAACATATATCCTTTTTCTAGGAATAGTACCACATTATGCTCTAACCTATGAGCTTAATTAAAACAATTAAAATATCCATTTTCGAGATCTACTATTACAGTACACTCTGCACGCATTTTGTAGCATCCTTCGTTTCTCTCACGTTATCCAGAGACAGCGAAAAAAGACTTCCGACAATAGTCCTCACATTGTGCCGAATAGCGGCGGCCATTTTTAGGATTGAGCGTTCTAGTTTTTCCTTCCTGGGCGTTCCCTTGAAGCAAGAAGCAACACGGAAGGAAATGCCAGAGTATATCTACCCGGCAGACGAGTGACCACACGTCCTCGGAGCTGCACGGTAGGGATGATAGGGGAATTGCCATGCCGGTAACGTAAGTAATAGACTCGGACCTCGAGTCTCTAATAAATGGGTTACAGGGTCACTTTTTCGCCAAAACTCGAACGTACCACATCTAACAATGGGGGTGGCAATATTTATCTATCTTTCCAGTTGACCGAGCAAAACTTCCTCCGCCTGCAAGCTCATGGGGCACTGTCAAACTAACGGAAAAGTATGTATAAAACAAATGTATTGACTACCATCTTTACCAATACCGCTTTTAAGAATATCGATCTTGACAAAATACGATATATGGGTCTCTTTTTTCCTACCCTTGCGATTGGATGTGTGTATGTGTTGAGTCACGACTGTATGTGTGATGAGTTAATTACGAACCGCTTCCATTTGGATGGTTCTGGATGAAAGGTCGGGCACATAGTCCAGCAACAAGAGGTGTATACTGATTAATACACAACAAACGTGGCAAAGGAAATGGCACTAAACCAAGCGATATCTTGTTAAATTAGCAGGTGTTTTGAAAGTAACCTCAAAATAATGATGTACATTGAGTGATCAGAAGTGAAAATACGAATATGTTTGTGCTTTCTCTCCCCCTTTTCTCCTCTTCATTTACAGAGACCACTGGTCACTCTTTTATGGCACTGATTTTTGGTGCTTTGCTTCACTTGGGCCAGCTCATGCCCCGAAGCACAAATATTCAGCCTATTTTTGCTGGTATATTTGTAGGACAGTAGGCTTACCACTGTAGAACCGAGCTATTCGCAGTAGGGATCACCAAAAGGTCCTGATGAGTAGGCAGTTGGGGACTGCCTATGAAACATGTCGACTCGGTAGTCAGTAATTGCTCTACCTTTTATCCCCTTTTTAATATTTCCAGCTAGAGAAACCAATAAAATGTATTTGTTCTACTAGCCAGGGAATTTTTAATTTTTGTATTTTTTGTGCATCCACTAGTTAGATCCCTACACTTCACTGACACCACTGCACCCACACATAGCCCTGTCACATCTATAGTGCTCCCGCGTAGTCCGTCTGGTCGTAGCACGCCCCGCCCCGTTATAGGGACGGGAAGACCCCTATGATGAAGCATGACACTAACGGATTTTTTTAGTGTGTGAGGGGTATTTTAACAAAGCACACGTGCTCTCATCTTTCCACTGTTAAGAGAGAGCCTATTATTTCACAAAAACAAAAAAACAAAAAAATCATAAAATATTTGGCACCTCTACACATTGATAGAATCTCTATGTTTACATGAACCGTTTAGGAGGGTGATTCTATCTCAACCTCTACGCTTCCCTCTTTGGTTTTTTGTGGTCATCGGCAGCGCACAGCTGCGGAAGCACATAAGAATGAAACTTGACATTGTCGCTCTCACTACATAACGACAGTGATTCCACATCCAGCACCTGATCCCTGGTAGGACCTTGAGACTTTTTTATATCACTCCCCCACCTTGAGAATTGCAACTAACCATGGCTGATCTAGGTCTGGCTTTCACTGAGGATGAAATTTCCAACCTCATAGCCACCCTGGGAACCTTTGAGGGTCTGAACACCGCAGGTCCCTCTACAAGGAATAATGACTGGGACGAACTAGAAGAACTAAGAAGAACACAAATAAAGACCGCTATCCATGGCCTACTGATGACCGAATATCTCCAGGCCAACACAGCCCCAGCAGGCCTGGTAGTTCGTAATGAACCGTTCATCTTTTTACACGATAAAACATTCAAAATTGACTGGTCCAAAATCTCATGGAGATGTACCCGTGATTGGATTGTGTTAATTATAAAGACTGCAAGCAGACTGGCAAGCGAACTAAAAGTAGAGATACAAACCATTAAGGTTCGCCTGAAAAGCCATGAATCCCCAGCTGATCTGAAAAAATTCCTTGATGAAATGAATAAATCCCTCAATGATTTCGAAACCACCCTGAAGAACAATAAATATGAGAAACTAAAAAAAGACAACAGCCGTTGGTCAAAAGAGAGAGTCTACCCTTACATAAAAGATGACTACAAATCAGTGAATGACAACACAGACGATGAATCATCAGACACTGGGTCAAATGGGTCCAACTCGAGTCGCAACAAGAGCCCAAGGTCTCAAGGTGGAAGGAGGAACTTCCGTAGACCAAACTACCGGGGTTCAAGAGGGTGGAACACCTTCCAACCCCACATGATATATCCTCAACAACAACAGTACGGTCCACAACCCCCATTTCAACACCCACAGGGTCCATTTCCCGTGTGGGGATATCAACAACAAGACTATGGCTACTTCGACCAATCGGCGCCTTTTTTCGGGGCGCGCCAAGGACAGACCAGAGGAAGGAACCGGAGGGGCACCTCAGTACACTGGAACACGGGAGAGGAAGAGACCACACGGGTAGCCACGAGAAGTATGACAGGCGCCAAGAAAAACCAGAAGTGAGTTTGGTGGTAAACCTCTCAGACTGTGAACTTACAGAAGCACAAAATGCGGTACTGGAAAAAGGCCTGGGTTATGTACCTACTGCCAATATGGACAAATGTCATTTATGCAAGGAAGTCCAAGAATTCATGCGACGCCTGAAATTGCAAGTCTTCTTTAAAGACAAAAAAAATGAGAGTGAACTTGGAGATACGAAACTCAGACCTAAATCCACGTTCACACCGATGAACAATACCCTACCAATCGAACTACTCACTTTCGAAAAGTCGGTGATGAGGGAACTTGAAGACATAAACCCACGGGAAAGAAGCACCTTTCAGAACATAAACAATGAAGAAAGACAAGCACTACGAGAGTTGAGCAACAACAAACGTATAGTGATTAAACCGGCCGATAAGGGCGGCGCGACTGTCATACAGAATGCAAGCCAGTATGATACTGAATGTATGAGACTGCTCCAAGACGAAAGGAACTATGAAATTCTTGAAACAGATCCAACAAATAGGATAGCAACAAAAATCAGCACGATGGTAGAGGAAGCCGTGACACATGGTTGGATCACTAAGAAGGAGGGAGATTTCTTGTGCCAAAAAAATCCGAGGACCCCCTACCTGTACACACTTCCCAAGATACACAAGAATTTACAAAACCCTCCGGGACGACCCATCGTTTCCGGCATCGGGTCAATATTGGAACCCCTGTCAAGGTTTGCAGACGCTTTCCTCAGGCCAATTGTTCAAAAAACTTCAACGTACCTCAGGGATACGAAGGATGTACTGAACCTATTAGAAAACATCACCTTCGATCCCAACAACCAGCTATTAATCAGCTGTGACGTGGAGAGTCTTTACACCAGCTTGCCACATCATGCCACGTTGGAGATTGTAGAGGATGTCCTTTTTGAAGACTTCTGGGAATACCAGACACCACGGAATGTGGTGATGGAATGCTGTTCCCTAGCCCTTAAAGAGAACTTCTTCAAGTATAAAGGTATCCTTTATCTACAAAAACACGGCTGTAGCATGGGAAGCACATTTGCTCCCAGCATAGCTGGTCTATACGTGCACCACCTGGAAGTGACCAAAATACTGCATCCGAACAACCCTTTCAGAGATAACATCAAGATATGGAAACGATACATCGATGATATCCTGATCATCTGGGATGGAGATGAGAGGACCTCCAAGCAATTCCTGAGCTGGTTGAATTTGCAAGACGACTATTTGAAATTCACCAGTACCACCTCCAACTGCAACTTGGTATTTTTGGATCTGAACATTTTCCCCAAGGAAGGCAGACTAATGACCACAACCCATTTTAAAAACACCTCTAAGAACTGTCTACTGTTGTACAACAGCTTCCACCCGAGACATCTGCGGGATAATCTACCGTACGGTCAGTTCCTGCACCTTCGCAGGAATTGCACAGAGATTAATGACTTCAAACTACAGTCCAAAGACCTAAAAAAGAAGCTGGAAGCTAGGATGTACCCAGACAAGATCATCGATCAGGCATACAAACGGGCCAAGAACAACTGCCGAGAGAGTCTTCTGGAAGAGAGAACACCGAAAGAGGAGGACAAGAGACCAATCTGCGTCACCACTTATAAACACCTGTTCCAACCAAGTGACTAAGATCATCAACAGGAATTTGAAGATTCTGAATAGTGGTGGGTTTCAAATACCAAAACCGATGTTCTCTCACAAAAAAGCACAGAGTATAAGGGATGTCTTAGTCCACACAAGACCCAAAACAAACAGCAACTCTGTACAAAAAAATCCTAACTTTGTACATGGTCACCATCCATGTGGAAACTGCAAAGTTTGTTGTCTCACAAGGAAAAGTAACAATCTAACCTTCAGTGACGGGACCACCTGGGAGCAAAGGAGCTTTAGCAACTGCAATAGTACTAATGTTGTCTACCTAATCTCATGCCCCTGCAAATTGGAGTATGTAGGAATGACGAGTAGGGCAGTGAAAATCCGGATAGGTGAGCACAAAAGCACCATAAAATGCAAAAAAAACAGTACGAAACTCACGAATCACTTCCTAGAGATGAACCACAAACCTGATGAAATATCCTGGACTGTGATAGAGCAAGTGAATAATGAGAGATTCCTTCTGGAGAAAGAACAAAGATGGGTGTTCCGCATTCAATCCCACAAAAGGGGACTGAACGATGACATACCTTGGGGACAGCTGTGACCCCTCACCCTTTGAACGCCATCATTTGATCTTCACGTAATCTATATCTAATGATACCAACCACTCCTTGTCCAGTCTGTGAGTGAACTTTGACAACCCCTAGGTTGTACCAATTCAACAATGAGGATATGACACTGCACCCTGCTGAGGGAACCCCCTGGCGAATGACTCTACTGACCCATGAGCATAATTCTAACAGATATCCTTTTTCTAGTAACACTACCACATTATGCTCTAATTAATTCAACCATGAGGATATGACACTGTACCCTACGAAGGGAACCCCCTGGCGAATGACTCGATTGACCCATGAGTATAATTCTAACAGATATCCTGTTTCTAGTAACACTACCACATTATGCCCTAATTAATTCAACCATGAGGATATGACACTGTACCCTGCTGAGGGAACCCCCTGGCGAATGACTCGATTGACCCATGAGCATAATTTCAACATATATCCTTTTTCTAGGAATAGTACCACATTATGCTCTAACCTATGAGCTTAATTAAAACAATTAAAATATCCATTTTCGAGATCTACTATTACAGTACACTCTGCACGCATTTTGTAGCATCCTTCGTTTCTCTCACGTTATCCAGAGAAAGCGAAAAAAGACTTCCGACAATAGTCCTCACATTGTGCCGAATAGCGGCGGCCATTTTTAGGATTGAGCGTTCTAGTTTTTCCTTCCTGGGCGTTCCCTTGAAGCAAGAAGCAACACGGAAGGAAATGCCAGAGTATATCTACCCGGCAGACGAGTGACCACACGTCCTCGGAGCTGCCCGGTAGGGATGATAGGCGAATTGCCATGCCGGTAACGTAAGTAATAGACTCGGACCTCGAGTCTCTAATAAATGGGTTACAGGGTCACTTTTTCGCCAAAACTCGAACGTACCACATCTAACAATGGGGGTGGCAATATTTATCTATCTTTCCAGTTGACCGAGCAAAACTTCCTCCGCCTGCAAGCTCATGGGGCACTGTCAAACTAACGGAAAAGTATGTATAAAACAAATGTATTGACTACCATCTTTACCAATACCGCTTTTAAGAATATCGATCTTGACAAAATACGATATATGGGTCTCTTTTTTCCTACCCTTGCGATTGGATGTGTGTATGTGTTGAGTCACGACTGTATGTGTGATGAGTTAATTACGAACCGCTTCCATTTGGATGGTTCTGGATGAAAGGTCGGGCACATAGTCCAGCAACAAGAGGTGTATACTGATTAATACACAACAAACGTGGCAAAGGAAATGGCACTAAACCAAGCGATATCTTGTTAAATTAGCAGGTGTTTTGAAAGTAACCTCAAAATAATGATGTACATTGAGTGATCAGAAGTGAAAATACGAATATGTTTGTGCTTTCTCTCCCCCTTTTCTCCTCTTCATTTACAGAGACCACTGGTCACTCTTTTTTGGCACTGATTTTTGGTGCTTTGCTTCACTTGGGCCAGCTCATGCCCCGAAGCACAAATATTCAGCCTATTTTTGCTGGTATATTTGTAGGACAGTAGGCTTACCACTGTAGAACCGAGCTATTCGCAGTAGGGATCACCAAAAGGTCCTGATGAGTAGGCAGTTGGGGACTGCCTATGAAACATGTCGACTCGGTAGTCAGTAATTGCTCTACCTTTTATCCCCTTTTTAATATTTCCAGCTAGAGAAACCAATAAAATGTATTTGTTCTACTAGCCAGGGATTTTTTAATTTTTGTATTTTTTGTGCATCCACTAGTTAGATCCCTACACTTCACTGACACCACTGCACCCACACATAGCCCTGTCACATCTATAGTGCTCCCGCGTAGTCCGTCTGGTCGTAGCACGCCCGCCCCGTTATAGGGACGGGAAGACCCCTATGATGAAGCATGACACTAACGGATTTTTTTAGTGTGTGAGGGGTATTTTAACAAAGCACACGTGCTCTCATCTTTCCACTGTTAAGAGAGAGCCTATTATTTCACAAAAACAAAAAAATCATAAAATATTTGGCACCTCTACACATTGATAGAATCTCTATGTTTACATGAACCGTTTAGGAGGGTGATTCTATCTCAACCTCTACGCTTCCCCCTTTGGTTTTTTGTGCTCTTCTGGGCCTGCCCTAGTATCTCATGCTCTCAAAATACTTGGGCAGATGTTCCTCTTTCAAATCACTTTTCATTAACAAAAGGGGAATCTAAACAAAGCTTCACTGATACACACAAACTAGAACTCTGGCCTCAAAACAGGTATCCGAGCCCTCATTCAATTCCATCCAGGAAACTACACACTGATGGAACTTCCTTCTTTGTTCACAAAGCAACATTTTAAAACTCTCTCCCTGCAAAGATATGAAACATCCCAAACCACCTCAGATTCAGGGATGCAGTAAAATACCTGGCTATTCTGTAAAAGTTGACAACCCTACTGCAAAACAGTCCCAAATCCTAACAACCCCACAAAGTTGAGTCAGTCACCTATGTACTAGTGGTAGATAGTCCCATCTCCAACTTCTCTTGGCTCCAAGTGTATCTAGCAATATTGCATGCATATCTTTTCCCCAAAACACATTGAAAATTATGCTTCTTAGGACTGCACAATTTTGTACTGTGAACTACGTAATTCTATTAAGGCCCTGATTGCAAATGCCTTGGAGGAGAGTATGATATATATTGCGCATGTTAAGTTAGATACAAAGGGAGGGTCTTAATTTATCTGGTGTGATAAATAGCATCAATTGTGAGTTTTGTCTAAAAAGGGACATAAGATACATATTTTAGTGTTTTCTACACAAAAACCTGCATGCTCTGTTATTTACAAGGAACTTATACCCCAGCAAAGCTTTTCCCAGGTACATTTTGGCAAGGGAAACCTGTTGAAATTTACCTGAGAAAAATGTTATAGTTTGTAGAGCTTGCAATGTGGATGTGTGCTGTACCAGGAGCTACCATACATTTTGGAATGAATTTGGCCAAACATAATCGGCGGCTTTAACCACTTAAATTCATATAACACCAAGTTTTACACATGGTACAAAGGTGGGCACTACAAACTACAACACTTAAAAAAAAATCTCAAATGTTTTTGAAAAGCATCATTGATGGTGCTTTTAAAACTGTGCCTAATTCTGAATGACTAACTGTTAGACCTGGCACCATTGGCGTGGGTCTCCCTTCCATTTGTTTTCTGTTGCCTCCTGTGTTTTTGCTATGTTTTTGCTGGTCTAAATGCTTTGGGAACTTTCCCACTGCTATTCAGTGCCAAAGTGCAGGTGCTCCCTATTGTAAATTGTTGAATGGATTAGTGACTTCATGATTGGCTATTTCATTTACTTGTCAGACCCTAGTACAGCGCATCGCGTGTGCCCAGGGCCTGTAAATCAAATGCTGCTGGTGGGCTTGCAGCACTGGTTGTGCCACACATGGAAGCAGCTTGTAAAATATGTCACAGGCCAGCCATTGCAGAGCCTGTGTGCAGTCTGGGACTGCCATGTCGACTTGGCAAGTGCAGCACACCCACTTGCCAGTCACTAAACCTTCCCTTTTCTACATGTTAGTCACCCCTTTGGGCAGGGGGCATTGTATGTGAAAGGTAGGACATGCCCTGGTGTGTGTGGCATGTCCTGATAGTGAATTACAGCCAATTTAGTTTTTCACTATTGCAAGGCTACCTGTTGCCATAGGCCAGAATGGACAGTTTGATTATAACATCTTATAATCCTAACTGACCCAGGGAGCAAGGTAGAAAAACGAGTTCAGTATGCCTGAACTCAGAATGTTAAAATGCATCTTTTAGTGAGGGTGATTTTTACATTCTATGCTTGAAAAATCGACTTTTAGAAAGTAGCTATTTTCTTGCCTAACCATCCAGTATGCCTCTGCTAGGTTTGTGTATTCCATGTCTGGTTTGTGAGTGACAGGGGGCTGGAGAGGGCCTTGGCTCCAGCAGTCTGATGGGTCAGGGCTGGACTGAATAGGCCTTGCATTGAAAAGAGAGTACGGGGAGGAGATGTCCTTTCACTTGCCTGAGCCTTCATAGAATAGAGAGTAGGGGGAGGAGTTTCCGTTTCAGCTACCTGGGCCAGGTCTGCTTTCAACAATGCTGTCTCCACCTCCTGCCAAGAAGCTGCACCAAGGAGGACAGACCTGGTTTTGACTAGGTACAGACACTCTCTACCTTCAGAGAACAAAGGATTTAGTAGTATAAATATTGGGGCCCAGGCCCCAGAACTTTAGATCACTTCTGGGCATCAAGACAAGCCTTTGCTAAGGAGAGAAACCAAGGAAGCTGAAGGAGGAGACTGCAACTGTGTTGTTTACTGTTTGGGGGTTGGCCTGCAGTGGTTACTTATTGCCAGGGAAAGGATAAGAGGAACTTTGTGTGTACTTTATCATCTTGAGGAAGATCTCCAAGGGCTTGAAGCTGAGCTTGCTGCCTGTTCTGAAGTCTCAGGGACACAAATACTTCACCACCAGCTCCCCTGAATTCCCTTGCTGGGAATTCTAACTGCAAAGAGGTACCTGCTGCTGTTTTCGAGACCTCTAGAGACTGCGTGTCGCTGGGAGCTGGAAGCGTGACGCAACAAGGAAGAAGCGTTTCGCCGCCGCAGCTATTGCAGTCGCATCGCCAAAGAAGCGTGCCACCGCCGCAGCTGTTTGCCGACGCATCGCCGAAGAAACATGTCGCATCGCCGGATAAGCGTGTCGCCTCTGCAGAGGTTGCCGGAGTAGGATGTCGCAGGGCCTGTCGCGGCTCAAGAATTCACCGAGTTCGCTGCACGGCGATTGGGCATGCACGCATCGCATCCAAGATATCGCATCGCATCAAAGAAGCCATTTTGTCGCATCGCACCGGATCGTCGCAACGCATCGAGGCGCCATCTTGTCACATCGTAACTGGAACGCAGTAAAAAATCACCTCCTCTCCGGTAAGGGACCGACGCATCACCTCCCCTGCGCTGCAGTAAGGAACCGGCGCATCACCTCCCCCGAAGCAAGGAACCAACGCATCACCTTCCCTCCGACCCTTTTGTTTGTTTTGCGTGATGCATCCAAGGTACTTTGAGAGTAAAGTATCGCATTTACCATCTACATTGAACTAAGCTATTTCTACCATTTTAAAGTCATATTCTTGATATTGTATTGTGGATTGTTGTCGTTTGATCTTCTGTTAAGTTTAGTAAAGATTACTTATATTTCTAAACTGGTGTGGTGTCCATTTGTAATGTTTTCACTGTATTACTGTATGTGTTCAGAAATGCTTTACGGACTGCCTCTGCGATAAGCCTGTCTGCTCGTGCCAGCTAGCAAGGGGGTGAGTAGAGGTTATTTTAGGAGTGTATCCCCCTTTCCCTGACTAGAAGCAAGGGTACCTATTTGGACAAAGGTGCAAATCATTGCCAACTAGACACCCCCATTTCTAAAACTAATCATTACTCTACAGCACACAGCATATTTAGGATATCTGCAAGTGCTGTGATTTGAAAAAAAGCAACATAACTGATGCCCTTCTGTACTTTGAGACTTTTGTTTATAGGGGTTCTAGTATGCAACACATTGTAAACTTAGCATTGCTTGAAAACTGTTTAAGTTAAATATATACATTTGTTTTCTACATTACCCAGACTACAGGATATTTTTTAGTTTTGGAGGATTGGGTTAGCTATTTTATCAATTCCAGAAGGATGATAAGGTACGATGCCTTTGTTGGAATTCAAATTCAAATCCATGTCCGGCGGGCTTTAGAGTTGGTTGAGTGACTGAAGGTTCAAGCCAGGCTCAAGACAGATGCCTTGCTCTGGCTCACCTTGAGGTCCTCTTAGACCCTTAAGACCAAAAGGAGCCAAGTGTGCTTGAGGCTTTTCACTGCCACTCACACTCTGACCTCATGCAGCTAGAATTAAAAACAAAGCATTGACCTGTCATATAAAACAGGAGAAAGTAATAGCCATCTAGTGTCTGAAATTCACAATGAGAAACAAGAAAAACTGAGTTCAATCCCAGCTTCCTTGCTTGACTAAATGGTGTGATCCTATGCAAAATTTAATTTGACCATAACTCCTTTTATTATTGCACAAGGCAGAACCTTGAAATATGTGAGCACTGTATAAAAAACGTCTTGCATTTGATTTAATGGTCTATAATACTTCTACATGTATAATAGGAATCTAGGCCACAGTTAGGGTGCACATGACCAATGTTTTGGCTATTGATGGATTATTTATAGCATTTTGGCATAGTGCAATACACATTGATGTGCTGCCCTGTGCCAAAGTTAAAGGGCAGGAATGCATTATATTTTTGCAATATGGTGCAATGCAGTCCGTTCACAGTGCGCTGGTGCCATTGCTGCAGCCTAGCATCAAGGCAGACACACTTGAAACATGGTGTAAGTGCATGCAGGATTATTTTGGTGCAGGAAGGGTACATTCCTGCACAAAAATAATGCTAATACGTGTTTTCCTTTTTTTATACACGTAGGAAGAGGAAACAATGAGGAGGAATGAACATATTTCCCTCGTTACGCATCATCTTGTGAAGCGTATGGATTTGGCGCTTTCCCAGGTTTACATGACTGTGTAAATCTGGGGCAGCGTCAAATTCCAAGTCCACTGCAACGGCCATAGAACGCCCTCGGGGCACAGAGAAAGGCAACTCAGCAATTTGCGCTGAATCGTCTTAGTCATGACTTATGAGGCCACTCAAAGCCAAGCAAGGTGGCTTTGCATGGCATCTAAATTGAAATGAGAGCTACTCATCCGAAGTATGTATGGCAGGATGTCAGAGTGTGTTACATCATACACATATTATATAGAGACAATGACTCATAAATGTGAAAGTCAATGTATAGGAAATGTTACTTAAGACATTGAGGGCTGCAAGGTGTAAGAGTCAGATGTCATCCAAACTGGTAGGCAGTAGCGTAGCAAGGGCGGAGCCACAGGGGTGGTTGCATCAGGCGCAATATTCTTGGGGGAGCAACATTTTAAAAGAAAAAAACATTTGTGGTGGAAGGGATTCGAGTCACGTCGGTGTTGTTGTCTGAAAGTACAGGTTATGTTGTCTTGCCTGCCTTTCCCCGCGGAAGGGCTGCACAGAGCTGTGCCCTCATGCATCTCTCATGGCCTTGGGGCAGGTTCGAGTTGCTCGTGCTGCTTCCCGTGGCACACACTGTGGAACGTCTCTTGTGGCACCAAAGTGCTGTACAAGGAATTCGTTTCTGTTTTTTGGCAGGCAGAAGGAGCATTTCAAGCCTGAATTCTATGCTTGCTGCCTGATGTCATGTGTCAGTTTGGGATAGTGGGTTGAGTCACCTTGGGGTGTGGCATCCATTCATTCATTCATCCATTATTCAGTCTTTTCTCCATTCATTCTGTCCTTCCATCTGTGTGCCCATCCATATCCAAACCTATTTAACCATTGCCAAACCTATCCATCGTCTATCCTTCCATCCATCATTTCACTCACCCATCCCGTCATCCATGCTTTCACTCATTCATCTATCCATCCATCCATCATTAATCCATGCTTTCACCCATCCATCTGTTTACTCATCCATCCAACTATTTACCGTCAGACCCATCCAGCCATCCTTTTACTTACGCATCCATCTGTCCATTCACCTAATCACTCATTCATCCATTTGTCCATCCATTCACCATTTCACTCATCCATCCTTTCTTCCAGCTCTTTACCCTCCCTTTCACTCATCTATGTATTCTTTCACTCCACCATCCTTACATCCTTCTTTTCACTCCTCCATCCTTACATCCTTCTTTTCACTCATCCATACACCCATTCACCCATCCATCTTGTCAATCATTCATCCATACTTTTACTCATCCCTCCCTTTCTCGCTCCAGCCCCCTTTCACTCAGCCACCCTTTCACTCATCCATCCACCCAACAATCCATCCACTAATTCACTCTTGAATCCATCCATTGATCCTATCGCTCATCCATCAACCCTTTCTCTCATCTGTTCTCCCTTTCACTCAACCATCCATCCTTTTGCCCATCCACCCTCCCTTTCACTCGCTCATCCATCCTTACATCCACCTTCCCACTCATCCATCCATCCATTCACCTTTCACTTATCAATCCATCAATCCATCCATCATTTCACTCATCCATCCGCCCAGTCACTCCCTCATCATCCACCTTTTCACTCATCTATCCATCCTTTCACTCATCTATCCACCCTTTTACTCATCCATCCACCCTTTTAATCATTCATTTCCCCTTTTGCCCATCCATCCATCCACCATTCCACCCATAGATCTATGTATTTATCCTTTCTCTCATGCATCCTTCCACTTACTCACTCATCCATCCATCCTTTCTCTCATAATCCATCCATTCACCCTTTCACTCATCCATTCATCCCTTCACTAATCCATTCAGCCATTTAACCATTCCTTAACTTACTTACTCACCCACCTTTTCACATTCATTATGAGCCGAGTCCTTGTCTGCAGAGTTGCAGACAGAGGAGGCCCATCAGGAACTTCACCCTTGCTGTAGTTCACTATGCCCCTGCACATAGTCAATCTGAAAACGTGGAAGTCATGAGTTATGCATGATACCCAGTGCCAGGACCTGAGGTGACTGTGACATGGTGTTGTTTCAAGGGCTTTAGGTGAGTTGAAAAACTTGGGGGTCTCTCCAAAGGGCTTGTCTGGTGTAAATAAGGGGGTGGCTTAAAACACAGTAGCTAAAAATCTGTGCTTAGCACAGTGTGCTGCCAGACTGGTATTCTGCTACTTCTGTTATTGCATCCAGATATAATACATCACACCTACAACAAGCCAGGACTATTGGCTTTGTCAATGGCTGTTAGTTGCATAAAATACAAAAGCAGCAACTATGGCTTTGTTGTATATAATATAATATTGAAAATACTTCAGTTCTTAAATGATGAGACTGTGAAAGAACTATAACCACTTAATTTTAACTTCTTTCGCTGGCTTCTTAACATGAACCGGATTCTGTACATTTCTTTCATTTCGTGAGGTGCAACATTTTTCTTTATGTACGGTTAAAACAGAAATCTCTGCCCTAGGCTGAGGCAAGAAGAGGTATACCACATGCTTTAACAGTCCAGACAGGCCCATTGTCGTTCTGTGTGTGACAATCAGCCATATAGAGAATGACAATGGGTGGGGTGGGGCTGCTCTTGTGCTCAGGAGAAGAGTGCGAGGCAGCCTCATCAGGGAGTTGAGGCTTCTCACGGGGAACAGTGCAATGCCCAAAATTACAGACAAAAGTTGTCCGTAAAAGGGATCATCAAAGACAATGGACATGAGGTCCAAATCACGGACGGTCCGTGAAATTACCGGACTGTTGGTCACCCTACTTTAAGGTCAGGCTAGAAGGCACAAACTCCAGCCAGGGCAGCCCAGCCGACGGCAGCTGACAGGGGGGTTGAAGCCTGTTTTGCCCAATGGTTGTTGCGTGCCTCGCAGTGCTACTGTGCCCCAGAAACCACACCTTTTACTTTCTCTGGCCAGGTGTGGCCAGAGGCTATATAACAAAGGGGCATGGACCGCACGTGGTGTTTAGCCCGTAATCTAAACCAGTATTTGTGTCTCAGTTATTTTGGATGCGTACGGTGAGACGGGCCCTGCTATACCCACACGGAGGCCTGTGACAGTGACTAAGTTAGCCTTTGCCTCAGTTCCCGCTTTCAAACTTGATTGGTTGTCTACGTTTAGTTTTCATAGCCATAAGTCCAGTTTTTTTCTTGATAAGGCACCTAAAACTGGCATCATAGCAGCGTTTCAAGGTCCGCCTAGAATCATTCTGCACAAAAGTCCTGGAAATCACAACAAACCCAACATTCCGTCCTTGGCATTGTCTTCATCACCTCATCCGCCATTTGTGCCTTTGCTCCAAAAAGCCTTATTCAAGAGATCGGAAGTGGGATTGCATTCACCATAGTTTTTATTGTGTTTACTTGTTAGCAGTCTTATTCAGTGGAAGGAAGGCTCAGTGGGGGTCAGGACCTTTTAAAATAGACAGACAGGACAGGTTAAGAAAGATTCACTACTCCGTTAGCAGCACAATCACGCATGGTAGTGCATGCAGACATATTGGCCAAGATTTATCAAGGAATTGCGCTGCCCTTGTGTCACGCAGAGTGTTGCAAGAGCAACACAATACCTAAGTTAGATTTACCAAGCAACGCAAGGCCACCTTGAGTGGCACTGCATTGCTTGGCAAATCTGAAGTAACGCAAAGCAGCCCAAGTCACCATCTTATATTGTATTATTATGCACATCTTCATAATTAGATTATATACCCCATCATAAGCAGTGACGTAGTGCCTTTCACCCAGCCTACTAATGCTTTTATTGAAACATCTACAAGCGCAATCCAGGATTATTGTGTTGTTGTGTGCGTCCCAAAACTTCTTCTGGCTTTCTTTAGGGGTGAGACCAAACTTCTGCACAAAGGCTTTCTTCATGGGATTGTTTGTGTCAGCTACCCTCTCTTCTGGAATCAGGAGTGTTGGTACTAACTCCCACAGTAAGGCTCCCCAGTGCTGATTACCCACCATGCGCATTCTCAGTGATCTTTCTTAGGAGACAAACCCTTTTTCATTATTTTTCCCTGCTCTAATACTCACAGTATCTTTGGACAAGTGAGGGATGAATGGGGTTTGGTACCAGCAGTTACAGGGGACATCTATGGGCACCAGTTATGCAGCCTCGTACAATAACCTCTTTATTGGGTGTGTCCAGGGTCAACGAGTCCTGGTGGTTCCAGATGGAGTGACAAAATCAACTACTGCGGCAGATTTATTGATGATATGAACTATTTTGTCTAATGCCCGATGGAGCTACCTGGTTTAGCTATAGGGGAGACAGGTTGGGGATTCCCTCCTTGAACATCACTTACCCAGTCGGTCTTTAGACAGACTTTCTTTTGTCTCTCCTGTCGATTCTTCCCGCATCCTCCCTCTATTTATGTCTCTCCGTCTCTCCTCTCTCAATGTATTGAGACTGAGCTATTTTGTCTGATGCCCGATGGAGCTACCTGGTTTAGCTATAGGGGAGATGGGCCGTGGATTTGCTCTTTGGTCGTCACCTACCCAGTCGGTCTTTAGACAGACTTCAAGGACTTCATGCATCCTTCAGCTCTGTCGCAAGAGATCCCTCCATCGCAAGATCTCTGTGATGCGATATCTGACTACTTTGACAACAAAATCCTGACCATCACAAAGACTTTCCCGTCTGTAACCACCACAATAATAATTTCTGACGAGACTGTAAAGACAACTCCCCCTCTCCACTTTGATGAGTTTGTCCTAGTACCCCTGGAAGAATCTGCTAAAGGCATTCTGGCCAGCAAATCAGGTTCTCCGTTTGATCCCTGTCCCCTTCCGGTGTTGCACTTTTTAATAGAGATGGTTAATCCTATGATTAACAATATGATTAACTCCTCCCTAGCAACTGCAAGCATCCCTAACGATTGGAAACTGGCAGCTGTGAAGCCACTTCAAAAGAAGGCCATCGCGGATCCTACTACCCTCTCCAACCTACGCCCGATTTCCTTGCTACCCATTCTTTCTAAACTGACTGAAAAGTTTGTCAACAGCCAACTGACTAACTTTCTGGAGAAGAATAACGTACTCCACTCCAATCAGTCAGGATTTCGGTCAGAACACTCTACCGAAACAGCCCTATTATTCACTGCTGAAACCTTAAGGGCTGCAATGGATCAAGGGAAGCAGGCCGTCCTTATCCTACTTGACCTGTCGGCAGCCTTTGATACCGTGTCCCATAACATCTTAATGGACCGGTTGGCTGCCGCAGGAGTAGGAGGACAGGTGTTGGCTTGGTGTAGAAATTTCCTTACCAACAGGCGCCAAATAACTGTGTTAGGCCCATACCAATCTGAGGCTAAAAACGTCAGCTCAGGAGTGCCACAGGGCTCTAGTTTGAGCCCTGTTCTTTTCAATCTTTATATGGCACCTCTGATGAGTTTGATCGCGTCATTCAAGATCAGCTCGATCTCTTACGCTGACGATACCCAGTTGATTTTGGTGCTGGATAGGGAACGACCAGGTGCCGAAGAGAATCTTAGGGATTGTCTTGCAGCAATATTCAAGTGGATGAACAACAACCATTTGAAGTGCAACACCGGAAAGACGGAAATTCTACCAATGGGTAATCTTAATCTTTTCTCCCCCACAGCATGCTGGCCACCAGATGCTGAAGTACCACCTAACACAATTGCATCCGCCCGTAATTTGGGCATCAAATTTGATGACCATCTTTCTTTTAAACCCCAGGCTGTAGCTGTAGCAGGCATGTGCTTTCAAATTATTAAAGCACTCAGAAAGTTTTTTGACCTTCTGCCTTTATCTGCGAGAAAAACTGTCGCTGTAGCCTTAATCAACTCCAGGCTAGACTACTGTAATGGACTTTATGTCGGGGCAAATAAAATCGTCCATCATAAATTACAGATGGTCCAAAATGCGGCAGCACGTCTCGTATTACGCCTGCCTCGCAAATCATCAGCCTCAGCAGCCCTGAACACCTTACACTGGCTGCCAATAGGGAAAAGAGTCTTATTCAAACTTCTCTTAATCACCTTTAGGGCTTTCTACAAACGTGGCCCATCCTATCTTCAAAATGGGTTTAAAAGATACCATCCAGCGCGCTGTCTGAGATCTGTAAATCAAAACCTACTCACCTTGCCCCATTTCAAACTCGTCACTAAGGGTGGCAAATCCATCTTTGTACGTGGTACCAAAGCCTGGAACAGACTCCCCCTTTCCCTACGATCTATTCCGCAAGAAGCCCTTTTCAGGAAGTCTCTGAAAACGTGGATTTTCTCTCTGCCCGACTCCTCTTGTAAGACCTTAGTGTAATGTGTGTGCAGAAACTAGGACATTCCTTTCCGTTCCCAACTGGTCCATCTGAGTTGGTGAGCGCCAAGATACTCCTTGGAGTGGAAGCTGCGCGGTATAAATGTCATTTACATTACATTACATTACATTACATTACACTTCCTTTCGTCTCTCCTTGTTGTCTCTTCCCTTATCCTCCCTTTCTCACCTCCCCTGCCCCCTCCACTACTTTTCTCTCTTCTTTCTCTCCTCTCTTAATGTATTGCCTATTTTTTGATGTATTGTGTAATTGTTGATGTTTTTCTGTTACATTGTTGATTCTCATGTAAGCGCTCTGATACCTTCGGGTCTAGCCAATGCTATATAAAACTTTTTAAATAAATAAATAAAAAAATAAAACATCATGTACATTTGGACTGGTAATGAAGATGAACTGCGTGGTTGTGCTACATATTTTAATAATAGGGACAAAAGCATGAGCTTTACATTTACACGTAGTAAGGAAAGGACTGCATTTTTGGATATTGGACTGTATGTTTTGGGTAATTCTTTGTAAAGTAGAATGTTTTGCAAGAGATGTCCTGTAACTCAATTTTACATGCTGCAAGTTTATATCCACACCAATAAATAAAAGCCATTCCTATGGGGGAGATGTTTTGAACTAGGAGGAATTGCAGTGATAATAATGAATTATGTAAGAACTGTATCAATAGCAAAAAGTGATTTATTACAAGAGAAAATGACCGCTCATTTATGCAAATGGTGGATGAGAGATCACTTGGCCTGGACTGTGGATTATTATGCAAGGATAAAAAGAGTAAAAATTGACACGCAAAGAACCCAATAAGATTTATCACTACATGTGAGAGAGATTCGGGTAGGTTGAACCGCATACTTAATAGCCACTGAACAAGAACAAACAGAATGGTTCCTTGAGACTCTGTTGTTATCCAGTCAATATGACTCTCTCTTAACATTTTACTCTATATAATCCCCAAAATAGGGATAATTTGTCATAAAAACAAAATTAGTGCAGACGGCTCAGTGCTTAAAGGTGCAGTGCTGTGCAATATTTACAGAGATACATGTATACAGGCGAGATGTCTCAGAATTCCCCTGTTCGTTCTGTTTTTACTGATTACTGCCTTCAACTCATTGAACGTGAAATAATCCCTACTAGCTAAGGAGACAGCTTTCGGTTGCAGATGCACTGAGCGAACCGTGCTGCATTGTGACGACCTCATGAGATCCAGAGGCCAACTAACTATGACCACCCCAGCACATGCATGATGTACACTGGTTGGAGCATGTTTGTGTCCTGATGAGCACTGTGGGGCATATTATCAAGAAACAGCGTTAAAATTATCACCGCTTTAGCGGCGGGAAACTGCAGCTAAAACAGCGATAATGGGCTTGATAATATGCCATAGAGAATTTCAATAGAAGCCCATGTTAACGCCAGAACATGGGCTTCTATTGGAATTCTCAAGGGCATATTATCAAGCCCATTATGGCCGCTTTAGCGGCAGTTTCCTGCCGCTTTAACGTCGTTCCTTGATAATATTCCCCTGTGTGAATTGTGTATAGGGTCAAAACATCGACATTTTAATAGGGATTGTCTGGATAGCAAAAGAGTACCACAGAGCTATTCTGTTTTTTCTTGCTCTTTACCCTGGTTCTGAATTGGGAATAAGGATTAGGTCCTGTGCATTTTAATTTGTACTTAATAGACACTGGCATTTGTTAGAACATGATCCATCGATTAAAGAATTTGTGACATCTCATCTCACTGTTAAATATTGGAGGGGAAGAACGATTAAAAGCGTTATAAGCCCTACCTCCTCTGGGACTGCAATACACACACAAGGGTGGGACTCAATTGCAAAAGGTTTCTATAAAAGTAGAAGGACACTGTACTATAGTAGGCTGGCTGTTGACAAAAATACATCTTTTAGCTACAGTGGTTGTCCAGAATATAAGGTCAATACAAAATTGAATTGCCAATCAAAATATGTAGCATATGTTCTTTTTTGTACATGGGTTTAAATATATATTACCATCAGATGCCTAAAGGAGAGAATTTTAGAACATTTAAAGGCAGTTAAGATAGGAGACATAAAATACCCTTTGCATTTCAGTTGCCTGAATGTGGAGCAAGGAAACCACCGAGGAGGAAACAGGGAATAATATTTGCGGCACTTATAAGCCTTCTGGATCATGAAATTGAAGGCTGTTGAACAGGGTTTGAATAGCGACCATGAACTCCAGCATTTTCTGGGTGATTGATGTATTTACTGTGAGGCAACAAGAACTATTTAGCCCTTTCAGTATTTGGTTGAATAAAATATCTATATACTACTAGTAGTTTCACTCAATACTCTAATTCTTACGCTCTATGATTATTTCCCCTTTTTTTAAAAGACTGTTTTACAAAAACATTTTTTGCTTTTCTAAAAGCTGAACATATATTTTAGGGTCTTGTATTTAGTTCTCTTGATAAGGGTGTATGTTTGATAACATGAATTGCTGGTATCACCTACACACTGTGATATTGGTGTTGGGAACTTTGATACACTCAAAAATAATTTAAGTGATCACTGTTAAACAGCTGTGTATATAATTCCTTCTGGCGGTCATCAGTAGGTAGTTATAGTTAAGACCTAGTTTCCATAGACAAAGTGTTTTCCTTTTGCTAATAACTTTGGCGCTGTGTGATGAATCTTCACAGATTATTCAAAACTAATATGTCAACCACTTCAGCTGCTGTCTGGAAAGTTCTGGGGTGATTCGTCAAGTGAGGGCCAAGAAAACGGGGCATCCCAAAAATGTTTTCCCCATGGAATTTTCCATGCAGATTTTAGATATGACTATAGCCCGAACTGCTGGACGGAATTCCACCAAGTTTGGCAGAAAGCTAGCACTTGGGCCTGAAAGAAGAATTGTGTGATTTGGTGTAAATCCGTTTAGTAGTTTTGGCATTATTGAAGAAAAAATAAATGTGTATATCTAGGGACGTGACTCCTCCATGGATCCAACAGATCTCATGCTGAGATCTGACTGTCTGACAACACTTCAACCAGAAAGTGCTGACAGCCATCTTGGAACTCAGGACAGAGACTGAGTCCACAAAAAACTGCAAAAGAACTCCAAAGGGATCAGGGTAGAAATGCCCTCACCCCTTAGGCCTGATTGTCGGGTCCCACAGGGAGCCTGCCGGGGACCAAAACCTTTATTTTTATTTTTTATTTTACTGCAAATATGTGGAGTATCTGTGAATCCACAGTAAAAAAAAAGAAAACAAGCACGGGCTCCTGTGCTTGTTTTGTATATGCCCCTTGGGTTGGCCACGTCCCGAGGGGTGAATTAATAATTATAACAGGGGAAGAGGGGCGTGTGTGGCCCCCCTCCCAGGCTCCTTCTGACCCTGGTGATCCCATCCCGTGGGGCCTGGCTGAATTGAAGAAGGCGGAGGGGGTCCACGTGGGCAAGGAAACCTCTGTTTGCTCTCGCTTGGCAGGAGAATTTTTAAAGCTCCCACCAAGTATGAGCAAATAATAAGCCCAGCAGGCAGGAGCACGAAAAATGCTTCATTCTGCTGGGAGCAGACTTTTCATCTGTTTTGCTGTCCACTGTGAGGTGGGAAGGGAAACAGATGAAAAATGTACTCCCGCCCACAGGGAGCAGAATGTTTAGCTGCTCTATTTGGGCGGGAGCAATGCTTTCTCCAGTTGGAGGCGGGGAGCCGGCTGGGTACGCGGGGCATTGGACTCCCCCTGAGCCCTCCAACAAAAAGGCAGTGGGTGCCCTGGGCGGGTTCCATCGCACCCACCATTTAGTGTAGAGGCCCCTCGGAAGTGGTCCCTGAGGCCAATATTGACCAAGGGAGGGGGGGGCTGCATGCACATCTCCCCTTATGAGTAAGGCTGGGCCCTGGGAGATGGGTCCCGGGCCAAAATTGGCACAGAGAGGGAGGCAACGTGCCCCACTCCCTCATTTAAATTTGAAGTGAGTGCCCTGGTGGAGCTCTAGAGTACCCATCACTTAGGGGCAGGCCCAGGGGAATAGAGACCGCTGGGCCAATATTGGCCTGAGGAAGGGGGGTTGTGCGCCACCTCTTTATAATAAGGCCAGGCCTCGAGAAATTGGGTCCCCGGGCCGATCTCAGCCTTGGGAGAGGGCTGCATGTCTCCCTCCCTCATAATTTAAGTGCTGGGCCCCAGGGAATGAGGGCCAGGACCTGTGAACAATTCCCCCCTACCGTGTATGGCTGAATGCTGTGTGAGGCTTGGGGTTGGCTGCATGCAGGGTGCTTGCCTCACCAAACTAGAACGTTACTTTAACATTTGTTTTTTCAGTTAATATATATATATATATCTACTCTATGTAATATGATAGATTTATGGACTTTTCTCCCACAATATGGTGCTCACTTGTAGTACCTATGCTTTAGGAATACTGACTCCAATTCAGAATATATCATAGGTCAAGTACTTTTTTCATTCTTTTCGTTTATATAGCTGTTATATCCAGGTATTTTTCTGAGGTTACCAGATGGGAACTCCTTACACATGCTTTTGTGACTTTACCAGATGGTGCTCATGGACTTTACTTTTTTAGTCCATGGTGGCAATCCCTGTTCTAATATGAGTATATGAAACATGCTTCAAGATGGTGTTCACATAGAATGCAATGCACTTGTAGTCCTACCATCTTCTTTGGATCTCGGAAGTCCAAAGCTGGCCTTCATCTTTTCCAAGGGCAGTCCCTTTTTTTCCAGTGCAAGTTACTTCTCCTCCAGTCCTGCCAGTTTTGCCAGCAGCTCTCTTGTTTATCGCTTGTCACTGAGCTACAGTGGGTGTAGAACCTGCTTTGCTCCCAGCCCTGGATCCATTGCATCATCCCCAGAAGGGATCTGTGCTTGGTGTATTTCTTCCCAAGCCATGAGGGTGCTTTCATAATCCACCTTCCTGGCATTCTGGCCCAGCTTCAAATGGCTTTCTCTGCATAGGTCCTCTATCTCTACAACTATGAGAGTTGTCAGGGTAGACAGATCCAACTCCATGTTCCCTTAGTCTTTTAAATTGTGCAATAATTGTAATAAAAAATAATTTGGAACAATGACACAATCAAGACCTGACATCAATTAAAAGTCAGAATTTCTTTATGCTTTCTCTTTAATTGAGCAATTTTTAATAACATCTTGATAGCTGAGTGGTACAGCTAAATACAAGTTCCGGATCCCAGAGCTGGACATCAATGTGAGAAAGAGGATTAATAATTGGGGTGGACGGGAGCCCACCACAGCTAATAATGTCACTATCTTGTTAGCTCCAGAAATGTTTCAGTTTACACCTGAGCACAACCCCGAGTAGCTATGGCACTGAGCAGATAGGCAGGCTTAAGTTAGACAGAGCAGACATGCTTAACTTAAGAAAATATATAAAGCAGTCAGAAGTACCAAAACAGTTAATTGCGTTAAAAACACAACACAATAAAACCCCTTTACAATTTATAAAAATGAAGCATGGACAAGTCATCTAACCTCCTATTTCCACAAGAAAATTAAATACATCCAAGATACCTTCTCTTGTTGCCTAGGAATTTTTAAGGCCCTTAAATCTGGCTCGCCGTCCAACCCCTGCCTGGCCAAGACACTGGTGTCACTAGCTGAGGTAATTAACCCTGCGCTAAATCGGATTCTGAATACATCTTTGGAGATCGGGCTTGTCCCCGATAGGTGGAAGAATGACAAAATACTCCCCCTACTGAAAAAACAAGAGTAGATCTAGAGTTGGCCTCTAATTATAGGCCAATATCCCTGCTCCTTTTTTTTCTCGAAGGTGTTGGAAAAATACACTAATGGTGTCATCACCACATATGCTGAATCCAATCAAGTATTCCATCAGTCCGGTTTCAGATCAAATTTTAGTACAGAAACCGTACTTCTAGAGGTCTTGGAGGCCATTAAGGAGACCTTAGAGCAGGGTGGGAAGGATGTGCTGATTCTCTTGGACGTATCAGTGGCCTTCTATACCGTGCCCCATGATCAGCTCCTTCTGAGACTTCAAGAGTGTGGCTGCAGGGGCAGAGTACTCCCATGATTTGCCTTGTTTCTGGATAATCGCCAGCAAACGGTTTGGTCTCCTCCTTTTGCAGCGCCCATTCTCTCCCTAAAGGTGGGGGTCCTGCAAGGCTCAATCCTTAGTCCCACACTTTTTAACCTCTATATGACCCCTTGGCGCACCTTGCCGAAGCCCATGGAGCGAAAATCATATCGTATGCGGACGATACGCAACTGCTCTTCACCTGTGACAAGAAGTCAGACTTCAGAGGAGAAGAGATAAATGCCTGCCTCTAAGAGGTGTTCTCCTGGTTCCAACTCCACCAATTTGAGTGTAATCCGGATAAATCAGAAATTATCCTTTTTGGTCTCCCAGTAGACAATGTGTGGCGGAATTGGTGGCTACAGGACATGTCTCCCCCAGCGCCTCAGTCAAGACTGTCAAAAATGTAGGAGTTAGGATGGAGGATAATTTATCCATGAACTCCAAGTACAAGCTGTAGTGGGCTCATGTTTAGGAGTGCTTAAAATGCTTAGGCAATTCTTGCCCCTTCTGTCGGTAACGCAAAGAAAAACTGTGGTCCAGGCTGTTGAAATCTAGACTGTGGCATAAACATCATCGGCGCCATCTTGTCCTTTTTACGTGCGCATAAGCAGCAGCCATTTTGTTTGCCAGGGCCTCTCTGCCCACTACCGATAGCCAGCCCGTCTCCCCCTTCACTCCCCGGCCTCGCAAGCATCCCCCGCGCTCTGACAGCCCACGATCTCTCCTGCCTGGGCCATAAAACGCACCTCCAGCGCGACCCTGCCTCAGAGCCACATCCCGCACGGAACCCTCGCACTCCTTTCATCTCTTTCACACGTACGGGCCTTTGATAACCTCTTCCTCCTCGTCCATTGTCCGAAGCGTTCCCAGACCACCACCTAGCCTTGCAGCTGTAGTTTATTGCCCCTACAGTAGGAACTCACCCCGCATCAAAGGAGCGGGGATTAATCAATACCTTCGCACCCCTAGATCCGACTGACCGCCCACTTTCCCGTTCCCAGCGGAATGTCCAGCTGCCCGATAGCCATCACATGCTGAGATCGGGGTGAGAACTCTACTGTAGATGTGTGTGGGAACGGACATGAACCGGGGATTCCGAGGAGGTCTTCCTTTACTTCAAAGACACATTATTGATGCAATGTACGTAATAAAGTAATAAACTTGTGTATAAGAGGCCAGGCCTCAGAGATGCAGTTAGAGCACCTCGAGAAGATACCCTGTTGTCTGATTTGACGTGTTCTGCTCCGTCGGAATAAACTCCTGTTTCCTGCCTTCCAGTCTCCAGCGCCTGCCTCTTTATTTGGTAACCGTGTGTTGGGTGAGAGGCGGCTAACGCCGGGCAAACCTTGAAAAGGGGTAATCGATCTGCTCTGCCTGACCCCTTTGTTCTACAATTGGCGTCCCAATCGTGGGGCCCATCAGCGACACGTGGATCCAGTGGGAGAGGTCCTGACGACAGTGTGAACGACTGCAACGATCGGGAAGAGCTCCTGCCCGATAGACCCTCGTCTGGCAGCCGATCATCCGAACTTCACCGGTTCTGAGCAGACCTCTCTCGAGTGATCTACGGTCCTGACTGGGAACCATCAGGAGCCCAACAGCAATTACGGAGAATAGAGGACGATCGGGCGCTGGAAGCGGAAGACGAGAAACCGTCCATGCGGTCCGGGTAAGGTCGTGTAACGCGACGAATTGCGAATTGATTGTTTGATTGTTTGAAAATACTAGTATTACTCATTTGATTGTTTCTGAGAGATTCTCTATTTGCAACCAAGCACAGAGTCGCCATACTCTGTTTAGTCTTTGCAGATAGTGAAGGGTAGGTAACGCAGGCTTTTGCCCCCTTTGTAACCCGTCGTGCCTATTTCCCTCTCCATTTGATTGATTGTTATCCAAGCATTTACTGCTTCGGAATTGGTTCTCTTTGGATCATTCTCTATTCACAAATAAGCACAGAGTCGCAATACTCTGTTTAGTCCTTGTGAATAGTGAAGGATAGGTAACGCAGGCTTTTGCCCCCGTTGTAATCCGCCGTGCCTATTTTTATCCCTCATTTGATTGATTGTTTGACCGAACATTGATCGTTCGGAATTGGTTCTCTTTGGGTTATTCTCCATTCACAAATAAGCACAGAGTCGCAATACTCTGTTTAGTCTTTGCGGATAGTGAAGGATAGGTAGTGCAGACTTTTGTCCCCTTTGTAACCCGTCATGCCTATTTTTGCCCCGTTTGTTGGTAGTTGGTACAGCCCGGACCGCTTATTAGAGGTGAACCATCCGGCTCCACTGGAGGGCCCCCCTAATAAGGACATGTTTACTAAATATGGACTAGTCGCCGTGGCTTACAGTAAGGTGTGGCATAAATACACGAGAAAGGATCGAGAAAGTCAGTGGCCACTGATAGGATCCTTTGATAACGATAAAATAAACGCACTAGGAACAGCCCTCTATAAAAATAACACCCACTATGCTCGATAGCTTCGGCATGTGGCGCAAAGAAACAGAACAGCGGAAAAAGAGAAATGAAGTCAGATTAGAAAAGGAATTACGAAAAGCAGCTCACCTAGCAGCTAACAAATTGAAAGAAGAAATAAAAGAAAGAGAGGATACCAAGCTAAAACAAGATTCCGAATCATCGGGCCAGTGTCCCGTTAGGACACCCTCTACGCTCTACCCTGAGCTACCTTCAAAACAGCGAACGAACGATGATTTGCTATTAGGTCCCCCGATCATCTACATGCCCCCTCCATATGCCCCTTCCCAAACCCTTAGCGCAACACCCGCAACCCCCAACGACAGGCGAGAATAGTGCTAAAGCTTCGGTCCTCATGGCCTCTGCGCCGACCGAACCCCTTGTACTCAGCGCAGCGCGAGCAGCGACTTCAGATGATCCCGAAGCTGGGAGGAAAGACCCTGCTAGATCGAATAGATTAAGTAAGGATGAACGAGCTGGGATCGATAAGATTGTAAAGACACTAGTGGTGCGAAAGGAAAGTGAGGATTATATAACGGATATGTACAATACATATGCTAATAGCCACAGACGACACTTTGTCGTACGCCTTTGTTACCACACCCTTTATGCTTACGAAGACCGGTACCAAGACAAAGGTCATGAAAACCTAACAACACTGTACAGAAAAGTTGACATTGGAGATGAAGGTGAGTGTGACGTGACGGACCTCTTCACGCGTACGCTTGAAGTTTTCCGCCACCTCACTGAACTGAAACCGAACACTACGACTCCTGTAGCGACTGAACCCCAAGTAGAAAAAATTGACACGATGATGCCCATAAAGGAGGCCGCCCCCTATTGGGTTCCCCCGAGAGGACAGGGAACACACGACGATATTAACCACCAAGATGCGAGAGGTAGGGTAGTTTACAACTGGGTTTACCAACCATGGGATCGGCAAGACATCCTGACTTTCCGAAAGTCCTTGCCTGATCTGCGAAAGAACCCCACAGCCTTCTATACAGAATTAGCCACCGCTTTGGGTTCGACAATTATGACCCTCACGGATATCGTTTGTTTTTCGGGTTATGTTTGCCAGCTGATGTGTGGAAGCAAATCCGGAAAGTCGACCACCTTGAGCTGTTCGGACATACCTGGACACAACTCGGTGACGTAGACAAGCAGCGAAAGCCCAGACAGAAACCTTTGAAAGCCATTTTAGACCTACCCGATAAGATTGTGCAGAAATTAAAAACCCTAGTCCCAGAAAGAAAGGTGGACTGGTCGATAGTAACGGCCTGTCGCCAGAAACCCCAGGAAGACGTATCAGAATACTTCTCCCGGTTTGAAACGGTGTTCTCCGATTACAGCGGCCAGGACATGACCACTGCGACCGGACATCACTTGTTTGTCCAGAACTATGTAAAAGGCCTGACACCAGAAGTCTCGCAGAAACTACAGACTAGTGAGAGTAGCTGGGCAGCCTCCAAGCCCGCAGCTATCCTTCAGATGGCTCAATACTATGAACGACAAAAGAACGAGAACGATCTAGCGACTGAGAAAAAGAAGAAGGACTTGAAAGAGAGAGTGATGATTGCTCAGTTGCAGGGGGTGACTATAGGAAGGGAACAGTATAGAGGGAACTACCAGTCGAATGCTCCTAGAAATCCACCCCCTAGAGACCACACACCCGCACCCGGCGCTCCACGAACGGACCTCGATGAGAACCAGTGTGCGTTTTGCAAAGGATTTGGCCATTGGAAATCTCAATGTCCAGTTCTGCAAGAAGCACTCAGAAATAAAAACACAAGAGATGTAGCGGGCGGGCCAAGAAATAGAGGACAGGGGCGAGGGCACACTAACGACATCAACAATGACAAACCGAGCAGACCGAACACGTTTGACCGTCCCCGACAGAATCAGTGCCAACAGTCTGACTGCGACAATGCCCACGACTTTGCATAGGACTGCCAAGGGCAAGGGAGGGATCCAGTCGAGCTCTATGTTGACCAGCAAGGTCCTTATGTCACCGCTAAGGTCCTAGGTACGAAGTCTCCATTTCTGGTAGATACTGGTGCAACACGTAGTGCGTTGTCTAAACGATTGATTCCCAGGGCACCCTTGTCTGGCTCACATGTGACATCAATAGGTTTTGGTGGAACGCCCTCCACTAATCCCTTGTCCACACCGATCTCCTTTAACTTGGACAATAACACCACTGACACAACGTTTTTGCTATCCTCCAACACCCCCGACGCCATTATGGGACTTGACTTATTGAAACATTTTCGAGCTACTATTAGGTGTTCACAAGATGGAGTTCGAGTCATTCTGTACGACAACCCAACACTGCTCGGGTCTTGTCGCACACAACGTATGTTTTCTATCACTGACGCTGACTTGTCGTTACTCGACACCCTACCCCTGTACCTATGGGCAAAGGCCGACTCGGACGTAGGACGCATGATGATAGACCCTGTGCACATAACTGTTCGACAGGACGCAATGCTCCCAAAACTTCCACAGTATCGGATATCGCCCGAGGGCGAGAAGGCATTGGTAAAAATCATCCAGTCCCTGGTAGATGCAGGAGTGGTAGAAGAAGTAGTTAGCAATGTTTGCAACAGCCCTATCCTACCCATTATAAAGAAGCAGGGTGAGGGAGATGAAAAAGCGTACCGCTTCATCATTGACCTACGAGAAGTCAACAAAGTGGTTGTACCCCAGTACCCTGTAGTCTCAGACATCACCACCATTCTGACCCTGATTCCTTCCACTGCCACCACCTTCACGGTAATCGATCTCAAGAACACATTCTTCTCCATCCCCATTCACTCAGACAGCCGCTACCTTTTCGGCTTCACTTTAAAATCCCGCTCATATAGATTTTGCAGAGCACCCCAGGGCTACACTGAAAGTCCAAGCATCTACAGCCAGGCCCTCAAGAGACAGCTGGATGCAGTCCAATTGCCGGATGAAGTGGTGTTGATACAGTACGTCGATGATATCCTTTTGGCGGCCGACACCACCCCACTTGCAGTCACAGCCACCATCCAACTCCTGCACTTCCTCGCGGAAAATGGCCACAAGGTCTCCAAGAAGAAGTTGCAATTCTGCCAACCTCAAGTCACTTACCTAGGCCACCTCTTGTCCAGAGATGGGAGAAAACTCACACCCGATCGAATTCAGGCAATTCTAAAGACCCCTATCCCTAAAACCCAGAAGCAAGTCCGCTCTTTGGTAGGTCTCACCTCCTTCTGTCGACAATGGTTGCCAAATTTCAGCCTCATTGTGAAACCACTACTTTCCCTACTGGCTAAAGATGTTCCTTTCCCGCTCCCTTGGACCCCTGAATGCCAATCCGCATTCAAAGAACTACGAGATGCCCTTTGTTCAGCACCAGTCCTAGGAACCCCTGATTATACAAAACCTTTCTCTCTCTACACTCACGAAAGGGAGGAATGCGCTTTGTCTGTCCTGACTCAAACCATTGGTCTCAAGCAACGCCCATGTGCCTATTTCTCTGCCACTCTTGACCCTGTAGCGAGAGCTTTGCCTGCCTGCCTTCGAGCAGTAGCTGCTGCTGCTGTCTCTATCCGACAAAGTGAGGGGATCATACTCTCGAATTCCCTCACGGTTCTAGTACCCCATGCTGTTGACACCCTCCTAAACCAGACTAAGACACAGCACCTTACTAGCGCACAACTGACTGGGTACGAGCTGACACTGCTTGCACCCCACATCACGTTGAAACGATGCACCACACTGAACCCAGCTACCTTATTGCCCCTGCCTGAGAATGATCCTGATGTGTCCCCTATACATGACTGTGTGACCCTCACGGACGAACAGACTAGAAGTAGAGTTGACCTTCGAGACACGGCTTTCCCAGATCCTGACGGAGAGCTATGGGTAGACGGCTCTTGCATTAAACTCCCCGATGGCACCACTTCAGCTGCCTATGCAATTACCACAGCCCGAACTGTAGTTGAAACCGCCCGCATCACGCAACGATCCGCCCAGGCGGCAGAACTGATTGCCCTCACACGAGCATGTATCCTAGCAGCAGGGACGACAGCAAACATTTACACGGACAGCCAGTATGCCTTCGGGGTGGTTCATCATTTTGGGCTCCTGTGGAAAGAAAGGGGATTCCTGACCTCACACGGCACGCCCATCCTACATGGAGATCTAGTCTCCGCTCTGACTGAAGCAGTTCTCCTTCCCAAACGACTTGCTGTGATCAAATGTCAGGCACACGAAAGGGTGACAGACATCATTGGACGGGGAAATGCACTGGCCGACATCACTGCCAGAACCACAGCCGAGAACAGGACGACGACTCGCATGTACGTGACTAGGTCACAAGCAGAAAAATGGACGGACACTAGGGAAACTATTAGGGACATCCAAATGGCCAGCTCACCACAAGAATTGACTGAATGGGCACGGGTGGGATTAAAGGACGATGAAGGCTGCTGGCGGACAAAAGACACGAATAAATGGTTGCTCCCCAACTCGTACTTGATCCCCATACTGACGATGGCCCATTCCCCTGCACACATAGGATCTGCCCCTATGACCGAACTGTCTCCCGAGTTTGGCATAACGATACAATTGCTGACTCAGCCAAACGATTAGTCCAGCAGTGTCTAGTCTGCCTACAACACAACCCTGGGAAAGGAACTGTCGTACCCCGGGGAGGGTTTGGGGTCCCCAACCATCCATTTGAGGTCCTACTGATGGACTATATTCAGTTAGAGAGATGTCAAGGACTGAAGTATGTACTTGTTGTTGTGTGCGCTTTTAGCCAGTGGGTTTGACGCCTACCCGATTCGTGACAACACTGCCATTGCCACTGCAAAAGTACTACTGGAGAAGTGTGGCTCACTCGTTAGAGGAGGCAGACCTGGAAGCAGAGGTCAGCCCGGGACCAGGGTTCAATTCCCGGCTCGGCGGGGTCTTGAGTCCTAAAATGTCCATGGACTCGACAATTCTCGCTCCGGTGCCTACTCGATTCACGGGTTCACACTCTGCGACTCTGGGCAATAGCTTGCCTAATCTCCACAACGGCCCCTCGCGGCGGGATGCCTGGCTTTCACCTTGCGGATACCCTGCCGGGGTTATCTCACAGGGGAATACCAGGACGGGTTCCCTAAGCAAGCGCTTAGAAACCGCTTGGTGATTTGCGCTATATAAATTCCTGTACATTTACATTTACATTTACTGAAAGAGTTCTTCCCTCGCTACGGCCTTTGTCGAATTTTGTGGAGCGACAATGGCCCCCACTTCGTAGCCGAGGTTATCCGACTTATTTTGAAGGGGTTGGGGGTACGACAGAAGTTCCATGCGGTCTTCCACCCCCAATCTGCTGGACTGGTTGAACGACACAATGCCACGCTAAAACTCAAGCTAGCAAAGATAGTGGCTACCACAGGGCTGAAATGGCCGGACGCCCTTCCACTGGCACTGCTGTCAATGCGATCCACCCCCACCAAACACCACTTGACCCCTTACGAGGTCGTTTTTGGTCGACCCATGAGTATCTGGTCTGCTCCAAAACCGACATCTATTCACGACGTCCCGGACATCCTAATGTCTGACTATCTGTATAACCTAACTAAAACACTATCTGTTATTCATCATCAGGTGCTGCAGGCCATCCCCGATGCTTCCAGGGGCCCCGGACATACCATCCAGCCTGGAGATTTCATCCTGATTCGGAACTTCCAGCGGGAGAAGAGTCTGGAGCCCCGCTGGACGGGCCCCTGGCAAGTCTTGATCACCACCCGAACAGCTCTTCGAGTGGAGGGGAAGCGAAATTGGCTGCATGCACATCACTGCAAGAAAATCTCTCCGACCCTGACATCGACCGAAGACGTGACCACCCAAGAAGAGCTCATGCATAAAGACCGACCATCCCTGAGCTGATACCCTGAAACAGAGACACTCGAATTAGCAAAATTCCCTGATCCCACTGTACCATCCAGAGAAGGGTATAACCTGCGACGAAAGGAGGGAGCTTCGGCTAAGCAGACCACTGACTAAGTTACGATTCTCAGAGCGGCGGCCCAACACTACGAAGGCTGCCAGGAGAGAAGCCAAACGAAGTCTGTGGTTCTGCCCACTACCGAGCACCTTGAAGATGATGGAAGCACCCGATACGAAGATGATGGAAGCAACCGGACCTCCGAAGACCCGCTACAGGAACCCGAAAACTGACATGTTGCACAGCTCAAAGACTATTGCTCTTCTTATCACTCTTCTCTTTTGCCTCCTCCTCATGACTACCTTCTGGATCGTGGAAGAGAACGCACCGGTTCATAAGACATTTCTAACGACTGCACAGCCTACCACCATGAAAGAACACTACCTGGTCTCTCTTTCACCTCAAATCCAAGAAAGGCGTAAGGAGTTCTGGAACAACTCCTTCGTACAGTTACTGCACCAACACAACCTTGCTGCAAATGCCACGAATTGCTGGATCTGTGGCTTGATACCACAGGCCACCGGACATTCCATCCCTTTAATCCCTTCCCCTTTCTCCATTCATGGTTCCTGTCTTGCTTGGCTGGTCCTCTTGCAAGAGAGTTACAGGGACAATTCCACTTCCGGCAAGACTATGTCTCACTTTTATCATGGGGTCTGGCTGAACAAAACAGGAAGAAATGCTGCTCCCTTTTGCCCTCTGACCTCCAACGACTCTATCCACATGGACATCCCCGCCAAAGAAATGGTGGTGAGGTAACGGGTTTTTAGGAACCCGCTGGTGTCAGGGGATAACACCCGAAGACCTCTGAGTTCTCCCTTGTTCCGGACCACAGAAACACGGAGTCTTCTAGTCGCAGTCAAAGATCAAGTTTTATTGGTAGCTACCAAGTAACACGTGTCCCAGAAGTACACCACACGGAGAGTAGGTTCTAGGGAGAGTGTTCGATTTTACAGAACCAGCCTTCTCCTTATATACAAGATACATGGCTTCAAGCAAGAATTCTTGAGTTTATGGTATGGCAATATACATATTTCTACAATAATACAAAGAGCGAAGTCATGTAAGCAAGCCCATATTTTAGATGTCCAGTTCGTTGATAGATTACCCAGTTAGGCCTGGAACTCCCATCAGATATCGATGAAACCTCAATAAAGAAAGGTGTAACCCAGTCATAAACCTGGCCATAAACAAGGAACGTGGACAGGTGCATGTTTGCAGAAAGCATGGTCTGTATGTAGTGAATGCTTCGTGGAATGTTACGCGTAGATGCTATCGCATTCGGCCACTGGGCGAGGAGCTGCCTAAACAGGTTTGGCCGAAGACAGTGGAGTCAGTTGGGACAGGTCAGGGGAAAGTCACGAAAGGTGGACGTGTCTATTTGGATCAAGCTCGACCTTTAATTGACTTATCATGAGGGCAAGATGCAAGATGGATGCCGTTCACAAAATGGAGTTTAAGGGATGGGACGGAAACTGTGATTTAGGGGTGTTGGCAACCCTCGATTGTAACGCAAATACATAGGAATGATGTCCTAATCATTATCGGTTCGTAGACACCAAAATCATCTCGGTACGTTGGGGTTTCGTGACACGGGTATTGGACCTCGATATCGGGAGAACAACAGGGTCCGGATTTTGAGAACCACAGACCCTCCTTTTGCCCTCATATAAGGCAATAACTCATGCTAATCTGAGTCCAAATCGGTATGAAGAAATTCGTGGATATGTTACTGTAGCATCATTCTGTTACTCAGCTCGTCCTGCGACACAGGCTTCCGTACACACGAGGTAGCACAGAGGCCACATAGTGCAGGAGCACACTGTATACACAAGCAAAACATGAACAGAAGTGCCAAGATCATCCCAATGAAAATCAAAGTTTTCCATCCCCAGGCAGTGATCAGTTCCCAGAACCACCCCAGCAGGGACCAATCCCCTTTCTCAATGTGAAGGGAACCAGATATTTCGTGCAGTTTGGAGATGGCCTGGTATACTGTCGGTGCGTTATCAGGGATGAATATGCAGCAACTGGATTGGATGACTCTACACACACCACCACGATCGGCGAGTATGATGTCTAAGGCAATTCGGTTCTGAAGGGTCATAAGTCGATCCGACTGAAGCTCTGTCGTCAAATTGCCAAGGGCTCCGGCCGTAGTAATCACGGCGGATTCAACTATCCGTGCTAACTGGCGAATATTCCTGCTGTTCACCATAGGCCCCCAAAATGGCAGAAAACCCTTTGCGAAGTCAGCGAATTCCTGACCCGCGGTGTCGTCTTTACTCACGACACCTCTAGCTGTCCTTGTCCGATGGTAATCTGCTCGGGCCGTGTAGGTAGGAGGCAGCAGAAATGAAATAAAACATGCACCTGAGAAATCAGGGGGCAACCACGTGTAGGCTTGGTCGTGGCAAACGAAATACGTGCCTTTGGCTGCCAAGAGTATAGGGGAAGTTCGGGAAGTAAATACATATGTTTCCGTGCAAATGCTCTTTCCTAACTGTGCTGTGGGGTTCCTACCAATACCCTGTAAGCATAAGTGACCTCGGTGGGGAACTATCCAAACTGGGCGAGATTTCTGTGCTGCCTGGCTCTTGACCAGGTAAACCCCATGTTTAGTCACGTTCCGACGGGTGTAGGGACTCAGTTCATCTTTGGGCATTGTCAGATATGTGTCGATATCCCTACTCCTGTTCCTTATCCCTGCAATTAGTGCCTTGTTACTGGAATCGCTCGTAGCGGAACGGGTCGGGTATGGTTCTAGGGCGAATAAGAACATGGTCTGGAAAGCCCACAGAGAACCATAGTAGCTGAATGGCAAAATGAAGTATGGGATCCCCTTATCGGTTGTGTGCGGCATAAGTCCGCATATCCAACAGTTTGATGTGTTCATTATGGACTGGTGTTGGTGTAGAAGCTGAATGAAAGAGTTGTTTACAAATTCGAGTCTTCGGGCAGACTCGTGTTCAGGTAAAGGGTGAAAGTAGTGTGGAGAAATAGTGGGAGGAGGTGGTGTCTGGGTGTCATTTGAGAAGGTAACTTTAAATACGAATAGAGTATAACTAGTAAAAAACACAAGTATGCTACATAACATTAAAACACATAGTATCAGGAATCTTCTTCTGGACAGTATCGTACATAACTGTTTTCTGAAGTTCGTGAGCCTGACAGGTCTCTCTACCCTTGGAAACTCCATCCTCTAGTTGCTGCCCGCGGTGGTTGATTGATTCTCCCAGGGAGCGCGCTCTGCTCAGTCAGGGGTAACTCCCGTGGACCAATCAGAACCGTGGACCTAGAACTTCCCAGTTGCACTCCCCAGACTTCAACCGCGACCCTAGCAGCAGAACCGGATGGCGGTTCGAAAAATCAAAAATGAGCTAGTTCCCTTGGGACGAGAGAGCTGAAAATCCAAAAATAGTTCTTAGGGGAAAAAGGAAATTACATTAGATCAAACTTTTATTAGTTCTTTTGTCTAGACCGCAGGTTGTATCGTCGTTTCCCAGGTACGGTGTGATCTTCAAACAGCGTTTCAGGTTCAGTAGTGTCCGATTGCATAGATGGTGACACAAGTCCTTGCAAAATTTGATCACTCTCCTTTTCGGTACTAGTTTCTTTCAAACGGGCATCGCTGAAAGGGATGAAGCGAGATACAGATTCTGTCTCAGAGTCGGCAAGTCCTTTGTTGACCCACCGGTCGTATGGAAGGGGTAGAGGGACCCGTTTGCAGTGGGTCCCATGTACCCAGTTCTTCTTGCCTTCCACTCGCACAGCAGATCTTGTTGAAAGTAGTACTAGGTGCGGTCCGGTCCACCTCGGTTGTCCGTTGTTGGTGCGCTGAAAATTCCGCAACAAAACCCACAAACCGGGTTCGATGAGGTGACCTGGATCGTCAGAGGCTGGTGGAGAAGAACTGTGAACCTGTTGGTGTAAAACACGCAATTTAGTTGTCAATTCGCACAAATAGTCAAGCAGTACGGGGTGTTCTATCTCGCTTAGTTTCTTGGGTCTTGGCACGCCCCAGACGTTGGCTGGGCGGCCAAACACAATCTCATGGGGGCTAAGTCCTAACCTGGAGTGGACAGTCGTCCTGGTTGACAAAAGTGCTAGAGGCAGGGCGTCAGGCCATTTAAGACCTGTACTGGCTTGGATCTTGGCTAGTTTGAGTTTTAGAGTGCCATTGTAGCACTCTACTAATCCAGCCGATTGGGGGTGATTTGCAGAGTGGAACTTCTGGTGGATGCCTAACCACTCACACACTCTCTTCATCACGCATCCTACGAATTCACTTCCGTTATCACTCCAGACGATTCTAGGCATACCGAACCTAGGGAAGAACTCTTTGACAAGGGCTTTGGCAGTTGATAAGGCGGTGTTGTCCTTAAGGGGGTAAGCTTCCACCCACCTTGAAAAGGCGCAAACAACAACGAGAACGTATTTCAGATTGTTGCACCTCTCCATGTGGATGAAATCGAGCTGCAAAACCTCGAACGGGTACGTTGGAGGCGCAAAATGACCAGCTGGAGTTGGGGTTCCCCTACCGGGATTGTACTTCAAACATACCATACACTTTTCGACCACATTCTTTGCACATTTTGGGATATTGCTATTCTGCCATACTGGGGCCAATAGTTTACATATTCCTCTCGAACTGATGTGTGCCATTCCGTGAGCCATCGTTACTACTGCAAGTACGTATGCATTAGGTAATAACCATCGCTGGTGTTCCGATAATTCGACCCAACAACCATTCGCATCCAATCTACCTGTGCTTTCTCTCCATTCATTCATCTCGTTCTCAGTGGCCTCGGCTTGTATCGATTTTACGCTTTCAATGGTGTCCTCACACATTCCCACATCAGCAATCCATCTAGCGGGACCCATGACATACATCCGACTCATTGTGTTCCTTGCAGTTTCTTTCGCAACCTCATCTGCCAATGCATTCCCATGGCCAACATCATCCTGAATCTTTTTGTGTGCACTGCATTTTATAATGGCGACTTGTAGGGGCAAGGTGAGTGACTCAAGGAGCTCATTGACTAGCTGGCCATGTTGTATCTTTGCACCATGGGACGTAAGGAACCCACGTTCACGCCATAATCTCCCAAAACTGTGAGCCACACCAAAGGCATATTGGCTGTCAGTGTACACATTCACTCGCTTTCCTTTCGCCAGCACACATGCTCTAGTAAGCGCTATCAACTCTGCAGCTTGTGCAGAACTGTGGGAAATGCGTGCAGTCTCTACAATGGTATGTAACGTCGTTACGGCATATGCTGTAGTCGTATCACCATTCGGCAACTTGAAACATGAACCATCAACCCATAGAGTATCATTGCATTCGGGAAGGGGAGTGTCTTGTAAGTCTACTCTCCCTTTTGTCTCTTCCTCGGTCCTGAAACAGCAGTCATGTTTGTCAATCTTGTCTGTCTCTGTCGGGATGGGTAATAACGTAGCGGGGTTGAGTGTATCACACCTCTTTATATGGATGTGACTTGCTAGCAGGGTAAGTTCGTAACTGGATAGTCGAGCGCTAGTAAGGTGTTGTGTCTTTGTCCTATTTAGCAAAATGTCTACTGCATGCGGAACCATAACGATCAAAGTGTTATTCATGACTAATCCAGCAGACTGTCGAATGCAGACAGCTGCTGCGGCTGTTGCTCTTAGACAACTTGGCAGTGCCTTAGCCACTGGATCCAGAGTTGCCGAAAAATACGCGCATGGGCGCTGTTTGTCCCCAAAGAGTTGCGTTAAGACTGATAATGCACAACCTTCTTTTTCATGGACATACAATGTAAAAGGCTTACTGTAGTTGGGGTTTCCCAACACAGGAGCCGAACACAATGCGTCGCGCAACTCGTGGAAACTCGTCTGACAATCTTCAGATCAAGGCATAGGATTAGGCGTGTCTTTGCGGAGTAGTGACAGTAAGGGTTTGGCTAGTAGTGAGAAATTCGGTATCCATTGTCTACAGTACGATGTAATGCCCAAAAAGGCTCGAATCTCTCTCTGTGTCCTTGGGGCACTTAGTTCTGTGATTGCCTGTATTCTTTCTGGTGTCAGTCTCCTTCCCTCCTTCGATAAGATGTGACCTAGGTAGGTTACTTCTTGTCGACAAAATTGCAGTTTTGAAAGGGAGACTTTGTGCTTCATGACACATAGGTGACGTAATAGCGACAACGTAGCTTCCTTGCAAATTTCTTCAGTGTCTGCAGCGATCAGTAGATCGTCTACGTACTGAATCAATGTTGACCCATCTGGCAGTACAATTCTGTCTAGTTGTGTTTTCAGAGCCTGACTGAATATTGATGGGCTTTCGCAGTAGCCTTGAGGAGCGCTTTTGAAGCGGAAGCTTCGTCCTCCTAAATTGAAGCCGAAAAGGTCTCTACTCTCTTCGGCGATCGGGACGCTGAAGAAAGCGTTCTTCAGGTCAATCACCGAGAACCAAGCTGCTGAAGCTGGAACCATTGTCAATAAAGCAGTAATGTCGGGGACGACTGGAAACTGCGGTATAACTACCTTATTTACTTCTCGGAGGTCAATCACAAATCTATACACAGGGGGCTGTGAAGGATCAGTACGTTTTAAGACCGGTAAAACTGGACTGTTACAAACGTTTCCTGTTGTTTCTTCGATAACATCTTTATCGATCAAATCATAAATGATCGTTAATAATGCCTTCTCGCATTCGTTAGATATTTTGTATTGGGGAATACGTGGCAATCTGGCGTTTGCTTTCAAAGTTATGACATACGGTGCTATCTCTAAACGGCCTACATCGTTGGAACCATTAGCCCACAGTATATCCGGAAGTGATGACAATTCGGTTGGGATACCTTCTTTTGACAAGTACATTGGAGAAATGACTTTTTTCCCTAAAGTAAGCTGTACTCCCGAGGGAGAACAGTACAAAGTCGCGTACAACCTCTTTAGCAAATCCAATCCTAACAAATTTTCACCGCAACCTGTTGTAAGAATGAGGGGTGCTTCTAATTCACAGGGGCCAACAGAAAGGGAAACAGGACTAGAGATTGGGTTTCTAACAGGGGCGCCAGAGAAGCCTACTGAGACATTCATTTCACCAGACAAAGGTGCGCCAGGAAGTTTTGAGTGCATAATAGAACTTTTTGTAGCACCAGTATCCAGCAGAAATGGCTCTGACACTCCTGAGGTAATTACCTCGACATAAGGTCCATCCTGATCTACTGGAACTGAAACAACTCCCTCTCTTTGTCCATGGCTGTCCTAGCAATCGTTACCCTCATTGTCGTGTTCGGTGTAATAGTCGTCAGCATAGTACTGAGCTGACTTGGACGATGAATTACTCTGTTGATCAAAGCTATTCATGGATTTCTGAGGCGGAAAAGAAGTTATATTCTGAGTGAAATTTCCACGGCCTCTACCTCTAGAGGCATGCTGAACACCTCTTCCCCTTACTCCTTGAGCACCGTTTAAACGTCGCGCAAGAGCCGGACAATTACCCTTAAAATGACCTTCTTCTTTGCAATACGCACATTGATTTGTGCCATACGTAGGACGCTGATGGGAAAGCTCGTTTCCTTGCGCGTCTCTAGAGTACTGCTGATTCTGTTGATAATTGGGCTGGTTAGCCATACGGGGCGGATAGGCCTGTTGGAGAAGAACTTTAGTTTTCAAATCTTTCGTCTTTTTGTCTGCCTTGTCTAACTCGTCTTTACGCCTATTTTCATAGTACTGGGCTGTTGCTAGAATCTGCGCTGACGTAGAGACAGCCCAAGCACTTTCTGAATCTTTTAGTTTAGCACACAGTTCAGGAAGCAGATTATGTACAAATTTGTCTACAAACAATCTTTGGCCACCCTCGGTAGCCATATCCTGACCACTATGGTCAGTGAAAGTTTCCTCAAATCTCGTGAAGAAGTCAGACACATTCTCGTCTTTCTTCTGCTTGCACGCGGATAGCTTGTCCCAGTTTACACGTACATCAGGCATAATTGTCTTCATGTACGCAATAATTCTACCAGGAAGTTCAGCTATTAACGGCTCAGGCTTGAAACCACCGATTTGTCTAGCATCTGTAGTCGCAATGTTCGCCCATGAGTCACCTAATTCTTGGTCATGATCCGTATGACGTATCTTACTCCATAAAGGATGTGGAACAACGTTCCCAAACAACATGTCTATATCCGCTAAATTCATTATACATGAGCATGCAGATTGGGACAACTCCTTATAATACCCAGTCGGGTTTTTACGGGGATCGGGTAGTGTCTGTTTGAGTGCTAAAACTTCGGATCTTTTCCAGGGGACATGTACCCATACACGCTGAAAATGAGGCAGAACCGGTGGAACTGCGTTTGCATCACCTTCCCTCCAAACCTGAGGAACCTCTCTCATGGGGTACTGTCTCGCTCTTTTCCTACTAGACGTACCACTGTCAGAGGATGACCCAGAATTACCACCCGTACTTCGATGTGATAATAATATCTCAACTGCTTTTTCAACATCGGGACCAACTATCATACCCTCCCCAAATTTAAATCGCACACTACACAACTCTTGCTGGTTGCTCTTCTGACCATTATCTTCCAAATCCTCACACAGGAAAACACACATCTGCTCAAAGACGTATCTTTGCGTTGGTTCATCCCATTGACGGAAGACGTTCATGACAGACTCTACATCATATCTCGCTGTATCCATAGCCCAATTTCGTGCTAACTTATTCAATGATTCCCTTTCCTGATAATCAGGCATTTGGCTTCGTAATTGTCTTCGTTCCGTGTTAGGGGTCGTTTTAGGCGACCGAAAAAGTGGTGAAGGAAGGTTAGTAACAATGCTGGCCATTTTATGCCAGACGGAAGGTGAAAGTGGAGGAATAACTGGTAGTAGAACAGAGTCACGCAAAGCAGAAACAGAAATGTTCGTAGAACGAGTATCAGAGAGACTAGAAGGTGCGCTAGGCAAAATTTTAGAAGGAACGGTAGGAGAAGTAGATGTGATCGGTGAGCCTTGAGGAGGCTGTGCCAAAGAAACAGGAGCCAGCTGAAGAGTAGCCGGTGGGTGCGGTAAAGGAGCCTGTATTACAGCTACCAAAGGTGCAACTAAAGGTTGCGGAGGTGCTGTGGCATTTTGTGCATAGGGTGGCGGAGAATTTAATAGGTGGGACATTAATGGATCTTTCTCGGATCCTTTCTCTTGACCCTGTCCCTTATTTGGTAACATCGGGTAACATTTATCTACTGCTAGTTTCTTGCTCCTAAGCATCTGTTCGCTCTCCTGCTCTTCCTCGTTATCTCTGTATGCAACGGCAGCTTGCACCATTGACATACTTCTTTTATTCTTTTTTGCTAATCTTATTTCTTTCTGTTTGGCTTCTTTGCGCCATAAGCGGAAAGAGTCAAACATCGCCGGCCGGGCTTTATTCTTGAACAATTTGACCTCTAAGTTATCTAATATTTCTTGGTCGAAACTACCATATTGGGGCCATTTTAAAACACCATCCTTGCGGGTGTATTTTATCCATACCTCGTTATAGGTTATAGGACCTACGCCGTGCTTTACATAGAGTTCATACGTTGGAGTTCCAATTGGAGGAACCGGACAAGAATCTTCCAATTGGGAGTCCTTACTACAACCAAGACAAAACAAGTTTCCAAGTCTGCTAAAACCAGGCATCTTCGCTCACTAGTCTAGCTTCAAACTTCAAAGGATTATCTGTTACGATATTTCTCGTGAATACACGAGTCCTTCGGCTTTGGGGCTTGCAAGTACCAAATCAAGTCGTATCTCAAGGATACCAAAAACTAAGGACAAACTAAGGACTAGGAGACGCTCCACTTATACTTAACTGAAGTATTTGAAGATCGATGACGTCGCTAGAAGACTCGTCTATCGTTTCGCTCTACCAAGGATCACTGGGTCCAAAACAAGGCGATAGTCAGGGCAGCAGTCCTTCGTAGCCGTCGGGACGCGGGGAACCTCGCAGCAAAGACCTTCGGAACCACGTCGACATACAGGGGTCGCTGAAGTGGCTGGCCGTCCTCCGGAATTTTCACACGAAGCTCCTCACGAACATCTGGCTTGGACCGTCACCGCTTGATATCGCCCCACGTTGGGCGCCAACTGAGGTAACGGGTTTTTAGGAACCCGCTGGTGTCAGGGGATAACACCGAAGACCTCTGAGTTCTCCCTTGTTCCGGACCACAGAAACACAGAGTCTTCTAGTCGCAGTCAAAGATCAAGTTTTATTGGTAGCTACCAAGTAACACGTGTCCCAGAAGTACACCACACGGAGAGTAGGTTCTAGGGAGAGTGTTCGATTTTACAGAACCAGCCTTCTCCTTATATACAAGATACATGGCTTCAAGCAAGAATTCTTGAGTTTATGGTATGGCAATATACATATTTCTACAATAATACAAAGAGCGAAGTCATGTAAGCAAGCCCATATTTTAGATGTCCAGTTCATTGATAGATTACCCAGTTAGGCCTGGAACTCCCATCAGATATCGATGAAACCTCAATAAAGAAAGGTGTAACCCAGTCATAAACCTGGCCATAAACAAGGAACGTGGACAGGTGCATGTTTGCAGAAAGCATGGTCTGTATGTAGTGAATGGTTCGTGGAATGTTACGCGTAGATGCTATCGCATTCGGCCACTGGGCGAGGAGCTGCCTAAACAGGTTTGGCCGAAGACAGTGGAGTCAGTTGGGACAGGTCAGGGGAAAGTCACGAAAGGTGGACGTGTCTATTTGGATCAAGCTCGACCTTTAATTGACTTATCATGAGGGCAAGATGCAAGATGGATGCCGTTCACAAAATGGAGTTTAAGGGATGGGACGGAAACTGTGATTTAGGGGTGTTGGCAACCCTCGATTGTAACGCAAATACATAGGAATGATGTCCTAATCATTATCGGTTCGTAGACACCAAAATCGTCTCGGTACGTTGGAGTTTCGTGACACGGGTATTGGACCTCGATATCGGGAGAACAACAGGGTCCGGATTTTGAGAACCACAGTGGAGATGCAAATATTCAACAATCCATCCAGACCCACCTTCTCCTACCTCCAGAAACGAACGGCTGCCACCCTGACTGTGGCCCTATCTGTCGTCAATGTCTCAGGCCTCGTATGCATCACAGGCCATGGGACACAAATGGTGGGCCACAACACTTGCCGCATCACCAAAACTTTGTACTCAACCGACCCACTCTCTTTTGTCACCTCTCCAAACATGTACTTCGTCTGTGGTACAAAAGCCTACACCTGGCTCCCAAAGGGCTGGGGAGGTACCTGCTACATAGCCTTCATCCTTCCTCCAACCTATGTGGCTCCGGCAAACCATCACCGACAGAGACGAGCAAAGGACATCGAGCAGGCCGATTCCACTGGAGCACAATTCCTGGATGCAATGAAAGGACTTGTTCCACTTTGGGGTCCGATGGCGAACAGTCGTGCCATCCGACATTTGACCCAGGCAGTTGAAACGACAATGAACATTACAGCTGGCATCCTCACGAACAACACGGCCGAGCTTCAGGCGGTCCGCCTGGTAGCTCTTCAGAACCGCCTTGTTCTAGACGTGGTTCTTGCAGATCGTGGAGGAGCATGCCGTATCATCGGGTCTAGTTGTTGCACCTACGTAACAGACAATTCACCCTCAGTCTACAAAGCCATTGAACACCTCCATAGACTTTCCTCAGAGGTTCATCAGGAACAAGAAGAATGGTCATTGGGAAGTTGGTTCTGGAGTACTGTAAAGGACTGGGGGTGAAGGTTATTCATGATCATATTGATACCGATTGTCGTAATATGTAGATTCTGCCTGGGTATTCAATGCTTGCCACCTCTGTGTTCACTTTTTGCTAACTGTATTTGCCCTAAGACTCTGGACTTTGAAACTGAACACATGAAAGCTTTATATGACATTGAAATACGAAATATAATGGGGATAGACGTAAATTGACAAGCTGGCTAGATATGTTGAAAAGGGAGGACTGTTGAAATCTAGACTGTGGCATAAACATCATCGGCGCCATCTTGCCCTTTTTATATGCGCATAAGCAGCAGCCATTTTGTTTGCCAGGGCCTCTCTGCCCACTACCGATAGCCAGCGCGTCTCCCCCTTCACTCCCCGGCCTCGCAAGCATCCCCCGCGCTCTGACAGCCCCCGATCTCTCCTGCCTGGGCCATAAAACGCACCTCCAGCGCGACCCTGCCTCAGAGCCACATCCCGCACGGAACCCTCGCACTCCTTTCATCTCTTTCACACGTACGGGCCTTTGATAACCTCTTCCTCCTCGTCCATTGTCCGAACCGTTCCCAGACCACCACCTAGCCTTGCAGCTGTAGTTTATTGCCCCTACAGTAGGAACTCACCCCGCATCAAAGGAGCGGGGATTAATCAATACCTTCGCACCCCCAGATCCGACTGATCGCCCACTTTCCCGTTCCCAGCGGAATGTCCAGCTGCGCGATAGCCATCACATGCTGAGATCGGGGTGAGAACTCTACTGTAGATGTGTGTGGGAACGGACATGAACCGGGGATTCCGAGGAGGTCTTCCTTTACTTCAAAGACACATTATTGATGCAATGTACGTAATAAAGTAATAAACTTGTGTATAAGAGGCCAGGCCTCAGAGATGCAGTTAGAGCACCTCGAGAAGATACCCTGTTGTCTGATTTGACGTGTTCTGCTCCGTCGGAATAAACTCCTGTTTCCTGCCTTCCAGTCTCCAGCGCCTGCCTCTTTATTTGGTAACCGTGTGTTGGGTGAGAGGCGGCTAACGCCGGGCAAACCTTGAAAAGGGGTAATCGATCTGATCTGCCTGACCCCTTTGTTCTACAAGGCGCTAGTTCTATCCAGGATGGACTACGTCAGCAGCCTTTACTTGGGACTCCCCGAATACCTGTTGACGCGCCTACAGGTAGTCCAGAATGCAGTGGCAAGGGTAATGTTTATGCTCGGGCCCAGAACATGGATGTCTTCTCACCTTAAAGCCATGCACTGGCTACCGATCCGCAAGAGGATTATTTTTAAAGCCATGGTTCTGACCTTTAAATCTCTCCATGAGATGGGGGCCCCATACCTCAGGAAGAGAGTCCAATTCTATTATCCGCATCGCGCTTTGAAGTCAACTGCACTTCAGTTAGCCTGCATCCCTAAATCTTTCCATGTATGAATTGGGGGTCGCTCCTTCCAGGTACAAGCAGCGCAATTCTGAAACAGTCTCCCTCTGGCACTCAGACAGATGCAGGATATTATTCCTTTTAGGAAGTTATTGCAAACCTGGCTATTCCAGCAATAGTGTGAAATCAGCATACTTAGTGCTCACTGTTAGCCCCACCCAGAATTTGTAGCGCTGGGACATTCAATTGAGTAGCCGTGTGCTGTATAAGTCCCTAATAACAATAACAATGAACCAAATGACACCAAAATTACAAAATGGAAAAATCCAATAAGGGGCACCGGAGAAATGACATTTTAAACTTGTAAATGAAAATAACACAAAAAAATCAGTAAGTGCCAACTGGGGTCATCTGGTTACGCTTGACCAGTACCTAGCCATGGTATAGGGCGGATTGTGATGGAGCGAGGGTTCAGATACAGAAACAAGATGTAAAGTGGTCAGGGTTTTACCTTCTGATATAGTAACTGAAATGGAAGTTGTTAGAAAGTCATACTTTTGCCCTGCTCAATCCCTTTTTTTCCTGAATGATGCTGGTGGTAACGGACTCTGACTGTATCCTGGGCTCTTCAGACCAGGTCCAAGGCCAGAGCTAGGTTTAAAAAGGTACACATAATAGGGTACGCTTACAACTGGAAATGATCGACCCTATAAGTCACTAGTAGATAATAGGGCCAGGGGGTCAATCTACCTATAAGTCCCTAGTATATAATAGGAATGAAGGTTTTTAGAGGCCTCTGTATATTTCCTGCACTTGCATGTGTGCGCTGCTGTGCCTGCTGTCCTTTTAAAGGTAGTCCCAACTTGCAGGCTGTCTTTACAGGTAAATTTACAGAATTGATATTGAAAGCCCCTATAAGTCCCTATTAGATAATCGGGCTAGGGGGTTCAAACTACCTATGAGTCCCTAGAATATATTAGGGCATAGAAATTTAGAGGCCCAGCATATTTCCAGCACTTGCATGTGCACATTGCTGAGTGCCTCCTTTCATTTTAAAGGTAGCCTGGTTTTGCAGTCTGTCTTTGAATGTGAATTGTATACAAACTTGACTTTGCTGGGATGGGTACTTTAAAAGTGATAATCAACCTTATTTTTATATATTAGGCACCCCAATGCCTCCCGTAGGTGTCTAAGGGATGGGGGGCCTTGTAACTATTAGCAGGGGTCTTATAAAAAGATTTTTATATGCCCTGGTGAGGGAAAAACTTCCAATTTCATTTTTCCCCATTGTAGATACATAGCTCTATAGGCTAACATTACAATTTTTTATTCAGGAATAACTATTTCTCGGAAAGAGTAACTATATAATTCAAGGACTTAAAAGATTGGTATTGATAAAGCTAACAACTTGTTCCTGTTCAATCTATCATAACTAGTACATAAGAGAAGTTATAGAACTTTCTCTTCTGTAAACCAAAATCCAGCCTTCTAGTGGTCTCTGCTGATTGGTCAGCCTTAACAGGCTTAGCCAGACTACTTTGATTAGGTGATAAGTGGCCTGGCAGGAGCAGAGGTTCACTTATTTGAGAGAGCTCTGCAGCTGAGGAGGATAGCTCATAAAGAGGGGTGTCGGTAAATCAAACTGAGCTCAAAAAGAGAGCAGATCATTAAGGAATACCAAGCGTATCTACCCCCACATCCTATGTCCAAGCCAGAAGGCTGGCATAGGAGAGGAATTTGCAGAGGTCAGGGGGAGGAGAGCTAATGGAAATGAGCCACACTGGGGTTTGGTTTAGTCAGCTCTTACTCCTCTGGAGAGAAATCATCCATTGTGTCTTTTGGAAGTGCGGTGCTTTGTGGGACAAGAAGATACCACACTTTTGAGGAAGGTGTCATGCTTTTGGGTGGTGCCCAGCAGCTCACTGGACAGATGTGCCCCCTTGCTTGTCACCCCAGAACACTAAAAAAATATCTGAGAGCTGCATAGTCGCTCAGATCTGCTGCCTGAAACTACAAGGAGAGGAAGGCCTTCCCTGCTGGAACCAGCATCAGCACCCAAAGGCCTGCACTCTGAATGACTGTGCCTGCTTCACAATCTGATACTACAGCCCTGGGGACTGTGCCTTGCTTCAAGAGGCATTAGGAAGTGGACTTCCTGCAAGCCACAAGTAAACAAAGCCCACCTGCATCATCTCCACCAAGAGTCCACATACTGGAATGCGCACAGTGGACCTTTAACGATTTGGCTAGGTGTATTTTGGGTATTGTAGTCTATACATTCCAACGTCCATCTAGGTGGTTCCAGACCTTTGGATTGGGGTTTTGGACATGTGGAACCTAAAAGGATACCTTCAGAAAGTACCTCCTGAAATTTGAAGAATCTTAGAGAACTTTTATAAAAAAAGCTCCATGAGGTGACCGACCCGATGTCGAGAGTCAAGCCAACTAGCTTCAAACGAAACCCGGCCTAGATTTCAGGTTCGTACCACTGAAAGCTCCGGAGTTCCAGACTTCCAGGATTGGAAAGGGTCTTGCAGAGAGTCAAGAAGAAAAAGCTCCAGAAAAGTTTCAAAGTGTGAAGGTAACATTTTTACTGGTGACTCCAGCTTAGTGTAACCGGCCAGGGTGCTTCGAGGTCAGCCTCAAACTTTGACTTTGTCCTGATCAAGCATGACCAGATGCCCCAGAGTGGTGCTATACATTTTTAAGCACTATAAAAGGTTAATCTTTAAAAATTCATATCACCGGTTCCCTACATTGGAGAGTTGTGGTTTCGGGGTCATTTTAAAGATAAAAATATTTCCTATTTGTATAAATTGGTGTGCAATTTATATTGTGTGTTGTGTCTTTCTTATTTAATGTAGTGGTGTTTTTAAATGTTTTAAATACCTGTCTCCTAAGTTAGGCCTGACTACTCCTTGTCAGCTATGTAGGGCTGAGCAAGGGTTCATTTATTGAGACCTTTACTGGACCTTATACTAGGTTGTGACTTTATTGCCAGTGGTAAGTGCATACTTACCCCTACCAATAACTCACTTTCCAACAGAAGTCAAAAAGCCTTAGTGGGGCAAGTCATCAGACAATGGACATGTGGGGCTCGATGAGGCTGGGTAGCCGTGAGATGAGGTCCTGGTGAAGCTGTTGACTTTTGACAGGAATTCTCAGAGCAGGAGAAATTCAAATTTTGCACACAAGAAAAGTACCACGCCAACCAGATACTTTTGTTATCTTTAGATGGTGAAGCCTTCTATGTTCTGACTTAGGCCCTGATTACGAGTATGGCGGTGCGGGAATGGGATTGCCCGTCAGACCAGTGATTGAACTGGCTGCCAGATGAGGAGTTTTTTCCTGGCCTTGCGGTTCTTTGTCGTTCCCACAGTGATGCCTATAAACTGCTGCAGTCCATGCCCCCCTGCATGCATCCCCAGGCCCATAGCCTGCAAAGGGTCCTGTAGGGCCCCCTTTGTTTCCTCTGTGCAACAGTTTTCATGGAGGCGGAACTGCCATGAAAACCGCGGCGGAGAGGAGACTCGTAATATGCTTGGCAGGACCGCAGTGGTCCCGCCAAGCATATTTGCGGCCTCAAGACCGCTGTGCCACTGCCAGGGATTGATTGCAGTGGACCAGGGTGGCCTGACTGCGCTACTTGAAATTGGGCCATCAGAAGATCCCCACTGCCGTTCTCCTATGAAATTAGCCCATTTAGTCACTCTTTTGAAGTCCCTCCAGTGGGGCAAAGCAGCAAGCAGTAGCTGAACAGAGTTCCACAAGCCTGGATACCTTCTCCATGTTGGGCCACTAAAACGGATTAGGCTCTGCAGATAGCTCCAAGCAGTAACAACCTGAATCTTTGGCCCAACGGCATTGCACCTTCGTCAGATTGACTTGCCAGATTTTTCGTGATCCCTCAGCGGTCTTTGGAACCAAAAGGTTTCTACGTCCCAGATTTCTCAGGATGTTAGGAGGAATACATTTTGACACAGCCAAGGGTACCAGCACAGTTCAATTGGAACTGGTCATCTGGAACTTCAGGAATATGGCTTCCTGTAGCTTGTTGTGTTCCTGTAGGTCATCCAACTAACCAATGGAGTAAACGACTCTGCCCTGGGTATGAGTGGTTTCACTCTATTTTTTTGTTTACCTAATAAGAAACTGATAGAATACAATACCTCCACTTTTCATGTGTTAAATATGGGGTTGTATTAGAAGCAAATTGCTTGCCTGGTTTTTATTACACAAATACTAAAAATAGTGTAAGATTAACTGAATTTTGTTCCCAAAAAAGTGTTATTCATTGATTATCTTTTTTTGTGTGCACAATAGCTATTATTCATTTAGAATTATTTTCTAGTAAAACAAAACTGTTGCACTTCATGTCCGATCTGTTTTCTCGGTTTTTGCACCAGTGAGATTCGGGGCAAAATCTATTTGCTTTTCTGAATCTACACATACAAGGCCTTGCACAACCAAGTTCCCGCCTACATCAACCACCGCCTGAACTTCCATCACCCATCAAGATGTCTACCTTCTGCCTCCTTTGCATTTGCCTGCACGACTCGCCACTGAAGCCAAAGCAAAGTACACTCTTTTTCTTACATCGCAGCAATGACCTTGCTCGAACAGCCACCCCACGCAGCCCTGCACCATCTCCCCTCTTCCTGACTTCCGAGACCTGGCTGTTAGGATGAGCCCCTGAGACCTGCAAGCGCCAGGATACCCTATTGGCTGATTAGCAGCGCTATATAAACCCTGTTTGATTTGATTCTCTCGATTTTACACAAACACCCAAATGGTGCTCCTAAATGTCCTCTTTTTATGCAACAGTGCACAGTTTGTGAGTTGTGGCTAAGAGTGAGGACGCAGGGACAGGATTAGAGGGGTGGGTTAGAGGGTGGATTTCTTTGAGTGCCTACGCATTATTCAGTGCTGCATATATTTGCGAAAGGTCAGATTATCAATGCCTATGTCATTTGTTTTCAAATAAATTCTGTCTGGACTGCAGCGGCACCTGTAGACTTGGATAACTTAAAAGAAGGTCCGTACCAAATACCTGAAAGAAGGTTTGCAACAAATCAACGTCCATTAAAAATTGTGAAACAAATGAACCGATTCTTAAGAAATGCAGAAATAAAAAGCAGCGGTGAACAAAAGCAGGATTGCTTCATGAAGGCGCATGTTTTCACATCTGGTTAACGGGAATGCAATAACTTCGCCGATATGCATTACCTACAGGATGTCAACGACAAACCTGGGCGCAGTTCACATACATTGGATTTGATTTGCAGGGTGACAAGCACAGTGACGCAGGCCGGCAGTGCATGGACTCAATTGTGGTCTTTCTCGAAAGATCTATGTGATATTTGAATAGACATTTCACCTTCTTCACATACAGTGCAGCGCTGCCTCAATCCGTCATCGATTGTTAGTACAATACAAGATCCCAGAGGCCAAAGTTTAAAAAGTAATTTAGAAAGGAGACTTTGTACAGTACGGAATAAGGAAACAGCAGGTAGGACTATGATTAAATCTATGGGGACTGTTTATGCCCTGCCAAATGGGCATTTTCAGTGTTGATTGCTCACCTAAATATATATGTTTTTACCATATGCATGCGTCTGACTGGGCCAGTGACACTGTCTCTATGGTATCACTTTTCACACCTTTCAGTAATTGAGCGTCTGAAAGTAATCATTTCTGGTCAATATATGCTGTACAAAATGAAATCAGAGAAGGTTAACACATGTTGCACAACCCCCAAAAGTAGTTGTAATAGAGCATGCCAACGGTCCAAATATTCACTATGATAAATGTTTTAAGGATTCCTTATGCCCATCTAACTGATTGGTCAAAACGTAACATGAATAACACTGGTCAAGGGCTTCTCAATAATATACCCTGGGGAGCGGGGCAAGACTGGAGAGCAGAGAGTGTGCTTAGGTGTAGCTCCCTTCTACCTTCACACTCCAAAGTGACTGTAGGCAGTGGGTTCCTTTCACATTTTGGGCATGGTACCAGCAATAGGATGTCCTTCACCTTTGATAGGTGATTCTGAAGCATATTGGATCGTTGGCTGTAGCACCGCATCGAAAAGAAGCCATCCGTCTTTACGGACAGAACCAGATGGTGCATCCACTGTGCTAGTTTGACTGTTGAAGCAGCATCGCTAAGGAACGAAAACGTCAAAAATATATTGTGACTTATGACACTAGCCGCAATCCACAGCTGGAAGCCAGCCAGCATAGATAGACTGGTGGGTACCCATCTTCATCTTTTTAATCTCCTGGTTAGGACGCAGGTACTCCTCTGGTGTGCCATATACTGGAAACAGAGGAGCTTTTTAATCCCCTCTGGCTCCATGCGGCCTTTGTTTTACAAATTATGTTCTAATAGCCTTAGAGCCCTATGCAGCAGGCTCTACTGGCCATTAAAGGCCCGCTCTCTTGTTAAAGGATCCAAGTTAGTCCATATCCTTGAGGGCAGTCCCATCACTTATGGCTGCTGTCAGGCCCTCTTTCGGTTGAATGCCCTGGGCAGACAATTGATGCCCCGAATGTTCAACTTCATACAACAAGAAGTAACATTAGCCTTTTTTTACTGTGACATCATGCCAATCCAAGATTGTTAAAACCCTGTCTAAAAACTCATATGGTTCCTGCACTGATTTGATAATTATCAGTATCTCATTGCGGTAGTGATGAACGAGACAAGTGGCAAAGTACTTTAATCTTCAATAAATGTCCCAGCAGCATAGGTGGTGACCAACAGGAACAATGGCAATGGGTTACAGCACTACTACATGAGGCACTAGTAACACACAGCACCGATAAAGTTCTTGTCAAGTGATAGTAAGCCACTGCATAGAGAATTTGCTCCAAAAAAAACGTTTTACAATAGTGCCAAGTGCGTGCAGTGGTAAAAATGTCAAGCGCACGCAACTCACATGCAGTGTCTTGAGGCAATAAAACAAATTGATAGGTTGGTATCGGAAAGCAACTTGACTAAGCAAACTGAATACGATGCTGAAACTGTGCAAAATGGCGGCACGTAACGTACGTGGGTGCCAGTCGGCTTCCAGCAAGGAAATGCTTCTGCAGCTGCTGTTTAGCATTAAAAGTGGCGGCTCATTACTTATGTCCAGGGTGGGAGGTTTGCGGCTAAGGATTGGTTATTTGTCACTAGCACAAGAGGGCACATTGTTGTCAGGGGTGTGCCAAGTTGCCAGCATTTGCTGAAAAATTCACAAGCAACAGCAAAGATGGGACAAACAAGGTTTGCCCTGGAGCGGCACTCAGGGATTCCTGATAACAGCAGCAGGAACAATGGGACAATACAAGAAAATGGATTTTGACCGAGGTACCACTGGGGACAGTCCTGCATTGCCAAAATGTAGTAGTGGCAAATGAGATCAGGTAAGTGACAAAGTACCTTATTTTTCAATAAATATTCCCAGGAGCGGAGGTGGTTACCAACAGGCATGATGGCCAGAGTCCAACTCACGAGCACCTTGAACAATACATTTTAATAAGGAATGGAACTATGAGAGGCTCCTGCAGGATTGATGAAAGCAGCACATTGGATCGTTAAACAAATAACTCACATTACAGCACTCATCCTGGCATGTCATGACCCCTATCATTGCCAAAAAACCAAAGCATAAGTTTTTGAACTGTCGAGCCCACTGAGGCCAACTCAAACAACATTCATAACAACCATTTGCAATGCAATACGTCTGGCATTTGTTAAAGTTAGAGCTGTTGGCTTTGAAAATAACAATATTTTTTTCATTTTTTTTCATTTGAAGTTGAGTTATTATATTTGCAAAGCACTATTGCCAATGGTATAAAAATAAAAAGTAAAAAATATTGTAATTTTCAACGCCAACTGCCCTAACTTAAACAAATGCGAGATCTACTGCATTGGGAATTCAATTGGTCTTGCATTTGTTGGAGTTGGTGTTATTGGCATTATAAATGCCAATGTTTTTTACCTAGCCATGTTTCAGGATGCAGTACCATATGTTGCCAATAGAGGTCCCATGGGACCCCTTTTGGCCACATATAGTACTGCACCCTGCAAAGCTCAAGTTATTGACATTATAAATGACAATTTTTTTTACCTAGCCATGTTGCAGGGTACAGTACCATATGTGGCCAAAAGAGGTCCCATCGGACATATGGAACATATGGCACTGCACCCTGCAGAAGATATGATAAATCCACCCTACCAATAATGCATTGCATGCAAGACAGGACCACGAGTACATTCAAATAGCTATGTCCATATAACCAATTAGTAGCTTTGAAATGTGACAAAAGAATTACTATACTAATTACGGATTAGGTTGTACTTTGAGTGGAGATGATGAAGGGAAATTTAGAGAAGGTCTCATATAAATGTGAGATGTGCTAGTGAGCAAAGTAACCACTGCCAGCCTTGATTAGGACCAAGCTCGTGTCCTGCCTGAAGCTTTTTAAGAAAATAGTGCTCTGAGGATGTAATTAAAACCTAGGGAGTGAGAACATATATAACAGGGGGTGCCCTCATGGAAGGTTACAAGAATAGACAAGGCGGTACTAAGGAGGGACTACTAAGCCTACTTACCAATAAAAAGCCATCATTTACAAAAGACAGGGGCCAATTACAAAGATGGCCGAAAGGTGGGCGGAGCTTTATGCCCATACCTTGAATATAGCATGTCTCGAAAAAACAGTACAAGCGCTGCCTAGGCGAGGCCTAAAACCCACCTGTATACCCCAAAAGAGGTGTTGAATGCAGACTCTTCCACAAGTTCATCCTTGTGGTGAGTGGATCTTAGACTTAGAGTCGAGAAATCTTTGACTTAAAGCAATTGAGCCAGCATTTTCTGTATTTTGGGTAAAGAGAAACAGTCATATTTATTTGTTAAGGGGCCAGCGGTCTCCCATTTTCTTTTTGCCACAGCTATCAGGGAAATATACTGGGAACAGTCAATGAGCTCAATGAATTTCTCCTCACAAAGTTTCTTTTAATGATTCTTCAATTGTATTTTGACACTTTTTGGCACCTCTGAACTTTGTGTACCACCGAAATTGCTTCATGTTTCAAGACAATTTTATGTGCAAAACCCTTAACACTACCTAGCCTGTCTTCAAAAATAGTATTATGTTTCCCTAATATTTCCCTTAATGTCTCACAAGAAGCAGAAGTCCCCTTAACCAGAGATAAGGATTGATCACTCTAGGATCTAAGCCCTATTCCAAAGGAACCTAGATCCCTACACCCCAAAATATTGTAGTCCAATTTTGCTACAAATACTTTGATGGAGATTTCTCTGGCCCTCTAAATTATCCCATTATATGTATTTTGTGACCTCCAAACGCCACAGTGTGAATGTTCGGTGACGTAAATGCCCAGCGCTGCCATTTCCTAAAATATAACTTGTCATTGACAATTGTGATGGGTGAGCCAGAATATACGGTAACTCACAGCTTCATTTCCTCCACTCTAATTTTGTAAATAGGATCACCTTTGTTGTTGCTTATGGTTTGGGACTTAACCATCTAAATGGATAGAACCATTCTCCTACTGTGTTCACACATCTCGTTCTTCACATCCACATTCGACATCTGATGATCATTAATTATAACTATTTTTTGGTGTGTAAATGCACACTTGTGTAAAATTACCAATTTTTTGCACTTCAAGCACATCTTTCCAAAAGCAGGACACACATTGTGACTGGAAATGTGATTCCTGTGGCCACACATGTAGCATATTCTAGAAACATTCCCACTGCCTTTCTTCCATTTGATTTGTTATTAATGAACGCCTTCAGTAGATTCTTGAAATTAGCAGTGATTGCATGCACATTGTCGAGTTTAATTCTCATGTTTAAACTTTAGAAGTTCTTTTGAAGTCATGGCAGATTTTCCAATTCCTCTGGAGACTTCAAATGTTTCTTCTAGTGAGGGATTCCTACAACATAGTAGTCTCTCTTGAGTTCTGCTGTCCTAACAATCAACTATTTTTTGGTCTTGTAAATATTTGTCAAGGTTACCATTAAACTCACACATGAGGGCTAAATATTCTTTGTTCAACTAGAAAACTGTCAATGGATTTGTGTTGTATCTGTTTCTTGGTGAAGAATCTATGGATATGCACAAATGATTCTCTAGTCGCTCAGTGTCTTCCATGAATTTAAATCAAACTTCGGGGGAATTGCATCAATACCGACTGATGGTAGAACATTCTCTGCTGCCTAAGCAATGCTGCCTTTTTTCTTGCAGATTCAAAGGGGGTACCATCAAATGTGATTATGTAGCTTTTAAAAATTCTGAACCATTGCTTCCACTTTATTCTGGGTACCCCAAACTCGGCTAAAAATGAAACTGACAGATTAGCATTTTGCATGCTTGAAAACCTGGAGGTTCTGTCTTATAAACTAGGAATCTTTTAGGAAATCTACTGAGAAGTTGTAGGTCATTAAAAGGTACTTCAAAATTCAAGTACAGTTAAAGAAAGAATGTATAATTAATTGAAAGCTGATGAGCAGTAGCAAGAGATTTTTTAGCCTAATTTTAATCCAATCACTTGTGGCTGAATTACCCCAATGAAGAGTCAAGTTTGGAATGACTGATGCAGGTGACTAGCCAGTAGCAAGTTAATAAATTAACTCCTTAAACGGTATTTTATGTGAGATTGAAAATGGCCAGTGTACCTGTTTTCACTTGATTCTGTGTAGCAGTGTGGCACGGCATGGCAGACACAGTGGGGACTGGCATAAGGTTTGCCACGCTTTTCCACTCTTGTTTCTGTGAAGCTGTGCACCACAGCAGAGCTCGCAGGGTTGACACAAGGACCGATAAGCACTACAGCCTTCATGAGCAGGCATGTAAGGCTCACACAGTAAGACTGTTGTGTTGCTGAGCTGCAATGTTGCCACAGAGAGAGCATGATGAAATGCAGCCTATCCTAGAGAGCTCTTCAGATGGCTGTGGCCCACCCCATGAATAGCGTTCAAAGGTCTGATTATGTTAATTATAGTCACCAAAAGGGTACAAATACTTAACAATATTCCAAAAGGTCCACAGTCCACACAATAGCAGTATCATCCACACGAAATTATCAAGCATGTCACATGTAGGAGTGGCCAGGTCATTTAACTCACTAAAATTAGTTGTGTTACAAGATTGTTGCTTGATGATTTCAAATAATTTTTGGGTCGGTTGCTTGCTTGGTTCAGCTGAGTTCGGAAAAAGTCTGCCTTTGCCTTAAGAATCTTCCTATTGTACGAATTCCTTAACTTTCTAAGATGCTCCAAGTTGAGAGTGTTAGGAGCCGATTTCCAAAGACGTTCAGCAGCTCTTAGCTGTCTACGCTCCAAGTTCAGGTCTTCATTGAACCAAGGCTTGGAAATCTTAGTGGAGAATTTTTTTTCCTGTAGCGGCACTGTGAAGTCCAGAGTTTCGAGTATCTTGTCATTGTAGAAGGTTGTAAGCTCATGTGCATCAGTTATGTCTGTCATGAGGGTCAGAGCGGAGTTGCACTGGTTTACCAAGGAGATGGGATTGATATTTTGTAGATTCCGTTTCCATTGCTTTAAGTTTGAGGGTTGTCCCCTTTTATGCATAACTTCGGTATTGATGGAGAAGAGGATGCAGTAATTATCAGACCAATCGCAAGGTGTGATGGATTCAAGTAGGATGATGTTAGATTTTGCAATGATGAGGTCCAAAGTCTCTCCCTTGTTATGCGTTGGGCTGTAACAGAATTGGGATAACTCCTGCTCTGACAGAAATTCTTTAAAACATCCTACAATATGATCATTTGCATTGTTCCAATGGAGGTTGAAATCACCTAAGAAAATATGAGGAACTAGGGAGTTGGAATTGGATCCCATGATCGCCATAATCTCATCAATACAAATCAAATTATCACCTGGGGGGTGGTAAAAAATGTGTAACTTACAGGTGATACGCTTAGAATCTAAGATATTGATGCAAAGATAAACGAACGAGGATAGCTCAATGGAGTCCACTTGTTTGACTGATAGTGAGTTACAATAAATGAAGGCTACCCCTCCACCAAGTTTCCCAATCCTATCAAGTCGGATTAGATCATGGGAGGGAGGAACCAGTAGATCGAGAATGGGAGATGAGGAGCTATTTAGCCAAGTTTCTGTGAGGACCAAAATTTCTAAGTCGTCATCTAAAATGGGATTGAAAATATCAGTAGCATGTTTGCTGGCAGATCTACAATTTAAAAGCCCACCTTCAGCTTGTTGAACGAGGGGATTGAAGCAGTCAGTCCTAAATTGATATTTGTGAGGTTATCTCTGTTAACAGCTCTGTTATTAAGTGTAGGTTCTCTGAGGGGGTTGGTTACAATGGTTTGAATAGCGCTGCAACTATTGTCAGAATCCAGGGCATAGGATATAAGAAGGTCATCTATGTCAGTGTCTGAAAGATTATCGCTTGGTCTCTTTGACCCAGAAAGGGAAGATAAACTACCAGGAATGGTGTTAATCGGGAGTGAGACACTGGGTGTAAGTCTACTAGGTTGGACATAGTTTTGGTTGTGTTGAATAGAGTTGTCAATAGGAGCATTCATGGAGCAATCATTTCTCGTTTGAAGACTGATTAGATTCACTTTGTCATTGGTGGCTCTGTGTAGGATAAGAAGATCTTTTGTGATGGTTGAAAGATTAAGCATATCGTCCTTAAGATGAGATAGGCCGGGAGCTAGCTCATTAATTTGATCAATCAGGAAAGAGATGGGAGATTATGTAATAGGTGTTGGCGTATGAACTGTTTGGGCAGGCGAACTGTCGTAGTATCAATATGCATGTCTATTGTAGGAATGGTATAGTAGCTCCCCCCTTGAGGTTGGGGAAAGGTCACTGAGTTCAGTAATGGGATAGGCGAGATGAGTGTAGCCACTGTAGGGGTTCCTTCAGATAATGTTGTAGGTAGTAGGTGAGTGGAGTCTAAACCATCCTCTATGTGTGATTGTATAGGCAAAATGAGTGTAACAGATGTAAGAATTCCCTCAGATGTTGCAGCGGATAATAGGTGAGTGGGGACTAGGCGATCCCCTGTGTGTGAAGGAAGGGGGAGGGGGACAGTATTGGAGACATCCAATTTAGTGCCCCTGAATACTTCATTGTTGTTAATTAGTAACCATCTGTGACACCTGGACAAGGTATGATGTCGTCGTGGGATCGTGCCTGGTCATGGGCGTTTCTAAGGAAGTGAGGTTTCTATAGCGTGTGCCGCCTTGAGACACTACATTCCCGATCAATGGGCGTGGTTCGGGAGGGAATGACCGCGACCCGTGGGCGGAGAGCATGAGTGCCTTCAGCTCTCCTCCCCGCTTGTGGGTGTGGTAGACGTGCTGAATAACTAACGTGCATGCGTTCGATGCGCATGTGTATAACGCGCATGCACGTTGTGTCCACTGTTTAAAGTCAGGCATTGCCTGGACTTGCAAAACGCATCTGCGGGTGCCTGCGCTCTGATAAAGGCAAATCAAACGCTAAAAATGTGTTGGCATCCTACTTGTCACATTTACAAATAAATTTAAGCCCAACATAGTCCATGTTTCTATGGCAGTGTAACTGTAACAGAGGATATTAGAGGTGTTGCTGATCTCAGTGTGGGCACCATGTTTCATCATTTGTACAAATACATAGAAAAGTTAGCCAGGCATTATTGTTGCGTAATGGTTGATGTGTCTCATCACCAAGTGGGGGCGCATGATGTAAATGTATCTAAGCGGTACAAACAACCAGTATTACCCAGATGGGGTTATGTGGGCGGGCAATTCTCTTTCCTGTTTTTTTTTTTTTATAGGCCATGGATACATGGCGTGCATTCTGATTCTGCCCATGTTTGAATGATGGGAATAATAAGACGAGGTGTGTGGTTTAGGTATGCAATTTCAACATATTCACAGAGTGTACCCATTTAAGTACTCCATTTCAGAGCTACTTATGTAGCTATGTTAGCTCTTGATGTTACTTTGTTTTGGGAGCGGGTATGGCACTGTAGACGGGTTACCGTGCCAACTGCAGCCATGGGATTTCGTTATTCAGGCCTGTGTCCCATGTGCTCAACCGGTATACCCAACGTTGTTCCCTGACGTGCAGGTTTCTACTGATGTCCGTTTTTTGTTTTTTCATAACTTCCAGTACCACCCATTGCAGATCTGATTCCTTGTGGTTTAGGTCTAGGATGTGTTTTGTCAGTCTGGTATTCGATTTTTTAACACCAGATTGTACTTCGGTGTTCTTTGATCCGTGTCTTTACTTTCCTTGTCGTCATATCCACTGCTGAAATGGCTGCAGCAAGCATGAATGAATCACCTACTTTTTTCAGACATAGGTGAACTTATACTAATGTGGAAGAGGTGTATAAAATTATTTGAATCATATCTGATTGCTATAGGCCATAGTGGATGTTCTCCTGTGAGAAAACAACACATACTGTTTCACAATCTAGATACAGAGGGCAGAAAAGTCTTTGAAAGTCTTCCTGATCTGAAGAATGCGGTTGAGGATTCAAGAGACAGTGATGTTTACGTCATTACCATAAAAATATTGGAACTACAATTTAGGGAGAAAATAAATGTGGAACTTGAGAGGCATACATTTTTGGAAGATCTCAAGAGAAGAATGAGAAAGTTAGTAGTTACATTGCTATTCTACGGGTGTTAGCAGATGCACGCAAATTTGAAGAGTTAACTGATTCTCTCATTAGAGATCAATCAGTGTGCTGTACGAATAATTCAAAGATTCAAGAGAAACTTCTTGTGGGTAATCCAAATTAAAGGATGCCATAGATATTGCAAAAAAAGTAGAACACACTTGAGAGGGCATTAGGGAGGTAGTAAATGAAATCACAGAGGACCAAAGAAATGTGCCAATGGTAAGAAAAAAAAATAGAACAGATAAGGGACGATAACAAATAAATATAAATAAATATAATCAGGAACACAAGCTAAAGTGTTTTAGATGTGGAAGCACAGGACATTTAACAAACAATGTGAACCGTCTAGCAAGGACCGCGTTATGTAGGAAGTGCAGTCGTACGGTGCGTTTTGCTTGAGTATGTAAAGATCTAAGTAATAAGGTAGTCAGTAATATTGAAGGAAGTGAGGATGAGAGGGGTAGATTTGTATTCTAGGTAAAATAAATGAGCTACATGATGTAAAAATAACTTAGAAGGTCAGAAATCAAAGTTTTTGCAAATTCACAGTGATTGTTTTCATTCTAATTTTGACACAAGTACTCTTACTTTTCAAAAGCCAGATGTGATACTGGTAGGTTACAATACAGATCCAATACCCCTTGAAGGAATGGTAACCATGAGGATTTCTTTTAAAGATAGAAGCATGGTAGGGAGAGTGTACAAAGCTAAAAAGGGTTCTAATCTTCTGGGATTCTGACATCAAAGAGTTTTGTGCATCAAGCTGGGCCCTACGGCAAATAGAATGGAAATTCTGGTTGAAAGATCTGTGTGTAGTGCTGAATTGTTGGATGAGATTCCGGATGTTTTCACTGACAAGCTAGGGCTGTTAAGAGAGTTCCAACATACAATAAACTGAAAGAGAATGCCAGACCAGATGCACATAAATGCAGTACCATACCACTCAAAATGAGGGGCCATTAATCTAACAGCTGGAAAGGTACCAATGAAAGGAGTGATTGATCCAATTGAGTGTGCAGAATGGGTTGCTCACATAGTAATAGTATTGAAATCTAATGGTAAAGCTACTAGATTGAGCATAGATGGAGGAGAATTTAATGCACATAGCTGGGTAGATTGCCATCCCCTACCCAATATTAACGTAACTTTGAGTATGATAGGTGATGCAGATTTTTTCTCAGCTATCAATCCATCTTCTGCGTACCACCAAGTGGAGCTCCACCCAAATAGTAGACCTTTGCCTTCATTCATTACAACTTTGGTGCATACAGGTTTTGTGGAATGCCTTTTGGTCTTGCATCAGCAGTGGCAATTTTTTAGAGACTAATGCGGCATGTTTTTAAATGAGTTGAGAATGTACTATGTTAGAAGGATGATCTGTTAATTTTTGGGAACACGGAAGAAAGGCACAATGTGATCCTCAGGTTGGTACTAAATAAACTTACACAAGCAGGTCTCACTTTAAAGAAGGAAAAGTGCCAAATTGGTGTCAGGTCTATCATGTACTTAGGACATTTGCTGTCAAAGAAAGGTGTAAAGCCTTCAGACACTCCTCCACCGTCTGGGACAACACCTGGTGGCCTTCCGCCCTTGGAAACCCACCCACTCCAACGAACCATGCCCGAACCCTCGGCATCATCCTAGACTCCTCCCTCACCATGACCCACCAGATCAATGCTGTCGCCTCCACCTGCTTCAACTACCTCCGCATCCTCCGCAAGACCTTCAAGTGGATCCCCACAAATGCAGAGAAACCATCACCCACACACTCATAACCAGCAGACTGGACTACAGCAACACCCTCTATGCCGGAATCAACAGAACCCTGCTACACAAGCTCCAAACCATCCAGAACACTGCAGCCAGACTCGTCCTCGGAACCCCACGACATGAGCACATGACCCAACACCTACAAGACCTCCACTGGCTCCCCGTCGAGAAGAGAGTAACCGTCAAGCTACTCTCCCACGCCTACAAATATTCACAACATTGGACCCAAATACCTCAACGAGAGAGTATCCATCCACGTACCCAAAAGGAACCTCCGCTCCGCCGGCCATCGCCCTGGCAGAGACCCCATGCATCTGCAGAACCAGAGCAGGCAGAAGAGCCTTCTCCTACATCGCAGCAAAGGCCTGGAATGAGCTCTCAGTCAACATCAGACGCTCTGTACTCTGCACACCTTCAGGAAGTTCCTCAAGACCTGGCTCTTCGACTGATCCGGAGCTGCACTCTCCCCCACCCCCCGACAGCACCTTGAGACCTTCACGGGTGAGTAGCGCGCTCTCTAAATCCCTGATTGATGATTTGGTTGAAGCAATCAGATTATCTCCTACTACCAGCAATAAAGGGATCAAATCAGTTTTAGGACTATCAAAGTACTATGTAATATTTTGAAAAGGTTTTGCTGACTTCACGTACCCTTTGGGAAAGCTATTAAAAAACCATGAAAAATGTAATTGGGATACTGACTGTCAAAATGCTTTTATCCGGCAAAAAAACAGAAATCACCACAGATGCAAGCACAGTATAGGGAGGGGTCACTCTCATTGAAGTGGTGGATGATGAAGAGAGAATTGTAGCTTTTGCATCAGAGCACTATCTGAGCTGAATCTATGAATTCAGTTGTAGAAAGCGTGCGTGCTATTTGGCAGTGTGGCATTTCAGATATTTGCATGGGGCATTCCTTTTACTTTAAGGGCTGATCATAAGCCATTCATCTCTGCATTTTGTGAAAAAACTTTAAAAGATTCACACCCAGAATTTACTGGTGGTTACTGGGTTTGAAAGGTTTCAAATTCAAGATGGTGTACATTCTGGGGGTAAAAACCTAGCTGCAGATTGTTTGTCTAGACATCAATTTCCAGATACAGGGAGGGAGAACAGTAAGGTAGAGGAATTTGTTGTGGCATCTATCTCTGAGGTAGTCAGTATGGAGGAATGGAAAGAATAAACGGGAACAGACCAATTATTAAACATGATTAAAGAATTGGTATTGAAAGGATGACCCCAGAGTTGCTCTGAGTTCAATGATGCTGTAAAAGGTTATTGGGAAGTATGGAATAAACTTTACATTAAATATGAACACTTATATAGAGGGAGTGTTAGACTTGGCATTTCTTGGCATGGTTACCCCTGACTTGTTGACTCTACCTCCTCTATTTTTGATGCTGTGATGGATTTTGTTTGCTGGCTTAGATGTTTTGGGCACTTTGCCACTGCTGATCAGTGTCAAAGTGCAAGTGCTCACTGTATAAAGTGTTATGGTAATTGGTTGTCCGTGATTGGTATGTTTGTCCTACTAGTAAAGTCCCTAGTACAGTGCATTATGTGTGCCAGGGCTGGTAATGCAAAATGCTACTAGTGGGCCTGCAGCACTTATTGTGCCACCCACACAAGTAGCCCTAAAAAGAGATCTCAGGCCTGCCGCTGCAGTGCCTGCCCGCAGTTTGTTAACTGCCTTGTTGTCCTGATAAGTGCACCTACTTGTCAGGCATTACCTTCCCTTTCTATGCACATCAGACACCCCTATAGTAGGCCCAAGGTACCCCCCTGGGCAGGGTGTGGTGTATGTGAAAGGTAGGACATGTACTGAGGTGTGTACCATGCCCTGACAGTGAAATACTGCCAAATTCGTTTTTCACTGTTGCAAAGCCATCTTGCCCATAGGACAGAATGGGGAATGCTGTGTCACATGTTTCCAACATATCTTCCCATAGGCATAAGATGAAGAGATGGAGTTTAATATGCCTGAACTCAGAATTTAATAACACATCTTTTTGTGAAGATGGTTTTTAAATGGTGTGTTTAGAAAGCACGCTTTTAGAAGTGGCTCGTTTCTTGTCTTAAACGATCCTGTGTGCCTCTGCCTGGTTGTGTATTGACTGTCTGGGTTTGGATGTGACAGGGTCTGGGGAGTGTCCTGACACCACAGAGGAGTAAGTGAGACAGCAACAGGGTGGCCTGCATTTGATGTGAGGGGAGGAGTAGCCCCCTGGAAGTGAAGAGAGCTGTGTTGCTGCCACCAAAGGATGGCTCCCCCTCCTGCTGAGCTTCTGGGGCCCAGACCCTCGCTATCAAGAGGGTGTGCACTGGCAGGAAAACACCCAGATCTGGTTTGGATCGGGCTCAGAGCCCGCTGAACACAAAGACTTCAAAGGCATAAATGTAAGAGCTGAAACCCCTGAACTCAAGACTGAACTCAATCCTGAAAAAGGATTGAAACTACTTTGTGATCAAGAGGAACCTCTGCCAAGAAAAACCAACTGAAGAGACTGAAGAGAAGGGTTTCCCTTTCTGTGTGTTCTGTGGCTGGCCTGCAGTTTGCTGATTTGACAAAGAAGAGGACAAGGGACTATGCTGTGTGCTGTGTCCCCCTGCTTGAAAGGACTTTGCTGTGTGCTGTGTCCTGAAGTAACTTGTGTCCAAGGGCCCGAGAGTAGTTGGCTCCCTGTTTTGGAAACTCAGGAACATAAAGGTTTCCAAGTGTGTCTCACCGACGCTGTGTGCATGTGCTTTTTGCAGTCTGAGAACGTCATGAGAACTGCCCCGTGACCGTGTGCCCCGGAGTAGTCTTGCGCTCTGCTTTGATCGACAGTGTGACCAGAAGTGCTGTGATTATTAGCGCCATCGGCCTGGATGGTCATCCCAAGGGGGAGCCATGAGAAATCACCGCTGCCAGCCCGAGACTGACTTTGCCAAGGCAGGAGTGTCTCAGCGACGCTGTGTGCGTGTGCTTTTTGCAGCCTGAGACCGTCGTGAGAATTGCCCCGTCACTGTATGTCCCGGAGCAGTCTTGCGCTCTGCTTCGATCAACAGCGTGACCAGAAGTGCTGTGATCATTAGCGCCATCGGCCTGGACCGTCATCCCAAGGGGGAGCTGTGAGAAATCGCCGCCACCAGCCTGAGCCTGCCGTTGCCAAGGAGAGACCTGTGAACCTTCATCATCGTGGGTCCGAGGTCCTTTGCCCAAGATGAACGGAGTTGCGCCGGGAGCCGATCAGCTGCAAGGCCATCACCTGGTAGCACGACTCTCACTGCTAGGAGTAGCTGCCGCCAACCCGAAGCCGCACAGCGTGACGCCCAAGCCGCAAGGAGAGGAGCGAGAGACTGCACCCCCCAGGTAACGCTACGCGAGCGTGAGTGTGTCGCCGCCTGGGGCTGAGTACGTGTTACGAGAGACCGCTCTCAGCCTTTCCCATCTCTGCAGCGTGAGCCTACGCTCAAGTCAGTATCGTGGCCCGTCCGCGCCGAGGAGGGGCAGTACCGGGATCAGATTGGGGAGCTGCACTTTGTTTCCTTCGTAACAGGATTGGGGGAATATTTTGGCAACCGCTGACCGAGAGTCAGCTTGGAAAGGCAGAGAGACCTTCATGAGCACCGTGATCGGTGCCGAATTATTGTTACTATCCGCATTAGTACCTGCACTACGAACTGCCTAATTGCTTGTTTTACGATCCGCATTAGTACGTGCACTACGTACTGTCTTATTACTTGTTTTATGATCTGCATTAGTACTTGCATTAAGGACTGCCTTATTTTCTGCATTACGAATTGCATTATGAATTGCATATCATTGCATTAGGACTACCTTAGATCATCGTGAACTGCTCATTAATACCGCAAGAACCTACGAGTGATTGTTGGTCTAATAACCGGCCCAGTGAAATATTCTGAATACGCATATGCTGGATATTTTTATTGTTTGGTCTCATCGTATTTCTTCTTGATAAAGTTTCTGCTATTTTCCTAAATCAGTCTGGTGTCCATTTATTATCACTGTGTTACTGGAAGTGTGGTTACAAATACTTTACACATTGCCTTAGAGATAAGCCTGGCTGCTCATGCCAAGCTACTGGGGGTGAGCAGGGGTTATCTAAGAGTGTGTCCCCCCTTTGCCTGACTAGAAGCAAGGGTCCCTATTTGGACTAAGATACCTACCTCAGCCAACTAGAGACCCCCAGTTCTAACAGGGAGCAAGTTGGTTCCACCGGAAGGGTTGAATGAAATACTTATTAATCTTGCTCATGAAGGTCAACTAGGCTGCAGTTTAACAAAAAACAAAGCAAGATAACTTTACTGGTGGCAGCGCAAGGATTCCATGGTTGAAAACAGGATAAGAGAGTGTGTGAGTTGTGCATATAGTGACAAGAGCAAGCAAATTACACACAATCCCACATCTGTTGCGTATATACCCTCTACTCCTTGGAACAAAGTTACTTTGGACATTATAGGACCTATGAGTTGTAGTTGCCTTGGGGTAAGGTTTATTTTGTTCTTAGTTGATTATTATCCTAAATGGGTTGTAATCAAACAGGTGGACAACAAACATTAATGCCAGCATGGTAATCACATTTTTAATTGTGTTTTCTACAATCAGGGTATAGCCCAGAATATTGTCACTGACAATGGGGTAAAGTTCTTATCTACGCAAATGAAAGAATTCCTCAGAGGTCTACCTATAAGACATCTGCCAACTGCTCTATACTGTACTATAGCAAATGGTTTGGTTGAGCGTATTAGCAGAATAATTAAGGGCTTTATCCAGGATAATGTGGCACGTGGTTCTAACCTAAGAAGAGCTACAAATTAAATGATTTAGTCCTACCACATTACTCTTCATTCAGTCACTGGGTTCTTCCCTTTTTATAGTTAAAAGGGAGGAATCCTGGCAGCAAATTGGGGCAACAGTGGTTAAAAGGTAACACTACAGCTGTATTAAACAGAGAAAGAATAATGAAAAAGTTACATACTTACCAACTGAAATATTTGAGTAATTATAAAAGCAAAGTAAGCCATAGTCAAGTGAACTGGGAAGAAGGAGATGTTGTAAGAGTAAAATTACCAAGATCAATTCATACTGGTTTCTCAAAATTGCCAGCTCCCAGGAGAATTTGTGAGGTAATGAGTAATGTGTGCTGACTAGAAGGGGAGTGATAATTAACACAGGAAATGATGGCACCTGCAATGTGTCATATTGTAGGGCATAACATGAAAACTGAACGATGCAACAGGTAGGGGAAAACCCCTAAAAACCCTTCGAATAGGACCAAAAGTCCAAATGAATTTAGCCCAATCCTGTGCACACATATCTGTGTGATTTGAAAGTTGAATCCGAAGTTGAAAACAAGGTCAATAATTCTTTTTGTGAGAATTCTTATTCTTTATTCCAAAGAACACCACAAGGTCCAGCCAACACGTGTTTCGTCTTTGGCATAACCCTGGGTGGAGAACTACGCTCCGTTCGCGGAGTTTGCGGATTTTCAGCAACTTCGCACTTCGCTACGAGCGCGAAGTTGTCGACTACTTCGCAATCTACTGTGTAGTGTAGTAGTTTTTCTTCTTCGCGCGCTCAATAGCATTCTCGCTTGCGCGGTAATGACTTATCGTGGTTTTGCGCTCGCTTTCTCGCTTTTCTCTCCCGGTCGCGTTCGCTACGATGTTTGGAATCCGGCCGCACAATCCCATTAGACTGTGAGAACGCGATAACGTCATTCGGACGCGCGAACATGTCATTAGGACGCGCGATCCTCCTTGCAGCGCCATGGTGGTAAGATCACGTTTCCGAACACGCAGAAACTGCAATCTGGCACAGAATATCTCCCGAGCATGTTAAAATCTTCTAAAAAATTTTCATTTAACCCCTCAGAATGTGATTTGGCTGTATTTGTTTGGGCTAGGAGTCCTCTTTTTGTTTCTACTCTTTTTTTCAAGAGAAAGGAAGTGCCCCTGAGTCTCCAACTTCCTGTTCCTGTCCACCAGGCTCCTCCCAGTGCTTTGTCCATGTGGTGTTGTTCACTTTCATTTGAATTTGGACTTGATAGGTTTTATTTTTCCATGCCCCACCCACTTCCATAGTGTGCTTATAAGTTAGCAGAGTGTGTCTAACAATGATATGTTCATTTATGCAATTTCGTTTCTATTCTAACAATAGTTATTCATTTATGCGTGTGACATTATTACAGTTTTCTTAGCTTAGCCTGTGTGCCACCATTTTGAAGCATCTCCCTTTCTGTGCGAGTTGCACTTGCTCCTTCCCCCTCCTGTAGGAATAGGAATATTCCACATGTCAGCAGTTTTGCCTCTCGGCCCACTGTGACTGAAACTACTAGCGAAACTCCCTTATCAAACTGTTCTCATGTGCTGGAAATGCTAAAGCCTGGCTCCGTGTCCTTGGGAGGTGATAACAGAGCAGATGCAGATGCCTCTTGTATGAGGCCATTGTTCACCCTCTCTGGGGTCCAGTACTTTTCCACTGTAGGCGTTACTTTTCCACTGTGGGCGTGTTTTTCTCTGTTTTTGTATTATAATGTGTTACTGTGATGATATGAATCAGTCCTCTCGATGCATTCTCTAGAGTGCAGACCTGACAGGGCCCATCTATAGATGAACATTTGTATTCAATAAATACATTACTAATCCTTCTCCACTGCCTGGCTGGCTTATTATATGAGAATGATAGATGAGTGAGGTAAGTCGCTCAGGTGGATTTGAGCCACGCTTATCAGATGGCACCCCAGATGGGACTCCGTGATAAGGATCTTTCTCACCCGTAAGTGGGTAGCAGAAGGCCGGGGACCCTCTGGTCGGCACGGTGGGCCCGGGTACCCATTTTGATGCCGAGCTAGGTTCTCGCAGCGCTGCCCCACCCTGCTGATCGGGAGAGGTCCTGGTTCATGATCCTGCACCGGAGTCCAGAAGGCGGAACCTTGGAGCTGACCGTGTTGGTCCCAGCAGCCGGCGGTGGAGAACGGTGAAGGTCGGTTCTGCGAGCAGAAGGTGAGTGGTCCGACTGTTGATTGAGGGAGCTGGGATGCTCCATGAGACTGGTGTGTCTCTGAGACCGGTGTGTCTCTGGTGATTGGAGGAGCCGGTGTGCTCCTGGGGCTAGTGTGCTCCGGGGAACTCAGAGTGCAAGTGGCGCTCTGACAGACTATTGGTGATGAGGGTTTCGGGTGGATGTCTGTTTTAGAGCATCAGACCGGGTGGTACTGAGACTGGAGTGTGGCTCACCACGGTTAAATACTGGGAAAGGACCCAAACCCCTGGTGTGAGTCATTTGAGGGAAGAGTCCCAGATCTTCCGGGGTAAAGTGCGCAACGGTCTGCAGTGCCGCCCGGGTGGCGGATGTGTCCTCCAACATCAGAACAGTTAGTGTACTGTTCGGTCTGCGGTAGGGTCCAGGTTCCCCAGGACTTGGTCGACGGGCCTTGTCCCATTATGGTAACACGTGTTTGGCAGGGACTCAATGCATAGGAAGTGCGTGTGCGTGTGTGGTTGTGTGTGGAGATAGTTGTTTGGTTCTTTTGTGCCTGGGTATGTGTGGGTTCTTTGGCGGTATCTGATTGAGTGAGTTTGGTGGTGTTTGATTGAGTGTGCAAGATGCCGTGTTTCAGTAAGTTGCAATGTTTTAGGTGTTGCTGCAGTTCAACTGATGTCAGATTGGCCAAGAGCCAACCCGCTCCTGTAGAAGACTCTTGATTTTGTTTAATATTTCTGATGCAGTTAAGATGGATCACTTGCAAGAGAGATCGTTTGCTAGGCACTGCTGTCAGAGCATGTTTGATTTCCTAAGGTTGTGGCAGAAAGAGGAAATTTTAGTTTTAAAAGAAGACAAAATGTGTACACTTAAAGTTGCTTTTAGTGGCTCAGTGAGCCAATGTGAGCAGTGATTAAGAGGATGGGGTCTGTATTTCATGTAACATGTTTTATTTTGTTATAAATTGGTTTGGGTTGAGAGCAGTCTGTGGGCTGCCTTTTGGTTGTGTAAATGTTTGTTTAAATGAAGTGAGTGCGTCTTGTTGCATAAGTTAGATTGTCTGGTCCTTGTGAGCTATCTGAGATGGGTGCGCCTGACTGTCAGTGTGTTTTTCGTGTAGTTTAAAAAAGTGCATGCAGGGCTGTGCCCTATGGAAAATAATTTGGTTTCTTCCATTCCCTCAATTTGTGAACAGTAGAAGATGGAGTAAAAGGGATTTGATTACCAGTAATTAGAATGTATATTAACCCCTTCTACGCTCATGACGAGCTCAGCTCGTCATGGGCGTAACCTGCGCTACGCGGATGACGAGCTGAGCGCGTCACGTAACGCTGTTTTTTTTTTAATCGCAGCGCGCAGCGGGAAAACCGCTAGCGCGCATGCGGTTAAAGACTTGAACATGTAATTAATGCGCAAAGCCACACTGTCTTATTAATGAAAATAGCATACATGCCTAACTCACCTAAATAAAGAGCCATACAGTGTCCAAAGCTGCATTTAAAGGGACTTTCATCCCTGCCTTTTTAGGTCAAAATCTAGCAGACAGAGCAGCTGTCTAGTTGCAAAATAATTCTTGGGAGCGTGACCAAAGTTGACCTAGGAATGCATTCCGCCCATTGCTTACCATTGGCTTTTTGTTTTGACATTCACTTTTGCTTGCTTTCTTTTAGTAGGCTTTGCTTGTTTTATTCCATTTGGTTTGTTTGTCCTTAAGGTGGAGCATATCCTCTGTACAATCTCAATGATTTTTTGCTCCTAAGCTTCACCAGTATTTACTTTTCGGCACTAGTTTTTAGGTCTCGCTAGAGTCAGCGCAACCATTGGACTGGCTAGACATTTAGTAGCTGGCTTTTAAAAGTGCTACTTTTACCAGCCACCAGCTTGCTGTCACGCGCACAAGCCCACGGAAGGTGCACAGCTGCCATCTGACTTTCGCGCCACTCGGCTGTGTCAGTTTCATAGGCGCGAGGCCATTGCTTGTTTAATAAAACTGTCTGCTGGCTTTCTCACAAGGCGCATAGGACTGCTTGTGGGCTCAGAGGCGCAAGGTGAAGCGGAGTGCACTCGGCACCAACGGAGCGCACACATGTGTTACCGGACTCTGCAATGTGCTACGTCACTGCGAGCACTCGTAATTCATCCAACAACTCGTGGAGAATGAGTCCTTAGCAGAGGGACAGCGCACGAAAACTGTTAAAGACGCTCACTCCTGGGGTGGAGAAAACAGGTCACCCGTTAGCAATGGACACCTGTTCTCTTGTAATTAGGGTGGCAAATACTGTGGGACGACAGTCCAAGGCACACATCTTGTCACTGAGCAAATCGGCCCGGGTAAAATCACACCGTCAGTCCGCAACACACTGACATCGCCATTTAAACGAGCATTCACACATGTTTTCATCAAAAGGGATGCACTGCCACGTGATACACATATGTGACGCAGATCTTTCACTCAAAGGCTTGTAACGCACACATTGGACAATGAACGCATGCACACAAACATTGCCTTGATCAAGCCATAAACGCTCACTGAAACCTCGCTCTCTCTGCTACATTACTTCTCTGTCATAAACACACAAGCACACGCGATCTCCCGCAAACACGTACACACACGCCCACCTCTCTCACATGCACTTTGTCACATATATCATTGCTTTCAAACATTGGCGGAACCTCCCGAGTGCAGGATGGTGGTGGAGAAATAAGCTATATCCGTCCTTCCTTCATCTTGCTTGTCTACACCTCCTCTTACTAGCACAGGGTTAAAACAGTTAGAAGTTTTACATTTAGTTTCTTATTCTTTCTCACTCTCTTTTCTGGAGGACATGGTATCCTAGACTATTTGACTCCCCCATGACAAGTTGTACATTGCATACGTGTACACCTTAAAATATACGGATGTATGATGGTACACCGCGTGCTTTCACAACGCATACCGTTACCACGCAGGTTTTACAACGCAAGTCGTTACAACGACTTGCGTTTGGGGGCACTAAATAGTGAATAGTTTAATTTACTATTCCAACTCCAGTCCCCGTGGATAGTAGGGAAGGTGTTGGATAGTAAATTAAACTATTCCCTATCCTACAGTGCCCTCCAGCGCAAGTCGTTGTAATGACTTGCGTTGTAAAACCTGCGTGGTAATGGTGCCGCATTGTGAAAGTTTCGTTATAAAGGATGTTTCCCAAATATACTGTTGTCAATCTTGGGCTGTGATGTTAGTTGAGATTTTTGTGCAATTAATGTATACGTAATTGTTGCTTAGATGTTGGTCTATAGCTTAAACTTTGCACGTTTGTTGAGCCCCTGCGAGGCCTCGACTGCTGCCTCCTAATTACATGATCACGCCACCCTCGGGTGATGTTTTATTTAAATGTATTTGTTAGTAAACTGGAGCACGCTGTAATGCTTCCACTCGTGTGGTGTGCTGAGGCAGAGTATTTCTGTTCCCATAGGTAGGCCGGCTGAAGGCCATGGCTCCAGCCGACAAGCGTTCTACTTAGATCTACCAGGGTCCCCGCCGGTTTCAGGTGCGCCCAAGTAGCACGCGCTGCTGTAGAAAGTCAGTGCAAGCCTCGGAAAGTGCCCCCCTACCCTGTTTAAACCTCTGCACTTGTGCGATCTCTATGATTGGTAGTCAGTTACCAGGTGCCATATTGTGGGGCCAATCCTGTCTTCTACCACATTTCCGATTTTTTTTTATTTCGACCTTTAATAAATATTGAATGTTGAACATCAGTGAGCACTCTGTCGTTAAAACAAGTCTATATAGGTATCTACAGGGTCGAATTGGTAATCCATTTAGGACCGGTCACAGAATGAACAAGCACTGGCATAGCCAATAGGTCTCGCCTTTTGGACCTTATAAGTGCTTAGCCATGCAACAGTTGATGTTGTTGAACCAAGGATTTTGTGCTGCATAACTAAACACTTATAAGGTCCCAAAGGCGAGACCTATTGGCTATGCCAATGCTTGTTTTCTTTTTTGTGAAGCACTCCATGAGTGTTCGTCTGCTTTCCACTTGTCACCTTTTCGTTGACTATTTTTCTCCCCACCACTATCTCCTGTCCTCTGTTTCTCACCTGCTTTTGTTTTCCCCTCCTCCCTTCTCTGCCTTCTCCCATCCCACCAGCTCCAGCCCTGCTTTCACAGAATCCCGGCCTCCATCATCCATAACCTTTTTCACTCAATTAAATTTTTCAGACGCTATCAGCTCTGCAAATTGGTCTCATAGGTGGAACCTACTAGTGTTTGTAGTGCTTGTTTTTAGAGTGTCTTATTAGAGAAAGGAGTAATCTAACTTTTGAAGTCACCTGAGGTAGAGGTATGTACGGGGCAGGTTGTCTTGGCAGCATTATAAAAGGATGCATCTCAGCAAAGCAGACAAGGTCTACCCCAGCAATCTGGCTTGCAATGATGCTCAGAACCCTCCCTCTCCTCTCATGCTTTAAAAGCATGTCCTATCACTTTGAAAGAAGTATCTTTGGTGGATGAATCTAGATTGTGCCATGTTCTGTGGCAAGTTGTGTGACCTAGTGCTGGGATGAATTGGTAACATGTCTATCAATATGATTTTTTGTGTGGAATATGTGACTTTTGGTGTGAATCTGTGCTGGTATGATGGTGCGTGCATTGGATGGTGTTTGGGTGTAATTGTATTCATCTGACTGTCAATTAGCAGTGGTTTGTGCATGGGAAGGTGTGTGCATGATGTGTTGTGTGGTGTGTATGTATTTTGTGTGTTTAAGTAATGGCATGATGGCATGTTTGTGTCTATATTTGCAGTATCATATTGTAAGAACCATTGGCAAAGCCAGTAAAGTCCCAAAGGTGAGACCTGTTAGCTTAGCAAATGATTGTTTGCTCTTCAGAGAGGGAAGTACGTTTCATGATTACTGCCTTGTGGTAAGCAATCCACAGTTCATAATCAGCTACCAGTCCCAAATCAAACACAGGAGCCTGGGCCGTCCTGCGAGATAAGGATTCTCCTGCTTATTGAATGGCAGATTTGCTTCACTATTAGGGGAATTACTTTTGATGCCCACCTGGGAGAGTGGAGGCGAAAGAAGCCCACGTTTAGCACTACATTTGGAAATGCTTCTTTCTCCAAGATCCCAACGTTAGAGGAATTGACTTTTAAAATACTGGTGATCAATGGTGGCTTCGAGAGAGAAGCTCTGCTTCCCACACCCCCCTTTTCATTGATAATTTATTTGATTCCAGCAGAGACTCCTAGGAGTCTGATCGAAGGGCTTGAGACATTCACAGATCCTGGAGTCACATGGTTCTATCTTTATGGACTCAAAGTAAATCACACCAGAGTTTTCACTCCACAATAAAAACAACAATTTTCTTCAAAAGTTAAGAAAAAGCTTTTTGTTTACAAAAGCAAATTTAAATACAATTTTTTTGACGTCGATGTCTTGACTAATGTACTCAGAGGGTATACATACTGTTATAATGAAGAAAATTATCCAGGTTTGAGGTAATACATAATCTTTATTACCAAATAACATCCATGTTACATCTTCACAGTAGGCACAAGACAAAGGCTCCAACTGTCATAACTGTTTAAGTGGAACTCAACATTCTAAAGGGTGAAGAAACAAAGGATAAAGAAGGGGGAAATACAGACTGTACCAAAATGATATGCTAGGATAATACGTATCCCTATACATAGCTAAATGATCAGGAAGAATAACCACATACCAGCAAAGAGGGTGATTACATTCTAATTACATCTTAATGAAATACAAGACTTCTCCTTCCCACAGGGAAAAATAGATCGACGTTAGATACTTGAATTTCATACATTACAGTAAATCACATTGGTTACTCCAGAATGTAGTGCCGTACAGGTTTTATGTACGGCTTTCTTAACTACATTTTATTTCCATTACGATTATTGCCATTCTCCTATGCTGCCACATCTACTGTGCCAGCATTTCTATCTTTCACAATTCTATCCATACTCCATGTTTGATCATCATCAAATACAATCACATTCCTCATTGCTTGGCCGTAATTTGAGAGAGGATAGCATACTCGCATTAGATTTGGAAATACTTACTCAGCTGTCACTGATTGTGCTACACACACCGTTATGGGACACATTTGCTGCCAGTAAAGAAAGTCAGCGTTTTAAGATTGGTGATCCTTGCGCTCTATGACTTCGGAACACTTAACTGGAAAGACCTAGCCGGGTCGGAAGGATAACTGTGAAGAAGTCCCTGGGCGTAGTACGCGTAGTCGCGCTATGCGAAGCTACGCGAAGCTAAGCGAAGACGTTCTCGCACTACGCGAGCTTCGCGTAGCTTCATGAGCGTGCGTAGTTGCTTGCTGGTCCCGTTCGTGAGCCATTTTTCTTGCTTGGGAGCGCGTTGTGTGTGTTCGGGGCGCAGTCTGCGTGTACGGGGGATTGTAGCGTGCGACCTTACCCATGTGGTGGACTATGGGCGCGGCCATCTTGTTTTTTCGCGTCCCCTATTTCCTCTTCCGGGTCGTGTACAACGTGTTCGCGCGGTGCACGTCTTGTTCGGGAACACAACTACTTGTTCACGCTGTCAAAGTGCGTGTTCACGGGAAATCGCGCACGAACTTACACACGTGGGCGCGACGGGCGCGGCCATCTTGTTTTTCACACTCTATGCTATGGTTCTGGGCCTAGTTTTCTATCCACCTTATATCTGTGCAATCTTTACCTATTTTCACAGTTTTTCTTACTTTTTTTACTTATCATCTATCTCTCTCTGTCCCTAAGTTTATATTTTGCATTTTATTTCTACTTTTCCACTTTTTTTTTAACTTTTCTACTTTTTTATTTTACTTCTTTATTTAAGCTCCTACTTCTTCCCCCTAACTTTTTTTCCTTTTGTTCTATTTTTTCTTTTCCACCTCCACCTCCACCCCAGAACCATGGCAAAGGGGAGCAGCAGAACCGGCTCGAAGGGCAAGGCGCCTGCGCCCAAGAGCCGGCTGCCTTGCGGCAGAATGCGACCTTCAGGGGTGAAGGCCCGGAATCTTTTCGGGGAGGCGGAGGTGGCCGCCCTTGTTTTTTTTATCCAGCGCCACCTCCCCTTGTCCTTGGCAGCAGGCGGCAGGCCAGGCTCTGGTTACCTCCCAGAGGAGCGTCACCGCCGGTGGGCGAAGGTGCGCCGGGCAGTCTTCTGCCGCACGGATATCCGGCGCACCCACCAGCAGCTGGCCCACCGGTGGGCAGACATTCTGGACAGGGAGCAGGACCTGTTGGACCTGCTAGGTGTCGAGGTCGTGGGGCTTGGTGAGTAGCTAGTAATATTAATATATGTATATATAGTAGTATAAGAATTGTGTATAATTCTTGGACGAATAAGTAACACGATTACTTGTGCGCTTAGTTACATTGCAGATCAATTCCGTCTCTTCTTCTGTGACCGTATGACACAGGTGCTGCTCGCTCGCCACTTCTCTTACTGGTTTGTAACTGTGCGCTAGCTTGGGCTGGTGATTATTGATGTTAGAGTTTACTTTAGAGAACTGAAGTTAGTTAATGCTATTGCTAGAGTCTAGTCCTTACATTGTCCTTTAGTGAAATAGTGGTGGATGGATAATATTAGTTAATATTTTCTTAACGGTCTGCATGACGCGGCGCCTCCTCTGTCACTGAATGCTTAGTTAGTTCTTATTTATCCCACCCCTCCATAGAACCGTTTTGCAGTTTGTTTACTGAGTGGTAGGCTTAGCAGCAATAGCATTGTCACGTCAGTCAGTAGCACTTCATATGACGCAAGCAACCAACAATTTCGTGTATGCACAAATTTATGCATGTGTCCTACTCCTCCATCTCATCTATGCATGTTTGAGCGCAAAAATAAAATGGAAATGCCGACTTACTGAACAATTGGCCCGGCTGGATTCTGGAATAGGTGGTGTAGGTCAGGAGGTACTGGCTTCGTTAGTATATTCTGCAATCAGAATGTTTATGGAACATTTGATTAGTGTTCTATTAGTAGACGGTCTGTGAATCCTGCAAGCCAGGAGTCATTTAGACTTCGAAGTAAATTTTATTGCAATTGTTGTTTCCTAAAATGTTTGAGAGGATTTTTGAATGATGTATTTGTTTCACAGCACTCAATGTTTCTCTTTCTTTATTATTTCTTACATGATCAGCACCACCCAGGGGCACGAAGACGGGGTCCGAGTCGGCGGGACAACCACCAGAGGAGCGCTCCTCTACCGAGGATCCTGCTGCTGGCCCCAGTAAGTCCTCCAGTGCTTATATTATTATGAATTATATTTCCCTAACTTTTTAACGCACCTTATTGTTTCAAACCTATTAAGCCTCCTTCCTAATTAAATGTTAGCTAAACCTTCTTTGGTCTTCAATTTGTTTTCCAAATTTTGGGTATCTAATGCCATCCCTGACTACTTTAAATTCCTTCAAACTGCCTCTGCCCGATGACTCTTTGTGCTACTACTATTAGACTGTCTTTAGCTAAGCTTGCCCTGTTGGCCACTCTTTAGTTAAGGTATTCTTTGGAATAAAGCTGTGATAGAATAGCTGTAGCCACTGGGTCCACTCCTGTCTTTTGCGTTGTCCTCTGTAATCTCTAGTCTTTGTCAATTCCCACCCCAAAAATGCGCAACCAGATGTTTGCCTACTCATTTTTGTTAGGTTATTATACTACTACTACTGTTGCGGTTATTCTCTGCACAGGCACATACAGAACTATGCACAAGAAAATAGGATGTTGGTGATAGGGAGGTTGGACCTTACTTACACCCTAGTCACAGAACTCAGTCAGAAGAACCCACAATTCAACGACAGTCTACCTACCTAAGTGTCTCAGTCATAGTCATTTGTCCCACTCCGTCCCGACCCCCACTAGAAGCTAGTTAGATATACCCAATGATTTTCTTACACAACCCAGAACAGAAGAACACCCTTTCGCTCACCCACTCGTTTAAGTCCACAACACCCCAGACACTCAAAATATACCACAGAGTCTATGTACAAGTTCAAAAACTTTATTTTTTTAACAACAAGCTTTGTATTGTTGTAACTTGTAAGTTGTTCCATGAAAAACATCCAGCTCCACCATGCAAAATAAAGAAGATTAAATACTATACATTTTTGTACAACTAGTGCACGATAGAGAACTGTGGGAATTGTGGGAGACCCCTCACCGTTGAACGTATACTGGTTACACATGCATCTTTCGAAAGCTCTGCTAATCTCTGGTTTGTAGAAGGCAATCTTCTCATCTGCCTAGGAGAAAAATGTTGCACGTTAGACAGTGAATAACTATGCCAGTTTATAGCAGTCATGCCAAAAAAGTGTAACATTATGGATAAGCAAAAGGGATTAACAATACTGTAAGTAAGTAAGTCAACCTCTTTAGTTGTATGCAACACTCATGTGGCCTCAAAGGTGTCTTTCTTACTGCAACAAGCTGCAAGGTAACAACATGGGCAAAACAGTAGACCCGGATCATTCTAAAATGGTTACATGGCTCAGGCTAACGTTCCAAAGACTAGAGTAGGAGTAGAGATTAGATGACCCTGGGGACCATCTAATAAAGTAAAACTAAACTCTATCTAATGACTGCTGTACAGTAGTACGCAATTTGGACTAGTTACACTTACAATGCTTTATGTTGTACGTAACTGTATTTTCAATCTTACTTCCTGGTGAAGTACAACTAGTAAAATAGGGGAAGTTGTGCAGGCATCTCAAAAGGTGTACTTGCTTTTATAGGTGCACAGTCACTACCAACGACCAGTGCCACTGCCGACGGGGCCAGCGGCGATACTAATGCCACCCAGGAGGGGGCAGTGGCTGCGGCACCTGCAGTAGCAACAGTGGGGGAGGAAACTTCAGCGGTGGGCGGTGGTAAGTTATATTCATTACTTATTTGCATTACTAGGTGGAAGGGGAACATTTCCCTCACTGTGCTATGAGACTTATTAAGAAAGTATGAATTTGAAATTGTACTGGACAATATACAATGGTTGAAGAAGACACCCTTTGCAGCATTACCAGCGTGAGTTGAGTAAACAAGGCCTCTTCTATCAGACTCCAACTCAGCTGTGAAAGTTATGGAGAAGACTAAAAATCAGATCAGATGACCTTGAGGGATGTGTTGAACAAAAAGGGAAAGAAGTGAACTAAGGAGGAAGGAGGAAGGACGAAAGACCATAGAAGGATACTTTGGAAGGTTCATGCACGTGGCTGATATGAATCCGATGCATGGGTTGTTGAAGGATGGGTAGATTTGGAAGGTGAAAGAGAAGATGCATGCCTGGTTGGGCAAAACAATATGGGTGCATGGATATAGTGGATAGCAAGAATCATGAGCGGAGTTTGTGACAATGAAACCTAAGGCAAGGAAGGAGTGGACGCATGGGTGGTTGTTGGTGAAAGTGAAACCAGCTAAGGCGATAATAAAGAATGATAGACATTTATTTTTATTGGTTGTTTTCCCCCTAAATGTATTGTATTCATCATAGGTGGAGACTGTCACTGGAAGCAGAGTCTTACTTTGAAAATATAAAAGGAGATACAAAAAAGACTGGTGTTCTTCTGTGTACTCAAGTCCACCCATAGTACTAGGGCCAGTATAATGCCAGAAAAAAACTTCAACAAAAGTTACAGGCAGGGGAAGCAGGAGGATAGATTAGATAGATACTAAAAGTTGCCACCATTTGTATGTACTGTGCTTGGTAGTGCTACTATGCCACTATGTGTTGAATTAATTTGGAAGAGTTTCAGTTACAATTCTGTTTCTTTTTTTATAGATACTCATACTCCTTCCCACAAACCATCAAGGAAGGAGTTGGCAGCCAGGGCCCGGAAAGAAAACTGCAGGCCATTGTTGAGGAGTACCATTGGCTGGTGGTTGAGGCCGAGGAGGAGGAAGAAGCAGCAGCTGCTGCTTCTACCAATGCCCCAGGCCCCAGCCAGGCCTCACCTGCAGGAAGACGGCGCCGTGGTCAGGCATCCGCTCACCGCCGGCATTTAGCAACATCTGCCGCCCCCCCACATGGATGCAAATGTAGGTGCCGTGCATTTCGGCAAAAGATTCTCCTCCGGGTGTCAAAGTTGGAGGATCAATTAGAGGAGCGTGTGCAGATATTGGTGGACAAACACCTTAAAGCCCGCCGATTGTGATGGACCCTGTTCATTTGCCCCTTTTTTAATACTTTTGTTGGTGGGTGGGAATTGGGTGTTGGGGTTAACTTATTTTTGTGGGACATTCTTTGGACTTGGACATTGGTTGGGGTTAGGGTGGAGGTAGGGGTGGGATTGGAGAGGACTAGGAGGATATTTTTTTATGTACATCAATAAATGTTATTTATTTTCAACGTACACATATGATGTTGTTTTGTGGTGGGGTTATTGTTGTACGTCACAAGGTTTACTCTACATGCAGGGCAGCGGCCAGTGTTTGATTGAAATAAGTTATTAATTGACCACATGTAACAACATCATGCCAACAGATAGATGCGGTACCCCTCACTGAGTCATATTTGTCCTATTTGTACTACCAGTTTCTCCTCCATTATACCTCCTAGCAAACTTCTCTTCTTACCTGTGATTGATGATGATTAAGTTTGGCACTGCAAGCAAAGCCTAGTTGTCAGGGAAGAGGAGCTCGTCCTCAAACCCTGGTGGTTCTTCCGACAGAAGTAGGTCCTGTAACCCACTAATTATTTCTTCCGACTCGCTCTCCTCTTCCAGCTCTGATTCACGTACTTTGTAGTCTGGTGGTATCAAGTGCTGATTCATTTTTATCATGGTTAACCTCTCCACGCTTTTGGGCGAGAGACTGGTCCTTTTCACAGTCACAATGGCACCAGCAGCACTGAAAACACGCTCAGAAGAGACACTTGCAACAGGGCAAGCTAGATACTTTATCGCCAGCCTGCTGAGCAGTGGCCATTGGCTTCTTGTCCTATACCAATACACCAATGGGCTTTGCTCCATGAACACCTCTGTTGTGTCATCCAGATAGGCCTGGACCAACCGCTCAATGTTCATTGGTGCTCGGGTTTGCTCGTCCTCTTTTTGCTTTGCGACAGCAACGGACTTACCCATCCCTTTCTGTAGAAACCAAGCAGCTATTTTTTTGCTTGTGTTTGATGAATCAGATCCTGTTGGTGCGGTTGTTGGTATTATTTGTGTTGGTGACTGCTGGGAAGCAAACACACTGCTCGCATGCTGTGAAGAAGAACTTGACTCTGTAGAATGCTCATGCTCAGTAGTACTTGCACTGTCCTGGGCTGGCACTGGCAGGCCTCTAATTGAGAGCCGTTTGTTTTCTAAATCAGTGGCTTCCTCGGCTATTACAGTTTTGTACTTGGAAACATCCCCTTCTGAAAAAGGAATTTCTGCATTACTGTTCACAAATAATTTGTACCGTGGATCCAAAATTGTGGCAGTTATGTAATGTTGATGCAACACAATCTTATTTTGAATCCTTGTATTCTGAGATAAGCGGCCGGCTAAGGACTTCGCCAATTACATGCTTCAAGTTTTCCTTCAACACCTTCGTATGTTTCAGACACCTCCTTCAGCTCTTGCTCCAGCATGTACAACAATGGGATAGCTTGGCTCATAGTACAGTCCTCCCTGCTGACTGCACGTGTGAAGACCTCAAAAGGAAGTAGCATCTCTGTCAGGCATTTAATGAGGTCCCATTGCGACATCTCAACTGTCATGGCTTTAATAACACCAGTTGGATCCCCTGATCTTCTTGTCATGACATAAGCATTAAGTGGTATGCACTGCTCAAACAGCCGATCAAGCATGTAATAAGTAGAGTTCCAACGTGTTGGTACCTCCTGGATGAGTGCTTTCACTGGCATTCTATACTCACGTTGAATGACCCGTAGCTGCTTCCGGGCTTTAAAAGAATGATTGAAATGCGTGCAGATTCTTCTGCAAATGGTCAGTAAGCTGCTGACTTTGCTTTCATTTTTCAGAAAGTCTTGAACCACAATGTTAATGCAGTGTGCCAAACACGGGACCCTAAAATAGCCACCATCTTCCATGGCCTTAACTACATTAATGCCATTGTCGGTGGCAACAAACCCAATATGGAGGCCTCTTGTTTGCAGCCATTCAAATACCTTGCTGTTAAACTCATCCAAAATGTTTTCAGCAGTATGCGATGTCTCCATAGCAAACATGGCTACAGTAGCATGTTTGCGAGTATCATTAAAAATCTCAGTAGTGTCAATGCCTGTAGATATCTTGTCTCTAACACCTGTAAAAGAGATCCAGTGTGCAGTGGTGCACTTGTAATCAGTGGCTTGGCTACTGGTCCACATGCCTGTTGTCAGGTGGATACTATGCACAGCACTCTGCTGCAAGGCTTTTCCAAGCAATTCCAGCACGTCGTGGTGTAGTGCTGGAACAGCAACACTGGCAAAATAGTAGAGGCTGGGAACATTCCATTTTGGGCAGAGGGTTGACACAAATTCCAGGAAACCCACCCCTTCAACAAAAGAAAAAGGGAGAAGGTCCAGAGCTAACATTTTAGCAAGCTTAGCATTGTACAAACGTGCTATTGGGTGGTTGCGCTCGTACTTTCCCTCCTGCCTAAACATGCTAACAATGGTACGCTGCTTGGTATTTCTTTCTGTTGTGCCCGATGCTGTCATTCGCGTCGTAGACTTTGCACCCGTACTCCTTGGTGTCTCCGGGTTACTCTTACTCTGGTGCCACAGAGATGTTGCTGATGCGGAGGATGTGGGATCTACCACTGCAGTGCAGGGGTACTTAGTGCACCACTACCAGATAGAATATCTCCCTCTTCTTCCTGTTCGACCTGTGGACCTTCTACTGCTTCCCCACCAACATTAATGGTTCCTGCTTTTATGAGACGTAGGTGGTCCTCCCACTTGATTGCGTGGTGTTTTTTCATATGGGTCATTTGGCCTCCGGTACCATAGTCTGTACCAAGCTTACCACGACTAACAGAGGAATGACAAATGGAGCATATAGCGATGTTCTCCTCATTTGCGCTAACTGTAAAGAAGTCCCACACTGGGGAGCTTAACTTTTGTCTCCTGCTAGAGGTGCCACTTCCAATGCCGGATGAACTGGAGGTTGTTGTGTGGTGAATTTCACTATGTGGCTGCGCAGTAGTACCACTACCTACTTCTGCTGAGGTGGAACTTGTGCTGGATGTAGGACGCTGCCGGCTGTGTGCAAATGTAAAAATGGAAGATGGAGGTAGTTTTGGTGTGGCCTGTGTTGGTGGTATGCGTGCTACATCCCTAGTCGCAGCCATTCTTGATAGGGTTAAAATGTTGGTCTCCATGTCCTCAGGGCCAGGAGTAATGCTTGTGATGACAGCGCCAGGACACCTCCGGGTAACAGTGAGCTTTAGAAATGTGAAAAATAAATACATAAATAAATGACTGGGTCTGACTCATCATCACCATCATTATCCGGGTGCTCAACATCGCACTCCATAAGTGGTAGGCTTCCTAGAACCTTCCTTTTCCCTAGCCTGGTCTTCTTGGGATGCCTCTCCCTCTCATACTGAGATTGTTGTGGCTCCCAATTGAGATCACGATCATCAGAAGGGATGCTTGGCGAAGAACTCAATGGACTAACCCTCCTTTTCCTTGGTGGGGATTTGGAAAACAATAGATCTCCTGCATGAGGTGCTGCCTCGTCTTCTTGCTCTGCATCAGGCTCAATTTCCTGAACTGCCCCGACTTCGGCAGGAACAACAACTACTATTGCCGGTGGTGGTTCTTGAACAACAACTATTGCAGGCGGTGGTTGTGGTTGTTGTTTTCGTTGAACATCTACTATTGCGGGCGGTGGTTGTGGAACACCTACTATTGCAGGCGGTTGTTGTGGTTGTTCTTTTCGTTGAGCATCTACTATTGCGGGAGGTGGTTGTTGAACAACTACTATTGTGGGCGGTGGCTCAGGTTGAACATCTACTATTGCGGGCGCTGGTTGTTGTTCACCACTTTTCTGCTGTGTTCCCTATGGCGTGAAATGTGTACTACTTTGAGATGACGATAAGTTCAGCTCAGGCTCAGTATCACTGCTTTCCACCATTAGGCTGGCTACCTCTTCCCCACTCATCTGCTTGGGCCTGGGTTGGTGGCTTGGGCCCACTGATGCGGAGGTGCTGGCCCCAGCTTGGACCCCGGTCACTGCTGCTGCAGGCGTACTTTTTTTTGCCCAAAAAAGGTTTTCGGGTCAACACCAGACTTAAGTGTCACGTCCTTCTTCTGTTCTTCCTTCTTCTCAGCTACTTTCTTGGTCTTGGAGGACCTGGTACCTGCTTTCTTTGGGCCCATCTTCTTCAGATGTCAGCAGCAGCACTCAGTTGCACAAGTTGCTGAGAATGATGTCTGGTCAGGTTAGTCATACCACACGTGACGTAGTACAGAAGGAGGTCCGTCTGGCAGTAGAACAGGCGATGAATGATGACACCTCCTCTTCAGCACCTACAAGCAAAGAAGGCAGAAGTTAACAACATCAGTCGAACGTGGATGTTTTTTAGCTTTAATTTTAATTACTACTAGAAGTATTTGTACAACCAGTAAGAGTAAGAATAGCAAAGAACTAAAAAGATAATGTAGTGGAAGTGGAACTTGTTTATCCTTAATTTGTGCATCATTTCGGATGGATGCAGCATCAGTGACCTGCAGCAGATAGCAATGGGGATGTGAACAGTAGTAAGCCAACAGGAACAATGGAAAGACACAGGCCAATTTGTCAAAAACAAAACAACACACTACTACTACCACCCCAGCTCCACATGGGCACTCTCATCACAGGTGCATGGGTAAAGGGCAAAGGCCAGAAAACAATAAAGTCAAGCAGGCCTATATCCCTCCCTATATGGCCAGAAAAAGGAGGATGCCTGCATCACAGCTTAATGCAAAAAAGAAAATCCCCATGGCTACAAGGTTTGAAAGTTACACAACAACACAAACAACAAAGGCATTTGGAGTTTTTTTCACTCAAACAGTTAACTACACCCCAAACACCACATTTGAAAATTCAATGCATTGCCACCCATGCCCTAAATGATGTTAAATTCAACAGACAAAATGGACAACGCTACATCAAGCATCCCGCTGACTATCTCTGGGACTCTAGGCCTACTGGCAGAAAAAACTCACACAAGTTTGTAGGCCTGCGGCAAAAAAACAAAACTACGATGGAAGGTCACACAAAATGGCCGCCCCCACATGGCCTGGCCACCCCCAAAAAACATGAAAAGAAAGAGAAGACAATACATTCCTATGGCAAAAGCACAATGGTTGGCTGCTTGACAAAATGGCCGCCAAGCCGCCCACATGGTCAGGCCACCCTCAAATAATAACAAAGTACATAGAGGACAGAAACAGTAAGTGGTCCATGCTCCAAAAACTACAAGCAAATGACAACCTGAGGAGTTTGTTTTAGCAAAATGAACAGCATCTACATTTTCGGGAACGTTTTAGGCAACTCGAGAGATATAGCTCGCGAGAATGCAAATTCGGCGTGTTCGGCAGCGCGAACTGTACAAAACGTCGTTATCGCGTGCCCGAGCACGCACATTGAGCGCGCGAAGAAGACAAAAACTGTAAGGTCGCGTTGTAGCACTGTGCAAAGTTACCAAAACTACGCGAGCTGAATTCTAGGGTTACCTAGTGCACATATTATTCAACACACACCCAAAACCTGCAATTCAACACCAAAAAAACATTTTGCTAATCAATCCAAAGCCATCCATGACCTATGATGTAACACTTACAACTTAAACACCCAAAATCAGTTGAACAACTTTCATGCACCCACATGATGAAGACTCTAGTAGTACCCTTGGGCCTACTGGCAGAGTAGGCCACAAGCTTAGAGGCCTATGGCAAAAAAAACACAGTGGCTCCAAACACAAAATGGCCGCCCCCACATGGCCTGGCCACCAACAAAAACATGAAAAGAAAGAGAAGACAGACAATACATTCCTATGGCAAAAGGACAATGGTTGGCTGGTTGACAAAATGGCCACCAAGCCGCCCACATGGTCAGGCCACCCTCAAATAATAACAAAGTACATAGAGGACAGAAACAGTAAGTGGTCCATGCTCCAAAAACTACAAGCAAATGACAACCTGAGGAGTTTCTTTTAGCAAAATGAACAGCATCTACATTTTCGGGAACGTTTTAGGCAACTCGAGAGATATAGCTCGCGAGAATGCAAATTCGGCGTGTTCGGCAGTGCGAACTGTACAAAACGTCGTTATCGCGTGCCCGAGCACGCACATTGAGCGCGTGAAGAAGACAAAAACTGTAAGGTCGCGTTGTAGCACTGTGCAAAGTTGCCAAAACTACCCGAGCTGAATTCTAGGGTTACCTAGTGCACATATTATTCAACACACACCCAAAACCTGCAATTCAACACCCAAAAAACATTTTGCTAATCAATCCAAAGCCATCCATGACCTATGATGTAACACTTACAACTTAAACACCCAAAATCAGTTGAACAACTTTCATGCACCCACATGATGTGGACTCTAGTAGTACCCTTGGGCCTACTGGCAGAGTAGGCCACAAGCTTGGAGGCCTATGGCAAAAACACAGTGGCTACAAACACAAAATGGCCACCACCACCTGGCCAAGCCACCCACAGAAAGTAAATGAACTCAAGCAGGCCTACACTAACTACATGAACTACTAGGGTTACCTAATTTTACTAAAACAAAATTAAATTCCACTACAACAGAGTATGCAATTAAATCCAATGCCATCCATGATGTTTTACAGACACAACAGAAACATGGGTGGACCCTTGGGTACCTCTAGGCGTACTGGATGAAATTTCAAACACATACAACTTGGCCCCTCATGAAAGTACAGGCCTCCCTCATTAATAATTTTCAAGAAAGATTGAGAAGCACAGAAAACTGTCGTTAAAAATAAAACCAAACCAAACAAACATTTACAGTACACCAATTCTCAATTCTCAAACTTACTTGTAAAAGAAAAGTTCAAATCCAAAATTCCTCAATAAATCCAATTAAATGCTATGATGCAGCAGAGATACACAAAGAGTGATCCTTCCAGCTCCAGTCTGATAAGCGTGGCTCAAATCCACCTGAGCGACTTACCTCACTCATCTATCATTCTCATATAATAAGCCAGCCAGGCAGTGGAGAAGGATTAGAAATGTATTTATTGAATACAAATGTTCATCTATAGATGGGCCCTGTCAGGTCTGCACTCTAGAGAATGCATCGAGAGGACTGATTCATATCATCACAGTAACACATTATAATACAAAAACAGAGAAAAACACGCCCACAGTGGAAAAGTAACGCCTACAGTGGAAAAGTACTGGACCCCAGAGAGGGTGAACAATGGCCTCATACAAGAGGCATCTGCATCTGCTCTGTTATCACCTCCCAAGGACACGGAGCCAGGCTTTAGCATTTCCAGCACATGAGAACAGTTTGATAAGGGAGTTTCGCTAGTAGTTTCCGTCACAGTGGGCCGAGAGGCAAAACTGCTGACATGTGGAATATTCCTATTCCTACGGGAGGGGGAAGGAGCAAGTGCAACTCGCACAGAAAGGGAGATGCTTCAAAATGGTGGCACACAGGCTAAGCTAAGAAAACTGTAATAATGTCACACGCATAAATGAATAACTATTGTTAGAATAGAAACGAAATTGCATAAATGAACATATCATTGTTAGACACACTCTGCTAACTTATAAGCACACTATGGAAGTGGGTGGGGTATGGAAAACTAAAACCTATCAGACCCTCCTTTTAGCAAGTGCGGCTAACATAATTGATACCTTTATTAGCCAAAAGGAGAATCTTTACATCAAGTCTAAGGGCCAGTATATCAAGATCATCATCGTCAATAAGCATCAGCCAACGGGTGTCATAAAGTTCAACATCATTGGAAGCAAGGAATTGTTTTGTCCGTCTTTTAGGGGCTCGTATGTTACTGGCACACATAGAGCAACAAGGAGGAAGGCAATAAACACATAGGCCTCAAGTCAGTAACACACCCACAATTCCTACAACCCCCATCAAAATTTTCCGACCAGTATCTATCTTATCTATGTCTTCAACTTGGGGAACCCTCCTTTTCGACTAATCTAAATACATCACACTTTAAGTCATGAGCAGGAATTAATGCAAATAAGATCAAACTGTCATCATCAAGGAAAACACCCTATTGAATCCAATACTGAGGGCTCACTTGCATTATCAGCTAGGACCTATATCTAACATCCTTGGAGTAAATATTTTATCAGGCTGAGAAATGTGTTTTACTAAACCACTCAAAGTATACTAACCCTCACAGCTACTTCCATAGGGCAAGAATACAAGCAACAATTGTCCACCCCTGTGTGTGTGTATGAAGGCAATGACCCACACACCCAATAATTGTTTTGCTATGAATAACATGTGTCAGGTGCAACATTTGAATACTACATCATCCTAATGAACTTCCCAGTGCTCCTCTTCGTGAGGATCTAGAGTACCAATGATATCATCAGGTGGTGTTGAAATACTCATGAAGGTATGTGTCAAGCAACAAGAAACTAATTCTCTAAAGAGAAATATGAAAGCAACAGTTAGGATACAAACAAACTCAATATTAAATTTGTAGACCATGAGAACCAAAATGATCAGGGACATCTGGACAAGGAGCCGCAGGGGCTGCTCCTCCTTGGGAATAGGAACATTCAAAAACACAAATTTTCCTAGCTAAAATGTCCAAATTAAACTAAAGGAAACAATCTGCAACACAGCCAGCCAGAGGGGGGTCTTCTCCCTGTGTCCATCTGAGCCTCACAGGTAAGCTCGTATTATTCATCAAAAATTCAAAAATCATCTGCGTTGGAGCTGCACTTGCTAGCAACTCAAATGGAAAACAATCTTGGCCAATGATGCAAAGTCTTTCTTGCAGAATTTTAGCAACCACCAATCCAGGTAGTGCCCTCTACAAATTCTGTCCAGTGTCTCGCTCAGTACACCAGATATGAATCTAACAGATACTAAGAGCACTGTATCTGTACCCTAAGACTAAAGTCTCTCCCTATCTCCTACTTTTCTTCTCCTGGTGTACCGCTCTTCTGTCGAGGCCATAGATTGTATAAAATGTAACCAGTTACCTTAGCAGACAAAACTGTAGATTCCAAACAGATGGGGAACAGGGAAATCTGAAGCATAACCACTGGAGAACTGGCGGCAGCCTTTTGCACAGACAGAACTGTCTCTCTCAAGTATTTCTGAGAAACCAACCACTGGAGAACTGGCGCAAAAGCGAAGAGTGAGTCCTCCATCTCGGTCAGGCCTGCCCTTTTCTTACCCAGGAATCACACACCTACAGCAGCTTCAGCGGTACCTTGGCTCCAAGCTAAACTTCCATTGGTATCTTCTGACGACGGGACTTGACTTGCACTTGAAGTTGGATCCGATGCTTGGGTCCCCTCTGGCTCAGGCTGTGTGACTCATTTCTATTGATGGACAGAACAAAGATCTTTAGACAAGGCATATGAATAAAATTCAAATTCAAAGAAACCAAATGAGGTCTATTCTGTGCTTTCATATTGCTCTATTAATGTCAATTTGAAGGTGAACACATCGTACCTATCAATAAATTTGTGCACTGACAATAGGTAATACATTACATATCTGACTTTTCGCTGCATTACCTGCAGATGGACGTATGCATTTATTGAATTCTAAGAGAAGAGAAAAAATAAAACAAAACAGACATGTTGCATTCCCCCATTTGCACTTGAGAAACAGCAAAAAGGGAAGTTCAAACTGCTCTTCCTATAGCGAGTACACAGCGTCTACTTTATGAACCTTCACTGTTGTGCAAAACTTCAAACACTTCTAATATTCTTTTTCTTTACTCAAAACAACTATATTTTTGCTCATGACCATGCTCACATATTGTAGAGGCAGCAGGAAACTAATTTCTACAAATCTTTCATTTCTAAAAATATTTGTGCTGAGGATCACACAAGCATCTTTTCACCTTTTTCACTATTTAGACCATGTAACATTTTATTTAGGGGAAAACCTGTTCACCAGCTCTAATAGGGAATATCAGCTGAACTTTACCGGCTAACTGATAAGAAACTTGTACACCTTTACTTAGTGCTGCACAATAATGTTGTTGTTACCTAGGAATGTGACACAAAAGTACCGATCTATCGTTCCCTTCAAAGGTCAAATAAGGAAACACTAGTCAGGAGACAACTCAAGACCTGGCTGTTCGACATGTTGCATTAGCGGACCCCTTCCCCCAAGCGCCTTGGGACCCTCCCGGGTGAAAACTACCCACGTCTAATTCCCCTTTTAGATCAAAGCAGGACAGGAGGGAGCAATACACATGTTACCTAGTTTTAATTTATATGAGAGCTAGCAGGGAGCTAGCTCCGGCGGGAAGCTAGCCTCCTCCCCCATTTTGACAGAAGGAAATCTGAAACATATTTCACTTCGGTCAATACCAACTAAGGAAAAGTAGTAAGGAAATGGAAGTGGAACTGGGACACAGCTGAAGTCCCCCATAACTAGGCACTATGCGACATTCATTAGGGAAATGGCGGCAAATGGAAAATCTATAAATGAACAAAAATTACTGAGGTAATGGTCAGGCTTGTGACACAACACCATGAGTACACCGTAGAACTCTCGTATTTTTCCCTCCATACCCCTTTTAACCAAATAGACATACACTGCTGAAGTGTTGTCTGTGAAATTTAGGGACCAGAACAAATTCCCCATAGAGGAGCTTGTTCTAGTATCAATAATAGAATTATCAAAACAATACAATACAGAGACATACAAAAAAAAAGAAAAACAAGCATACCAAAGCAGCAGGTATACTTGCTGTGTTAAGCACAGATAGCATAGAAAATTCACTGTAACGCAGGCAAATGAGCTGTGACACACAACACGATGCCATGCATTTCATGTACAGTGAGCCTGTGGCCCAAAACCCAGCATGCTGGCCTACTCAATTTATCAAGCTTAAAATTGATCAGCATACCATCCACGCAGAACAGAGCAAGCAATGCACCATAAGCCAAAGAAAACATATAACACACAATATCACAAAGGCCACAAAAGGAAAACACAATATTAGTTACTCAAAGGACTATTATTTTTTTTTTCTCATGCTTATACTCGCATCATGCGGTGTCAGTGCACACTTAATCTGTCTAGCACGAAGCTGCATCAATACTCACCGTAACACACAGATAAAAAAAGATTTCCCATTGCACTGAAACGAAACAAATCAAAACACACACAAAAGAAACAACAACACAGAAAATATTGGACAAAAAGCAACCACTTAGTAAAAATACCTTTCACAAATACTTACCGTAAAACCTATGCTTGGAGCTCATTCACACCAGTTCACCGTTCACTTTCCATTCTGAAAACCCTGTCTGCTGTCTCACATAAGAACCATTTCTAACCTCTTTAACCGTCAGCCAAGAATATAAAACATTTAGCAGCATTGAAAATCACATGACAATCTGGTAATGGCATTGAATGCAGCATCAAAAGGGAAAAATATATATAAATTTACGTTCACATCATTCACTTGTCATAAGCCAGGAATTTCCATATTTGCGTAAAAATGTTATTCTTGTTACTAAAATACCAAATATTTCTGCATAGTCATCTGTCGCTGTGTAAATGAGCCCTCTTATAACCAATGCCATTTCTTAACTTTAAACAAAAGGGTGCCATATTCTCACCTCCAGAACATACTGAATACTCCAGTGCACACTAGCAGACATTTGCACACTCAGCGGGTGGGGCACTGGACTCACTGCAATGGTGCCCCATGGGCAAATTGCATACAAATACTGTTACACACATATAGACATTACACACATATATACCTTCCCACCAGGCCGCTCCTATGAGCAACACAATCAATATTTTTACCTGCCCTCGCATCATCAGTACTCTCCACTGGTATCCACTAGCAAAGACACTAATCAGTATGCCAATCAGGGACCCCCCAACTCAATTATTATTGAAATAGAAAAATGTTTTATACTAGGACATTGTCCAACAGTGAAACAAAAATCAACACCAAAAATGGACACAACAGACAACCAATAAATCTCTTTTTACTGTTTGCCATTAAACTGCACACAAATTAATCACTTACTGAATACCATTCAAACAATAGGAGTAACACTTCACTAACATATTTAGTAAATTAATTTTTCTCAAAACAATCCTTCTTTTCTCAGGCTAGGTCATGTTAAAGTGTAATTCTCTATGTCCAAATGGAATAACCTGTTGAAAGTTATTCATAATTTTGTTCCTAATTCTAAATCACATGTGTTCTGAACAACTGCATTATACTTCAGTCTAAACCCTCATAATTATGCAGACTCGCTGATGCTGGCTCCATCTGTGTATCTCTGCTTTCTGTGCCAGGAGCAGAGTCTCCTAGCCCCCCCATAATCTTCTGCCTGCACTCCTCTCTCGCTCTCCCGGTGCTTCTGCGAACCCATTGGAATGTGGTTATCACACAAGGTCACATCTACTGTGCTGTGTTACCAGCATCTATATTTTCATTGTACATAATCTTCCCAGCTCTGCCCACACTCTCTCCCCTTCACTTAACCCTTCTAGAACCTAATAATATTCCCACACTGTTATTCTAAATTGTGGGCTGAAACACATTCATTCGACAAGTCATGTTTAAAACTAACTAAATAACTGCATTTCACTTTCACCGTCTGCTAAGAATTCTGGGCTGCTAGCCAGCCTTCCGCCTCCCCTGACATTCACCACCAAGGTCAAATCTGCCTCGCTCTCGTCGGTCTGGCGCTGACAAAGCCAATAAGCCTTCCTAACTCTTTGTAACATTCAATAATTTAACACTATTTCGGCAAATACATTTCTCATTCTTTTTATTTTTTTTGTTTTTCACTTTACACTCTTCCCACATGCTATTAACCCCTTCGCTGCTAGGCCTTTTCCCCTCCTGTGCTAAGCCTTTTTTTGGCGATTTGGAGTAGTGCGCGCTTAGGCCCCTGTAACGTTTTGACCACATAAGGTATCCACGCTAAATTTGCGTCCTTTTCTTCCAACATCATGTGGATTCTAAAGGTGCCCAGGGTTTGTGGATTCCCTTGGGGGGGTCCCAGAAATTAACCAAAATATAGTGACATTTTTGTTTTTTTCAGAAAAATGGGGAAAATGGGCTGCAAATGAAAGACTCTGGGTTTTTCCCTGAAAATGTTATCAAAAAACGGTTTGTGGGGCTGAAATCTCCATTTTCTCAGCTTTTAGGGAATGACAGTCTTTTGTCAGAAACCCAACATTTTTCACACAGTTTTGGCATTTTTCTGGGACATAGCCTATTTTTGCTATTTTTAGAGCTTTCCACATCTTTCCAGTTAATGGTAGAAATGAGTTTGAAAGCAATAATGGATCCTGGACTGCTATACATTTTTAAAACGTAGACGAAATTCTGAATTCAGAAAGGGGTCATTTGTCTAAATCCATGAAGGTTTCTTTATAAAAACTAACAGTTAAATTTTGGAATAATTGAAAATTTGAAAGCAATATTCCGTTACATCCGTTAGACCTTCCTGGTTGTGGGGATATATAGGACTTGTAGTTTCATCAAGAACCTGATGAACCCAGATCCAAAAACTGAGCAGCAACTTGCAATGGTATTTTTTTATTTTTTTATTTACTGGGTATAGATTACTTTTTCTTGGAAAATGTATACATGGAAAAATCTGTATGAAAGACACCTATTTATTTCTGAATTGGGTACAAATTATAGAGTTTAGAAACAGTATATAATTGCACATTTTCAAAATTGGGAATACTCATACTAGCATGAGAATTATTGGTCATTTTTTAAAAAGATTTTCTTTACACAATGTCTTTCATTGGGAAGGGAGAAATGCATGAAAACCCAATTGGTAATAACAGTTGATTTACAAATCTGAATTACCCCAACTCTCCCGATAAAAACGGTACCTCATTTGTGTGGGTCGGCCTTGTGCCTGCGACAGGAAACGGCGCAAAATGCAACGTGGTCACACCTCAATTTTGCAGTTACAAATTGACCCTTTTATGGCAAAGTGCCTAGCTGTAGTTTTTGCACCCTAGCTCTGCCGGCACCTAGGGAAAACTAGAAAACCTATACATTTTTGAAAACTAGACACCCAGGGGAATTCAGGATGGGGTGAGTCGACTGCCTACCACCAGGTTCTATTACCCAGAATCCCTTTCAAAGCTAAGAAATTGACAAAAAAAAGGCATTTTACTCACATTTCTGTGGTGGAAAGTTCTGGAGTCTGCGTAGATCAACAAATTTCCACCCACCCAGCGTTCCTCCGGGTCTCCCGAAAAAAATGGTACCTCACTTGCCTGGGTCTGCCAAGTGCCTGCGACATGAAACAGCGCAAAATGCAACGTGGTCGCAACTCAATTTCGCAGTGAAATCGTGCCCTTTTTGGGCAAAGAGACTACCTTTTGTTTTTGAACCCTATCTCCGCCGGCACCTAGGGAAACCTAGCAAACCTATACATTTTTGAAAACTAGACACCCAGGGGAATCTGTGCCTAGATTTGTCTGCTCTATACTAACCCGCTGGCCCACGTGGTGGCCAACGGACACATATCAAGGGACTTCCCGCTATCCCGAGGGACACGACAGGGGTGTCCACTATCCCCCTTATTATTCGCGTTGGCTCTAGAACCACTTGCGGCGGGGATCAGATGGGAGCCCTCAATCCATGGGCTTTGGTGGACCGACACCTGGGAAGATCGCATATCGTTATATGCCGATGATGTGCTACTGTATTTAGCCTCCCCTAAAAAATCCATCCTAGAGCTCCTGAATGTGTGCAAAAAATTGGTAGAGTGTCAGGGTACACTATTAATTGGTCCAAGTCCATAATTTATGTGCTGAAAGGTCCGCCACCACTGCTGCCTTCGGATTGCCCATTGCTGGTTACTGACGAAGCCTTCAAATACCTGGGCATTTACGCAACACTCGACCCTAACGAGTTTTATGCGAAAAATCTAGAGCCAAAGTTGGAGTGCTGTAAGCGTGATGCAACGGTCTGGCGTAGTCTTCCTCTCACGCTGTTGGGCAAGGCAGTGCTTTACAAAATGATGACGCTCCCCCGTTTTCTATATGTCCTCGAAAACACACCGTTCCTAGTCCCAAAGGACTACTTCAAGGCCATAGCAGCTCAAGTGTCCGGTTTATTATGGGGGAACAAACCAGCACGGATCGCCCAGGACAAGTTGGTACGCAGCTGGTACGATGGGGGGATAGCGCTTCCAAACGTGCAGCTGTATTACTGGGCGGCGCATCTTAAAATAATTAACTACTGGATACATGCCCCACATGACGAACCTGCGTACCAAGCAGACAGGCAGGAACTAGGGGAGGACGGATTGATGTCAGCTTTATATAGCAAACGTAGGCCCCTCTGTTTGACTGGTCTAACGGCACACACAATTCATATATGGTACTAAGCGCAGGCTCGATTAAAATGTGTAGGAACTATCACACAAATGACGCCACTGTGGGACTCACAAAGGCTGGGACGACTCCGGAACAGTAAAGGGTTTCAAAACTGGGATAATATTGGTATTTCCACAGTGGGTGATCTCTGGAAGAGGGGCGCGGTGGTCAAATTCACACACTTGGAAGGCCAATATGAAATGGCGCAGAGAAGTTCAGGTATCTCCAAATCCAGCACGCGCTTCAGGCGATCATAGCACCAGGCACTACCATACCAGAGGCCACTCCACTGGAGGATAGACTCCTGATGGAACACATGAATAAAAGGGCGACGTCCTTTACATACCGCAAATTAGTCAATAATTTGGCAGACCCGACGTCCAAGTTGCGACAAAAATGGTCTCGGTATGTGGGCGACTTTGACGAGTCAGAATGGCAAGTGGCACTATCATCGCCACGTGAAATGGCCATACTCTCACGGCTCAGACTGGTCCAACTCAAAGTGCTACACCGCACATATCACACTAAAATAACACTCTATACAATAGGGAAAGCCCAACACCAATACTGTTTACGGAATTGTGGGGAGGAGGGTACATTTTTTCACACTATCAGGGACTGTCTCCATATTGCAGCGTACTGGGCCAAGGTAATGTGCACCATATCTCAGACGGTGGAAATCTCGATACTGCCAGAACCAAGACGCTGTCTATTAAATGTGTGGGAACCAAAAAACCTCACTCACCAAGAGCAGGATTGGGCGATGCTAGGTATGACTTTCGCTAAGCGCAACATTGCTATGTTGTGGGGGTTGGAGGAAACGTCTACGCTCCTGAAATGGTGCAAGGATTTGGATGAGGCAATTGTTGCTGAAAAGGGGGTTTTTATCCATCGTGGTTGTCCCCGAAAATGGGAAAAGGCATGGGGAGCATGGAATAAATTTAGAGGATATATCTATGACCCACCAGAACTCGAAGCAGATGGTGTATCCCCGTAACATGACTATAATGCCGGTGGGGTCGGGGAGGAGGGCCAAATGTAATGTACGTTCCAAATTGTTGATGTGGGAATGTGTAACATTGCTTTGATGTCTTGCTTTGATTGCAGCCACTAGTGAATATCTTATGAATGTAATTTTGCCCTGATTTTCAAATCAATAAGAATCTTTAAAAAAAAAAAGAAATAGTTTCTAGTCTCTTTTGCTCCAACCATCTTATTGGCCCTTAAATTATTTGCCCCAGTTACTGTAGTTAAAACCCACTCTGCTAAGAAAATTGGAAGACATGGTAGTGTTAGCTTATACCAAATTGGCATATTACATTTATTTATAAGTCCCTAGTAAAGTGCACTGCATGTGCCCAGGGCCTGTAACTTAAATGCATCTTAAATGCAGCACTGATTGTGCCACCCACTTAAGTAGTCCTTTAAATGCCATTGCAAAGCCTGTGTGTACAGTTTTAACTGTTATTTTGACCTGGCAAGATAACCCTCTTTCCAGGCCTAAACCGTCCTTTTAATGCAAGTCACCCCCAGATAGGCCCAGGGCAGCCTGGATGGCTGGGTGCAATGTATTTAAAAAGCAAGACATGTGGGGCGTGGCCAGCCAAGATGGCCATATGGACATAATCCACAATGGAACCGCTGCCACTGAAAAGAAACTGCGGGAAAAGAGTCCCGAAAACCGGCCACTCATCGGCACACTGAGTGAGGCCAAATCCAAGTAATAATTCAAAAGATTTTGGCAATCCCAGGGCCCAGGCAAACCTACATGTGACAGGATGGAGCTGAGGCCCACTAAGCATGCGCCGCATGAAGGCCCCCGACACGCTTGGTAAGGGGACAGGAGCCATGAGGGACCGTATCAGCGTCTCACCCGCAGAAAGGAGGGGGCAAAATCTTGAACAATCTGGGGTCACCTACGGTGGGATTGACATATGCGTAAGATGCTGGACACATGCCTGATGTACGAGGTAGCACCACATCTGGAATGCCAACTCCATAGAGCTTGCCTGGAGGGGCGCCGCGTATCGGCCTCCACAGCATAATGCAGAGGGTCCTGGTCGGAGTGTCGCTGCTCCAGCATCAGAATGGGACTATACCGGTGGGTGGCGCAGGAACCGCGCCTGACCCTTAGATGGCAGCTGAGATGCCCGCAGAGTAGTGGTGAGTGAAGTGGCCCAGATCTGGGCGGTGTGTGCCCCTGGGAGGAATCCAGCCTCTCTGAATCAGGGGACCCCACATATACTAACCCTTCAGACACAGATGAAGGCCCGGACCAGGCTGGGAAATGCGGTTCCTGACCCTGACATGGTGGTCACATGAGGGGAACAGCCTAGTGGACCCTGCTGGAGACTTTTTTTCCTTACGTAGCAGTGGGGGCAGACAACATTCTTATGCCACCAAAGAAACAACAGCACAACAGGGTATCCAACTGCTTCAACCCCACCACCATTATGCTAGCCGCCAGACGGCAGGTGTGGAAGACACGATGGCCCTTACCTCTTTGCGCAACTTTAAAAGAGGTCTACGGGAGGAGCTCAAGACCGACATGCCCAGATCGGCAGATCTGAATGAAAAGCTAGCAATACTTCGGCAGGACGTGGACTCAGTGGGGAGCAGAGTGTTAGAACTGGAAATGAAAACCCTAGAACTCCAGCAATGCACTGACCAGATTAATGCCACTACACAATCTCTTCACACCCAACTTCAAGAAGCCCTGCTAAAAAATGAGGATATGGAAAGTAGGTCCCGAAGAGATAACATAAAAATTAAAAACCTAGAGGAGAGCGCTTTCACCGAGATGTTTGGTTCAACCACAGTCAAAGTCAAAATAGAAAGAGTGCATAGAGTGGGGAAGCCACCAATAGGAGACAGATAGCAGCCACAAGACATCTCGGCCCACTTACACCCTTTTAAAATGAAAGAGGCCATCCTCCAAGCCGCAAGGAAAGCCGACAAAGTGGCCTTCCGTTGAGCCACCTGCACCTTGTATCAGTACATTACACCAGTGACACTTGCGCATCACCAGCAATTCAGACCGGTCACTGACAAACTTTGCCAGGAAAACATCCAATACAAATGACCATATCCACTTGGGCTAGCCTTCGAATTCCACAACAGAGCTATGAAGCTCCTGGGCCTAGAGATGCCGGAGGGTGGCCAGGCAGCTGGCAGCTCCAAGGCGTCGAGAGTGGGTTCTGTGGGGGCCAGAGGCAGCTCCTCTTGGCTCACTCAGCAGCCCCCTAAAAACCAGAGGAGGTACTGAACAACCCCGTTCTGGATTCTTGCCCCTTGTGCTCTCTGGTGCCCATTTCGCTCTTTTCAACCAGCCGGTCCTGAGGGTTGGCGAGCGCTGGCACCAAGGGATCAACACGTATCATGGTCAAGCAACTCACACTGGTGTGTCTCGTGACCTTCCCAGCCGCATAGACAACCCGCGAGGCTAGGTGCAGCCCCCGCACTGAACGTGGCCAACTAAGATACAGACCCCTGCAAGTATTCGCAGCTTTATAGCCATGCAGCGATGAAGGACCGACTCACCTTCTATGATTTCTATGAATTGCAACATCTGACTAGTTCTGGGATCTGTTGTCCTTAAAGGTTCGGTTTTGGGGGACAACAGCTTTCTATTTACAGATACTCAACTGATATTCGTAGATGAGGAACTTTGGAGATACACTGTCTCTACAGGTACTTCGCCGGTTGGAGGGGCTGTGGGGAGGAAGGAGAGATGGGCGTATGGCAATTTTGAGGGGGTGTGGTGAACAGCTGCCTAGAAGCCGTTTGGACTGGCTTATCCTTCTTCAATGGTAGATACAGCACTGATGTGAGGGGGCTCAATACACTGGCAAAGCACCATAGGGTGTCGAAATATCTGTTAGACGGACACTATGACTCCAGGACCTTAAGAGATCCGAGGACGACAGGCTGAAGTAAACAGCATAATGGGGTTGCGCTTCTGTTTCACTCAGCATTAAAATTCCAACCCAGAGGGTAGAAGACAGAAAAGGAGGGGAGGGTGGTATTAGTGAAGTGGTGCCTATTGAGGAAGATGTGCACTGTGGCAGCAATTTACGCACCAAATATCAGATAGCATTCACTACAGGGCTGTTGGCACTCTTGGGGGGCTTTGCGGAGGGGGAGATACTCCTCATGGGCGACTTCAATCTCACTTGGCACTCGGGCTCAGAAAGCACACACCGCGCAGGGCACACATGGGCAGTTTTAGACCCGGGCTCCCGGGTTGGCTGAGGTAGGTACCTTAGGCCAAGTTGGGTCCCGCGTTCCAACGTCAGGGAAAGGAAGATCACCTTCTTACATAGCCCCGCTCACCTCCTCGGTAGCTTGGCACGACCAGCCAGGCTTATCTTCAAGGCAAATGTGTAAAGTATTCGCAAACACGCTCACAATAATCCAATGATGACACCACAAATAGACTCCACACGAGTTATAAAACGAGTATAAACTTTATGTAAAAAGATAAAAGATAAGACCACACAATAAAAATAAACATATGCGGTTGTGTAATATTTCCCCTGGCCGGTTGTAAGGCCAGCCAGCCCTTGTAAGTTCTGAAGAAGTCGATGAGCACTTCTAAACATTTTCCTGTACTCCTAATAACATGTCATACAGTTAGTAATGCTAGAATCAGGTACTTTTGCAATGTAAAAATACTGTAATGCATAACGTAGCAATCAGACACTCTGCAATGAAAAGAATGCAATGTGTAACACAGCAATCAGGCACTTTGCAAGGTAAAACAATGTAATGCGGAATCCCACCACCAGATATGTCGTTCTGCAATAATAAGGCAATGCGTATACACTAATCAGGTAATTCGTTATGCAGGAATAATGCAATGCGCAATACGCTAATTAGGTAGTTCGTTATGCAGGAACAAGGCAATGCGTCATGCGACAATCAAGTAGTTTGTTATACAGAAATGTTGCAATGCGTAATACATCAGTCAGGAACTCCACTCTCAGAAAAAGAATACTACATAGTACACTCAGGCCCCGATCACTGGGCCTTAGGTGGTCTCTCACCTCTTCTTCTGACCTTCAGTCAGCCTCTCATAGTTGCTCCCAACACAGTACGGTGTAATTTCAAAGTGCAGCTTCGCATTCCGGGCCCTGTACCGCCACTCTCTTTGGCAATACGGGCCGCGACCCCACTCTCCTCTCCTCGTCCAGCGGCTGGGCAACAGAGCTCCTCTGGGACTGCCGGCTCAGGCCTCTTCACATACGAAGATCTCAGGGTGCCACAAAGCACAGACACACAGCGTCACTGAGATTCACATGGGCACCAGGCACCCACGATCACAGGCAGTTCTCACGAGGGTCTCAGACTGCACCAGGCACATTCCCACAGCGCCGCTGAGACTCTCCTGGAAACCTTTATGTTCCTGTGTTTCGAAACAGGGAGCCAGCTCACCTCAGGCTCCTGGGCATAGTTACTTCAGGACACAGCACAAAGCAAAGTCCTTCAAGCATGGGGACACAGCACACAGCAAAGTCCCTTTAGCCTTTCCTTAGTTGCGCCAGATCACACAGCAAGTGTCAGTCCTATCCTTCAGTCTCTTCAGGTGTTTCATCCTTGGCAAAGGTCCTCTTGACCATGAAGTAGCTCCAGTCTTGTTCACACTTGATCAAGCCATTCTCCAAAGTTCAGGGGCTTCAGCTCTCATAGTTATACCCCTCAATGGCTTTGAAGTCTTTGTGCTTCAGGGGGCAATGACCTCTGTTCAAACCAGTTATGGGTGCCTCCCTGCCAGTGACACCTCTATTCCTTTGATTAGTGGGGGTCTTGATTCTCAATCACTCAGCAGGAGATGAGCCAATTGCTTTATAGCAGCAACCCAGGCCTCTTTACCTCTAAGGGCTCCTCCTCCCCCACACCCCAGATGCAGGTCAGCCTGTTGCTGTCCCACCTCCTCCCCTGGGTAAAGACATTCCCCAGATTCTATCGCTTTCTAATCCAGACAGGCAAAACACAGTCAGGCAGAGACACAAAGAAATGTTGAAGCACAAAACTCAGCCACTTCTAAAAGAGTGGCTTCTGAATACACAATGCAAAAATCACCTTCATAAAAAGATGTGTTATTACATTGTGAGTTCAGGCATACTAAACTTCACCTATCCATCTTAAGCCTTTGGGAAGATAGGCTGGAAAACATATCACACAGCCTTCCAATTCTATCCTATGGGCAAGATGGCTTTTCAACAGTGAAAAACGAAATGGAGATTATTTCACTGTCAGAACATGGCTCTCACCTTAGTACATGTCCTACCTTTCACATGCACTACACTCTGTCCAGGGGGTACCCTGGACCTACAGTAGGGGCGTCTGAAGTACATTGAAAGGGAATGGTAAGGTCTGGCAAGTGAGTGCACTTGACAGAACAACATGGCAGTTTAACAAAGTGCGCGCAGGCCCTGCAATGGCAGGCCTGATGTGGAAACTAGCTGAAATCACTGTTAGCATCAGTTGAAACCATTTTGTTTTTGGCAGCCATTTTAGTTAGCCATGTGCTCGCCATGTACTTCTCCCTCTTCACTGTTGCCTGCCCTTGTATTCTGCTTGAGTCATCAGTTACAGTTAACACCTTCAGCATTGAGCTAGAGCTCTGCACATGCTCAGATAGGCCTGTAGCTTCCAGAAGGCCCCTGCTCTTAGAATAATTGTCAGGCTATTTTAACTAATGTCAGCAACTCTGTTACTCCTCCTACTTTGTTGACTAAGTATTTTCTGTGTGTCCATATATTTGTAATAACTATTCTTGTGTATACTTGTACCGCCTCTTTTTGATTCTTCATGCTAACCCAGAAATAAACTGGCCATAAAAGGCCCATGTTGTCTGTACTCCTTGGACTGCCTCATACAGTGGCCTGAGGGTACCGTATTGACTCAGTGTCCCTCATGTGAGGTCAATAAATGTATTCTCTTGATATTACAGCTTCTGTGCCAATCTCTTCTTTGTTTGTTTAAGGACCAGTGCATCAGTGAGCCCCTAAAAAGGCTTTTTAGTCTATAAGTTGGCACCCGACTGTGGGCCTCATCGGAGACGCGGCCATCCAAGAATGTGGTCGTGACAGAAAGCAGGAATCACTGAGGAAGGTACCCCTGCATGAGGAGACCCTTTGTCTTTGCAGACCGACGTTTTCTCCCGTTTTCCCGATCTGACCCTCTAGGTGATGGCCGGTCCCGACTGAGATTTTCTTGGGCATGAGTATTTCAAAACGACTGTTAGGTCACCCAGAACTTGGCAGTTGGAAGCTGGAGACTTTTGTTTGGTAAGGTCGCGATGCAGCACTTTTTGCATAGCTTGGACAAGATTTTGGTTTGTTTGTTTGTTTGCTGCAGCAAATAAAGGCATGTAATGAAGAGATTTTTCTCTACTATTGGATATTTCTCAGGAAATACGCTTTGATTATATTACATTGAATTGCAATATTTTTGGCATGCCTGCTCTTAGCACACTTCTCAGAAAGCGTTGCTGTCTTGATCGTACCAATATGGATTTAGAAAGTACTCAGCTGATTCCCCTAGAGGGGATACCTAAATAGGTTTATGTACATTAATTATGGCATTTCTTCCATAATGTATAGTACACCGTGGAACAAATATATATAAAAAAGGATCCTGATCGGTGAACTTAGTAAAATTCATAAATGGTGATATGGAGCACATTTGAGTGTTCTGCCAGCCCAACTGGTAATTTGGTGTATTTTGGAAAAGGTCTGAGGCTGGAGCCTGTCTTTTTTTAACATGGCAGTGTTTTTAGCTGAGGACTAAGGGGATATTCTTCTTCTTCTTTTTACTCCTGCCTACAACCTCTGGGATCAGAGGAGGAATCCTTGTGCATTTGGAGCGCTGACTTGGACACACAAGAGGAGCACACAGCGTAGGGAGGGACTGCGAGGTCCAGAACTCACTGCGTGCAGAAAATCAGGCGCAGCTGGTCCTCTTCCCGCCCACCACTTCCCTGTAAGCATTAAACGGCTCGCGGCCCCCACTTCGCGGGCGCCGCTTGTAGCCGAGGACTAAGGGGATATTCTTCTTCTTCTTTTTACTCCTGCCTACAACCTCTGGGATCAGAGGAGGAATCCTGGTGCATTTGGAGCGTGACTTGGACACACAAGAGGAGTACACAGCATCGGGAGGGACTGCGAGGCCGAGAAACCACTGTGTGCAGAAAATCAGGCGCAGCTGGTCCTCTTCCCGCCCACCACTTCCCTGTAAGCAATAAACGGCTCACGGCCCTCGCTTCGCGGGCGCCGCTCGTAGCCGAAGACTAAGGGGATATTCTTCTTCTTCTTTTTACTCCTGCCTACAACCTCTGGGATCAGAGGAGGAATCCTGGTGCATTTGGAGCGCTGACTTGGACACACAAGAGGAGTACACAGCGTCGGGAGGGACTGCGAGGTCCAGAAACCACTGCGTGCAGAAAATCAGGTGCAGCTGTTCCTCTTCCCGCCCACCACTTCCCTGTAAGCATTAAACGGCTCGCGGCCCCCGCTTCTCGGGAGCTGCTCGTAGCCGAGGACTAAGGGGATATTCTTCTTCTTCTTTTTACTCCTGCCTACAACCTCTGGGATCAGAGGAGGAGTCCTGGTGCATTTGGAGTGCTGACTTGGACACACAAGAGGAGTACACAGCGTCGGGAGGGACTGCGAGGTCCAGAAACCACTTTGTGCAGAAAATCAGGCGCAGCTGGTCCTCTTCCCGCCCATTACCTCCTCTCCCTACTTAGTCACGTGCCTATCCGCGACCCGTGGGACGCGCGCGGGCGCGCGCCGGGCTAAGCCCGCGCAAAGGGTGGGCCGTCTAAGGCCGTCCAAGGACGATCGAGGCCGGGCTGGGCCAACCCCCTTTATATGTTGGTATTTGTGATTTGCCCTAATATTTAATAATTATCTTTGCAATTGGATGGTAGCGAAGGATCATATTGATTATATTGTTGTGCTATATGTTAAGTTTTTCCTGGGAAAGCGAATCGTTGTCTTTCTTTCGTTGCTGGTTAGGTGTTACCTGTTTATTTATCAGATGGCGCAACAAGTAGGGAAGGGAAAAAAGATCACCCTTTCTTCTAATGGCGGGGTATATTACTGGGACTCTTGATAATTTTATTACACGGGCAACAGTAATTGTGGAAAAAGAAATAGCCCTCACGGAAAAACGCTTGTCCTTAGACCTTATAACTGGGAAGCGTTCTTCTCTGGGTACTATTGGGTCAGTGACAACTCCAGAACAACGCAGAACTTTAGATCCTTTGGTCGTTCCACGTGTGAGCCCGCGTTCACTACTGGAGGGGCCTCATGATGATTTGGCTGCTTGCTCTATCCTAAGCCTGACCTCAAATAGTATTGACTCAAGTACGACAAGCAGTATAGTTTCTAATTCTTTATTATCACGGAGATCCCCTCCAAAAGTTCAAGACCAGGCATTAGGACCTAGGAAAAAACCTGTACCCGTATTAATAAATAATAAAAGGAAAAGAGGGGGAGGTCATCGGAAGGGTGTTTGTGCTAAAATATTAAAAACACAAAATGTGAATAAGGCCCCACCTATTGCAGTCCAATCACCTAGTCTGACTAAGATATCCCTTGCCTCCACTCCATTATCAACCCAATGTAGTGTAAATGAGGGGTTACTGGGCGAAATAGGAAAACTTGTTAAGTCTTTGATGCTACCGCTATTGGAAAGATCGAAAGCAATCAATCTAAAACTTGATCAACTGGAAAAGTTAGTAAGCGCAAACTCCTCTATGTTACATAAACCGACAAAGGGCTTGGAAACAGAGGGTGCAAAAGCCTCGGCTTCTCAATCACTAGGGGCCAGTAAACCCTCCAAATTAATCAGACCTGCCCATTCATCCACCGCTGTAAGTTCCAAAAAACCGAATTCCCAACCATGTCCAGGGAAAAATCGGATAGAGAGTAATTCACCATGCACTATGAGTGATATAGTGGTAGGTAGGACAGCTAGTTTGCAGCCTGTGTTGCCTGCAAAACCAGTGGGAAGACAGCTAAAGGGACGAGAATCATCGGGCAAGGATGATTTTGCACAACAGTTGCCCTGTGTAAATCTTCCCCCTGAATCCGCACCTTATACAGTCATATTGACAGGTGTACCGGGTCTTAGGGAAAACCAACTAGAATCACACAGGGAGCTGAAAAATAAGGTCATTTTTTGGATGAAAAAAAACAGAACTCTCCCTCCCCATGCTAACACAGAGATTTTAACTGTTAGAAGGGTGAGCTGGTTGGGCTGTAATAAAAAGGATCTTGAGGGTGATTGCGTTATAGTTAATTTTAGAGACCCCTGGGTAGTTGACTATATTTGCCAAGAACCAAGGTTTGGCAGAATGGGTAATATTCAAACCATAGGCCTAAGTTATTTTTATCCCTATGCAACTTATGGAATGTTCGGTGCAACATATAATCAGCGTAGGGGGAGACTATACGGTGAGAACTGTTTTGATTGGGCAGCTCAGAATCTGCCTCTTAGAGGCTTAGAGGGGGGGGCTGACTTGTAAATGGCCTTGGCGGGGATAATGTGGTCAAGAAGGATGGGGTGGTCCCCTCAGGAAGTGTAATCATAACGCCAGTAGAAAGACCAGCAGTGGTAGAAATGCATGTGAGTAGTGACACGGATCCAAGTGTGGAATATATGTGCCCAGTTTCACCAAGTAACCAATTAGATGGGTGTACCTTCCGTCTAATCACATGGAACATAGCAGGTCTTTCTCGTAGGTTACAGGATGAGGCATGGTCTAAATATATAGCAAGTTTTGACATTATCTGTCTCCAAGAAACCTGGAGCAGAAATGATCAGGACCTAGATGGATACCAATCCTTTAATGTCCATGCTGAACCCTCAAAGGCTGGTAGGGCAAGGGGTGGCTTAATGACTGCAATCTCTGTCAAATATAATACTGTAAAAACTCTTCAAGTAGTTGATTCTCCTTGGTATCAGTTGCTTTTGATTACGAACCTGTTCCCAACTCCTTTGCTTCTGATCAATTGGTATTACAACATCTTTGACTCTAACTCCACATCTGTTATTGATATGTTACAAAAGGAGATAACAAAGGTCATGAATAGTTTATCTTCACTGTGCATCATGTGGGTAGGGGATTTTAATTGTTCTCTGTGCAAATTTTTTGGGACAAGGGCTTGTGGTTTGGTGGACATGAATGAGCAACCACTAGCGCATTTTAGGCATTATTTCCATTACAACACAATAGATTTGTACTGGCTTGGAATGCCTGGGTTTTAAATAGACTGAAATGTGCTCAATTCCCTGCGCTAGAAAAAAAAGCTGTTCAAAGCTGTCTGTTAGAATAAACAGAGGTAATGAATGGGTTATCATCTTTTGGGGGTTTCTGTGCAGGCATTACAATGCAGCAAGGCCTTTTTCTCCTGAAAAATCTTAAGACGTTGATGCTTGCTGGCCGTAAAGCACAGCTGAGTAAACAACACATGACTATGCCCGGCCACAAGCTACAAATCAAGCTGTGGGAACTAGGTTTTAAATTAGTACAGCATGATATGAAGGCACGTTCGTTAAAAGACTACTGATTTTTAAAAGCTAGAAATACAGCTTTATTATTTTGGATAAAAGACCAAGGATTAAAAATAAGGTAGTTCTTTCTTGTTGCTTTTCTAAATGAACACATATGTGGTTCTTATGGTAAATCATTACTGCCCTTTTAAAAGTGACACAAACTATTTATGTTTCAGTAAAGCTTCTGTGCTTAGTTTTATAAAATAATGCATTTAAAGGCAAAAGGAAAGGAATAAGGTTTGCTTTTCATATATGGAAACATCAATAGGGTTAGTGATCATTATTAAAAAATAATTGCTACATGAAAATAATTGTTAAAAATCATTGTATTAAAATAATTTTTGCACTATTGGGATTTTCATAATGTCTAATACAACTATTGTGAAAATTCAGTAATATTTAGCACTACAGAAAATTACCTTGTGCAAAGTGTGTGTCAAGATTTCAATGTCTAAATTGTTAAAATATATTGTGCATCAAAATTAAAAAGGTGAATATTAGTTTCTCTAGCAATGATAATATTACTGAATCTTAGGGCACTTACAAAGTTATGCAATGAGTAGCTGTACAGACATGAGAATTACAATGCAAGCCTTTATGCAATCTTTTAGTTTTAGATTCAGGGAAGTAGAGGAGCACTCAAATATTTAAACATTTAACTATGTTAATGACACTTAACTAAGGGGTGCAACACTACTGATTGTGTTGGCTACACAATATGTGAAAACTGTACTAGAATGTAGACAGAGGCCTACATGCAGTGTGCACTGTTCCAAGAGAATAAATTCTCAGTAATTTCAACTTTAATCTTATTGTATGAATAAAAAACAAACAAACAAGCTATTCTTCTGTAGATTCAAAATCCTTTTTAGTAGTGAACATAATTATTCAAATATTACAATTCCATTATATTCACCATAATGATTGTTCACTTTACAATCAATAAATGTGTGTATCACTATACATTAGGAATCATGACAAAATACTGTCAACATTGAAATATATTCTATACATTATCCACAACATGATATGTATCACATCTTGTGTCTTGTATATGTATCAAATCAATTTTGGAGAAGCGCCGCCCAATGCATTTCAGGAACCAACGTTCCCTTCTTCAGGGGAAAATACCTAAAAAAATATAGAAATGACATCAAATAACCAACTAGTCTATATACTTAATATACAAAATAGGCATGGTAAGTAGACATAGGGGGGTAAGATCCTATATGACGTTCAAAATGACATACTGTTTTTAGAAGTAAAGGAGGTGACTTTCTTATCCATTACTAACTGAAGAAATAAGACCTATCATTATGGTATATTATCATAGGACATGAGAATATCATTTGATATACAACACCCATCAAAATGCATCAAAATTACATCAAAGATACAATGTTCACTGACCATTAATAAGTACGTGGCGGTAACTCACTGAAATATATAAACATTCTCAGCGATTTTACATGTGTCAGTTTTTACAGACATAACACGTTTCAATAGCTGTTAATATAAGCTCACAACAAAGTCGCAATATATATATATCCCTGTGACTCAAACCAAAAGTCAAAGTGCTATGCCTTGAACTGTGTATTTACTACAATTAATATTGTTATCTGCTGGATATACATACCAACATTACAAAATACTGTTGAGGAGTTAAAACAAAACATGTCCCCTGCGATATAACACTGACCTGCAGCTCTCAATAAGTCTCAATGACACGTACTGATCCGTTTACGTAATAACAAATGAAGGTATCTGCATGAAGTAAACACATTACAGGAGATCCTATTAACTTCGCCTGAACTCGACAGTGAACTTGACTTAAGTATCAAACTTAAAAATATGTTCACATACCTATTAGCGAAAATTAAGCGTAAAACGGTCTCTTGGTCTCTGTGTGTTTATTCTCGATACGAAAGTTAATTTCTGAAATAAACACATGTGTCATATACTGTGTTTCTCACTCCCTGTCCTGAATTACTATATAAATAAATAAATACTCCTGCTCGTACCTTTTATCACGAATGAAATGGTGAGATCATCTTTGAATGTCAGTTTCGAAAATTTAGAAAGCCCAGTTCTTTTTCTGAAATGGACAAATATATCTCATTGTATGCCAGGTGCTTTCACCCTAAGCGGTGAGTCCCTACTGCTGATAATGCTACTTAATCCAGAAAATGTTTATAACGCTTATCATCAAGTCATAAACTTGCTCCTTCTGTGTTAATCCCGCGATCCTCCCAAAGGAGCCGCGGAAGGATACCATACAGGTTTTAAAGAGTTCCTGTCCAGTGTGGTCACATGATTACCCTCAGACTTATGGGACATTTAGTTATTTGATGGTCATCTCTCAGCCACAATACCAAGAATGTGTAAATAAGTACTGTAACCCCGAATGTCTATACCCGAGATTTTAGTTCCTAATCTAAAAGTTCTGAACATCCATCATTTGTATGTCGGGACCTGCCCGGACATATAATGGTACTTTCTTGATAACAATATCAAGTGATATTATAGCAAAGAATCATGAAGAAACTATATATCTTCTCTACGGATACTCCTCATATGAATGTACTGATATCTCCCTCACCAGCAACATTATCAAAGAAACGCTACGTAATGAATCATGCACCGACAGTGCCTGTCATTGCCTCGGTCACTAACCTAAACACACTAAGCATGTGGTCAAACAAAGGCTTAGAGACAGAGTCGATGACTGTCGTCATTTAGGCATAAAAGTTATTATCTATCCTATACTCATTTATCAGCCTTACTTTTATATAAAGTGGATGGTGAGTCCATTGATAAAAACAAAAACGGTTAGTATCACTAAATGAATATTTTACTCACTACGTGAATGGACTAGAGACATAGATAGAATACATAATATCAACTTATGACATGTCTCAAATTACAAAAGATCACATCTAATAATAAGTGTAAATGTATTCCAATACTCACATAATGTACACAACCTTGATTGTCCCTATCCAATAGCATATACATTATACAATGAAAATCATATTTGCACATACACAAAGTGTAGTGTGTTTATCTAGGTACCTGAATCGATATTCCTATTCTTTGCCCTTGTGTGGTTATAAATCAATAATATCCCTACAACGGCATAGAAACCCTTTTCATAATTCAGTCATAGCGCATGCTGTCACATTAAGCAAGTCTATTCCTCCATCCCCCTAGAAAGCACACCGAGTTCTCTAAACAAATCCAAGCCTCCAGCAACCTGGGAAATCCCCGCTGCTTTGTTTTGATTTCATCCTAGAACTCCTGTAAAGCAATGTAAGAACGACCAGTTCTTAGTGACATCTTTATTGACGTCTTATGTCCAGCCTTACGTCAAACCCGGCACCTTTCAGGTATAAATATACCAACGTTGCCTTAAGCAAACACACAGTGGTAATCCTGGAGCAGAGCAGCTATCTACTTCCGAAGAGCCCAGCTGATGCGAGAGCCCACGGACGCTGCCCCTCCCTTTTGACGCGCTGAGAAAGACGCTGTCTTTTCTCCTGCCGAGAAATCTAGCCTCCGGCGTTTTCAGCCTACCCTTGCGGGTGACTGGGATACCGAGTCCTGAGAGAGAGATACCAGCCCTCCTGCCTTCTAATACCCAGGTACTGAACTGACTAAACCCTTACAGAGAATTCTTGAGTCAGATTCTTGGCAAAACAAACTTAACTAAACTGGTACTTACTTATTCCTTCCCACGTATTAGGCTTAGGGCAGGTACACCGGGGTAGCCGTAGTTAGAAGCACCAGTTGAGTACGATTAGTCAATGTGTATATGTATGTATCTATTTTATCCATTTTAAAGTATCATATGGCTAAGAAACCATATCAATGCTTTTACAGTATTATTTCATAATCCTGCTTTTACTGTATGTACTTTACTTAACTATAAGTATTGCAATTGTAGCAATTCATTTCTCTTGGATGAGGAAAGAGACTGCTCAATAAATAACACCTTTTATTGAAAACGCCCGTCTCTCTTTTTCTCTGCAATCTGGTGAAACTAAGTACGCACCTTTGACTGAGTGAAATAGCTGTCTTTTGTTTTCACACGACTCTAGAGATATACTCTTATTCAGGGAGAGCAAACTTGTCATGTTTTATGGTTGTCAGAAACTAAATCCCTTCTTGTCTATCCAGGGAGGTTAAACTCCTCCTCGCTCATTCGAGAAAGTTTCTAGTGAACTCTGAGCTAGCTGGCAAAAAACTTAAATCTAATATAGTCAGTAGAGACCTAGTTAACCTCAGTCCTACGTCTACACTACTGAAGATATTATTCCAATGCGCAGAGCCTATTGGGACTATAGGAACTACACTACAAAAGTAGATGTATATCTATTTCATAACCAGGTATATCTGATGTTATCCAACACATACACAGTACAATGAACAACATATGTGTACATCCACAAAATTAATGTATATATAATTCATGACTGGACATATCTAGTATTGTTATTAATCTGTATATCATATAAAGATTCACATGATCCTGTATTAATGCTCATCCTGCACATGTATACGGCCTGCATTGATACCATATCTCAGATGGTAATATTGGGAATAGAAACTAAATAGAAACAAAATTAATTGATATACAATCACATACAGTGCATATTGCTATATAATGGGGTTCCATGCAATACCATCTTAAATGTACTTAAAGGTCAATGGTTCTCTAATGGTGTGTATTAATAGTGGTGTAGATAGTGGATAATATAGTATATGCCAATCCTCACTTATAGAAAACAACTTAAATCTAATCTATCATTAAGTCCTCGTGGTGCCAGTGTACATTAATGTTCTATCCAAAATGCTTCCCTCTGCAGTAGTTTAGCACTGTTGTCTAGTCCCTCTTTTCTTGCAACTACCTCTATAATTTGTACTCTCAATTGTGCAATGTTGTGTTTTTCATCTAACCAGTGATTCGAAATAGATGTTGTTCTGCTTTTTCACCGAAAGTTACTTTTGTGTTCTGTAAGCCTGGTTTTAAGCTTGCGTTCAGTTTTCCCTATATACAACTTCCCACATGGGCATTTTAAACAATACACTGTGTTGATTGTGTTGCAATCAGCTGCATGTTTCAATGCTATTTTTTTACCCGAAGTCGGGTGTACAAGAGTATTGCCCGTTATTATGTTGTTACAGTGAACACAGTTTTGACATCTCATAGTTCCCTTATGTAGTTGTGGTTCAAAAGATTTACTGGGAGTTCTAACTATATCCATTAAGTTTCTCCCTCTGGTATATGCAAATATGGGTCTATCCATGAATATACCCCTAAAATCTTTTTCATTTTGAAGTAATTCCCATCTATTCAAAATGATGTTTTTAATCTTATTAGATGCTGTAGAGTACTTAGATACAAAGGTGAATCCTTTTTTCTGACGCCTAGAAGTAGGAGTCAGTAGTGATTGCCTGTCCCTAATTTCCAATCTGCCAATGCTTTGATCTAGAATCTCTGAGGGGTACCCTCTCTGCTCAAATCTTGTGCGATGTGTCTGCAACTGTTTGTAAAATATCTCCTCATTTGTACAAATCCTTTTAATCCCTAAAAAATGTGAATACGGTAAATTGGTAATGAGACTTTTCGGATGGATACTGGTTAATAACAGGGTGCTGTTACGGTCAGTGGGTTTGGTATGGATGTCTGTCACTAATTTGTTCAACATGGTGTCTTTTGTGATTTTAACATCAAGATAAGACACTTCACTCTTACTTATCGAATGCGTGAACTGGATTCTGGGGTTCTTCTCATTTAACTGTGTTATCAATTTTTCCAACTGTGTTTTTGCAATTTTCACCCCGAGTGGGCTGGGTATGCTCAGACGTGAGTCCCAGGCTCACCACACCACTGGAGTCAAGCTATCCAGGCTGATGAAGGCTGATAGCCAGAAACCGGTCCTTGGATGCTTGATTCCGGTCTGGGAAAGACATGGCTTGGTAGTTCGGGCTGGACTGTTCCCATGAGGCACAGGGTCAGAGCTGATTTGCATATAGCCAGTGTCTAACCCAGGGTGGTGTGGAGTGCAAAAAAAGGATGGATTTAGGCCCAGATCTTTGTACTGGGGTGAATGTATGACATTGTTCTACATTCTGTCCATCAACTGTGTTTTTGCAATTTTCACCCCGAGTGGGCTGGGTATGCTCAGACGTGAGTCCCAGGCTCTCCACACCACTGGAGTCAAGCTATCCAGGCTGATGAAGGCTGATAGCCAGAAACCGGTCCTTGGATGCTTGATTCCGGTCTGGGAAAGACATGGCTTGGTAGTTCGGACTGGACTGTTCCCATGAGGCACAGGGTCAGAGCTGATTTGCATATAGCCAGTGTCTAACCCAGGGTGGTGTGGAGTGCAAAAAAAAGGATGGATTTAGGCCCAGATCTTTGTACTGGGGTGAATGTATGACATTGTTCTACATTCTGTCCATCAACTGTGTTTTTGCAATTTTCACCCCGAGTGGGCTGGGTATGCTCAGACGTGAGTCCCAGGCTCTCCACACCACTGGAGTCAAGCTATCCAGGCTGATGAAGGCTGATAGCCAAAAACCGGTCCTTGGATGCTTGATTCCGGTCTGGGAAAGACATGGCTTGGTAGTTCGGACTGGACTGTTCCCATGAGGCGCAGGGTCCGAGCTGATTTGCATATAGCCAGTGTCTAACCCAGGGTGGTGTGGAGTTCAAAAAAAGGATGGATTTAGGCCCAGATCTTTGTACTGGGGTGAATGTATGACATTGTTCTACATTCTGTCCATCCACTGTGTTTTTGCAATCAATTTTTCCAAGTCACTCTGTTCCTTAGCCCAAATCAGAAATATGTCGTCTATGAAACGACAATATTGTACCAGACCTGTATTCCACATCTCATCAGTCAATATATATTCATGCTCAAATTTAGACATAAAGATGTTCGCATATGCTGGTGCCCCAGAAAATCCCATACTTGTTCCAGTCATTTGTCCATAAAAGTTGTCCTTCCATTTAAAATAACTGTTATTCAGGCAAAAATGCAGTCATTTAAGAATGAATATACTTTTTTCCTGTTCTAGTTCAAGTTGAAGTAATGCCCATTCTGTGGCTTCCAAACCCTGTTCATGATTTATAGATGTATACAACGCCGTTACGTCGATGGTGCACAACACCCAGATTTGACTATACATCTCTTGAATGGTCTCAATCTTATTGAGAAAATGCGTTGTATCCTTTATGTAAGTACACCACGATTGGACAAACGTTTGCAAGTAATAATCAAGATATTTCCCGAGAGGGTCAAATATAGACCCACACCCTGCCACTATGGGGCGGAAAGGAGGATCTGTTGCATGCTTGTGTATTTTTGGTGTCATATACAGTTTGGGTCTTTTCGGGTTATACGTTGTGAGATAAGCCTTTTGATCATCAGAAATAATTCCCTCAGCCATAGCTTCCTGTAAATATCCGTGAAGAATTTCTTGTAAAGTTGTCGTGGGGTCAATATCAAGCATTATGTATGTGTTTGTATCATGAACATGTTCATTCACTTTAGGTGTATAGTAATCTGTATCCATGATCACTAGGGCTCCGCCCTTGTCAGCTGGTTTCAAAGTTAAATTCTCATTCTGGATTATAGAATGAATGGTTCTGTAATCGTGTTTTGTGAAATTAGTTTTTTTAGTTGATTTGTACTGGATCTTCATCAAATCACATTTCACTGTCTCTTCAAATAAATCAATTATCTTGTGAGAAATTGGTGCCTGATATTTACTTTTAGGTCTAAAAATGGTATCTGCTGTGTCACTTGGTTCATCTTGCGGTTGTTCCATCACATTGGAAAAATAATGACGTAGTCTCAATTTGCGTATGAATTTGTACAAGGCCACATTAGTTTCCAACAATGTAGTGTCATTTGTAGGCACAAAGGTCATACCTTTTTTAAGGTCATAAGTTGTTGCTTGGTTAGTGACGTTGAAGAGATATTGATAATCAAGCTACATTCTTTCCACTGCGTAATGTTCTTCCATTGTCCTCTCCTTGTGGGACGCTTGCCTGATCTGGTACTAACTTCTGTTTCTGTTGTGGGGGTGGCTGCCCTGACGTTGGAGCCTGTAACAAAAAAGAAGACACTGTAGTTGATGTGCTAGCTCCTATTGTTTCATTAAACTGTGTCACAATCGTTGATTGAATCATTGGGGTAGACCCAATTTTAGTGACTGGTGGTCGTGTAGCCAAGATGTCCTGATCTGTAGTGATACTCTCTTCACTAGATGTATTAGTCTTACGGGCGGTGGTTGTAAAGCGTTTTTTTGCATAAATCTCCACCCAGGTATACACCTCATTTAACTTGTAATCGATAGTATCATGCCGATACTTTCTAATTTTATCTTCTTGGAGTTCTTTGTTATAACGATCCAATTTTAAATTTAAATCTTCTAAAGTTTTTGCCCAAGTTTGTGATTCAATGCTTATTTCAAGATCTTTTTTGAGGTTGAAAATCTCTTCGTCTAACTCCTTGATGGTCTGGGACAATTCCTCTATAATTAACAAAATTAGGTCCAACGAACACTTATTTAATATTGAAAACCATTTATCCATGAATTGTGGGTTTAAATGGAACCTAAATAGCATTGGTCGTAACGATATCCTCAAACCACGCGGAATACGTTTGGCACGATGGTATTGTACCAACATAGAGGCATGGAGTCGTTGATTCAGTTGCCTTCGCGTTAAGTATTCAAGTTGTTTTAACCTCTTTTACTTTTATGCACAAGAATTCTGGAGGCACTATGGCATTCAGAAGGCTGAAGTTTTTGAGCAAGTTCTTTAGATGCTAGAATGCACATTTCACAGGAATAAAAACAAAAATATGACAGCAAAAAGTGCATCCTACCTTCAAAATTTATCAGCACACAGGCCTGCTTCTCCAGAGTTACTTTGAATTGTAAGGACCACATGGAATAGCCTTTCTCAGACAGGGGACAACAGGTTTAAGGATCAGAGGCCAAGTTCTGTATTTAGAACTGACCAGTACTACTGAATGTTAAATGTCAACGCAGGGAGCCACTGTCAGTGTGTGATTTCTATATTACACTATGAAAGTTTGTAATGTTGAAGAGTAGTTTAATCAACTGATTTCTTTGTATTAATTAAATTTCCTAATTCTAACATTGGAGGGCAAAACACTTCAGGTAATGTACATTTTGCTCTAATTGTGTCATCAGGCTATGATGTGCCTAGGGAAAATAGGGTCAAAATGAATTCTCAAATTCATGTTAATAATATTTAGGATATTGCCATTAGTAATTTAACCACATTAAAGAAATGGAAGAATTTACTTAGTTGTTTCAATAAAGTTATGGGCTTGATTAAGCCTTCCTGCAACAAGATTGGACACCACAGATCTGTTTCAGGTAACATTAATTAAAGGAAATATTGCATATTCTGTTAGGAGCACATGGGGATATCACTGTTTTCTTGAGATATAATACAAGTGTAGGAGATATGCAGGTCGGTTTATCCTATTGAATAACATTATCAAGGGGTAGTTGCGTCTTTAGACCATACGCAGTGAATAGATCTGCCATACATACAGAAATACTGTTTTTCACTCAAAATTGTTGTGCTAGGGCCAGATCAAAAGGCGATGAAATAAAGTTTGCATTAATGTGCTATTATTTTACTCAGCTTGTGCCCAACTGCCAAAAATGAGGGTAAATATTGTCGACAGGACGTCACCTGTTTCGGTTACCTACTGTCGAATGGGGGAGAAGATTAGGGAGATTAGCTCCTGGGCAAATTAAGGGTAAGCAAAATTAAGTAACACGTTGTCATTTTGTCTTGCTTTATGTGCTCTCTCTCTCTCACTCTCTCTCTCTCTTTTTGTCACTCTCTTTTGAGCCTGCCTAAGCTGTCTAGGAACGGCCATGAGACATCTAATTGGCTATTGAGTAATACTGTTTTAAAATTGTTAAGATTAATAAAATGAATACAAAAATAAGCCATGTTACTGCCCATCCTGTCTGATGAAATTCTGAATGGATGAGTAGTCTAGATTGATGTTCCCTTATTTGACCTTTAAGGGGAACTATATGTGGGTAGTTTTTGTGCTAAAATTCTCTGGGGATAACACCATTATTGTTTATGTTATTCTCACGCTATAAACTGTTTTGTAAGGGCATTACTATTTCTTATTGGTTAGTCTGTGTAATTGAGCTGACAGCCCTTATTAGAGCTGGTGAATAGGTGTTTTTTCTTTAAAAGTTATGTTACATAGTCCAGATTTGTGAAAAGTAGAATGCACAAGGGTTTACAATGTTAGGAAACAGAGTATCCTCTCTATTGATAGATTATTTGTATGGCTTGTCTAAAGATCTTTTGTTCTGACCACCAATAGATATCTGCTGCCCAACAACCATTGCCAGAGGGGTCCGGACATCAGATTCAGCCTGGGGAGTCAGCGCCGATCCAGCTTGGAGTTGAGATAAAGGGAACCAGCACAGGCATTGCTGGCAACTGGAAACACAGTGAAGGTAGAAGGCCGGAAGCCCTGGGGCATGTAACAAAACAGTGAAGTGTGTACCCCTGCTACTGTCTTGGATGAGAGATGGGGTCACAAATCTGGATGGAGAATTCTTTGCGTGGATCAAGTTTTTGATGCCCAGCTGAGAGAGTGTCAAACCAGGCTACGTCGTCCCTTACCTTGTCCTGATAGCGAAGCCCTCTGGAATGACGTAGATGATTTTCCCAGAGACGCAAGGGACCAACTTCCCAAATGACTAACTATACTCTTACTGAAATTTTATTCACAGTAAAAATAAACCTAGAAATAGAGGAGGAGGGCCGGTACTGGACGTTGATGGGTAGGATGATTCTTGCTGTCGACCTGCGAGGCAACAAGTATCAAAGTTGTAAACACTAGACCTACTTGATTCGCTACTTCCTAGACTACACATCTAAGGTTTAACCTATCTACTCTTGGGAAGAGTTTTAGTCATAAACCTACCTGCGAACAGTCTTGTCTTGGCGAAAGTCCAGTATGTCTTGGTCTTGTCATGAAATTCAAGTCATCAGATTTTCTCTCTGGTGAGTTGTTCAAGAAGTGGGTTGCTATAAGATACAAATGCATTCAGTTAAACACTATTCCTTGTCTTCTCTCTTTACATACATGAAGCTTCCTATTGCAAACTTACTTGAAATTGTTTTCATGTAACTCTAATAAAGGGGTTCTGCAAGGTCTTGAGTCTTGGCCTGCTCTTTTTAAGAAAACAAAATAACACAGGGAAAAAATACAAAATGCACAAAGACTTCACTTTCCTTGAAGCCTTCCTAATTAGCATTCAATTTCTGACAAGAAAATATTGTTACTAACAATAAAATACTGCGAAATTCCTACACCACAATAACTTCTTGCAATGTCAAAATGTTAAAATGTCTCAGATTACCTCTTTCCAGTAAAGCTGCCAGGAAATAAATGTTCCAAAATTGTTCGAGTCTTTCTTGCGCTGGGCGCCTGAAATAATAGCAAGATTGCACTTAACTTTGTTTTCCTTTCTTCCTTGCAGGAGTCGAGATGAAGGAAAATCCGAAATGATGACTTCAGACAGCTTCAGGATCATCTAAAAGGTCAGTGCCACGGAGAATTTCCAGACGCGATCCTTCCTCGAGTCAGATGAAAGGCAAAGCGTCTTTTAGAAAGCTGGGTGCGGTTTAAATAGTAGGCCGCACCCAGAAAGCTCTAGAAGTAACGTGCACTCTTTCACGCAAGCTGACAGCCTAGCGCAGCTAGCGTGATACATGTCATACACTTTCAGGGCATTGCAGCAGTCAGCCTAAAAGACGGTTCTCTGGCAATTCAAGTGCAAGTTAAAAGAAAGTAAATCAAACCCTATGTAAATACAAAGAAACTGTATAACATACTAGGTGCCTTCCCAATAATAATTCCAGAAAACATGTACAATAATAGAAAAACATTACATTCCCACATACTGATAATCAGGACGTGCGGGTGCACGAGAAAGGGGTGGGTTTTTTAAGGACCAAAAATTCCATAAGAATGGTGGGACGGAGGGTCCGAATCTGCGCGGGGAGACAAGATTGGAGAGTCATGACAGTACCCCCTCCTCAAGATCCCTCCTAAAACCGGTGAGATAGGTTTAGGTTTATCAGGATGTTGTAAATGAAAGGTTCTAACCTTTCTTGGAGCATTCTTCAGGTTTTCCAAAGGTTCCCATGATCTATCCTCAGGACCGTACCCCTTCCAATCTACCAAATACATGAGTTTTCCTCGCAATCGTTTAGAGTCCAAAATAGTTTTAACTTCATATTCGGGAGTACCTTCTATCCTGATGGAAGGGGGATGATGAATCAACCTAGTAAGAGGGTTAAAAGGTTTAATTAGCAATACATGGAACACAGGATGAATCGGGTATTTTGGAGGAAGAGTTAATTTGACGCAAACTGGATTAATGATCTTTTCTATGGGAAAAGGACCAATAAATCTGGGGTTGAATTTGCGATTCCCTTTTATCTTTAAGTTCTTGGTGCTTAACCAGACCTTATCTCCAAGAGAGTATTTAGGTTGCTCAGTTCTATGTTTATCTGCAGAAGTCTTTTGATACTCCTTTGCACGTGCCAAATTGTAAGAAGCCTGTTCTTGGATAGAAGATAATTTTGACACATATTCAGTGAGTGCAGGAACAGGAGTAGAGTCCTTGAAATTTTTTGGGAAACATTTGGAATGGAAACCATAATTACAAAAGAATGGAGACATTTCTAAGGAAGCATGGTTCACGTTGTTGTAAGCAAATTCTAATGGGCTTAACAGACTTGACCAATCTTCGGCTGAATGTGCTAACATACAGCGAAGAAATTGTTCAATAGTTTGATTGGTGCGTTCAGTTAAACCATCAGTTTGGGGGTGATAACTAGATTAAGCATGGGCGGATCTAGCGGATCTCGCGTACGCGAACTTGCGGATTTACGGATTCGCAATCCGTGAAGATCCGCGAACTCTAGCGGATTTGCGGATTTTTCCGTTTTTTGTGTTGGCGCGTGTTCGCGCCGATTTTGGGACAAGTTCGCAATTGCGAACTTACTTTTCGGCTCGCAACGGCCGCGACTATGTTGTTTCTACGTCTGGTTTATCATCACAGGTTCACAGCACCCTCTGTTTCACCACTGCCACCCTCTGGGACACCCATGCCACCCTCTGGTACATCCTCACTGGCACCTATTAGGTTTATTTATCACTGTAGATTATGGTGGTTGAAAAAAGCAAGCACACCTGCCCTTCTTCAACTGCCATCAATTAATTTGTGTTTCATTAATGTGTCAGTAATTTTGAAAGTTCCAGTCTGGCTGGCACCTGCTTCCTTCCTTATCTGTAATTTGCTTTTTGTTGCAGTGAATTTTTTTTTTCACAGGACCTTTATGGTCTACTTGTAGCTATTCTATGAGCCTGCTGTTTGGGTCATAGCAGGGTCATAGAATAGTTGCAAACTCTGGAGGGGCCCATCAGGAAGCACTACCTTGAATGTTACTAATGTTAAGTTTGAACTTTTGCACCTGCTCATTGCTTTCAGTTTAGCTAAAATCGTTTTTTCTGCAATTTCGCGCGTTTTTTGGGGCGCGAATCCGTGCGAGATCGATTTCGGAAGCCGCGAATACGTGCGAATACAAAATTGTTTTTTTTGCGACGTGTATGTTCGCGTGATCTTGCGCGTGTTCGCGAGGCGCTTCTAGCTATACGTTTGCCAAGTTACCCTATCGGTCGTACACGGGCGCGGCCATCTTGTTGGCGTGACGTAATTCCGTTTCCGCCCGCTATGTGTAATCTCGCAAAGTGTGCTGCTCGCTAGTACAATTTCGCGCGTACTCGCAAGGAAAATCTCGCGCGAACTTACCCACGCGGTCGTGAACGGGCGCGGCCATCTTGTTTCTCATTCATTGCTATGGTTCTGGGCATGCTTTCTCTATCCTCTCTCAATCTCTGCCATCCTTTGCTTGTTTGAAGTTTTTTTGATCTAATTTTACTTATTATCTATCCCTCTATTTTTCTACCTCTATATTTTTGTGTTTTCTGCAGCTTTTAGTTACTTTTAAACTACTTTTTTAAACTCTTTTCTTTTCTTCTTCACTATTCTATTTCTTCTTTATCATTTAAGTTTATTTCTGCCCAGACCATGGTAAAGGGAGCCGGGAAGCACCCTGAGAAGGGGAAGGGTCCCGCACCCCGTGCCCGGCTCCCGTGCGGGCGTTTAAGGGGGGAGCAAGTGGTCCCGAGGGAGATCTTCAGCGCGGAGGAAGTGGCGGCACTGATCTTCCACGTCCAGCGCCGCCTCCCCAAGACGATCCTGGGAGGCGGCAAGATCGCGACCGGCTATGGCATCCGGGAGCGTCGCAAGCGGTGGGAGAAGGTGTGCCGGGCCATGTACAAGATCTCTGGGGTCCGGCGCACATATAACCAGGCCACCCACCGCTGGACCGATGTCATGGACCGGGAGCGGGACTTGCTGGACGCGCTCGGCGTAGAGGTCCCCGGGCTTGGTGAGTAGTAGTAGTAGTACATTTACTACTCTGTTTTATCCTGCTCTGTTATTTGCAAATCTTTGTTCTTTACCAAGAGCAATAATGCTGCCGATTACATTGAGGTAAATTATATTTCAAAATCTTCTATGCATTTCAGGTGCACTGCTCTCCTTCTCAGTAGCCTTGCTTGCTACTATGCTTCTTTGTTTTGTATGTTGTGTTCAGAAGCATTTCATTGGCCTGAGAAATTATGTATGAGTGTACTGTAAAGAAAAGAACTGCGTAATGCTAGACAGTAAGGGTCATATTTTCAATTACCGGCGCATCCCTGCAAAGTAGCAGGGATGCGGCAGTAATTGTGTGCCATGCCACCACCACCCATTGGCCCAAAACGTCACAGAAGCCTTACGCATCTGTGCCGTAAAGGCAGCGCATTGCTGGAGTTGCGTGCCAACGATGGCGCAGCTCCAGCAATGCTCTGGGGTACCCTATCTCCCCAATGCTGCATCAAGCCGTACGTCGGCTTCAAGCGCGCAGGGTTTGAGTCATGCATCATTGTCCTAAAAGTGACTGATTGACATCTTGTAGATTTCCCTCAGCCACTTTTAGGATTCGTTCCTGCGCAGGTACGCCCTCCCTTGCGCCGGAACGCCCCCTGATGGCGCAGGGCTTTACAACGTGATGCATCGCCCATATGCCCATATGTGTTTTTTTTTAATATATACGCCGCACCAACACCATGGCGAGTCTTTTGTTCTGCCGCTGCGTCAGAAAAGGCACGCAACAATGGAGGAAAATGAGCCGCAACTTCCGCAAGGGACTTCTAAATCAGCCCCAACAGACTGAAGTCCAGTCCTTCCTTTAGACACATGGCTATAAGAAGAAATAGTGGCGGTGGTGGCGGGTGGATTGATAGTTTGAGTATTCACTGATCTGCAAGCAGGATGGACTTTGTCTGTCACGTGTTGCGCACTGCTGCCTGCAGTGCCAGGCCTAGGCAAACCTCTTTAGTAGTCTGTTTATTGAGTTACATAGGAACTTTCTAAGTCAACGTTCCGCAAATCAGGCAATACGAATAACGTAGTATACCACATGAGATAGATCCCGTGGAATAGTTGTCTATCTATTTGCTATTTTTCCAAAATATGTTGTTATTGTTCTTTTGAAATGTTTGATTTGGTTGAAAAATCTCATCCATGTTTTCTGGTTTTTCTTTCTTTCATGTTGTACATCAGCTCCCCCCAAGGGCAAGAGGACACAGGAGGAGGGTGCTGAGGATGCAGGCCAGGATCGGGCAGGCGAGGGCTCCTTTGCTGGCCCCAGTAAGTTTACATTTTAATAAACAGTACCTATTTTTTCCTAGCGTTCCTCATTCGATTTTTTCTAAATCGTCTTTGATCTTCTTGTAGACTGGATATAAATTCTTATCCTGCCTCGAATATGACTCCCTGTGGTATTACTAGACTATTCTTATTAGTCTGTCTGTGTAGCTAACTAAGATTGGACATTTGGCAATTCCATTGGACTCCCATTATATTCAGCAATACCTCTATGCACTGTCTCCTTACTGACTAGATAGTGTGGCAGAGTCATTCAGCTCCCGAAGTCACAGATTATAGATCCCCAATGATCTCTAGATTATCGTACGCAGGACAAGAGAGTAGTACGGAGTCACAGCACAGTCAAGAAGTGTCAGAGGCACTCATGCTTGCAAAAATTCTAAAACCTTTAGCTCATCCACTCTAGTCTAGAGGAACAAAAACCACAGAGTCTATTTAAGTTTAAAAGCTTTATTAAAAGTAAACACATTTATTAAAATCTACTTTGTCATAAAACTATTTAACTGTAAACGGAAAAGTGGTTAGTGCTGACGATTAATTGGACACATTTCTTGTGGTGGAGCCGAACTCTCACCTGGTTTGAACTTGATCCTGGTCGTGTTCTTAGGACTCAGGAGTCAAGCTTCTGTCTGTTAGGAGAAAAAGTGGTGCGTGTTAAAAATCAAAAGCAAGCATTCATCAGTTGTGCATAAAAGTGCAGCAAGACAACAGCCTTCCCTGGAAAATGGGACATTTTTACTATGGAGTAGACAGTCACAAATTATTACATTGTATTCTGTTTTTTTAACATTTCTCCTAGACCAAATATTATATAGTAGTGAGTGGTGTATTCTAACATTCTTAAATGTACTTTGTAGGTGTAACATCTGGTGACGGGGCCAGCGCGGAGGTGGCTGTGTTGGACCAGGACTCGGAGGCCTCTGGGGAGGAGGCGGCGGTAGAAGAGCTGGCGGACGTTCCTGTGGGGGATCAAACGGTGGTGGCGGAAACAGGTAAGCTATATATTCCTTACTTATTGAGATTGAAGACTGCATAGTGTGCTTTCTGCACGGGTGTATTACAATTACAAATCAACCAGGTAGTAGCCTCCTCGAAATGTACTTCGACTTAGCTGTGAAGTTTTTGGTGAGAAGAATCCCAATAAGTTCTTAGACGAACGTGATGGATGGGATGAACGAAAAGCGAAAGAAGGGTGTAAGTAAGTGGGACGTGAACTTGTATGATGGCTGGCAAAGAAGAACAATATGTGTTTGCTTGGCCCCCGAGGTGGCTGGGAAGGAAAGAATATGGTATGGTGCATGGCTGGGTCAATGATGAAGCAAGGATGGGTGGAAGGACAGCAGCCTGGGTGGGTGAAACAGAAACTGTATGTGTGCGTATACTTTGACTGAATGGATGCCTGGAGCATGGTATTCTCTGACTCTTAGATAGCACATGTGTATCTAGAGAGAGTAGATGGTTGCCAGGTGAAGTAAGTGTTACCTTGAAGAGCATGTACCACCGCACCCGCACGTCCGTTCCAGTGCAGGGAAGGCAAGGAAAAGAAATTGTAAATGTGTCCAATACTACCATGAATAGTAGCAGTACTTTGTATTGCCTTTGCATTCACAGCATATATCTGGTTATTACGGTGGACACTCCGTACCTCTCTTAATAACTTTAGTTTACTTGTAGTACGTCATTCATGTGTGGGTGTATCACTGTTCACTCAATATTAAGCAAAGCACCTAAAGTCATCTCATCTGTCATTAAATACGTCCCATGTGAAGTGATAGATAATCAAATTAGTTAGCTTCTTCATTTTCCTTTTCTAGTACTCATTTGCACTGTAGGGTGAAAGGTAAATTAATTAAGCAGTAGCCCTTGTAACAGAGTATTCTCAGTGCCACCCGTAATAGAAAAGTAATAGCTTCACCACCTGCATGTACTGGACCGGTACAGTAACGCAAGTCTGTCTCACTCATCATGGTGTGCAACTTTTTTTCTCGGGTGCAAGTTCACTGTGCTGTGTCCATGTCATTCTGCCGGCTTGCATAAGATAACGTACCCATTTCCCTAAACAAGAGAGAAGAAGAAGAATAAGACTGGTGTACTGTCATAGTCGACTGTAATGGAAGTCCATAGTGGTCGTAGAATTAGTTCATTAAACTACCACTACTGTTAGAGCAAGGATGCAGAAGTGGGAGGTTACATAGATACTGTCCTCAATAGTTATGTACTGTGCTTTCAATTTGCTACTTGTACTCTGTGACCCAACTTTCGGCTCAATCACTTTGTGTTATTAATAAGGAGCATTGGTTACAGACTATGTCTTTCTTTCTTCATATAGTTGCTCCTTCCAAATCAACAACAAGGAGGGAGCAGGCTAGATTGGCCCGGCAACGGAGGCTGGAGGCCACAGTCGCCGAATATCGGCGGCTGGTGGCCCTGGAGGAGGAGGAGGACACGCAGTCGAGCGGGGCAACATCCTCGACTGTGACCACTGCATCCTCCTCCGTGACTAAGCCAGCGGGACCGAGCCGGGCTAAGAAAGCCGACCGCCACCGCCAAGCAACCGAAATACCAGCTGCCCCCCACAGGAGCTGCAAGGAACGCCAACGCCGCCTACGAGTCCGCATGTCCAACCTGGAGCAGGAGGTCCTGAGGTATAAGAACTTGGTTAAGGGCCTCCGCTCCGAGCTTGCCACCCTCCGCAAGGAGTATGATGCCCATGCCGCATCATGCACCAGCACCAGCACCCTCCAGTAGTGGAGTGTCCCTTGCCCTTTTTTTATAGACTTTTGGGGGGTGGGATTTGGGAGTTGGGATCGTTTTGGGACGTTTCAGAGACAATCGTTGGGGTTAGGGTGGGTGAGGGAGATTATTTTGTTAGGGCTAAATAAATATATTTTTCAACTTTATCTGACCATACCTGTTTTTTACTGCTTTTCAGTCTGGTGGGTGGGGGGCGGGGGTGTAACAGTAACTTTGTTTTCCTGAACAGTCGTAGGACTTTAGTAGTACAACCGTCAATCTCTTGTCTACTCCGAAATAATACTCCATTATACTACCTCCCACCAAACGCTTATCTTACCTGTAATTTGTGTTAGAAATTAGGGCTAGGCCCAGGGCTGGCTCCAGGTGAAATGGGGATTAACGTTGTCAATCCTGGGCGGGTGACATTTCCTCATTGCGGTGGTACTAGTGGTGTGACACAGTGGCAGTTGCATGCCTATGGAAAAAAAGAAAACAAAACCGTGTTTGTCCTCCTTACTGTAGCATTACAACGGTTACGGTACGATCGAGAAAATGGCAGGTGACAGTACACTAGAACAGTGCCATAATGTAGCCTAACAAATGGTAAAGTATTTGCTTGCAAGTATAACTAGTACTTGCGTTGAATTTATTTGACATTGGCTACTACTACTAGAAGATATAGTACTGAAGCTGAGTAAGTCTAGAAGATATCCTCGTATTCCTTCACCAGCCTGTTGCTGCTATGACCTTATCCTCCCCAGCAAGTGTGTGGAATTATTGATGTCATTTTAGTCAGACTTCAAGCAAAACAACACAGCCCGGGGGAAGAGGGTTAGGGTTTGTAAAATGGATGGGAATGGGGGTTTCTTTTTGGGTAGGTTTTGTTGAGAGAAGAAAAAAAAAGCAGAGCATGGACAAACAATAATTGAAGATACAGACAATCTTTGGTTACAAACTAAAGGTAAGCACATGCAGTCACACTCATAGAATAAAAGACAACAATGGATACTGTATCTGTATTGCGTATGTTGTTGGAGTTGTCCTGTTGAATTTGGTAAGTAATAAGCATGCAGCAAACAATTCCTCTTATTGGCGGCACTCCTCCATTCCAGCTGACGCTTCGTCCATCAATGTGGTGACCACTGACAGAAGACACCCTGTCCACTGCCTGCCTGGCGGATGTTGACTGAAACCCGGCCTGTAATTATTGAACGGAAAACAGGAAGTGCTATTACAATACCACTGATAAATAAATAAAAGGTATGTAGGCTGTGTGGTGCAAAAAGTCACACTTTGATTTCCCTAATAGACAGTACAATATTTTAGAAATTGCGTGCTGTGTCTGAGTCACCTTTTTAAGAATCAATAAGTATGGCCAAAATATTATAGCGGATCTTTCCCCTCAAGGTAGGTGTACTACTGTGTTTTAGAACAAAATTTGACCTTGAAAAAAAGGCTGTTCCTTATGGATTTTGTCCAAAACACTTCTATCCGGTATTAGACCTTCCCAGGAATGCCCCAGGCAAGACCCGCCGGCGCCAACCCACCCGCAAAAAACCACCCGACAACACCCCCAAACAGCGAAAAAGCTAAATCTCATACTTACAATATCTCTCGGCCTTCGGTCCAAATGCGGCGCTGTTCAGCTAGGTCATCATCATCATCAATCATCATAACTCCCGTTTTCCACCAGGGATTTCCTGAAAAGCAAATGCAATCAAGATTAGACTGTCGCAGCAGTGCTTCGACAGAGACCCCGGCCGCAACCCACCCACGAACAGCAGGAAGCCCCCCAAAACGCTACATTGAGCAAGATGTCAGAAGAAATAGCAAAAAGAAGGCTGTTCCTTATGGATTTTGTCCAAAACACTTCTATCCGGTATTAGACCTTCCCAGGAATGCCCCAGGCAAGACCCGCCAACCCACCCGCAAAAAAACAACCGACAACACCCCCAAACAGCGAAAAAGCTAAATCTCATACTTACAATATCTCTCGGCCTTCGGTCCAAATGCGGCGCTGTTCAGCTAGGTCATCATCATCATCAATCATCATAACTCCTGTTTTCCACCACGGATTTCCTGAAAAGCAAATGCAATCAAGATTAGACTGTCGCAGCAGTGCTTCGACAGACACCAAAAATTACCCACAAACCCCCGGAACCCCGCCAAAGAGCACCTCAAAGGCAAGCAAGTCAGCAAAAACGGCAAGAAATTTCCACCTCATATTTGGTCCAAAACACTTTTGTCCATTATTAGAGCTTCACAGCAATGGGCCCAAATCCGTCAACTCACCCGCAAAGAAGTACAACACCCCCACAAGTGCTGAGTCTTTCTTCATTGGGCGTAATCCAGCACTCTGCTTGGAGGGAAATCGCAGTCTGGAGGAGGAGGATAGAGGAGCATGTTCTTCGGAACTTGTGAACCTGAGGAATGTAGACTGCGGCACCTTCAAAGCAATAAGCAAACAAGTGAACACAGTTCTGATGATGGTCTTGTTTTTGGGATTAGGTGATTAAAGTTTGAATTAAATTAACTGTGCAAAACAAAGAAAGAGAGACACAAAGCACACAGGAATAAAAGTGAATAAGGACGAAAAAGAAAGTTCTTGATTGATTGTCTCATTTTCAGGGCTCGGTGTCAGGGAATAAGAACAAGATTTCGTCATCATACTCTGCGAATTCAGGCTGGATGAGGTCAGTGGCACCGAACAGAGAAAAAATCCCCTCATCTACGTTGCTGTCCTCCTCGTCTTCATGCGGCGTGCTTTCTCGTACTTTGTAATCTGGTGGTATGAGGTGCTGATTCATCTTGATCATTGTCAGCCGCTCCACATTTTTGGGCGAGAGGCGGCTCCGTTTGGGAGTTACAATGCCACCAGCAGCACTGAAAACACGTTCAGAAGACACACTTGCGAGTGGGCAAGACAAATAGTTTATAGCCAGGTTGAAGAGCTGTGGCCACAATTGTTTTTTGCCATGCCAATACTGCAATGGCTCATCATTAAGGAAGACCTCTGTTGAGTCATTCAGATAGTCCTGCACCATCGACTCAAGGTCATCAACTGTTCCTCCACTTTGCTTACTTTTTGCTGTGCCTGTGACATTTTTTCGAGAACCATACCCCATCAAACTTAGCCAATCCTCCTCCGCAGCCACTGTTAGTGTTGTCATTGTGTGTGGTGCAGATGATCCAGTTGCCGGTGTCTTTAACGGCTCAGAGGTCACTTGTGCCCCAGCCACAGGTGCAGAAGTGGATTCTTGTGACTGCGGATGGCCTGCTGATGCTGATGCTGATGTACTGGCTTCTCCTTCAATAACCTGCCGTTCTTTTTCAAACCTCTTGGCTGACCAGGCTAACCAATGTTTGTACTTTTGAACATCTGCATCAGCAAAAGGAAAGAATGCTTGGTCTGCCAGCGCCTTTTTGTAGCGTGGATCCAGAATAGTAGCACAAATGTAATGCTGATCTGAGTTGATGTTTTGAAGACGTTCATCACCACGTAGGCGATGTAATAATTTCTCAGACAAAATGAAATGGTTTTTTTTTTTTCATCTTTTTCAAACTCAGAAGACACCCCCATCAGTTGGTGCTCCAGCATGCACAACAATGGGATAGCTTTTCCCAAATTACAGTCCTCCTGGCTGACTGCACGCGTGAAGAACTCAAAAGGACGAAGCATGTCTGTCAGGCTTTTAACTATGTCCCATTGCGCCGCACTCATCCGCAGGTCCTCCTTCTGAGATGTAGCCTCTGTGAAGAAATAGTGATCGAGTACCGTATACTGCTCATACAGACGCTCAAGCATGTAGAAGGTTGAGTTCCAACGTGTTGCCACCTCCTGGATGAGTGCTTTCACTGGCATTCTACGTTGAAGTAGCAGTCTCCGCAGATGCTTCCGGGCCTTAAAAGAATGGCTGAAATGGTTGCACATTTTGCGGCAGGTGGCCATTACCTCGAACGCTGGACTCTGTTTATCACTCAAGAATTTTTGAACTACCAGGTTGATACAGTGCGCCAAACACGGCACTCTAACATGGTCACCAATGAACATGGCCTTAACTACATTGGCGCCATTATCCGTGGAAACATAACCAATCTTGCGTTTTAGGGGGGATAGCATTGTCAAGACCTTTTTGTTAAACTCTTCCAAAAGGTTTTCTGCTGTGTGACTTTTCTCCAAGCCAAACATGGCTAGTGTTGCATGTTTCCGAGCAGCTTTGAAAACTTGGTCCGGGTAAACACCTGCGTTTAGCTTTGCTTTAACACCTGAAAAAGAGACCCAGTGTGCAGTGATGCACATGTAATCATCGCCTGGGCCACTGGTCCACATGTCTGTTGTCAGATGTATTGTGTGAACAGCACTCTTCTGCAAAGCTGCCCCAATCGCCTGCAGCACATCTTCATGTAGTGCTGGAACCGCAACTCTGGCAAAATAGAACCGGCTCGGAACCTTCCATTTAGGGCAGAGCGTTGCCACTAATTCAAGAAAACCTACCGCTTCTACAAAAGAAAAAGGTAGAAGGTCCACAGCTAGCATTTTAGCCAGCTTAGTGTTATACAGACGCGTCAGTGGGTGGTTGCGTTCATATGGCACGTCTGAAGTAAGCATTGTTCTAATGTTGCCCTGGACCAAGCATTTACGGGCTGATAATGACTTCGTTGACCCAATTTTGCTCGCTGGTGAACTTTTGTGCGTTGGTGTCTCACTCGCTCCAACACTCTTAGTGTGCCTCACATTGGGTGTGCTGCTGACAGGGGTACTGGGTGTAAGGGAAGTGTTTGACACGTCTTCTTCCTGCTCGTCATCATCAGATGAAACATCAACGTTTCCTTGAATTTGGCCTTTCTTGATCGCATCTAGGTGCGCAAACCATTTGACAGTGTGCTTTCTCTCAAGATGACCTCTCTGGCCGCCGGTACCATAGTTGGTACCTGACTTACCACGACTAACTGCAAGCTTACAAAGGGTACAAATGGCAAACTTTGGATTTTTGGGACAAACAGTAAAGAAGTCCCAAACTGGGCACTTGAAGTGTCTGTGGGACCTGGAGGAGGCGGCGATACTGGTGGTGGTGGTCATGAAGCTAATGCCAGATCAAGTGGAGGATCTGGATTGCCCAACTTTTGTACGTTTTGCACTTTCACCGCCACTAATTAAGGTCGAGGTTGACGGAGGTCTCTTCTTGCCAGAAAGAAATATGGAAGTGGGACGAGTTGGTGTACTACTTAACTCCAATGATTGTGGTGTTTCCACTGCCTCCTCATCGACAACATCATCATCACGCTCAGCAGCTCTTCGGGCTAGGGTCAAAATGTCTGTTTGCTGCATGCCCGCTGGGGCTGCAGTGACCTTTATGATGACTGGGTCGTCGTTGGCAGAGTCTTCATCAGCAGCAGTATCCGCCACTTCTTGTTGAGACTCATCACACTCCATAAGTCTGAGACTTTGGACGAGCTTCCTTTTACGCTTAACTACCTTTGTTTGTTCCCAAGTTTGATCCGTATCATCAGAAGGAGGTGTGCTTGAAGAGGATGTAGACACCACCCTTGATCTCTTCCTTGCTAGGGGTGTGGAAGACAATGAAGGATCATCAGGAGGAGTGGCTTCCTCAAATGATACCTCGCCTTGATTGTCGATTTCCTGATGTGCCCCTACTTCGGGAGGAACAACTATTGTGGGCACTTGTTGTGACCCTCCATGCACCTCTGCTTGCGCATCTCCTTGCGCTGCCTCTCCTTCCACATGTACTTGGGCTTGTACTTGCACATGTGATTGTTGTTGCGGCTGTGGTTGTTCAACACTCGTCAGATGAGCTACAACAACCTGTGTTGATTGAGGGACATTGCTGATGCTTTCTTGCGATGAGCCAACATCACTGGTCGATGGTGATTGAAGAAGTATACTGGCTGCCTCTGCAGCACTCAAGGGCTTGGACTTAAGTTGGCGTGGTGGTGGTGGTGGCACTGAGCCCAATGGAGCGGGGGTGCTGCTGCCAGCTTGGTCCCCAGCAGATCCCGCTGCAGCTGCTGCAGGCATACTTTTTTTTTTACTCCCAAAAAAAGGGGCGGGCGGCACACCAGTGTCCTTGGTAACTTGCTTCTTCTGCTCCTTACTGGCACCTTTCTTGCTAGAGGAGCTACGGGTTACTTTTTTTGGGGCCATCTTCTTCAGAGCAGGTCAGCAGGCAGCAGTTGCACGAGTTGCAGAGGGTTCTGTGTCCAGACGTGACGTCGCATGACGTTATGCTGCACACACCGCTGCAGGACTTCTTCCTGGCACTGGTGGTTCTATTGAGTCTTCTTGTGCACCTAAAAGCAATGGAAGACAGAGGAACATCAGTTCAGTTATACACCCCAAAAAATCGACAAAACACAGAAAAATGAGCACAATCCCATGCCATCCATGATGTTTACATTGAAGAAGACACCCCACAGAAAGACTAGGCCCATGCAACACTCACCACCCCTGGGCAAAGGGCCACACCAGCAGGCCCAAAAAAACGACAAAAAACAATAAAATCTGCACAATCCCAGCCCATCCATGGGCTCAATGGTGTTTAAATTCAAGAAGACACCCCTCAGAAACACTAGGCCCATGCAACACTCACTACCCCTGGGCATAAGGGATGAAAAGTAGGCAAAATAAGTGCAGGCCTCAGACACTCCCTCTCCTCAAAATGGCCCCCTTACACCCCAAGCACATGTTGCCTGTACCAGCCAGCACTCAAGATGGCCACCACCACCACCCACATGGCCAGTCCACATCAACAGTACACCCCCAAAAAACAGAAAAACAGCCAGAAATCACCACAATCCAATGCCATCCATGATGTTTACATCAAAGAGAGTGAGACCACACCACAGGCACACTCAGTCCATGCACCACCACCACCCCTGGGCAAGCAAAAGGCCACACCAGCAGCCCCCCAAAAACGACAAAAAACAATAAAATAAGCACAATCCCAGCCCATCCATGGCCTCAATTATGTTTAAATTCAAGAAGACACCCCACAGAAAGACTAGGCCCATGCAACACTCACCACCCCTGGGCAAAGGGCCACACCAGCAGGCCCAAAAAAACGACAAAAAACAATAAAATCTGCACAATCCCAGCCCATCCATGGCCTCAATGGTGTTTAAATTCAAGAAGACACCCCTCAGAAACACTAGGCCATGCAACACTCACTACCCCTGGGCATAAGGGATGAAAAGTAGGCAAAATAAGTGCAGACCTCAGACACTGCCTCACCTCAAAATGGCCCCCTTACACCCCAAGCACATGTTGCCTGTACCAGCCAGCACTCAAGATGGCCACCACCACCACCCACATGGCCAGTCCACATCAACAGTACACCCCCAAAAAACAGAAAAACAGCCAGAAATCACCACAATCCAATGCCATCCATGATGTTTACATCAAAGAGAGTGAGACCACACCACAGGCACACTCAGTCCATGCACCACCACCACCCCTGGGCAAGCAAAAGGCCACACCAGCAGCCCCCCAAAAACGACAAAAAACAATAAAATAAGCACAATCCCAGCCCATCCATGGCCTCAATTATGTTTAAATTCAAGAAGACACCCCACAGAAAGACTAGGCCCATGCAACACTCACCACCCCTGGGCAAAGGGCCACACCAGCAGGCCCAAAAAAACGACAAAAAACAATAAAATCTGCACAATCCCAGCCCATCCATGGCCTCAATGGTGTTTAAATTCAAGAAGACACCCCTCAGAAACACTAGGCCCATGCAACACTCACTACCCCTGGGCATAAGGGATGAAAAGTAGGCAAAATAAGTGCAGGCCTCAGACACTGCCTCACCTCAAAATGGCCCCCTTACACCCCAAGCACATGTTGCCTGTACCAGCCAGCACTCAAGATGGCCACCACCACCACCCACATGGCCAGTCCACATCAACAGTACACCCCCAAAAAACAGAAAAACAGCCAGAAATCACCACAATCCAATGCCATCCATGATGTTTACATCAAAGAGAGTGAGACCACACCACAGGCACACTCAGTCCATGCACCACCACCACCCCTGGGCAAGCAAAAGGCCACACCAGCAGCCCCCCAAAAACGACAAAAAACAATAAAATAAGCACAATCCCAGCCCATCCATGGCCTCAATTATGTTTAAATTCAAGAAGACACCCCACAGAAAGACTAGGCCCATGCAACACTCACCACCCCTGGGCAAAGGGCCACACCAGCAGGCCCAAAAAAACGACAAAAAACAATAAAATCTGCACAATCCCAGCCCATCCATGGCCTCAATGGTGTTTAAATTCAAGAAGACACCCCTCAGAAACACTAGGCCCATGCAACACTCACTACCCCTGGGCATAAGGGATGAAAAGTAGGCAAAATAAGTGCAGGCCTCAGACACTGCCTCACCTCAAAATGGCCCCCTTACACCCCAAGCACATGTTGCCTGTACCAGCCAGCACTCAAGATGGCCACCACCACCACCCACATGGCCAGTCCACATCAACAGTACACCCCCAAAAAACAGAAAAACAGCCAGAAATCACCACAATCCAATGCCATCCATGATGTTTACATCAAAGAGAGTGAGACCACACCACAGGCACACTCAGTCCATGCACCACCACCACCCCTGGGCAAGCAAAAGGCCACACCAGCAGCCCCCCAAAAACGACAAAAAACAATAAAATAAGCACAATCCCAGCCCATCCATGGCCTCAATTATGTTTAAATTCAAGAAGACACCCCACAGAAAGACTAGGCCCATGCAACACTCACCACCCCTGGGCAAAGGGCCACACCAGCAGGCCCAAAAAAACGACAAAAAACTATAAAATCTGCACAATCCCAGCCCATCCATGGCCTCAATGGTGTTTAAATTCAAGAAGACACCCCTCAGAAACACTAGGCCCATGCAACACTCACTACCCCTGGGCATAAGGGATGAAAAGTAGGCAAAATAAGTGCAGGCCTCAGACACTGCCTCACCTCAAAATGGCCCCCTTACACCCCAAGCACATGTTGCCTGTACCAGCCAGCACTCAAGATGGCCACCACCACCACCCACATGGCCAGTCCACATCAACAGTACACCCCCAAAAAACAGAAAAACAGCCAGAAATCACCACAATCCAATGCCATCCATGATGTTTACATCAAAGAGAGTGAGACCACACCACAGGCACACTCAGTCCATGCACCACCACCACCCCTGGGCAAGCAAAAGGCCACACCAGCAGCCCCCCCAAAAACGACAAAAAACAATAAAATAAGCACAATCCCAGCCCATCCATGGCCTCAATTATGTTTAAATTCAAGAAGACACCCCACAGAAAGACTAGGCCCATGCAACACTCACCACCCCTGGGCAAAGGGCCACACCAGCAGGCCCAAAAAAACGACAAAAAACAATAAAATCTGCACAATCCCAGCCCATCCATGGCCTCAATGGTGTTTAAATTCAACAAAACAGTTGTATCATGCACCCATAACCAACCCTGGTCCTACTGGATACTGTGGCTACCCACAATATAATTTATTTAATTTTCTGAAAAAGTTCCAAAATTGTACTTGCAGCAACTGTAATGCCCCAAACAAACTTACTTGTGAAAGTTGATTTCTAATCCAAAAGTGATCCAAAGACAGTCAAAAAGGCCTCAAATCCAAATATCCAGCAGCACCCACAAAAAGTAATCCTTCCAGCTCCAGATCCAAATGAAAGTGACCAGGAGATGGACAAAGCACTGGGAGGAGCCTGCTGGACAGGAACAGGAAGTTGGAGACTGTGGGGCACTTCCTTCCTCCCCCCCCCAAAATGGACTCCTTGCAAAAAAAAAGGCCATGCAAATGTCAACCTGAGGAGTGATTCTGATAAAAATCATAATTTTCTGAAGGTTTATCCTGTTTGCTGGTGATTTTCTTGTGCGAAATTGCAAAATCTCTATTTCGCAAGTGCGAGATTGTTCCTTTCCGCCGCAACTACGTGTTCGCAATTGCGAACTCTCGCGAGGTGTGCTGTGCAAGGTGGCAAGCCGCGAGTACGTATTTGCGGGCGACAAACTCCTGCGGGAACACGCAGCAAGATCTAAAATGGCGCGTCACTCGCAAAGAAAAACAACTCGGCAAACGCTAAAATGACGGAAAGTGAACGCCGTGCACCACGCCGCGCGCCGCAACCAAGCAAAAAATCCGCCGCAAGCGGATTCACGGATTTTCGACAAATTCGCGAGCGTTCGCGGATTGCGAATTTGCCGAAAATCCGAAAAATCCGCGAGCGGAGCGGATTTTACGCCCATGCTTAAACTAGATGATAATCGTACATCGATATTCAAGAGGGAACCTAAATTCTGCCAAACACGTGATATGAATTGGGACCCCCTGTCTGAAATTACTACAGACGGGATGCCGTGCAATCGTATAACATTTTCTATTACAAGATGAGTCAGTTCCATGGCTGTAGGTAGACCTTTTAAAGGGATGAAATAGGCCATACGAGAAAATTGGTCCACTATAGTCAAGATGGTTGTATGACCTTTTTGAGTTTTGGGAAGCTCCACTATAAAATCTAAAGAGACTGTATGCCATGGATGAGGTGGGATGGGGGAAGAGGCGTTAATAAACCACTAGGAGCCTCATGTGAGACCTTATTCTGAATACAAACACTACAAGTTTCTACAAAATGTTGAACATCTTTTAACATGGATGGCCACCAGAAGGTTCGTTTTATTAATTTGTAGGTCTTTATAATGCTTGGATGAGCTGTTAAAGGAGTGTCATGGTGTAAATGAATAATAGTCTCTTGAAGTGATTTTGTAGGAACCATTATGAGATCATGTACCAGGATTAGTTTATCTTTTTCCTGAAGATAGGGAAACTCTCTCTTCCATTCGTCTACCCCTTTCTTTTGCACTTCCTTCTTGATATCAACAATGATGTCACAAACTGATAAACTGGCTTGAAAACATGATGTGGGAATCACAGGATGAACTTCAGAAAGTTGTTCGACATTGTTTTCGCCTAATCTGGACAAAGCATCAGCTTTGAGATTTTCCTTTCCAGGACGATATGTTATGACAAAATTATAGTCGTTAAAAAACATTGACCATCTTAATTGTCTAGCTGACAGAGCTTTTACAGACCGTAAAGCCTGGAGATTTCTGTGGTCTGTATAAATTGTTACAGGGTGACAAGCTCCTAACAAGTAATGGCGCCATTCCTCAAAGACTGCTTTTATTGCCAAAAGTTCTTTGTCAGCGATTGCATAATTTAGTTCTGCTTGGAAAAATTTCCTTGAATAAAAAGCAATTGGGTGCATCTGTCCTGTGTTTAAATTTCTTTGAGACAAAATGCCACCTAAGGCAAATTGTGAAGCATCTGCTTCCACAATAAAAGGCTGACTAGGATCGGGATGACTTAAAATTGGAGCAGATGTAAATCTCCTTTTAAGTTCTTGAAAAGCCTTTTCAGCTGAATCTGACCACACAAACTTTTCTCCTTTTCGCAATAATCTCGTGATGGGAGTAATAATTTGAGAAAAGTCTTGTATAAAGCGACGGTAGAAGTTTGCGAAGCCCAAGAAGCTTTGAACATTTTTTACAGAAGTTGGACTTGGCCAAGAGGTTACTGCGTCGACTTTTTTCTGATCCATCTCGATTCCCTTTGGACTGATAACATAACCTAGGAAATCTACCCTGGACACATGAAACAGACTTTTCTCCAGTTTTACGTATAAAGAATTTGAAAGCAATTTTTGAAGAATGGCACGAACTTGTTGTACATGTTCCTTCTCAGAGTTGGAAAAAATAAGAATATCATCAATATATACCACACAGCATACATCTATGAATTCGTGCAATACTTCATTAATAAAAAATTGGAAAGCAGCAGGTGCATTACAAAGTCCGAAAGGCATAACTTGATATTCGAAGAGGCCAAATTTCGTACGAAACGCTGTTTTTCATTCATCGCCTTTTCGGACTCTTACCAGATGGTATGCACCGCGCAAATCCAATTTAGTATAAATGGTTGCTTTCTTTATTTGGTCTAACAGAGTAGGAATAAGTGGCAAAGGATACCTGTTCTTAATGGTAACGTTATTCAAAGCTCTGTAATCGATACACAAGCGCAACTCTCCTCCTTTTTTCCGAATGAAAAAAAGAGAAGATGACACAGGGGATTTGGAATGTCGAATAAAGCCATTTGCCAAGAATTCGTCAAGATATTCTCTAAGATGTACATTTTCGTTCTCTGTAAGGGCATAAATCCTACTACAAGGCAGAGTGGCTCCAGGTACTAAATCAATTCTACAGTCAAAGTCCCTGTGAGGAGGAAGAGTGTTAGCCTTTTTTTTATCAAAAACGTCCAAAAGATCTGAGTAAACAGAAGGGACACCATCAAGGGCTAGAACACTGGTAGATTCAGTTGTAAAGTCAAATCCTTGTATAACATCCACTTGTTTCTTTAAAAGGAAACAATGATTAGAACAGTGTATAGAATTAAATGTTAATTCTTTAGTGACCCAATCAATCCTTGGGTTGTGCTGCACTAACCAAGGAATCCCTAAAATTAATTTAAATTGAGGGGCATCTATGATGTCAAATCGGATTCTCTCTCTGTGAATCGGTGAACTGTCCATTTCTAGCAGTTCAGTTTGTCTGTCGATTGGACCTGAAGTCAGTTCCTTTCCATCTACAGCCCTTACGGTTTCTGGACAACTTTTAAGATCTGAGGTAAAACCTAATTGAGTGAAAAGGTGCGAATCAATAACATTTCCTGTTGCTCCTGAGTCTATGATTGCTTCAACTTTCCTAGAATGTGATGTTGGAAGTAAACTCCTTAAAATCACTACAATACAGAAATGTTTACAACTAATGGGAGGAACTGTGGAGGCCAAACTAGAATTCTTACTCGATAAACTGACCTCTTCCTTCATCGAGTTCTCTAGTTTTCCGACACTTCCTGAGTTAAAGCAATTTCTGTTTGTTTTGTCTTAGTCTTGTTAGGTCGTGTAGGACATTCTTTAACAAAATGACCAGTCTTACCGCAATACAAACATTGATTTAGTTTTCGTCTCTTTTCTTTTTCGTCTTTAGATAAGGGACCTCTTATAGAGCCTATCTGCATAGGTTCTACAGGATCTACTCTTGGGTTGTTCTCTCGAGATAAAGATGTGGTCTTTTCTTTAAAGAAAACCAGTTTGTGGTCAGATCTCCCTTTCTCTCCTCTTCTTTCAAGAAGCCTATGGTTTAACTTAACCACCAAATCTATGAACTCTTCGATGTTTTCCGGGGGTTCTAGGATCTGAGAGACCATGTCTTTCAAATCGTCCCTTAAACCCCTGTAAAATATTGAGACTCTCTTCTCATAAGGCCAATGAGCTTCTAGAACCAGACGATTAAACTGAGAAATATAATGAAGCAAATCCGAAGAACCTTGCTTCAAACCTAGAAGTTCATTATCTGCGGACTGTACGAAAACATGTTTAGCAAAAATCTTTTTTAGTGCTCGCTCAAAATTTCTAAAGTTGTATAAAAGAGGGTCATCTTTCTCCACTAAAGGAACAGACCAAAGAGCTGCATCGCCTCCTAAATTGGATAACATAAAAGCCACTTTAGAGGAATCATCAGGAAAGGCGGTTACTTTGGCTAAAAAATGCAAATGGCATTGCTGCAAAAATATGAAGAATTTGTTACTATCCCCATAAAACCTCTCTGGCTGCGCTAAGGGAGTGGGAATGGGAGTTACCACTTGGATTTGAGTCTGGGGTCCTGAGTCAGAAGACGTTCCAAGGAAAGCTGCTGGTTTCAAAATAGGCTTGTGTTGAATCGCCTCCTGTAAAGAAGACATATCCCTACGTAAAGAAGCATTTTCTTCTCTCAGGTCATTTAGGATAGCTGCTATATCCTGCAAAGAAACCTGGTCCATTGTGTCTGGGCGAAAAAATATCGTGGGCTTTGCCTTCTGTCAAACCAGGCTACGTCGTCCCTTACCTTGTCCTGATAGCGAAGCCCTCTGGAATGACGTAGATGATTTTCGCAGAGACGCAAGGGACCAACTTCCCAAATGACTAACTATACTCTTACTGAAATTTTATTCACAGTAAAAATAAACCTAGAAATAGGGGAGGAGGGACGGTACTGGACGTTGATGGGTAGGATGATTCTTGCTGTCGACCTGCGAGGCAACAAGTATCAAAGTTGTAAACACTAGACCTACTTGATTCGCTACTTCCTAGACTACACATCTAAGGTTTAACCTATCTACTCTTGGGAAGAGTTTTTAGTCATAAACCTACCTGCGAACAGTCTTGTCTTGGCGAACGTCCAGTATGTCTTGGTCTTGTCTTGAAATTCAAGTCATCAGATTTTCTCTCTGGTGAGTTGTTCAAGAAGTGGGTTGCTATAAGATACAAATGCATTCAGTTAAACACTATTCCTTGTCTTCTCTCTTTACATACATGAAGCTTCCTATTGCAAACTTACTTGAAATTGTTTTCATGTAACTCTAATAAAGGGGTTCTGCAAGGTCTTGAGTCTTGGCCTGCTCTTTTTAAGAAAACAAAATAACACAGGGAAAAAATACAAAATGCACAAAGACTTCACTTTCCTTGAAGCCTTCCTAATTAGCATTCAATTTCTGACAAGAAAATATTGTTACTAACAATAAAATACTGCGAAATTCCTACACCACAATAACTTCTTGCAATGTCAAAATGTTAAAATGTCTCAGATTACTTCTTTCCAGTAAAGCTGCCAGGAAATAAATGTTCCAAAATTGTTCGAGTCTTTCTTGCGCTGGGCGCCTGAAATAATAGCAAGATTGCACTTAACTTTGTTTTCCTTTCTTCCTTGCAGGAGTCGAGATGAAGGAAAATCCGAAATGATGACTTCAGACAGCTTCAGGATCATCTAAAAGGTCAGTGCCACGGAGAATTTCCAGACGCGATCCTTCCTCGAGTCAGATGAAAGGCAAAGCGTCTTTTAGAAAGCTGGGTGCGGTTTAAATAGTAGGCCGCACCCAGAAAGCTCTAGAAGTAACGTGCACTCTTTCACGCAAGCTGACAGCCTAGCGTAGCTAGCGTGATACATGTCATACACTTTCAGGGCATTGCAGCAGTCAGCCTAAAAGACGGTTCTCTGGCAATTCAAGTGCAAGTTAAAAGAAAGTAAATCAAACCCTATGTAAATACAAAGAAACTGTATAACATACTAGGTGCCTTCCCAATAATAATTGCAGAAAACATGTACAATAATAGAAAAACATTACATTACCACAAACTGATAATCAGGACGTGCGGGTGCACGGGAAAGGGGTGGGTTTTTTAAGGACCAAAAATGCCATAAGAATGGTGGGACGGAGGGTCCGAATCTGCGCGGGGAGACAAGATTGGAGAGTCATGACAGAGAGTCACAGATCGACAAGGACGACAACGAGGCTTTTGCTTGAGGTGACCCCCTTTGAAACAAGGGTGCTTCAAATACTTCAGCATCAGGCCTCTGAGTCCTGGTCCCCAATTTATTGCAAGTCTGCACCTCTGTTTGTTGATCAAGAGGTGCCTGGGCATACTAGGTACAATCTGTGGCCCGACAAAAGAGCAGTGCGCCAGCAAAGCAACTCAGGAGTTAGGGAAGGAATTGAGTTCAGGGTACAGGTGCTGTGCCTTTGGTGCCTGCTAGATTAAAGTGAAGAACACAGGTGCACTGCCTGAGACACTGGACAGGATCGCGGAGGGCCTTTGCCCCTGAGGGTGGGTGCCTTATCCTGAAAGAAAAAAAGGAACAGTTAGGCCCTGATTGTCTGTTTGAGTTGCAAGCTGAGCAGCTCCACCATTGGAAAATAACTTTTGATGAAAGATAGGAGCCTCCCTGTGTGGCTCAGGTGGACACAGGGAGAAGACTCCGCTCTGGCTGTTGTACAGCGGCTTCTATTCTTCAAGTACTTTTTCGCAATGTACCCCTTTGGTCGTTCCATTGTTGAGGAGGAGGAGCCCTTGCGGCTCTTCGACCTAATTCCCATGACCCCGTTTGATCCTCCTGGTCCCCTGAAGTGAAGATTGTTTTTGTGAACATTGATATCCTAGCCCTCATAAAAAGAACACTGGAAAGGTCTATTAAAATGTTTTTATTTAGATATGAGATTAGACTTGCTGTTGGCTATTCTGAAGTTGAAATAGATAGGTACTGAAATACATCGGAGCCCTGAAACTTAGAATTGGACTGGATGGTTTTGGGGATTTACTTTCTGCTTGGGGTTGGAAAACATTGATAGTTCTGTTTGTAATAATAGCCATTATTTTCTCGTGCTATTTTTGTGTTCATTATGAACGCGAGTAACTTCAAACTCGGGAGACTACCTTCCTATCAAGTTGGTTTTGATGAAATACCTAACGTGTTGTGATTAACTGAAAAGGGCATAGCGAGTTAACAAAAGATATGAGATATGCCTTGATATGTCTACCCATAAATCATTTTTCCTTTTAGATTGTTTTAACTGAGAAATAAAACAAGCTAGGGAGGATATTCCTCTTGCACGTGTGGCCACCTGAACAAGCAGGATTGTGACTGCATCGGAGGCATTATAAATATTGTTTTACCCTCTGCCCTATTTAGGTGAGTTGGTTGCGAGATTATTAATTTAGAGTTAGAACAACAGACACAGTTGTTTATCAAGCTGAGATTTATATCAATTGTTTTCTCTAGCTTCGAGAACAAAAACCAGAACTAATTATCTGTGGCTCCTCTAAATATCAGTGTAGCCCTCCCAGTCATAACTCAAGGTAAATAGTTCTACAATAGAGAGGGAGCAACTATTAGACATAGGTATACGAAAATATGTCATTACAAATATCTAAAAAATCTTTTGAAGGTAAATAGAAATTATCATTGCTGAATTGGACCCATATATCCACATACGGTCCACGGTGCCTTCAAAGACCGAATAAGGAGAATAAGTATCTCCCCATTTGTGCTAAGCTAAAGCTATGAAGTCAGCACATTATTAATTTCCGTTTAGCAATAGATGCTCTGTATTTTTTTTAATCTTTATAGCTCATATATAAATAAGGTGCACTCAAAAAGATTAGCAATTTATATATCAACTTAAAAAAGACACATGAACTGTGAACGAGATAAACATTGTGAAAATACGTTTAAAATGTATAGTTAGAAATCTGTCCAGTGATATATATAAAAAAGTAGCTGTATTGTAGTAATGTGCCAATAATATAATTGTGAGAACAATGACTGTCACCTTATTGTATTGGAGAGTAATTATGTGTTTTTGTTAATTTAGAACTGTCCTGAAGAAGGTGTTTTTAACTTTAAAAAAAACGAAACGCTGCGTCGACAACTGCTTCTTGTTTTAGCTCATCATACAGTACCTTGATACTGGTTTTTAATTGTTGTGATTTTATTATATTTTTGCGTCTCATGTACATGAAAATTGTATTTACGATGAATGTACAAATGTATTGAATAAATATGCATGACATTTTCTTGCAATAATGTGTGACGGTCTTGTTGTTTACTATTTGTTTAATTTCTGTAAAATTTTATTTACATATATGGTTTTACCATTGGCACTACGATTTGTTAATATGAGAGCTCTCGTTATGTGATACAGTGTGCTCTAGAGAATGTTGTTTGTGCTACATCTAGTAGTTTATCTTTTGGATAAATTGAGAACTTTTTCATTCCATGACATTTGACTCCCCTTGTCCCGTATTGGATAAGTAAGGGTCCTCCCTAATTTGTTTAAACTGGCTGTAATATCAGCGCTTAATTAACAGCAGACCTCTCAATGCTTGACACTAGAAGCAGAACTCCATTACCTGGAACAAGCACACAAGGCAGCACCAACCCTGGCCCTCCAGCGCAAAGTTATAGCCGTGAAGGGGAAACCAAATGCAAATTATACAAACAGGGCTGAACGGACACTTTTGCAACTCAAGAAAACATCCTACACACATGGCAATGAGGTGGGAGCACATATACCATGCCAACTCAGGGTACGCAGGCAAAAAGGAGTACATTGGAGATATTACCCACCCCACTGGAGACCTGGAGAAATCAAAGGAGGGTAAAGCTAGCATTTGTGTATAGTTCTACAAGTCGCTATACACTGCTGACCCTACGGACTCCCAGTCCCAACTAGATTACGTTACCATGGTAGACCTGCCGCAAATCACACCCACACAGAATAAGCAGTTGGAGGAAACTATTAGTGAGGAAGAGGCGCGGCAAGCCATAGGCTCCCTAAAACTTTTAAAATCCCCTGGTCCAGATGGGCAACCACGCACTTCTATAAAACATTTAGGGGCCGATTAGGATGGCGGACGGACTTGCGTCCGTCTGCCACCCCTGAGTAGGAGGGACCGTCCGCATGGGCAGCGGCGGTCCCTCCATGGCAATTAGGATGTGACCGCCAGGGTGGCGGTCACATCCTCTATTTTTAACATTGCGGTGGGTGCAGCTTCAATCTGCACCCGCCGCAATGTTAAAAAAGCATGTGTTGCATTTACATGCACAAAGCGGCAGGCACCGCACGGTGCCTGCTGCTTTGTGTACGCAAATGCAGGGGGGTACCATAGGTACCCCCCATGTGCACCCCCCACCCCCCATTCACCCAGGGGGCCCGCAACGGGCCCCCAAAGTGAATGTCCGTATGCTTTTCCATGACGGAAAAGCCGCCGTGGAAAAGCATATTTACACCAACATCATAATATGGCGGACGGTGTCTCATAGACACCGCCTGCCATGTTATAGCTTTTCCGCCGCGGTCGGAAGCCGACCGCGGCGGAAAAGCGGCGGACGGAATTCCAGACTCACCAGCCATCCTAATTTGGCGGTGGGTCTTTGGAGTCTCCGCCGCGGTTTTTCCGCATCCTCCAGGCCGGCGGACACTTCCGCCGGCCCGGAGGATGCGGAAAAACCGCCATCCTAATCGGCCCCTTAGTGTGGACCTCCCTCTTTAACCATATAGCGGAAGCTGACAGGGTAACAACATTCATGAGCAAAGCCATCCTCATGATCTGTAGTTCCTATCGTCCCAGAGGACTCCTTGATCTCGATGCAAAACTATATTCCACAATTCTAACCTCATGGCTTGAGGATTTGATGCCTGACCTGATCCGCCTGGACCAATCAGGGTTTATCAAAGGTAGACAGTTATACACTTAATAGAGAAGGCAACCAAGAAGGTCATCCCGGTGGATGCTGAAAAAGAGTTTGACTGAGCGGATTTGTCATTCCTATTCTCCACCCTGGGATGGTTTGGCTTCTGCAAGACCTTCGTTACCATGATTCAAGCAAACTATGCCATGCCATGTTCTAGAATACTAGTCAATGGAGTGAGCTTTGAGCCTTTTCAGTTGGAAAGAGGGGCTAGACAGGGATGGACACTCTCCCCCTACTTCTTTGCCCTGAGCATTGAACCCCTTACAGCAACAATATGGGCCTCCACTTGATCAAGGGGAATGTTTTTGGTGCCGAGGAGCACAAGATCTCCTTATTTGCTGATAACAATCTGCTAACCCTTTCAGATCCACAGTACTCCTTGGCCCCCCTACAAAGTGAACTCCAACTATTTCGGGGGGTGGCAGATTTATGTATAAACCTGTCAAAATATTCCCTGCTCAATCTAACTCTCACAGATGCAGAGATGGAGGTGTCATTGACAACAGCGCCCTCCGTATGCGCAAAGAAAGAAGTCATATATCTGGGCATCAAACTGACACCCAGGATCTCACTGCTGTTCCAGGCTAATTACCTACCTCTTTTGCACAGTATGAAAGTTGACCTGAAGAGATAGGCCGCCTATTTATTTGTAATAGCTTGGCAGGATCCATGCGCCCAAGATGGTGGTACTGCCTAGGTTCCTCCATTTGTTTCAAAGTTTGCCTATTGATCTGGGAAAAGACTACTTGAGGGCACTCAAGACAGCACTCACTACAATCATCTAGCAAAATAGGAAAGTTCGTCTCCCCTTTAAATTGCTATGACTCCCCAAGTACCAAGGAGGCCTAGCCCTCCCAAATTTTAATCTCTACCACAAGGCAGCCCATCTCAGAGTTATCACCGAATGGTCTCAGAGGGAGTCTGACAAGCACTGGCTGCACATGGACCGGGAGATCACAAGAAGCGCCAGCTGAGATTTGCTATGGAAGCAGAAGGGGGACCACCCTCTTAACGCCTACCTTAAGACACCCACAGGGGGCCCCCTGAGCGCCTGGGGCGAGGTACTTAGGAAAACAGCTTGGACCTGATTCCCTCCCCCCTTTAACCCAACTCATTACAACCCAGCGTTTCCCCCAGAAGCGCACCATGGCCCTTTCGATGCATGGAGGGAGGGATACTATCACACCTCTCTCACAACACCAATATTCTGCCTTCAAACACTACCATCTTACAGGGTGGGAATACTGTTATCGACAACTGCATCACTGAGCACTGCAACCAGATACGTGGGAAGCAGCTATGAGGGAACTCACCACAAATAGCATTTTGTGAAGGGAACTAGGGCACCATTGCCTTCCTGTATGATTTACTATTCCAACCAATGCCCTCTCAGCCACCTCAACACACTGCCTTTCGGAAACGCACAACGGGTCATGACATTTCAGAGGGAGACTTGAGAGCACTATGGAGAGACATACCCAGACACAACCAGTCTCTAGGCCTACGGGAAGCCCATTACAAAATCTTATATGACTGGTATCTATACCCTACCAAACTGAAAAAATGCTTCCCAAACACATTGGATTTATGCTGGAGGGGCTGTGGCCTTTTGGGTGACTTTTGCCATATCTGGTGGGACTGCCTGACTATACGGCTATTCGGGTCTGACATTTTGGCTTAGATGAAATACATTTTGGGGTACCCAGTCTCAGATACACCAACATTTGCACTATTGGAGCTTAGAACCGACTCTCTGAAATACCAAATGAACGCAGAAAAAGGCATATTCTGATTATGTCTGGGTGTGGCAAAGACCAAGATAGCGGCCGCTTGGAAGAAGTTGGAAGCCCTAACTCTGACCCGATGGCATGCTCGCCTTTGGCAAGCAGTTAAGATCAAAAGGGAGGAGTCACATATTTAGAGACAACTTCAAAACTTTGAGTACTCCCGGGGCTCTGAAACTAGCTATTTCTCGAAAGGACTTCCGCTCATAGCTTGCCTGTCCAGAACATGGGCATTACATCTCTTCCAGTTTTGAATAGACTCCCACAACAAGCCTGAATGTAACTTGGGGATTAACCAGTCCTGAAGAATATACCTGTATCTAGCCAGATTCCTTCATTCACTATAGACTTCTTATATCACATTTAAGAACCTTGTTTTATCCCTGTTTATCTTTTGATTTTCTTCTGTTTCTGTAAGGGAGGGAGGGACGGGGCTTGCTGAGGAAGAATGATTATTGTATATTAAAGACCATTAGAAAAAGCATTTAAAACTGCCACTAGATATAGCGATTCTGGGTGAAGTCATGGTCTCTCTGCTTTGAATGTACTGCAAGTTCTGGTGACAAAATTAAATAAAAAGAAGTTTGGTAAAACAAGCATTTGCAATGCAATAGGTCTCGCATTAGGAAAGTTTGAGCTATTGGTCTTGTAAATGACATTTTTTTTTATTTATGTGTTGGTTTTGAAAATAGCTACATTAATAGCTTTGTCATTTACAATGCCAATAGTTATAACTTTCGCAAATTTGACACCTATAGCATTTGTAATGCAACATGTTTTGTATTTACGTGACTTAGATGTATTGATATTACAAATAACAATGGTTTTTAATTTGCTGTGGTGGTGCTGAGTGGTGCTGTGTTGGTGCTGAGTGGTGCTGTGGTGGTGCTGAGTGGAGCTGTGGTGGTGCTGAGTGATAATGTGGTGGTGCTGAGTGATAATGTGGTGGTGCTGAGTGATAATGTGGTGGTGCTGAGTGGTGCTGAGTGATGCTGTGGTGGTGCTGAGTGATGCTGTGGCGGTGCTGTGGTGTTGCTGAGTGATGCTGTGGTGGTGCTGAGTGATGCTGTGCTGGTGCTGAGTGGTGCTGTGGTGGTGCTGAGTGGAGCTGTGGTGGTGCTGAGTGATAATGTGGTGGTGCTGAGTGATAATGTGGTGGTGCTTAGTGATAATGTGGTGGTGCTGAGTGGTGCTGAGTGGTGCTGTGGGGGTGCTGAGTGATGCTGTGGTGATGCTGAGTGGTGCTGTGGTGGTGCTGAGTGATGCTGTGGTGGTGATGAGTGGTGCTGTGGTGGTGCTGAGTGGTGCTGTGGTGGTGCTGAGTGGTGATGTGGTGGTGCTGTGGTGGTGCTGAGTGATGCTGTGGTGGTGCTAAGTGGTGCTGTGGTGGTGCTGAGTGGTGCTTTGGTGGTGCTGAGTGGTGCTGTGGTGGTGCCGAGTGGTGCTGTGGTAGTGCTGAGTGATGCTGTGGTAATGCTGAGTGATGCTGTGGTGGTGCTGAGTGATGCTGTAGTGGTGCTGAGTGGTGCTGTGGTGGTGCTAAGTGATGCTGTGGTGGTGCTGAGTGCTGCTGTGGTGATGCTGAGTGATAATGTGGTGGTGCTGAGTGATAATGTGGTGGTGCTGAGTGGTGCTGTGGTGGTGCTTAGTGATGCTGTGGTGGTGCTGTGGTGGTGCTGAGTGATGCTGAGTGGTGCTGAGTGGTGCTGTGGTGGTGCTGAGTGATGCTGTGGTGGTGCTGAGTGGTGCTGAGTGATGCTGTGGTGGTGCTGAGTGGTGCTGTGGTGGTGCTGAGTGATGCTCTGGTGGTGCTGAGTGGTGCTGTGGTGGTGCTGAGTGGTGCTGTGGTGGTGCTGAGTGATGCTCTGGTGGTGCTGAGTGGTGCTGAGTGATAATGTGGTGGTGCTGAGTGGTGCTGCTGAGTGATGCTGTGGTGGTGCTGAGTGGTGCTGTGGTGGTGCTGAGTAATGCTGTGGTGGTGCTGAGTGGTGCTGTGGTGGTGCTGAGTGATAATGTGGTGGTGCAGAGTGATGCTGTGGTGGTGCTGAATGATGCTGTGGTGGTGCTGAGTGGTGCTGTGGTGGTGCTGAGTGATGCTGTGGTGGTGCTGAGTGGTGCTGTGGTCGTGCTGAGTGGTGCTGTGGTGGTGCCGAATGGTGCTGTGGTGGTGCTGAGTGATGCTGTGGTGGTGCTGAGTGGTGCTGTGGTGGTGCTGAGTGATGATGTGGTGGTGCTGGGTGGTGCTGTGGTGGTGCTGAGTGATGCTGTGGTGGTGCTGAGTGGTGCTGTGGTGGTGCTGAGTGGTGCTGTGGTGGTGAAGTGTCATTTCAGCCAACAGAGGGAGCCTCCGACAGATCAGACCACATTAGTAAGTCATATAACGGAGGGGGTCCCAGAATACCATTAGTCACACAACACAATATACACTTGATGTATGAGTTGACATATGGGCCTTAAAATAAACTGCTAGAATGTTAGTCTATTCAACACTAGTCCTGCTTGCCTTAAAGTTTTTAAGATGTTTGTGGTTTTATATACCTAATGGCAAAATGTAAATATAGTTCGGTTGTAACGTGAACAAACAATAATAATCACCAAGTCATTGAATATTGAGATTTGTGTGGTGCCAAAAACAAGGGAATAATATATTGAAGTACATATTGGAGAAAATAAGAAACAAAATGAATTAAACCACGGCTGCGAAATGAAATGAAAAGCGGCCACGAAATGAAATTAAAAGCGGCCGGGAAATGCTCTCGGCATTGCGGGGGCGGGGGGCGCATTCCTTTGAAGTGAAGCTCTCGGCATAATGAGCAAGAGCTAAAGTGAAATACGGCTGTGGGCAGCAACCAACGCTAGTCTATACAACACTAGTCCTGCTTGCATTTAAGTTTTTAAGATGTTTGTGGTTTTATAAACCTAATGGCAAAATGTAAATATAGTTCGGTTGTAACGGGAACAAACAATAATAATCACCAGGTCATTGAATATTGACATTTGTGTGGTGCCAAATACAAGGGAATAATGAAATTAAAAGCGGCCGGGAAACAACAGCAGGGGTGAACTAGGGGGGAGGAGAAGTGAGGCAGAGCGCGCGCTGGAGAAGCTTCACGCTTGAATGCCTGAGGCCGAGCGCACGCTGGGGGAAGCTTCAGATGCCTGCCCTTCACCACAACCTCCTCCTGGTAACTTAGGACTTCAAAGTCTCGTTGGAGAATAAGTCTGTTGCCTCCTCTAGAAGCTTCCTGGAAATATGTGGCAACCTAGAAGTCTTGTCCAAAGATCTCTTCTTTGCCATACAAGTCAACAGTCATATAGCCTGGCCAAAAGTTCTTACATTTACCACCACTCCATGAATCTCACAAAAAGTAAACCCAACAACTTCAATTCTAAAACAAGAGCAGTAGCATGAGTGAACTTGCGACAAAAGCTGCTGCTGGTAAAACAAAAGCATTTTAAACGTTTAGAAACCACGAACCAAAACCAGAGCCTGGTGGATTGGCAAAGTAAAAGCGGCATAAGATACAACAGCCTGCCACTAAAAAGCTATTGGGGGAAATGCCGATAGAAAGAAAGAGGGGCGGGGGAGTAATGGGGTGGCGAGGTATTGCGAACCGTAATGTTATTTGTTTTGGCAAGAGCAGTAGCATGAGTAAACTTGCGACAAAAGCTGCTGTTGGTAAAACAAAAGCATTTTAAACGTTTAGAAACCACGAACCAAAACCGGAGCCTGGCGGATTGGCAAAGTAAAAGCAGATTAAGATACAACAGCCGGCCACTAAAAAGCTATTGGGGGAAATGCCGATAGAAAGAAAGAAAGAGGGGCGGGGGAGTAACGGGGTGGCGAGGTAGGGAGGAGGAGAGAGAGGGGCGGAAGAAACGTGGCCGGGGCTTAGGAGAAGAAAATCGGGTGGGTGAGGAAGAGGATTGGATGGGAGATGGGGAGGGCAGAGATGGGGTGGAATGGGGAAATGTAGGAGGGATAGTGAATGAGGGGGCAAGAGACAGGAGTGAAATGGATCCAAAATAAAAAAAACATGTTAAAGGCACTTACCTTATGACGCGGAAATCAGGATGGGGCAAGAGAGACGCAACATGCATGTTCACCATTGAGTGTGCGAGGAACAAGATGCGGCTTGGGGGAATGAAATTAAAAGCGGCCGGGAAATGCTCACGGCATTGCGGGGGCGGGCTGCGCATTCCTTTGAAGTGAGAGCACGGCCTCGCGGCCGTGAAAGTGAAACTGCAGGGGTGAATTAGAGGGGAGGAGAAGTGAGGCTGAGCGCGCGCTGGGGTGAATGCCTGAGGCCGAGCGCACGCTGGGGAAGCTTCAGATGCCTCTGGGAGGGAGGCTGATGGGTTTGATGTGGACGCGCGTTTCGCACGAGTACACCACATGAACTGTACGAAATCCGCAATGATTTCAGAGCTTGGTTTGCCTACTATACTCTCGTCTATTTATCCCTGCGGGATATAATAGTCGAGACCTAAAAAAAGCAGGATATGTACTTTTAAGTTTTGCATGTCCTGGTAGTGATTAACTCTTAAGTTTGTTTTCACTTCTGCATGACCTATATCTCTGATAGGATAACATTAGGACTATCTTATTACATTTCAAAGCATAAATTCCAAATGGAAAGATCTAACTGGTTCATGTTTGGTGTCGCTGGAATCCTAACGCATGGTGAAGTCGAATTTTAAATTACAATTCTGTAAATGCCACTTTTAGAAAATTAGCAATATTTGTTGATTTAGTCATTTGATGCCTCTAGCCTGTCTCTGGACACATGACTAGGTGTAGTTGGCAGTTAGGCTTTGTGCACCCAACCTGGACAGCCACTCACAATGGGAGCTTAGGTGGGACTGAGTGGGCTATACTGATAGGATGGGAGGGAGGAGCTGGAACCAGCCTCACTCACGCCTGAATAGTCTGTATCCTGTCCACACACAAAGGACTGCCTACCCCCTGTAGTTAGTCTGGAGCCAGGACTGTCAAGGCAGGGCATCTGCGCACTTCAAAGCTTGTATTTCAAGTCTCTCCCACTTCGAAGGCACTACTAGGTATAACTACTGGACCTCAGAAATCACTACTTCAATATTCTTCTGGACCTGTGGATACACTGCCAGGATGGAGGACTGCTGTACTGCTGAATGACTGCCACTCTGCTGGACTTCTGCTCTGGAAGAACAGCTGCCCTGCTGTTTTGCCCTGCTGCCTGCTACCCTCCTTGCCTGGGTGAGAAGGACTAGGCCCGCATCACTTGAACCCATAATTCAGAGAGACTCCAAAGGCTAGTTGGCTGACTTCCTGATTTGAAGCAACCTTGCATCTGCACCTGGATTCTGCCAGGTGTATCTACCCTGCCAAGTGGTGCTGCCCCAGTCCTGAACCCTTGGAAGTGGGCCTAAGGTGCTAACCAGCAGAACTGATGCATCTTATTTGCTAAGTGGCACATCCTCGAGCCAAACCGACACCTCGCGACTGCTGTGTGGATCGGGCCCAGTACAGAAGGTCTGTATCACCCTCACAGTCCTCGGAACCAATGCATCTCTGATCCAGGTCCTCGCGTCTCTCGTCGATGCCAACTTAACGAGGATGCCCGACTCTAAATCGCAGCCCCGCAGATCTTTGTAACAGACACATCGCCAGCTGCGCGCCACATCCTCGATGCCCAGACATCGCATCACAAGCCTCGTTGACGGGATCCTCAATAACCATGCAACAGAACCTCGCACCTCAGCCTCACCAAATCTCGGAACCGACTCATTGCTTTGACTGCATGACTCTTCGTCACCTCGGATCCACGCAGCGCTCGGCAACCAGGATTTAAGGTGCCTTATTTAGTGGGCCTAACTTTGTCTCTGTAGCTGGCCCATGCTCCATCACGGTCGCCTGATCTTGTGACTTTGTCCTGGTCCAGCGTGACCAGATATACCTTGTCTGCACTTTTAAATTTCAATATCTCTGGTTTACCTGACTAGATTTTAGTCATTTTGGTCTTGTTATATTTATTAAAATAGCTCTATTTTTCTAAACCTGGTGTGAGATCTTTTTGTGTGGAACTTTCACTGTTTATACTGTTTAAGTGCTGCACAAATACTTTACACATTGCCTCTAAGTTTAGCCTGACTGCTCTGTGGCAAACGACCAGACGGTGAGCACAGGCTCATTTAGGGATGGCTTGCCTCTTACTCTGACTAGAATTGTGGTTGCTGCTTGATGATTGCTCCTACTCCTACCAATCAATAACCCCATTTCTAACACTCTTCGATTTCAGTATATAGAGCCCGATTACTTTGAGGGCTGGAAAGCCTCCGACCGCATGACGTAGGCTTTCTGAATCTCATTGCAGTTTCAGTTTTTACAGCCATATTACAATGCAGGCAGTAGGATCTGAAACCGGCCAGCCATTCTGGCTGGATTATGACAGGCTCAAGGAGCCCATCGCCCAGCCGGAGACTGGCACGTAATCCCAATGGACGGCATTTCCACTGTTGGGAATCCAATGTCGGTTTCGTACAGGCTTTCCATGTTGGGCTTTCTGACATGGAAAGCCTGTCGGAAAGTGACATTGGGGGCCCCTAGCAGAGCTCCTTTCACTCTGTGGCCTCCAGTTGGGGGTCGAGTGGGCACCTGTGGGGCACTTATGGTGCCCCCCTGTGAATCCCTTCACCATATGGCAGGCACCGTGAGGTACCTGCCACACGGTGCAGGGATTCACTCAAACTTCCATTTCTGTATGGGAGCGTGTGCTAAAGCCTGTTTATGGCCACAGTGCAAGGTCCCATAGGGAAATGGGAGTTTGCACATGATGCAGTCGCATTGTAATTAGGTATGTGGAACCGCCAACCAATCGTCGGGCGGTTCCAATACCAATACAAACATTGTAAGAAGCCCCATAGTTGGATTTGTTCATCTTCTTTACTCTACTAATATAAAGAGAGGTGGATGTTGTACAGTGCCAGTATCCTTTAGAAATTCCTCATTATCGTTTTCAAAGCCATTCTTGGGGCCATCCTACTCTAGCTATCGTTAACAGGGCCTCCTTCCTAAGACACATGTCTCCCCAAGTCCATTGGAGCTCACTCCCAAGGGTACTTGGCGTCATTCTTCTCCATATTTCTAAAATCCTACAGCTTCCGAACTCCAAAGAAACATGGACAGTCATACCAGCTCCTATCTAGCGCTCCTGCCTCTAACCGGTCTAAATGCTGCACACTTTAATATCACCTCAGCATATAGATTTGCATAATGTGTACTGTTTTCTATCATGTTGTCCTGTGTGCTTTGTGCTTGGTCCATCATATCCCACTGTGAGAACTACTTATTTCAAACTAATCTGTAACATTGTCTTAATTGCCTAAATACAGAGCACCTGACTGAAATGCTCACCAGTGAATCAATAAACCTTAAGCACCAAAACAGAAGTGGTAATTCTTGGGTGAAATTTGTACATTTATCCTTACTACTAGGATCATGCAAAGTCACGGTGAGTCAAATTCTCCAGTTGGAAAGAACGCATAGAAATAAAAAAAGCTCATACCTACTGCATCCCTCATTAAAGTAAAAAAGGAATATTAGTTTTCCATATGAAACAAACTCACAGGTAGGTATGTGAAGTTGCAGTATTTCAATTTTACAAACTTTGTAAAATTCTATAGACAAGGTTACTCCTCTCACAAAGTTATCTTTTAGTTCTTTGATGGGACATTTAGCGCCTCATTTATGAGAATTGTCGCATCGCTGTGTGAAAGCAGCGATGCAACACTTAGTGCGCACTCCTTGTGACACGAATGATGCACCATATTTAGTGTATGATGCAACATGTCACAAGAAGTGACAGATACGTCAGTATTACTGACGTATCTGTCAGGGCAAAAGTGGTGCATAGCTAGAGTTGTATCAGAAGCATGACGCAACTCCAGCAATGTGAAAAAGGCCTGCGTCACCCTTAAGCCTGCTATGTGGCAGGCGTAAGGTTTTGATGAATTGGCGTCCTAGAAGTGGCGCAGCGAAATCCCATAGATTTCACTGCGCCACTCCTACGACTCTTTCTTGCAGGGGAACACCCACCCTGTATACAATATATGTGACACAGATATAATGTAGCGCAGGAGTTTACGAAGTGACATATGTGCCTAGATGCATCACTTCATAAATATGGCGCAACATGGCACATTATTTACGCCGCTGCTGCATCACTGCCAATAAATTGAATTAGTTGTGGGTGCTCTGGTCAGACCTAGGGACAGTATTATACTCCCGAGGCGGAAGCCGGGAGTTAGAGGCACTTACTTGCACCTTGCACACTCGTTTCAAGAAACATTTTATTTAGCCGTTTTTTAAATATAAAATTGATTGTTTGTCTTGATTTTACTTTCACATACCAGCGCTGCCTTCTCAGCTGGCTCACCCTTATTTCAGCCGAGTTAGGAGCTGAATTGGGGACGGGGCTTGGAGGTGGCCGGCTAGGCAGAGCGGCCATATTGGAGGAGGCAGGTTGACGCTGCAGTCGTTGGGGCAGGAAGCGCCGGTCCCGCGCTCAAGCCAATAAAATTGGGAGGTCCTATCTTCGCGCAGCGAACGCGCCTAATCGCGCCGAAGGAGCGCCCAAGGAAAGCCCGTCTGTGCCCGTCCGTGCCAGGATGGGCCAGGTCGAGGCCAAGGGGTATAATTGGTGGCTCCTCCCTGTTATGGATACCTTACGCTATAGTGGGAAGCATCTGAGAGCAATTAGAGACAGGGCCACTATCTGCTGTCCTATCAGCCCCCTCTTTGAGGAGGTAGGAATTCCGTGTTCACATTGTACACAGATAGGGCCCGCAGTTGTTAAGGCGAATCTCCACACATTTGCATTACTAAATTGTCGCTCTCTTCCAAGACATGCGGTGGAAATTCGCATGCTCTTGGAGGAACGAGACCTAGATGCCCTATTCTTGACAGAGACGAGGCATCAGACCCGGATGTCGTCAGGGCCCTACCGCCCAGTTATTCAATTATCAGGCAGGACCGTCAAATCGGTCGTGGAGGAGGAGTAGCCATAATTTTTAAAAATCTAGTTACATGTAGAACAACTGAGAGTCCACTTTTGGAATGTGAGAGTCTGGGCTTCTCAATCGCCTTCTCTCCTTCCTGCACCATGTTGGGTATCCTGGTCTATAGGCCGCCAGGCGACCACCGCAGCTTCTGTAACAATTTACTGGACAAGATCTCAGTGTCCATTAGTAGTTTACCCAATTTTTCTATTTTGGGCGACCTCAATGTGCATCTTGATGAGGTGGACGACGCTGCCTCTCAGTGTCTGTTGGACACTCTGGGAGTAGTACACCTGGAGCAAATTGTGACTGGCCATACACACATAGCAGGGCATCTACTAGATAATTGTTTCACCAACCTCAATAATATTAGGTACAATCACCCTAGCTTTGTCCCATGGACAGACCATGCCTTGCTTCCCTTTGTTTGGGCCCCTGGAGACCAAATTTTTCCCATAGCCAGTCTATCTAATAAAATCAGCCGAACGTGGTCGAGGCTGTCGGCGGAGGACTGGGAGGCTGCCTTGTTGCGGCTGCCCCCGGTCCCTCACGATAACCCTGTCGTTGCCAATGAGGCCTTCAATAAGTGGCTTGCCTCTACATTGGATGCCACCCTTCCTAAAAAAGTGGTCCAACATAGGATGGACCCTAACAAACAGCCTTGGTATTCCAGGGAACTTAAGGAGCAAAAACAGCTCTGTAAAAGAGCAGAGAGGAAGTGGAGGAAAGATTTTGCAACTTCCTCCAAAAATGAATACAGGTCAGAGTTAAGGGCATATAAAAAACAACTAAAAATTGCCCAGTCGGCGTGCTATCAGATCAAAATTACTTAAGCAGCTAATATGCCGAGAGAAATCTCTAAAATATTTCAAGCCCTGATTACCCCCCCCCCCCCCCCCCCCCCCCCTCGGCCATTAGGGCTTCTCTTGATCCCCAGAAAAGATGTGATGATCTGGCCGCTTTTTTTGCTGCTAAGGTGTCAGTCATCTACTCAGGTATTGAGTCTTCAAGACTGACCTTGGACCCCACTAAAAGCTTGGAGGGGACTCTGGAAGAGACCTTTTCTGATGCCGCCGAAAGTCTCGATGCTTTTCCACCACTCGACCTGGCCACTGTGGAAAGACTGCTCGATGGCCTCAAATCGGGCTCACCCCTGGATGTTGCACCTCCTGCAGCTCTTAAACAGGTTTCATGCTGGTCATTAATTCATCCCTGAACACAGGTATCGTACCCCCTATCTGGAAGATGGCGAAAGTTAAAGCCCTCCTAAAAAAAAGATAACTTGGACCCGGAAGACTTAGCTAACTACAGACCCATTTCGTTGCTACCGGGCCTGAGTAAGATCGCTGAAAAATACGTCAACCAGATCCTCTCCTCTTTTGTTGAGACTTCGGGTGCCCTTCACTCCTCTCAGACGGGATTTAGAGCCAGACAGGGTACGGAGACTGCCCTGGTGGCGGTGGTGGAGGTGACTAGGAGTATTGTGGATGCCGGGGGCTGCGCTGCGGTGGTCCTATTGGACCTCAGCGCAGCCTTCGACACTGTTAATCACCCACTCTTGCTTCAGCGCCTCCATCGGGCAGGGATCTCAGGAATTGCCCTTAAATGGCTACAGTCCTTTCTGACGGAGAGATTTTTCTCAGTTTTTGAGGAGGAGGTTTCTTCCGACCAACTGCAACTGTGTCACGGCGTTCCCCAGGGCTCCTCTCTCAGTCCAACCTTATTTAACATCTACATGAGTTCTTTGGCTGAGGTAGTGCGTCCCTGGGGAATTCAGCTTATCACCTACGCCAATGACACGCAGTTGGTCGTCTCTCTGGCGAGAGATGGCGCCGGAGATCAGGGGAATAACAACTTGTCCCCCTGTCTCACCAAGGTTCTGGAGTGGATGACGACGTCTTTCTTAAAGCTAAACGGGGCAAAAACTGACATCATGCTCCTGGGTTACAAAGCTCCCATCAACCTCGACCCTTGGTGGCCGCAGTGTCTGGGCTCCCCGCCCACCCCAAAGACCCAAATAAAGAGTCTGGGGGTCTGGCTAGACTCCACCTTGGGGTTTCAGGTTCAAGCCAAGAAGGTGGCGGCGACTTGTTATGGACTACTTAGGGTCCTTAGGAAAGTTCTTTCCCTCCTACCTTTTGAGGCCAGACGCTTGCTGGTCCAGTCGCTGATTTTATCGCGGCTGGATTATGCAAATGCCGTTTATCTGGGAGCCCCAGTTGGCTCTATCCGGATCCTCCAATCAGTACAGAATTGTGCAGCTCGGCTGCTTATGAATCTTCCCAGACGCTGCTCGGCAAAGGCGGCACTTCGGTCACTTCACTGGCTTCCGATCCAGGAAAGGATCTTGTTTAAAACATTCTGTATGGCGCACAAGTCAATAAGTAATGTTGGTCCTACTATTCTCCATCCCTTGTTTCATCGGCATCTTGCCTCTAGATCCCTGAGATCCAATCAGCAAAACTTGCTGGTGGTACCCAGGGTGAAGCAAGGCCGCATGGGTGGCCGCCAGCTTTCCCTCCATGTCGCCAAGGGCTGGAACAAACTCCCACATAACATTCGGCTGGAAGTGAACCATCTTGTATTCAGGAAGCGATTGAAGACATTTTTGTTTCACTGAGTGTCTTCTTCTGTCCATGGTCTTGCAGCGCTGGGATGCCTCAGGGTAGCCATGCGCTATATAAGAGCGTACTCATTCATTCATTCATTCACTAAAAGTGATGCAACAGTGGCGCAAAAGTGACATAGGCCTTCATAAAAAAGGCTCTTAATTTGCAAACCTGTGAATTTCGTATTTATCATACATATGTAATAGATTTAGGTAAAAAGTGGTGAAGTTGAAAATTGACTTTTCAAAAACGAGCGTAGGTTTTCATCTGCAAATATTATTTCCACGTTTTTTCCAAAGCTGTGTTTTGCTTTTTAATTACCTTGCAAGAATACGCAAATGATCATTCTCGAACATCAAAATAATTGTGAAGAGTTATCTTTCAAACTGTAATTCAGTTTTGGTACCTACAGATAACAGAGACAAGCAGGCACATTGCAGACAATAACCACCTCCTCTTCCGGTTTTCCTAATATCCCGCCTTCGTTGAATTGTCTATCCTCCTGAATGAAGGGTACTGAAATCCAATGTTTAACATCCTTTCTCTATCTCTCCTCTCCAGTTTTTATCTAAAAACAGGCATATTGTTTGCAATGATTACCTTTTTACAACAAATGGGAATATTTCAGCCGCAATAATTTTATGTTTTTTTAAGGTGCTGGGCATGGCAGGTGAAGGGCATGGCAATACCAAAGCCGATGCTGGGTTGGAGATTGAATACTGCTTGGGCCCAGACTTCATTTTATGCACTTGTTTTTCTCACTGACAAACATTATTATATTTTTCACATAAGAATTTTGTGGGGGTGGGGGCGCATGGCAAGAGCTTGATGGTGGAGGGGAGTCACCTGTCCCTGGGTTAGGCCTTTAAGATGTTTGCAGCCATGGCTGAGTATGGGCGTAAGGGGGGCGTAAGGGGGAGGAGCCCCTATATAAAGCAAGCTTGAGATTTATTTTAGGGGGAGGAGGAGAAGCTTTGCACTAGGTCTTGGGAGGCTTTCACTAGGTCTTGAGGAACAGCCCATCATAGCGACATCATAGTGATAGTTGTGGCTGAATGAATTTAGGGTAACTGCTGCAATCTGCATTGTAGCATTGATTGGTGTGGCCCCAGGGGGAGTCAGCAAAGTGCCGTAGTGTACGAAATTGAGTTGTTGTTTGACTGGGGTGTAAGCCCTGATCAAGCAGCAACCACAATCCTTGTCTGGGTGAGGCACAAGCCAACTCTTAATTCACCTGTGCTCAACCCGCTGGTAGCTTGGCACAGAGCAGTCAGGCTTAACTTGTTGTAAGGTTACATATGCCCCGGGCACAAACACTTCCAAGATTGACACCTTTTTAAACAATTACTTTAACACACATTTGCTTGAGAGCTCGTATGGGATAATGGTCCCAGAAATGGTTTACTTACACTTCTTCGTAGGCAGATTATCATGCCTGGGAACATTCTGTACAAAGACTAGGAACATTTTGTTGGCTGTTCTTGTCTGTACGGCGACAGCTCTGGGTAAGTAGAATGAACAATGACAGCCATACCAGAGCTCAGGCACAGAATGAATGGGTTCAGTTTATTACATAATCTGCACTAAGCCTTTGTTTAGATAGAGGAACATTTCGATAAGTATTGAGGTCGCACCATGCCTCATTCTAGCCAAGCTAAATATCGTAACCATCCTGAGAAGGATGGCTGCCTTTTCTACACCTACCAGATAACACACACCTCCAGTTAAATGGGGGGGTTAGACCACTCTAAGGTATTCCGGAAGGCCCGTGCACTCTATGATTTCAAGGATAGGCAACGCTAGGTAGGAGTACGTTTATGTGTATTCATATAGTCAATGCACAATCGTTACATTTTTCATTCTGTTTACCATTCTTGCAACATTATTAATATTATTTTGCTTTATTCTATTTGTCATTGCAGCATACATATTTTCCACAAGTGTCCAATTGCTTCAATAAATATTTGAAATACCTCTTTGTGTACTTCTTGTTCCTCACTTTGGGCATGCCTGAGTTAACAAGCAAAAGAGAAATACTCGATTATAAAATAAATAGACAAAAACTAAATCTAAGGAATAGAAAGAGGAAAGAAACATTGCCAAAACACAGAATTATGCAAATAATTCAAAGTTGTTATTCAATGAGATCATAAAAACATAAATCAATGGCTCCCCACTTTACACTAGACAAGCAAATAAAAACAATGTACAGTGTAAAACAGTAAACAAAGACAGAGGGGTTCCCAAACTGCCAATCGGGCATCAATGGTATTTAGACACTTGTGGTTTAGTGAGCCATCATCAGGATGAATACAATTGGAGCATATTAGGATATTTAACTTGTCTACTTTTTTATTTGTCTATTTTTTTTATTTATGTGTTGGATTCTCTTTGCCAGAACTTCTCCCTCAAGATACATTCCAGATAGTAGTGTGTTTTGCTTTGTGGCCAGCATTGTGAGTAATTGGCCTGTATCTTTCTATACAATTTTTAACTTTCTTGATTAATTCTATGTTAAATAGGTACCTCTATCATTATTTTATTCTTGTTTTCTAGATTTTTGTCTTTGTGCTCCAATTTTGTTCGTCCTGATGATGACCCACTAATCCACAATGTTTGAAACGCCTTTGACGCCCGATTGGCTGATTGGGATAAAACAATGACCATGCTAAGTTCAGCTTATAGTGAACCAATCAACAGATTTCCTTTTTTACACTGTATATTATTTTTATTCGTCTAGCGGAAATAGTGGAGCCATTGTTGGTGTTATAAGGTTTAATTGCGCCAGGTTCTGGGTTAGCAAGGCTGCCCCAGTTCTTGTAAAACCACCTTTTTAAAGGTGGCATTTGTAGAATTGCAGTTTAAAATCTGACATCACCATAAAGTTGTGATTTTTAAATTGTGATTCCATAGACACCAATGTGAAAAGTCAATTTCTTCACAATTGGGAATTACAATTATAAAATGTAATAAGGTAATATCAATGGTATACAATGATAGAGATAGGCCTTGCAGTATTGAACAATGAATTGAAGTGTTTTTAAAGACCAGGACATGTAAAACGTGAAACTACATGTCCTGCTTTTTTAATACATTGCACCGTGCACTCTGGTTTATCCAGGGCTTACCTTAGGGGTGACTTACATGTATAAAAAGGGAAGGTTTAGGCCTGGCAAGAGGCTTATCTTGCCAGGTCAAAAGGGCTGTGTAAACTGAACACACAGGCTCTGCAATGGCAGACCTGGCCATGGTTAGAGGACTACTTAAGTGGGTGGCACAACAAATGCTGCAGGCCACTAGTAGCATTTAATGTACAGGCCCCGGGCAGATGTAGTGCACTTTACTAGGGACTTATAAGTAAATTTAATATCCAAATGGGGATAATCCAATATTACCATGTTGTAGGGAGAGGGTACATGCACTTTAATACTAGTTAGCAGTTGTAAATGCTCAGAGTCGTAAGGCCAGCAAAAACAAGGTCAGCTAAAGAGGAGGAGGAAGGCAAAAGGTTGGGGGGGAGGACCACTCTAAGGCTATCAGGTCTAACAGTACTATTCTAAATATCTTTTTAATTACTCTGTACTTGGCCAGTTGCTGCTTCTAAGGTCTATAAATAGTAAATGTTACCAACCCATTTAATGCCACTTTTTACTAGTCTTGGTGGGAACAAAGCATTTTTCTTTTCGCAAACAACCTGATTCACAGAATTGGGCCCTTTGTGACCGGAAAAATGCTTTTTCAAATGAACAAAATGCAAAATGTTACTCAGTAACTTGTCTTGAATCGCACTTTGCATTTGCAATTAGTTCTTTTAAAGGGTAGCATTTAGGGCGTCCCTTCCAAATACTAAATTGGTATGGTATGTATTACAGTTTTGTAACCAAATTTCAGTCGCAAAACAGTAACACTTTACCACCAGTTTAACATGGGTGTTAACTCATTCACAAAGGTTTGAGAATGTAAATAAAAATAATTTTTTATTTACCTACCTACCACTGCCTAATCTTAAAAAATTCAACTTCAAGGTTTGATTTATTACTTTTTAAACAAATCACCTTTTCCTTTAAAGAAAATGGGCTGCATTTTTTAAAAAAAGATTTCTTTATTAAAGAGGACCTCAGCAAGCCACCAGCCCTGTGATGGCTGCGATTTCTAATAGATCACAAATTGCAACCTACCTCATTAATATTCATGTGGTAGGTTGATTCACCACTCACAATGAGTCTCTAAATGAAGCTCAATGAGTTTCATTCATGAGGAATACCGATTTACTTATTGTGATTTAGAGAGAATCGCTATTAGGAAATCGTATGCCTAATGTTTGTACATCAAACGTTAACTTCCCGAGCCTTACCACTAGAGTGTGCTATTTTGCTTTATTTTATTTTGAACCAGAGTTTTCTTTTGGTCACCTACTTGTTTTGAAGAAAACAAAATAAATATTTTTTCTGCATACACAGAAACACAGTAAATGGAATATCATTGAACATTGAAACATCTCTTGAGATTGTATTGCCTCTCATCTTTCTGTTAAACCTACATCTACTTTATGACCATGGGCAGCTCGTTGTTTGAGGTGAGCAGTACATGAGTTGTGGCACAAGAGTGACTATACTGGGTGGTGCAGCTTTTTGTGCTCTTATAATTTTGTCCTAGGCCTTGTGTTTCTGTGCAAGATTTGCTGCTGTGTATCGAACATTCCTTCTCCTATAGTTTTATGGCCCTGCTTCAAAACAGTTATGTCTAGCTGTACATGGTTCTTCTGGGAATGGTGTTATCTTTGATTTGGGCATCATTGGGTGAGCCTATTGAAACCAAGGACATTCCTGGCCATCCAGGCAAGGAATGCATTCTATTTATAGGACTAATATGTGTTCCTAGACAATGTGTCATTGTGGAAGAAATGCATGCAAATGCATGCAAATGATTTCCCCTCATTCTACTGCAGCCCTCATTTTACTAGACATCTCAGCAGCCTTCAACAACGTCTTCCACCGCACTCTAGCTGCCAGACTCAATGACACCAGCATATAGGTAACTGCATTAGACTGGATCTGCTCCTTCCTCGCCGGCTGATCTCAAAGAATAAGACTCCCGCCCTTCCTCTCCGAACCCAGAGAGATCATATGCAGAGTACCCCAAGGATCCTCCCTCTGCCCCCTCACTCTTCAACATCTACATGGCCGTCCACGCAACCATCGTCAGAAAACACGGACTCAGCATTGAATCCTACGTCAACGACACCCAGCTCATCCTCTCCCTCACCAAGGAACCTGACATCACCAGACATAATTTCCAGGAAGGATTGAAAGACGTCGCATCCTGGATGAGCAGCAGCTCCCTGAAGCTAAACTCAGAGAAAACGGAAGTCCTCATCCTCAGATCCATCCCCTCTGCGTGGGACAACACCTGGTGACCCCCCCTCCCTCACGCGTGGACCACACCCGCAAGCTTGGCATCATACTCGACTCCTCCCTCATCATGAACCGACAGGTCAACGCTGTATCCACCACATGTTTCAACACCCTACACATAATCTGCAAGACCTTCAAATGCATCCCCTCTGAATCCAGGACGACAGTCACCCACACACTTATCAACAGCAGGCTGGATTACAGGAATGCCCTCTATGCCGGAATCAACAATTCTACTCCAAAAACTCCAATTGCCCAGAACGCCATAGCCAGACTCTTCATCAGCATCCCACGACAAGACCATTTCATCCAGCATCTACGAGACCTTCACTGGCTCCCTGTTGAAAAAGAGTGACCGTCAAGACGCACACACATTCCTACAAATCCTCAATGAAAGAATCTACTTATGTGCCCCCAAAAGAAACCTCCGCTCCGCTGACCTAAACTTGGCCGAAATCCCCCGCATCCACGGAAATAGAACGGAAGGCAGATCTTTCTCCTACATTGCAGCCAAGACCTGGAACAAACTCCCCCTCAGCATCAGACAAAGCCCCACACTGCAAACATTCAGAAAGAGCCTCAAGACCTGGCTCTTGGGATGACCAGGGCATCCCGAAACCCCACTCCCCCCAGCGCCTTGAGATCTTCATGGGTGAGTAGTGCGCTCTACGAATCCCTGATTGATTGATTGGTTTTGCAGCCATGTGAGATTTCATATGAGTGCTGGTGAATGCCAGGTGAGTAAAAGAGGAAGGTGGTTGTGAAAAATAGGAGGAAATGAAAGGCTAGTGAGAAAAGGAGGAGAACGCGAATTAGAGTTCCTGTGGAGGGAAACTAGATCAAAAGTTATAAAAGACCGACAGGCAGAACAACAAGATTAGTATGAAGGCAGAGTGAGAAAGTTTCAAATGATATGGACTAATTGAAAGCAATAATGAAGGGGAGAAGAAAGGTGAAAACAGGTAAAGTGGAGATTAAGGATAGAAAGAGCAAAAAGAACACAAGAGGATAAATAACAAAGGGGCTGAGAAGAGTGTGAGCAGAAAGCTGTAGAATACCTTCGAGCACCAGACAGTTTAATTTTCACTACTAACATGCCAGTTTATTTGCCAAATGTTGCATAAAATGGTAAATTTGATCCTCTATCTTTAAAACAATTGACAGGGGGGAGATCACCCCTTATTCCTTCTTTAAGGACGTGGGCTTCCTTGCGTCATTCACTCGGAATGTGAAATTAATGTTCCACCAATTTAAAATTGTATTCCTTCTTTAAGGACGTGGGCTTCCTTGCGTCATTCGTTCGGAATGTGAAATTAATGTTCCACCAATTTAAAATTTCACCAGCTGCCATTGGATCTTTGCTTTCTAGACTGGTCACCATTACTGCTTTTTCCCCTATGCAGTACGTTTGGACATGCGTTGGATATGCCAGGATTAGTGAGAGAACAAAATGAATTCTTCGTTGGACTTGGCCCCTTTTTGCAGGGGTATACAAAAACCTTTTGCTTCTTCCTCCTATTTTTTCCTGACCAGTTGTTTTTGGCTTTAGGGCGCTGGGCATTTTCTCACTGCTATCAGTGCTAAACTGCATATGCTCTCTATGTAAATTGACAACATGATTGGTTACCCATGATTGGCATATTTGATTTACTGGTAAGTCCCTAGTAATGTGCACTGAGTATTCCAGGGCCTGTGAATCAAATGATACTAGTGAGCCTGCAGCACTGAGTATGCCACCCACACGAGTAGCCCTGAAAAGGTAGCTCAGACCTTACACTGCAGTGTCTGCGTGCAGTTTTGTACTGCCACGTCAACCTGGCAAGTGCCAGGCAATAACCTTCCCTTTTCTTACATGTAAGGCACCCCTATGGTAAGCCCAAGGTACCCCCCTGGACAGGGTGCAGTGTATGTGGGAGTCGGACATGTACTGCTGTGTGTGACATGTCCTGATAATGAAATACTGCCAATTTCATTTTTCACTAATGAAAAGCTATCTGTCCCATGGGATAGAATGGGAGGTCCTTCGTAACATTTTACAAGTATACCTTCCCATTGGGACAAGATAGAGAAATAAAGTTCATGCTTTCTGAACTCAGAATTTAATAAACACATCTTTTAGTTAAGATGGTTTTAAAATTGTGTGTTTGAAAATGGCACTTTTAGAAAGTAGCCATTTTCTTGTCTGCCTGTTTGTGTATTGACAGTCTGGTTTTGGAGTGACAGGGGGTGGGAATGTGTATTCACTGTAGACAGCCACTGGAGGGTTGAGGGAGGGGGTATGTCTTGCCCTTCTTGGATGACTGAAAGCTGAGCTGAATACGGCTTGGATGTCAATGTCAACGTCAATGTCAAATGTTCTTGTTAAGCGTGCATATCACCGGGGAGGTCTCATGGCGCTGGGCAACAACAACAGCAAAAGGACAGTGAAAGACAGCTTACTGGGAAAAGAGCCAGGTTTTTAGTTCTCTTCGGAAGCTTCTATGATCAACTATGGATGGAAGGTATGGTGGTAGCTTATTCCAGAGCTTAGGGGCCAGATAAGAAAATGATCGGCCGTCATTTCGAGAGGTTCGAATACGTGGCTGGACAAGGTACATATTGGTACCAGAACTTAAAGGTCTTCCAGTCATATACCATTGAAGTTTCTTAGCTAGGTATCTTGGGCCGGTATCATACAGGGTCCTGTGTGTAAGACATATGATATTAATATGGCCTCTCTGCTGCACCGGAAGCCAATGGAGGGTTTTAAGGTTGGGGCAGAGGGGGATCTGGAAGGGAGATTGAGAATGAGTCTGGCAGCAGTGTTCTGAAGAATCTGAAGCTTGGAAAACAGATCTTCATTAAGTGCCACCAGCATAGCATTCCCATAATCCAGTCAGCTTCAGTCAGTCAAAACACTTTTATTCGATTAATTAAAATCATAAAAAGTGCATACACAAAAAACAACACAAAACTAATAACATTTAGTATGTACATATGGGTGATACAACATAAAATACATCAGGATCAAACCAATAATCCATATAAAATAGATAAGAACGATTTCATTAAAAATATACGAATCAAGAGTTCATATGACACCAAGTATAAAAGGTATTTTCTTCTTAAGGCGCACAGCAGCAGCAAGAAAACTAGCAACACCAAACATAATCCAAGGTTCATCTAATAATTGAAGATACAGTAGTGCTGGTTTCACCTGCAAAAACCCTCTATGCCTCAGGAGCGGGACTATAAACTTCCTCCGAATATCAGTAAAAAGGTAATAAAATAGCATAAAATTAAAGGTGTCCTGTGATGAAAAATTATCACACTTACATGGGCCGGCGTCTTCTGGTTTACACCACCCTATGCTATCCCCCAAAATAAAATGAATCATATTCAGTCGGAACCTAGTCAGGAGCCACCAATGGAAGTGATTGGTCACAATCTTTAAATGGGGCTCAATTAATGGAGAGGTATTTATCAAATATTGGTCCCTAACAAGAGGTTTTTGACGCTCCTGTTCCTACCGTTCCATCATCTTTAAGTTAAAGAATTGGGTCTTAACCCACTTCACAATCCCATCCGGGTTATGATAAAGATCTGGCCGTCCCAACTTGCTAAGCATGGATTTTACATATGACAGCCATTGAATACTTGTAGCGTTATCCAGTCAGCTGATAACAAGACCTTCCACAAGAGGTTTCCTGGCTTCAATGGGTAGCCACTTGAAGATTCTGCGAAGATTACGCATGATCCCATAGCAGGCACCGAGTACCATGTTGACATGGGTTTTCATGGACAATGACATATTGATGGTCATTCCAAGATTACGTACTGCTTGCTTGGGAGAAGGACATGGTCCCAATTCCGGGGGCCACCAATCATGTGCCCAGAATTCCTCTGCTCTGCCAAACAAGATGATCTTGGTCTTGCTACCATTAAGTTGTAATTTATTCCTGCCCATCCAGTTGCTCACATGGACTATACAGTTTTTTAATCAAGATTTTGTGTCCACATAATCTGGACCAGAGGTGACAAGCAATTGATTGTCGTCGGCATATGACACTGTTTCAAAAAACCATATGATCTAATGATACCGGCTAATGGTGTTAAATAAAGATTAAGCAACATAGGGCTAAGAACGGAGCCCTGTGGGACAGCTACACTGACTGGTCGGCTGCACGAGGCTATAGAGTCAACAAGGACAGTGGTAGAGTGGTCAGTTAAATAATTCTCTAACCACTCCAGAGCCTTCCCTCTCATTCCCATCTCCCATAGTCGATGTAACAAAATACTATGGGAGATGGTATCAAAGGCCGCAGACATGTCCAAGAGAACCAACATTGCTGATTCTCTTTTGTCCGGTGCAAGCCTGATGTTATCGGTGAATTCATTTAGAGTAGTGGGTGGGATTTTCTTGCACCTGATTGGGGCCTGTCTCCCTTGCAAAATGCTGTCTGTATCCCCAGTGGTCATGGTGCACCAATGAGGACAAAACTGGTTTGGACTGGACTCAAAGACACTTGCACAAAGTGAACAAAGACAAAATGTAGTATATGTAGTAGACCTTGAACCCCAGAAATTTAAATCACTTCTGGACTCAAGAGGAACCATTGCTTAGGAGACGAGCTGAACAGCTGTGAGGAGGAGTACTGCCCCTTTGCTCTGTGCTGTGTGGGGTTGGCCTGCAGTTGCTGTTTCTGCCTAGGAGAGGACACAGACTGGAACTTTGCTCTGAATCTGCTTGAAGAAGATCTCCAAGAGCCTGTATGTGCTGGCCTCCTCTTCTGAAGTCTCATTTACAGAAAGACTTGACCCCAGCTTGCTGAACTCTATTTCTGGAGTTCTGACCTGCCAGGAGGTGCCTGTTTCAGTTCCGGGCCTCTGGAGGATTTTCCTGCTATTGAAAGCCAGAAGATAAGAAGAACTGAAGATAATAAGGCATCGTTCTTCTTGCAGCTGTTTTTCCCGATGCAGCACCGCAGTGTGAGAAGAATATCCACGCATCGCCACGCCACTGCCGAATTGACGCAGTGCCTGTTGTGGATGCAAGTCCTTGATGCATCGAGGGATCGCAGCTGAAGAAACCAACGCAGCACCGCTCTACGCCACCGCACTGATTGCCAACTCATCCATGATTTCCACGCAACGCACCTGTGCAGCAAGTTTTCCCGATGCATCACCCGTGGACCAGAATCATCTTGGAGTTGATGCATCACTTCCCCCTACAGACCGTGTTTGATGCATCACTTCTCCTGCTTGCAGCAGAACTGTTGTATCGCCTCCCCAAGGTCTAAGGAACTGACACATCTCTTTGTTTTTCAATGCTTCCCATCTCTGCGGCTGTTTGGCCTTGTGAATTTTGACACATCTACATGTACTTTGTGTAGAATTACGCAGCCATAGTTTTCTATGGACCCAGTTGCTTGAAAGCTCTGAAAAGTCATGTTCGTATTCCATGTATGTTGGATTTTGTTAGTTTTAGTCTTGTTGTGTTTAGATAAAGATACTTTATTTTTCCAAAACTGGTATGGTATCCATTTGGAGTGCTATCACTGTATCACTGTCAATCAATCAATCAATCAGAGCATTTGTAAAGCGCACTACTCACTGAAGGGGTCTCAAGGTGCTTGGGGGGGAGATGCTGCTAGGGCTCAAATAGCCAGGTCTAGAGTAGTCTTCTGAAGGTTAGAAGGTCCTGGTTCTGCTGTAGGAGGATGGGGTTGGTGTTAAAGGTCTTTTTTTTTTTTTTTTTTTTTTAAAGACCTTTATTGTAAGATGTCAGTTATACACAGCTACGTGCCTACAACCCTGGGGCCGGCTGCTAAATCCTCATAGTCACGTTATTTAAGCATTAAACATACATTGCCAGCTTCGTGTATATAGATCACTTATACAGTTTCGCATGTAGTAAGGTCTTAATTTTTCTATTCAAACAGTAACATGACAGTTGTGGACTCAGAACTTACCACAGTAGTAACATAACATATTTGAGACTTCTACATTCCTTCTTATGTAATAACAGTACGCTATCAAGTGTTGACGGACCGGACCCCTCGGGACCCAATGCTGTACCAATTCCCACAATTCAAAACCACCACTTGGTCAATCCTCTTCGTCTGTGTTCCTTGATAGCAGATAGTCTGTGAGATAGCACCAGAAATCTTTGGGCCTAGATCTGGTAGGTAACTCCTCCTCAAAAGTTTGTAGTTTATCCCTGCAACTGGTCATATCCAGTAGCCACCTACTCGTTTTGGGTGTTTGTCTGCTGTGCCAGCATTGCGCGATCTGCCTCTTGGCCAATAACAGCGCTATCGCGCAAAATTTACGTCTTGTAGCCCTCAGGTGTGGAATCACTCCCAGCAAGCAAACTCTAATTGTACAGTCTAACTCGACCTGTAACATGGTAGACAGTGCAGTAGTGACCTCCTTCCAGTAGGATTGTACCGCTGTGCAACACCAAGCCAGATGTGTAAACCCTGCTCCCCCCGCATTACACCGTTTACACCTGTCATTATCCTGAAGGCCAAATTTATACATACGCTCCGGTGTGTAATATGCTTGATGCAGAAACTTGTAGTGAATAATTCGTAAATTACCGTTTGGTGTGAGGATTTGTGTTAGTGCACATGATTGTTGCCACTCCTCTTCCGTTAGCGAGGTCTCTAGTACCTCATCCCATCTTTCCTTAGCCCTGGTGCCAGCCCCCGGCATCTCGGCTTGTGCTGTGGTGTACAGTCTAGACACTAAATGTGAGGTATCTGGCGAGGTGATGACCATTTGTAGTGATTGCAGGCTTTCTGGTTCCTCTGGGAATGTCGGAAAAAAGGCTTGCATAGCGCGTTGTAGCCGGTAGTGTGTAAATAGAAACAGCAGAGTTTTATTCTGAATATAACTCAAGTCTACTGCATTCATAAATTTGCCCTCATGGAACATGTCCCCCATTTTTCCGATGCCCACTTGTTGCAATAGTGACATTCCTACTTTCTCCCCCGTGACAGAGAGCGCCTGATGATGAGGTAGAGGCATCGCTGGGGCGTATAATGGCTCTTTGTGTGCTAATCTGGCTAATTTTCCCCAGGCTTTAACGGTGGTGTCAATTGTATTGATATCCTGATTATGCAGAGGCTGGCGAGTGTGCGAAAGCATTGACGATAGTGGCATGGGTGCAGCATCGCCCTCTTCAATGGCCGTGTGTGTTAAATACGGTATTTCGTGGAACCAGTATGCAGCGTATTGTGCTTGAGCGCATAAATAATACAGCAGAAAATCCGGCACCCCGAAGCCCCCTCTGTTATATGGTAGTGTGAGTGTTTGTAAGGGCACTCGTGCTTGTTTTCCCGCCCAAATCAGTTTTAAAACCAGGGATTTAATGCTGCGGAAAACTGCAGTTGGTGGTTCAATAGGGATATTATTAAAGAGGTACAGTAGCTTAGGCAGGGCATTCATCTTTACAATCGCTATTCTATCCGCTAATGACAAAGGCAGTTGTATCCAGCGTGTTACTTTATCCTCCAGTCTGGATATAGCCGTACCATAGTTCGATCTAATCACTACTTCAGGATCTCTGTGGTATAACACCCCCAGATACCGCACCGGGTCTGACTGCCACTCCAAAGGGTAGTCTGTAGCTTGCGAAGTTGTCGTTTCCGTTAAAGGTATGATGGAGGACTTGGACCAGTTGATAGTTAACCCCGAGTGGCCTCCGAATTTTATATACTCTCGCATTATTGGATTCAAATGGGTGTGAGGGTCGCGTATATATAGAAGCATGTCGTCTGCATATAATGATATATGCAATGGTCTGGATGGGAACTGCAAGGCCGAAGCCTTGTAATTTTGCCGTATTACACAAGCTAGAGGCTCTAGTGCTAGCGCAAATAGCAGCAGTGAGAGTGGACATCCCTGCCTAGTGCCACGCTGAATATTAAATGCTTCCGATACATACCCATTAATGCGTACCCTTGCACATGGATTAGTGTATATGAGTGAGACCCACTGCACAAATCGCTTGGGGAACCCCATTCTAAGCAAAACAGTGATTAAATAGTCCCATTCGATGGAATCAAAGGCCTTAGCGGCATCTAGCATGACCGCCACAGCTTTGGTCGATGGTTGGAGATAGTGGGATAATGCAAACAACGATCTAGTGTTGTGGGCAGTGGAACGTGTAGGTATGAAACCCGCCTGGTCCGGCAAGACCAGTCGTGTCATAAGTGGTTTCAGCCGTATGGCTAATAACTTTGCCAGTATTTTTGAGTCAGTATTGATAAGCGAAAGTGGTCTATAAGACTCACAGATCTCCGAGTCCTTACCAGGTTTGAGGAGCGCTATTATAGCAGCCTCACGCAATGTTGGAGGGAGTTCTGAGTGTTCGAACGCTGCGCCAAACATGCCTACCATGTGTGGTGCAATGCTATCAACGTATTGTTTGTAGAATTCATTAGTGAACCCGTCAGGACCTGGCGCCTTTCCGTTTGGAAGTGATTTTATTATGTCTGTTACTTCCTCAATCGTTATGGGCGTTGCTAACATTTCCCTCTGTCCATCTGAGAGCCATCCTATCGCCACATTTTCTAGATAGGTGAATGTTTCCTCCCTTGATGCTATCGGCCTCGATTTGTATAGTTCCTCGTATTCTACAGCAAAGCAGTTTAAAATGTCTGCAGCCTGCGTGTGCATCGTGCCATCCTTCGCCTTTACACGTAGCACAGGGTTGTGTCCCTTACCATCACAAATTTTGGCCGGCAGTCTATTGCCAGGTCTGCCACCCTCCCCATACGCTCTGGCTGATATTCTCCTATCTAGGTATTTGATCTCATCCTCGACAAACGACTGATGTTCAGAGTGTAGAGTTCTCAACTCGCCCAAATGTGTAACGTTGCGGGTGGTTTCATAAGCTTGCTCTAGTTCCCTCATGCGTGTTTCACAGCGTGTAATTTGCCGTCGGATATCTTTTAAGATGCCGATCGTGGTGCTCATGCATATACCACGCAATGTGGCGTTAAATGCTTCCCACAGAAGCCCCGGGTCCTCCACCGTAGGTTCGTTTATTAGGAAGTATTCCTTAATCGCCTTATGAATAGTGTCTGCATAGACCGTGTCTGTAAGTGCGCGTGAGTTGAATCTCCAGTGAAAGGGTGGTGTAGTGTAGTTCGGCAGGACCAGTGTCAGCAGCACAGGGTTATGATCCGACAGCGTTCTTGGTAAGACCTTAATATCTCGTGTCCACAATGCAATAGTATCCGAGCCTAGCCAGTAGTCCAAACGTGACCAGCTGTTGTGAGCTGCAGAAATGTGTGTTGCTCCCGGAACATCTGGGAACTTGTGCCTCCAGATGTCTGTCAGTGATAGGTCTGAAATCATGTGTAGAAGTTTAGTTCTGGCCTGCTTATGTGGTTCAATGGAATTTGAGGAGCGGTCTACCCCCTCCATCACTGTCACATTCCAGTCCCCTCCGCAGATTATGTGAGTAGTTGTTAGTGTTTGAAGATGTGTCCACAATTCCTGGTAAAAAACCGGGGTGTCTGTGTTGGGGCCATATGCATTGAGTAATGTTATTTTTTGACCACGAAGCGCGCCTGATAAAATAACATACCTGCCACATGAGTCACAAATTACCTTATTGACCTCGAAGTTCACTCCTTTTCGTATCAGTGTGATCACACCCCTCGAGTAGGAGGAGTAGTTAGCCATGTATGAGGATTCCGCCCACCTATCACCAATCTGAATACGTGTGTGAGGTGCAATATGAGTTTCCTGTATTACCGCTATATCTACCTCCCATCTCTTCAAGTAAGCGAACACTTGTCTAATTTTTTTTGGTTGAGTTAGCCCCCGTACATTCCACGTTAAGAGGTTAATGTGATCTCTACTGTTGCTACCTGTTACCCGTGCCATGTATCAATGCGAATTATCAATCCTGCCACCTGGAGTTTATCTCTCACAAGACAGTTTCTTGTTTTCCACGTGCAAGTTAGTTGAGTCTCCTCAGACTCCACCCCATCAACACTCCAGAAATGCACTTGCATAATCTGTCTCAGTCTCAAAACATCAACAACCCCCCCCTGCCCTCCACCCCCACCCACTCCAGCAACCCAATTCTGCCGAAGCCATTGACCCATTTTTTAACTTATACCAGTAACCGTACTATATGAACAACTTTGGTGGGGTTTACCCTTTTGGAGGTCCGCCTGGGGCACAACTCTACACCCATCGGCTTGGGTGCAGACGACTCACAGTGTCGTTATACTTCCATGCAATTCATTTGTGTCCATCTCACGTCCACCCTCCGACCCCGGACAACATCCCATGAGACATGTCAGTAGTCGACCACATTCACGATAGAATCCCACGAAGCATGTACCCGTGTGGGTGGCCGGGCCTGTACACTCCATTCAGCAACGCTACGTTGTGATTGTTCGTGTGCCAACCTTGCATCTCTATGCAGTGAGGCTCCACAAGAGGAGCCGCAATGTCATTTGCCAAACCTTGCATGTAACTCGCACACATATATCTGGAGATCGAAAGTACTAGGGCTTGGAAAGGGTAGAATGCCCCCGTGTATGCAATGTTTTACGTGCCGTTCCCACTGTCTGACTAGATCACCTGCACTCGCACCATTAGTTCACAAGCCTGCATCTTGCATGTGATCTGCAGATGGTACCCCTGGGATACCAATAGAAAGAAAGGAACGTCTTACCACAAGTCTGGTTCATTCCCCCTCCAACCTTACTCCTCTACATCAGAGTCCGTGTGCTGCTCATCTCGTGCGCGTTGTTTGTTTTGCTGTATCATTTTTTTCACGAAATCCTGAGCTGCTTTTGGGGACTGTAATATCACCACCTTGTCCTTCCATGTTACTCGCAGTCTCGCCGGATACAGCATGGAGTATCCCACGTTCAATTCCCTGAGTTTTGTTTTCACAGACGCAAATTCTTTCCTCGCCTGTTGGACCGCCATGGTGTGGTCTGGGTAGAACTCCAGGGTGTTACCTTGGTGCGTGATCTTGCCCTTCTCGCGCGCCAGGCGCAATATCGTGTCCCTATCGCGGTAGTTGAGTATTCTCGCCACAATCGGTCTTGGCGTCGCTCCAGGTTTGGGTTTGGGCGCCAACGATCTGTGGGCCCGTTCAACTATAAAGATGTGGGATAGGGCCTCCGCTCCAAAAATGTCTCTGCACAGCTGTTCCACATAGATCTCCATTTTGCCCGTGTTGGTGGACTCCGGCAGGCCTGCTATGCGTACATTATTACGTCTGGAGCGGGCTTCCAAATCCTCCTCACGTGCCTTGATCACCTCGAGGACTCGTTCCATACCGGTACATTTGCTAGTCGAGGCATGTGACTCGTCCTCCACTGCTGATATTCTTGATTCGGCTTCATCTAGTCTTTCGTCGTGTTTCTCGAGTCTGCCCGACATCCCGTCCATCCTGCAAGTAAGACCGTCCAATTTCCCATTAATGTCTTGTACATTAGCTTGTATGGACAGTAATATCTTTTCCATGGTGGACGTAGAGTCCGCAGACACCGACCCATCCCCTTCTGACGCTTGGTCCGCACCTTTCGGTGGTTTCTTGTTCTCAAAGGAGATTTTCGGTTGTTGTTTGTCCGGTTTCCCCATTTCGAGCGTCGCAGGAGGACTCGTATGTTTCAGCTGCGTTGTCTGCCTGACGTTCTTTATTGACGTCGCTGTGGCAGCACTCCTAGTAGTTATCCCCGTGAAGAGTCCCGAGGGTCCGTGGGCTTCCAGCTTCCTTCTAACTCTCACCCCTGCTTCCAGTTCTGTAGGGACTTGTAGGTTGTTGACCCGCCCGAGGGCTGTCATTCAGTTCCGTGCTGTAATTGCAAACCGCACCATCACAGTTCCGCACTGGGTAATGACACTCACTCGCCTTTGTCCGATGACTCGTGTGGCAGGATCGCTCTGTCTCTCAGTGCTGGCAGCGTTGTATTATACTATATCACCCACCCCTCATGGCAAGTAAAGTGCGCCGTGTCTCGAACATTTGTAATATGGCGCGATGACTCGGTGCACCACGTGGTACCGTCTCAATACAGCGTTCAAGTCATCCTATGCTGTTGTCAATGGATGAAGTGCTGTAAGGGTTCTCTAGGTCACACCAGTACCCCTCCTCCGTCTCAGTGGGGGACCCTGGAGTCGTGCTTGAATCTCGCACTGACCTGACTATCTCGCTGGTCTTCCCTTCCCGCTACTGCTGCAGCTCTGCGTAGGTCTCAATATGCGGATGTTCCTCAGCACAGCTAGTTCAGGACCACAGGAACCCTCGCCGCACTCGTGGGGGGATGGTCTGCAGAGATCATGCTCCAGGGTCCGTCGTTCATGTATTGGCCTTGTCAGCTTATATCGCGCCCCCTCCGCCTCACTCCGCAGTTGCCTGCAGACCTTAGCAGTACGCGGCAGGTTCCCTCTCCCGCAGACAGTCACCAGCACACTCCTCTCCCGTTTACTCCGGCGCTCTCCTCGTCCCGTACACGGGCGCCGCCATTTTGATTGCCACCGTCCGGGACTACTTAAAGGGGCCGTGTGAGAATGGGCTTCAGTGGGGTTCGGTTATGCCTTTCATTCACGCCTGGGTCTCACCCCCCTGTCCATATCTCACTTGATTATTGTTGCAGATGCAGTTGCCGGGGCCGCAGGGATCTTATCTGTGCGTCGGGGCTCCCAACGCTCTCGGTGCTTGCCGCCATTTTGCGAGCGCCCGCCTTGGGTCTCCGCGATCTTCTCCTCCCCAAGGTCTATTCAGCGCCGATCCGCAGTCGGTAATCGCGTCATTCGGGGCTTGATGCTTTCACAACCCCGATGGTGATTTTGCTGGTGGTAGCGATCGTCAAAACGGACACATAACGTTCATTTTCGTGAGCCGTCTGGCGGAGCTGCGTAGCTACCCAGCCATTCCGCTGTGCGCCCCCTAGCGCCTCCGGTGTTCCAGGTCTTAGCGGCAAGGTGGGAGAACGATCTGCTGCCGGAGGTCGCTCTTTGGATGCAGGGGACAGTGGCGAGGGCAAGGTCGGTGGAGCGGAGCTGGAGGTTGCGGGTGAAGAAGGTGTGTCGTCTGTTGAGGTATGCTGGTCCGGTGTTGTGGAATGCCTAGTGTGCGTGGGTGAGGAACTTGAAGGTGATCCTCTTGTTGACTGGGAGCCACTGCAGGTTTCTTAGGTGGGGTGTGATGTGGCTGCGGCGATTTATGTCTAGGGTCAGGCGTGCAGAGGCATTCTGAATGCGTTGTAGTCGTTTCAGGAGTTTGGCCGAGGCTCCTACGTAGAGGGTGTTTCCGTAGTCCAGACTGCTGCTGACGAGGACCTGGGTGACCGTTCTTCTTGTTTCGGTGGGAATCCACCTGTAGATCTTACGGAGCATGCGGAGGGTGTTGAAGCAGGAGGATGAGACGGCGTTGACCTGTTTTGTCATGGAGGAGTAGAGTCGAGGATGAACCCCAGGTTGCGTGCGTGGTCGGTGGGTGTTGGTGTTGCTCCCAGTGCAGTCGGCCACCAGGAGTGGTCCCAGGCCAAGGGGGTGGAGCTGAGGATGAGGACTTCCATCTTGTCCGAGTTTAGCTTCAGACGGCTGTTCTTCATCCACTCGGTGATGGTTTTCATTCCTTCATGTAGGTTGGTTTTGGCGGTGAGGGAGTCCTTGGTGAGGCATAGGATCAGCTGGGTATCGTTGGCATAGGAGTTGATGTTGAGTTCATGAAGTCGGGCGATGTGGGCAAGCGTGTGTTTTGAGTAAAAATACTTTACACATTGCCTTTGGGATAAGTCTGTCTGGTCGTGCCAAGCTACCTAGGGGGTGAGCCGGGGTTATCTAAAGTGTGTATGCCCCTTACCCTGACTAGAAACAAGGGTCCCTATTTGGACAAAGGTACCTATCTCTGCCAATTAGAGACTCCCATTGCTAACAATTTTTTTCCCGGTTTTAGGTCTGCTCGTTTCTTGATCTTGTGTGACAAAATGTAGTGAAGTTGGCTTAGAAGTTGTGTGCTGACGTGGCTGTTAGGAATCGGGTTAGTCCCTTTTTTATGATCATGCCTTGACATCACATGACAAAGGAAGTAGGATAAAAGGTGGTCCTACCTTTACTTCGATGCTTGATATTGCCAGTGTTTGGATTCCTTCCCTGGTTGTTGGCTGCCGTTTTGTTGCTGTTCCAAGAATCTCCCAGCTTTTAGGAAGCCCCTTTGGTTTATTTTTGCCTTTCTCACGGGCTCGTGAGAAGATTTGCTTTTTCCCATTTTCCCCGCCATGTCCCCTTAGTTAGTAAGTCTGTGTTGGGTTCCCGGGTTTCCCTTCCCTCCTGCCTATCCTTTTATTTTGTATCCCAGCACTATTTTTCTTGTTTTGGTGTGTTCGGGGGCCCCCGAATACACTCGCGTTGCACGGAGACGTATTCTCTCGTGTTGAGAAAAGAAAGCAACGCGATCTTTAGACGAAGCTCCGGCGGTTCCAGCGCGTCTTTGCTGGGACTGCTTTTTGCCTCGTTTTGTGCGGAAGTGACGTTTCGGGTCACTCCGCGAAGGCTGTGCTGGGTTTGTTGTGGGGATTTACGGAAGTCTACCCTCTGTCCCTGTCCTTTAGAAACTAATCGAAGGGTTTTTTTAGGCGGTGGCTTTTACCATAGTAAGACCTTTTTCCCCTCATTTGTTATATTATTTTTTGGAATTTACGGCGAAAGCTCCCTCCACTTCCTGCAAATTATACAGTCATCATTGCAGTTACTGGAGTGCGACTTTCACTAGGTCGAACTCCTTACCTTTACGAAGCAAAGCCTGCACATCACAGCGGTAAGAGGGGGTTGTTGTATGTATTGCAAGGCATGATCATTAAGGGTTGGTGGTGTTAATACCTGCAGAGATACATGAAGGGATTGTTTTGTCTCCCCTTATACAGTGGTGCAGAAGCGTAAAGCAGGAGGGAGCTGTGTCCTTTTCATCGCCAAGGGTGGAAGACTTGATGTCTCCTCAACATTACCACCCTCTTTTCGGGTCCATTGGTGCCCACATAGAGTTTGACCTGTGGGGGTCCAAGGGGCAAGTAAAGGGGATTGGTGCATGCTACGTTCCTGCAGTGCTTGGGCTGGTTGGAGTCTAACAGAATATCAAGCCCACGATATAATAGCACTGCCTGGACTAGCATGGATGAGGATGGGAATCCGGTAGGCGGGGGAACGGGTGTTCTTACTTTGCAGGATATTATGGGAGCCGTGCATACCCTCCAGGCACAGGTGCAGGAGCTAAAGCAGGAGAATGTAGGACTGAAACAGGAACTGGTGGCTGTTAGAGCCAGAGAACAAGCAACTAACAGGGGCACAGGCTCTGTTATACAGCCTGCTGCATTTTCATATACAGGAGGGGCGGGAACAAGTACTACGAGTGGCAGTAATCCCATAGCGGTAACTGTGACGACCCCCGTGGCAGTCCCCTTGGCTCCCCCGGAGAGATTCTCAGGAGAGAGCAATAAGTTCGGCACCTTTATGAACCAGTGTCAGCTGCACTTTATGTGTAGGACGAATGCCTTTCCCGACGACTCTGCTAAGATTGCTTTTATACTGTCGTATCTGGCTGGCAACGCGGCCCAATGGGCGATACCCTTGGTAGAAAGCAACGACCGTGTGCTGTATAACTATCAGGCATTTAAGGAATTAATGCGGGGTCTGTTTGCTAAGCACGCGTTTATGCAGGCCAGCGATGCTGAATTGTTGAAACTACGGCAGGGCAGTCAGGACTTATTGTCTTATATAGCCAACTTTAATCGATTAGTAGCAGAGACGCATTGGCCAATCGAGAAAAGGACGTCTCTGTTTTATCAGGGACTTTGTGAGGAATTAAAGGACACAGTGTCACAGGTGGTGGATCCGCCTGAGGATTGTGCAGCGTTTATCGATCTTGTGGTAAAACTGAATCATAGGATGACGGAACGGCGTGGAGAACGTACTCGGTTCCAGTCTTCTCGTGGCAGTTATGTGAAACCAGAGGTGAAGTCAACAGGGGAGAGTAGAGCAGCTCCGGAACCCATGGAAATAGGTGGAGTACGGGGACCCTTGACTTCAGAGGAAAAGAAAAGAAGAAGAGAGCTGAATCTGTGTCTCTATTGTGGACAGGGGGGGCATTTTGCACGTGATTGCCCTGTGAAACCATCAGGGGTAGGGTTTGGCAAGAAGGTGGCATGCATACAAGTGGATCAAAGTTCAGGTAAAGACGGAATAGAGCAGTATGAGGTGGTAGGGGCCTTAGATCAAGCTCCAAGACATTTCGTGATTAGCGCTCACTTGCTGCTTTCGGCGCAGAAACGCATTCCTGTGTCGGTATTATTAGATTCTGGGGCCACCGGAAACTTTATAGACATCTCGATGGCTGAGAAGTTGATGGTTCCTTGTCACCTGAAGGAACAGCCCGAGCCAGTAAGGGCGATTGATGGGACAGAGTTGACATCAGGGTGTATTACTAGACAGACTGCTCCCCTTGGTTTGTTGTGTGAGAACGGACACGTGGAAAGCGTGATCTTTGATTTAATCGATGCACCTTCTTTCGGGTTGGTATTAGGGGTCCCGTGGTTGCAAAAACATAACCCGATGATTGACTGGGTACAGAGATTGGTAACGCTGGACTCAGTACATTGTTTGAGGAATTGCTATGTTGTGGCAGCGGAACAGATCAACCCCTTGTCTTGTGCCATGATTGAAAAGAGTGTTATTCCTCCCCAGTACTCAGCTTATGAGGATGTGTTTGATACGGTGTGTGCCCAAGGCCTTCCACCGCATAGGTCGTATGACTGCAAGATCGATCTAATACCAGGAGCACCTTTGCCGTGCAGTCAGGTTTACGCATTGTCTGAGCCTGAGGAGGCCCATTTGAAATCGTATATAGATGAGATGTTGCTTTTGGGTTACATTCGTCCTTCCTCCTCGCCAGTGTCATCGGCTATATTTTTCATACCGAAGAAGGAGGGGTCTTTGAGGGCATGCGTTGACTACAGAAAGTTGAACTCGGCCACCATCAAAAACCGGTACCCTCTTCCGCTTATCTCCGTGTTGTTAGACCAGCTCCGCAAGGCGACGGTATTTACCAAAGTTAGACCTGCGGGGCGCATACCATCTCATACGGGTCCGGCCAGGAGATGAGTGGAAGACGGCATTTAAAACAAAGTACGGACTGTTTGAGTACACAGTAATGCCGTTTGGCTTGAGTAATGCGCCAGCGGCATTTCAGTTCTTTATCAACGAAGTCCTAGGCCAGTATCTGGATCAGACAGTCATAGTATACTTGGATGACATACTAATATATTCAGAGAAAGGGCTCGACCACACCAAGCATGTGTTACAGGTCTTGCAGACTTTGCAGGAACATAATTTATATGCTAAGTTGGAGAAGTGCCAGTTTAGTACTCCCGAAGTAGAGTTTTTGGGGTTTGTAATATCTGCAGCAGACATCCGAATGGACCCGAAAAAGATTCAGGCTATAGAGACCTGGCCAGTACCAACAAATGTGAAGCAAATACAGGTGCTTCTAGGTTTCGCCAATTTTTATCGGCGATTTATACTGCATTTCTCTGACATTGTGGCTCCGATGACTCGCCTTTTGAGGAAGGACGTCCTTTTTGATTGGTCAAGTGAGACTCAGGAGGCTTTTCGTACGTTGCTAAGACAGTTCGTGTCTGCACCGGTATTGGTGCATCCTGACCCTGCCATGCCGTATTTTGTAGAAACTGATGCTTCTTCGTGTGCTGTAGGTGGGGTATTGTCACAGCGGAATGAAGCCACTGGTCACATGCATCCAATTGCGTTCTTTTCTAAAACCTTGTTACCAGCGGAACGTAATTATACTGTGGCAGAACGAGAGCTGCTGGCGGTCAAACTGGCGTTTGAGGAATGGCGACATTATTTATGGGGTGCCAGACATGTCATCACCATCTACACCGATCATAAGAACCTAGAATTCTTTCGTTCTGCCAGGGCCTTGACTCCTCGCCAGATGAGATGGGTTCTATTCTTTAATGAATATGACTTCATCATAACATACAGACCTGCAGCCCAACAGGCGAAATCTGATGCTCTTTCCCGAATACACGTGGAGGCTAAGGAAAAAGGTGTAGTGAAGGAGAGCAGGGCGATGATAGCGGGGGAAAGGATAATAGGGGCTTTGGTTGTGGAAGACTTTCCTGCCCTCGTGAAAGAACGGTTGAACCAAGTAGATCTGGCGCCTTGGTTGTCTATACCCCAGATATCTATGAAAGATGGGCTTTTGTATAATGAGAATAGGTTGTTTGTTCCACCTGTGCTGAGAGAAGAGGTATTGGAGTGGTGTCATTCCTCTGCCTTGGCCGCCCATCCAGGAATAAGGAAGACCAAGGAGATGTGTATGAGGTGGTTCTGGTGGGAGTCCATGACTAAGGATGTTCAGGGATATGTGAGTGCTTGCCCTGTGTGTGCGATCAGCAAGCCCTCGCATTGTAAACCCTCAGGACTCTTACAGCCTTTGGAGGTACCACCTGGTCCATGGCATACTTTAAGTATGGATTTTGTAACAGACCTACCCTTAGTTGCTGGTTGCACCGCCATATTGGTGGTGGTAGATTTGTTCACCAAAATGGCCCACTTCATACCGCTTCCTAAAATCCCTTCTGCGAAGGAGATGGCGGTGGTGTTTATGTCTTCGGTTGTGCGGTTACATGGGTTGCCGGTGGTGATTGTATCGGACAGGGGGGCGCAGTTCGTCTCACACTTTTGGACTGAACTGTGTCTGGTGCTTAAAACCGAGATACGTTTATCCTCGGCTTACCATCCTCAGTCCGACGGTCAGACTGAGCGCACTAATCAGACGATGGAACAATACCTACGGTGTCTGATAGCATCCTTGTCCTGTGATTGGGTAACTGCTCTGCCCATTGCGGAATTCGCTTATAACAACAGTGTGCATTCTGCCTTGGGCATGACACCCTTTTACTGTTCACTTGGGTATCATCCTAGAGCAGTAGCTATACAGCCCACGGGTCGCGTGCCAGCCATCGATGACGTGTGTGAGCAATTGAGAGGCATATGGGAGTTAGCCAGGGACAGCCTCATAGAAGCAAAGGGGGCGATGAAAGCACAGGCGGATAAGCATCGAGTCGATGCTCCGGCATACAAGATAGGGGATCTTGTATGGCTGGCTTCACGCAACCTGAGATTGCAGGGATCTCGTAAATTGCAGCCCCGATTTGTGGGCCCTTTTTCCATACTACAGGTTGTTAACCCCGTAGCAATGAAGCTCAGTTTACCACAAGAATATAGGGTACACCCCGTTTTTCATACCTCCTTGCTTAAACCCTAAATACCATCAGTCCAAGCCTTACCGCCTCCACCACCTGTTTTGGTGGATGGGCAGGAGGAATTCGAAGTTCAGGCTATTCTAGATTCGAAGCGGGTTAGAGGGCGCCTTTTGTACCTGGTGGATTGGAAAGGGTACACTAAGGAGGACAGGACATGGGAACCAGCAGGGGGGGTGCATGCCGCGCGATTGGTTAGATTGTTCCACAGACAACACCCCTCGAAGCCCCGACCTGTGGGGAGGATCATTGGGGGGGGGTACTGTTAGGAATCGGGTTAGTCCCTTTTTTATGATCATGCCTTGACATCACATGACAAAGGAAGTAGGATAAAAGGTGGTCCTACCTTTACTTCGATGCTTGATATTGCCAGTGTTTGGATTCCTTCCCTGGTTGTTGGCTGCCGTTTTGTTGCTGTTCCAAGAATCTCCCAGCTTTTAGGAAGCCCCTTTGGTTTATTTTTGCCTTTCTCACGGGCTCGTGAGAAGATTCGCTTTTTCCCATTTTCCCCGCCATGTCCCCTTAGTTAGTAAGTCTGTGTTGGGTTCCCGGGTTTCCCTTCCCTCCTGCCTATCCTTTTATTTTGTATCCCAGCACTATTTTTCTTGTTTTGGTGTGTTCGGGGGCCCCCGAATACACTCGCGTTGCACGGAGACGTATTCTCTCGTGTTGAGAAAAGAAAGCAACGCGATCTTTAGACGAAGCTCCGGCGGTTCCAGCGCGTCTTTGCTGGGACTGCTTTTTGCCTCGTTTTGTGCGGAAGTGACGTTTCGGGTCACTCCGCGAAGGCTGTGCTGGGTTTGTTGTGGGGATTTACGGAAGTCTACCCTCTGTCCCTGTCCTTTAGAAACTAATGGAAGGGTTTTTTTTAGGCGGTGGCTTTTACCATAGTAAGACCTTTTTCCCCTCATTTGTTATATTATTTTTTGGAATTTACGGCGAAAGCTCCCTCCACTTCCTGCAAATTATACAGTCATCATTGCAGTTACTGGAGTGCGACTTTCACTAGGTCGAACTCCTTACCTTTACGAAGCAAAGCCTGCACATCACAGCGGTAAGAGGGGGTTGTTGTATGTATTGCAAGGCATGATCATTAAGGGTTGGTGGTGTTAATACCTGCAGAGATACATGAAGGGATTGTTTTGTCTCCCCTTATACAGTGGTGCAGAAGCGTAAAGCAGGAGGGAGCTGTGTCCTTTTCATCGCCAAGGGTGGAAGACTTGGTGTCTCCTCAACATTACCACCCTCTTTTCGGGTCCATTGGTGCCCACATAGAGTTTGACCTGTGGGGGTCCAAGGGGCAAGTAAAGGGGATTGGTGCATGCTACGTTCCTGCAGTGCTTGGGCTGGTTGGAGTCTAACAGTGGCCTACATCTTGAAAGTAACTTAATAATTTTTCCAGGAGTGGTTGCATGTGCTAAGCCTTCCCTGTGCTCACTTTCTTCATTGATTAACATGCTTATTACATTTTTGTTAAGTTAGAATATAGAATGAATTGGAGAAAGAACAGGGAGACTGGTACATAAGAGAGACACAAGTAAGTTATATTTCCATTATAGAAACGTCTTCTTCATTGTTGTCGGGGTAGCACGATGCAGGTGAGGTGGTAACAGTGAACACTACCTCCTTGTAAAATAGGCTTTATTGTAATTGGTGCTGTTCTAACAAGCAGTTAAATTAGTCCCTGCTCTGCAGTCAGTAAGACTGGAAGGTTTGCTACAAACTCACTCAATTCAATGTTCTAAAAGCTTAAAGTTGTAGAAACCCATTATTGGCAGTGACTGAGTCTCATATTCCATAATGACACACTTGTTTTATGTTCCAGGGAGGACCTGGCCAGGAAATCCAGGCAGGATTGTTCCCATGGGTAGCAGGGTCAAGACTGATTTGCATGTGGCTGGGTACAAAATAGAGTGGCATGATGAGCAAAACAAATATGGATTTAACCCCGTTCTGTGACTTGGAGTGAATGTTTGACTATGTTCAGCATTCCATCCATCATCTTTTTGTGTTTCTATAGTCGCCCTAAGTGGGAAGGGTATGACCAGATGTGGGTCCCTTGCTTGCTATGCCACTGAAGACAAGCTAGCCTGGCTGATGTAACTGTAAAACCGTATTTGTAAAGCGCAAACTACTCACCCTTACGGGTCTCAAGGCGCTGGGAACCATTGTGGAAATTAAGTGTGCTATTGCCCAGCGTCACATGGTGCTGAGTTGAGCTGCCGCCAGAGATCGAACCTTGAAAACTGTGCTCTGAAGTCAGCTGCCTTGGCCGCTGCACCACACCTCTCCACATTGAAGGGGTGAAGCCCTGAAACAGGTAGCAGGGTTCTTGTTTTCCAGTCCAGGGAGGACATGGCCTGGTAGATCGGGCTGGAGTGTTCCCAAGGGGAGCAGGGTCAAGACTAATTTGCATATGGCTGGGTGCAAAGTAGGGTGGCATTGTGAGCAAAAAACGATGGATTTAAAGCAGATCTACAAACTGGGGGTGAATATTTGACAATGTACAACGTTCCATCCTTCATCTTTTTGGGTTGCTAGGGCCGTAAAATAGAGCCATTTTAGGGGTGCCGTGTGCCCCTCACACACTTGGTCTATGTCTCCTGCTGTACGTATGATAGCTACGCCTCTGCCTTCAAGCAAATCTTTGCAAATTGATGACTAGAAGTATTTTTTTCAGCTGGTGTTCAAAAGTAAAATTTCTAATGATGCGGGCCATGTCTAATAGCATATGGGAATATATATTTATATTTTACCGGCATTGACTTTAACAAACAAAACATAAATTGAGCTATCTTAATTAAGGGATATGTATTGAGTTGGAACCTATCACGCAGTTTTTATTTCACGTTGCAACCAATTAAACTGCCTGTCAATGGATTACTATTAGACACACTTAATGGAAGTTCATTGCTTCCCAAAGAAGAAACATATTTGGATTGTCATGTTCCTGCATCTTGGGAGCCAATGTCATTATTTAGCAACTATGAGGTCATTATCTTGTTGAATTTGAATGACACTGACCGATTAGAAAAAAAAAACTATGGAAATTATTACCTGATAATGGGCGTATACATCTGATTGGTGTAATAAAAGACAGCTATAGAAGCGTCGCCACAAATTAATGTTTAGAACCTTTGAAACAGCATGATTTTAAAGAAAGGAGGTATAGTACATGACCATACATGCCATTGGTGGTCAATAATGCAGTGATATTCCATATGTAGCATTTTTGCTGCTAGTGCATTACAGAACTGAACACATGGGGGGATATTCTCAAGAACATGCCATAATCATCGCCAAAATAGGCTAACGCAATTTTTCATATCGCCGTCTATCGCAGGAAAATAACTCAGTGTTAACGGCGTATTTCCAACATGCTGGTAACATGCAATAGTTTCCCGATAATGCGTCAAATGTCCACGATAAAATTACCGTGACGGCTAAAAAATCTAAAGCCGAACGTTAAAAAAGGTGGTGATGGGCCCAACCACGATAAAAAAATCATTGATACGCTGTGCCAGGCCTGCAATTCACACATGCACGGAGGGAAAAATCACTATAAAAGCAGGAAAAAACAAACAAAACCAAAACCACTGCGAAGCACAATGGTGGCAGCCGGAGCAAGTACAGAGGACAACCAGTATCCCACAAGCCCGACGGAGGACAAGACTGGGACCTCGGGGTCAGGGAAGGGCAAGGAGAAGAAGAAGAGGAAGATGCGGTTCAGTCCGCAGGAAAACAGGATCCCGATAACGGAGGTGATAGAACACCATTAACTACTGTTTCTCACCTCCACTGTGTCATTGGGAACAAAAAATGGAATATGGCAGTCCATCGTGGACAAGGTGAATGCAGTCGGAGTGCTGAGGAGGACAATGGAAGAGGTCTAGAGGTGCTGGAATGATGTGAAGCGCAAAACCTAGCAGGAACTCTGCAACAACCAGAAGGCAGCAATGCAGACTGGAGATGGGAGTCCAGCGCCACAGGAGGAGCTGGATGAGATGAAGGAAATGGTGTCCACAATCATCAGTGGGGTACCGGACACTGCTCAACATGACCTGATACAACAGCAACAGGGTGAGTAACGACCAGAGACTGGGGACAGAGAAGAGATGGGCACAATGGCACACATGCACAATAAAATATAGCACAGTGCACAACCAGAATGACTTTGGTTCATGTCCCTAATCCCCTTGGCACACTGCAGCACACCTAGAAACAGCAAGTAGGCCCCCGTCGACTATGTGCCCAGAGGGGGCCCTTCTCACACATCATCAATTTCACAGCCAACCCATGGACGTGCCAAACACAGCAAAGCGTCCTGTCTGTGAGCCACACCGACAATACCAGTGACACTGCATGATGAATAGCATGGCTGCAGTCAATATATCATGACATGTTGCACGCCACAACACTGAGGTGGCGGAGTGTGGACCATATCTGTAAAGGAGCAGGTCACACTCTGACAACATCCACGTACACAAACAACCCCTGATGTCAACAATGCATCTACGGAAAAACCATGCCTCAGAGTGCCAACACCCACCAAGAGCCCAATTTACCCAAGTATGCAACATCTCAGCACTGTAGAAACACAGAAGTCAAAGGCACACCACCTGAAAGAAATAAGGGGAAGCAAAATCAGTGCTGCAGGGGCGACTCTCCCAAAATGCAGCACACACACATAACATTCAGAGCACATCAACATTGACAACAATGTGGTACAAACTGAAACACGTTCACAGCAGAATAGAGGACACAACTGTAGGAAGGTGGATATCTGACTATATGGTTACCCCAACTTTTTACCTAGTGTTTAGCTGGTTTTTTACTTATTTGGCCTGGGATCCTGCTATTCAGGGCCCCAGGCTATCTGCTCTCTCTGTAAATTGGACTCCATGCACTTTAGGTACATATATAATAGGATATTGGGTCACCTTGTGAGCCCCTGTATAGAGTACCATAGGTACCAAGGGCATAGGTGCATCCAAGGCCTACCAGGGCCTGCAGCATGTATTATGCCACCCCTGGCTGGCCATCCAAACTGACACCACAGGCTAATCACTCAGCTTGGGCAAGGTTGTGTAATCACCCCTTGCTTAGATATAGTATTCCTATATCTACCCTTATATATAGACACATATATACCTATAAGTCACTCCTATGGCAGGCCTTAACAATCCTGGAGGCAGAGTGCTTGGTTTTATGTGAGATGGTGCTCTAGCATGAGCTGAACCTCTCTGCAGCTTTCGGAACCATGTCCTTATAGCTGTTCTATGATATAGCCATACCTTATACTCTTAAGTGCATTATAATCCTCGCGGTTATTGCTAACTTTGGTTTGGCTTTATCAAAATATGTTGTGTAAGGTGTCATACGCTTTGGAATACTACCCCCGCCCAGCCAGTTCTGGCGGCAGGGGTAGCATTCCACCCTTCTAGAGGGAGAAGACATGTAAGTTCTACTTTACCCGGTTAAAGTTAAGCAGAGCCTCAGCATCACAAAATGGATGCTGCTGCCACAGACAGGAGTCTGACCTCCTGCTGCTGGACGAAACTCCGGCAGGGGAGGCCTGGACAATAGGTTTCCTGCCTTGGGAGGTGCTAGCACCTCCCTAGACAGACTTTAGTGTATTGGGACAGGGTGAGTTGAAAGAAATGAGACACTGCCTGGGGCACACAAGGTGCTCCATGCATAGCCCGGTTCAAACCAGTTGCTGGGGCACTCCAGCCCCAGCTCTGGTGTGAAACTGGACAAAGGGAAAGGGGTGTAACCACCCCCTTCCCAGGTTCCACCCACAGGAGGGACCTAGCAGGTAATCCAGCCCCTTAATTTGGCATAAAGATAGGAGCTGAGTCCAGAGACTTTAGATTTATCCTGGAAAAAAACTCTGAAACAAACTCTTGGACCTTCGATGTTCTATTTCGACTGGAAGACTGAAGACATCTCCCTTGTGGTCAAGGAGTGACCACCCTGTGCAAACAGGCACCACCAGTAACTTGCCGGTTTGATTCGTTGACGCTCCAGCCGGATCCCGAAGACTTAGTGATGCAGCCTCTGGACTTCCAGACTTCTCTGACTCCGATCCACACCCACAGCAAAGCTGAGACCTGTGGCGGACATGAGAGACGTGGGACCGGACATCCTGCAGTACCTGCTTTTTGCTACTTTTGCAGCTTCTGAGGCGCCCTCAAAGTTGTGCATTGGGGATTGAGAACCCCCAACCCTGAGCAGTAAGTGCACCGAAGCTCAGCCCTCCACACTCCACGAGTGCCGCTTGGGGCCTGCGCCTGCATTTCTCCTTGATGCGTCTTTGCGGTTTCTAGCCCGTGGGCTAGTGGCCCTCCTGAAGACATCCTTTTGAAACAACACCACTTGCCTGGTTGCTCTGGGCTTGCTCCTGCTTTCCTGTAAAGGGGAAGCTCCCCAGACCTTGCTGGTCTGAACAGAAGCCGATCTTCCCTTTCCGCATGGGTTGCCTTTGCCAAGGCTTGTTGGGTCCAATCCGGATTCCAACACCGCCAACAGCTAGATCCTTTGTGGGACAGTCCGTATCCAGCTCCTGGTTGTCGTCGACGCCTCCTGGTCCACGTGGCTGCAGAGACAAGCTTCACATCGTCACCTGATTGTATCTCGACATCGCCTGGTTCCTTCCTGGTTCCTTCCCAGTCACTGGCTAGTGACCCAGACTCTGTCCCCTCTGCTTTCAGGTTCTTCACTGCTCCGATCCACCCTTGGATCCATCCGGACATCTTCCTCCTGGTCGCTTGCAGCATCTTCTTGCAGCTCTCCATAGGATTGATCGAAGAAACCCGACACGAAAGAACACCTATGCACCCGGCTTCCCTGGGTGAGGTAACTAGAGTACTCCGGTGCTCCCGTGGGTAACAACTATCCAAGTGTCCTAGTTTAACCGGGTTTTCCCGTAGTCTACCCAGAAGTGTCCGAAATCAACTACTTTGTAACTTTGACGTGCCCAATGATTCTCTATGGTAACTTGCGTGTGTGTTTAGACACTGCACACGCATCCTGTGGGTCTCCTACTTCCATTGCTTTGGTTGATCAGCGTAGCCCCAGCGATTTCGTAGGCCCTAGGACTACTCACCTTCCCTGAAGTGGTTCTTATACCACTTCTTTAGTATATGGTTCGTGAGGCCCCTAGGGCAGAATGGTTTTTGTGCAACTTATAGTATGTTTATTGAGTAACTTGTGCTGTATCTCGCACTCTGACCTCAGAGTGTAGAGGGGTTTGTGTTAGTAATAAATACATATACATTTGATATATACCTTGTGTGGTGTCCTTTCATTTGATATTCAAGGGATTATAATTGGTAAAACAATTGGCTTCACATGCTCTCTGAAGTATTAGCCTAAGACTGCTTTGTCCATGCTACCACTAGGATAGCTGGTCTATAAGGTTGACTTTACAACCATCACCATAAGGGTTGTTTGGACTGGTGCAAGGTGCTCACTAGAATAGTGAACATCCTATACCAGGCCAACTTCTCACAACAACTGCTGCCGCTTGTGTGTAGAAACTGGCCAATCACATTTGGCATAGCAGGGAAATGTGAGATGTTAATGTACAAGTACAAACACACATCCTTGATGTTGTCGAAATGTCCACTGTCTCGCATCAAATAGGCAGCTCCTCCCAAACAGTCACAATGTACATAGGCATGCAGTCTGTATGTAAACTTGTACAATGGGTCAACATACATGTGAACACAATGTTAAACTGCATCTCCCCTTCACACTGCAGAAGGAAAATAAACACCTCCTGCAGAGCAGACTAATAATCTCTTCACTGATGACGAAGAGGACCTCCACACCTTCAACACCGACACCCTCCAAGAGCTCATGGACAGCTTCTGCACCTCACCTCCAGGAGCAGGGCAGCCCAGCTGCATCGAGGAGACCTCACCCTCTGCACAAACCATGCATGAAGCTCCCACCACCACAGCTGTCTTCCAGGACCCCCCCGAACAACGCTGTGTGTTGGGGTGCCAGGAGAAGATTGCTGATCAGGTGCGGGTTGGGTTCGACCTCATGGCATCCAAACTAGATGCCATACGTGGGTGTCTAAGTCACATCAGGGACCACTTACAGTCCCTAACAGACACCCACAGTCCACTTCATGCTCTCCAACGATCCATGGCTGACATCGCTGGAGTCCTGACTCTGAGAAAAGAACAACTGTCTAGTCAGAGTGGCTCCAGCGATGTCAGCTGGGAGTTGGGACACATGCAGAGGATCATGGAAAACATGGAGTGAATTCAGGTGGAAAGAATGGCTGCCACGGCTGCACACTAGCGAGAGGTAGCTAGGCTCTTCCATGCCCTGCAGACCCTCATCATGGCATTGCTGCCACAAGGCCTGGCGCGGATGAAGGTTGCTGCTACTACTCCATCCACATCTCTGCTCCCTGAAGTGTTAGTGACCCACAGTGCTGCAGACAATTTATCTCCGGCCACTGATGTGTCACTGCCACACAGTGATGCAGACAAAACAACACCACCCATATGTGAGGCACATGAAATATCAGAGGACGAAGATGCAGATGATTCTACCTAAGTGGTAAGAAGGAAGCAGTAGCATTCATCTCCGCCATATGGCCTGTTTCTGCTTGGTTCTGCCAACTGCATCATCACCTTCCACTGTCCCCTATACACTCTGCAACACTCACCTGGGACCTCAAAATGGACTGCCATATTCTGTTTGGTTACCAATGACACAGCAATCAAACTGCGAATGGAACTCTTCCTCCTCTGATGAACTTGTCATTCCCTAAAGGACTCTGGCTGGCCCTCCACGGGGCAACAATGTAAAGTGGGGTTTGCATGGCCCTGTACTTCTCCAGCTTCAACACGTCACTGAATGTGAATAAAATATTCAAATTCACACAGATGTGTCATGTCTATGATCATCCAAGTATGAAAGTATGGATGAATGTGGGGTTAGTGATTCCCCCTTAAGTCCATGTTGCCCATGTTGTGGGACTTGAGCCACAGGGTGCAACATAGCTGATTGCGGTCCGCGTGACGGCGACACTACAACAGAGACACACGCATTGGTGACTTTATTGTCCAGCCCAGAACTGAAACACGCCCGGAGCCCCGGGCTCATTGTTCACACCCCTACACCGGACTTGCATATGCCAGCCCAGCCCACTCTGCTTACGCTTACAAGAGGGGAAGACAAAGCTACATGTCCCAGGTCTTCCCTATAGTGATCTGCTGATCACTGGTCTAGTTGTCAGCATGCCACAGCCACTGCCTGAGGGCTGCTTTACACCTACACCACAGCCATCCAGCACTGGCATCACAGGACATTTAACCCTGCCAATAAAAGGGGCCTACTACATCACATTCCCCACTGCCGGAGGTGAATGATGGTGACCGCACCACGAGACTCAATCATAAAGGGTGCATGACCTGTGGGGCACTGGGTTAGTGGCACCCGATGCACTGCGGCCAGCACGGGCCTACCACCATGGGACGATGACTTGCTGTGCACAGAGTTGGTGGCACCCGATGCACTGCGGCCAGCACGGGCCTACCGCCATGGGATGGTGGGATGTATGACATTACAACGCATGCTTTTACCACGCATGCCTTTATAATGCTGTTTTTACAACGCATGCCTTTACAACGCATAGTGCTTTGGGGCGCTGGACAGTGAATAGTTTAATTTACTATTCCAACTCCAGTCCCCGTGGATAGTAGGGAAGGTGTTGGATAGTAAATTAAACCTATTCCCTATCCTAGCGCGCCCCCCAGCGCAATGCCTTGTAATGGTTTGCGTTGTAAAAGTTGTGTCGTAAAGGCACTGCGTGGTAAAAGTTGCGTTGTAAATGTTGTTTCCCGGGATGGTGACTTGCGGTGCACTGAGGTAGGGGCTCCTGAAGAGCTGTGCGGGTGTGCAGCCTGCAATGATGCATAGGCCTCAAAACGCCGTCCTGCCAATCAAGATTCAGTTTGAATTGAGAGCCCTGCTGGACCGCAGTGCATGCCAAAGTCAGCAGTCAGCACACAAATGACTCCACGATGCAGTACCGCAGGGTGCGCTGGGGGCCTGTGGTGCAGAATCCAGCAATCGGCTGAGGAGGTTGCACTGGCACGTGGTGGGCCCTCTTGGAGACACCCCGGTGGCAGGAGGTGAGCATTGAGGACTGGGTGCGCAGGGGCGGCCAGTCATCGCTAGTCGGAAAACGGGTCTGGGGACTAGGGCTGGGGTGCAGCAGGCACACAGGATCGTGCAGACACCACTGATCTCCGCAGCGGCCTTGTGGCTGGGTGGGTGCGCTGCCCTGGCAGACACGACCCTGCATGCGATGACGAGATGTGTGCACGTTGGCTTGGGATGTAGCCACCTCAATTCTAGTGTAAATCTGGCAATAGAAGGTGGTTGGCCATATGTGTGTAGGCCTATGGGCAGGAAATGGCAGACGCAGAGACACATGCAGTAGTTACTTTGGTGGCCATCCCAAAATTGAACCACGCCCAGAGCCCAGGGCTATTTATTCATGACATACGCCGGTCAAGGCCACTCCTCTCACACTTACAGGGGGAAATGACAAAGTTACATGTCCAAGGTCTTCCACACTGCCTGAGGTGACCTGTTTGTGTCCACTGTCCACAACACTACAAACATCAGCAGTATATGTCCCCATGGACATGTCTGTGCTCTGCATATGGAAGTCTGTCCAGCACATCACCACCTCACTTGGCATTGTGTACATTCTCATTGATGGGTCCCTTGCCTCCTTCGCACATACTTGGTTCCCACCTCTCCCGACATTCTGCAGTTGCGTGGCAGAGGTGCCATGCCGTGGATGGTTTGTCTACATGGCTGGTCACTGTTACTACAGTTACTTTTGTTGTTGTGTCTGGTAGTTGGGCATGTTGATTGGCATGTTGTATGTGATTTTGTAACATGTGCATTCCCACAGTTGTGAGTTGTATGATAGTGGAGTTGAGGTGTGTGGTGCGTTCAGTTGCTACATACTGACGAGCAGTGCATTAGCATAGGTGCCATCCTCAAAGCGCTTGTTGGTGATAGACTTGCGGAAGATGTAGGAATCATGCACACTGCCTGGGAAGTTTGCAATAACACTGGTGAACAGGCCCTGGTGGTCCAGTTTTGCCTGCACATTGATGGAATGCATGTGGTTTCTGTTGTGGTGATTGTGTGCAGTGTCGGGAGGCGGGCACAAGTAGTACATGAGTGCAGTCAATTGCCCCCAACACATGCGGGAAGCCAGCTATGGCGTAGTTCCCTTGCTTGGTCTCCAGCTGTTCTTGCGCAGTGTGGGGGAAGTGAAGGTGCAGGGGTATCAAGCTGATACGAACTGTGATGCTTATAGGTATGATAAATCCTGCATAATAAGACCGTAACAGAAGTGTGTGTGGTCGTAACCTTCCTTTTCTTTCCTACGAAGGTTACGGCCACACAAACTACTGTAAAAGTCTTTTTATGCAGGATTTATCATACATGTAAGCATTCCAGTTTGTCCAAGTGCAATACACTGTACCAGATTACGTTTGTGACTATACAGATGCTTGAGCATTGTCACCATTTATCCAACAGGTTTCTGAATACTGCCTTTCGGAATATGGAATTGTATTGGGGAGTTCCTGCAGCATATGCAGTTAATTGAATCCACACGTTGCACTGATGAAGTTCACCGTTGGGAATGGAACGCGTTGGCTGAGCTTTTCGGATTGTTGATTTATGTATTTGTATTAAAGAACTGTTTTACACCACTGTTGACTACTGGACTTTTCGACCTGGCGCACCCCCATTTCAGTAACTACAATCTTGGATCTGGAGCACAGAGGTGTCAAGCAACGGCTGGCGTTGGGGTTGGTTGCGCAGGAACACTACGAATTTGAACTAGCTTGTGGTGCGGATATAGGGGCCCACCGTTGCTTTTGTGGACATGCATCCAAGACGTGTGAGGAAGTTTAATAGTGCTGGCTGTGAGACTCCTCCGACGCTGGCAGTTGTTGCTTGGCAGGTACCAGAGGCCAACAGGTGCAGCACAGCCAGCAGCTTTGTCTGCGGAGAGATGTTGGTTCTCCGCTGTGTTGGTACCGTCAGCCTGTGGGCAATGTGGGTCAGGATGTGGAGGATGGTTGTCCTTGTGAGCCTGTAGTGGGCAATGGCATCCTCTGGCGTTGAGTCTCTGAGGCTGGTGCATTTTAGGAACGTCCACTGTCGTGTTCTGCTCTGCCTAGGTGGTAGTCCGGTGGGGGGTAGTCCTGGGGGGCCTGAGGGTGGTGGCGGTTGGTGTTGTGGCCCTCTTGGGTTTCCGAGCTGCATGATCAGTAGCTCCATGACATGTGTTGGTCTTCAGATGTGGCTCTGCGCTTGGCTTCCTTTCATACTGCAGGTTGTTGTCCTGCTTAACACTAGTAAAAGGCAGGTGTTAAATCCATGCTGCCAACGCGTCTTATCGCCTGTTTTTGGATCGCAATGCAGATCTGGCTGGTCGTTGAGAATATTGCAAAGTGGTGTTTTTGCACGGGAACGCCTACTCTGCATATCATTAGCGTTAGTTGTCGCTCTCATCCGTGGCGATGTATTTTGGTGCAGCTATCGCTGAAAAACTGGCGATATCGGCAGTTTGCACCCACCTGAGAATAGGGCGATAAATCTAATGCCACTTTTGCGGCTCTAATGTGCCGAGAAATCAGCGATAAATCCTTGAGAATATGCCCCATGGCATTTACACCAGAGCATATTATGCAGCAAAATGACTTTGCTCTATTTTTCGTAATTACAAAATAGAAACTGGTTGAATAAAATTCCTCCACTTTTCAAGTGTGAACTATGGGGTTTTATTTGAGGAAGATTATATGTTGCCTTCTTTTTACACAAATATCCCAAATTGCTTGCTTTGTTTTTTCATCAAACGGTAGTTTATGGTTTATGTTTTTTTTTGCAAAAGTCTCTACTATTTATTTTGATTTATGTTAAATAAAAAAAAACGATTCCTTTTAATTTCTGACCTGTTTTCGTCACTTTTGCGATACTCTGATTTGGCCATGGGCAAATCCTATTTGCTTCATTTTACACAGGGACCAAAATGGGGAACCTAGATGTAATCTTTTTATACACTTCAATCATTTGGTTGAGTCGGTACGTCTCCTTCAGTGCTACATATATTTGGGTTATGTCAAATGAATTCCCTTGTCGGTTTGTTTTCTAACAAGTCCTGTCTTGAATGCTGCACCACCTGGACTCTTGAATAAATTAAAAGAAGATCAGTACCAAATACCGGAAAGATGATTAGAACAAAATCAACGTCCATTTAAAGTTGTGAAACAAATGTTCCAATTCGAACAAAAGCAGAATTGCTTCACAAAGGGGTATGTTTTCACAACTTGGTTAATGGAATTGTTAGCATTTCACAGATGTGCATTGCCTAGAAGATGCCAGTAAAGCCTGGAAGAATTTCACATACATGGGGATTTGATTTACAGATTGATAAACACAGCGATATAGGTCAGCAGTGCATGAACTTAACTGTAGACTTTGCCAAGCAATGTATGTAATATTTGAATAGACATTTCACCTAATCACTGTACAGTACTTTATGGGAGCCATGCCCCAATTATCATCTGAACCCCAATATTTGATCACCCTAATATTTACTCAAATAATTCAGCTCCCGAATCCCCTGTTCATATAGTGGCTAGAGCCTGCACTCCTGATCAGAAAAACAACAATTTAGCAGAGTTGAACAAAAATATTAAACGCATTAAGGATGGAGTTCTCGATCAAAAATAGGCAAAAAGTATTTATATTACAGAATAATTATAAGCAGAACAAGGGAGAATACAATGCTTTAGATGCCATAAAAGCCCAGCAGAAGCACAGAATAAATGCAAAATCATAATCTTTAGTTAAGCATTTGCTCTAAGCAAAATTCTAAGTTTCACGCTGTGAGAAAGTCATTCTTTTTTACCAGATCAGCCCCATTTGTTGACTGGTAGTGGTGGTTACTGACTCTGATTGTGCCCTAGGCCCTTCTAACCAGGCCCAGGGACAGTGCTCTTGTTAAAAGGTATATGATAGGTAGGTGCAAATTCACTTGGTATGTCAAACTACATGTAAGCCCCTAGTATATGGTAGGGCATTTAGGTTTAGAGGCCCAGTAGGTTTATTGCACTTAAAAAAAACTGCCAATCTTGTTTTTCCGCATTGTAATATATTAGCTTCATAGGCTAACATGGGAAGGATTAAATAAACTTTAATAATGTCTACTATTGACAGGAGTGAGCTAAAATGTTAATTCAAAGTGTTGGGGGGCGTGACTAGCGACCGGGGAAAATGGCCGCAGTCTAGAGGAGCTCCAGAGCCCACCAACACTGCCCCAGCAATCCTGACATTAATCCTGCAGTCTGTGCAACGGAGTGCGTAGGAGAAGACACCGCATCGCCTCCGGTACCCGCTGGTGAAATCGGGGGGGGGGGAACAATGCGCCACCGGAGCCGAGCTAGCCCGAGGGGTGGAGTCGAGGCCTAGCCCCGGCAGCGGAGCTGGGAGCCACAGTGATCACCATAGCCGCACGCAACGGCTACGCAGGCGGTGAAAGATCGTGGACGCCGCTGACCTCAAGGGGCAGCTCAGCGCTGGAAGCGCCGAGATACCAACGTAAGGCGCGCATCAAGATCCTGACAGTGGTGCCACTGCGGGAAGTCGGGGACGCTGCACAACATTAAAGGCCTCTCATTGATGAATATACAGTGCAGACCTACGGCGCATGGCGGAGGTAGGTGGGACGCAACAGCTCCACAGTCTCCCGTACTCCGTGCAGTGAGGACATCTGGTAGGGACGGCACGAAAAAGGGAGCGGTGAAGTGCACAATGCCATTGGTAGAGGAGCTGGCTCCCTGGAAGTGACGCCCTGGTGGCCTACCACCAGTGCTGATGGTGGGTGGTGACACCGTGTGTGGAGGGAGCGAGTGTGACAACGATATAGAGGCAGGGTGGTGCTGCTGAAAGGGAACAACAGGCCATGCACGGTGAACAGAACCCACTGGAACCTATAGACTGCGCTGCGCCTTGCAAGGTAGGGGGGCACGCTGTGCGGCGAAGGTACCAGACCGCATCTACAGCTCCTGACACCCGGACAAAGAGGTGCATACCGGCGGGTCTCGACCCCCAAGTATTGGACTAGAGCTACTTGTAAGGGACAGACGCTACTACCTCGACACCACATAAACTATAGGCGCACACTCCGCATTACAGTGCCTTGAATGCCAGAGGTCCAATATCGGTGCAAAGCAACCGCATCGAGAAATATGCTGTCACAAAAGACCAGCAAGTTGGACCCAACGCGACAGCCAGCGCCGCTAATAGTCAGCAACTAAAATTACCAAAGGAGGCTACCCTCCAGGATGTAATGGCCACCCTGCTACAAATGCAGACCGCCATAGGTACCATCTCTAGCAACGTAACGCTATTTAGGGCGGATTTCTCTGAGATGGGCTCAAGGGTGATGGAGGTGGAAACCACAACGAAGGCCCTCTCAGCAGACACTGCAACCCTAAAGCGGCAGGTGGGCCAACTAGAGCTTGCACACAAACAACTGGCAGAGTAACTGGATGATCAAGAAGGGCGCTCTCGGCGCAACAATGTGCGCTTACTTGATGTTCCGGAAAATGTCAAGGGGCCAGCCTTGGATCTATTTGTGGAAGAGCTGGTGAAAACGCAACAGTGCCCTCGTGGACTCTCCAAATTCTTCTCGGTTGAGAGGGCACACAGAGTCCCGGGCGGGCGGCCAAAGCCGGGAACCCCCCCTCGGCCTATCCTAGTATGAATATTTAATTTCCGAGACTAAAAAACGGTGATGGATCAAGCCCTGATCTTTTGACTGGGTATGAGTGTTCTGTTTAACTCAGATGCTCTGTCCATCACCACCCCCTTTCTACATCTTTACGTTAGCCACAGGGATGTTTGGCATGACAGACATTAGACATTTACCCAGGGGCATATCGGATCACTCCCCAGTCCTCATTACATATGCATCATTTACCCCACAGACTCGTAGGCTATTCCCCATCAGACCAGGATATCTCCAGGACTGTAGGTTGCGGAAGTCACTCATTCAGGTCATGAAATGTTATTTTGAGGAAAATCAGCACTCAGTCCCCTCGCCGACGACTCTGTGGGAGGCTTATAAGACTGTACTCCGTGGCCACGTCATCTCATTGATCACATGTAAGAAACGAGAACACCAGAAACACACTGATGAACTAGAGTCAGACATGGCACAGGCAGAAATGGTGCATGCACTTAGCAATACGAAAGAGACTACCCATGCACTACACTTGGCACAGCAGGCATACAGAGCACACGCACGAGAGGAGACCTCTAGCAGATTAACCAATGCTCATCACACGATATACGGTCAGTGTTATATAGAAGGCCGGTTACTTGCTCGGTTAGGGAAGAAAGAAAGGGCGAGTAACTGGATAACACAGATACGGTCCAAGGACGGAGATTTAGTGACTACACCGCAACATATCTCCGAAGCACTAGCGCAGCATTACGAGATGATAATCACACCAGTAGCCACTGCAACAGTGGGAGACAACCTTGCATTTCTACACGATACACAGACACCCACACTTGATTTAGATGCCGTAACTGCTTTAGATGAGGACATCACACCAGAAGATCTTACTCAAGCGATCAGGGCACTGCACACCGGGAAGGCACTGGGGCCCAACAGGATCCCAGTTGAATTCTATATGCAAGTGGCCACACATCTTGTGCCGCATCTATTGGCCATGTTCACCGAGAGCTTAACGAATGGTATTCTGCCTAGACACCAAAGCCTTGACACCATAGTTGCAATACATAAGCCTGGAAAGCCGGCGCATGAATGCACTTCCTACAGACCGATCTCTCTCCTTAATGCGGAGGCAAAGATACTCGCTAAAACTCTGGCCACTAGGTTACAGCTGCATTTGTCTGCAATTATCCACCCGGACCAGTCAGGGTTTATGCCTCACCGTAACATGTCGCTCAATCTGAGATGGCTGTTCGGTGTATTAGAGCGTAAGTCGACCATAGCACAGGACGCTGCCATACTTTCTTTAGACGCACAAATGGCATTTGACCTGGTGGAGTGGCCCTTCCTTTTCGCGGTCCTCCAGCACATGGGCTTTGGACCAAAATTCTGTTCGTGGATCCGTACCAATGGCCAATGGCGCAGGTGGTAGATAATGGCTAATTATCAAAAGAATTTCCGCTGGGGAGAGGAACAAGACAGGGGTGCCCGCTGTCAGCCCTTCTTTTTGCGATAGTGCTAGAGCCGCTGGCGGCGTGCATTAGGCAAGACCTCATGATACGGGGAATGAGGTGGACAACTGGCTGGGAGGATCGTATTTCGCTCTATGCGGATGACATTCTATTGTTGTTTGACGTCCCCAGCATGCTCCATTAATTGTTTATTAGATATATGCGTTGCATATGGGCGGGTGTCCGGATACACCATCAATTGGGACAAGTCGTTGCTATATGTCCTGCAGGGTCCCCAGCCACGGCTGCTGAGAGGGTGCACTCTGCAAATAGTCACAAATGGGTTTAAGTACCTAGGGATATTTATAACGCACAATCATGCACAATTCACCGAAATAAACTTGACTCAGCCCCTGGCACGATTCAAAAAAGACGTCAAACATTGACGCACGTTACCTTTAACACTCCTGAGCCGAGCTGCACTCTTTAAAATAGTGGCACTCCCAAGATTTCTATACGCACTCCAGAATACTCCGTTCCCTGTCCCCTCTGCATATTTTGGAGCAATTAATGCGGAGGTGATGACGCTGCTCTGGGACGAGAAAATGCCCTGCATAGCACTTCAAAAACTCACTAGGCGTTGGTACGATGGCGGGATTGCTCTTCCTGACATCAAAGCATACTATTGGGCTTCCCAGCTCATCGCGATTAATCACTGGCTTAATGTTTCCAAAGAGGACCCAGCAGTCCGGCTGGATAGGCATCTCCTAGCACCGGCTGGGATCATGAGCGCCTTGTACAGTAAAAAGAAGAGGCTCAATATCACAGGACCAACACTACACACAATACGTATATGGTTTGAGGCACAGCGAGCACTTGGATGAGAAGGGGTGATCACGCAGGCAATGCCACTATGGGATACAAAGAAGCTTGGGATGCTAGGCAATACCAATGGGTTCCGTAATTGGGATTTAATAGAAATATCGACAGTTGGGGACTTGTGGCAGAAAGGAGGAGTTGTTACCTTCGCTCATTTGCAGGCCGCCTATGGTTTAGCGGAGACAGAACGGGTCCGTTACATGCAGGTTAGACAAGCATTACAGTCCCGACACGAATCCAGAGGAATCCTCGCCGTCGGAGGATATACTCCTGACAGATCACCTTCAAAAAAAGGGAATTTCGCTGACATATAAGAAAATAGTAAATAACAGACCTGACCCCACAGAGACCCTGAAGGCTAAGTGGGAGCGCGAGGTGGGAGACATCAACGAGGCGGATAGGAGGGAGGCGCTAGCTTCCCCTAGAGAAGCTGCTATTCCATCAAGGCTTAGGCTAGTGCAACCAAAAAATTCTACACCGCACATACTTTACTAGGACACTCCTACACATGATAGGGAGGGCAGACCTGCCGCACTGTCTCAGGCAATGCGGGGTGACAGGGACGTTTTACCATACCATCTGGAGTTGCCCCAATATTGTGGGATACTGGATGGCAGTTATGAGGACGCTCTCCCAGGTGACGCGAGTCACTGTGATGCCAAGCCCGAGGTGCTGCCTACTTAATATATGGGAACCAACAGACTTAAACACGACTGCCCAATACTGGGTAACTTTAGGCATGATGGTAGCATAAAGAAACATTGCACAACGCTGGGGGTTCTAGGATTAGCCCCACTCACACTCAGTGGTGCAAGGATATGGACCTGGCGATGGTTGCAGAAAGATCAGTCTATATACATCGAGGCTGTCTGAAAAAATGGGAGACGGTTTGGGGGGGTTGGAACACCTACCGGGGAGGCATATGTGAACCCCGCCTCCTGAGGACTCTTATCCAGATGCGAGTATTTGAACAACTTATGTTGAACGACCTCCTAAGGTACGCCCACATGGGTAGGGGAGGGTGACGAAGGGGGAGTATACAAGCGAGGGTTTATGAAACTTGTAAAGAAAACTATGTGACTAATATGGTAGTGTACTTACATGCCATGCAAAGTATGCTGTCATTGGAATGTTCTACGAATTGTTTCAATAAAAATTGTTTAAAAAAAAAAAAAAAATTCAAAGTGTCAAAATAATAGTTAGAATAATTCCAACAACGTGCCAAAGTTGGATTTATTATAACTATGACAGGAAATAAGTTATAGAACTTGTTTTTCTGATGAGCCTGTGCAGCCCCGGAGCAGCTTTTCCTGATTGTCCAGCCTTTGATAGGCTGAGCCAAAATGCTCTGATGAGGTCTGAAGTGGTCTGGAACGGAAACAAAGAGACATCTGGTGGCAGGAGAACTGCAACTAGAGAGCAAAAAGCAGGAAGGGGGATGAATAGCCAAACTGGTCTTTAAAGGGGGCAAGACAGTAAGAACAGAAAACAGGCCCACTTCCTATACCCCCAGCCAGATGGGAGTTCTTTTAATTGAATTAGCAGAGGGGCAGGAAGGGGAGTGTTAGGAACAGTTAGCCACCCATGTAGGTTGTGTTAGCCAAACATGAAGCTCCAAGAGAGATTTTCTCCATTAGGATTTTTGAGGAACAGTGCTTTCTGGATCAATAAAATGCCACACTACAGGGGAAGTGATCATCACAGAGGGTGGCACCCTGCAGCCCATTGGTCAGAGGTATCCACCTGCTTGCTAGACTAGAAACTTAGACAAATAATTGAAAGCTGCCCAAATCCATGCTGGGAAGAAACAAAAAGACTGCCCTGCAGAATCACTGGTCTGCACGAAGAGGACTACACTCTAAAGGACTGCACCTGCTACACACTTTAAGCTTCACCAAAAGAAAGATTTTATCTTGCTCTGGAAGTTTAAGGAGTAGGCTCCATGAAAGCAACAGGTTGAAAGAGCTCCACCTGCATCATTCCACCAAGAAGAACCCAGCTGAGCAGCTTCACCTGTACTTTGAAGGTATGGCCCAGGTGCGTTGTGGGTCTTGTTGTAAAATGTATATCCGTATTTGCAAAGCACAAACTACTCACCCTTCTGGGTCTCAAGGCGCTGGGGCCATCATGGAAATTAAGTGAGCTATTGCCCAGAGTCACATGGTGCTGAGCTGCCACCGGGGATCGAACCATGAACCATGTGCTCTGAAGTCAGCTGCCCTGGCCGCTGCACCACACCTCTCCAACTTCCCAAGGAGTAACTTAGAGATTCTGGAACCTTGTTCGGGTTTTGTGGACACTGCAAGACCTCAACAAGACCTTCTGGGAGAAGCTCCGAACGTTTTAGACAATTTAGAGAATTTTCGACAAAAAGCTCCATAAGTTGACCAACCCGCCATTGAGAGTCAATCCGACGACGTAGAATGGTGACTCAATCTGAGATTCAGGTTTGTCCTGCTGAAGCTCCTGAGCTTTTCATTGTCAACGAGATCTCCAGGAGCTCACCAAGGCCTCATGCTGAAGCAAACCACTGTCATTGAATTGCAACATGGGCTGATGAGGAGCCTCGCTCAACTTCGAGAAAGAAAACTCCAAAAAAGTGGCTAAGTCAGAAGGTAAAAACTTCCCTGCTGTGCATTGTATCCGACCGGCGCTCCATCACAGTTGGCCTGAAACTTTGACTGTGTCCTGGTCAAGCATGACCAGATGTTCCAAGTTGGAGCATTTGGCTGTTAGGCACTAGAATGTATTTAAAATTAAACAATTAATATCTCAGGTTTTCTACATTGGATATTAGTCATTTTAGTGCATTTTAATACTATTCATTTTTTCATATTTTCATAAATTGGTGTTAGATTTTTATTGTGTGCGGTGCCTTACTTATTTACTGTAATTAATGTTTTTAAATGCTTTACACCAGTAGCGGTCGGCAGTAGGTGTTTCTGTAGGGCGGTGACGTGGGCAGGGGGAGGGGCAGGGTGGGGGGTAGTAATGTATGGATTACGGAGTTTTACAGGCAAGTAAACATTTAAAAAATAAAACTAATTTTGTTGCGCGCACTGCATCACCAAATGTGATGCAGTGCACGCAACGAAATTCGTTTTATTTATTTAAATGTTTACTTACCTGTAAAACTCTGTAATCCATACATTACTACCCCCCACCCTGCCCCTCCCCTGCCCACGTCACCGCCCCACAGAAACTCCTACTGCCGACCGCTACTGCTTTACACACCTATCTCCTAAGTTAAGCCTGACTGCTCATGAGCCAAGCTACCAAGGTTTGAGCAAAGACTAATTTATTGAGACATGACTGGACTTTTTTGTGATTGTGGTGTTGGTACTAGCTGTATTTACCTACATGCACCAACTAAGAAACCACCTTCTAACACAGACTCATAAAGAGCACCAACATAACAATACATTTACAAGGAAAAATGACAAAGTATCCCATTAGTGACAAAAAGGAAAGAAAGCCCACAAAACACCAGAACCCAGAGGTTTTATATCAAAATCATTCAAGCTATTAATAGATTCTGCAAATTCAGCATGGTATGATCATGGTTAGGGTTGCATTTGGCAAACCAGGAACAACTTAATAAATATACACTACACAATTATTTAAGCACTAACCCATTTCTTAAGGTAATTGAAATCTTTCATTGTGTCCTAAGCAACTGCACACTGGCGATGTATGATACAAATGAAACCTTTCTTGAACAATGCTTCATAGAACTCACACGCCTTCCATGGAAATTCCAGCGAAGGTCCTTGAAAATGATACTTTGGATATATCACAGAAGACTCATTCACAATACACACTAACAGGACATTATACAATGCTAATTAATTGACATCATCTGCTTGATTCTTAGCTGAGCAGAAGTAGAGATGGCTATTCATCAGGATACTGATTGAGACAGGAAAAGAGCGGCAGCAGTTGAACAGAACACAAGAAACAGCATCAATAAAAAAAAAGGTGTACCACACGTAAATGTGGCATAACTATTCATGGCATTAGCTAAACTTCTATATGACTTAGGTGACTCATTTTAGGTGCAACTTCATTAGTTCATCGGTTACATCATTACAACTAAGGCATTTCAAAAATTATTTTTACACGTTATTTGCACATTTTGCATTTTTTTGAAAAACGCTTTAACAGCAGCACTACCATAACCTGCCATCACCTGTTTGTCCGAAACAAGATTATTTAAGTCTACAGTTTAAAAATTAATTTAGCAAATAAATATGTACAGTAGTGAATAAGGAATAGCAGGTAGGGCTACAATTCATTTCATGAGACCTCTTTAAGCCCTGCTTAAATGGAGGTTTTCAGTATTCATTGATCACCTAAGTATAATTGTTATTGCCGTTGTGTACGCCTCTGGCTGCACTATTGACAGTGTCTCAATTAAATCACGTTTGCAAACTTTCAATATTTAAGTGTCTGCAAGTAATCATTTGTGGTCAATGTATATTGTCCAAAATTCAATCATAGAAGGCTAACTCTTCCAAGAGTGTTTGTAGCAGAGGGTGAAAACCGTCTAAATATTCACTATGATAAAACTTTAAATGAATCATTAATCCCATCAAACCTTTTAGTCAAGGCGTATTATGAAACCAACTGACAAAGGCTACCTGTGGAAAGTAGCAGGGCTGCAGGTCTAAAAGTACATTTGCTGTAGCTCCGCCTCCACCCTGACTGAGTGTGGGCACTGATGGGTGATTTTGATGCATATTGGACCATTGGCTGTGGCATCACAACGAAAAGAAGCCGTACATCTGGACAGGCAGAAACAAATGGTGCAGTTGTTGGCATGGCTGAGATTTGGATATTGAAGTTTGAGATCTATTGAGGAGCCGCATTGTTAATACAAAAGAACACCATAGGCATGTTTTTAGACACCAGCCTCAATCCACAGCTAATAGAGAAGACTTTTGGGTATCAGTTTTGCCCACCTTCAACTCTCTACTGTTGGTTAGGACTAGAATGACCAACCACAATTGAACCAGTTTGCTTCACCCACACATGTGACAATTAATATTTTGTCTTTCACTGTGCTGGAGCACCAGACCCTACAATAACTTCTGGCACAATTAAATACAAAGAAATAAATGGATGAATCATCATACAATAATAAGGTGTGATGAAACAAGACAACTCTGGGTCCCAAATATATCTCCCTTGGAAGAAGAACACCCACACCACACAGGCTGAAAGGAACAGCTGGTACCAAGCTGACTTCTATTGGGCTTCATCGAGGATGCATTCTAGCTCCTCTTTTAGTCAGTCATTTCTCATTGACACACCTAACTAAATACTTAGGGGTTGATTAGGATAGCGGTTTTTCCGCCTCCTCCGGGCCGGTGGAAGCCACCGCCGGCCCCGAGGATACGGAAAAACCGCAGCGGACCCACCAAAGACCCACCGCCACATTAGGATGGCTGGTGGGTCCTGGTTTCCGTCCGCAGCTTTTCAGCCGCGGTTGGCTTACAACCGGGGCGGAAAAGCACTAATATTGTGACGGTGTCTCTCAGACACCGTCAGCCATATTAGGATGCCCAAAAAGAAATGCTTTTCCACTGCGGGTTTTCCGCCGTGGAAAAGCATACGGAGCTTCACTGCGGGGGCCCGTTGCGGGCCCCCTGGGTGAAGAGGGGGTGGGGGTGCACATGGGGGGTACCTATGGTACCCCCTGCATTTGTATGCAGTAATCGGCAGGCACAGCGCGGTGCCTGCCACTTGCTGCATACAAATGCAATGTATGCATTTTTAACATTGCGGCGGGTGCAGCCTGAAGCTGAACCCGCCGCAATGTTAAAGATTGAGGATGTGACCGCCACCCTGGAGGTCACATCCTAATCTGCACGGAGGGACCGCCGCAGCCCCTGCGGACGGTCCCTCCTACTCTATGGTGGCAGACGGACTTAGGTCCGTCCGCCATCATAATGTGCCCCTATGTACCAATCCACTTTTTTCCACCAATAGCTGTATGGTGCCACATCGGAGTGCAATTGTGTATCAATGAAATCATTACATTTTTTTACTGTCCTCCAGCAAATATTAGCATGCAAACTGAGTGAGTGTAAAAAGCTGAGGAACTGTTGGCAACATATGCCAAAACAAAATTAGAATGCTTACAAGTAACACAGTAAAAAAAGAATGCTTTCCAATATTGAAATTTGGGGCGAGTGGAAACAGTCTTTCCGTCTACCCATACTTCTGAGTTTCAATACCTGATAGAGTATTCCACCTACCTAAATTGTTTTAGCTGAGATGATAAAAAGGTAAGCCTTATAATGACTAGGAACATGCACTATTTTCCATGGATTTTTAGCAGAATTTTATTGAAATTAATTTTTTTATTATAGATGTGCAGTGAATTTTTGTTGTAAGTACGATTGTAAGTAAACTGTAATCAATATGATATTTATATCAGAACATGAGAAATTTTCAGACATCGACCACTGAATTGAAAAATATTCTCCTGTCAAATTCTACCACATCAAACTGTAACAAGGGAGAAAGTGGCTGAAAACGGAGTTTCAGTAAATTCAATATTCAAGTATCATAAATTCTGGCACATACTTTCTGGGTGTGTGTAGCATATGTGTATTTTAGACAAGATATTGCCTGGTTCCCACTCGGTTGTAGTTTGAACCGACTGCAATTTTTTTCATGTAAATTGGCTTTTGTGGGGGAAAAAAGTATTTGTCTTTTTTGTTACAGTTTTATATAGCTCGATTTTGACCCGAATCAGGTATCAGAGCGCTTTACATAGCACCAGCTAAGTTACATGAGGACACACATTCATTTTTGTTAGGCACGTCTTGACTTTTGTTGAAAAGTGTGATTTTTATTGTGAAGTTTATTGCTGATTTATAACTCTATAATGATTTATTTTGACTCCATCAAGATTGTGGGATTGATAGAAACGTGTCTGCAGGATCTGTGAATGTTTCAAGCTCTACACCAAGCCCATAGGAGGCTCTGTTGGAATGGATTGAACTGTCGTGAAGAAAGGGGTGTGCAGGAGGCAGAGTTTCTCTCTAGAAGCCATCACAGGGGGGAAAAAAGTATTTGTCTTTTTTGTTACAGTTTTATATAGCTCGATTTTGACCCGAATCAGGTATCAGAGCGCTTTACATAGCACCAGCTAAGTTACATGAGGACACACATTCATTTTTGTTAGGCACGTCTTGACTTTTGTTGAAAAGTGTGATTTTTATTGTGAAGTTTATTGCTGATTTATAACTCTATAATGATTTATTTTGACTCCATCAAGATTGTGGGATTGATAGAAACGTGTCTGCAGGATCTGTGAATGTTTCAAGCTCTACACCAAGCCCATAGGAGGCTCTGTTGGAATGGATTGAACTGTCGTGAAGAAAGGGGTGTGCAGGAGGCAGAGTTTCTCTCTAGAAGCCATCACAGGTAATTTGAATATTATAAATCGTTTCATCCAACAATTGGATATTGGACAAAGTCATGTTTGTAAATATAGGGCTTCTCCAGACACCACCCACCCAGTCTACAGCAACATATATTCCTCTCAGTGCAGCAAATACGCGATTCAGGAAGCAGGGGGATCATTATTTTATGCATAGGACGGCCAGGCTCCCATGACCACAGTAGGGTGATTTTGGGACAAGTTTCTGAATAGGAACTATGGGCAGATTACTACCTGTGGTGATCAGGAACTTACTTCACTCTCAGCAGAGACAAACCATGCATGTACCCACGTCCCTTCCTTCAACTGCAGAGCGGTCACATACCCCACTATGCCGTTTCAATTAAGGTTAATGTGACATTACCGCACAAAGCAGGGCAGCTTTGGACACTCTAAGGCTCTTCATTTAGGTGAGTAAGGCATGTATGCCATTTTCAATAAAACAACTGTGCGGCTTAGGGTCCTAATTAAACGGTCACATCTTTAATATATGTTCTAGTCTAGCAATTCAGAAATCTAATTATGTTAGGGATAATGCAGAGTAATCTACATGGATTTAAAATATGTGATTAATACCGGGATGTTTTCCCTTAAAAACAAAGCCTATTATTGACTCTGTCCTCTTCTTGTCTGATCGTCGCCAGAGCGCTGAGAGACCCCTGATGAACACAAAAACGCTCTATGTAAAATCGATTAAAATAAACTGAAACCCATAGGGTCACGCTGTGCTGTAAAAATATAGGTACATATGTTCTGCATTCAAATCTGACTACGCTCCTTGTTTTTAAAGCAGGTTGTATCTATGTGACACTGCTCCAGCGTATTTTGTCTTCTCTGATTGCACTATTTATTCTTCGTGCTCCAATTGTTGAGGAGCAAGAGTCGCTGTTGTATAATTCATGATGACACGTTTTTTGCATTTGCAGTATCTGAGATGCCATATTTGTCGAAGAAACACAGGCTGCGCTCCGTTTCTTTAGTGGATATTTCTGGGCACGCGCACACTTAAATACAAACTCCAACAACCTCAGGATGGTAACTGAACGTGCTCGAGAGCGGGTTTATTGTCCTCATTTCTCCTCACTCCTCACGCTGTTGGCACTGAAAGCAGAGGCATGACTGAGGTGCCTCGTCAGCGTCCACTGTTACTCTGTCCACGTTGGTTCACTATTGTCATCCGCAAATCACCAAAACGCCTCCAGAGAATGTTATGGAAGGGCTTGGCAGGTTATCGTCTATAAAGGTCAATGTTCATATTTGAAGATTGAACTATAACTGAGAGGCGGTGATTTCCTGTACTAGTCATCGGATGTTGTGTTATGTCGTGCCAGTCGTAATGTTACTGTGCAGTAAAGATATGAAGCCAACTGGATGAGAATAATTTGAGTTTTAATTAGGCCTGGGCGAAATGTTAATTACTCCGGAGTAATTGGAGTAATTACCATGATTAAGCATTCAATCAATCAGGGAATTTTAAGCGTGCTACTCACCCGTGAGGGTCTCAAGGCGTTGAGGGGGGAGGAGGGCGAGGGGGAGGTCTGCATATCTGTTTAGCTGAAGAGAGCCAGGTCTTGCGGATCTTCCTGAAGGTGTTTAAGGAGGGGGCGCATCTGATGTCTGCCGGCTAGCTCGTTCCAGGTCTTAGCTGCAATGTGAGAGAAGGATCTTCCACTTGCTCTGGCTCTGTGAATGCGCAGGGTTTCGACCAGTGCGAGGTTGGAAGATCGGAGGTTTCTTTTGGGTACAGGGAAGTTGATTCTGTCGATGAGGTATTTGGGTCCATTGTTGTGTAGGCATTTGTAGGCGTGAGTGAGGATTTTGAAAGTGACTATTTTCTCCACGGGGAGCCAGTGGAGACTTCGTAGGTGTTGACTGATGTGTTTGTCTCAGGGGATGCAGAGGACGAGTCTGGCGGCGGTGTTCTGCATTGTCTGGAGTATGCGGAGTAGGGACTTGTTGATGCCGGCATAGAGTGCGCTTCCATAGTCCAGTCTGCTGGTGATGAGTGCATGGGTGACTATCTTCCTTGACTCAGGGGGGATCCACTTGAAGGTCTTGCGGAGGATGAGGAGGGTGTTGAAGCAGCTGGAGGTGCTGGTGTTGACCTGTGGGTTCATGGTGAGCGATGAGTCGAGTATGATGCTGAGGTTCTTGGCATGATCTGAGGGGGTAGGTGGGTTTCCGAGGGTGGTCGGCCACCAGGTGCTGTCCCATGCAGATGGGGTGGTACCGAGGACGAGGACTTCTGTCTTCTCGGCGTTGAGCTTCAGGCAGCTGTTGGTCATCCAGACTGCGACGTCTTGCATTCCTGTCTGGAAGTTGAGTTTGGCAGTGGTGGGGTCTTTGGTGAGGGAGAGGATGAGCTGGGTGTCGTCGGCGTAGGATACGATGTTGAGGCCATGTTGTCAGACGATGGTTGCGAGGGGGGCAATGTAGATGTTGAAGAGGGTGGGGCTCAGGGATGAACCCTGTGGGATTCCGCAGGTGATTTTCATGGGGTCGAAGAGGAAGGGTGGGAGTCTGATCCCTTGGCTTCCTACAGTGAGGAATGATCGAATCCAGTCCATGGCTGTCCCTTGTATGACTGCGTTGTGTAGTCTGGTGACCAGTGTGCGGTGGGAGACGGTGTTGAAGGCAACTAATAGGTCGAGTAGGATGAGGGCTGTGGAGTAGCCTTGGCCCAGAACGGTGTGGATGTCATCTGTGGTGGCGAGTAGGGCGATCTCTGTGCTGTGGTTGCTTCAGAATCCGGATTGGGACGGGTCGAGGAGGGCGTTCTCTTCAATGAATCGTGTCAGTTTCCTGTTGACTGTTTTCTCTGCAACTTTGGTTGCGAAGGGGAGGAGCGAGATGGGCCGATAGTTCTTGAGGTCGGTGGGGTCAGCTGTGGGCTTCTTGAGCAGAGGTCTAACTTCTGCATGCTTCCAGTCATCTGGGAAGGTGCCTGTTTTGAAGGTGGTGTTGATGGTGCATTGTAGTTTGGGTGCGATGGCGGCCGCGGCTCTGTGGTAGATGTGAAGGGGGCAAGAGTCAGTGGGGGCCCTCCAGTGGATGCTTTTCATGGTTGAGGCGGTGTATTTGGCCGTGATAGGTGTCCAGTTGGAGATGGTGGGCTGGCTGGTGTTTCTGGGGGGCGGGGGTCATCTGTGCCACCTGGTGGATGGTCGATGAAGTTTACTCTTGAGATGTGAAATTACCTAAATTACGCTATTATTCTAGCATGGGTATTTAAGAGTAATTTGAGGTAATAAAATCCTACCAAAGGAATACTGTACTAAGATAGAGCCAGCCGCTTCAGCCTACTGCTGTTTATGTTGTGTAGCATTGAGTGCTATTTTCTTAGCGCAACATGCATCCTCTGACCATTCTGAATGCAAGGGTTCATTTTGCCCTAAGAAAGTAGCATTAAATGCTGAAATATTCTTCTCACACAATTACACATAATTACAAGTACTTTTGCTGTAATTACAAGTAATTATGCTAGAGAGAATTACTCCAGTTACGCCCACCCCTAGTTTTCATGAGACCGAGTCATCCCTAGTTTTAATGATACATAGTCATAGTGCAGCGCAAGATTGTCCACCCTTTATACGTCACAAATACATCACAGATACTTAACAGATACATGGCATGAACGTGAACTTAGCACATATTTTTTATGTGATTTAACAAATGAATGTAAGTATTGCACTTGTCATCATTATTATAGAGTGTATTCACTGTAGGATTAGAGGATTTAATCATCTTACGTGTTTTACTTTAACTGATTGAGATATGAATTGAAGGCTTTATAACTAAACCATCCTCACTTAGTAGCTGATGTACTTTATATAAAGATGAAACTTGATTTTCATAATCTGTGCCTTAATACATCAAACAGCAGTTACTGTTTAGATACCCAGACAAAAAACATCCTCATATATGTAGAATGTGATTTCACTTAAGCAATAACACGTTTATGTAATGTATGCATTAATATTTCATATATTTGATTTAAATGTAGCTTCTAGCCATCCTTTTACATGATTATTTTGAGACTTACTGAATGTTACTAATGTAAATCTAATGCACTAGAAACTTATATTCATTTGTGTTTAAATGTGCACACGGATATTAAATGTGTGCCATTGAGGTAACGCATTACCTCGTCGTCAGTAGGCCTGTATTTCATCATGCTGCATAAGTACTCTTTTCCACTTTTTGCAAATGTGACATCTCTTGCAGATATTCACATGCATTGTTAGTTGCAGAATGGATACATTATTGTATTAGAGATAGAAAAAGAGCCTAAGAAGACATTGACAAAGGAACATGGGGAACCAAGGCCTTAACTGAAAGGCCTATTGAGCAAAAGTTGCGAACCAACATGTGCGTGAGAAGGCGAGGTTGTTCTCTTGTCCAGTCTGAGACTTTCCCCCGATGTTGCAGTCAACATGAGAAATGGATGAGAACTATGGACCCCTGATGATGCATACAAAGCAGTTGTTACCTAGAGGACTTTTTGTGGTATAACTTAGTGTTCCACACGTCTGAGATTCAGATTCTCTCTTGGAGCCTTCCAGACCCCTCGTTGCCTATCCCTTCTCAACCCCTTTTTCCAGAGACACTATAGAAGGTCTCTTTCGTACCTTCTCTGCCCCTTTAGGGACTGCCTTTCCTTTGGATTTTGAGAGGTTAAAACCTCAATGCTTATTTGATTATTTTCCTAGGTGTGGCTTAGGCTAACACTTACTCTCTTACCCATAAAAGACTTTTGACTGAGCTTCTGAGATGTTAACACCTACCCTACTTATTTTTCCTTGCTTTGTTTTAATTTGCTTTGTGGAAATTTCTGATTTGAGACTCATCAATGCATACACAACAGAACTTGCGACTCTTTCCTGAAATACAAATATTACCTTTGAGCTTTTGTATTGCAGTGACTGATTACTTGTTTCCTTATATAATTTTGCCTTAATTTCTTCAGCAGGCTTGGACTGCCTGTTGCTATTTAGTGCTTCTATTGCATGGTTTTAAGAGTTGTGTATCTTCACTTGCTTTTGAATTTGTAATATGTTTTCTCAACCCATAGCTACCAATTCCTAGTCCTCATTGTGTAGCCAAATGGGTCGCACAGTAAATTGATTTTGATTGATGTAAATGTTAACTCCCATCACCTCTCAGTAAGATAGAAAGGTCTGTCAGAGAACCAATGGTAAGCAAGTGGGCCCAGAAAACGCTGTATCAGCGGTACCCTAAGGAACTCATGAAGTTGCACCTGATTCAAGTTACCTAGGTTACTTAGAAATTTAGATAATACCATTAATATTTTGGGTACATCATGACAGCCTCATTCACAATATATGCATTCTAACAAGGTTGAAAATCTCGAATTCATTGACGTAATTTGCTTGATGCTCCATTGTAGCAGGGTGAGAGATGGGTTTGCGGCAGAACACTGATTGGCTAGGGGATTGCACTGAAGAAATTGAACAGAACACAATAAATTGCATCCATTTACCAAATAACGGTGTACATAAAAATGTGGCATAACTATTAATGGTATTATCTAAATTGCTAAGTAACCTAGGTAACTTGATTCAGGTGCAACTTCATGAGTTCGATATTTGATATAGATCTCAGTTCTATATGCATCTAATATTTTATGGTTTTTTACTCTGCTAAATTGTATTTTTCATGATGAGGAGTGTAGTCTCTAGCCGCTCAAGGGAATTCTGAGCCAAATTATTTTGGTAAGAATTTGAGGGGACCAAATATTGGGGTTCAGGTGATTATTAGGGTTTGGCTCCCACAACGTTGGTAGCAGAGGATGGTTTGCATTAGAACACCTCCTCTATAAGGAGACCCAAAAACCTGGTTCGAGAACTTTTGGCCAAAAATGCCTAGATCAAAGAAGAAAGAAGTTTAGGAGTCTTGACAATTTCATGCTCCTTAATCCTCCTGTGTTGTGAAAAGCTGTACTGCTGTGCAGTCCTGAACAAACTTTTGCAAGTACGAATAAGGAGAACTTGAATGCATTAGTGGTTTGGTTACTGTGTTGATGTATTATTTGTATTTTAAACCTATTTGATGTTGTTTTGTCTATAGGAGATAAAGTTGGTTATCAGATTTCATAGAAAATCCAAGATCTTGAGATATTAGCAGTAGCAGCTCCTCCACTAAGGCGGAGGATCTTCACCCCACTGCTTTTTGCACTGTTAATAAAGGATAAAAATAGCTCAATGTTATTATCATTTAATTTTTCCTGCTGCGACAGCTTCGCAGGGCGGGGCAGGCGGGCTGATTATTCACAAAGCAGGGGGAGTAGTGGTGGTCACTCTGTAAGTGCGCATGAATTTGGCCGGGCGTCTTGGGCCAGTCAAATAGTCATATGTACTTTGCATGTTCTGCACCCTGGCTGTACTACAGAGTACAGTCACCGCAAGGAGGTATGGTTATTTTTCTTTTTCTTTGACCCCTCGTCCCTGCCACCCTTGATCTGTGCAGCTGCCACTGGATATTAGTACCTTGTCTGCATTGTGGTGCGTAGAGCGAGGCCATGCTTACATATCATTAGAGACCAGTATTAAACAATTTTCCTTTTTCACATTTTGGTCACTGTGTTTACCATGAGTGCATGGGATGTAGTACAATAACTAAGGAGGTAAAATTATCTTTTAAGAAGTTTGTCTAATGTAAGAAATTGGGTTGCTAGTTTAAGAGGGGTAAATCCCTAATCAAGCAGAAACCACAATCTTTGTCAGGGTGAAGTCAGAAGCAAACCCCCTGCAGGAGCAAGTGAGGAGGACACTCCTTTTCCTACCTCACCACAAAAGTCTGGACCGACCTTCCACCCCACATGAGGACCTCCCCATCCCTTCTCTAATAACACAAGAAACTGAAGATCTGGTTATTGAACTAAGTGCCCAATCGGCCCATTCAACCATGGGTGATTAACACACTCTACAAATCCTCATAACATAACCCTAAATCAACCTGTGCTCAACCTCCAGGTACCTTGGCAAAGAACGGTCAGGCTTAACTTAGAGGCAATGTGAAAAGTAGTTGTGCAACACTTTGACTAGTAATATGGTAAAAACACCCCACAACAGGAATTCCACAATAGATTAAGAAAACTAGATTGTTCTTTAAGAAATAAAGCAAGAACAAAATGTCAAAAATACAATCAGTAGAACTGGCGGTGTGCAGGTTTGAAGATTTCAGTGAAAATAGTGTAAAAAAGCACAAAGTACCAACTGTGGATATTTGGTCGCATCAACCACGATGAAGTGCAGGCTGTCTACAGGTACCCAGTTAGGCCAGCTATACACAGTAGCTTAGGTCCTGGTTGCTGAGTGTTGTGAGGTTTTGCACTATGGATGCATCATGCAGCTGAGGTGATGGGTCAGTTCTGAGGTGCAGCAGAGCTGCGATGCTACGTCCTGCGTCGAGGATCCCGTGATGAGGCTTACCGATGCAAAGCTTGGTGTCAAAAATGCATCGCACATTCAAGGTAATGCATTGGTTCTGAGGAGCTGTGAAGTTGTGATGCAAGAACGAGCATCACCGGCGAGGCTGCTGTCGACAAGAGATGAAAGGGCTTATGTCAGGATAGCTTCAGACAGGCAGTGGTTCCGCTGTGGGCAGCAAGGTTGAAGGTAGAGTCCTTTGCCTTGGGAGAACCCTCTCAGCAGAGGTGATGCCTCAGTTCTTCTCTGGCTTGCATCACACATCAGAGGGGATGCAGTGGTTCTACTGGATCCACAGATGGGCTGGCAGGGCACCTTCAAGTCCACCTTCAAGGGCCCAAGACTGGGGTAGCACCACTTGGCATGGTAGTACTTGAAGATGGAAGAGAACAGATGCTGGATTCAAGGTTGTTGGAAACCTTTGTCCCTGAGGCTCTACGCCAGTCAGCTAGCCCTTGGAGTCCATTTGGAGCCCTGGGTTCAATTGGTGCAGGTCCAGTCCATTTCACCCAGGAAGAGGGCAGCATGTTAGCACAACAGGGCAGTAGTTCCTTCAGAGCAGCTGTCCAGTAGAGTGGCAGTCCTTTCAGCGGTATAGAAGTTCTTCTAATTGGCAGGGTATGCAGAGGTTCAGAAGTGTACTGAAGAGGTTGTGTCTGAGGTCCAATATTGATACCTGGTGCCCTTCCTCTGGAAGGTGGGTTAAACTTTGAGAAAATCTCTTTGAAGTACACAGACTTCCTTCTGTGCCCTGACACCAGACTAACTACAGATGGTATGCAGCCCTTTGTGTGGGGGGCAGGACACAGCCTATTCAAGCGTACGTAGGACTGTGCTCAGCCCTGTCCTCCCATCTTGCCACTAATGACCCATCCAAGAACTCCTAAGCTCTTTATTGTGTGGGGCTGTCTAGGAGGAGTTAACAAAGACCAACTGTCAGCTATACCCAGTCATGTGACCCAGAGGCAGGTTAAATGCACTAAATGGCTAAAGCAGGGAAATGCCAGTTTTCTAAAAGTGGCAGTTTTAAAATTATAATTTAAAATCTGACTTCACCGTGAGAGCGGATATTTCAGTAGAATACCAAAAATACCAAATAAGGACTGGATACCTACTCCCATTTGGAAATTACGGCTTAATTTGGGATATTCAGGTAACTCCAAAGTTAGCCTACGGGCATGGTAGGCCTTCCCATTCAAGGGGTTTTCACTACCAGGACATGTAAAACTTAAAAGTGCATTTCCTACTTTTTGAATTCACTGTGCACTGCCCTCGGAGATGTTCATGGCCTACCTTAGAGGTGTCCTATATATATATTAAAAAGGAAAGTTTTGGACTGGTAAAAGGTTCATTTTGCTAGGTCAAAAGTGCAGTTTTAAACTTCACTCGCATGTTTAAAGGGCTACTAAAGTGGGTGGTACAAGCAGTACTGCTAGCCCACTAATAGCATTGCATTTACAGGCCCTGGGTACATAGAGTACAACTGTAGTAGGGATGTAGAAGTAAATTGAATATTCTAATTGGGGATAAGCCAATGTTAGCATGTTTTAAGGAATAAGTACATGCACTTTAGCACTGGTTAGCAGTGGTAAAGCGAGCAGAGTCCTAAGGCCAGCAAAAGTGAGATTAGCAAAACTAAGGGAGGACAGCAAAATGTTTGAGGGAAGACCACTCAAAGACTGACTGGTCTAACAATATGGTGCATACACTGTATGCTACGCCTACATAAGATGTGTAATTAAGACAAGAAATGTGTCCACCAATCTCTGAAACCCATGGGGTTAAATGTGCTGTGAACAAATACATATGTTCTGCATTTAGTAACAGACTATGCTCCTTGTTATTACAAGTAGGTTTAAAATGATATTCGCACGCTACGGTGTATGTTGGCTTACCTTAATGTACATAGATTCCAATAGCCTTCCTGCTCCAATTGTTGAAGAGGAAGTCGCTGTTTTATGATGATACATTTTCTGGATTTCCAATAACTGAGCTGCAGTGTTTTTGAAGTGCCATTAACTGTGTCCTGCTTCAATGGTGGGTGTGCCTGGGTAATGCACATAGTCATGTTATGTTTCAATATTTGTTATCGTGACACACAAACTCAAACTACTACAGCCTGGTTTTGTAGCTGACAGTAGTGGAGAAAGAGGTTATTGCCTCAATTTGCCTCAATTCACTTCTCACACTGTTGGCACTGTAAGTACAAACACTTGAGCTTGCTCATCAGCATCCACTGTTTTTGTGTCTAAGCTTTTTCACTGTGATCACTGTGGGTAAAAGGAACTCCTAAATTCTTACAACTGAAAAGATGCCTCCATAGCACACCCAAGGAGGATGGGTCAGGGAAGGAGTTAAACCTTAATTTCACCAGGCAATGTGTCCTCAGACGAAGCACAACTTATTGTATCAGATATAGAGCCAGATCAAGTAAGAATAGACTCATTAAGTGAGCTTTACGGCAGAATTAAAAAATAAATGTAATAAAAAAACTCACGGGGTTCAATACAGAAATTGTAAATGCGGATGCATAAAGTCATTGTCCTGAATGGTCTCAGTAATAGAGTAATACAGAATAATAAGCAAAATCAAGAAATATTAAAAGTCCCAATGATAAGCAAAATCAATATGAAATCAGACAGCATCCCTAGTAGCTTCAGAAAGTTAGCAGGAAAGTTCTGGCTCAGCCCCAAACCGACCATTTATATAGGAAATCTTCTCCTAGAACACAATCTTTGGGCCCGATTAGGATGGCGGGCGGACGAAACCCTGTCGCAGACGGGACCGTCCAACAGGATTTTGGTGGTCATGCAGTAGGCATTAGGATGCAACTGCCACCACGGCAGTTGCAATGCCTATATTTTGCATTGCAGTGAGTTCTGTTGGATGCAGCACCCACCGCAATGCAAAAAAGGGACACTGCACATATCCCTGCATTACGTAGCAGGCCACATGCTGTGCCTGCCACATGGTGCAGGGATGCCCCCCAGTGCCCACAGCTTAGGGCCAGGGTGGAAGGGGGGCCACTACTGCCCCCCAAAGTCCTTTTTCACCTGCCTGTTCATGGCAGGTTAACCACCAGGCGCGTGGAAAGGGACATTGCACTCCACACGGCAGTGCCTGGCAGGAACCGCCACCTTTATAGGGAAAGCGAGGCCTTCCACCGCACGGCGGGCTCAAGGCGCCTGTAGGATGTGTGACGGTCGGGCTTTCTGACCGCCATCTTTCCACCCGCCATTATAATATGGTGGGCAAAAAAACATGCAGACAATGGCGGTGAGACCGCCACTGACAGGATGTTGGTGGCGGTGTCATCGTAATCGGTCCCTAAATCTCTAAATCTGAACATTCATCATGGTATGAGTAAAATAGCAATAATTTCAACATAACAGAGTACAATTTATTAAACCTCATATTGGTTTACCATTTAAGCACTATCCCACAGCTTGAATATTGATTCAACCCTTCTACGCTAATGTTTACGGAGATGACAGGACAAACTAGTTACAAAACAATGGTGAACTATTTTGAATGAATAGAATATGGTGAGCTAGCAGAAGAGACCGTGAATTATCGCAACATAAATGAGCTCATGTTGTAAAGTTTTCTTTGAGAACAGCAAGAACAACATCATGACGTTGCTTGACTGTATACTGCAGACATAAGAACTTGTAGGTTGAAACATCCATTTTGTACCAGATTGTGTCTAGGTTTAACTGAAGCCTTGGAAGCATAACCCATGAAACACTGTAACATAGTGATTTTTTTTCAAAGGCAATAGCATCAAATAAGTGTACACATGTAATCTGAGTGTGATTCTGCATTTTACACATTGTTAATAATGCACAGTTTTATAAATGCATAACAACGCCCGAATCAGCAACACAGTTCCAGAGAATGTTATGAAAGGGCTTGCCAGGATATCGTCTGTGCATCTTAAAGTTCATATTTGAGGATTGAAGTATAACTGAGAAGCAGTGATTTCCTGTAGTAGTCATCGGATGTTGTGCTATGTCTTGCCAGTCGGTCTTGGTGCCAACAGATAATTTCACTGTGCAGTAAAGATATGAAGCCAACTGGGCATGTGACGCATTATGCAATCTCTACGCACTGGTGTATTTCTCATGAGTATAATCAGGAAAGGCATATTTTATTACAGTTTGTATACACTAAAAGTGGTGGATTATGTAAATGCCACTGACAGGCTTACTTTTAACCTCATGTTGAACATTTAGAGAGCTGCTTTTTTACTCCCTGTGTTTGTGTAGTGGTCAGTGTTGTTTTGAAGCAGCCAAATATAACCGGCATGTATTTTCTAAGTTGGTAAAATATGAAATTACATTTTTACCACCACAATAGAGTACTTCAAATACTACTGTAACGAAATACACACACCTACAATATGCAATATGGAGCGTGATAGAACCTTGGTGCCAATTGGCGACAGCTGAACCTGCCCTATTGACATCAACGAATTGTTGAAGATATGTGTGCAAGGGCATATTGCAAATTTCAGAGCCCCCCTCGAAGTGTTTTCAAGTGGTATTTTTAACAGACACAATCACAGGGCCCATATAATAGCAGGGTCGCTTAGGATCTGGTGAACATGTTACATTTCTCAAGAGTGGTATTTGTGCCTGTTTTAGCACTGATTTAAGCCTCAGCACACATTGAACTCCCACGCGGATTGCAGTTGCACGTGGCCCTCGTAGATCGTGTAATACGTGCGAGTGCAAGTCTAGTTGCCTGCACTGTCCACCAATTTTTAAATCTAATTTTAAACGTAGCAAACATGTCAGTAGAAATATTATTTGTGGTAGAAGATTTTCAGCATGCAGTGCATGCACGAAAGACTAAACCAGCATGTAAAGGAAATTATCATTTCATGTTTATATGTCTATGGGCCTGATTTATTTGTTGGTGGACGGGTTACTCGTCATAGCAGTGATGGATATCCCGTCTGCGGAAATATAAATCCCATAAGATATAATGGGACTAGTATTCCGGCAGATGGGATATCCGTCACTGTTGTGACGGAATAACCCAATCGCCATGACCTAAATCAAGCCCTAAATTCTTTGCCTGAGTCCTACCCCCTTGTACACAGACATAGACATGAATTCGTCCAGAGCCAAGAACCAATACACTGTTGCTTACATGCAGTATACAGGTATAATGAACCTGAATATAAAGAGGTAGGAAATGATCGAAATGGGACCTTAGAAACTGATTTAAAGTAGGGCGATAATGGAATATTAAGAGTAATAAAACACAAAATGCACAAAGGAGACAAGAGATTCAAAAGGTATGCAAAAACAAGAAAAATTGCCCCACAGAAACAAAAGTCAGAAGGAATTCTGCTGTAAGTCAATGGAAAGTGGTAAAATGATGGAAAATGTTCAAGTGTCTTCAGGAGGTCAAATGGCCATCGTGTGGTAGCATCATTCAAACTGAAAATGCTGGTTGATCCCAGCAAAACCTCTCATGTTTGCAAAGTGTAGATCAAGATCAACCTGAAGGGTACAGCTGAAAAGGGATCCAGGAAGGCCAGTTTTGTTAAATGAGAGCTATTGGCTAAAGTTGGTCATAAAGCGAAAAAGTTTAAATCAACATTATGGAACAAAGTGATTCTAGCCAGGAAGTATTGGTTGTAACAGTCAGTCACGGGTTGGATTCAATAGTCGGACCTGGTCCCTTTTTTGTAGCACTAAGATACCCAACGGGATAAAGTTAAGGCTCTGTGAGGTTGACATGTTTATTTAGCCCACTTTACTCAGCAATGTTTGTGGGAAAGGAGGATGAGCCAGAAGAAGTAATGAGGCTCATCGATGGGGGATCCTTGCCTCAGTGGACGCTTCTACTTTACCATAGTCTGCTGAAACTCATAAAAGCAGAGATTTTACCTTAAACTCTCTGCATAGACCTGTAAAGAAAAGTTGAGGAAAAGGTTGTTCTTTTAGGGATTTTTAAGTTTGCTGCCTCTGGACTGGCCTTGGGCATACCAGCCTTCTTGAGAAGAGTCACATGAGCGCAAGGGCGGCTCCTCCACTATGGCGGAGGAGCAGCATCGCCCACTGCTTTTAGGCAGTGAGAAACATAAAATGCCAATAACTTAGAGTTATTGTCATGTTATGTTTCGTGTCCTGCTGCTTTGCAGCGGGCGTGTGGGTGGGGCTGCTCTGCTCTCCGAGCATGGCAGGGGAGGGGTGATGGATTAGGAGCGGAAGCATGGCTGTATGCTTCCTGTTCCTGTTGGAGGCAGGGGAGCAGGAGCAGCGAAGATCCGAGACCCAGCCCCACCACACCACCTGTGAGCCATGCCTGCAGCGGCTGCATGAGCCCCTCCATAATTGGTGCAGATATTTTTCATCATGCCTAGTAGCACTGCAAAGAAGTGTAATCTGCCTCTGCTTAGTTTCATAAAAGTAGAAAATGGAAAACCCATATTCCATAGAGTACCAGGTTCTAATAGCAATCATATATATATTTATATATTTGTAATCTTCCACACACAGCCTTTGATGATTTCATTTCCTTGAAAATGGTGCCTGTCCTGATGGAAGATGTTAATCACATAAAGATAGCTTACAAGCTACTTGCAAATGCAAGAAGTCAAATGTAGATGTACCAAAACACAGTTACCTTGATAGTTGTGTTACAGGCAACGGTGGCTCCTCCGCTAGGGTGGAGGAGCTTCGCCCCACTGCTCTGTGAATAAAATGATAATAATGCAATTTTATTATCATTTTATCTTTCAGTACTGGCTCAGTTCTAGGTGCGAGTTGGGGTGGGCTTGGCTGTCCAGAGCAGGGGGAGGAGTGGTGGGCACTCTCTTAAGTTCACATGACAGTTTGGCCGGCCATTTTGGGCCGGTCAAACAGTCATGCACATTTAGCATGTTCTCCTTCCAGCTGTATTGCACAGCCTGGGTGGGTAACATGCACAGACTCCCAGTCCCTGTCTGAGCACCGAGCCACAGCGCTCAGACCAATCACGATGCTGCTGTCATTCTTGTTACAGCAGCATAGTGATTGGCTAGGGCGTCTGAGTGCTTGTGTGCTTCCTGCTTTCTGCTTCTGGAGTCAGTCGACCAAAGATGACCAAGAGGCGGCAGCCGACTTCAGGCAAGCAATATTTTTGTTTTTTATTTTTCACCCTCGCCACCTCCGTTAAGTAGCAGTCGCCATTAATGATGGAAGGAAATTCTAAAGCTGAGGCTCTGTGCAGCAGCAACCAGTGAATACCAGGGCAACATGCCTGTTCAGCAATGAATTTGCTCTATCTGCAGCACTAGTGCTAACTCTTTAACACAGTCTGTGGGCACATGTGCTGCAGATGGAGCTGCATAGAAACTCACAGAGGAACCCCTCTTGCAAGGGCCGAATCATGAATACCGCACACATGTGCAGTCAGTCAATGAGCTCTGAACATCAGGGCTTGGAAAGCTCCAAGGTTCTGCCTTGTGATTTCTGCAGCTCATATACCAACTTCAGTGCTTTAAATGGAAATATAGAAGTGTAGGTAGTCCCTACTCAGAGTAGCTGTCTGTGAAGTGCTGGTATGCTCCCATTAAGTGCAATGCAGTAGTGATGAGATGTTCAGGTACTCTCCCTATGTAGGTACTTAGTACCAGACAGTACCTGTCCATTTAAAGCACTGCGTGTAGTGTTCCCAACAGGGCTGACTTTAGTGCTGGTGGCATCCGGTGCAATAGTCTTTTTTGGCCCTACCTCCATGATCTCCTTCTGCACGGATTCCCTTACTATTACGGTCCAACAGTGCCCCTCAACGAGGGTCAGACCGGAAACCAAGGCCGGCCTGGCAATTCTTTTGGACCAGCCACTGGGGAAGCACTGCCAGGCCCCGGGAGGCTGGAAACACTTGCGTGCTGTTTTTGTTACTGGGGACTGATATTGAAGCACTGCTGCAAAATGGCCCCAGTAACAAAACCAACCCCCACTGCAGCAAACCGATCCCCCACCCTTTAAGCCTCCGGGAAACGCCTGATGCCCTCAACCCTCCATAACCTCCTCTCTGGTATGCATTTCATTTTTTATAGTGCTATAGTTTACTCACACTCATTTGTGTGATCTGTATGGTACATGTGCTTTGCAACAGGCACATTAACCCTCTGCGCTATGGGTGGATGATACAAAACTGCCATTAGATAAAACCCTGAGCTCGCTCCAGAAGGAATTTTAATTACTAGAGCTATCCTCACAGTTTTATTGTTGCCTGAAAACTGCTGGACACACAAGGATCTCCGCAGGATCAGGATGTGTTTTTAAGTCATACGGGGCATATTACCAAGGGTGTCGATAGGCAATTATCGCCAGTTTAGCGGCGGTTTTCGGCCGCTAAGCAGTGATAATTCTATCGCTCTATTAGCAAGCTGTCGCTAACTGATGTTAGTGACAGCTTTTAGGCGATAGCGAGCGGTTTGGGGCCCGCTTTGCATGTCAGCGATATTTATCGCTAATGACATGCAAAGTGGGCGTACCCAACCTGTTAGCGACTGAAAGCAGTCGCTAACGTCGCTATCGCCTATTAGCAAGGCAGGCGTAGCGATGGAAATATTCCCGCTATCGCCAAAAACCAACGCCTGCTCAGACCAGTTCTTAGCCATGTTATCCAATGGGAGGTGGATAACATAGCAAAGAGCATTTTGTCGCTAATGCGTGAATATCGCTGTATTCTCAGCGATATTCATGCATTTCGCCACTATCGCTGGATATTTTAGCACAATGGAGAAAAACGTTGCTAATAGCCTGTTTTCTCCGCTAACATATTCAGCGATAGGCAGCGATAAAAAAATCGTCGCTAAGGCTATTTAGCAATAAATATCGCTACTTGTTGGTAATATGCCCCATACATTTTTTGTAGACAGCGCCCCCACCCCCATGTCAGCACCAGGTGCGGCTGCACCTGTGATTCCAGCCAAAAGCCAGCCTTGCTTACCAAGGTAGAATGTGTGATTAGACAGCAAAAAAAACAGTTGTACGCTATGCACAGGGCTCCTCAAGGTACTGCGCAGTGCTTCCATGCTTCTCTGTCAGGGCTAAAGTGACGGTTTAGTGAGTTAGCACGGGCGCTGTAGATAACATGATTTCATTGGTGACGGGCACACATCCACGCTTGCTGCCTGCTGCACAGAGAGATGCTAGCCTGGTCGCCCAGCACGGAGAGGCACTCACATGACACACACTCTCCCTCTCATATCGCCATAACAAGCCTAGAAGCTGTCATCCCAGCTCTGCCACCGATTTGACATTTATCACTTTGACAACAGGGCCATGGCCCCAGCTGGCCTGGAAAAGACCCAAACACTACCGAAAAGATACAGAGGGAATGACCTGCAGCCCATGCTTACGCGAGCTTTGACCACAAATCAAACCGTGCTTTGCAGACCGCATTTAGGGAGACATTGTTTGGGAAACCCACACAGTGTTCCCTTCCAAGAACTTACTCCACCTTAACATTTACCCTAAATGGTTGCGAAATCGTGTTTAGCAAAGAAAATGAGGTAATTCACATGCCCTGGCTTGTCAGCTTCCTGTGGTGAGTGGAAAAGGTGGGATATTGTATGCTTTTGATAAGCTGTGATGCAGTTCAGATGAGGCACACATATGCTATATAAGGAATACTTTCAACACAGATGGTCACTCAGCTGAGCACAGGCATTCCCACAAGTGACTCTACCAGGAGCCTTGAGAGCAATGAAGGGCGTCTCACTTTTCCTGGTGATATTCCTCACAGTTTCTGATGCGTTTCCAGCAGCTCGCGAAATAGAAGACGGACAAGATCCTGTGCACATGGCAAAGGTAAATGTTTTCATTGTGATGAGTTACTAACAAAAGTGCCTGCTTTACTAATACTTTTCTTTTTGTTACCAATAGTGAAATGTTTATTTGAAGTGATACAAATCACAGTTTGCAGTGAGGATATCCAGAAACATCTACAAACATGTTCACCCATATAATTGAGCATTACATTGTCAGTTTGAAAAGTAAAAGTTGTTTAAATGTACATATATACACTTATAAAACGATAAACGACAGAAACCGCACTTTTTATGAATATATCTACCGAACAGTTTTGTTGTGCTTGTAGGATGTTGTGAAGTTGTTGCTGTTGCCCATAATATGGGTACTTTTAATCTTGAAAAGGCAATGGTGTCCTGCATATGTTTAGAATAGATATGATTTTTTTCTACACGTTTTGTTGGCCATCAATGCTAAATGTAATGCCGGGCTTGTTATTCCTGGTTGATGTTGCACACTCTCTTGCAGGATGCGGTTGCAGCGTAGTTCCCTATATGTGATTTTCCGGTGTGGTCATCACCGTGGTGTTATGAACAGTGATGACACATTCTGAGCACACCACTTTGCAGAAGCTGTTGACCAATCAGGAAATGGCACAACGTCCATTAAACTCATTGTTCTGATTGCGCCTCTTTGGCCTGTTAAATAACATCACCATAGCACAAGAATGATAATGTGTGGCACAACGATGTTTCTAGGTATGATGCCGTATATTTGATGAACCTTGATAGAGAACAACAAATCACTCTACAAAGGAGTTGTCAAAGTGTACAGAAGAAGAGGGTGTGTGAGTGGATGCAGGCAGGATTAGGGGGTTTACCGACTGCTGTCCTGTTCATGTATGGTCTGATGTGGTTAAGGTGTTCATTGAAGAGAAAGAAGGGTCTTTCATTCCTTCCTGAACATCGCTAGTAAGGGATCATGGCGGCTTTGCCTTCAGAGAAATCTCCAGATGTTTGCAATCTAACTAGATTGCTATATTGATACTAAATTTTGTTCTAAATATTCCTTTTAATGTACATTGATCTCTAGTACCATTTCAGAGAAATGAAAGACAGTAAATTAACACGTGTACCTCGAACAATCTCACAAAATCATGCTATTCCACCTGTTCTTCATTCTAGGAATATTTGAAAAAATATTACAACCTTACTGCAGATGGTGGGAAGCATTTTCGAAATGGAAACAGAGACGCATACTCTGGAAAACTGCGACAAATGCAGGAGTTTTTTGGGCTGGAAGTGACAGGAAAGTTGGATAAGGATACATTGGAAGTGATGCATCAACCCCGGTGTGGGGTTACTGATGTGGGGGACTACAGCACCTTCCCTCGACGTCCGGTATGGAAGAAGACAGAGCTGACCTACAGGTAATGTCCCGGAAGCGGTGAAATAATTGAGCAGGGCAGGATCCCCGGTATATCCCATCATCATGGGAGAGTCCAGGGCTGAGTCCACACCTTTTTCTGCCATCCTTATATCAATGTCCTTTGCCTTGCTTAGCACTGATTACTCAGATAAAAAAAAAAAACAATAACGAGCATTGACAAAGCCAATAGATTTCGTCTCTGTAGAGCGAATGCAAAAAACACACAACACAAACCTGCACACATATCATAAGACCAATAAAGTGCAGCCTACCAGGCAGACAAAGTCAAGCAGAGGTGAACACAGAGACATCACAATTATACCTGCACCTTTGCACATAAACAAGACACATGCAGACACGCCTGAACACAGATTACACACACGCAGGCATCATATTTAAAGTAGCACACATACAGGTACATTAGTCACATTGAATCAGAGCTATATGCCCGCATTGCTTAAAAGTGCCCCCATTGCATAAGTAACACCGCCTGACAATCCTGGCCTTCTCGGCCAAAACATTGTCCTTCTAGGGTATGTTTGACCAATGTTGTAATGGTAAAAGCATAACTATAATTTCCCGTAGACAAAGATCAGTTGACTGAAAATCCAGGCCCAGCTATCATAAGCATGACTTTTGGCCATTTGGCAGCAATCATTATGTGCACATGCATAAATGGACACGAAAATTCTAAAAAGCATATTTGTGGGCTTCGTGGCGATAATGTGATGTGTTTTTGTTTAGCTGCTTTTTAAGGATTATGTATTTGTCGGAAATAAATTAGAGGAAACGTTTTAGTAACCTTGACTCTGCTGGCCAGTCAAGAGTTTGTAATTGCCCTTTGTTAACAACAGGTCCCATGCAGTATGTCTTTGTAAAGAAAAGAGGGACATATGTTTCAACTCTGGCGCTGCCCTGGAGGGAATTGTTACTGAAAACGCACACAGGCCGGTACTGCTGCCTCAAATGCTGTTTTTAAAGACAGGTTGTTTTCTATTAACGGCTAACCAATGAAAACACTAGCCGCAGTATTATCACGAACCAATAAGACTTGCATTTTGCTCAGCCATTCACAAAGCTGGTAATTCCACGTGAGCTATAGTCTTCGAGAAACAGGGTCAGAGCTTTTTAAAAAGTTCCAGCACCAATCATCACTACTATGCATGCCTATATTATTGAATCCTAATTCCAAGTGAGCTCCTTGAGTGCATCAAGGGAGCTGGTGAGGTAGAATTCAACTTCACCTAGGTCAGTACAAATCACTGCACTAGGCCTTTAAAATAGAAGACCCTTTTTTACAACAATCTCGTATATCAACATGTAGGACGTATGATTTTCGAATGGAAAAAAAATAATCCAGCCTTTGTGCAAACATGCAACGAGCATATGACGAGAGTTATGTCAACCTGCAAACTAATCCTAAAGTTACTATGAGAAATCTTCCAGGGATCTTCATCCTTTTGAGAAGTGGAAAATGACTATTAAAGAAAAAACATAAGAAATTTGTATCAGGTCTTGACATCTTAGAAAGTATCGCAAATGAAAGTCCCTCCAGCACCATCAAAGCCTGGAAAATGGTGTAATATCCTATTGTTCAATTTCATCATCCTTAGCACACAGGTGACATGGCAGGATGTTATCTTACAAGACAGAATGAGCTCTGATGGGCTCAGACCTTCAGGCTGCCTCTTACCTTCAAATGAAAATGATCCACTATTATCGCTACTGATCATCTCTGGAGGCTTCAGTCAATTTAGACTTCACTGCATACATAAGTGAATAAAGCAGGGCAGAATATATATTGAAATCCACTATGTTCACAGCAGCGGTAATTTTAAATTAATGCTTAGTTAGCTTTTCGTCCTCTCATGCGGTATATGTTGCTATGTACGATTATTTACGTAATCAGAAAGGAGTTGTCTGTTTGGAGTCATGACTTTTTTTGCACTGCATGAGGCTACGGGGGTTGATGACAGTATACTGAGACAGAATTCTGTATTAATAAAAGGCAGACGTGATGCAATGCAAACACAAGGAGATGATGGACGGAGTGCTGAAACCTTTCAGACACTCACCCCAGTCACAGATCTGGGTTGAATCCATCATGCAGATATGTCCTCACATATAATATAATGCACCCTGCCTTAGGGCTCTAAGACCTTCTGCAGGGGTGACTTAAATATAGTATATGCAGTGCACAGAGGCATGGGTGTGCTATGTTGTGTTTTCTAAATGGTTTGTACCATGATGCAATCTCATGAATCAATCCAAGTGAATAAAAACATTACGTTATCATAGTTTCCCAATTTTCAGCTAAGATCAGTACAAATGTAGAAGTCCCAAGAACTGAATTGACCTGATATTTTGAAGGTCAAAAATGTTAATTTCTGTTGCAGCAGATTACACAGCTCAACTGTCCTTGGTGTGTTTACATTTTTCAGGGCAGAGCAAATCAGAGCCTCCTTATCTCATAATATATTTATGAATTATTTGTAACATACTCCCAAAGTGAGAGAGAACTGGGTTAAAGTGCATAGGCATAAGAAAGGAGGGATTGAAGAGGGACGCAAAATGCTGCACGGTAAAGAAGGTAGCAAAATAAAGTGAGCAACCCAATATACCCTTGAGGGTTCGGGCAATAGGTATGATAGGGTAAATAATACCTTCAAGGGATTTCGTTTAAGCTAGTTCGCAGCACAACGGCGGATAATAATGTTTAGTGACCCGTCACAATTTAGGTCAATAGTATAATAATATAACAATAGTTGATTAATTAATCTAGGTAAGTCACCATATGTGATCAAAGATGGAGAGAGATAGTGCGGGTGTATATGAAAAAGTTTGTATTTAATACACTGTAAATATTAAAAAGGGTACAAAATGAATAACAACGTTACAAGAAACATGTATCATAAGAATAAATCAAAACACTTCTTTGAAACAGTTGTATGCGCTGTTCTTCTTTCCTACGATTGGACTAACAATCAGAAAAGAAAAAGCGTGTGTCGACGTTTCGGTCTCTATTGATGTATCGATGAAACCATCTTCAGGACAAATAGTATTTTCTTGAAGACCCTGTGAAATCCGATTAGTCTATTTCACATCCAATGCTCAGTGAAAAAAACGATCCGTAATTTAATCCTGTTCAATACGTTTTAGCGATTTATCTTCCAGGTATTCTAAGCAATTCGAGGCCACTGAATGAGCCTAGCCAGAATTTCAAAAAGCGCCTCTCACGGTCAACAAAGTTCCAGTCAGAGCGACTTGCTCTGACTGGAACTTTGTTGACCGAGAGTGGCGCTTTTTGAAATTCTGGCTATGCTCATTCAGTAGCCTTGAATTGCTTAGAATACCTGGAAGATAAATCGCTAAAACGTATTGACCAGAATTAAATTACGGATTGTTTTTTCACTGAGCATTGGATGTGAAATTGGATGTGAAAAAGACTAATACCTGGAAGATAAATCGCTAAAACGTATTGAACAGAATTGAATTACGGATCGTTTTTTCACTGAGCATTGGATGTGAAATACACTAATCAGATTTCACAGGGTCTTCAAGAAAATACTATTTGATCTGAAGATGGTCTCATCGATACATCGAGACCGAAACGTCGACTCACGCTTTTTCTTTTCTGATTGTTAGTCCAATCGTAGGAAAGAAGAAAAGGGCATACAACTGTTTCAAAGAAGTGTTTTGATTTATTCTTATGATACATGCTTCTTGTAACGTTGTTATTCATTTTGACCCTTTTTAATATTTACAGTGTATTAAATACAAACTTTTTCATATACACCCGCACTATCTCTCTCCATCTTTGATCACATATGGTGACTTACCTAGAATAATTAATCAACTATTGTTATATTATTATACTAAATTGTGACGGGTCACTAAACATTATCATCCGCCGTTGTGCTGCGAACTAGCTTAAACGAAATCCCTTGAAGGTATTCTTTACCCTATCGCACGGTAAAGAAAGCAAACAGATTGTTAAACAGATTAGAATTTAGTTTTTTTCTTAAAGGTTGAAAAAGATCATGTTAATCAAAGTAGAGGTAGACAGTTCTGTAGTGTAGGGGCCAATAACAAATTATTGTACTGTTGTGTGTTCTACTGCCCCATTCTCGTTAGCAATACGTTCTATCGAGAACAAAGCCGTGCGTTTGGAATATGGTTGATAATATGAAAAATCTATAGGACTGCTTCATAAAGCTCCCATACTACATAGACAAGACAGGTAAAAAGTACTTCACTGATGTACACAGGTAACCAATTAATTGGGGGGTACTGCTGAAGGCAAAAGTGTATCTCATAAGTGTACATATGGATACTTGAGAGATCAGAGTAGGTAAATGATGCAAAAGATTTATGATAGATATGGTGAATTGAATTTTTTATATTGGTTCTATGTGTATGTCACTAGATGGCTATTGAAATATAGAGCTACAAAAATACCATATTTCATACTACTACATCATCAAGGTAAGTAAAATGTTATGTTCATAACTCTTATTCCACTTACCTAGACGTCCCCTGCGATGTAGTAGTAAGGCAAGTACAGCGAAAACAACATTTTTGTGGGTTGATAGTTTGGCCACGCTAGAGTGGTGTAATGCCTTTTGTATAATATTCTATTTATTGCTATTGAAATGTATATTCATTCTTAGTTCATGTAAATAATTCAACATTGCACAGGGTTCAGTGGTGTAGTTATTTACCCCTATAGAAAAAGTGAAGAAGGAATTGTGTTGGATTTAACTAGCAACTTTCACTTACTTTCTAGCTGATATATGGGTCTCCCTCTTATGTATTTTTTAGAATTTTGAATTACACACCAGACATGGAACAAAGTGATGTGGATTCAGCGATTGAGAAGGCATTCCTAGTCTGGAGTCAAGTCACGCCTTTGATCTTCACCAAAGTACAAGGGGGCATAGCTGATATTTACATTTCTTTTGTTGCTGGATGTAAGTTGTATTTTTTAATTAATGTTGTAAATAAATTCCAATTATGCTGTAGGCCAAATTTTGAGAAATAATGCTTGAATTTTCTTTTAGATCATGGGGACTACGAGCCCTTTGATGGGCCTTCTGGAACCTTGGCCCACGCCTATCCACCTGGAGAAGGTCTACTAGGGGATGCCCACTTTGATGAAGATGAAAATTGGACCAAAGGCTCAGAGGGTATGTTCTTCAACATCTAAGTGATCATGTCACTTGTGACATGTTCTCTTGAAACTAGAAAATATCTGCCTCATTGTCAGATATCAGCTTGGAAATGTGAAATAGGGACTGATAGACTGTTTCCATATGCAAACCGGAACAAAGAGTTTGCACACCAACTGGTTTGTGATTCGAAATGCAATTTGCAATGCAACATTTACCAATCGGTCACATTATAAATTGCCCATGTGCCAAGTGTTGTTAAATGACCAGCCAATTTAATATTCATATCGTCTCTGTTTGCTTTCCCAAATAGGAAAGATTTTTTTAGACGCAGCCAGTCTCCATTAAAGGGGCAGGGATTACTTTTTTCCATCGAAGTGTTTCCAGTCACTGAAAACTGTGCAGAGCAAGCAGTGGGCCTGCTGTGGACCACTGCCTGCTGCCGCTGAGGTTGCGAACATGATTCCCAACGGGCAGCTTCCCTTTTGCAAACAGCTGCCACCAGCCGCGGGCCGTGGAGGGAGTTACGGTGGGGCAGGGAGGCGGGGAGGGGGAGGGGCAGGGTGGAGGGTGCTAAAAGCAGGCATATGGATCATTGCAGGTAGGTACACAATTTAATTAATAAAACGAAATTCGTAGTGCGCACAGTATTGCTTTTTGCAATGCAGTGCGCGCTACGAATTTCGTTTTATTAATTAAATTGTGTACTTACCTGCAATGATCCATATGCCTGCTTTTAGCACCCTCCACCCCGCCCCTCCCCCTCCCCGCCTCCCTGCCCCACCGTAACTCCCTCCACGGCCCGCGGCTGGCTGCCACCCTATCTGGAACGATCAGTAACTGATCAATTGTTGCAGCCATAATTGGGGTCACAAACCGTTGATACATTCCAATGCGAATCCAAAACAGGAGAGGTGATGAAAATGCAGGTTCTCATGTAAATGTTCACTAATATGGAAAGCATTTCCTACACCAACAGCGCATAAGCATAGACCAATAAACAGAAGAATGAGTAGAGCAGTTAGGGTGGTAGAATATGTGAGTGCACCATATTTTGAGAAGGTGTAGAAGATGGGATTTTTCTTTATTGATTTTCATTTGGAGAAAAAAAAAATAATACAGAATATTAGATGTATGCTAATGAAAGGATTTCACATTGTCGTATTTGGTGAAAGTTTGAAATTTTTGTGAGTAGAACTGTTAGTTGTATACCTTGGAAACACATGGATTTCAGGTGTCTGAATCGCAAAGAAGAAGCAATGCTACTTAAATAATATCCATAAGCTAATTTGACTATGATAGCCTTATTTTCGTGATTTAGCTCCGTAGCAATTTGTGAGGCTGTATGTGAACTATTGGCAACTGAAATGTTGTGCTACCAAAATACTGTGACCAAGATATTGAGCATACCAAAGGGGATGATGGACGGAGCGTTTGAGAAAATCAAACACTCACCTCCAGTCAACCGTCCCAGGATGCTTATTTCCGGTCCAGGGAAGAGATGGCTTGGCAGTTCGGGTTGGACTGTTCCCATGAGGCACAGGGTCAGACTGATTTGCATATGGCCATGTCTGAACTGGGGTGGTGGAGTGAGCTAAAGAATGGTGATGGATTAAACCCAGATCAGTTGACTGGGGGTGAGTGTTTGATTTGCTCAAGCGCTCCGTCCATCATCCCCTTTGGTATCGCTTTGTTCGCCCAAAATATTGAGGCCTAAAATACTGAGAAGATAAGTGCCTATAGGGAAGTATAGAATTACTATTAACGTCGCATATATGCAAACATAGACAAATCTATATATAAGTTAGCTGCTGGCCCAACCTTACACACACACGCAGGGACACACACACACACACACAAGAAAGCACATACACACACCCACACACACACACGCACACACACTAATCAGCATGAGAAGAGAGATATTGACTTGCAGTCCTTATCCACATATTTGTTTATTACTGGTCCTGCTATTACCTATCTCTATTCCTGGAAAGGCATGAAACAAACTTTCCATCTCTGTGTTGGTGAGTATTGACTTTCATGCTGCAAATATATTCAGCAGTGGAAAGTTAGGAAACTCTATTGGCCCCAACCAACCTATTTCACCCTCTCCAGCCCCAAACCACTCTCCTCAGCACAGCTGTGTACATTGATTGATCAACAACTTCAGGTGAAAAGCCACCTTGGAGGACAGTAGGACATTTTGGGTAGTTACCCGCCTTCCAGTGAATTTCATGGTAGTGCCTTTTGTATATAAAGATCCACAGCTTGCTGATACAATGTAACAGAGACAGATGATGCTGTAACCTTTGAAAGTGTGAATTAAGGTCCTGCAGGGATTAATTGGTGAAAATGATAAAACAGTCTGCTGACACCATTTGAATGAGAATGGATTTAATACTGACTATTATTCTAATGCAATAATTGACTTGATGCTTTAAGTTAAATTAGAATACGTTATTTAGCAAACACATTTTCTTAATAAAAGTGTGTCATATTTCAGCCGTGTATCTCGGTTAAATGAAACATTTAATAATGGTATACAAAATACAAAATATTGCACAGAAAATTAACATCCCAAGACAACCCAGGTTATATGTGAAATATTGGACAAAATACATAAGTTTAAAGTGTACAATATCGGATGGTAACTAAAGTAAACAATTTCAAATGAATTCAGTAAGTGCATGTAGAATATCAAATCTCAGTGGAAGTTTGGGGGTTGTCTTCAAGACTCTAGTCATTGTGTGAGAAGACGCAATAAAATGCAAATCAACACTTTGTGACAAAAATTCTTGCTTCCTAGGTGCTAACCTGTTCTTGGTGGCCGCACACGAATTAGGCCACTCTCTCGGTCTCCATCATTCTAATGTATTTGGCGCCTTGATGTACCCAAGTTACATTTACAGAGACCCCGACCACTTCCAGTTGTCCCAGGACGATATCAATGGCATCCAGGACCTCTATGGTAAATATCCGTTAAAATTGATGCATTTGTCTTAAGAAATACAGGTTTTGGTAAATATGATTGGAATGTGCTATCCCTATGGTGTTTTTTTAACAATGGGGGTCCTGACTCGCAAAGATTGTTTGGCACCTGCTTTACTATAATAATACTATTGACTTTCCCCTGAATTCAAGGAGTAGGCCAAGTGCCACTGCTAAGTCAGGAGTATTACAAGAGTAATTCACGATGTTTCCTGGTCCTATGGGAAGGCATGCGTTGTCATGAAATTATATTTCTTTCTTTTATGTCAGATATACCTAAATCAAAGGAATGATAATTGTATAATGAAAAGCATGGTAAAACATCGTAAACTATGGTGATTTATGCTTGAGCGGGCAAATATCATTAAAAACTAATAGTTGTCAATAAACATCAAATAATGACATCTTTCGTTTTTTTGATCAAATACAGGTTTTAGTTATAGGAAAACATTTTCTTCCCCTACAATGCAGTTTCTAACCTTCACTAGGCAAACGCTTCTCCTCCTTTGTACTTTTTTGAGTAGGCAACACCTAAGCTTGGAATAAGACAACTCCTCGTAGTTGAAGCTTGGTGAATTAAGCCTGGATAGCGCAGCTGGAACTCACATTAAGTCCAGAATTAAGACAACTGCGAACAGAAATACTTTGTGAATCGTCCCTTGTCTTTACTTGATCATACTTTTCCATTGGATTCCCCGTTTTATTCTTTCTATTTTAAACGTTATCAGTGTTGTTCCTTGCCCGCCTCCCTTGTATCTAGTTTGTTAGCATTATTTCCTACTATCTGTTTAATTTTCGTGATTTTTTACTTCTGTGTTTGAGTTATTGCTGTACTTTACAATTACCTTTTCAGTGTAATCTATGTTTCCACTGCACTCTATTTTATAATAAATCTCAAATCAGGGGACTTGTTTAAATGAAAGCTAACCAGTTATAATTGTTTACCAAAGTATATTGTAGTTTTACTTTTTAATTATTTTGTATTGCATAGGTGCTGCAACACATCCTATTCCACCAACCAAACCTACGAAACCCACAACAGCTTGCAATCTCACTATGACTTTCGGCGCAGTTACAACTTTCCGTGGCGAGATTTTGTTTTTCAAAGACAAGTGAGTTGGTTTTAAAAAAAAAAAGTCCTTTCATTTAATTTTCAGAGTACATTAGTTATCCCATGGAAAGGATATTAATGTATTAGAAGGACATATAAAAACATGCATAGAATGGACAGACATTAATTGATGGAGAAATAGAAATAGACATTGTATGTACCTAAGAATTTAAAGGGTTTTCTTAAGACGGACTATAGCTTTAGCTCGGTCTAAATTTGATGTAGATAGCCTTCATCACTCTCATCCAGGATCTAAGAGCATTTAGAGGCCAACCACCACTGAATATGTTAAGCACCTACGAAGTGACCAAATTTAGCATTCAAAACTGAACTTTGCAAATGGAATCAGTGATAGCTTACAATGATAACATTAGAGAGCTTTCGCCCAAATATTGTATGCCCATGTTTTCCCCCTACCTCTTATTTTTATCATATCATAATAATAAATTAAAACTAATCCCAAAACTCCTAACCAGTGTCTTGACAGAAATCCGAACCAAATAATTTGATCTGGCAGAATCAGAACCTCATGGTCTTCTCTGGTTAACCACACAGAATGCCCTTCAGGGATCAACAAAACCTCAAGCCAATGCACAGTGCAAGACAATCCTGTTTAATATTAAAAAGAGACCCCTAGCACCTAATGTTAGATCATTTGGTTTGTTTCTTTGTACGTATGCTGATTACAACAATGGGGGACGCATTCTAAGGATACCCCAGCTTTAGATGGGTAGCTTACTGTGGTACTCAACTGGATGGGCCTACACTGACTCAAACTAAATATGGCCAAGACTAAAATTCTCATCACGGGTACCTTTCTCTCTCTCAAACTTTCCTCCTTGTGGTCGCCCATTCTCGGTTCTGCCCTTAATCAGCCAAAGGCCTTACAAGTCTAAGTGCAAACATGGACTCCTCCCATCAGTTGGGCTGCCAAGAACTCTCAGTTGTCTCTACCTGTATTTTTGTGTAAAAAAAAATATGCCCCTTTCTCCCACTGTTATCTTTTGAAGTCCAACACCTTGCTATCATGGCTGTCATTAGGTTCAGATTGGATCACTCGAGTATCCTGTCCTTTCATATGAATGTTTCCGTAATTCAACTCAACACTTGATGTGTATTCAAAAAGAGGAAACCCACTTTGTGGTAGGAGCCCTGCATTTTAGCCCTGCCATTGCATGACTGCAAACTCTAAAGTGCCTCTCAGTTGAATAACGGGCCATCTTTAAAACTCTTTGCTTAGTCTATTATGCAATTTAAGGCACAGTGCCTCAATTTATAGTAAAATACCTGCACAGATACTTCCATAGCAGGGTGCTTCACTCCACCGACACAGTTTGCAGCCGCGGTCAGCAGTAGGAGTTCCTGCAGGGCGGTGACGTGGGGAGGGGGAGGGGCAGGCTGGGGGGTAGTAATGTATGGATTACGGAGTTTAACATGTAAGTGAACATATACATAAATAAAATGAATTTCGTTGCGTGCACTGCATCACCAAATGCGATGCAGTGTGCGCAACAAAATTCATTTTATTTATTTATATGTTTACTTACCTGTTAAACTCCGTAATCCATACATTACTACCCCCCACCCTGCCCCTCCCCCTCCCCACGTCACCGTCCTGCAGGATCTCCTACTGCCGACCGCGGCTGACAGTTTGTCTCTGCTTCCCAAGGTTTTGTAAGATTAGCTATGGTATTCCAGCATTTTCAATTTGAGCTGTCGTACCCTGAACCAAAGATCTACAATTGATTTCCAATCATCTATCCTTCAGGAAGTCCCTTAAAAAGTTCTCTTCTGGAGGAGGAGCTACGCTAGCAAGCAAGATGGCCGCATAAGCTCCCGGCTCCGTAGACCTCCGCCAGCAGCTCGTATATCCTGCAAGTTATCCTGTTTTCCAACCAGACTCCCGTATATATGAGGAGTGACTGACTCTGAAGGCGCAATCCCGAACTTTTTATCACACCGGATGACGGAGATACGCCGTGTTTCGTTTTCGGCCTACCTGGGAGTGGAAGCCGGGGCCTCGATTTCTAACCCATCCAGGCTGGAATTGAACAACATCGGCTGTGAACCTTGGGCTTTGTCCGGACTCCCGAACGGGGACATAATCTACCTGTTTTAAACGGCGAATTTGTGTCCTGCCTGCAACGCACACGCTACGGCGTGACACATCATTTGCTGCGGCCCTGTATCCGACGCCCGGAGACATAGTAAGCTTGTCGGGGGGGTGCGGACGGGAGCCCCGACCAGCGGTGAAGGTGCAAAATTGTGAGGTGAGAGCGCCCGTGGTTGCTGTCCGCTCCAGATTTGCCTGCTTCCCCGGAGTAGCCGGCCTCCGGGGTCCGCAACCTGATCTGTTGCTTATGAGAGGAGATGGAGGGGACGGAAGGCACACCACCGTTGCGCGCCGTAATGGCGGCCATTAAAGCGCTCCACTCACAGATCATCGTCAACTACCAGGCACTGTCGGTAACAATGGATGTTCTTTGCCGGAGACCGGACAGCGGCTTTTTGCCATCATTGCAGCCAGCGGTGCCACCAGTGAAACATCGTGTATCCAACTTCGAGGTCCGTGTGCAGACGCCGGATCCCTTTCGCGCTGCTGATTCCTATGAGACAGATCGCGCGCCCGTGGACATTGTCAGCGTCCCTTGCTTGAACCCTATCTCGCCGACTATCACTATGGACAACTTTGACTGCCTTAACAAGATCGCCTGTGACTATTGGAAAGTTTTATCATCCTTCCACGCTTTTCCTCGCTTGCTCTGTGGAGATCGTGAACTTTTATCCTTTATTTGGCTTGCTCATACTGACTTGAACTTTCATGGAAACTTTACCTCTCTCATTGTTGCAGTGGCCTGGGTTGTAAGTGCTCCAGTGGACATTCATACTGGCCAGGGTTAACTTGTGGGACTTTTTAGGATACGTGAAAATAATTTAATCTGCTGCTGGGATTGTGACCTGTGAAATGCGGGAGTCGGGTGGTATGTTTCGTACTTCCCGGATTGATTGTGCATCTCGTTACATTTATTTTGCACTTGTTTCCGGGTGGTTGCGTCTGGTGGAGGGTAAGGGAGTCCGGGAGTGTGTTTTTTTTTGTCTCTCCTCCTCCGCTTCTTTCCTTCTCTCTTTTAGGGACGTTTCTGGGCGACAGGCACGCTGCTAGTGGGTTAGGCCGTTGCCATTGCAGGGGTGCAGGGTGGTGGGAGGTGGTTTGTTATTTTGCCTTTGTTTTGTTCTATGGCCCCTTCTTTCATCTCTTTCCTTTTCTTTAGGGTAGTCCTCTGGGCGACAGGCACGCTGTTAGTGGGGTAGGCCGTAGCCATTGCAGGGGTGCAGGGTGGGGGGCGCGGGGGGGTTTGTTATTTTGCCTTTGTTGTGTTCTATGGCCCCTTTTCTTTTTCTCGCAGGGTCCGGTAGCGATATTTTCGATCTCATCCTGCTGCATATGAGTGGGCGGGGTTTGGGGTGGGTGGTTATGATGATAGATAGGTAGCTTTGTTCTTCTCCTTTGGTGAACATACTGGCGCTTGCATTTTTATTGTTGGTCTATCTTGATCCATGACTGCCTTTTAACGCCTACCCACATTTTTATACCTCCAGTGTGTAGCTCCGGATATCCTGTATCTTCTTCTTTATCTTGATTTTTGGGGGGGGGGGGTTCAATGTAAAATTAAACCTTAGGCATATCCTTGATCTCGAAATGTTTTCAATACATCGTCTATCCTCTACCGCTGCCGGACCCATGGGTTGTTGGCTGAAGAGCTGTGTTATTGGATTTCCTGATACGTTCTGCATACATGTGGTGACCGGCCCCTGTCGATGCAGGGCTACTTCTGTATTTTGTGTTGAACGATATAATAAAGGTTTTCAAAAAAAAAAAAAAAAAGTTCTCTTCTGTTAACATTGTGCCTTTTGAAGATTACCATTCCCATGCTGCAAGCTGCAAGCACTATCGGGACAGTGCACCTTACTACAACCTAAACTGAAACTAACACTGTAATTTGCTTCTGCAATTCGCCATTGCGTACGAATTATTTTCGAAATAAATAACTCCAATCCCTGCTGGACTAGGGAACTAAAAGCAGATCTGACAACAGTGATCAAACTGGCCCACTCCCAGTGTCTCCTCAAACTCTCCTCTCTTTCCATCCATTCATTCTCTTTCTCTCCTCTCTCTGTTTTTCTTCTCTGATCACTTTCTGTCTACATTCCTTCTGCCCTCTCTACCCCCTCTCTTAATCTCGCACTTCAAGCCAACCCATGCCTGAGGATATCAACCTTGGGTAAATGGGAAACAGACAGATGCACCATTAGGAGTCCTGGGCTTGCAGACCAGTCTAGAAGGGCACCAGCCCAGTGGGGAAATGCCCGGTGGGATAAAATGCCTGTCCAGCATTGACTCCAATTCATTTTATGTATTAGAAAGACATTATAAAGTCAAGATACTCACCAATGCCACATGAAAGGCTCATTGAGATATTGGCAGATGCTTGGCAACTATCCACTCCTCAAATTCATGAATTGAAGATCCATTTGCCACTGGGTTTCCAAAGAGTGTTGACGGAAGGCCCCCATATTTAGGGTGGTCATTCCATCATACATTTTTCCTGTTCAGGACTTTCAGCATGAGCCTTGTGGTTCTGAACAGTAAAACCAAAGAAATATATTGCACATACTGGGAGAAAACATCCAGCATGTTAGAGCCATTTCCTTTTTTGTATATTGATAACAAACTCCTGATTTCCCAAGCAGTTTAATTAAATATGGTGCGTCTTTGCAAAGCTTCGCTGGTGGCACAGAGATCCCTAATTGCATGGTGCAGTGTTCTAAGTATGATGCTTATTTTTTCACCAGGGAAGTGGAGGACATCCCTCTACTGACATGGCAGATTGGCACAATTCTCTGAAAAAGCCCCGTAGTCTCTATTAGCATTAGCGTCTTGGACCATTACCGTCTCAATAAACCCCCTCCCTCAGGTGGTATTGACCATACATACCCGTGTGACCTTTACCAATAAACTTCAGCAGCATTGGTTCAGATAGTTATTTGAAGCACTGTGCACTCTGATTCAGGAGAACACCTCACTTAAAAATCATGTTCAGTGGACACTCCCTGCTGGTGGGTTTCATGAAACCTGTTCCTGACCAGCTACGCCTCAGGAATGGTGGCACAGGGAACAAGTTGTTAGAATTCCAGAGAATGCCACCTGGAGTCCTACTCAAAGCACATTGAAGGATATTGGTGTTGGTGTCTCTTGCTTACTCGCAAGGCACTTTGAAAGATACAGTTCCCGGGTGCTCACAGGTTCTTCACAGGTGACCTCGCAGTTTTACATACATGTAAAGGACCCTGTTTCATAGTAATTAAAATCAAGATCACCAAAAAGACAGCTGTGGGCTTGCCATTTGGATGGGAATCAGGACATGATTGTACTAGGATTTAAATTGTATTGGACTTTTCGGATATGACCTTGCATTCTGCTTTGTAGCAGCAAATTATGAGGTATAAAAACAAAGTAAATAAGTGATTTCTGCTCAACATTCTATACCTAAAAGACAGCGTGTGCCATCTTAAAGTAAGAATGAATTGTTTACCTTTTCCGAGCGTAGTGAGGCGTTTTATCTCTGTCCTTGTGTTTAAGGGACATATCAATGAGGGCATGGTCAGATTGGCCTACAGGGCAATTAGGCAGTGCCTGATGGGCAGGCTTGAAAGATCGGTATGTGAGCCGGGGTTTTAGTAGTTTTGGGACGGTTTTATTGCCAGGTGGGCCATTTTTTACTGTTGACTTCCCTTATATTATCACTTTTTTAACAATATTCTGTAATAATGCAAGATAGTTTTATTTTGGTGCCCAGGTCTATGTTTTGTCCCGGTCAGACCCATGAATGAAGGAAGCTATCCTGCAACAAATGCTCCCTATGCCTAATTGAAACATAGACATTAAACATGAAGGAAATGCTCATAAGTTGTATTAAAAATAGCCATGCATGGCAGCAATAGAGAATCAAATAAATTGTTAGGTTTTCATAACTTTCACCATACCTCATGGTATTGCTCCAATCACTTTTGCTGTTCCAAAAGAAATCATAATTTTCAGCTTGGAATTTGCACTTTCTATGACCATCCCAATAGGTCCATACAGATGCTTTCTTAAGTATGGGATATCAATGGAACAGGGAAGTGTCAATCACACAGCAGTGTGGTGATGTTACCTTTCTTTTTTGTTCATGATCGGATGTACAGTGGAGCATGTCAGCTCTACTGGACTGCACTTTTATGTTGGGAACCTGGATACCGATAACAGGGGTGAGACAGACCAATTGCCTACTATGAGTGATCACCAAAATCCAACTGCTAGTAAAGAAAGTTGTCTAATTGTACAGTATGCCACATTAGACTGTGTGGACCGCGATGCACTTTAGTGAACCATAAAGACCGCTGTAGCCTGTTTGCGATTTATAAAGAAAAATTTATTATGCGACAACATGGGCCTGCAGCTCCATTTATCTGTGTAATTTGAGAAATACCACATTGGCAGTTTTTGTGTCACAAAGAAATAATTTCTCTCAACTTACATACAGCATGCTTTTTGTAGACATGGTGGTGAAAAAATGTATCCAATGTCCTCAATATCGATAAACCATGTATTTTTTATTTATCTGTATATTTCTTTCGAACTAGAAAAATCACTTGCTACTTCTCGTTCATAGGTTTCGATATCAATATCTCTCGATCATATATACATAGCCATTCATCTTAAGTAAAAGAAGTGCATTTTGGGTGATATATTTTATTTGGAATTTTGTGTGTGTTTTTTAGAATGTTTTGGCGCAAGATTCCTAACAGCTCAGAAGTCAGATCCTACATCGCTCACTCCTTTTGGACATCTCTACCATCGGGCGTTGAAGCCGCTTATGAAAATCCTGCAACTGATCAAATCTATTTTTTCAAAGGTAACACTAGATATCTATGGCTACTCATCTGCTATTCAAGTTGCCTGCAATTTGATTCATTAGGTCGAGCATTAGCGAGCACGCAAGCACTGCTCTGCGAAGAGCTGTATTAGTTCAGGGCGGAGAGAAGCTTCTTTCAATTCCCCGCCCTTATTTTTTATTGGCTTGTGTGTTTGTCCTTTGTAAATTCTGTCTTCTTATTCATTATGAGGCTTGCTAGTCCCTCCTTAGTACAGCCATGTCGTCATTTGTATCCTCCCATGGCTACTGGCACCTTTGCTTGGTTGTTACACAGGGCGAATACTATTTCCTTTTGGAGCCGGAGCCCGCTGCAGGAGACGGACCAGGTAAACGCGGAGTGTGTAGAGGGGCACACGTAACGCTGCACAGCTTTTCAAACGACATGGGGGGATGTAGGGGCTAGAATCATGCAACACTATGTGTTTTACTGCCTTCTACCCCCCTCCCGTTGTCATGCCTTCTCCCCCCTTCACCCTCCCTCCCATTGTGCGTGCCATCTTTTCCCCTCTCCACCCTTCCTCCAGTTGTCCGTGCCTTCTTTTTTTCCCTTCTCCACCCTTCCTCCAGTTGTCCGTGCCTTCTTCTTTCCTCTCTGCCCCTGCGCCCGCCCTCCTGTTGTCCGTGCCTTTCCCCTGCCCTCCCTCCCTCCCTACCGATGTCTGTGCATTCTCCTCGCCACCCTCCCTCCCGTTGTTCGTGAAGCCAAGTTGCCAACCATTTACAATGCTATAGGTCTTGCATAAATTGGAGACCTATTGCATTGCAAATGCTTATTTTTACAGCAAACACATAGACATTGCATGCAGTATTTGCTAAAGCCACATAAATGTGTATTGCTAGTTCTGTTGTTTTGAAGTGTCAAAATCAGAGCCATTATACCCCTGCGTCACATTTCCTTGCTTCTGCAACAAATACCAGTTGGGGGGGGGGGGGGAAAGAGTATGACCTTCAGATGACCTCAAGTCCTTGGCTCGTCCCCTAAAAATGAAAAGATAATGCTCTGGGTGAATGTTTCCAACATGAAGGGGCCTTATGCAGGAGCACACATTTTCAAACATGGTGGCATTCCTTTAACAAAGAAGTACTTTTCAGGGTTTACAAGTGTATAAAATTAGAAGAATGTTATTTTGATTGTCACAAGATTATAAAGATTATGGATTTGCGAATTCAATTGGTGGTTGGCAATTCATGAGCCGTGGTTATGTGAAGTTTGCGACTTATTGTACTGACTGAAAGTTTACGTTCTGAGAAAGTTGTTGGCATGACTTTCAGACTGGCCAAAAAATAGCTAACAAACTAGGAATTCAGATGTCTGCGCCTTTATTTCTAATACCTACTAATTGCTGATCCGCATTTCACAGCGCCATGAAAAGAGGCTGCATTTTGTATTATTTAATGTGCAGAGAATACTCATGAAAGTTTTGTGATCAACATCTAATGAGGTGTTGGTTTTAAGAAAGCCCATAAAGCAACAAGATGAGTTTGTCTTCACTACATTTTATTCACTCCTTCGTTGAAAGGAGATTGCTTTTGACAATGCTTTTCATATTTTCAAGTATGCATGTGTTTAATGTGCAGAAAATGCACATGAAAATGTGATGATTAACATCTAATTAAGTGCTGGTTAAATGAAAACACCTTAAAACAATGAGATGGCTTTCCTTCACTACATTCTATTCACTCCTTCTTTGTAGGTTCTAAATATTGGGCTTTCAGTGGGACTGAAATGTTAATGGATTACCCCAAGAGCATCCAACGTTTGGGCTTTCCAAGTTCTGTGAAGAAAATTGATGCAGCTGTCTATGATGAGGCTACAGAGAAGACATATTTCTTTGTAGGGAACAAGTATTGGAGGTAAGCATTGAAAATCGTTCATTTCCTATTAGATTCTTTAGGCCCAATGCACAAAAACAATATATATATCTATTCACCAACAGATCTACTTCTACATATATGTGTAGCCCACCACTTGTTTGCTAACCACCTGAATTACACCTATGTGTAGATTTATATGTCTCCACACCCATCAGTCAGGGATTAATCCTACCATGAGTGAATTTACAAGTGTAAAGTTAGGACGAGTAACCAAGCACCTATTGGCGGAGATCTCCCTAAGGGAAAATATAGGGACATGTAGTAAGTTAATATATTTAAAAATATTTAAATATAATAATTGAAAAAGTAAATGAAAATAATTTAAAACAGATATTATTAACTTGAACTTACAAAATAAAATAAATAGTTACAGCACTTTAATTATGCAAATTGTATGTGTTTTAAATATACAAAAAATTGATAGATTAATTTAATTTCATTTATAAATCTTACATTTATAATCAATATTTTAAAAAAATAACCAAACACACTAACATTTTTATGTTTATTAAATCTGTAGTAAAAATGGTTAAAAATTATGTATTTATGTGATTTTTGTAATTTTTAAAATACGTAAAAATGTTGATATACATTTTTTGGCCCACTTTAAATGATTAAATGTACTATTAAAACATACAATTAATTATTAGCAACACATGCGCTTCACACACACACACACACACACACACACACACACACACACATATATATAAATATATATGCACATATATATATATATATATATATATATATATATATATATATATATAAATATATATATATATGTCAAAGCAGTACCCTTTCAGGATTAGAGTGCTGCATAAAATATGTAGAAAGGAAGTAAGAAGCATTGGGTAGTTTAAACCTTTTAGGTGGAGAGTAGAACCTTTAAATGGAGCATTAGACAACACCACCATCACTCACTTCAAAACTGCTCTCCTCAAATGTTTCTTTTTTTAGCAGAGTTTTTAGAGATAGGTATTTTAAGATCTTTGATAGGAAAGTTAAAAAACGAATTTCAATAAGGGTTATACAATGAATGAATTTACATTACACTGTAAAACCGTGCTGGGTGCTAAAAACCTCTGGGTGATATGCATTAGGCAGTTTAATGTCTATTTAGTAAATGTTTGCCCATAAAGAAATAGCTGTTACATAAAAAGCCATTTGTCTCATTTTTTCACTGCAAGAAAGAGATGGGGCATCCTAGCATTAGATTAACAGATCAAGACAGGCAGGAACATAACATTTTATTATTCGAGCATGCATCTTCAAGTTTGCTAACTCTATATTATATGTGGACCTTTGCAATGATTCCATAATTTACACGAATTAATATTCTTTCAGTTATAATGAAGGGACAAAAACTATGGAGAAAGGTTTTCCTAAACATATTGTGAGAGACTTTCCAGGACTTGACAAGAATATCCAGGCAGTTTTCCAGTCTGATGGTAAGTGGAATGAATTTCGGAGTAGAACAATAATTAATCTGGTTGTTGTACAGTCTCCAGAAGTTAGATTGCTACACTTAAACCAGCTTGTGAGAATTCATTGAAAAAGTGTCAGAAATAGAAATGATATATCTTGGAATAAAGCAATAGCCATTTCCAAAGAAAACAAATGCATTCTTTTAGGAAAAGGAAGAAGGCGACATAAAGAGAGCCCTCAGTTATTGTACCAAACATTCCCAGTTAGTGTTGACCGTACTTCTTAACTAAACTAGGGGTGACACATTATTGTCAACGGAACTCAGTGCTTTATGTCTGACTTACAAAACCTTCTATCCTAGTTTAAGACAATCCTAAACCAGTTTTAAGATTAGCCTTCCTGTTTTAAGATAGTTTTAAAATTGCTGGCAAAAAAATATTTTAAGGTTGTTTTCAGTGAGCGAAAAAACGTATTAAATCAGATTGTTTAATGGCATAAGACATTCCTAAGACTATATTAGACTTGGCAAAAAACGTCCTAAATAAAGGCAAATATGTAAAAACAGAGGTTAAATCATTTGTCAGTTCCCTAAATGTGAATGTAATCAATAGATTCAAAGTTGATTACTGCAACTCTCTTTGTTATAATACTTCAGATAATTGTCTTCATTTTTTGAAGGTACTTTAATGAGCTGGTCTTGAATAGCATCAGAGAACTGAACTCTCAGTTGCAATCTCATACTTTAGTAAACATAGATCTATGAAAAATAGAGAGTGCACTTCCGAGAACTCTGACAACAACTATTTTAATTTCGAGCACTGCTTTTAAAGGAACTTGCCTCTACAGAACTGGGTGTAAAACAATGGTATTTAACAATTTTCTAAGAGCAAACTAATGGACATGACAGTTGTGAGAGTGCCATACCTGCAGTTTATTACACCCAGTGTCTTGCACTAAAGTAATCTAGATTCTAACTAGAATATAGTGTTAATGTCATGGAGTGTGAGATGTATTTGAAAAGGCTAACTCACCAGTTATTTTCATTCTCACTGTACAGAATGCCATCATTTTCATGTTTCTCTGGGCTCTCTATTCACCGTTGCTGTAGTCTCTTTCACATAGTTTTCCTTTCCTCATATTATTGACCCAGTTCTTCATTCTCACCATTATCTAGTTTATGCTAACATCTGCTTTCAGTTTCTTGCCATACCTTTGCCATGAGATTCTTCAATGACCAACCTCCACCCACCAATGAACACCAACACTCCTACGTCTTTCCTCTTACCAGTGGCATGTGGTGCAATCTAAAAGGAAATTGAGTTGATAATGAAATTAAAACTGAGTAAAATAGGTGTGTGTTGAGGGTGATAAATATGGATGGTTAGGTCTTGATGATCTAGTGTCCCACAAATAGAGGCCTATAAGCACACATCTAGCTTGGTGAACCCTGATCATAGAGTACATTCCAATTATTGCTTTACTGTGTACACTTTAACAGCGATGATATTTGGCAGTTGTTTAGTTAGATGTCTGTAAAGACCAGGCCACTTGCACTTTAATTAATCACCACTTTGAAATAGATGTATTTCTGTTGCTGCCTCTCATGCAGGTGAAACATGAGAAGTTTGACACTCAGGTCTGCACCAACATTTGTAACATGATGTTTGTCTCCTGTGCATCAATGTATTTTGATTGTGAAATCTTAAAATGCCACTTGGCTAATGTCAAACTGTGAGTATATGATCGTAAGTGATAAAACATATTTTGATGAGGTGGACAATCTGGAAATTAGGGGGCATATTACCAACCAATAGAGATAATTTTTGTCTCTAACTTGTTTAGAGACAAAAATTATCGCCGCACATCGGCGATTTTTATCGCAGATAAACCTTGCTATTAGCAAGGTTTATCGCAAATGCGATAAAAAACGGCCGCAATGCATGAATATCGCTGAAAAGTCAGCGATATTCATGCATTATCGAGCAAATGCTCTTAGCCATGTTATCCACCTCCCATTGGTTAACATGGCTAAGAACTGCTCAGGGCAGGTGTTAGCTTTTGGAGATATTCGCGCTTAGCGCGAATATCTCCAAAAGTTGGTAATAGGAGATAGCGATGTTAGCAACTGTTTCCAGTCGCTAACATCTTGGCACGCCCACTTTGCATGTCATTAGTGATAAATATCACTGACATGCAAAGCGGGGCCCAAGATAGTCGCTATCTCCTATTAGCTGTCGCTAACTGGTGTTAGCGACAGCTTGGTAATAGGGAGATAATTTTATCTCCGCTTTCTTGGCTTTTAAAGCCAAAAAAGCGGAGATAAACCCCCTTGATAATATGCCCCTAAGAATCTTTATGATACTGGGTGCCACTAAGACATTTGCAGATTGGGATTGTATCTTACTGGAGTCTTACAAGAAATATATTTGCATATTTGGTGAGTGCTATTTGTGCTATAGGGTTTTCTTTTTATAAAAATCTAGCTTAGAGAAAATGTACTCTTGTCAAGATTGAGGTGGAAGATAGAATTTCCAATTGAAACCTTGAACAATCCCATGAGAGTGGAAGGAGCTCTACATATTTTTAGAAGTGACATTTTAACAGGACCTAAATAATAAAATGTAGAAAGAATTCCTGAAACATAAGCTTCTCCCCAACCCTTTTGTAGTAATTATTGAAGGTAGCACAGCTATTAACAGCAATGAGAGTAAGAAGGGGTTGATGACTGATCTAATGCAGAAGGAAATCATTCAAAATAGATCCCAAGAATAAGCCTTGGTTTACTCTGTGAATGATATCAGCTGAAGAGTCATTCGGGAGGTGAAGACAGCTTCATTATATGGGTGCTGAAAGTGGAGTGCCAACTTATGCCTGGAAAGGCATGTGCTAATCAGGTTGTTGTAACTGAGGAACGGGTTCCCCTAAAACAAAATTGGAAATGTTACAACTAACCTCAATCTGTTCCAGGGATGTGGCCACTGGTTATCATTATTTCTGTTCTGAAACTATTGGCAATCTGGTAGAGGTTTCTTTGGCAAGAGAGTAGGCGGTTCTGTGTTTAATTCACAATGAACAAAAGCTAGACATTGAAGATATTGGAGATAAAAGAGATGCTAATGACTTGATACACAGTCTAAAACAGCTAAAGGGGAAACACAAAATCAACTATAAAAAGATAGGTCTGAGGGACGAAATCCCTAAAGATGTGAACTGTGATGTTAACGTTGGCTGGTTCAATATGAAAAGTCATGGACCATGCAACCCAGGAAATACAGCATAGTGTGCAGCATAGAGATCTCTTCTATGATTGCGATAAATCAAATTAATTCTTCCTTATGCGCATTTAGGGATGTTTAAAAGATTACTCAGAATGTATTTATTTGTTTAAAATTGCTGATGTTTATATATTTGCATACTAACTTCGCTCTAATTTATCAACAGGATTCTTGTATTTCTTCAAAGGAAAATGGCAGTATGAGTTCAGTACAACTTTTAAGAGAGTAACGCGCATCATGAGGACGGACAGCTGGCTTGGCTGCAAAGATGAAAAATAAATTGACTCTGCTCTCTACTGCATCAAATAAAATATTTTTATACAGATTTTATAGAAGCATTGTTTATTTTCATTATCGGTCAGATTCAAAACGTCAATAGCACACCTAAGTGAGCAAAAATGAGGTTACACTTTCCTTACATGAGGCAGCTTTTCTGCCACCGAATATCAGACAGGGCACTTGTATAGCAAGGTTTCCCAAAATGTCATCACAGGGAAAATTATTTTCTAAGCCGGGAAACCACTTTCTCATCATACTCCTGACATCTGGAGGAGATTCTTGAACCATACTTCAAAGACCATTTGACCTGCAAATATTCAGCAAATATTTTCAAAACATTTGCATGGGCTCCACTGGGCCACTGCCCTCTACCCTGCCCCTTTCCTCACCTCTCTGCTTTCCTATGGACATCAATTCATCAAAATACTAAGGCTAGCAGAAGTGACATCACACTCTCTTTGACATGATATGAACTTTGATCCTGTAGTCCAAAAAATGATGTGCATGGCCTTAATAATGATAACATCACAATTATTGATGTGGCTGAATACTAATGCATACCTCAAAATAAATAGTAAATCACAGGGTGTTTCACAAAAAAAGGATTAAGAAGAACAATTGGTGCCATGCCCATCAGTATCAATCCTTATGAACCATATACTCAATGTGAACATTAATGTTGAATTGATTTACTCCGTATCTTTGTTAACATTTTTTGCTTCTGGCCATTTGTATGCAACTATCACACTTGCAAAACATATAGAAGACTATTTGTTGAAACACATCTTTAGATTTGGCCTTGGGCGCTTTAGCTGTGTTGCCACCCTCATGTAACGAAAACAATGTTAATAAACCCAGAAATGTACACATAATGATGTCAAAATGGTGTCAGCTCTCTTCATCCATTGGTCTGTTCAACAGTCATTAATATTATGCTTAAGTCTACTGGAGCATAACGCCTGGATCAATTAATCAGCCCACCTTATCCATTGGCTGCCTTGTGCTCTGAGCAACATGTTGCCTGATCATCTATGTCCATATACATAGAAAGAAGTGCACTTCAAATTTATATCCTTTTTGATTTTTTGATCATCATTGTGTGTGTAAACTATGTCTTCAGGTCTTCAGGTTGCTGTAATTCAGAGCCTATAGTACTTTTTCTTTGTGTCGATAAGAACCATGTCTCCCTGTGAAAGGACCCAAACAATTCTATTATATTTGTATGTGATTGACATTTTTTTAATTAAAATTGTACTACATTTAGGCGCCAAATTTTTTCATTTTTCTCATAATAAAAAATAAACATCTCACCAGCTTCCCAGGGCTCGACGAATACCTTTTTCCAATGCTTGTTTTTCATGCAGTCACAATATTGAAGCATGGCAACAGGTCTACAATAAATGTGTGCTTTGTCATTTGTTTAATTTCAAGATATATTCAAAAGAGCACGGCATTATTTAAGGCATTTATTTTACTTAACACAAAGTGTAATGTCCCAGTAGCAGTTACCGAAACTAAACAGTGCTCAACTATGGCATAAGGATGTGTGCGTTTCTGCATGCCAGTCAAATATGCCACAGCGTTGGTGAAAAAAATGCCTCATATCTTTTTTCTCTCTCCTTTTGGCGTAAGGCAGCACAGCAACTTTGGTTGCTTTTCTGCCTTGTCTCATGGATAGGTAAATCTAGGCCCCAGTTAAACATTGATTTCCCTAGCAATGGCAGGTAGGGAACTTGTAAGAAGCTTGTCATTTTTTGGGGTCTAGATTTTGCATTTTAAGAGAGTGATCTGTATTGTTTCTAATCTTGGAATATATCTTGAGTTATTGTGGAATTGATTAAGGATCACCATTTAAAAAAAAAAGAAATTGAAAGCTTGGTTGTATGATGTAAGCTGCAAGTAAGCCTAAAACGTAAGTTGATGGGACTTAGTTATCTTTAGTGTTAATGGGGAATCACTCTATGCCCTGGTCAATGTTAACATTTTCCAAATAGATATTTGAAGGAAGCATTTGGCTCAATGCGATATATTCAATGAAGTGTTGGGGTGGAATTGTAATTTAGCCTGGATGGAGAATATTGTGCCAAATGTTGTCAGAATAATTTTGTTGTTGAGTGATTCTTTATGGATATTACCAATGCCACTCCCTAGGGAGTAGTGTTTCTAAAATGTAATGAGAGTGGGCAGTGAACAAGGATCCACTTGCAAAGAGTATGTTGAGCATTTATGCATAGATGAGATTGACAATATCCGCATGGTAAACATTTGTACGTCTGCTATTGTGCAGCATCCAGTTGAGCTAGTGATTTTAGAGGCGTGAGTTAAGAGTGAGACTGTGAGTGCATTTTAGTTGAATGAGGTTATATAGATTTGTGGGATGATGGATGATAGGAGTGCTTGGCATCCAAGGTCCAGCCCAAGAATAGACAGGCTCCTTCCGCACAGGGAGAACAGAGAGAGTCAAACTCCTTCCCTCCACATCAGAACCCAATAATTTGAGTCCCTCAAGGATCATCCCTCAGCTCAGCCCTGTTCAACATTTACATGACACCACTAGGCAACGTCAACAGAGCTCTCTGCATCTCCATAATTATCTACGCCAATGACAACTAGCTCACCCTCTCAATGTCCGCTAAGTCTACCAAGACCAGATCCATCTTCACCAAATGCTTGATCTGCGTAGCAGAATGGTAGAAAAACAACTGCCTTACACTCAACTCGGACAAGAGGGAAGTGTTGATCTTCAGGAAAAAGAACTTCCACTGGAATACCACCTGGTGGACGTCAGAGCTCTGCGCAAAACCTATGCCCCTCACCAAGAAAGAGACCAGGGATTTATCTTAGAGGAAAAATTTACCATGGCCTCACAGGTGAACGCAGTCAGCTCCTTCTGCTTCTACATACTTTCCAACATTAGGAGAATCTTCGTATGTATCCCCAAGAGCACTAGGCATACTCTCACTCAAGCCCTAGTTACTAGCAGATTAGATGAAGACAATGCACTCTATGCTCAAATCTCCAACCACCATCCTCAACCTTGCACATCACACTCATATGATGCCACTCCTCAGAGAACTCCACTGGATGCCGACTCTCAAACGCTGTCAATTTAAACTCCACATGCATGCATACAGAGCACTACAGGGCATCCCAGGTGGCAAAAAACCTGGGAGTTAAGATTGATAATAATCTGACCCTGAGATCACATATTCTTGGCTTGACGGGCACCTGCTTTGGCATTCTCAAGATGCTCCGGAAGTTCCTACCTTTGCTCACAGAAGAGCATAGAAAGATCACTGTGCAAGCCTTAATTGGCTCCAGATTGGACTATGCGAACGTCCTCTATTTAGGTCTTCCGGACTATCTTGTTCAGCGGCTGCAGGTTGTGCAGAACTCTGCGGCCCGCGCCATCTTCGGCCTTCATAGGCGAGCGAGAGCATCCGGGCTGGTACAGTCGCTTCATTGGCTGCCCATCCAGAAGTGGATTATGTTTAAAGCGTTGACCCTGGCTCACAAAGCGCTTTTTGGCTCTGGAGCAAGGTATTTACAGCGCAGGCTCGTCTTTTATCGCCCGGCTCGATCTCTGCGGTCGGAATCTCAGTTTTTGGCCGTGGTCCCTCGAGTGAGGAAGGCCCGTACCGGGGGTCGCTCCTTTAGTTTGAGGGCCCCTCAGTTGTGGAACACCTTGCCTCTGGCCTTGCGGCGTACACCTAATCTGCTCCTGTTCAGGAAGAGCCTTAAGACCTGGCTTTTTAACCTTTAGTAGGTCTTTTTTTCCCTGTTTGTTTCCTGGTTTTATGGTGTTATGTTTTTTTACTGCCCAAGTAAAGCGCCGGGACGCTCCTATCGAGTAGCCGTGCGCTATAGAAATAAAATTTAACATAACATAACATAACATAGCACTGGACCAGCATACCTTAATAGCCTCCTTCACGTCCACCAACCCTCCAGACAGCTATGCTCTGCCTCACTTAATCTTGCATATATCCCCTGGTTCCGCAAAAGCAGAACGTGTGGCCTTGCTTTCTTTAGAGGTAGGTACCTTTGTCCAAATTGGGACTCTTGCTTCTAGTCAGGGAAAGTGGGATTGTGAGAAGTTGTCCTGGTATATGCTGTCCACTAATTAAAGTGGGTACCTTGCACCAGTCCAAACAACCCTATGGTGATTTAAGAGGTCAAAGATGACCGTAGGAAGCTATCCAAGTGGTAGCTGTAGAGAGCAGCCTTCCGGCTTAGTCTTGAAGGAATGTTTAGTACCTTGTTTTACCAGATGCAACCTTATAGTATTAGTTAAATGAAAGAACCCCACAGCAGTTATAAAAATATGTATTTATTAACATAACACTCTCTAGTACAACACAGTATCTCCTACACAGAGCTAATCACAGAGCACACAATACTTAAGCACATAAATGACAGTAAATAGCAGTTATACACAGTGGGCCCCAGTGGGGGACCAAATCACATACTAAATAAGTGGTATAAGAACCACAACTTGTGTTAAGACAGTGTTGAGAGGATGTGGAATTGCTGGGACCCCAGGGAACCACAAGGTGTGAGTAGATAGGGACCCCATGGAGGACGGGCGCAGTGTGGGAACACGACCACATGCTCTGTACAATTCTATGAGAAAGTTGTGGCTGAAGTTTTAGAGTTTAAGGACCCATCCAAGTGGCCTTCGAAGAAACCCTGTGGAAGACAGAAGGTTTGAGAGCCACCCCACCTGTGGATACCAAAGTACCCAAGTTACCTAGCCCATGGAAGTCGGGTGCATAGGTCTGAAGTGGCATCGCAATCCGCCTTCGAACCCAAAGGAGGACTTGGAAGAAGAGCTGCTGCTGGATGGAAAAAAAGTGTCAGTTGGGATCCAAAGGTGGATTCTTCTTGAGAAGAACCTGAAAACTGAGGGGACAGAGTCTGGGTCACTCAGAAGTGACCAGGGGCTTAATAGGCAAATGCCCACCGATGTCGGGTGCTTCAGGTGCATTGATGGAGTTCTTGACTCTGCAGCTACTGGGACCAGGAGATGTTGAGGACAACCAGGAACTGGATATGAGCTGTACCACAAAGGAACACCAACAAGCCTTGGCAGCGGCAACCCACGCAGAAGGTCAAGGATGTGTACGGTTCGGATCAGCAATATCCAGGAGCCTAACCAAACACAGGAGAGTAAGGCGAGCCTGGAGCAACAAGGGAAGCCCAAGAAAAGCAAAGTTGACCCTCAAAGGGACTCACAGGCTGGAGGCACAGGAGTCGTGAGAGGACCACGAGCGATTTCACCAAAGAACAACCCACGGAGCACTCTTTGTGAGGAGGCCGGAGTTCTTGGTAGGAAATGGTGCCAGCGGTTGGAGCTACTTGGTGCCCAATGTACTTGTTCAGGAAATGCCAACAAACATATGCACGTGCAAATGTATTCTGTGCACAGGAGTTCGGGTCTTGCATCCCCCACACAGGATTCTGACCTCAGACTTGGTAAGAGGGCAGTCTGTAGGAGCTCAGGGTCAGCAGATCAGACAGCAGAGTTGTGGTGCCTGCGGATGCAGAGGAGTGACTCCTTCACTCAAAGGGAGATATCTTTGGTTGTCCTTGATCTTCCACAGGTCCTGCACAGATCATTTATGGTGCACAGGCACAGACGATGCTTCAGACTGAGAGGGAGACGAAGTCGGGCCCAAAGGAAGTCCAGCAAAGTTCAGAGTGTATAGACGGTCGAAGTTTAGTGGTTTATGGTTCAGAAGCTTGTCCATGTCGAATCTAGGGTCCTACAGTCAGGTAAGCCATTAAGTACACATGTAAGAAGGTTGACACGATTATGGGGACCCTCCCAGGGGAGGGTCTGGACAGTGGAATGGTTACTCCCATGTCCTTTGCCCAGTTTCATGCCAGAGCAGGCGCCAATGGCCCCCAAGACTGGTTTGAACTGGACTATGCACAGGGACACCCGATGTGCCCCTCATGCAGACTTTCGGTCCCTGGCAAGCGCACCCAGCTAGCCCTAATACACTAAATCCTGTCTGGGAGGTGGTCACACCTCCCTGTGACAGGATGCCTATTGTTCTACCATCCCCTGCTCAAGCCTGGCCCAGCAGCAGGAGGGCAGAAATGTGTCTCTGGTCAGCAGCAACCATTTTGTGCTGTCCGGGACTAGAAGTCTGGTACTGGGAACACTAGAAACCCCACAAAGCTTGTTTCTGAGGGGTGGTATCATACCTCCCACACTGGTTACCCGGTGTGGGGATATGATTCCAACATGTTTGATAGCAACCACGATAGGGTTAGTTTCAGCCGTTTTCGAGTTGGTCATCACACAATCACATAATGCCATTCTATATGTCGTAAAATGGCTGCCTCACTGACAACCCGGGAGAATGGACTCCGTAGGCTGCAAGGGTGTTCTGCTCATGCAGTGGCACCCTCTCACTTAGAACCAATCACCCTACCCTCAGGATTTTAAAGGCCTGCTTAAGGGGTGACTTATAGGTTCTAAGTGCAGTGACTCTCAGATATAGTAAACCTATATCTTAAGTATGTGGTTCATGCACCAACTTACAAAGGCTGCAATGGCATGCCTGTAGGTTCCATTTTGCATGGCCTCTCATGGGTTGCATAATACATGCTTCAGCCCATAGAAGGTCTCTGGGGTACCTATGCCCTGTGTACCTGGGTTCCATATACTAGGGACTGACAAGGGTACCCCAGTATCCAATCTCTAGTGTACCAAAGTACATAGCAACAGTTTAAGGAGAAAGCAGATAGACTGGGGTCCTGATTTGCAGGATCCCAGTCAGACTAGTCAAAACAGTATTACATTTAGCAAAAGTGGGGGTAACCATAAGAAGCAGATACTACTTTCCTACAGGGATACACACTTTAGATAACCCCTGCTCACCCCCTGGGTAGATTGGCAAGAGCAGACAGACTTATAACAAAGGCAATGTGTAAAGTAGAAGTGATGCGTCAAATCCAGTCTGTAGAGGGAAGTAATGCGTAGATTCTGAGACAGTTCTGGTCTGCGGGTGATGTATGAGGAAAACTTGCCACACAGGTACGATGAGTAGAAATCCAGGATGCGTTGGCGATCGATGCGGCGGCGTTAAGCGGCGCTGCGTTGGTTTCTTCAGCCGCGATCCCTCGATGCGTCGGTTCACAAAAATCCACAATTTTTGGACATAAGGTGTAGTGAACAGGAAAATGCTCTGAAATTGTTTGGATGCACATACTGGCAGTATTTGTTTAAGGACTGTTAGAAATGGGTTCTCTAATTGGCAGTGGTAAACACTCTGTCCAAGTAGGTACCACCACTTCCAGGCAGGATTAAGTCCTCAAACCCACAAGACCACCGTCTGGGATGCTTTGCGCATAGCAAACAGGCTTAACTTCAAGAGGCAAGGTGTAAATTAATTGTGTAACACGCTCACATAGCTATGCCCTGAAACGCCATAAAGAGACTCCACACAGTGGTATGAAAATAAAGGCTCTTTATATAAGATTATAATAACTAAAAATGACAAGTATTTACTCAGTAGGGTTCAAAATATCCATGTTTGAGAGATTACTGGCCAATCAATAGTTACAAGATTGGCGCTCCTTCTAGGAGCATTACTGTAAAGGCTTGAGTCATTAACAATTATCCCTGAGTGGCCCACGCATGGGAACCCTGTTGCTGTTTTGCGTTCGCGCTGGCAGCCCATGCAGTTTTGAGGGAGCGATAGGAGTCACGCTGCCCAGCACAGCCGGGAATTGTGGCAAAGAAGAGGAAGTGACTGCCCACCACGCAGAAGAGAAATCCAAGAAGCACCTGTGGCAGAGCGACCAAGTGCTGTTCCCTTGTGTTGCGAGTGAGAGGGGATGTGCACTTAGTCTGCTGGCTTTAGTGTTTCAAGTCCGAAGTAGAGGGCCAGTTCCCCGAAGCACCCGCTCCTCCAAGGTGATGTCGGTGTCTGTCTCCGAGCACGGGGCAGAAGCACAAGTCCTTTGAGTGCGTGCTCCTTGGTGGCACCAGTTAGGAGGCCCACGCCCAGACCGGTGGCTGGAGGGTGATGCCTGATTGTCCTGAGGTCTCGTAGGGGAACAGGGAAACAAGTCGACAAGTCCTGAGGGTCACTCAGGAGTCTCCTTAGCTTCTTCTTTGCATGGCCAAGGTCAGCAGGTAACAGGACAACTCAGCAGGTTCCTGGAAACAGTCAGTCACAGCAGAGTGGCAATCCTCCTGGGGCAGCAGCCTTGACTCCAGCAGAGTTTCTTGTGCATTCAGTAGTGTACCAAAGATGTGGGGCCAGGGCCCTATTTTTATACCCTGGTGCCTAGCTACTAGAAGGGGGCAGAAGCTTCTGGAGAGGTCTTTAAAGTCCTGTTGGGTTCCCTGCCTCACCTGACCTGCATGCGGTGAAAAAGCAGGGTGGTTAAGCCTATTGTGGGGTGGCAGAGCCGAGCCTATTCAGATGTACATGCGAATCACCACTCCCTCCTCTCAGACCAGGAAGGCCATAAGTATGTAGATGTGGGCAGCCCTTCCTGTATTTAGGGGAGTCTTGTGTGTATGCAAGTGTGAGGCTGCAACCCTGGGCTAGATGTGGATTGGGGCAGGCTGCAGGTACACAGAGCTGGGTGAATGACAGTGAAATTTCCACTTTCTAAAAGTGGCATTTCTGAAACAGTAACAGCAAAATCCAATACACCACTAGAGAGGATTCCTCACTACCATTACAACCATACCAAACATGACATGTCCACTCCTTACAATTCAGGAGTTATCACTTAAAGGGGTATAAGGGAATTCCCAATGCTGGCCTATGGAAGGGGTAGGCCACATTGTAATGCCAGAGGTTTGAGGCAGGTATGCCAATGTCACCATGTTTTTAGGGGAGAGCACCTGCACCTTAGCACTGGTAAAGTGCCTGAAATCCTAAGTCCAACAAAATGATATAGTCCAAAGTGGGAGGCGAGAGGGCAAACCGCTGGGGTGGGGGGGTCCACCCTATGGCTGATAGGTTTAACAAGGACCTTATATTTATGCAGCTGCCATCTGGATGGATTGGTCCAGGGTGGAGAATATAGCAATACAAGATCGCAGTAGCAAATATCAGTTCCAGAAATGATTGGAATTCCGCAGTGAGATACAATTATATTGTATTATGATAGTTCTGAAGAATTACAGTATGGAGATGATCATGACATGGAAACTTTGCTGTGGACACCCAGCATGTTGGGTTTATGTCCTTGATAATAATTAGAGCATTTGACTGCCCTCTTGCATCTAGGTTGTGATAAGTAAATAACCCAAAAACTATGGGCTTGATTTAGCATTTGGTGGATGGGAATGGTGTCCATCAGGATGGCTGAGTATATTACCTCTGCAATCAAGACAGTACTCCGCCTACCATATTTAGAGAAGATCTGTCGTCATCTCTGTAAATTGAAGAGAACTGCCATCACTGTGATTCCTTTCAATGTACCACCATTTTGGTGGGCAGCTGCCATCCACCAAACTTTAGAATTCTTTTTCTGAAAAAACAAAAATGAACGACACCATTCTCTAGAAGTTTTCTCTCAGGACGTGGTGGGCATTATTGTTTTTTCTATCCCTCTTTGCCATTTTAGTTTCCTGGCAGTGATGCACAGAGAAGAAAGGTATTACACTGTCAACACTAAATAGGGAGAATGGGGTAACTACATCCTGCTGAAATTACCAACAGTGGATTTACCATTAACTTTGTGAGGCAGAGGTAACACGAATTACAATTGGGACTTTGATGTCCCATTAGAAATTAGGAACTACCTAGGGAAATCCTAGATACAAGTCCACCAGAAATGTATTTGTCCTTAGAGTGTCACCAGGACTCAATTTCCAATTAAAAAATATGTAAACTTACCTCATTCCTTGTAATTGTGGTGGGGCTGCCGACTCTTGCTACCAGCCCTGTTGGCACTACGAGGGACCTTGTAATGTAGTTCTTGGTGTGAATCATTCTATCCTGCTGTGAATCAAAACTGATAAATAAGTCACACCAATTTTTCAGTAGGCTGCATGTTATTCATTGAGCTATCTTAGGAGGATATGAAGTCAACATAGGAGTGTGGTTTTATGTTGCATAATATAACATGCATAAAAGAACCCAAATGTTTCTAAACTAACTTAGGAAACTTGTATAATATTTTCCAATCTCGAAGAGGGTGAACTGCTGTATGCTTTGAATCCTCATCCTTTACTTTCCAGTCTATCTGGCCTTGTATTTATTTCTGTTGTGTCTGAGGGGTGGCCCATCATTTGTAATTTAGTTAGCTGCAGTGTTTAAATGTATTTTTCATATACACCCTACACAATAAACTATCATTTTGCGCTGTTCTCTCAGTGTGGATGTGCTAGGTCTGGTGTCTCAGTGGACTAATGCACCCACTACAGGGATCTGTGTTTGCTCCCGTGGTCACAGGTTTCAATCCCCGCAAATCTGTTCATTCTTTCATCCTTCTGAGGCTGCTAAAAGGAACAACTGAGTTGGGTAACAAAACTCAACTGCAATTTGTTCGTAGTGCCACGAGACTTCCTCAGGAGTGAACGTGTGCTCCCTTATGTGTGTCTGTATTGCTGCTCGAGTGTTGTGCGTTCCTGTCTGTAGATTTCCTACGAGTTCTTATGATGTTGTGAGACGTTTGCATACTTTATTGTCAGCCTGTCTGTCTACGCAAACCCTACAATAAAGCCTTACCTCTTGACTTTAAACTGCTTCTTCTACAACATGCACAATAAAAGCAGATTTTCAATAATATTTTCTAGATTTGAAAGTTCTTAAGACAAATAATGTATTATGTTACAGAGTTTCATCTTGTCACCGTGACTCTCTTAAAAGGGGACACGCTGTTAATCACAGCTTTAATCCATTCGTCATATTTCCTATTTTTAGATTTCAGTTACTGAGCCTTTTTCTAACTTTTTGGACTTAGTAATGTTCTTGAATGGTGTAGTCAGTGACGCTTTCCTTTCCCGTCATCAATTCACCTTTCTACCAACAAAAACCTGCTCTGTGCGAAGTGACTTGGCAATTCTGTTTTAACTGGCATTCACTTTATAAAAATTCCCACATTTCTCGTTTACTCTGGTTTCTAGGCTCCTGTTTGCTTAGGACTAGTTATGCAAGCTTGACACCTTCATAATTGCCATGTGTGAAAGTCACAGCTTAAGCCAAGAGCCATGTAACATCTTGTTGACTCTTTTACGAATATTTCATAGGGACAGTAGAAGTGTATTTCATAAAGATTTGACATCAATCTGCAGGATTGCAGTGGTCCTTGTGTTTTTTTATTTATTTGACTATGGCTACAAAGGGCAAAATAATGGCAGAAATGAAGAGGCCAAGCTATCATCATATAGTGACCAACATCAGTGGTTAAATGAATTTCTATAGGGTATTTCCTTGATGTTATCTCTGAGAGGATGCTGTATGCAGAATCATAGAAGTTATATTTGAATTATGTCGAGGAAGTTGATGATGACAAAGCAGGATTACGTAGCATTTATCCGATTCTGGAATAACATTACTATTCAATCAGCCTTAGGGGCAGATTTCCAATAACTAGCGCATCCCTGCATATCAGCAGGGAGGAGACAGTTATTGTGCGTCAGGGCTCCGCTACCATGGATGCGCCGCATTTACAATGCGATGGGGCAAAAAGCGGCCAGATGCGTGACGCATCTGTGCCGTAAAGTCGGCTCATTGCTGGAGTTGTGTCGCAAGCGCGACGCAGCTCCAGCAAGGCTCCGGGGGGGCCCTATCTGTACAATATTGCGTCAATCCTTACGCCTGCTTCAAGCAGGCACAGGGTTTTGATGCAGCATGGGCTTAAAAGTGACTGAGTGAAATCTTGTAGATTTCACTCAGCCACTTTTAGGAGGCGTTCCTGCGCCGGAATGGCCCCCCTGCGCTGGAGCGCCTACTTCTGGCGCAGGGCTTTACAACGTGACGCATCTCACAGATGCGTCACGTTGTAAATACCCCGCACCATGGTGCCTCTTTTGCGCCGCCGCTGCATCACAAAAGTGACGCAACAGCGGGGTAAAAGAGGCGCAAGGGGCTTGTAAATCTGCCCCATAGTTTCTAACCAGGGGCAACACATGCAAGGGTCGAACCACAAAATGTCCGAGGTGATTCAAAACCAACCAGAAAAGATTCACCTTAGAAATTCGGAATCGGGGCCAACGTGAACATGCACTCACAAGACTTTAAACATTCCGGAAAGAGCCATGTAAAATGAGCAAAAAAGAAAGACAACACATAATCGGGTTTAAAATTAAAAGAACAAAAACAGACCACTGCAGTCCTACGATTGAAGTCATATCTTTATAAAATCATGTCTACGTTACCTATGAAATTTCTGTAAAGAAGCATTAATATGTTATGTGGCTTTTGGCTTCAGCTGTGACTTCTTCACAGGAATCGTGTGTGTCTGAGTCATTTTTAAAAGAATATTATTTCCTTTTGTAAATCTGGAAATAGGTACTGGTAGGTTTTTTTCTCTGTTGTAGAGAACCAATTACATGAACAATTCACACCCACTAACAACAATAGCAACACACTCCTGCAACAAAAGAAAATAAGAGTAGCCCCTGCAAAATGTTAGCACTGTTGAAAACAAGTGAGATAACAATCCAGAAATAACATTCAGCAATTGAGATATACTGCAAAATAGATGCAGAAAATGAGGGACAGACTGACAATATGCCCAACATGCCTCAAGGGCAGCATTAGCTCCAACTGCAGACAATGTTGCTGCAAACACAACATACAGTTGGAGGTGACAGTGAAAGGTTCTTGAATGCTGAAACGTCATTCTTATTGATGAAACTCGTCAGCCAGCACCACAGAGAGTTCAAACAGTAATAAGAGTGTAACATTCATCCAACAATATTTTTAATGGTTTGTATTTAAAAAAATATATTTTTAAGGCTATATCAAATTATTTGGGTGTAGTAAATGGGATCTCCCTTATACATGCTCTTTCCTCAGTGATTGTTAAATTGGATTTTTAGTGGTAGATCACCCCCTCAAATGAATGCAGTTTCCTCAATGTTTGTTAGACTGCAGTTAGGATAGTAAATCTGCCTCTTACAGCAATATATTCACTTTACTAAATGTTTTTTACTCTGGAGTTCGAATAGTAATTGTGCCCTCCATTCAACATATTATAGTTCCCCAATGTTTTATTATACTGGTTAGAATAGTATATTTGATGTCATAATGTATGATAGTAAATCTGATTCCCCCAAGATTATTTTTCTCAATGCTTGTAGAGTTGTTCGCATAATAGAGTATTTAAATGGTTTCCTTTTTTTAATGTTTTTGGATTGGAATTTGGTTACTATTAGTCCTTTCAATATGTTTATATTTATTTTGACTTCATTTCAATAAAAATGATATATTTCTGAAGTTATTGAACTCTTTTTTAATTGTGCTTTGATTTTTAAAATAGTGTTTGCGTTTTAGTCTTCGTCATATATTAGTTTTAGTAACTTGTTTAAATTAACAATATTTATATATCTTTATATTGTTTTCAGTTCATAATATATAGTAAAAATTATGAATATTCACTTTTTATAATTGTGTTTATGTTATACACATGTTTTAATTCATAATAAAATTTGGCAAATTAGTTATATAATTTTTTTAAAGTTATTTTAGAGTTACATTTATTTGTAAGAACGTTTTTAAGTTATTAATGTTATCATGTTTTTCTATATCATATATGTTTTTATAAATGTATTATTCTTAAAATGTATGTATTTTTTTAAGTTACAATAATGTTAAATACATTTTTTATGATTTACCTATGCAATGTTGAATATTTACGTTCACAATATTTTTGTATTCTAAGAGTGTTGTACTTTATTTTACAAGTATGCAAAGTCAATATTTTAGTTCTCAATATTTTTAGGCTATTCTTTTGTATCAAGCTAAACAATGTGGTCGAACCCACTGAAAAAAGGGGGAGAAACTTTATACAACCTCACTGTTGTGGTAAGCTGTCTCTGGGACCCATTAGGTCTTCTTAAAAGACCCCTCACTCACCAACCTAGTTTGTGTCATGCTTCATCATTGGGGTCCCAGACGGGTGGCCGAATGTCCCCCGGTTGTGCTACGACGACTGATTACAGCGGAGCGGGTGTTGTGTGTAATGTGATGGGTGTGGGTTAAAAAATATCTCTGGGAATCCTTGTGTGATAAGTTTATTAATGACGGCCCAGGATATCGTTTAAAAACAAGAGTGGCAACTAGTGGAGGGATTTTCTTCTAGTTGCAAGTAAAGGTTATTCTTTTGTATCAACATATTTTCGGGATTGGCATTCTGACATACAGCTGTAAGATCAGAGAGACAGTTGAAATCAGGCAGGGCGGAATCCTAAACAGTAATTACGCTCCAACTGACTCGTAATCAAGGCAAGTGAGTGAAAGGAGTAATGATGGCTATGATTGACTAGATCCCAGTAATAAAGACCAACAGAGTCACACACTTCGGTAATGTTGGACCTATTTGTTGTTGGATGGTGCTGAGCTTAAGTGACTATAGTATACACTGAATGTAAAATGTCCACTGAAAAAGGTTCAAAATGATTAGGGTTATGTACAAGTGTACTGTTACAGCAGTCATAAGTTTACTGTGCATGTGCACACAATGGCTAGAGTTGACAGAGTTACAAAACAAAAACATGCCATAGCCATGGATTTAAGGATAAGGGCCTATTTATGACTTTGGTGGTGTGGGAGCGGGCTGCCATGCTGCCGCCCTGCTCCCAAATCGCCAAAGCCAAAACAGACAACCCGCCAGATTACAACTTTTTAAGTCGCTCACGTGCAACAATGGGAACAGCAAAGCATGGCCATCCTTTTGTAGAATGGGACTGCCCGCCATTGGTGCGGGGGTCCCGTGGGTGACATTAGGATGCGCCCACCACACTGGTGGGCGCATCCTGTGTTCTTGACTTTGCGGCGGGCGGTGCTCTCATCACCGCCCACCGCAATGCCAAAAAGACACGTCGTGCAGTTCCATGCACAACGTGGTAGGCACCGCGCACTGCCTGCCATGTTGTACATGGAACTGCAATGGTACCCCCCTGTATCCCCCATGTGCACACCCAAGCCCCCAGAATCCCTTGGGGCCCGCTACGGGCACCCAATGGTGAGAACCACCTGCCTTTCCATGGTTGCGTTGCTGCCACTCGCATGCATCATAATATGGATGGCGGTGTCTATCAGACACCGCCACCATATTAACAGCTTTTCCACCCGGTAGGCAATCAGGCGGATTGCATACCAGCGGAAAAACGGCGGACGGTCTTTCCGTTTGCCGGGGTCCCTTCCGCCATAGTGATATGGCGGTGGGGAATTGGCATGCGGGCGGGCACAAATGTCGGGCGGATCACCACCGCCATGCAGGCGGTGACGATCCACCCGACATGCTAATGGGTCCCCACGTTCCTGCAATGACCAAAATGTGCAATGTTATGCATTTTGTTCCGTGCAGGAACATAGGGGTGCATGCAGACAGGGGGCCATGCACACAGGTTTGCATGCAAACATGCAAACAGGCTTGCTTCCTCAGAGCCACACTTTTAATGGTGGTTGCACCGCCATGAAAATTGTGGTGGTGAGGAAACTCGTAAAAAGCTTGGCAGGGCTGTAGCAGCCCTGGCAAACACATTATGGCCTCAAAACTGCAGCACCACCGCCAGGGATCTGTAATCCCTGGAAGCTGCAGTGATCCCAGGGCGGCTACAGCCCTGATCATAATAGAGCAGTCGGAAATATTATCACATAGCATGGGCCCAAAAGAACTTACAGTATTGTCTAAAATAGGTCCGGGAGGGCATAATCCATTTCATATTTCCAGGATAGCCACTGACTAAGTGAATACCTCCCATTTAAATTGATCATGTGTAGACATTACCATGTGGATATCCTGAAAATATGCCATGGATCCAGCTCTCCAGGACATATGTTTGACACTGATAGCACCCACTGATGTAGGGAAAGAACTGCCTTCTCGCAGACCTATGATGGAGACTTGATATATGTTAAAAAACAGTGCATACACAGAACAAAAAACAAATTAGTACCCCTTTCCTCTACCGGCCAAAGTCTTGATAAGATGCCTTTTCTCTGGCGCCACTTCATGTTTTATCAAAACCTGCTGTGCAGCATGAGTTAGGCGACGCAGCAGGGCAGGGGAGGCTTTAAGCAAGTAACATTTTGTTCACTGTGTAATATAAATGAGGGAGGACCGGTGGAAATGTGAACATACAATCTCGCCCGATCCTTTCAAAAACAGGACCATGTAGTTAGAGTAGTAAAAAGTGCCAAGCAGCTGGGGAAGACCTAGATAAAACCAGGACTGTCCAAGGAAATTGAATAAGCATAATAAGCTTAAGCAAATGTTCATGTTTAGAGACTCTGAGCCTGATTATGGTCAGTGCACTGTTGGAAGTGTTAATTAACCCCTTCGACGCTCATGACGAGCTGGGCTCGTCATGAGGTAGCCTCCTCGCACGCTCATGACGAGCCCAGCTCGTCATGTAAAGTGCGAATCCGCAAAATCCAGCGTACGGGGGGAAATCATGCCGCACGCATGCGGTTAACACACCCAATGAATACCCAACACGGAGTTGGTTACATTTATAGGAATAATTATCGCCTATTGTGACTTTTGGGGGAATAGCAGAAGGATTGTGGTGCTGCACCAAAATCCGAAAGGGACTCTGTAAAACTGAGGGGCATATTCACAAGGAGCTATCGCTGAATTAGCGGCACTTTTGCGCAACCAAAGTCGAGATAAATTTGCCACTCCATTCACAAGCTGGTGCTAACAGGCCCCAGCATCAATTTACCCACGACAGCAGCCGCAAAAACATTGTAACAGAGGACCCCCTCAAATATTGCTAATGAGATGCAGAGTAGGCGTTCCCATGCTAAAAGCCACGACAACACCATACCACAACATTCACAATGACAGACAGAATTGCGAAAAAAATACAAAACATGCAATAAGCCGCATTAGCTGCAGGAAATTTACACCTGCTCTGACCTGGTGTAAAGTCAGGCCACAGTCTGCACCAGAAAAGGTGGCACACCCACAGACACACCTGAAGACAAACAGATGCCATGGAGCAACTGAACATGCAGCACGGACACCCAAGAGGGCCATAACACCCACCGACCCCCCAAGGCCCACCCCCAAACCCAGACCAAGAACCTGCACATCAACACCACGAATAGCAAAACAAATATGTTGCCTGAGGTCTCACAAGCAGGAAAATCAACATCCATGTGTGGCCATAAAATGGAGAATCAGTCATACAGCAATGCAATCACCAACACAAAACACCATACAAACAAACGACTAAACAACCATTCGAATGAGTCCTAGCGGGTCCTCACTGGAAAATCCGCAGGACCAGGCCTGGAAGACTAAATCCAAGAAAAGAAGGTGCGCCATGCACCCAACAAAGGAAAGAGAGGGAGCGAGCGAGGGAGAGAAACGGAGTGAGATTGCACAAGCAGCGCAAGGCCTTGCAGGGCACCTGGCTCCACATGCCAACATGTGTGTGTGTATCACCATCCGTCCACCATGAGCCCAAGGCTGTATCCCAATCTCAGCGCCAAAGCCACATCAAATTCCGAAAACGCAAGTAGTAGTCAGACAAAAAACAGGGATGAAAGCTCCATTGTTCCAATGTAGAAAGCTGGAGGACTTCTGCACCTCTGACCTTGTATGTATGTATGTATTGCGACTTATATAGCGCACGTATCACCCGAAGGCATTAAGGCGCTTGCCTTGGGAACCCGTCCTGGCTTTTCCCTGTGAGATAACCCCTACTGGGTATCCCCAGGGTGAAAGCCAGGCATCCCGCAGCGGGTGGGCCGCCGTAGTGGAGATTAAGCAACTATTGCCCAGAGTTGCAGCGTGGGACCCCAAGATTAGAATAGGCACCGAGGCGAGAATTATCGAGTCCGTGGACATTTTTGGGTTCAGGACCCTGCCGCGTCGGGAATTGAACCCTGGTCCCAGGCCAGACCTCTGCATCAGGGTCTGCCGCTCTAATCAGTGAGCCACACTTCTCCTTGGTCCAGAACGTGCCTGAAACACCCTGAGAGAGATGCCATGGCAGATGTGGACAACTCCCACACCACGCATTGTGCAAATGAACTATCTGACTTATCCACACCCCACACACAGAAGCCCCTGCCGTATGGGATGCCCTTGACACTCACGGAAACAGCAACCCATTCAGCCCAACGTTGCACACACATTTGGATCATTGGCCAGAGCTGTGGCATATCCTTCACACAACTGCCGCAGTTCAGAAGAGTGCCGGTTCCACAAGACGCACAAAGGCAATGGCAGGCCATATCGGGCACATGCACATCCCCCATCACATGGAACACTACCATGCACATATGCTGCATTTACTGGGTGCAGTGCCACTGGCAGTGCTGCGGATCAGTTACCCGCTCAGCTTCCGCATTGCCTACGTCACCTGCATCCAGCCCTGGTTCCACTGCTGAACATGCACATTCAAGTGTCCCATGGAAGTTTGCCTATCCAACACAACCGTAGATGAATTGGACTATGACATGTGTCTGCGCCCCCGTTGGATCACGAACAGGAGTGTAACCGAGACAGCCATGCATGGGATGTCTTGACATACTGCGTATGTATTGGCAGATGGGCATGGGAGATTGCACAATTCCTCGTGTGCAGTGACCACATAGAGGCGCTCCCCTATTGGGCTGTGTTGCGGATAGGTGAAACGGCGTAGGCTGAGCAGACCTGCCCGGACCAGTTATTGGATTGGCTCACCCTGGTGTTCCTTGAACACGACAACAACGTACTATTGGAACACATTGCGTATGAAGCTACACGGGCATTCATGGACAAGTAACTCCGTACCTGCAGCCACATCCAACTGTTACTCACAGCACAGGTCCCAACAACTTGAAGCATCGTGGGGATTGCTCACATACACTACTACAAAAATGGGCACGTCTGCCATCGTCCGGACTCTGGATGCATGTGCGTGGAAAAACGCTTGTGTACATACACCTGTGCAAGGTGATGCAGGTCCATGCTCGGAGCATCACAGCGTCATTTTGCCATGTTGCCAATTCGGACACACTGCTGAGGGAGAGTACACACACGGCAATCTAGCACGACATGTGAACCTGTCGGACCTTTTCACCTGATCACTGTCAGCAGAGCAGACAATCGGCGCACTCTTGTGGCAGAGAACTATTTAGATACCATGGGCAGCGAGCCATGCCCCCTCACACGGGACAATGGGCAGACGCCAAACAACACCTGACTCATCCATCAAGGCAAGGTGGGCTCGAAGCGTTGCCATCCGTGATGATTTTCGGAAGCATTGCCATCCATGATGATTTTCGTCCATTGTTGCAACAACAAGGTATGAACCTCAACATGTACCCATGCTGCATGAAAGGGTCTTAATCATGTCCCTGCCTATTGTGGCCATTGCCTCGTCCGTACTGACATGCACATGCCAATAAAGTCTATGTCACTCCACTGGTGTCTAACTGTGAGGTGTGTTGATTATATTGTGCACTCGAATGCCACAATGAGCATCGTCCCTTCACAGGGAGGGACTGGCTGACGCATGTGCAATGGTGGAGTGTCCCTTTTGCAAGTTCAACGTCTGTGAGCCAGACATTGATTTGGGATAGGTGCTGGCCGACATGTGCACTAACGTGACTTCAGCAATGTGAGTATGGTGTGCAACCTCTGACCATGTGGAGCAATGTCATACATCTTAACAGAATGTGTCCACACAGATGTGTGTAAGTGGATATGCGACGTGCTGTCTGTTGTCACATGTGATGTAAGCCACAACTCCTGGCCTGATACCGATTTGGTTAGTCCTACCCACAATCCTATTCAACACATGGACGTGTGCCTAGTTTGGGGGTCGTGAGATTATTGCTGATGTGCAATGGGAACACAGCTAGTACTCACCTTCACAGTCAACCAATTTGACAAGTGTCTTAGGGATACACATGCGCATAGATATAAGTTACCATGGTGTACCATTGTGTGCAATCATTGTCCCTACATCCAGCCATACTTCCATATGTGAGTGAACACAGTAATTACACATCTGTGTGATTTAGAATGTTTTATTCACATTCAGGTGAGTGACGGAGCTGGTGCTGTATATGGCCATCTAAGCCCACATCACATGGAAGCCCAGTGGTGGGCCAAACACAGTCCTTTGGGGATTAAGAAGTGATTAGGAAGTGGGAGAGTGCAGTCCGCAGCAGGATTGCTGTGTAATTGGCCAGCAGTGATGAAATGGCAGTCCGTGTCAGGGTCCGGGTGCATGTTGCAGAGTGTTCCGGGGGTCAGTATGAGGTGTTTCCCAGGGCATGATGCACAGCTCATAACCAGGCAGGGACCGGGCATGTGGCAGTGATGGATGCTACTGCCTCCTTCCTCACAAAGTAATTCCCATCCCCTTCTTACTCCCCTGATACGGGTTCTGTGTCTGGTGTATCTGGTGTGTGAGGTGGGGTGATGGCTACATCACTGTGTGCCACTGACACAACAGACTGTGAAGGTGATGGTGCAGCATCACTGTGTGCTGGGAAACAACCTTTACAATGCAACTTTTACAACGCACTACCATTACAACGAAACTTTTACAATGCAAGATCCATTACAACGCATGTCATTACAACGCAACCATTACAACGCATGACTCTACAACGTATACCATTACAATGCATACCATCACAATGCATAGTACCCTTACACTATCCAACACTTACCTTACTGTTGCACCCCCTGGAGTTAGATTAGTCATTTTTACCCCTACACTATCCAACACTTACTCTACTGTTGCACCCCCTGGAGTTAGAATAGTAATTTTTACCCCTATACTACCCAATACTTACCAAACATGCGTTGTAATGGTATGCGTTGTAATGGAATGCGTTGTAATGGTAGTTACAGGAAATTCGTTGTAATGGCATGTGTTGTAATGGAATGCATTGTAATGGATGTTGCGTTGTAAAGGCATGCGTTGTAAAAGTATGCGTTGTAATGTCATACATCCCTGTGTGCCATGGACATATCAGGGCTTGGAGCTGTATGTGTCGATGTTCCTGCTGCAGTCATCTGGGACTGGCTCAGTAACAGCAATCACAAGATGAAGTACTGCAGGGCATTGAGGTTCCCAGTTACTACTTGCTGGTGTCCAGACGTGGCAGACAGACTTCCAGCTTGCATCTGCTCCATGGCCTCCATTGATCTCTGCATCTGTGCCAACTCTGTGCTCTGATCACTGGTGCCTGTCTGACCACACAGTTCTTGTATTAGATTCATTGCCCCAGCAAGGTCAGCCAAGGTCTGTGGTGGAGCATGGTGCGTACAGGGGGTGTCCTATAGAGACTGTACGAGGTCCATGATGGGACTCAGACACCCACGTATGGCATCGGGTTTTCCTGCCACCAGTTCCAAGACCACCCGCAGCAGGTCATGCAACTCCACCTGGCAATGCCACATACGTTGTTGGAACTCCATGAATTGGTTGGGGGGGTGCTGGGAGGCAGCCGTGGTGATGTGTGTTTCTTGCTGTGTGGTCTATGCAGGTGGTGGGCTCGCCTCAGGGCAGCTAGCCTGCCTTGCTTTTGAGGATGGGGTGCAGAGGCTATCTATGATCCGCTGGAGGGTGTCGGTGAAGATGACCAGGAGGTCCTCTTCATCGTCATTGAAGTATTTTCTGTCCCTCTGCAATGTGAAAGGGGAGATGTAGGTTAACAGAGTTGTACATGTATGTTGGAGATTTGCAGATGTTTACGTTCAGACTGCATGCCAATGTACATTGTGACTGTTTTGGTGTAGCTGGCTATTTGATGGTAGTCAGTGTGTTTTTCAACTACATGACGGATGTGTGGTAGTACCCGTGCCTGATATGAGTGGACAGTTACTATGCACGTATGGGACCTGTTGTGAGTCGTGTCCTATGGTGCTGGTGTTGCACTTTGTGCCTCATTGCCATCATTGCTGATGTTCTGTGATTGCTATGTGTGTGCTGCATTGTGGGGGAGTTGCCACTGCAGCTCTGATTTCGTGTAGCCTTCTCCCTTTGAGGCGGAGTGCCTTTGAATTGTGTGCTTATCGGAGCCTGTTTTGTTTTTGACTTGGGTCATATGTGTTCTCTGACAGATTTTGTTGCCTGGTGCATTGTTCGTCTGCTGTGTGTATTGTACGGCATGGGTTGTGTGTGCACGTGGACATGTTGGAGTGTGACCTGCTCCTTTAGGGATGTGATCCGCACTGGGCTACCTCCATGTTGATCCGTGGGTCACCTCATTTTTTGGGCTGCTGCCTTGCTATTGGGCATGCAGTGTTACTTGCATAATCAGTATGGGTCACAGAGCCGCTGCTTTGCTGGATTCAGCACATGTACATGGGTTGGTTATGTTATTGGTGGTCTGGAGGGAGCCCTTTTGTACAAATTGTGGACAGAGGCCTACTTGGCGTTTCTATGTGTGCTGCAGTGTTCCAAGGCTCTCAGTGACATGATCCAGGGTCATTGTGGGTGTGCAGTGTGCTACACATAATTGTGCATGTGTGCCATTTTGCCCATCTCCCCCCGCCCACCCAGGCCCTGGTCGTCACTCTCCCTGTTGCTGTTGGGTCAGGTCATATCGTGCTGTGTCCAGGCCCCCAATTCCTGCCACCGACTCCACACTGCTGACTGTATCTACCATTTCCTCCAGCTCATCCATCTCCTCCTGTGTCGCAGGACTCCCACCTCCAGTCACCTTTGCTGCCTTCCTGTTGGCGGAGAGCTTCTCCTTGGTTTGGTTGTGTACTTCATGCCAGCGCCTCTTGACCTCCTCCAGTGACCTCCTCGCCACTCCGACTGCATTGACGTTGTTGACGATGGCTTGCCATATTTCCATTTGGGTTTCCAGTGCCGCAGTTTAGGTGTCGGACAGTTGTTGGTAGTGTCATATGACCTCCGTGACGATGATCCGGTCTTCCTGCGGACTGAACCCCATCTTCCTCTTCCTCTTGTCCTTGTCCTCCCCGAAAACGGGGTTCAATGCTAGTCCTCCATGGGGCTTGTGGGGTTCGGCTTGTCCTCTGCACTCGGTCCGGGTGCATCCATGGTGCTACGCAGTTTGAAATGTATTTTTTTCTTTTATAGTACATTTTCCCACCAGACTCATGGGATTTGCAGGCCTGTGGCTGGTTTTCTCTGATTTTTGTCCCGCGATTGGCCTCATTGCATGTTTTTTTGTGTTCGAGTTTCGCATTTTTGCAGTGTGGTTTTGATTCTCTCACTGATTTTTAACGCGTTATCTGATGACTATCGCATGCTTCCGCATTGTTATGAATTCCACGTTGCCACGGGTCATTTTCCCGCAATGGGCTTCAATGTTGAAAGTTGCGTTACGCTACTCTTGCGGTAGTCATCACAAGTTCTTGTGAATATACCCTTGAGATTTTCCCCCCAGTTAAATTCATGCAGGTTTGAGATGTCAACATTTGACATAGGGTGCACATTTTATCACACTTGTTAATTCTGGGTGAGACAAACATCACACCACTTATAATTGTGATTGCAAATTAATGGGTACTTGTAATCAGGCCCTGAGAATAGAAAAGCTATAGGAGAACTACCGAACAAAGAACCTGTTTTAGATTAAGTAAATATACATTGGACCTAGTAAAATACGAGAACATTACTGAGAAGTTAAAGTTTCAAGTTCAAGTTCAAGTTCAAGTTGTGAAAGTTTGCTCCCCACACAGAGGCTCAGTTAAATGTGGAGTAAGAGCGAAATACAGGAAGTGGGCGAGATGTTGCGTAACACATGGCTTCATAGAAAGTTCTGCTATTGAACAAATAAGCCTTTAGCATTCAAACCGTCAAGTCGAGCATGGCATGTTATGCCATTTCATTGCCGTAAATCACGTACGAACAGATGTGATCTACGCATTTATCGGTCTGAGCAGTCAGTCAAACAGACACAACCTGTAAGCAGATACGGGAAACCAAGATAGGATCTTGAAAATACAGGCTTGAACGCGCGCAGATGTTTTCACCCAAGGGCTCACAATACCTGTCACTAACAAAAGCAGCTGGCTTAGAAAGTACATGGTTGTATGTTTGGAAACACAATAATTTCCTGTCAACAGAGACGGGTAAGTTGCTGATGGTGAACACCCCCAGGTAACATTGCGAGTTGGTGATGACGTATTAGGACACTGTTTTCACAGATGACTCTCAAAGCCTAAAATACGGAACTAGTTGTAACTGGACCATAACCCAACCATTTTACAAGGACTGTGTGGCTATCCTGATCAAATTAAAGCTAAATGTGTCATATCTGAAGGTCCATCCTTGCCAAAGAAATACCTGTTAAAGATTGTAAGGTATTAGCATAGGCAGAAATCAAAGACCAGTGTGCTAAACCTAGTCCGACACAATTCTATATTGTTTGTTATATTGGACAGCGAATCAGCAAAGTGTTAATGTGCTAGCAGTGAAAACTGGGCACCTGGGACTGTATTTCAAACAGGACCTATTGCACCTCTTAGTGCCACTGTGCACCTTCAAATCGGTGCACTGGTCACAAACAGGGTCAGTGCGCCCTATTGCCACGAATGCGGAGAATTAGTGAAAGTCAGAACAGCTGCTTAAAGCAGCAGGTCCATCTTTCACTGTTCAGAAGCACGTGAGTGACTGCACCCAATTGCAGACAGATGTTGAAGGGTCCATGGGACCTCTTTTCTTCCCTGACGGCCTCTTTGCTTCTATATCCACATCCATTATAAGGCACTTGGGCAGAGGCAAAGTGAATCTCTCAATTGCACTGGACCACACCCCTTTCCAAACGAGGAAACCCCCTTTAGGTGAGCGCCGGCCCTACATGTGGGCCAGTGCTATCTCTATTGAAGAAGGGGACAGACAAGTATCTCTGGTCTTATCTGTAATGCGACGGTGCCCCCCTGGGGATGAAGAAAATGGGCGCACATGCCAAAAGAAAGGTATAAAGGCTGACCCACTTTTTTCCAGCTATAGACTTGATGTGAAGATCTTTCAATTACATTTGGCAGAAAGAAATGACCAAATCAGTGCTTTTGGCAAGAACATTTTTCACAAATTACTTCTAAGAAGTAAAAACACTGTACAAATAGTCTTTACAGACAATTATTTAGCAATACCTTTGAAAAAAAAAACGAACTGTTCATTGAGAATTTTTTTCCTGTGCCCATTTATTCGCCATGTTAACTTTTTTACTTTAATACCAGTACGCCTGCATATTTCTGTGCTTTTTCACTAATAATTTGTTAGCAGTTTTTTTACCACTAGAATCAGTCCTGCCACTTTACAAATGCCTTTAAAATGTGCAGAAGAGATTCTCCGGCCGGGAGCTGTATGAAGTTCTTGATATCCTTCTTCATGAAGTTCGATAATTTTTTGCCAATTACATCGAATATTTTTCCTGCACCACTATTTAGGCAGGTTAAATCTGCTGACAATCACATTTGCAGTAACATATGCGACTGGATCGGTGCCTGCAGTAAAAATGATCACTTTCTCTGTAATGCAGTATTAGAATTTGCTTATGTTCATGATGGTGATACACATTTTGCTCACTCAAAGGTAAACATCTCTAGACCGTGAGAAGGGAAAACATTTTGTTACAAATATTTACTGTAACCATGCCCCTAAGTTGAAAAACGCCCTTCCTTCTGTGCTACTCAAAGGAAAGACGTGGGTACCTAAGGATGGACGAGTTCTATTTTCTGGTTCTTTGAAAATATAGCGGTCTATTAGGCGATTCGCCCGCAAGATGTCCCTGTTTCACCCCCGCCATATTAGTATGGTGAGGGGCACCGCGGCAGACGAAAAGACCATCTGCCGCTTCTCCGCCGGCACCGCCAACCATATTATAAAGCCCGAGGTGGAATGCCTTTCCATGGCGGATACTCCGCCATGGATAGGCATGCGGGAAATCACTGTCGGGAAGCTCTGTCAGACCGCCGCAGGGGCCGACCACCATACTTAAAATACCGCGGCGGGCCACGCAGTATGGCGGTGGTCGTATCGCCACCATGACTACGGCTGTCCCATGGAGCGCCTTAGTCGTAATAAGGCCCCTAGTTTCACCGCCTCAAACCAATTATGAGTCTAATTCCGCCTTTCAAATAATATGGGGATTATTAATCAGTGTCATCTTTAAGCTTACATTTAAAGATAATTCACATAGTCCCTTCTCTAGGTCACTTGGGCCCGTAGATTAGAGATCATGGTGAGGTAAAGAACAAAATGTAACTTGTGGTGATATAGATAAAAGCTCTTAAACACAAGGCTTGTAGAACAGAGAAGAACTGAGTGGGGACTGAACAAAATGAGAACTAAGAAATCTATACCATTGTGTAGTTTCTGTACAGGTTAATACATTGATTGCTCACTTCCTTTCCTCCCCCATCAGGCGCATTGTGCTTTAAGTTTTGCAAATCCTGCGTTTTTTCAATTTGTCTACTGTTGGACCTGGCCCTTTTAACATGGTTATCCCCAAACTTTTTGCCTTCTTTTTGCCTTCTTCCTCCTATTTTTTCTGACCTTCTTTTCGTGGGCTTTAGGACTCTGAGACTTTATCACAGCGAAACAATGCTACAGTACATGTGCTATCTTGACCTAAAACATGGTATGATTAGTTCACACCTGTTTGGTATATTTAATTTACTTATAAGTCACTTGTAAAGTGGTATCCCATATACCTAGGGTGGTAAATTAAATGCTATTAGTGAGCCTGCATCACTGCTTGTGCCACCCACAAACATAATCTTTCAAACCTGTCTCAGGCCTTCAACTGCACACCCTGATTGCACAGTTTACTGCCACATTGGCTTGGCATTTAAAACTACTTGCCAAGTTTTAAACACCCCTTTTACTACATGGAGGTCACCCCTAGGGTAGGCCCTAGGGAGCCCTATGTGCAGGGTGCTGTGTAAGTTAAAGTTAAGACAAGTACTTTCATTCTGTGGCATGTCCTGGTAGTGACAAACAGCCTATTTTGTGTCTCACTATGGTGAGGCATACTCCTCTCATATGCTGGCTTTGGGAATTCCCTTGTACATGTTTAAATCGAAACTCCTGATCTGAAAGAAGTAGTGTTGCCATGTTTGGTATGTTTAGGCTGGTAGTCATAAATCATACTTACTGGAGTGGTTGGATTTTATATTGTAATTTTAGAAATGCCACTAGAAGACTCACTTAGAGAGGCGAAGCAGTCCGTTTTTTTTGTGAACTTCAAAGCAATCTGAGCCACCGCTGACAAAACAAGCTGCGGAACAGTCTCAAACAAAATATCTGACATGGCAAAAATCACCCCATGAAAGCTCATTTAAGCTTCATTTACCACCAACAAGAATAAGTACTGCATTGGTAGAAGTATCGCCCGATTGGAGCAAGTCGTGATACTTACATTTGAACTTGCATCTTTTCCCCTGCAACATGCAAATTGCTTACTCAAGTCAATCAGATAAACCAGTCCACGCCCTGAAGAGAATATCATAAGCCACCTTGGGAATAGAAACGCGTTGGCATTACACAACACAGGGACTGTTGTATTTGCTAAAAAAAATTCGCACAGTGAAAATGCTTTTTGATTCTTCTCACTACTGGGTTTAATTGTTTTGTTCCCCGTGACAGCAGCATTTAACTCATTGGTTCGGATGTATGACATTACAACGCATGCTTTTACCACGCATGCCTTTACAACGCGGTTTTTACAACGCATGCCATTACAACGCATAGCGCTTTGGGGTGCTGGATAGTGAATAGTTTAATTTACTATTCCAACTCCAGTCCCCGTGGATAGTAGGGAAGGTGTTGGATAGTAAATTAAATCTATTACCTATCCTAGAGCGACCCCAGCGCAATGCGTTGTAATGGTTTGCGTTGTAAAAGTTGCGTCGTAAAGGCACTGCGTGGTAAAAGTTACGTTATAAAGAATGTTTCCCAGTTATTCAATGTGGATGTTAAAGGATATCCAAGTAGCTGCTTTGTTTGTGAATTGATACGGGTGACATAATGTTTTTATAATTTGTTGTTTTGTATCACTTGTTCATGTATTGTTTTTTACATCACACTACTTCACTGCAAAGTTTTTGTTTGATCTGTGGCATAAATAAGTGTAATTGTTATAGACGGAAACATATCTAACTTCTTTAACCCATGATTCAAATGTGGAGTAAAGTACATAGAAATGAGCAGCAAATGAGCAGCAAATAAATGCCTCCAGCCAATATCAATTGAATTGTTGGTTCATAGTCTGTTAAATTAATGTAGCTGCATCTGAAAGGTGACAGCTAGGAAACTTCTTGCTCTTTGTTTAGAAAGACTTGTCTGTGTTTATGATTCTTTATGCTTTACAGCCTGACTCCAATCCACATCTAGGCCTGGGTGTAAGCTAAACGTTGTGCATGCTTTCCAGACAGCCATCACGTAGCAAGGGTTGGGTGTGTCAGGTTAACAACCGCATACCAATAGTCTTCCTGGGCTGAGAGATGGACGCGGGTGCACTTATATTTATATAGGCTGTATCATGCCCTCACACAAAAGGCTGATTTGCCCCCTACTATTGTCTGGAGCCAGAGGGGGACGTTGTGCACTTCTAAGATTTCCTTGAAGTAATCCTTAGATCAAAGACGATTTGAGTATAAGTACAGAGTCTCTTACCCCATGTTTTCAGAGCATTTTAGGAACTGGGACCAAACCTCTATCAGAAGGACTGCTCTGCTGCTCAAAGGACTCATCTGGACTGCTTTTCTGCTGTTGCCTGCTACCTGCTAATTGCTGGCTGGCCTAAAGGGTGCACTGGATTACTTTTCTGTCTGTTGCCCTGCTGTCAGCTGATCCCTGACTCATTTCTGCCAAGGCACTGTAGTGCTTGCAGGAGAACTCCCTATTGGAGTTATTGGCTTTGCTGTGCTTGTTGGCCTTCCCACTGCTGTCCACTTGTGTCCCCCCAATTGTTCTCCCAGGAGCACAATGCATGGTGAATGCTGGTTGTTACCCCTGGACTCTTCAAAGTACAGCGCATGCTGTGACGTTCCTCACCATGCATCTGGCGTGGTCAGCGCTCCATTATTTCCCCCCAGGGGGCGTCATGTCTCATGTGATTGGCGCCACACCTGTACTGTGGGACGGAGCCATCTCCCCTGCATTGCTGTAACAACCAGGCTTCGCAGAAGAGACACTGCTGCAGAGAAGTCACCAGCACGATGGCAGGCAGCCCCGATCCTCAGAAGGGATTTTCCCCAGTCCATCTATGTACCATTGGAACCTTGAGAGGGTCCCTGTGTCCACGGACCACCGGACTATTACAAAGTATTGTCGGGCCTTCAGAAGAGTCACCACTGCCCCACACTCCTTCCCGGGTGGCCAGGCCTGCCAGAACGTGCTGTGTTTTTGGGCAGCAGCACTTGCAATCCTGCATGTGGGAAGACCAGCTACGGTCTCCCTGTGGGTATCTACAGTACATGTCCCCTGCACCCTGTGGGCCACACATAGGAGCCCTGCTTGAGAGAATGTGCATTATTGCTGATGGTAGAGGTGCAGTTGCTGCAGTGCCCTATCAGTTGGAGTACCATTTAAAACCTAATATAGGCGCAAAGGTTTCTGTGCCCCCTACTAATACATATGTTTATGACAGTACAAAGTGGTTACCGTATCTCTCCTACTAGGAGGACAGGTTGGCCTATGTCTGACTTTACCTTCTGGTAATCATATGCTTTAATGCTACATGTCATGCACTAATGTTTTGTAATGCATATCGTATTTGATTCTGGTAGTTCCAGGGAAGTGAGTAAAGTGTCAATTATTTTATAATGTGCCCAGTTAGCATGCTTCATGTGTTTATGATGACATTTAGTGATGTATGTGATGTACTATAGCATTGCATGCCATGTTAGTATGTTGTTGATCATTTTTCCACTTGCATTACAAGCATAAAAAGTACTATTTCAGTACTTGCATTATATGCGCACAACATATAAGTTATGACACTTTTGGTCTAAGATACATATACAATACAGAAACCTATTTTTATGTAAACTTGTTGGAGTCTCTTTTCTGATATTTTCATTGTGTTTCTGTGTGAGTGTGTGACACAAACGCGTTCTTAAAACAGTGCTTGAGAGAAAATGTTAGGACAGGTAGGCTTTACTTGTCCTTGTCAGTAGATAGTACATTTTCTTGCAGGCATAATCTGGCTTTCCAAGCCCCTCACATTAATTGATACATTTTTCTGTGGAGCTCAGAGGTGTAGAAAGAGTTAAGATGAGGTCGAACTAGGCGTTGCCAGGGGCCATTTTCCTTCAGAATGTGTGCTTTAAAGACACCTGGGGCACCAGAGAGTGGGGCATAAGCCAAGACCGGGACGTTTAGGATAACATGAGACGCTCTCAAAACTCAGAGCATTTGGGCCTAGCCTGTCAGCCCTCCTTCTCCCTGACCCTAGGCTGTAGGTATGGCTCCATCAGTGAGTCAGCATTTGTTTAGGTCTGACCAAGGCTGTGCCCATAAGGAATGTGGATGCATTGGCATGTATTAGGGACATGATAGAGGATTGAGGGTACGGGACTCTGTTGGAATAACTCTGGTATTTCGAAAGATAACAAATGACAGGAGCAAAAGTCTGTCATGCTGTGAGTACTTGGCCATAAAGACCCTTGCACGAAGGCATAGTTAGACTCATACCTTATCTTACGTCTGCTGTGCCTGTATCCTGGCCTGTTAGGAGCCTGGTGAGATGGTAAGAGCACTTACTCAGAGGCATTTTGACCAGGATGAAGGAGGTAATGTATAATTAGGTGCAAAATACAGAAAAACTGCTGTAGGCAGGACTTCATAAAATTCTGCTGAGTGTGTGGTGAGAGATCTTTGTATCTGCCCATGAACATAGCACTGGATGCACTGCACTTTTTATGGGTGGAAATATTAAATCTTGCACTTTCCCTCGTTGCACTAACAATGTAGCTCGACTCCAGAGTTTGTCTAAGCTAAGCTTAAAAACGTCTTCTACTCCAACTTTTCCTTGCATGCTGGTAGAAGCAGTGTTGCTTTTATTTAATGGGAAAAACAAGACAACTTCTACCAGAATACAAGGAAGAAGACTTCATATGCCACTTCTAGAGCAATCTTCTGTGTGGAATGAAGTGTGCACTTCTCCTGTGCTTTGAGGAGTACATTTCGTGGTGCAATTCATTTTCAGTAGCTCCCGGATATATAGACCATGAGACCGGTCTCTCTAAGTATGAAGGGCTAAACTGAGCTTACTCTTTCAGCTGTAGAAATTTTAAACCAGGAATAAAACACAGGGTGCACACTGAAAACAAGCATTTGCAATCTAATAGGTCTCGCATCTGTCGGAGTTGGAGCTACTGCCATTGTAAATTAGAATGCTTTTTATTTATGGTTTTCTTTTGCAGTGGAGTGATTATTTAAAGAAAAAAAATGCATTTCTGATTAAGTGGAGCCATTGTTAGATAGGCAGGCATCTCATGTGTAACCCTATTTGAAACTCCACCTTAGGGATATTATCCCCGCCATTGGGTTCAAGATCCGTACCATATTCCAGACAGGTCCTTCTCATGCTCCCAGATGCAAATGCACCATCATGCTGAACAGTGGCAGCCGCCGCCTACATAAAGTGATATGGTGACTGCGGGTGGAGAGGGCGGTGGGTTAGGGTGGTAGAAATAAAATATAAATACAAAAATAAAAAAGACTTACCTGCTGCTCCGCTCCTGCCTGCCGTGCTGCTACTCTCTGCAGCAGGAAGGGGATGGGCCTTCAGGGCACAGGCTCCACGTCCAAACCAGACGTTGCTCTAACATGACGGTATCCATGCGGTATCCCAGGAGGTCAATGTAACCTCCTGAGCAGCTTCCACCGCAGCTGAGGCCGCCCTGAATAATACTTGGGGTTGGATTCACACATTAATGTGGTCGATAATAAGTGGGTGCAAAGCCGCCCAGATCACATACCTGAATCAGAGTAATATTACAGGGTGTATTGTGTGCTTCTTTTTCAAACCCCTGTATAATTATGATTTCTTCATGATAAAAAACACGCACGGTCCTGACAAATCTCCATAGGATCCACTAGGGACCATCTAGACATGAAACATGTCAACCTGATTAGACCTAACCCACCACCCATGACCTCGATTTCTCACTAGAAAATTGCTAAAATAAGGTACACACCCTCCTCATTGACAGCAGGGTACTGTTCTTTTTTACTTGTTTTTAACTATACTGTACGGACCCAAGAATAAATACATTGGCAGGTACCAGCACAGTATCGTTAACCCACTTGCACAAATCCCCACACACCAACACTCATCACGGCGTTCCTCTGAAAAGATCACAGACAAAGATCCCTCTTGTGGGGCCCGTGGGAGACTACAGTGCCACCCCCACGAGGAACAAACTGTCAAATGATGAAGCATGACACCAGTAAGGGTGTGTGAGGGCAACTCACCAAATAGGAGGTATTCCCTTTCTGTATTCCACCTTTAACTACTCATGTAGGTAGGTACCTCTTCACCTATTTATTTATATATTTGTTTATTTGTGGGTTTATATCGCGCTTGAATCCACTCCCGAAGGAGTATCTCTGCGCCCAAGAGAAACACCAGTTGCGAATGGAGGGAGAGCAGCCTATCCAAAATAAAGGATCCTAGTAAGAGAATTCAAGCCATGCTAAACCTGAAAGAGGAAGGTTTTCAACCTTTTTCTAAAGGTCAGATAGTCCGAGCATTGCCTCAACAGAAGAGGGAGCTTATTCCACAGTGCAGGGCCAACCACTGACAGGGCTGTGCCGCCCTGCCTAGCCTTTCTGACCGTAGGCACTCGCAGGAGCAGCTGATTACTTGACCTAAGGGTGCGGGCAGGGACATACGGGATGAATTTCTCTGCCAGATAAGAGGGTCCTAGTCCATGTAAACCCTTGTGGACCACACAGCAAGTCTTAAACTTCACCCTTTGGCGGACTGACAACCAGTGAAGTTTTTTCCAAGAGGGGTTTTGAGGGAGATCTAGGAGGTGCATTGAGGACCAATCTAGCAGCGGTGTTTTGCACCACTTGAAGTTTGCCCAGTATTTCATCATTAACGGGTGCCAACAGTTCATTACAATAGTCGAGCCGACTAAGCACCAGAGCCTGCACCAAAGTTTTTCTTGTGAAGTCAGGGAGTAGCGGAAATACTTTGCGAAGGAGTCCTATCACATGGAAACAGGATCCTACTATACTGTTTCCATGCTGCTTTAAAGATAGCTCCTGATCTAAACGGACCCCCAGGTTCTTCACCACCTGTTTTGGTTCGGGAACCGGGCCAAGATCTGACGGCCACCAATTTGGGGCCCATAGTAGCTTGGCCTCCCCAAACAGCATGACCTCCATTTTGCCTACATTGCACTGAAGGCAGTTCGAGGACATCCATTGAGAGACCGCCTTCATACCATCAGAGAAAGATTGTTTAACCTCCGAAGTAAGGGTTTTGAACGGGAAAAAGAAGCTGGGTATCATCAACATAGGACACTGGGATGAAACAGAAGGCTCTCATAATCCTCGCCAGGGGGGCCACATAGAGGTTGAAAAGGGTAGGGCTCAAACATGAGCCCTGTGGCACCCCCTTGGTGATTTTTACCTCTGCTGACCGAAACGCACCCATGTTTACACATTGAGTGCGCTCGGAAAGAAAGCAATTCAGCCAGGCCAGTGCCATGTTCTTCAGCCCAATCTCTGCAAGACGTCCGATCAAGATGTTATGTGATATTGTATCGAACGCTGCCGATAAGTCCAACAGCACCAGGACAACCGAAAAACCCTTGTCCTGGTACATGCGGAGATCGTCCGTTACCGACAGCATAGCCGATTCAGTACTATAATTCGGCCTGAAGCTGGATTGAAAGTAGTCCAGGCTCCCAGATTGTTCAATAAAGTTCGAGAGGTGTTTATTCACATGCTTCTCAGTAATCTTGCCCAAAAAAGGAAGCAGGGATATAGATCTTAGATTAGATAGATCCGTCCACGGGACGGCGGTATTTTTCCGGATAGGTCTCACCAGTGCCTTTTTCCACTCGCGCGGTACACAGCCCTTGGCCAGCGAGAGGTTAACAAGGCCCTGCATCCCAGGACCGAGTACCTTGCCAACCGCCGGCATGATTCTGGCTGGGATCTGTATGTAAAAAACAAGGACCCCCTGTTAAGGATACAGTTCCTGGGTCAGGTCAAACAATATATGGTAAGTAAAAAACCCAGGCAACCCACAAAAAAAACTGGCAAAGTTAAAAAACAAGACAATAATGAATAATAATAAAGCACTGAAATAGCATAGAGAATACAATTTAATACATTTGATAAAATAGTGTCATGAAACAGTTCATTGACATGATAATGAATTAAAAAACAATAAAAATATTCTTTTCAATAGATGTATCAGTGGTACATGTGACAAGGCAACCTACTACTGCACATAACGCTTTGACATCTGTGCGCTGTTTTGTATTTTTAAAATCCCCGTTTTGTCTATTCTTAGTTTAAATATACTTTTTTCGTTTTTCCCTTGTTTTTAACTTTCTCCACATTCCTGCACCATAATTGTGCCCCACACCGCGGTTTCAGTAGCTCTCCTGCGCGCTCCCTGGGAGTCTCCTCGCCATCTTGGGGGTCAGAAGGGGACGTCGGCCGGACGCCCTTGTGGTTAGCGTTCTAGCAGTCAGGCTGACTGGCTAGAGGTAATTGAGAGGCTACTTAAAGCAGAGAGAAAGGTGGGTCAGCCTTGACAAGGCAACCTACCACTGCGCGTAACGCTGTGACATCTGTGCGCTGTTTTGTATTTTTAAAATCCCCGTTTTGTCTATTCTTAGTTTAAATATAGTTTCTTCGTTTTTCCCTTGTTTTTAACTTTCTCCACATTCCTGCACCATAATTGCGCCCCACACCGCGGTTTCAGCGGCTCTCCTGCGCGCTCCCTGGGAGTCTCCTCGCGATCTTGGGGGTCTGAAGGGGACGTCGGCCGGACGCCATTATGGTTAGCGCTCTAGCAGTCAGGCTGACTGGCTAGAGGTAATTGAGAGGCTACTTAAAGCAGAGAGAAAGGTGGGTCAGCCTTGAGAAGGCAACCTACTACTGCGCGTAACGCTGTGACATCTGTGCGCTGTTTTGTATTTTTAAAATCCCCGTTTTGTCTATTCTTAGTTTAAATATACTTTATTCGGCTTTCCCTTGTTTTTAACTTTCTCCACATTCCTGCACCATAATTGTGCCCCACACCGCGGTTTCAGCGGCTCTCCTGCGCGCTCCCTGGGAGTCTCCTCGCCATTTTGGAGGTCTGAAGGGGACGTCGGCCGGACGCCATTGTGGTTAGCGCTCTAGCAGTCAGGCTGACTGGCTAGAGCCCTATTTAATCTTGAGAATGCAAGCGCACGGCGCATGCGCATGGTGTGTGTGTCGTAGTAACGCCGGAGTCACGCCAGAGTCCAGCCCGTCTGCGCCCGTCCACGCTAAGGACGAGCTGGATGAAGGGGCAATCGGCTCTATTAGGGGTGAACACGGTTGCATCAGGTATTCACATCATGGCCTGCTGAAACTCAAACCCTCTCATTTGCCGTGCCATTATTCGATTTCCCCCGAGGCTTTAAAATACTCGCCCGGTTGTAGGTGTTTCAGGACATGCTGCACGGGAGTTGTGTTGCCTTTTGGACCCACTAATGCAGGCCCTAGTGGTAAACCTGTGCTTAGCACAAGTGGGGACTATGGATTTCTGATTAATGCGAGATCCCTGATAAAGAACAATGTGTTCTTTAAGGATTTCGTTTTGGATAGAAGACCCTCTTGGGTCTTCATTACAGAAACATGGGCTAAAGAATCTTCGGGACCGGACTTGGTTGAGGCAGTGCCAGAGGGCTATACTCTAGTTAGGCAGGACAGAGTGGGACGTACAGGTGGTGGGCTGGGCATTCTGTATAAGGATTCTCACTCATGCCGCATCACCCCACTATCAGCCCCTCATGACGCCTTTTAGGCCCTCCATTTTTCTATCAATGCATCATATGCTGTTCCGTTCATGGTATTCTTATATACCGACCTCCTGGGCCTAGAGCAGATTTTGGACAGCACTTGCTCAATGTCTTAGAACCACATTTTGGTTGTGAGCATGTAACGGTACTGGGAGATATGAATTTTCATCTAGAAAATCTAGAGGCGAGTGAAACCCTCTCTCTCCTTGATACTTTATCTGCTTGTGGCCTGCAGCAGCTAGTTAAGGGTTCTACCCACCAGGCGGGCCATACGTTGGACGGGGTTTTTTCGAATGATAGTCGGTTGACTATCGATGCCCCTATCCCGCTCACCTGGTCGGATCACTTTGCAGTCCCCTTGAAATTGGATGTTACTTCTGTAAACAACATTCCGAAGGGCCCTAGTAAAATGGAATCTAGGCGAAATTTCAAGAGTATAACCAATGACTCACTTGCTCCCCAAATTCCCATTACGGCTCTGTCTGTGGAAGAGGATGTCTGTTCAGCGGTGTTTAAGCTAGAAAGCTCCATCAGGGTAGCTATGGATGAACTGGCACCACCCTCCCTACGCTACTCTGCCAGAAAAAGGCAGTCGGCCCCCTGGTTCTCGGAGTCACTAAGACGTCTAACAGGGTTGTAGGAAGCAGGAACGACTTTGGAGGGCCAGCTGGGATACACAGGAGAAGGAAACCCATAAAACTCTTTTGAGGGGATATAAGGCTGAGGTCATGAGAGCAAAACAGGAGTATTTTTCGAATCTTACTACCGCCCTTACCTCGCCGAAAGAGTTGTTTAAGATCGTGGACTCTTTGACTGCCCTGCAGACCCCGGACCCCGTCACCTGCACTCAGCAGCTCTGTGATGATATTGCCCTTTACTTCCATACAAAAATTGTCGAGATTGTCTCGGCTTTAGAGTTACAAAGGGCTTCAATATCTTTTTCCCCCTCTCAATCCACTCCCTCCATAGTATTTGCTGGGCCTTCTACTCTGGGATGTTTGTCTAGTTTTCCCCCCCTTTCCCTACAGGAACTGGATGTCCTTCTGACTAAGACTAGATCGGGGTCTCCCCTTGACCCTTGCCCTCTTAAACTTCTTAAACAGTGTAAGGAAACTCTCATGCCCCCTCTACTGGAGATTATGAACAGGGCAATGCGGGTTGGCGTTTTCCCTCTCAGTGGAAGAGAGTGGTGGTTAGACCCCTTTTGAAAAAGCCTACCCTTGACCCGGAGGTTCTCAAAAACTTTCGCCCCATTTTGCTGCTCCCAGCTCCTGCAAAGATGCTGGAAACTCATCTTAACCAGCATCTTGCATCTTTTCTGGAAACCTCTGGTCTTTTGGACCACTCGCAGCACGGATTTCGGAGGGGCCATAGTACGGAATCGGCCCTTACCATAGTGCTTGATAACATCCGCACTACAGTAGATAAGGGCATGAGTACCCTCCTTATCCTGTTAGATCTTACGGCTGCGTTCGATACCCTGTCTCCCTTGGTGTTAATATCTTGGCTGAGGGAGACAGGGGTGGAGGGGCCAGCCCTTAGTTTGTTGGCCTCCTTCCTTGACCAGAGGGAACAGAGAGTTAAGCTGGGGGAGTTCCTATCTCCATCCAAGCCGGTGCAGTGTGGGGTCCCACAGGGGTTGGCATTAAGTCCGACCCTGTTTAACATCTATGTGACTCCACTTGCCAGGCTTATTAGATCGTTTGGGATGGAGGTAGTCTCCTACGCCGATGACACCCAGATCCTGTTGTCTCTCGCCCAGTCTGTCAGCTCTTCTGCCTCCAATTTTAGACACTGTATGGAGGCAGTTGCTCAATGGATGATTGACAACTCATTGAGGCTGAATGGCGAGAAGACGGAGATCCTAGTGTTTGGCGGGAAGGATGACATCTGGTCTGCGGAATGGTGGCCCTCATCTTTGGGGACTTGCCCTGTACCCACGCTCTTGGCCCGAAATCTGGGGGTCATGATTGACCTGGCCCTTGCGATGGGTCAACAAGTGAATAGGACAATCTCCACTTGTTGGGGCATTATCAAGATCCTGGGGAAGATCAAGCACTATCTGTCCCTGCAAGCCCGGAAGCAAATTGTGGTTGCATTAATAGCCTCTCAGCTTGATTACTGCAATGCTTTATATGCAGGAATAAATAAGTGTCTACTACAGCGACTACAAACTGTGCAGAACGCAGCGGCTAAGTTTGTGCTGGACATGCCTAGGAGGTCATCAGCCACTGCCGCTAGGACATCTTTGCACTGGCTTCCGATCAAGCCAGGATCTCCTTTAAGGTTCTTTGTCTGGTTTATGGGGCCTTGACCAGAAAAGAGATGGGAGGAATAAAAGATCTGTTGGTTCCATATGCTCCTTCCAGAAACCTCCGTTCTTCTAAGAAGCTTTTTCTATCAGTCCCCCGAGTCCGAAGAGCTAAGTCGGGAGGCAGGGCTTTCTCCAGCCTTGCTCCTAGATGGTGGAATACTTTACCCTGTGAAATTAGGTCCCTGCCATCGATGCAAGCTTTTAGAAAGGCCCTGAAGACATGGCTTTTTGCCAAAGCTTACCCCTAGTTTTTGGGATCTGCCTTTTATGTTTTTTATTGATAGGCGCCTTGATGCCTTCGGGCAAAGTTGCGCTATATAAGTTTTTATTCATTTAATTTTGTATTCATTTGTATTAATAATGGTCCCAGTAATACAAGCGAAAGATGGTTTTCGTCTACGCGTTTCGACACGTTGCATGTGTCTTCCTCAGGACACTACCATCATACTTCTAAAATCAAAATAAACAATGTTAAAAAATGTGTTCCTCTATGTTGGACAGTGCACCATGAATAATACATTTTTCTCTTTTTAAACTTTACAGCCAGCGATATGATAATTAAAGCATGATATACCACATTGTATCAGTTCATTGTTTCTTTTTAAGGCATGGATATTTACAAAAAGTGATACAGTTAGAACATTTATCATTCCATCCTATTTAAACTAAATGAAAAGAGAAGAAGTATGAAAATACTAGAAAGAAAATCAAATTTGTGCGAAGGTACGCACCAGAAAAAATGGAAACAGAATAAGAAGGCTGATTGAGCTCCAATCGATATTTTAAATGTCTACACTCTTGTAATTAAAGTCGGGGTTTCTATGTTGACCTATTTACGTTTGCCGTACCCAAGTCTATTCTGTGGTACCATAAAGTACAGATGACGTGAGATGGTTGGTTACTAAAATGCATTGTGTTGTCTATCTTTGATAGTATATAAAATAGCGATATTGCAATTAGTGTTGAACGACAGAACTTATCAACATATGTATCTTCGGATGTTGAAGCCACAAACTTGGGTGGTGAAGCTGGATAAATTCTAACGGCACAACCTTTGTGTCTGAATATGTCCGCAAAGAAAAACCAGAAATGCAAAAATAAGCCAGAATAAATGAAGAAAAAGTAGCTACAGCCAGATATTGAAGATGTCTTATACGTCAACTAGTGCATTTCTTGTAAGTGCCGTGAGAAGGCCAGTAATGGTATTGGCAGTTGGAAAAGGCTGCTACTTGCGAGAATATGTGCCATGTCATTTTACGCCTATGCGTTGGAAATAGTTTACCAGATTGGCTAAATTCCGTACATAACTTTATTAAAGAAGTTCTTTAGATTGAATGCTATAACTGTTAGGATCAGTGTGGACCATTTCTTTAGAAAGAGATACCTGGAATACTGCCACTGGATGATAAAGCCGCTTCTGGGACAAGGGTATGATAACAGTGAAGTACCACATGAGGTCGATTATGGCAATAGCATCCAAATCTGCTGCAGAAAACGGATGTGTTTTATTAAAATGGATAATTTCCTCAAAGTGTGTAACTTGAACATTAAACCGTTCCAAGTGTCTGTTTGTTTTGTACCTGATTCTCACTGGAATCCGCTTGTCTATTCGGGAAATGTTCGTGCTTCAGATTTCAGCTTTGAAGGTCAAAGCCGGATGATTTCTAGCGAGGTGTTCTAATCTCGAAAAACGTCTATGACCACTTCGAAAAACTGTGGGTAGATATGAACCTATTATTAATCTGTGGATACTCTGAAGAAAGAGGCTAAACACATACTGACTCAATCTAAAGTGTATATGAGAAGATTATCGTTTACCTCATTGTGGTTTGCAGAGCAAACAGAAATTGATGGAATATGTAAAACACTGGAGCCTGTAGTTGTTCAAGTACTACGATAGAAAATAGGGTTCCGAACACCTAATGAAATAAGAGAAAATCGGGATATGAAACATTGCCACAGACCCGTATTGCGGGTTTCTGGCTGGGATCTGGCCTGACGGACATCCACTTTTAATTTGGCTCACCAGGTCCTCCACCTCCTTCAAAGAGATGTCAGGAAACTTAGAGAGCGTACCGGAACTTGCTTCTTCCCTAGAATGGGATAATGCTATAGGCCGGCCAATAGATAGATTAGAATCCGTGAAATTTTCATAGATCCTATCTATTTTCTCAGTGAAAAAACATGAGATATCATCACATAGTTGTTGAGACGATATATCCATGCTCTCACAGGCAACTGGTATTATAAAGGTCTGGAGGATCTGATATAATTTTTTGGGAGCATCACCTGCAGCCAAAAGTTGAGAGGCAATGTGATTCTTGCTGGCTGCTCTAATAGCTTTATGATAGGAGCTCAACGGCCTCTGGTAGCAAGTTTTATCAGCCTCCGGATGCGATGATCTCCAGGCCTTCTCCAGTTTCCTAGCGGCTTGTTTAAGAGCCCGCAGATGGTCTGAAAACCAAACTTCCTGCTTTCGAGCAGGCCGAGATTTATAGGATTTCATAGGGGCAATAAGTTCCACTGCTGTATGGATGGCTCGCTCAAATTTAGATAAGGCCACCTCAATACTATCAGTAGGCACGATGTTAGGCACTACAAATGTCTCCTGGAAGACCTCTTGAGACAGTTTATGCCATTGTCTCTGCTTCACTGGTAACGGCAGTGGATGACTAAGAGGTTTGCCAGAATTGGGAATGGTAAATTCTAAAAGAAAATGATCTGTCCATACAACCTGTTTTGGCGGGTGACACACGATCACAGGTGAGTTAGAGAGAACTAGGTCTAATGTATGACCCGCCTGGTGGGTGGGTCCGATGTTATGCTGTGTAAGACCTAATAGTGAGAGATCTGTCAATAAAGACTGGGCCTCCACACTATCCTTCAAATCACTATAGATATTGAAGTCCCCTAACAATAAAAAAGTCTCTGCCTGTATTAACATGTGGGGCCAGTGCTTCCACCAGAGAGTTCAAGAATTTCGCACAGGGGCCAGGGGGACGATATACTAAAGCCCCTTTCCAGCTATTTTTGGCTGAAGTGCTGATCTTAAAAATCATCAATTCTAAATCCGTGGTACCGCACTGATCTAAAATGGAAATCGCTATACCGTTTCTATGTACTATAGCTATGCCACCTCCTACCTTGATAGGGCGGTCTAATCTGACTATTTTGTATCCCTCAGGGATCCCAAGAGTGATAGCGGGAATCGAATGGGGTTTAAGCCACGTCTCCGTAAGAAAACAGAGATCAGGTTGATAAGTAGAAATGAGGTCCCAAACCTCAGTGTGGTGCTTGGGCAATGATATTATGTTGCAAAGTAAATTTCTCTAACCTGCTTGCATGTGAGATACTACCCCTAGTGGCATTTGTTGGTGGAGCCATACATCATCATTGTCATACTATGCCTGGAAATGGCAGTGGCGACATGAGAACGGCCCCTCTGGGGGAGACCCCCCTCCCTTACACAACCAGCCACAGGATCTGCCTGCATATCTAAAAGTGCTCGGGAAGAGTAATTCACTCGTTTCAAAGATTGCCCGCCTTGGTTTAGAAAAGAAGTATAAGCCATGGCCCCTGGCCCCGTCCGGTCGCGGACGGGCGCAGAGGGGCTTCTCTTTGGCTTCTCTTAGGTGCGTCCTAGGCGCTCCCCTGCGCGCGATCGCTGCACGCTCATTACGACAAGAGGGCTAAATAGCCCTTCCTGTCGGGTAGCTAGAGCGCTAACCGCTCGTGTGGTCGGAAGTCCCTGGCTCTTTCTGTCCCGCCCTCCGCTCAACGGTACTGGTTACCGAGTCGGACCGGGGCAGGCAGGCTGTAAGATCGAGCACAGGCATTCCCAGGTGAGTGTAGGCCCCCCAATTACCACTGTGAAACCAAAGATGAGAAAAGAGCAAATTTCAAAAAGGCAGTGAACACAGTTAAAATGAATGCGGCGATTATATTATTAAAATCAGGAACTTCGTTTTGAAAAATGTAATCAAGACTCAGAGTTTCCAAAAAGCATCAAACAATCAATAGATTGACTAGCGCTCAACAATTGCTTACTGGACGCAAAGCGGGTCGGGGAGACTCTGCCACCGTCCTCCCTACCGCGTTGTGCCCGCAGCTCCTCGCCGTCTAAATAGCCCTTCCGTCGGGTAGCTGGAGCGCTAACCGCTCGTGTGGTCGGAAGTCCCTGGCTCTTCCTGTCCCACCCTCCGCTCAACGGTACTGGTTACCGAGTCGGACCGGGGCGGGCAGGCTGTAAGATCGAGCACAGGCTTCCCCAGGTGAGTGTAGGCCCCCCAATTACCACTGTGACACCAAAGATGATAAAAGTGCAAATTTTAAAAAGGCAGTGAACACAGTTAAAATGAATGTGGCGATCATATTATTAAAACCAGGAACTTCGTTTTTAAAACTTTAATCAAGACGAAGAGTTTCCAACAAGCATCAAATAATCAATAGATTGACTAGCGCTCAACAATTGCTTACTGGACGCAAAGCGGGTCGGGGAGACTCTGCCACCGTCCTCCCTACCACCTATACCTCTAGCTGCCGATTGGGCTGGCAATCTTTATTAGGAACAGTGACCCTCCAGTGTTTTACATGTTATGTCTTGGGAGCACAGGTACTGGACCCCCTTTTTAGGTCTCGCCTTAGCCAGCGCATGCGATGCTCCGGCGAGACATTTAGTAACTGGGAATTAAAAGTGCTACCCAGACGCTTTTGTCGGTCACCAGCTTGCTATGACCATGCACAGCTGCCATATTGCTTTCTGTAATGGCTCATTAGGCCTTACAGCACGCGTGTGAATCCTCTCCCCACTCCCTTCTCCCACTCCCTCCTCGTCAGCTTTATTGCTTTCACTTTCGAGCCGCGCGGCCGTGTCACTTTCACGGCCGCGCGACCACTGCTTGTTAGTTTACCTACTTTAGTGATTTAATATACTTTAGTAATTTAATATAAAGATTAGAACTATCGAGTAACATTTTCCTATCACGCACATGCACAGATCCTACAAGCACTCATAACGACCACATTGGACTTCGCATTAAACCTCTAAGACAGTTAACTGGTAAACCACAACTGCCCTGTTGCTTCACGGATTTATGTTCTGTGTTACACCATGGTACATGATGTTTCAGGGGCCTGTGCGCCAGAGTTTCCTGCCAGAGTTCTGTGAAAGGGGTGCATATCCCCCATGCATTTCGCCTAGTGACCACTATAGAGAGGCTCCTAAAGCGCGCTCACACCGGAAAGTTTCTTTGTGCGTTAGTTTAGGTCATGGCAGTAAAAAAGCTTGTTCGGTGAATGCACATGCCAAGAGCCATTAGCTCTATTTATAATTTGAAACAAAGACATTGAATGCTGCAGTGAAATTTGATACTACACATCTGTTTCCATCCCCCTCACAAGCACCCCGCGGAGCGTGCCTTGATCTAAAACCTGCCTCTACAGTGGCGACCACGTAAAACAACATACTGTGTTAATAATGCAACCGACTCCGTGCACCACACTATGTGGAACGTCACTACGCACTATCAAAACGTAACATTATATTGGTACTTTTCCGGGACAATGTTAACATGTACCCTCCGTCCTCTTTCAAGCAGTTGTGCTCCCTTCACTGGTCTTGCACAGCACTGCTAGGCTCACTCTTTAATAATACAATTTGACAAGCATACTACAGCATTCGAGCTGTCCAGCACCCTTATAAACGTGTCACAATCGGAATGACGCCGCACAAGTCCCTGAAAGGCAGCCAGGTATCTGGTTTTCTGCAGCCAGAGCAGGTTTCTACCCAAACAGTGAAGGAAGCATCTTAGAAGTGATGATATCACCACTAAAGTTTGAGTGCACGGGAATGATGGGTGCATGTGTTGCACCGCTGTCTACCGCCCCACTGTGGAACATCTTAGAACTGAATCCTTAAAGCCCTATGAAGCATAAAGATTGGTTGCGGGACACCAACTTTGTTAATGCAACATAAAAAAATGTTTTAAGTTAATTGATATTTGAGTAAGATAAAAACAAACACCTGTGGGCACTTTTTGTTGGTATACAGCAAGAATATCGACGAGGAAATATCAACAACCAGAAATATCGAGGTAAGAATATCGTCTGTGTGAAATATCGATTAATTAAATATCGATGTAGTAAATATCGTTTTTTAGTACAGCAGAAATATCGACATTGTTAAATATCGTTGTAGTAAATATAGTTGAAATAAATATCGATGTAAATAATATCGACATTATATTTTTAATGGTATAATTTGTTTAATTGTTTAATAGTTCTGTTTTTTTATTTATAATTTTAATTTATAATTTTAATATTTATATGTGAATAATAAATGTAAATGTATAATATTTTTAAATTTTTTTAGTAAATATTTTAGGAGCGGGTTGTTGGGTTTATAGGGGATATGGGTGGGTAGTATTTTTAAAAAATTGTGTGAAAAAATTTGTAAAATGTAAATTTTGAAGGAAATAAATTTCTAAATTCGAAATGTGAAATTCGAAATTAGAATTATTTTTTAAAATATTTTTAATTTTTATTTATTATAAAATGTGTAAATATTTTAGTAGCGGGTTGTTGGGTTTATAGGGGATAAGGGTGGGAAGTATTTTAAAAAAATTGTGTGAAAAATTTTGTAAAATGTAAATTTCGAAGGAAATACATTTCTAAATTCGAAATTTGAAAATAGAATTTTTTTTTAATTATTTTAATTGTTATATATAATAAAATGTGTAAATATTTTAGTAGCGGGGTGTTAGGTTTATAGGGGATAAGGGTGGGTAGTAATTTAAAAAAGTGTATGACAATTATTTTAAAAATGTAAAATTTGAAGGAAATACATTTCTAAATTCAAAATTTGAAATTTCAAATTTAAAATTTGTTATTATAATTTTATTTTTAATATATTATAAAATGTGTAAATATTTTAGTAGCGGGTTGTTGGGTTTATAGGGGATAAGGGTGGGAAGTATTTTAAAAAAAATGTGTGAAAAATGTAGTAAAATGTAAATTTAGAAGGAAATACATTTCTAAATTCGAAATTTGAAAATAGAATTTTTTTTAAAATATTTTAATTGTTATATATAATAAAATGTGTAAATATTTTAGTAGCGGGATGTTAGGTTTATAGGGGATAAGGGTGGGTAGTAATTACAAAAGTGTATGACAATTATTTTAAAAATGTAAAATTTGAAGGAAATACATTTCTAAATTCAAAATTTGAAATTTGAAATTTGTTATTATAATTTTATTTTTCATATATCATAAAATGTGTAAATATTTTAGTAGCGGGTTGTTGGGTTTATAGGGGATAAGGGTGGGTAGTAATTAAAAAAAGTGTGTGAAATTTTTAAAATATTAAAGTTTAGTAGGAAATACATTTAAATTTCGAAATTTTAAATTTAAAAATAGAATTTTTTTTATTTTCCTATATTTTAATATATTATAACATTTGTACATAGTTTTGGATTGGTTAGTTGTGTTTATAGTGTGTAAATGTGGGTAGGAATTAAGGAATTAACAAATGTTAATTAGAAATTTAAAGTAAATAAACATATTTGTAGAAAAACATTTAACAAATTTGAAATGTGAAAATTTGAAATTTTTACATTTATTTAAAATAACTTATGATATATAATATTAAGTATTGTATATATATTTAGGGAGTGTATTATTTTATTTATAGGGGATAAGGGTGGGTAATAATTTGTAAAAGTTTAGAATATTTTTATATCAAAATTGAAAAATAGATTTAAATGTATTTTATATTTCAAAATGTGAAAATCAAATTTTTAATTTTCTAAATTTATAAATTTGGGTATTTTTACTGTTCAGCATTTTTCCTGAGTTATGTTAGATTTGGACTTAAAGTAGTAGTAAATTATTATGGTTTACTGTCCAGCACTTTCCCAGTTATGTTACATTTGGAGTTAGAATAGTAAATTATTATGGTTTACTAATCAGCATTTTTCCTGAGTTATGTTGGATTTGGAGTTAGAATAGTAAATTATTATGGTTTACTGTGATGCACTTTCCCTGAGTTAGGTTGGACTTGGAGTTAGAATAGTAAATTATTATGGTTTACTGTCCAGCACTTTCCCTGAGATATGTTGGACTTGGAGTTAGAATAGTAAATTATTATGGTTTACTGTCCAGTACTTTCACTGAGTTATGTTGGATTTGGAGTTAGAATAGTAAATTCTAATGGTTTACTGTCAAGCACTTTCCCTGAGTTATGTTGAATTTGGAGTTAGAATAGTAAATTATTCTGGTTTACTGTCAAGCAATTTCCCTGAGGGGGGGTCGTTCCGTACCTGTTTCGGCGCAAACTCTGCTTTTACGGCTGTTTTCAGCTCCCGTGGAAAAAGGGTCGTACGGTGCGTACCCGATACGTATCGTACTTGCTGGGTCGCAAAAACCAGCCGCGAACCGTACAGATGTCACTTACAGCGGGTTCCGAGGGAGAATCGTACGGAGATTAGAGTCGTACAGTCTCTGTACGACTCGTACGGCGTACGGCTCCTGGTACGAATCGTACTTCGTCGTACGTATGGGGGACGTTGCAGGGTACGATTCGTATGGGAAAAATGCTCCGAACGGCTATTCGGAGCGGTTTTTCCGGAATCGGAATCGACCCCATAGTAAGTAATGTATATTTTACAATTTTAATATGTTTATTTTACACATTTTAAAAGTAATAACAATTTTTAAACAAAATTTACAACAATTTTTTATTTGTTTCTATTCATTTCTATGGGGATGTAGTCCTATTTTTGTTTTAATTATGGCGCCATTTTTTTTCCTTAGTTCACTTTTTAGACTATCTACATCGTTGTTTGGGTCATTTGTGAAGACGGAACCTCGCGGTTGGGAGCTGCTTCGTGTTTCTTCATGTAAGTTTGATTTTAATTACTTTTAAGTTAGTTTTAAGGTATTTAGTAGTTAGTAGTAGTGTATATGTGTTGCTATGTGTGTTATTTAACTAGTTATGTAAAATGTACATGTTATTTAAGTACGCTAGTGATAGCGTAGTTTGTTTACTTGCTAATATTAATGTAATGTTTTGCTTTTTTGACTCGAACACTATGATTCTAGTAGGACTTGACGTCGAGTCTTTATACACTAGCCTGCCTCAAGATGACACGATGCAAATGCTTGAAGATCTCCTTTTTCTAGAAGAATGGCCACACAAGACTCCTCGCCATTTTATCTTAGAGTGCTGCCGCCTGGCCCCAAAAGAGAACTACTTTGAATACAACGGTCAACTCTTTTTACAGTGCCATGGGACTTCCATGGGCAGCGCCTTTGCTCCGTCGGTAGCTGGACTGTATGTCAGCCATTTTGAGCAAAGGTTCGTCCTAAACAATAACAATCCCTACGCTTCCAGTATATTATATTGGAAGCGTTATATTGACGATGTTCTGCTCATCTGGGATATTAACAAAAATCTAACTGACTTCATGGAATGGCTAAATGAAAGAGATCGCTGGCTTAAGTTTACTTTTACCTCTAACAAACAAAGCATTGACTTTCTGGACTTAACCATATTCTCTGAGAATGGCAAATTAGAGACAAAGACTTACACAAAGCCAACATCCAAGAACAGCCTTTTATCATACTTAAGTTTCCACCCACGCCCCCTTAAAGATAATCTTCCGTATAGCCAGTTTTTGCGACACAAACGCAACTGCAGTAAAGATAATGACTACAAACAGCAAGCAAACATTTTGAGTATCAAACTCCGTACAAGAGACTATACACCCACTGTTATTGCCAAGTGTAAAAAACGTGCGAGATACCAGCCTCGTGAATGCCTTTTACAAAGCAATCATAAGGAACCCATAAGAGATCTTGTGACCTGTGTTACCACTTACTGTCCAGCAACCTATGATGTCCAAAAATTGATCAGGAAGAACTGGCGTATTATTACATCAGGCAACTTCAACTGGCCTAAACCTAGATTCGCCAATAGAAGGACCAAAAATCTTAGAGATGTGTTAGTCCACAAACGCCCAAGAAAAAGTCAAATGCAACCCACAATAAGAGATGTGAATATGGCCCCCGTAACTGGCCATTATCCCTGTGGAACGTGTGGGATCTGTAAATTTACCAACACCACAAAAACATTACAACTCACGACAAACCTGGTCTGGACTCAAAGACAACACACGAACTGTAATTCCACACATGTGGTTTATTTAGTCACGTGCCCTTGCCAACTACAATACGTGGGCATGACCTGTAGAAAGGTCAAACTGCGTATAGGAGAACACAGGAGCAACATTAGACTTAAGAAAAAAACGACTAAGCTCTGTTCCCATTTTGTGGATGCGGGACATTCATGCGATGATTTAAGATGGACAATCTTGGAAATGCTCTACGACAAAAAACAGAATGCTGAACAGATACTGTTCGAGAAGGAACAAAGGTGGGTGAACCGCCTTAGGACCCACATATCAGGGATGAATGACAATATCCCTGAGCATCAATTTTATTGATCTGGACATATGAGTCAATACTATCCCCATACTTAATATCAGGACATAAGAACCTAGTCTGGTTCTTCTATTCCTTCCCTCCTTGAGGTGAACCCCCATAAGCATATTACGATGCTCTTCTATACAGAAAAAAGTACCAGTATATGACTCGCCGACCATAATGTAAGTACATATAACAGACTGAAAATAATAGTTGTGTACGATTCCTGTCGGTATGTATTGAACAACTAACTATTGTGCTGAGTATGATTTCTTAAAATATTTATGAAACACTACCGTAGGTAGCGAATAATAACACATCTTTTGCCGAACCTGTTATAATCTCGATGCCTCTACTAATAGTGTGCACAAAACGTTTTTGTTGCCAATAGCATCCATTTGTAAGGTACCTTTTAGTCCCTTCTCTACCTCCTTGTAGTCTGTGAAAAGACGCGAGGAAGGAGCCGCCCTCTACTACCGGGGGCAGAGTCAGCACAAGGAGTAAAGGATCCTACACGTGGGGAAGAATGGCGCCCTACCATTACTTCTACGAAGTTTTCTCCGTTTGTTTAGACCTGTCTGCACCTTCTAAAACATATTCCACATATTTCCATAACTGTAGTACGGACCACATAATAGCGACCGTCTGCACCTTGAGGAAGAAATACAAGCCCTATAATGAGGTACGATGTGTGTCGTTATTCCTGCTTACCGCGTCCATTACGTTATCAAAATGAGTATGCAAATAGTAAAAACCCAATACGATACCTTGTGCAACGAGTATAGTATGCATTACATTGTTCCCTGATGTTTTTTTTTTATATTATTGTGTCAACTAGGAGACATTGTTTAATATCCTGTCTCTAGATAAGCCGAGTATGAGCTACTATTAAATCTCGAGCCTACTGCAGAATGACACTTTCATGTTTTGAATATTTTTACTGACTTGATTTACTGTATAAACATGACTTCTACACGATAAGTAGACCTACTGTTGACTAGAACCAGGCCGAATGTAGGTTCTTTACAAGCGGGATAGAAACTCAAATTACATCTTGAGTTAGACCCCCAAGATAAGTCTATAAATAACGCTTTTTCCTTTCTTAAGTCCCTTAACAATTACATTTCATTTTATATGTCACTAACAGCAAATAAGACTCAGACCCACTTATACTTCTCTTCAGAGCTCTATCGTGTATTGTGCACCACAGCAAACAATGTACTTTTGCTATATTACAAATAATTTTTGTACCTGTGCTGTATGCCCATATGTTTTCTTCAACGAAAAGTGTGTTGTCGTTTTTTCCCCTCAATGCAGGTTTTGCTCAGTATTAACAAGAAAAACTACACAAATTGGGGTCGATTCCGATCCGGTAAAATGCACTCCGAATCGTCGTACGGAGCGTTTTTACCCCGTACGAATCGTACCCGTAAACGTCCCGTACGTACGACGAAGTACGATCCGTACCAGGAGCCGAACTCCGTACGAGTCGTACAGGACTCCGTACGACTCAAATCTCCGTACGAGCCTCACTCGGAACCCGCTGTACACGACATCACTACAGTTCGCGGCTGGTTTTTACGACCCAGCAAGTACGATTCGTGTCGGGTACGCACCGTACGACCCTTTTCCTACGGGAGCCGAAAACAGTCGTAAACACAGAGTTCGCGCCGAAACAGGTACGGAACGCCCCCCCCCGGGTACGGCACGTACCCCGCATGATCGCAGGGGTACGCGCCGTACCCCTGTGATCATGCGGGGTACGTGCCGTACACCCAGCGTACATGGGGTACGCACCATACCCCATGTACGCTGGGTGTACGGCACGTACCCCATGTACGCTGGGTGTACGGCACGTACCCCGCATGATCACAGGGGTACGGCGCGTACCCCTGCGATCATGCGGGGTACGTGCCGTACGGTGTGTAGGTGATCGTGCGCTTTTCCGTACGAATCGACGTGTACCGTACGAATCGCGACCGGGTCGGACGATCGGGATCGGAATCGTCCGGTCATACGGCATCCGTAGGAGTCGTACGGAAACAGCTCCGGATATGAATCGTACGGACGGGGATTTTACCGGATCGGAATCGACCCCATTGTGTGAGTACCTTTTACTGTTTGTATTGTCCTGACGAAAGCTCCACAGACCCTTTTGGGCCAAGGGGAGCTGAAACATGTCAACGTTCTTCAAGATAGATCAGGTAATCCAGTAACCCGATTACCATATAGATCGCAGTAATTCTTTTATCCGTCAGTGCCCACCTCTTTAAAATAAATTCAGACTTTGGTGTGACACTGCCTTTTAACTATTCATACTGTCTATTTCTCACATTACTCCTCTGCTGTTGTTCCGGATATTTCTGGACACTTCTACTCTTACCAGAGGTTGCCTCGGGTGAGGCTGGCATGAAGCACTTTTGAAAAAACCCAATGACTATGCCATGACGCCTGATAAGGGGCGGATGAAAACCATACACCGCATCGAAAAAGATCTGAGCGTCTATGAGGGTTTTTCAAAGACAACTACATAACCAACGGTTACAGTAGATACCAGTGTCCATTCTATTATGATTATTACAATGTTTTGCTTTTAATCATTATTTTATGTAGATTAATTCATTTTATATGTTGTTTATTCGATTTGTGGGTTTATTATTTGTTATGGGTGGGTTTTGTATGTACTTTATTTACAGGTGGCCGTTTTGGTGAACGGACGGAATTGCTCTCCCTTTTGTTTTTTTAAATAAAGGAAATTGTTGTTACTAGTGTTTTTTACTAGTTTACATACATTTCCTTATTTTTCAGGAATTTGGTGCGTTTTTGATAGTGATTTATTTCGAGTTTTTATGGTTTCGTTCTCGAGAGGATTGCTACATTGGATTCTTTTTAAACAGTTGTATTTTTACATTTTTTGGGGTTTGTCGTCACTATGTGGATTATTTTTGGGTTGGATTGCTTTTTAAAGGATCTATTTCGGACATATTCTACAGCTACAGAACCGTAAGTTATAATTATTTTTTTTTTGGAGTGGGTCATGTTTATTTGTGCATTTGTATTGTTATTAGTTATATTATGTCTTGTGATATTAATTTATATTTTACATCACATGACATAATTTAACTAACATTAAAAAAAAAATTGACATGTGTTATATATGTTTTTATGGTTTGTTATTTGTATTTTATTAAAGGATGGATTTTGCTATTAGGTCTATGTATTCTAGACCTTGGATACTTGGGTACATTCTAGTTTTTTGTTGGAGATATTCGTACATATTTATTGTTTGTTTGCTTAGTTTTGGTCCTATTTTTGATAAAGATTGTTCTATTCTTAGCTTTTGGTAGCTTTGTTCTTTTTTTATGCATTGGATGAGTTTGTGCAGTGTTGGTTGTCCTCTCCCTATTGTGGATTGAAAGGCATTATGCCATCCTTTTACTGCGTTATTTGTTTTGGCTTTTTGTGCTATAGTACTAGCGTAGACATTCCACCAGGGAATTTGGAATTTAGGTTGTCTGCGGTGACCTGAACGATGCAATCTTCCTACCCAGGTGTCTTCGAAATAGTCTAAGAAGGGAGTTAATTTTTTTTCATTAGTGCGGTAGAAAGGACTGTCAATTAATAAGTTGTAGTAATTTGCCACTTCTGTTGTTGGGACGTATGCTAGTGCTATTAATTTTTTGATCTGGTAAGCAAAGTTGCTGTTTGTAGATTAGTCTATACTTAAGGTACTTTTTTGTAAGTGTCTCCATATACTTTGATTGTAATGATAATAACACCCTTGTATGGCAGTGTGTGGGTATATTTTTAGTATAGCTTGTATCATAGCTATTTCAAAGTCTATTATTATTCTTTGTGGATAGTAATTATCTGTTAATTCTTTGATTGTTGTTAATATTTCTATGTAGGTTGCGTTTGTTTTATTTGGCAGCAATGTATAAATTAAGGGGATATTTGTTTCCTGGTATTCACCATGGATGGTATAAAGTTGATAAAAAGGTTTTGGACACACTTTAAAAGTTCCGTCCATCATCCATGTTTCACAATTTTTTAGTTTTTGCAAGTTGTTATTTGTTCCAAAAAGTAGAATTCTTTTATCATGGCTTTCGTTATCATACATCAAAAATTTGTCTTCTTTATGGGTAATAGTATATTCAGGATATATTTTAATTTCTTCAAACGTTTGGGGTGGAGGTGGAGTTGGATCAGATGCTCTTTTAGTTTTAGCTATTATTCGTTTCAAGTTGGGGATTGAGGGTAACTGTCCTGTTACGTGTTCTGGTACTTTGGTCAATACATTTTTCAAAATTGCAGTGCTTGTTTGTTGGGAGCCTGTACTTGCTTCTCTCAGTGTTTCTAATGCTTCCCTTACTTCTACTTCGGTCACATTGGGTGGGTGGTTATGCTCTCGTACATTTACAACATTGTTATCTACAGTTGTAGCTCTACCATAGCATGCAGTTGAATAGTATTTGCTACATTTCCAATGTGTTTTGTTATCTTTGACTTTTTCTTGGGTGTAGGAATAACGGATGTAGCTGAGCATTATTTTTCCTTTTTGAGACGTTATAAAAGTAGCTCCTTCTGCCATTTTTAGGTATATCTGTGAAGACATATATATGGGTTTTTAGTAAATATGCAATACATTTATTTTAATTCGTAGGTTAAAATAGTAATTTTAAAATTATACTTACAATGTTGTCTTTCTAGTTTTCCTGAAGTTTTTCTTTCTTTTTATAGGAGTTTCACTGTTGTAATTCCTGTATTTGTGGTTGGAAATAGTTGTAATTAATGATAATGTTTGATATTTAGTTATATCTTTTTTGTTAATATTTATTTAAACTGTGAGTATACTTACTTTATTTGGTAGAAGCTTTTGTTTGCGTAGTTGTAGTTTGGTAGGTGTAGTTTGTTGCAGCTGAAAAAAAATATTTGTATTAGTTGTGTATTATATTTGTTTTTATTTACAGCTTAGACAATTTCATTGTAACCTTTACGGGCCGATTATGATGGCGGACGGACCTGAGTCCGTCCGCCACCATAGAGTAGGAAGGACCGTCCGCAGGGGCAGCGGCGGTCCTCCGTGCACATTTTTAACATTGCGTCGGGTGCTGCTTGAAGCAGCACCTGCCGCAATGTTAGAAATGAAAGTTGTGCATTTGCATGCACAAAGCAGCAGGCACCGCGCGGTGCCTGCTGCTTTGTGCACGCAAATGCAGGGGGGTACCATGGGTACCCCGCATGTGCACCCCCCCTTCACCCAGGGGGCCCGCAACGGGCCCCCGAAGTGAAGGTCCGTATGCTTTTCCACGGCGGAAAAGCAGCCGCGGAAAAGCATACATCTTACGCCATCCTAATATGGCTGGCGGTGTCTGATAGACACCGCCAGCCATGTTAAAGCTTTTCCGCCCCGGTCGGAAGGCGACCGCAGCGGAAAAGCTGCGGACAGATTTCAAGACATACTGCCATCCTAATATGGCGGTGGGTCTTTTGAGGCTCCCCAGAGGATTATCCGCATCCTCCGGGCCGGCGGTGTCTTCCGCCGGCCCGGAGGATGCTGAAAATCCTCCATCATAATCGGCCCCTTAGTTTGGTAAATCTTTATTTATTTGTAACATTTTTATGTAGGTATTGATAAGGTTGGACACATTTTTGGTGCATTTATTCATTTTTGCTGTTGTTGATAGAAAGTTTTGTTTTACTTTAAGAAAAAAAACATTTATATCTTTTAGGGACTTTAGCTAAGGTTCTTAATTTTATAATAGTACATAAAAAGTGAATTTACTTACTTGTGTTGTTGTATAATATGTTGTAGTAGTTGGTCTAGGTTAGTTTTCTTTTCTCTTCAGCAAAGTAACCGTTTTTCTACGTGTTTGTTCCAAAATGGTAATTTGTAGTTAATTATGTAATTGTTTTTATAGTAGCTAGTTAAGTACTTCTGCATTTTGATTTTGATTTATTTTAAATTTATTGGTTGAGAAGTTTAGTTTGAATTTGGTATCCGTTATTTTTTATGAGGCTGTTTTTTGTTGTTATTTAGTAGTACTATATAATTAAATATGTTTTGTATGTGTTTTATATTTAAATTTATAAGTTTGGTTTATAATTTTAAAATTGTTTATATATGTAATGTGTGTTAATAAAAATTTATTATTGAGTATATTAGAATTATTAGGTATGTTTATATGTATTGGTGCATTCATAATAAATGTATACGTATTTTAAATATATACTATATTTATATATGTTTATTGATTTATTGATTAATAATAATTAATAATAATAATTATATTGTTATGTTGTTGAGAGGAGTGTGTATTTAATGTTAAATAAAATTGACGATATTTTTTGTATTAGTTAATAGGCTGTATGTAAGGCGATAATAGTGTTGTCGATATTTTTGTAGTGTTTAATATAATTTAAACTAATTTCGATATTTTTGTAGTCGATATCTATGTAGTCGATATAACCTAAAACGATATTTTTGTAGTCGATAATAAAATATCGATATTTGTGTAAATCCTATATTAAGTATATGGTGTCGATATTTTTGTGTACGATATTTTTGCAGCGATGTTTTTGTAGGTCGGTGTTTTTGTTATCGATATTTAATCAGGGATCCCTTTTTGTTAAACATCTATGCTATTATTTTGACCTGCAACAGTACCAGCTTTAAGTCTGTAGTGAAGGGAGGTGAAATGTGGGATTACATTCGAAAAACATAGCATTGGCATAAGCCAATCGGTCTCGCCTTTGGGACCTTATAAGTAGTTAGTCATGCAGCACAATATCCTTGTTACAACAACAACAACTATTGCATGGCTAAACACTTATAAGGTCCCAAAAGCGAGACCTATTGGCTATGCCAATGCTTGTTCCATTAGCTTCCCGTCCCCCTTTGTGCATTAGGCATTGAAGCCTGTGCCTTTTTCCCAACCCTGGTGTGTAACTCAGCCGGGTTGTAGAAACATATGTGGGCATGTGTGTTTGGCCAGCTTAGGACAGCCGGCCAAACACACATGCGCACTTCTAAGTGCACTCTACTCCTCCTCCCTTGCATGCCCAGTCTTTCCCCATACTTATTGCCGGGCTCAGACAGAGAGCATAAATAAAATGATAATTACATTGTGTTATTATCATTTCATTTATCGCCTGCTAGCACAGGCTGTGGGGTGATGCTCCTCTGCCATTAAAGAGGAGCCGCCTCTGATGCTGAATCAGGAGTTTTAAAGTATGTCCCATAGCAACTGAGCACTGGCCTTGTGTGGCTTTATTGTGCTACACTGCTACAGCACCCAAAATGGTTTGTACTAAGGTGCACCGTACTACAAAGTACTGTTCTGTCTATAATCCCACAGTACATATTTTTAGCACTGTGGTGCAGTATTATTTTTGCTGTTATTTAAAAAAGTGTCATACAGTGTTTAATTTGTGCCAGTGTTTGCTGGTGCTTGGCTCCGGCACTTATTTGTAAACACTGACAGGACATGGTATCACTGTGCGTGTATTGTTAGTGAGGCATTTGGGTATTTAATATACCTTAAAAATTATAAAACAGGAACTTACACCAGACATCTACTTCAAGAAGACAAGAGAATAGGGAATTTTGTCATAGGACTCTTTCCCCAATAAATAAATGTCAGTACTTTTTAGTATGCTTAAAAGGAGCTTTTGAAAACATGGGTACTTGTGCACAATTTGCTTTGAAAAAATGCACAAATTCTACTTTCACACATTTCGTATGTTGTGTAGCACATCCCAAAATCCATATGTACAGGGCTTTAAGTGGAATGAAAAAACTGGGGAGGTAGAATCTCAAAGGGGTGTGGCCGATGTAATTAAGAGTATGGCTTAAAAACATGCAAGCTAAAAATCTGTGCTTAGGATAGTGTGTCCTCCGGCTGGTATTTTGCTGGTTCTTTCATTGCATCCAGATATATAATATAAAATGTAACATTACACCTTCAACAAGCCAGGACTATTTGCTTTGTCATTGGTTGTTAGTTGCATAAGGTAAATAAGCAACAGCTATGGCTCAGTTATGCATAATATTGAAAAAGGTTGAGACTGAGAAAGAACTATAGTCTTTTTGGAGTTACATCAAAAGCAGTGATGGGTGGTACAGCTGCAGAGTTCAGATTTCTTTTCACTCTAAGAGTGAGGAAAAAAATGGTGGGCCAAACAGGGACCCATCTCAGCACCTGCTCTTTAGAACTGCCGGTACTGAGCACTCAAGGGACCCGGGCCTCTTAAAGCTCTACAAATGTACACACATACGAGCAATCTAATTGGATACAAACAGGGTGTATGCACCTCACTCCCTCTGAAGCTAACAACCAGAAACCGTTCACTGATACTAAATAACTGAGCTAATTCATTCCATTCCCTGTTTGGTGCATGAGTATCACAGAACAGAGAAACTAAATTTTCTATAAACAAAGCCAGCACATATATCAAAATAATTTCACATTTTTGTTGTATGTAAATAATAAATAGAGAAAGAGTGCAGGCTTGCACACCCCTAAATTCACATTTACCTCCACATGCAAGTCTCATGAAACCAAAAGGCTTACTGCAGAAATGTTCCACTAGCCAGTGGCAGTGTAGCCCCAATGCTCACTGAGTAGGGTAAAAGACAAAATTAAATGTTAATAACTGAAGGTATTATCATTTCAGTACGCATTATGCTTTGGCCAGCCGTCTTGGTCCGAACAAAGCGTAATTTGCACTTTGCATGTTCTCAACCCAGACTGCATTACAGTCTGGGTAGGGAACATGCCCAGACCCCCAGCCCCTATCTGAGAGCCGAACCACAGTGCTCAGACCAATCACATTGCAGCGTTGTGATTGGCTTGGGAGAGCCTGGGTCCTTCTGAGAAGAGACACGATTTTGGAGAGATGGAGGAGAGAAGCGGCAAGATACGGTAAGTGAATTAAAAAACTCCCCTCAGTCCCACACAATGCAACATAGCTGCTGCCGACCAGAGACACAAGTCTGCCCTCCTGCCACTGAGCCACCTCTCAGACAGGATTTAGTGTATTGGGGCCGGGTGGGTGCGCTTGCCAGTGCCACTCAGGCTGCATGAGGGGCACATTTGGTCCCTACTTGCATTGTCCAGTTCAAACCAGCTCTGGCTGGGAGCCATTGGGTCCCGCTCTGGTGCTAAATTGGACAAAGGACATGTGGGTATCCTCCCCACTGTCCACTCCCTCCCCTGGGAGGGATTCCTGAATCTTCCCAACCCTTTACTGAGGGTACTTAAGGGCTTACCTGTGGGTCGGTCCCTGGATTCGTTGTGGGAAACCATTCAATTCAGACACCACTTCAACTTCTACCGTCTGGGGACTCTGGACTTCGCTGGACATTATTTGGGCTTAACTTTGTCCCCTTTAAGTCTGCTGCATTGTCTGTACCTGACCTGAGCTGGCCGGTCTGCTGATCCTGAGCTCCTACAAACTCCGAAAGGTTCAACAACACAGATGGTGGTTCTCCACAGCTCTCAAGGCCTGCCCTGCCCTCTCCCCATGTTTGAGGCCAGTATCCTTTGTGGGAGGTGCAGGAACCGAACCCCTGTGCACTGCATCAACTTGCTGTTGCAAATCCTTGTTCGCTTCTTTCCACCAAGAGCTACAGGCTCCAAGTAGCCCCAACCTCAAGCATCTCCAGTTACCAGAATCTTCATCCACACCGCATCTTTGCATCGTGGCCTGCATGTTTTGGTGAGCTGCTCGAGGTCCTGCTGCTACTCCAGTACTAGTGGGCCCTGTTGAGGGCCACCTTTGTCTATTTTGGGCTCCCCTTATTGCTTAAGGCCTGCCCTGTCTCCCCTGCTTGTGGTCAGTCCCCAGGCCCTTGCTGGTCCCGACATTGCACCTTCTGTGAAATCAACGTTGTTTGCAGTTGCCAAGGCTTGTTGGTGCTTCCGATGGACACCGACCCTTCAACTCTCGACATCCAATGTGGGACAGGTCATGTATGGCTCCTGGTCTTCCACAGCATCTCCTGGTCATCACAGCTGCAGAGTCAGGGTCACCGTCAACTCTCCTGCAACACCCGACATCAGTGGGCATTCGTCTTCCAGGTCTTTGGGTCACTTCTGAGTGACATAGAGTCTGTCCCTATTACTTGTAGGTATTCTTCAATTTGAATCCACCTTCAGATTCCACCAGACATTTTCTCCTTCTCCAGCAGTGGCACTTTCTGAAGTCCTCCATTTGGTTCGACAGCAGTTTCTGACACTACTTCACACCTATGCACCCGGCTTCCCTGGTGTAGGTAACGTGGGTACTAGGATATCCACAGCTGGGGTAGCTCTCCAAACTTCTGTCTTCCATGTGGTTTCTTCAGAGCCCACTGGGAAGGGTCCTTAATCTTTAAAAATACATGTTGTTTTGTACGGATAATGCGGTTGTGTTCCCACACTGAACACAATCTCCGTGGGGCTCCTAGTCACTCACCTTGGGTGGTTCCTTGGGTCCCCAGCACTTCTACGTCCTCTGGACATTGTCTTGACATGAGTTGTGGTTCTGATGCCCCTTTCTTAGTATATCGTTTAGTCCCCCCCTCGGGTCCACTGTGTATTCTGTTCTATTTACATGATTTCTATGCAAAGTATAGTGTGCATTGTGTATATCTCTTGGCAGGAGATATGTAAACGTGTTACTGAGTATTATATTAAAATACATATTTTACAGATACTTTGTGTGGATCTTTTTCATTTAATCTATACCAATAGGATTGCATTCTGGTAAAACAAGCTGCTTTACACTGCTTCTGGACTAAGTCTGAAGGCTGCTCTCCACAGTTACCACTTAGAGAGCTTTCTATGGTTGTCTAAGGCCTCCTAAATCACCATAAGGGTTGTCTGGACTGGTGCAGGGTGTCCACTTACATTACTGTACATCATATAACAGGCCAGTCTCTCACAAGAAGCATGCAAATTAATTTTTGTTAAGTGTTTCTCCGAGTGCGCTGCTGAAAGCAAAACCAAAAAGGTTTAATTTGTGAGCAATATGCACAGTACTAGGGACAACTTGCAGTGTTTACTGTAAGGTGAAGAGGATATGCAGAGTAATAGTGCAAAGTGTAATAATAGAGAAATCTGTTAGTGGTTGGATTTTTCAGGAAAAAGCTGCTTCTAGGGTTAAGTCGAGGAGCACATTAAAAGTTATCAGCTAAAAGCCGGGGGTAAGCGATTTTCATATGTTTTATTGAAGCCCTTTACTGATGCAAGGGGCAAATGCATTTATCGCTGAGTGGTGTCCGGAAGAGTGACAGTAAATGAGAAGACTTATCAGATAATGCAAGGAATCACAGGAAATGCTGTTTAAGTATTTCCACTGGCCGGTGCATTTGGACAGCAGTGGTGCATCCATAGGGGCGTAGGGGCGTAGCCCCACTAAGCCTGGACGCACCGCATAGCAGCATACACAAATAAATGAATATTGAATTTAATGAGCAACGCTTCAATCCGGGTTGCACCCGATTGAATAGGGAGACGAGTCAGTGCGCAGGGGGTGGGGCTGGCTGGTCTGCTGAGTGACAGTCTGCAGAGTGCAGACGTCAGCAGGCCAGCAGCAGTACGGTGTGCACATATGAAACTTAGGGCTGCACCTAGCCCGAGCATGCGCGCTGGCCAGAGAAGCTCGCTGGGAATGAAGGGGCCGGGGGAGGGGTGCTGCTGTAGCCAGGGCGAGGAGTCAGTGTGCCCCCCTAGCCAATCCTGCTGCTGCATGCAATGCCAGGATTGGCTGGTGGCACACTGGCTCAGGCTCAGCACTGCATTGCCAATCACTGTGTGACTTCATTGTGAAGCCATGCAGTGATTGGTCATTCTGGACGGCGCGCGGGCCGTGACGTTGTCCTGGTGTTTGTTAAACTCGCACAGCACTTCTAGAGTGACTCTCTACACGTGCACACAGGCAGCAGCAGAGGGCCCCGGTCACCACACAAGGATACCGCCGGCGCCAAGGGCCTCCGGAGGCGGAGCGTGCTTGTGAGGAGCCTCTCAAGGTAAGCTGACATTAACAGGACCACTGGCACTTGGAAACTATTGATGATTGATAATACTTTGTTTGTATCGATATGTGTTTTTGCTGCTTGGAAAGCACAGCTGTTGCCGCAGGGACTCAGGAGATCCAGGCCAGAACCACTCTCTGTGCTGGCTTCGCCCCGAGATAGCCACTGACTAAGGACGAAATCACTGTTGAGCAGTCAGTAAAGTGTTTAGGAAGGGAGGCGCGGAGGATACACTACTCACTTCAAAGGCAGGGCAGGGATTGAACTTTAACACCGGCCTGCCTGGCCCGATCGTGATAATGTGGTCAGTGGACCGGACTACGGGGTCTGTGGCAGCAGCTACTAAGCCAAAGCAGGCCAGCTCAGGCAGAGTGCAGTGCATACATCGAATGCTGAAGATACTTGGAGCAGGCAGGGCCTTCTTTAAAAATGGAACCCTGGCTGGCGGCGGCCCTATTGTGATATATGAATGAATCCGTCGGCGGCCGTGGCTATAAGATGTACGCCAGCGGCCGCTACTTGGCCAAGCCAGCCGAGTTGAACCCATGTAGGAATCGGGAGCATGCATCATCGTCAAAAACTGTGTGAAATAAATGATGAATACATGTGTGTGTACCATGGGCCGGGGCAGGGTCAGGAACAGTGAGTGTGTCATCGAATGGAGCCGGACTGCCGCACCTACTAACTACCCCGGTGCCCGACACACCACCACTGACTGGGGCTAGGCTGCATGTCAGACACGGCATAATGATGTGTGACTCAGTACTTACGGTTCGTTACACTCGTTGGGTAAAAAAAAAAAAAAAAACACTTCACAGCTTTTGGATAATCACCAGTACCTCACAACACATGAAATAACTCCTTGCATTATTCTTGACGCCTCAATGTACTTAATTTAATGTATTGTGCTATATATTGCATTTGTAAGCAACATCGCAAAATAAAATGTTGAACAGAGTGTTGAAACTTTTCAAACACTCATCCCAGTCACTTATCTGGGTTTAATCCATTATTCTTTTGCTCGCCACATCACCGCAGTTTGGAACCAGCCATATGCAAATCAGTCTTGACCTTGTTCTCCATGGGAACAGCCCAGTCCGAACTACCAAGTTAGGTCCTTCCTGGTCTGGAAACAAACATCCTGGGAGCCTTTCTAAGCACAATATTGAATGTGTTTCAATACTTTTGTGATGTACTTTTAAGGTCTGGCTATCACCATACCTTGTGCAATTAACAGGAAAAAGCTTTAAGAAACACAACCGTCAGAGGGACTTTGCTGTGTGTGGGTCTCACTCCTGGAATGGCAGGGGTGGCTGCAGGTCGATATTGATTTTCCTTGCATTGACTGGAATTGTGAATACATTGTGTCTGTGCCAGAACTAAAAGTCGTGGATACGACAGGCCAGAGCTGAGGCACATTGTCAGTGCCATATGTGGCCCAAGTGAAAGCAGAGACCAGGACTTAGCTGCCTGCCATGGGTGAGTGATTTCCAGCTGTAGAGTGGAATAGGCTGTGTTTAAGGTACGAGTTGCACTGTGTGAACCGACCCAAGTGCTTGCACCCACTGCGGTAAGTGGGTAGAGGTGTGTGCACTCACTGCTGTTTAATAACACTTCTGTTGCAACCAGATGAGGGCTGGGGTGCTATGGAACAGCTATTTGGACGTAAAGATTTCCATTGGAGGTTGAACATCATAACCCCGAGATGCATCAGTACACCTTCTGTGTCTTCATCTCAGTACTGGAAAGTCAGAGGTGCTCTAAGTTATGGTTTAGGGGCCTTGCAAGGGCTGTTTGCGGGTCCCAGTAACAGCCTCAGTACTGGAAGAGATTAGGGGGAATGAGATATTTATAGAACTGAAATAAAGTGGGGTACGTCATAGGGTAATGCAGGTCAGGGTTGGGAGCTTTAGCAGAGATGTAAGATCCAATGAATAAAGGCGTCAGTGCAAGTCACACCCGAGGCGCCTTGGAGAGTTGTGTGTGTGTGGGTCCCTATTCTGCATCAGCAAATACTGAATGTCAAGAGTAGGATGTGTTGGTAAAGCAGTGTCTAGGTCTTCATAGGAAGAAATCAAGGGATGCTCTTAGGATGACAAGCATCAAAATTGTTTGGATCCAAGAAATTGAATAATTGGAATATTCAAGTGAAAATGTAAGTGCGTCTGCCAAGTTGTGTGTGGGTCCAAATACATGCATGGGATTTCGGTCAGGGTTAAGGTGCGTTTTCAGTTTTTTTATTCCATGAAGCCATTGAACAGAGCTGGAGCTACACAAGTGTTGACCTATGCTCTGGCACATCAACATGTACCCTACAGTGATTGTGGTGAGAGGAACTCCTTCTCATCACCATACAGTTAGCGTGTGGAGGCTGATGGGGAGATTGGAGGTGAGGGTAAACAGTGCCTGAAGTCCACCCACAAAAATAGGAGGTTGTAGGGTAAACAAGCATAGGTAAACCTATAGAGCTGGAATTAATGGGCTAATGGCGACATGGTACGTACATTAGGGCATGCCCCATGAGTGGACAGAGAAGGCAATAGTTGTACAGTAGTCCTTCATGCAGTTTAATGCAAGCTCGTGAGTGGAGGTGGAAGGATTTACCCAAATAGCCTATAGTATTAGGGTAATAGATTAAACTGTTTCTATTCCAAATTGTTCCGGAAAATATTAAGCTATTGGTTATTACTGCTCCAAAAAGACATCACTGTAAATACTGTAATATTTTCCCCTGGAAAATTCCGGTAGGTTTGAAATATGGGAATGTAACAAAAAGTGCTGACTTCATTGTCCCAGTAATTGCCGGATGCAGTAAACTCTTTACAACTTCCAAGGGCTGAAAAACTTTGGGCCACTCATAAACGGGGCCTAAGTCTTGGATCAAGCTATGTGGGCCTACCCTTGTGCACTAATTACTTCAGGATGGATGGGTATGTGCTTATGCAGTTCTGACTACAGGAGGCATGAACCTGTCTTTGTGGAGCACATGCTTCAGGGTGCTTGGGACTGCCTTATTCCGTCATTTGCTTAGTGCACTTTTGTGCATGGCTCCGAACAATTGTGCTCCTTCTCGAATTAGCACAGCGTGTCCTGTCTCTATAAATACTAATAAAACAATGGTATGCAGTTAGATGTACATTTAAAGTAGGTGCGAGGATTTAACTGCGGGGACAAGTCAGTTTTGCTCTTGGGTCCAGAGTATTGTACACGTTTGTACATTCACAAGGAAACTGTTGTGTAAGTCCAGCCAAGCCCTAAAAAGCCCAGAGAGCATTGAAGTGAGATCCAGCAGAGTCACATTCGCTATAGGATATCTGCAGTCTTTATAGAATGAAATTCCTCCTGCTTGTGGAGTTAAATATGAAAGAGACTGATACGGTATTATTTATTTATAGGTTTTATACCGCGCCTGACTCACTAGCCAGGTAGTCCTTAAGGAAACAAGGCGTTTTAAGAAGTTATCTAAAACGCAGATAGTCAGGGCACTGTCTCAGGTCGATTGAAAGCTGGTTCCAATAGAACGGAGCGAGGTGGGAGGTATATTCCTGAAATACATTTTATTGCCTATTGCGATGTTATTACTCTCCCACTGGCCACTGGACAGAAAAACCTCTATTTTCAGTTCAGGGTCAGCACACTCCCATTAAAATCATTCACCCACAAAGGACCCCCAACTGAGGGTGTTTTATGTCCTGTGTGCGAAGATGTCCACATAAACAATACCACATATTTTGTTTGCTTGGGATATACTAGCCTTCACCAAAAATGGATCAAACCTCCTTGCAAACTCCTGGGGATGTGAAGTAGTTATAATGCCCTCAGAATCATGAGGACAGATTCCCGCTCAATGTATGCATGTTCTGTAGCCAAGTTCCTGGGTTGCTTGTGGATACAAAGATCGAGGTTACTTACCTCATGGAATTGCTGGATCCACTGCTGGGCCGGACCGAAATATCCACAGAGGCTAAGGCTTTATTTGTACAAAATGCAATTTATGGTGCCTTTTTCATACTCCTTATTGAATTCTCACTTTAATATATTCAATTTCTACAGACCAGTTATTAAATTGTGCAGAGACCTTGTAAGTGGGCTACTTGTATATTTTGTTTAGTTCACCTTCTTCTCTTAATTGTGTTGTGTTGCACAATGTCCCCTATATTAAGTTTTGGTTGATGCTGCTCCGTGTTTTCCTTTTATAGATTTTAATATTTATATCTCATGTTCATTATATATTTTACTCTTATTAGGATTTAAATTCGTACAATCGTATTAAGTGGCTTCTATTGTTGACATTTTAATGATAACACTCGAACCGTCTAACTGCAAATAGTGTCTGTATGCTGAAAAGCTAGGGCTCTCATACTGTAGGTTCGAATATGTTTTATCAGTTGATGTATTGTTTATCAACTTTAGGAATTTGTTTAACTCGATGCTTTTATGATCTTAATGCCGAAATAAAGCTATTTGGGATGGAGAACAATTAGTACAAATATTTTATTGCTAAATACTGATGTAAATTAATTCAATATATTTATTTTAAATGTAAAAAAAAAAAGTTAGAGTATTAATCTTTGAACGGAAAAGTCCCTTGCATGGTGATGGATGCACAACATTGCCCAGAGTGACCCAACTGCAATAATATCTGGATCGCTGGTGCATATTTGTTTATTTACGAGTAAACACGGATCCATGATGGCCATAACATAGGCCTGTCTCGCAGATTGAGGTCTTGTTTGAGCTTTTCATCACCAAGAAGTAAGGCATCAATAATTTAAGATCTTGCCCTGAAGAATCAGCTCATAACTGCAAAACACGGTTGGCTGTAGTGACCTCTAGCAGTTAACAAACATACAGGACTAAGGTATGAAGAGTGTTGCCAGTTGTTGACTGCTAGTGAGATATGCCAATTCTGCGAGCAAAGGAGGGCCCAGATACTAATTGAAGTACAATACTATTTACATTCCACAAACACAAAGAATTGCTTTGCAATAGGCGAATAATATAGGACTGTGGCAGGGGATTTCACTTTTGTGTGCAGGAGCAGGATTGCAAGATGGTGGCAAGAGCAGAGTGAGTTCAGTTGAGGATGTAGACAATAGCCCCAAATGGGTACTATGTCTGAGGGATGAGTTGGGGCATAATGAGGAAGGAACTGCCCAAGTCAGACTTCTGCATTAATGTCAGGGACATTACTTTAATGGTGGACTGAGACTCAATATTCACCTTATTTCTGGAATACATTTTTGGGGAAATGTGGCCTATGGTAGTTGGGAATGGAAGGACATTGACCAAAAGGTGTGTCAAATTAGTACATGGATTTTGGTGGCCTTATATGAGCAGAAAGTGTGTTACATTGTTGGTCTATTTCTGGCCATGGACGGACCTCCTATTTTGTGATGAGTCTACCAATATGACCTACGCATCATCATCCATGCTGTGTGCTTGGTCAGGTGGTAGTGGTGGAAGACACAAATCTCTGTGAGATTTTATAGAATGCCAAGTTTGTGCCCCAATCCAAATTGGAAGCCACCGCCGGCCCGGAGGATGCGCATTCACCGCTGTGGAGGCTCCAAAGGCCCACCGCCAGATTAGGATGGCTGGTGGGTCAGGAAGACCGTCTACCGCTTTTCCGCCGCGGTCGCATTCCGAAAGGCGGCGGAAAAGCTCTGATATGCTGGCGGTTTCTATCAGACACCGCCAGCCATATTAGGATGGGGCAGAAGACATGCTTTTCCGCGGCGGCTTTTCTGCCGTGGGAAAGCATGTGGTCTTTCATTTTTGGGGGCTGGTTGCGAGGGATGTATGACGTTACAACGCATGCTTTTACCACGCATGCTGTTACAACGCAGTTTTTACAACGCAAACCTTTACAACGCATAGCGCTTTGGGGTGCTGGATAGTGAATAGTTTAATTTACTATTACAACTCCAGTCCCCGTGGACACTAGGGAAGGTGTTGGATAGTAAATTAAATCTATTCCCTATCCTAGAGCGCCCCCCAGCGCAATGCGTTGTAATGGTTTTCGTTGTAAAACCTGTGTTGTAAAAGCACTGCGTTGTAAAAGTGTTGTTGTAAAGGATGTTTCCCAGTTGCGAGCCCCCAGGGTGTTGGGGGGTGGGGGGTGCACATGGGGGGTACCTATGGTACCCCCCTGCAATTGCATGCACAAAGCGGCAGGCACCGCGCGGTGCCTGCCGCTTTGTGCATGCATATGCAAAGCATGAACTTTTAACCTTGCGGCGGGCGCTGCTTCAAGCAGCGCCCGCCGCAATGTTAAACATAGGGTATGTGAGCGCCAAGGGTGGCGGTCACATCCTAATCTGCATGGAGGAAACGCCACAGCCCCTGCGGACGTTCCCTCCACTTCGGGGGTGGCGGACGGACGCAGGTCCGTCCGCCATCCTATTAGGCCCCTATGTCCCTGCTCTCGGGGATGGCTAAACATAGTAAGAGACATGACAAATGCATGCCATGGACAAATGAGGAGAAAGAATAGGAGAGTGACAATGTAGCCAGCAAATGGGAAGCCTCTGGGTGGGCTCTAACCCCACTGAGTAGATACAGCATGTCTAGCCGAGACCTCAAAAGTAATCGCGCAAACCTTGCATAACCTCCCCACTTTTGCCTTGGGGTTCTTAGCCATTGTCACATTTGTTGCCAGGGCTTTAAAGCTGCAATTTGTCATTCCAAAAAGCGCAAGATAACTAACTGTGCGGAGATTCACCAGACTGAAGTAAATACTGGTCGGATGCTCCTCCTCGGTGAAGCGTAAATCTGCTGCTTATGATGCTTCCATTGTTTCTGTTTGAAGGGTGCAGTGATTATACTTTCAAATACATGATTTGTTGATTATGCTTCAAACAACACTGCTCAATTGATATCCATCAAGGGATATTCATGAAGTGGGGATGCGTTCAGCTTTGGGGAATTCCTGAGTCAGGCAAGTCACAAGTGTGCAGGATCAGACGGATAAAAATAGTCCTGGTACTAAAATAAATGCGACCCCCAATAGCGAAACAGACAGCTAAAAATAGTGCCCCAAAATTGCAAATCAGTCCAGTTTTGAACATGTAATGATACCTTGTATGGGTATTTTGCAAGGTATGGGACACTGCGCTGCATGTATTTGTGTTGACTGCAGGCAATGCTTTGTGGAAATATCTGGGAAATCAAAACTAAAAACCGGCCAACCTGGTCTTAAAACTGGCCCACAAACTGCTAAAAAATAGACGGACGCATTGACCTGTCAGACCAGCACATCGGACACTACCTGATTGCCCCGTAGGCCAGTCTGACCCTTCCAGTGTGTCTTCACCATTGCACTCTGAGTTTGTACTCGCAATTACGTCAGCTGTCCCTTGAGATGATTCTACCTGCCACATTACATGGATTGATGCTGCTTGGTGTCTGACTATCCAACACAATTTGTGTTTTTTCACTACTTCTGCCCAGCTTTTGCCTTCCCTCCTTCCCAAATCAGTCAGACCTAATCCACCCCCATCTGATCACCCACTTCTCAGTTTCATATTTTATTTACATATTTTTATTACTGTCTGACTTTCCTTGTGTGTATTTACGTTTCTCTGCTTGTTATTTGTGAATTTTGTACTTTGTGTTTTGTTATCCTTTCCCAACCTTTCTGCCTCCTATTTCCTTTTCCCTTCCCATCCCAGTCCAACTTCCTCCCATCCCGACCAGCCCCTGTGGGCAAAGCAGTCAAACAGGGGTGCAACTCTGCCCCATATTCAGCAAGGTGGATGCACTCATCTTTTGTGTGCAGTGCCACCTAACCCGCAGGCTGGCAGTAGGCTTGGTAAGGGATACTCCCCTTGGGAGTGTTGGCTGCTCTGGGGGCAAGTGCAGCAGTGTGTGCACTGCAGAGCAGGCATCCAGCTCATCCAGCAACAGCTGATGCACCACTGGGCCAACGTCATAGACAGGGAACAGGACCTTCTCGACCTGATAGGTGTTAACAATAAGGGGTTAGGTGAGTAAAATGTTTGTTATCTAAATATAATTTTTATTATCAAGCAGCACAATCTCAGGTAAGTTAAGTTTACGTAATGGTTATAAGTAAATATATATATTCACTGAAAAAACCATAGGTTTCACACCAGTTATAGTTAGGTGGAAATTTTACTCGCATAAAACCATTGAAATTCCCACGTTATAGTTAGTTGGACTCACTATAACTTGCGCGTGCAATGCACTGCTGATGACGTCACATATTACATCACTCATGACATGGTCAGTGACATCACTCATGACATCACTGATGACATCTCAAATGACATCACTGATGACAACATCCTTGTGACAAAGTGGCAGACCTCCTATCAGCATAAAATAACCTTTGACACACACATTCAAAAATAGAAACTAACATTTTCTTAAAAAAGGAGAAACCAATACCAATTACAACAACTTATTAGGTAATTCCAACATCTACATACACATCCACTCATTCACCAACAGTTCTATATAGTCACTCATGCATGTACTTACTCATCATATGTACTCATACACCTATACATCCTGCTACACACTAATACTCATCCATATAGTTACTCACACACAAATTCACACATGCAAATAAACTATCAAAAAAACATTTACTTGATTATACTGCTATATACACACCACTACACATACTTCTACAGAAACGGAAACATATTTACTCTCTTAAACAATCAATTATAAAAACACATACTCACTAACCCACCCATACACACAATCATCCACCCATACAGTCTTGCACACATTCTGTCTTCAAAATACATACAAATAGTGAGTCACTCATTCATGCATCATATCCCCCACCGAACCATACAGACACTGATACTGATACTCAAAAGAACAACTAATAACCCATATACACACTCATGTAGCTACTCACCAACCCATGCAGTCACTTATACACAAAGTGAGACACAGATACAGATATTTAAATATTTAAACATTACTCGCTAATATATGTATTCACTAAGATACATTTAATAAGTCAGTTAACCAATCAATGTTACACAAAAAAAATCCATTTAGACATTTATTTACCCATTTATTCTTCCATCAACCTTCAGATATACATATATAAAAAATATTTATATTTCAGAAAGACACACATTCACTGGATGATGTCATCAATGATGTCATTTGAGATGTCATCAGTGATGTCATGAGTGATGTCACTGACCATGTCATGAGTGATGTAATATGTGACGTCATCAGCAGTGCATTGCACGCGTAAGTTATAGTGAGTCCAACTAACTATAACGTGGGAATTTCAATGGTTTTATGCGAGTAAAATTTCCACCTAACTATAACTGGTGTGAAACCTATGGTTTTTTCAGTGAATTTAATAGGTTTTTTAAATGCTAATTCCTAACTATAACTGGTGTGAAACCTATGGTTTTTTCAGTGAATATATATATATATATATATATTCACTGAAAAAACCATAGGTTATAGACCATATATAGTTAGGAATTAGCATTTACAAAACCTTAAAAATTCACTGAAAAAACCATAGGTTATAGACCATATATAGTTAGGAAATAGCATTTAAAAAACCTTATTTTACTCACACAAAACCATTGAAATTCCATATATAGTTAGTTGTACTAACTATATATCACGCACCCGCAATCCACTGCTGATGATGTCACATATTACATCATTCATGACATGGTCAGTGACATCACTGATGACATCACTGATGACATCTCAAATGACATCACTGTTGACATCACTGATGACATCTCAAATGACATCACTGATGACATCACTGATGACAACATCCAGTGACTGTATTTTTCTGTAAAGTTAAAATATGTCTTACATATTTATGAATGAGTCGATGTATAAGTGTCTGGACGATGGATTTAGTAGGTGCATGACTGAATGTATGAGTGAGTGATTAAATGTGTCTCACTGAGTGCATGGGTTAGTGACTAAACTGTCTTAATTTGTGCATCATTATGTCTGTTGTTCTGTAAACTGCTGCATGTGTTGATCAGTAGCTATATGAGTAACTATATGGGTTATTGATTGGTTGCCCAAGCATTTGTATGGGAGACTGAGTGTGTGTGTGGGTGGCTGGGAAGTGTATGACTCTGTGCATAGATGTATGGGTTCAAAAGTGCATGTTGGAAACAGCTGTATGGGCGGTTGACTGTGTGCATGACTGTATTGGTGAGTGAATAGATATCTCAGTGCTACATGTCAAATTAAGTACATATGTAAAATACAGTACATGTGAGAGTTGACATATATAAATAACTGTGCATAAGAGCCAGTGAATGTGTGAGTGGCTGTATGGATCATTGTGAACTTGTATCCAGGATTGTATAAGTGAGTAAATATGTTTTAGTATATGTTTGAATAAGTAAGGTGTGTTTAACTGTATAGTTAAGGAAATGGAGGTGTGATTGATTGTTTGCATGACTGTCTAGGTGTGTGTGTAACTTCATGGATGAGTGACAATCTGTGAGTCTGTGTTTACACTGAGTGTATCTAAGGTTATATTAGAGTCTGAAGAGGTTCATCGTATTATCACATGAATGATTTTATCAGTGATGTCATCAGTAATGTCATTTGAGATGTCATCAGTGATGTCATCAGTGATGTCCTTTGAGATGTCATCAGTGATGTCATCAGTGATGTCATTTGAGATGTCATCAGTGATGTCATCAGTGATGTCACTGACCATGTCATGAATGATGTAATATGTGACATCATCAGCAGTGGATTGCGGGTGCGTGATATATAGTTAGTACAACTAACTATATATGGAATTTCAATGGTTTTGTGTGAGTAAAATAAGGTTTTTTAAATGCTATTTCCTAACTATATATGGTCTATAACCTATGGTTTTTTCAGTGAATTTTTAAGGTTTTGTAAATGCTAATTCCTAACTATATATGGTCTATAACCTATGGTTTTTTCAGTGAATTTCATTGGTTTTTTAATAGCTAATATCAAAACCTTTACAATGTATTATTCTTTAAAAAGAAAAATATTTTTTACATGTTTTTAATACAATTTTTTTTTAATTTTTTTTTTGTTTCGCTCCCAGTACGCGTACCGGTTAGCTTCCCGTTAGCTCAATCCGGAGGCGCGACCTGGTACGCGAACCGGTAAAGTTCCTTTTGCGCACCTCTCGCGTTACAAAACAACATCGTGACGCGTCGCGTCAGCATGACGTTTCGCGTTCTCGCGTAATACGTCATATTACGTGCTACGTTCGCGTACCCGGAAGCGCAGCGGTACGCGAACCGGAAGCGATCCGCGGCGCGGCGCCGACCGCGTAACGTAAACACAGCAGGTCATGTGACTCGGTAATAACACTTTTCATTGGTTCATTTCACTTTTGGTTTCCTAATGATGTAATACTAGGTCATGTGATCTAAAATGAACACTTTTCATTGGTTTAGAACTTTTGTTTTTCCCAAATGATGAAAACCCCTCCTTCTTTCCTCACTCTGACTTTCATCTTGGTGAGAGAAAGACCCTTTATTGAGACTTTGAGATGGCTTCATTAGTAGCTTCAGCTGGTGCTAACCCACCACCTCCACCAAATCCAAGAAAGAGAGGACCACCTGCAGAAGTAATTTTGCAAGAAGAGGAAGAACAGGAAGAGGAGGAAGAGGAGGAAGAGCCAAGGTTTTTGCCAGAGGAGCCCAGGAGGTACAATCGAAAGGAGAATTACATCTGGCAATTCTACAGAATTCCTGAGGGGCAAAAAAAAGTGAATGCACGCTACGTGTTTTGCCGTATATGCGGTGATAGATTGTCAAGGGGCACTGATAAAAAATACAGTTATGGCAATCATACTATGCATCGGCATATGAGTAGGTGGCACCCAAATAATTATAGTGCTGCCCAGCTACGAGACGAACAACAAAATCCCCTCCCAATGGCAAGAAGATCGGTGGTTCCAGAGGTGTCGGGACCAGAGGCGAGGGAGATGATTGCAAACATCCAAATGTTGTTTGGGCACGTAAAGCAAGTGTGCGTGGAATGTGGCGATTTCATCTGCTACAGAGAAAGTAGCATCACTTTGATTTTGCGAGCAATTCAAAATCATGTTAATGTTTGTACGAAACGCCCCAAAAAATAAAATCTTTTTTTTTTTTTGCTCCTGTTGAGCCCTTTATAATGGATCGTTTTTGTTTCCCCCCTCCCCAAAAAAACCAAATTTTTTTTAAAAACGTTCAGAAAATACAAAAAAAGTAAAAAAATGTTCAAAAAATACAAAAAAAAATATAAAACAACAAAAACATAAAAAAAAAGTTCTTTTCAGAACTACCTCCCCATTATAAAAAAATTGGTAGAATATTTGGAACTCTGCCAACCTCTATTTCTCTTAGTTCGCTCCCCGGGGCGCTACCCGGTACGCGTACCGGAAGCTAACCAAAAAAAATATTTTTTTAAAAAAAAGAACAGTAAGTATAAGGTAAGCAAACAGACAGTTATGTGAAAAGAAAGACAGCGTTAGGGAGTAAACAAGAGATACTGTTACCTACAATCCACTGCTTATGATGTCACATATTACATCATTCATGACATGGTCAGTAACATCAACAGCAGTGGATTGTAGGTAACAGTATCCTTAGTTTACTCCCTATAGCTGTCTTTCTTTTGACATAACTGTCTGTTTCCTTCCCTTATAGTTACTGTTCTTTTTTAAAAAATTTTTTTTTGATCAGTCATAAACAGTGACATTAATAGAAACAGAGAGAGTGAACAAGAGTGAAGAACTATGGTCCTCCTCAGCCACCCTCAGAAAACCAAGGGGGTCAAGATACATCTACCGTGCCCCCTTCTACCCATTCTGAACATTATTTGCCCTCCATCTTGTATCTTGATTCGACCGAAACACAAAATGGTGGACTCCCATAACGCTGCTGGTTTGCGAACCGGGCAACTTCCCGGGAAGCGGTCCAAAAAAAAAAAGTTGGGAAAGTAATTCACAGACACTAAGAGTAATAGAGATGGAGTGAGTGAACAAGACTGAGGAACTATGAGAACAGAGGGACTGAGAAAAAGAGTGGAAGGAGTTGAGTAAGTAGGTAATAGAGAAAGGAATGAGGAAAGTAGCAAAGGCAGGAAACTGAGGATTAAAGAAGTGAAGCAGTGGATCTAATAGTAGGTGAATGTGATAGAAATGTAACGAAAAGAGTACAACTATTTACCTTGTAATTGCCGTTAAATTAATCACATTTTATTTTTATACTTTCAATCTGTGAAAGAGAGAACCAACATTTGAAAAATATTAAAACATGTATTTAAAAATTACAAAAGACAAGGGAAAATATTGATGGACAAATAGTTTTTCAACAACTTTGACACTGACAGAAGCTTCTGCTTCTCCAGGTCCTCTACACAATCCTAAAGATATACATTTTAAACTAACAGTATCTTGATGCAGATGAAGTGAGGCCTATCTTAAAACATGGTGCATCTTTTGCATTGCTCTTGTTTCAGAAAAGTGTCGCTTCAGGATGCCAATAACATGTCTCCTATCCAGAGATTTGTTTGAGGTGAGGCCTACTCAGAGTTCAAGATGAGATTTACACTTGTTGAAGTGTACAGAGGAGATAATATCTGTGAAAGTCTACCAATGAAGTGAGTCATGTCCACTGCACTCTTCAACAAAGTAGAAACCTCCTATGTTTCCCTGGACAGACCTAAACTTGATCTGCACAATGTGATTCGTAATGATAGGAAACACAGGTGATGTAATTGAAATATGTGCAATTTATTTTGCTCATTTCACAATCACATCACTTGTGTTTCCTTTGCTTAGGTATCTCATTGTGCAGATGTAGTCCAGCATATGAAAGAATACGTAGAAGTGCAGCACTGCATGCAATAAATTTAACACTTACAGAAAACTCACCTTCTCCATGCCTCCTACACAGTTCTACATATACATCATAAATGCAAACAGTACAGAATTAATTATACATGTTAAATGGTTTATTTTTGCTGTTCTCAGAATGTATCAAAATTCACTAAAAACAGTGACTTGAAGGTATTCATCATGTAACAGCGGGGAAAAAAAAACACAATCAAAATGATTGTGTTTAAAAAACCCATACAACATCAGAAATTAAAATTCAGAACTCCTTAAAGTTAACTTACTTTCCATGACGTCCAAGGATGTCCTATGAACAGCTTACACTCTTTTGTGCTGTTATTACTTTCAGCCCGCCACTTTCTGAAAGAAAACCTCCATCGTTTTTAAAAACACGTTACATGCAATAAATGACTTCTTGCTCTGTACCACTATTTTCCACAAGGCCAAATCTAGTCAGAGATATTTATAACTCTTGGATTTCTTGTAAGCCAATCCCATCATTTGGCATTTCCGCAACTTTCACAATTAAAATGTTGAAGATCATTTTCACAATCCTGGAATAGTAATATCTTCCCCTTCTTGCTCAGTCATGTTCTACATTTCCTATGACACTGATACTGCTTAATATGAAGCAGACTTACACTACCTCTATGAGTACTACAATTATTTAATTCTCTACATCACTTTTAATCACAAAGCAATGTAAAACAGTAGACAGCATTGCAGACTTACATTCCCTCTACTCCATGTTTTGATTGGCTGCTTCAATTAGCTTATGAAAAGAAACAGTTTTTCTGAACTCATTCAAAGTGCACACATATCTCCATGATGTCCAATCCTATGATTAGAAGTTATGTCTCTGAACTACACTTATCCTCAAGGCCAAATTGTGTAGGAGCCATTAGAACTTCTTGAAATTCCACAGAGCACATCCCGAGATTATTTCCCTAAAATTTTGGTTTTAAAAACACCAGGTAAGAGTTTTTAAGGTCATACGGCAATTTTTTTTTGAAAATTAAAACAGAATCATTGCAGAATGACCAGCCATTTCTAGACTTTAAATAAGCTGTGTAATGTCCTGATGATATTGAAGGGCCGTCATGATATATAATTGCTGTAGTTACAAAAGTCCTTCCTGATATTGACAACTGCGAAGCTACAAATTTTTTTATTAAAGTTGTCAATTTTGTTCCATCAGGCCTACATCGTTGGAACATTAAAATGACGTACTGGCCATATGTTCGTATAAATAATGTGGACATCATTTCAGATTTACATTGGCTACACTCCATGTTGTGATTAGCAGCTTTTACTAGCTTATTAAAGGAGACTGATTTACTGTCTGGCAAAGTTAAATATATAAATCTTTCTGAGTCTACACTAGTAGTACTTGATACCATACAGTTCTCGCAGTCATGCTGCCATTGATAAGAAAGCCCAAACAGCTGATCTACATCTACACCTTCAGCATGTAATACATCAAGCATATACATTAAAAACTCCTGACAATCTTGCTGAATATTTTGAGAGAATTGTGTTTGGCCTGAACATCTATCTAACAGATTTCTAATTTCAGACACACTTTCTATGTTTCTTCTATCAGTGGTACATTTCTCTAACACAGAATTTAACAAACTGCAAAATCTTTGATCAGAATTGACCACAATCTCTTCTTTTACATTTTTTAGAGAAAACAAAACATTAATTACTACATTAGCATAGCAGTTGACACCAGAACTGTTTTCAAACTGAAAACCAACAACATCTTCAACAGAATCCTCTTTGTTTCTGCTTGTAATTTTAGGTTCATCGACTTTTCTTCTTTTTGCTACAACCTCCCCAGTATTGGTCACATTTCTTCGTTTCCGGCCTACCACACGTTTCTCAAACAAAGGATACTGAGGCAAATGTGGCGCATACTCTCTTCTTAACCTATTGTATTCCTTAACACAATCTAGATCCGCACAAATGTTTGTGACATCACACTCAATCAAGTACAATCCCGATAAAGTTCTAACTCGTGACAATGCCACGTATGCCATACCCTCCTTGAACACAGAACTGCCAATATTCACCAATGCACAGTCTACACTTAAACCTTGCGATTTATGGATTGTCACCGCATATGCCAAGCAAACAGGAAACTGCTTACGGCGAACATATAAGTCTTTCACAAGCAAAAATCTAGCAGAGCAACGACCAATTAGCTGTACTTCCTCAATGCCATCAAATTTAATTTTTAAAAATTCAATTCCATCTCTATTTCTGTATTTTACAAAATCAACAACATTACCCATTGACCCATTTACCAGACCTCTTTCAACATGTAAATTCCTTCTTAAAATTATACGGCAGTTCAAGCACACATTCAGAGTCTTTTCAAAACCTGCAGTTTTAGATATAGTCTTCTCTAATGAATCCAATTTTGTTTTCAGATTCTCAGACAAAATAATTGTTGATCCCATATGCTCTACTCTGTCAATAGCTTCCAGTTTCACAATCTCTTGCTTTTCTAAATTCAACATTTTGTTGTTGAATTTGGCACATTCTGCAAGAGTTGGCATCAAACATATTCCAGATTTCTTATCAGTAATTTTCTGAAAAATATTCTCAGGCACAACATCTTGTTCTGGATACAAATTTGACAGTAATCGTGCATGTAAAGCTTCTTTCCCATGCTCGGTCACTTTTCCAATTCTAACATCTTGTAGAATAGTCTTGTAAACTTCATCCTTCGCCTGACGCATATTTTCATGCAGTTCAGCATAATTGAAGTTTAACCATATATTGACGTTGCCAATGCTGCCTAGGCACTTCCTGGTATCTTCATGCGTGAGCATTTTGAACACAGGTTGCCCCTTCACTGGTGTCAGCTGCAGAAGATCTCCGAAAACAATGATGTGTTTGCCACCAAATAACACATCATACTCTGTTTTGAGAACTTCTTGCATCCTCAAATGCACAAAGGCAAGCATGACACTGGAAACCATGCTTACTTCGTCAATGATAAGAAGTTTCATTTTCCTCAAGATTCTTGAAACTTCAAAACAAGCATCTCCAGATAGCTTGTGATATTCTAATTTGTTGTCATGCTCCACTGGCAGCATCAGTAAACGATGTAAAGTAATCCCTTTAATATTATGTGCTGCCAGTCCAGTTGGAGCAGTGACAACACAAGACAGCGATGACTCTGTCCTTTCCTGCAAATAGCATGAAATTGCTTTAATGAGGAAACTTTTTCCAGTTCCCGCTTCTCCACTCACGTACAGTCGGACAGGCTTCAACGACGTACATGAGCACTCTTTCTTATCATGACTTAATCCATGATCAATTTGCATGGTAACTTCGTCATATATTTTCCTCTGCTCAACGTTGAGTTGCCTTTCCAACTCTTCTAAGTTAACCGCATCCTCTTGAGCATGTGCCATGGCTCTTTCCACTTCATTCATAGCAGTGGCAGCTTCATTTTCAATAAGAGGTCCTCCTAGGGGATCCTGACTCAATGAAGCAGAACTCTGACTGTCCTGAGAACTGTCTCTGGCAATCTCGGCTGCAATCGTTGCTTCCTGCTCAATTTCCGCATTCAACATTTCTACATATTTGGGAAAAGCAGGACATTCTATGGTCTCCTTGGCGGCATTGAAAGAGTCTTCATAACAGAGGAAATCTCCAAGCAGTTCCTCTTCTGCACGCCAAGGCTTGAAAAGTTGCAAAAGTGCTAAATAGAAAAACTCCTTTTTTTCAGGAGATTCGCCACTCAATTTTCGATGGTTTATCAAGTGGCATTTTCTTTGCTTGACCAGACATCCCTCACTTCCTATTACAGCATACACTCCTTTCTCAGTATCTTCTTTGATGTTCCTCTTGAACATGTAATTTTGCAGAACCTCATACAGACAAACATTCTCTAGGTGACTGCTTCGATTTGGATAATATGTATCCAACATGTTTGTCTTCAAAATGTCGGTACTGTTTGGCTCCTTTTCCGCCAAATACTCAATTTCCCGCACAGGTTTGAGAACTCGATTACGCGTTGCAGCAAGACCAAGACTCGCCCAAACGATACTCCTGGACTTGGCATAGAGACTTGCTGAAGACAACCGGTCAGAACATTCGTACGCTCCGATTTCTCGATGCGACAACATCTTCAGACTGAAACTGTACAACTTCTTGCTGAGGCTCTTTTCATGGGAAATGTCCTCCCACATATCCTTCAATTCTGTCTTCTCTTTTTTGGTGATGTAAGACGTCACATACCGAGCCACAGCCATACAGTTATCAGCCACAAACTGTATATCCATGTTAGCATTCCACATGGACAAAATCACCGGGTTGTAGTCGTTGATGTACTTGGACTCTTCGTTCCTCTTCAAATTGTAAGTGTTTTTAGGTGATTTCTTCATCACATTATGTCGCAGCGAAGACATCAAACTGTTTACTCTTCCTTTAGAAATCACCGGTCGTGGAAAGCCGAAACGACATTTGGTGTAGAACTTGTCTTTGTTTCGGAATTTACGACGGCAGTACTTTCCACATCGATGGCTTTGGAAACGCAGAACTTTTTCTCTTAGGCTTTTCTTCTCCTTTGCGTTTGGAACAGCACACGTAGAATACTGTTGGATGAAACTCATCACTGAGTCTTCTGGATCCGTTCCAAATTTAGGTGCATCCTTGATCCACAGCAACATATGTATATGAGGAGCACCTCTTGCTTGGTACTCCTTTCTCCAGAAGAAATCCAACACCTCTCCAAGAGGTGGATTCTTCTTATTCATGATGAAAGACATCATAGCTTCAAATCTATGATTGAAGTACCTACATACATTGACTGGATCCAAAGAGCACAGTTCTCCGGGTGTCTTGAATTCGATGTTTTCTACGTTAGCATTTGCCTCTCGTAGAAATTGAAGTAAGTCTTCCCAGCCATACTCGGCACAACTCAGAGTGAGGAACCATGTGGGAGTACCTAAGTTCCTCAGCATACATTTTAAATCACCATGACGACGGTACCAGTACTCATTAGTACCACGCTGACACGCCATGAGATTAATCAGGTGAGAATCCAAAATACTATCTTGGACATTCACTTTATCCATAAAATCACTTGCCGAGATGTTTTGCATGTGTATACCACTTTTCAAGATGTGGTTCACTGCATATGACAGTCCAGACAGATCGCTTTCAAACAGGAGATGAAACAAATAAGGAATGCATTGTCGAAACCTAGCATCTCCTGCATACAATCGCAAAGTCCGGTATTCAGAAGCAGGAATTTGATGAGGTCGCTCATCATATCTTCCTCCCTGACCTGTTGGAAAAAGCTGTGGGAAACACCGAGCTTCCAAACTTTCCTCCCAAACACTAATGGGACTCCCTTTGGCTTGTTTCATTTGAAACAACTCAATAGCATTCCCCATGACTTCCTTCGAATGCAAAGGATGAACACTATAATGTTCATATATTTCCTCACTAGTAGAGGGTTCTACTTTCTCAATTTGACCAGCACACAAATCGCTATCCTCTTCCTCACTTACTTCGTCTTCTGCAACATATACATTCTTATAGTATTTATTATTTTTTTTCAAATACAATGTTGCCTTTTTAACTTTCCTAACATCTACTAAATCTTGCCATATTTTCTTATTCTTTGTCGGAACCCCATTAACTAAGATAACCAGAGGTTCCTCTTCCACTTTTTCTACTCCAATTGTGTTAATGTTTTTCTTGAAATCTAGAGGCAAATAAACAACTCTTCCCTTTAATCCTCTCTGTAAATCTGATGGAGGCAATTTCCCTGTCTTTGGCTCCATTCTTACAATAGCCTGAAAGGGATGGATACTTTGAATCAAAATAGATTCATAAGTATTTAAGTCCTTCAATTCAGAAGGAATCTCAACCAATTCCAGATTATTATGAACTGCTCTAGCAGGCATCTGGTTTTGTTTTAATTTGTTACAACAATAAGTACACACACGTTGATCCAATCCCAAATCAAAACAATTTTCTACCATCAAGTATGTTGCAAAATCCTTCCATTCACTATTATTTTCCCTTTCACTTTTTGCATATAAATCCACTAACTTAGTCTGATTCTTATAATAAGTGCGTCTACAACACACACAAGTGAAATTAGGCCTCTCACTTGATTTCATGTCAAACGTCGCAATTTCCCTCTGGAAATTATCTGTACTGGAAACATGTACACTATCTACCAAATGACCCTCTACTTCTTGCTCAATTTCAACATTCTCCTCTTTACTTCCAAAGTAACAAAACTCAATTTCTTCACATATATTCTTCACATCTATTTCAGAACCATGCAAAAGAGCAGCGCATAATTGTTTCAGCATAATTGCTGGACTCTTAGCATAATACAACAGTCTAACTAACTTCCTCACTTTGTTATGATGCACTGCTAGCATCCTGAAATGATGAAAAACACTCTGGCATACTCTCCTGGAAAGACAAGCCAGTGAATGACCATGCAAACCTGTCACTTCTCTTACTCTGCAAGGATCTAATTCTTGCAACAACCTCATTTTCTGCTTCAAACTTTTTTTGTTAAATGACCGTACAAAATCACAAAGCAAATTGATGGAATCCTGTCGCACACTGCAAATACACTACACTTCCAGGTGTACACAGGACCCTTAGCACGTCTTCCTAAAACCTCATTACCTAACAACTCTTCTGCCTCTGTTGTCACAAGTTTTTCTTTTTCAACTGGACAACCATCTTTCACTTCATAAGCACGACCACTGATGTCAACTGCATGCACCAAATCATTATCCTGGAAATAACTCTCTTCATTAAAAAATGCCTCACAGCTTGAACTATGTATCCATTCTCCAGAAAAAACTTCACAAAAATTACTACTATTAACTATTCTCTTCCATCTACTATTTCTTTTGAAATCAAAAATTGCCTTGTTTAGCTTCCTAATTCTATTGATTATCAAAATAAATAACTTACGTTTAATTTCAAATGCCTGATCAATAACTTTCTCAACTTTTTTTTTTCTCTTATAAAAAACTAGTTTCTGTTGACCTTTCTTAATATTTTTTAACAAATTGCCAATTATCCTGTTACGGAACATTCGTTTACGAATCTCCCTAAACTGTTGTTTCCTTCTACTATCATGCACAGATTTATCTCTTGCTCTAGCAGTAACATTTTCATTTGTCCTTTTCTTTCCATTTGATTTACTTCTCGTGTTATGGATTGAAACATTTTCTGTAGTAATATTTTTTTTATTACAAATATTTCTTATGAAATATTTAGAGCTCTTACCCGGTGCTTTCTTCGTGGCTTGAGAAATCTTTTTGTTAGAGGACTGCTGCGTTTTTTTTTTCTCCTGCTGTCTTTGACGTTTTGCAGCCTTTATCTGTCTTAGTATTGTAGGCATCTTGAAATCTTGAAATGATCTGCAGTTGAATCTGAGGAAAAATATAATAAAAAATGTTAATAAACATTATTATCAAACAGTAAATCAGTAATAGTGATCAAAAACATAACACACTACTTACAATCAGATAGGAGAAAGCTGCGTCAAAACCCTGCGCCTGCTTGAAGCTGGCATAGGTCTTGAAGCAGCATTGTAGAGATGGGGCACCCCTGAGCCTTGCTGGAGCTGCATCGCACTTGCGATACAACTCCAGCAATGCGCCACCTTTACGGCACAGATGCGTCACGCATCTGTGCCGTTTTTGCCCCATGCTGCGCCGCATTGTAAATGCAGCACAACATGGGTGGCGGAACAGTGGCGCAGGATGACTGTCACATCCCTGGTGATGCGCCACTCATCATAAATCTATCCCTAAGCTTCTTATCTTGTTACAGATGAACTGCCATATGTATCATCAAAATATTTTACATTTTCTAAATAGCGAATTTTAAGGAATAAATAGCGATTCTTTACCATTCCTAATTTGCGATGAGCAAATTGCTAATTGCAAGTTACCCATTCATTTCCATGGCCTAGGAGGCTAATATGAATGAAGGTTTAATTTGCGATTAGCAATTTGCTCATCACAAAGTAGGAATTTTTCCAAGGGTGCAGGGGTGTCTCAAGAACACCTGCTGCACCCCTGAAAAACAAATTTAGGGGCATATGGCACACATACATGCCTTAAGGGCATGTGTTGGCGTCATATGGCACCTTTTGTTTTTTTGAAAAAAAGCTTTTTGAAAAGAATTCACAAATTACCACTAATTTACCACAATAGTTTCCAAATCCTTAATGTCATTTTTTACATAGTTTTTGTTTGATACATTGCATTTAAGTAGTCACAAAATTTACAAATGCTTCAGTGCAATCGCAAAATAAGGAATAGCAAATTTTGCTACTCCTTATTTTGCATCAAAGTTGTTTGATACATACCATTTGTCTAATTAACATTCGCAAAGGCCGAAATTCATAGAATTTTGATCTTTGCAAATGCTAATTAGCTTGATACATATGGCCCCAAGTGAGGCCTGTCTTGCGACATGGTGCATCTTTTGCATTACTGCTGATTGGGTTTTATGTGGTACGTTTTTTTTTTACACTATGACATATCTGCCTAAATGCATCAATTTTTAATGTTGTCACCTCATAGCAAATATTATGCACCACCGCTGCATCATAAAAGTGACGCACAGTGGCAGAAAAAAGGCATACACCTATCATAAATCTATCCCTAGCATTTTAAATGATTAATCCAGGATGACAATAAAGTGTGTCCTATCCAGAGGTTTGTTTAAGGTGAGGCCTACTCAGGATTGCAGATTAAAGTTACGCTTGATGAAGAATACAGAGGAGATAATACATATAAAGGACTACCAATGAAGTAAGTAATGTGCACTTTATTGCGCCAGTCATCATAAATGTATCCCTAAGCTTCTTATCTTGTTACAGATGAACCACCATATGTACCATCAAACTATTTTGCATTTCCTAAATAGCAAATTTTAAGGAATAAATAGCAATTCTTTACTATTCCTAATTTGCAATGAGCAAATTGCTAATTGCAAATTACCCATTCATTTCCATGGGCTAGGAGGCTCATAGGAATTAATGTTGCAATTTGTGATTAGCAATTAGCTCATCACAAAATAGGATTTTTTTCAAGCGTGCAGGGGTATCTCAAGAACACCCTGCTGCACCCCTGAAAAAGAAATTTGGGAGCACATGGCACACCTACATGCCCTAATGGCATGTATGGGCGTCATATGGGACCTTTTTTTTTTGTTGAAAAAAATGCTTTTTGAAAAGAATTCGCAAATTACCACAAACTAGAAGTTGGTGGTAGTTTCCAAATCCTTAATATCATTTTTTACATACAGTCAATTGCCTTATAAAGAACCATACACCATTATGTCCTTGTCATGATTTTATAAACAATTCCTTTTCCCCAAAAACGATTTTAAAATCATAATTTCTAAACACTGCACATGGGAAAATGACTTAAAATGTCATTAAAACACATGAAAGCGTTTTTTGATTGCCTTCCCAGCATGGTTTGGTCACTTTTAACATGGCTATTTAACACAAACATTCAAAATCTAAATTTTCCATGCACATGTGAGAGCATATTTACAAGCAATTTGCGCCACAGAGAAAGGTCTTACACTAAAATGAGAAAAATAACATCAGGGACAGTCAATTGCCTTATAAAGAACCATACACCATTATATCCTTGTCATGAATTTAAAAACAATTCCTTTTCCACAAAAACGAATTTCAAATCATAATTTCTAAACACTGCACATCAGAAAATGACTTAAAATGTCATTAAAACACATGAAATCATTTTTTGATTGGCTTTCCAGCATGGTTGGGTCACTTTTAACATGGCTATGTAACACAAACATTCAAAATCAAAATTTTCCATGCACATGTGAGAGCATATTTACAAGCAATTTGCGCCACATAAATCATAATTTTCTCCTTAAAGCACACTATTCTCTATCTAAAGTAAAGAAATATTTTCTCACCTTAGCAAATACTTTCAGTTTGAAAACAGTCTAAGAAACACACCAATTTGTCTTCAGCAGAGCAAAAGCTATGCACTCCAGAGTCTGCAGCTATCAAAAGCACAGAAATGCTGTAATTCTTCACACATATTTCTCATGTCACCCAATCAAAACTCTTCCCTCACTTTTTTTCAAATGAAAACCCTTCCCCCTCTGCCCTTTCTGCCTATTTTCCATAGCAACCACCTCTTGGAGAAACTCTGGTGTTTGCAAGTTCACACAACAATGTTGCAATTGAACTCTGAACTCTCAGTGCACCTGCATATCCAGTGCTTTCTTTCATTTAATGATTTTTTATTGACCACTCAAAATACATCTTTCAAACAACACATCTGTACACCCTAACTTTCTGTTTTCATCAATCAAAATCCACCAATCACTGTTACTGCTTCATGAACACAGAAACTCCACAGTTTTTTTCATTTCAAACTCTCATTTTTTCAACTGCCATTTCATTGCCACACTTCATCTGACTGCAGGAGAACCTTCTCTCACCATGTTTTCTGTCTGGATTGTTGGTCATAGTTATATTCACTGGGCTCAAAGGTATGTTGAAAGCAGGAATTTACCTAACCTCAATTTACAAGATGTGGAAATTAAGTGGTTTGGCCACAGAGGATTAAAATGTCACCAATTGATACCATTGGTGAAAACCTTTATGCATTTGCCAAAACCTGACCTGTTAATTGTGCACTGTGGAGGTAATGACTTGGGCACTTTGACTGGTGTAGGTCTGGAAATGCTTTTAAAGGACACCTTTGAGCAATTAATGGCACTTTTTCCTCAGACTGCCTTGGTATATTCAAATATATGCCAAAGACAGAAATGGAGGTGGTCAAACCAATTTTGTCCACAAATTGAGAAGTCGAGGAAGCATGTAAACAAATCTGTTTCAGCTTACATGAGAGACCATGGAATGGGCTCCCTGTACAACAATAACTTGCGTTACTACATGCAAGATATCTACAGAGGAGATGGAGTTCACTTCTCAGATGAGGGCAACAGAATTTTCACTCTGAATTTAAAAATGTGCATTGGTACCTACTTATAAGTACCTAAATGTACCATAAACCCAAAAGCTCTTCTCAGAGCTACCCTACATCTAATCACTCACAATTATTATTTTACTCTAACTTTTTTCACTAATTTTCAACAAAGTACACTCCCTGGGGCGCTACCCGGTACGCGTACCGGGAGCTAACCTCGCGAAATTTTTTAAAAAAATGTATTTTTTTCGCACATATAAACCTCCTCAGCCACCCTCAGAAAACCTAGGGGGTCAAGATAAGTCTACCGTGCCCCCTTCTACCCATTCTGAACATTATTTGCCCTCCATCTTGTATCTTAATTCGACCGAAACACAAAATGGTGGACTCCCGGAACGCTTAAGGTACGCGAACCGGGGCGCTCAACGGTTCGCGTACCGGGTCGCTCCCTGGGAAGCGCACCATCAAAAAAGGTGGGAAAGTAGTTCACAGAAAAGCCACTTGAGACAATTTCACCAAATATAGATTAGCTCATACTACATACCAATCCCTACCATTTTCACAAATTTGATTGGAATTCCATTTAGCCATTTAGCCTGTAGACCTCTCTAAATACCGTGAGGTAAATTACTTCACAAAACACATCTGAAATGTTGGAATTGACAACCAATTAAAATGTTACTTTCATTTTCTACTTTTTTTACCTGACATTTGATTGGTTATGTACCCGAATATATATAAAGGAAGAGAAGGAAACACAGCCATTTTGACTACTACTTCCTGGTGTACATTTCAATAGGATTTTCATTAATAACTTCAACTTCTTTTTAAAGGTAAGTTGTTATTTTTAAAACTGAAGTATATTGTGCACTTTAAGTTAATATGGCAAACTTTTTCTGTTAGTTATATACTATCCCTCTGTAGTACTTATAAATTTAGATACACTTTTTTATATTCCTACTTCCACTCTGATACTATACACTGCCCAAAGATAAATTCTCTGTTAAAAACTGCCTATCTAAAATTAATCCCAACAGTGCCCTACCTCTACTAATATATATTTTTTTTATGCAAATTTCAGGGAAAATGGAAAGTGAACAAAACATTTCATTTGAAATTGTCCTTCCAGAGTCCAACACAGAAATCATTGATCCAAATGAGATTGAATTTATGGATGAAACTTGGGACCAAGAACTACTGCAATGTGTACAAGCAGTAGATAACCTCCTTGCAAATGAGGACATTTTACAACCTCAGAGACTACAATCTATATTCCATGATTATTATGAAATTTCTGACAATGAAATGTTAGAAAGTTTAATAAATTATGAAACACAATAAAAAAAGCTTAAAAAAAAAAAATAAAAAAAAATAATCAACAAAACCAACAATCAATTAACATACAGCATTTGAAAAGTCTATCATTCATTTTTCATTGTGGTACGCTCCCCAGAACGCTTCCCGGTTCGCATACCGGGCGCTAACCACGAAAAAAAACGAAAATTTTTTTTTTTTTTTTTTGCTTCGCGGGGCCCCTTTAAAACCTCCACATTAAACCTAGGGGGTCAGCGAGGATCTACTATGCCCCCTTATAGTTATTTCCCCCTTTGTTTTGGCCTCCTCTTGTCTCTCGATCCTACCGAGAGACAAGATGGCGGCCGCTCCGGACTGTTTAGAATGTTGACAGACACCGGAGAGCCAATCAGCTTCGCTACGCGAAGTTCCGTTACGCGTCAAGTACGCGAACCGGGGCGCTGCCTGGTCCGCGCTTACAGATATATATCTTTTTTTGAACGTTAATTTCTCAAAATCCACTGCAGCACATATATTGAGACCTACAAAAGGCACATCGGGCTACCAGTCCCTACAATTTTGCCAAGTTTCGTGCAAATCCATTCAGCCGTTCGGGCTAAAAGTGAGGCTAACCGCCCTATGGAAAACTCAATGTTAAAAACACGTTTTGGGACCCCCCTTTTTTCTCGGCCCCCCCTGGACCAACTCCCCCCAAATTTCCAGGGGCTGCTCAGAAACAAAATGTTCCATTTTGCTGAAAATTTCAGCCAATTCCGTCCACAAACGCCAAAGTTATTAGACATAGAATTTTCAAAAATCCCATAGGGAAAAAATCCTAACTATATATACCTACTGGCGACCGCCAGTAGGTAATATATATATATATATATATATATATATATATATATATATATATATATATATATATATATATATATATATATATATACAATTTCTATGGCAAAATGAAACCCCTCAATTTGTTCCTTTTCAAATTAAATGTATTAAGTGTTACCACTTTATTCCAATCAAGATGACTTCAGGTGTGCCATACTTTTGTCATAAGTAAGACTGTTAGCGTTCTAGTTGTTCTTTAGAACACTCTGGGACATTCTGTCATTGGGCTATAGTTGGGCTACATCTGGCTGATATTTGGGCTACATTTGGGCTCTTTTGTCACTGGTGGCCATCTTGGGAGACTGCATATCAGATTTTTTTTAATGAAATATAAGAGGATTTGAGAAGTCACTCAAAATGTGCCCTACTTTTTCTTTCTTCAGCAGTAATCATAATTTCTATGGCAAAATGAACCCCCTCATTTTGTTCCTTTGCAAATTAAATGTTTTAAGTGTTAACACTTTATTCCAATCAAGATGACTTCAGGTGTGCCATACTTTTGTCATAAGTAAGACTGTTAGCGCTCTAGTTGTTCTTTAGAACACTCTGGGACATTCTGTCATTGGGCTATAGTTGGGCTACATCTGGCTGATATTTGGGCTACATTTGTTTTTTTTGTCTCTGGTGGCCATCTTTGGGCTACACTGGGCTACATTGGGCTACATTGGGCTACATTGGGCTACATTTGGGCTCTAACATATATATAGCCCAATGTAGCCCAATATATATTTTTTCAAAGTTAATTTTCGTAAAAACCACTGGAGCATATATCTTGAGACATAGCAAAGGCACATCGGGGTACCAGTCCCTACAATTTTGCCAAGTTTGGTAGAAATCCATTCAGCCGTTCGGCTAAAAGTGAGTCCAACCGCCCTATGGAAATTAACATGGGGAAAACACGTTTTGGGACCCCCCTTTTATCTCGGCCCCCGCTTTACGGATCCCCCCGAAACTTTCAGGGAAGGAGCGGAGCGCAGCGAGGCAAAGTTAAAGAAAATTACAGGCAGATCCCTCATTCGGCGCCAAAGTTATTCCCAATAGAATGTTGCGGATTTCCTATGGAAAACGATCCTAACTATAACTACCTACTGGCGACCGCCAGTAGGTAATATATACATACATATATATATATTTATATATATAGAAGTAATACATATACACACACCCACATATATAAATATATATAATAAATAATTATTTTTCACAAAAAAATCTATTTATAAAAATACATATGTTTCCACCAGTTATTAAGTGTGTTAGTCATCATTCACGATGTGAAGAAGTATATATAAATATAAAATGTTTATATATAATGCAAATGTGTTAATTTATAGAATGTAAATTACATATAGAATAGATATATAGATATATTTTTGCAACAATTATTGTTGTCACATGTGCACTATGGTGCAAAAAGTAAATTTTATTTATGAGTAGGGCACCATATTCATGCACATTTTTTAATGTTAGTGTCTACCATTTACATAAATAAATGCACTTATATCATCAGAGAGTGCTTGAAGTTGCATCCACTGTCTTTCATCTGAAAGAAGTGGGCATGTGATGTAATATTCCAGGGATAATATATACCCTTTGCTGAGTGCATCGAGGGCCAATATGTTCAAACTTTCACGCAGGCAGTAGGACATTTTGATGAGCTACGTTAATGGAGAGGGTAGGAATACAACATATTTATTAACAAGATGTTCTGCATTCCTGCTCTCTAGCTGCACTGGTGCACTGAGTGCTGCCTACCTCCAATTTAGGCACCCTTGTGCCATGGTGCAAGTATGCTACATTACAGTGCACTCTGGATTTTTGTGCAGGAAGGGGATGCCTCCCTGCACAAAAACAATTCTTAGAGGTAAGGATATTACAAACCCTGATAAATCTGGGCTCTGGGATTAGTGGTGCATGATGCCACCCTGACAGGGAGAGTGTTGCACCGTAGGAGTGGAGTGGACGTCAAGTGAATGATACTGCCTGGATTCTGTTCCAACATGAGATAGCAAGGTGCTTGCTTGTGCTGATTAAAGGGATGCAGATTCCTGTTGCTATAAAAATAGTATATCAGGGATTTTTCTCTGTGCCCTTAGGTAGCTCATACAGTTGTTTTAATCTCCCTGAGTCGTTCAAAATTTAATGTTAGGTTAGGAAACAAGGAATAGGCTATCTGATTTAGAAAGTACAAAGCTGTGCCTATCAAAAAGTATTTTTTGTAGAGAGTACCAATAATTATTATTGTTTAGTCATCTTTATTCCTTTCATACGCACCCAAGGGCAGGGCCGGACTGAGAACAGAAACCGGCCCTGGCACACTGCTCAACCAGCCCCCCCTGGGGTGAGCGGGAGTGCAGCAAAGCAGTGTGCGAGGGCCGGTTTTGGCCGATTTTGTTACTGGGGGCCGATATTGCCGACCCCCGGTAACAAAAAAAGGCCCCCCCTGGGGTCCAAAACTGGCCCCCACCCTAGCGGCCTACTGGTGAAATGCCCGGTGCCCGCTATGGCCAGTCCGGCCCTGCCCAAGGGCAAAAGAGCATCAGAGAACCAAGCAGCTGCCACAATCAGTGCCGTGCTGGTGGGACTACCACCACCATCAACGTCATGGAAGATGGTTCTGCTGGCCCCAGTTAGTCATAATAGTTATAATTTCTTACTTTTTCCTCTTCCCATTAGTAAAATGATAGTCTCTTGTATTTATACTATCTTCTCTTGTCATCTCCTCTATCGAATGTTTGTTATCCCTGCATTACGCCATGTATTCTATATTTCCTCTTTCCGCGGCTAACTCTAGCTTTCGTCTGCTCACTTTTTTAGAATGCTTTCCTTTGCCCCTCTTTTATATAACTTGTTAGGAAAACATATTTTTGGTAACATGAAGAGGATTTCTGGTCTAGGTAAACTATTGACCAAACACGTTTGTTGAGAATTTCTTAATCAAAAGTCAAAAAGAAGATATCGACAAATAGCTAACTGAACTGTAGTGAGGTATTGCTGTTGTACTTTGTAAAAACCAATTCCTTAGGTGGCTAATCTGCTATCTAAAATGTGTGCAATATGATTTTTTTCTAGCTGCACCATCCACCAGTGCTGCTGACAGAGCCACCAGCTAACCAGAGACGGAGGAAGCCCAGGCGGTCAGAGGACGAGCAGTCCCAGCAGTGGCTGGGACAAGTGGAAAGTCACCTTACTTTCTTATTGACAATACTGTATTGCCACCCATCACTTCCCTACCCACTGCATTTTGCCATCTAAATTTGCGGCTGCAGCGAAGGCGATGAAATGTACGTCTACAACGCATATAAACTGAACACAAAATATGTTTCCCAGTGCTCACTTAGTCACCTACTAGTACTTCAATTCCAGGAGCAGCTCCTCTATGAGAGCAGAGGAGAGTCGCCCTCTAAAAAATTTCCCCAGTGATGAAAAATAAAACGGTAATAAGGTTTATTTAATTACCATTTTATTTATCTGCAACAAATCCTGAACCGAGTGTCAGTTTGGGGTGGGGCAATTGCAGCTGAGTGGCAGCAGGGAGCTGTGCACTTATGTTTAAAGTGCATAAGTCCCTTTAGCTGGTCCTCTGTGACGGCCAGCCAGACATGCACATATTCAACCTCTGTAACCTAGCTGTCTAAGACAGCTGGGTTAGAGAAAGTGCAGGCCTCCAGTGCTTCTAAGAGCGCTCAGAGAAGTTCCTATCTCTAATTTTGATGCTTCTTTCATGCTGTTTAACAGCATGAGAGCAGCATCATGATTGGTTAGTGTGAATTTCTTGGTCTCGTGTTGGAGCTTTGAATAGTGATGAGGAGGATGTTGTGTGGCAAGCCAGGACGGTAAGTGCCATTTTTTAAATGTTTTTATTGCACCACCCGTATTTTGCCTGCCTTACCTCTGTCAATATATGCCAGCCTTCACTGTTCACTTCATCATTCCTTAGTTCTGTCCCAGCCTATTCCATCTCGGCATGTGCCACATTTTTCTGCCTAATTGACTTATGTTTCATGTCTTTCATGACGGATTTACGCCTGCTCCAATTTTTTTTTCCATCAAGTCTTCAAACTATGTGACTAAGCAAAAGCATAGCACATGAACAATGACACCCAACCATTTCATAGCTAAACTTGTAGCTATTTTAATCCGTCTAATTTACCTTCCTGTATATTAGCGTTCTCTACTGCCAAGTGAAGGTATTTGTCGGAAATAATTTGTGATGTAGGTGGGGGTGTTTCTGGGATTAAGTATTTTAGTGTGAGCCTGGCTTATCTTGACGAACACTTGTGTGGCAAATAGGGCATACTGCAATCTTAGCCTTCTGCTTGCTAATCATAAAGAAGTCCCAGACTGGGGAGGAGAACTTTTTTAGTGTGCCACTGTCAATGCCTGAAGAGCTTGAGGAAGGTGGCTGTGTCTGTTGCCTCTTTGAAGGGTTACATTGACGGTGGTAGTGGTAGATGCAGGTCTTGACGAGGGTCTTACAAATATGAAAGCTGGCGGTGGTGGAACCACATCGCTCCAAGTAGGTATAACGGGAGGCATCATCTTGGTGTCCTTTGACCAGCCCTCCATACTGACAATCACTGGCTCGTCCTCATCACTGTCACTTTCTATAATTCTAAGGCTTTCATCCATTTTCCTGTCAAGAAAATATCAGACAGCTGCGCTGTTTTTGCGTGAGTAAAGAATTATTTTTAAATTATTCTTTGTAATTCATTCAGTTTTCTAATATACTTCATCTTCCTTTCCATTGCCTAAATGTAGTAAATACTTACCATTGTGTAGTCCAGCCTCATCATCAAATCTTCTGCTGTGGGTACCATAAGCGAGGATCGAAAAGTTTGCATTTAGCCTTCCGGCTGTGAATTTACCTCTCTTTATCTATCAAGTAAGAACTCACCTTGCTGCGTTTCAGGTAATAGCTGTTTTCTGGACATCTTTCTGCTTCGGCTCCTCCAAGAGCCCATTCTTAGTAGGTGTACACTGTGGTGCTAAATTTCTAAAAAGATAGACAACAATGATCTGACACAGGTTAGCCAGAGTCCGCAATAGCAGTGAAACCCTAAAGGTGTAGGGAAATAATTTAAACTCAGCATACCTCTATTGCGTCTGTTTGACTAGTCACAGTATGCTTCTAAAGTCTAAATCATGGGGGATAAAATCCAAAAAGAACTGAAGGTTATACAACAGCAGATGGAGTAACTGCAGACATTCATAGTGACTATGTGAACAGATTTAAATGTATCCAAAAAGCAGTGATTATGCAAATATGCAAATAAGTTAGCTTTCTGACCGTGCTTATTCAGGCTCAGCCATGGGATTTTGTTTTGACTGTTGTTAGAATGTAATCCATTACTCTAAGTCCTTCTTCAGCTGCAAGATGCCCAGAAAATACTGATGTCTATGAAGTGATTCATTTAATTCATGGGACAGGGGCAACATAAGAAGCTCTAGGAGTAAGTTCCTGAAGCGTACTAGCACTTTCTGCCAATGTCTGAGCATTCCTGAGTGTTTTTCTTGTGTTTAAGGTTTTCACTAATATTACATATGGCTATTGTAGTCCTCTCTAGCATAACAACTGCAGAGGACTGTTCATGCTATAATTCGTAGGGTTCAGTCCAAATTCAAGATATATACCTTCCACAGTTTTGGTTCAGCAAGCAGCAGCTCAAAACTGAATCCTATAAGAGATCAGAATCAGTTGTGTTCAAACAATACCATGACAACTCGGGTCTAATGATATTCGGGACTGCTGCAGTCAATTCTGGAAATGCCTCAGTAGCCTCCACCTCTGTCGGTATCACTGAGGAAGTTTGAAGAGATGCTATCAAGTGGACATGTACAAAAGAACATGATGAAAACAGTAAGGACTTGCTGAGCACCACAAGAAGAGTATTAAATACTCTAAGATGCTTTCACAGTTCCTCCTTTATCTCCTCACTAAGCGCATTCCCCTATTGAGCACCCACAACTGATGTTTCCAGAGCCTTCAGTGTTATGTGGTCATGCTGTGCTCCACAGAATTCTACGGCATCCTTACCAAATCCTGATGCTCCAAAACTTTAGAATACAAATCAGACTTTGGACATTCAGTGGTCTAAATAATCACAATTGGCTGCTTTTTATGGCTGTTCAGTCAAAGGTGCTGGAATAACCTGTGCCTGTGGATGAGAATGATAAAAGGAAAAAAAGACTATGGGTCTCAGTACAGTTTCTCTGAGCGGGAGCACTGGCATACATCTCTGATGCTCTTGTCACGCCAAGCTTGCAGTTCACCTAACTATTTAGTATCAAGGTAAACTCTGTGCCCACAACAGTGGAGCCGTAACTGATTATGTCAATGTAAACCACTGACATGGCAGCCCATCACAATGATGGCCATTCAGACCATTGATGGTAGGGCTTCTGTTACTCGCTTTCATGCATATGTCCCTGCACGTTGTTGCCGTTTGGTTTTGTATAGAGAAATCAAACTCACACTTTGAGAGTTTAATTTCATAATACAAAATAGTTTGCCGAGTGGTTGCTTTATAAGGTTAGCCCGCTCAGCAAAGTCTTTTTTGTGTTCAATAATTTTATTAGGATTTTAAAAAGATAAAAAACAGCTAGGTACAGTTCATAATGATACCAAATTGTAAGAGAAGGAAAGATCCACAAGTTCGGTAGAATATATCATTAATAGTAGATAAATTGCCACAACTCATACCTTTGAAAACAAAATAAAAGTCAAGGAGCAGAGTGTTAATAGTTAATCATATGAACCCATGAACGGCATCATTATTTACAAAACAGAAAGATAGAAGAAAAAGAGAAAAGAGAACAGAACAGAAGAAAAGAAAGAAGGAAAAAGAAAAGAAGAAAGAAGGAATAGGAAAAGGAAGGATCTCTCTTGATGCCGCAGCAGAACAAAACACTAAAAACAACAGTCAATCAGACGTCACAAAGGGATATTAGTCGACCAACCCCCTTAAGGCCAAATCCATATAATTATCTAAAGTTCTCCATACGTTAAAAGAAATAGTGGGAGTGAGATGAGCCATATCCACAGAGGTGTGTGCACTTCTCAAGAAGGAAACCCATGCCCACCATGTGTGATAAGAAACGGAAGTGAAAGACTTCCAATCCATAAGAATCACCTTAACTGCCACAGTAAGTAAAAGATCCAACAATTGCATATCTAAGGTATGTAACAGCAGAGGTTCCCGTGAAGCCAAGGGTCCCAGTAAGATCATAGGAAAGGAAAGAGGAAACTTATTTTGAAAAATTAACATAAGATGTTTATTAATAAGATCCCAAAAGGGTTGTAGAAGTGAACAATGATAGAACATATGTGGATAGTCACCAACAGCCAAGCCGCAACTCCAACATAAATCATCATCTTGTAAATGGAGAGAACAAAGCCGCTTAGGAGTCCAATGAAGAAGGTTGATGGAGAAGAATTTGGATTGAAATAAAGTAAGAGCAATTTTATTGCGCAGAGAGAACGTACCTATCAATTGCCAAGTGTCCGACGACACATGCTCAGTCATCTCCGTACCAAAGTGACGAGACCATTTTTGCTGCGCAATGGTACAGGAATCTGAAGACGTTGAGGTAAAAAATGTATAAATGCGTGAAGCAATGTGGCCAGACTTGAGCCACAAAGAAAATAAAGTAATCAAAGGGGAGTTAGGAACAAGACGCACTTTGGCAAGAGCGACTTTAATTTTCAAGAAAGTGTAAAAAAATCCAGATTAGATAGTGAAAACTGCCGAGCTAAAGAAGAAAAAGGTAACGGGTCATCATTGGAGTCATACAGATGACGGACCAGCGTGATACCTTTGGCAGACCAATATTGAATTAGTGGGGGTCAATAAGAACCTTTATTCGGGGATTAGGCCATAAAGACGACCACCTAGAGTTATAAATCGGAGTTGCCATTTTCCGATCGACCAATTTAACAGCTGCAACGGTATCCAATATAATAGCACGAAAAAAAAGAGTAGATAATGAAGACGTGGTTAAAAATTAAGAGACCGGAAGAGGAAAAGAGAGAGCCTGCTCAATGCACATCCAAAAAGGTGTATGACCAGGAAGTGAGGAAAACCACAACGCTCCTTGAGAAGCTAAAAAAGCGACTTGATACTTCCCCCAATCTGGGAAATTACAGCCACCCATACCGTAAGGTTTCCTCAAAGATTTATATGCGATTCGAGCCCTCTTATCATTCCAAAGAAATGAAGAAGTTATGGAATCAATCTCACGAAAAAAGGAAGAAGATAAATTCAACGGGAGCATAGACGAAATAAAGTTAATAATAGGAGTAACCATCATTTTTAAAGTTTGAACCCGACCCCACCAAGAAATGTGTTGAGGAGACCAAGTATCCAAAAGATGACGAACTTTAATTAAGGTCTATGCCTCATTATAAGCCACTCTATCAGATAAAGTACTACAAAACCTGACCCCTAAGTATTTGAGTTGTTTAGATTGCCATTTGAAACCAGCAGAGCCCATGTGGGCCGGAAAACAATAAGCATTGAGGGGAAACATCTCCGTCTTGTCTCTGTTTAGAGTATAACCAGAGACCGTAGAAAAAAGAGCAATTGGATCTGTAATCGCAGGAATAGCCGAAACAATATCCTCAGAAAAAAATAAGGAAATCATCTGCGTAAGCCGCTGACTTTATGCACTGTGAACCAAACGTAAACCCTTTAATGGCTTGATGAAGATCAATTAGTCTCAGGAGCGGATCAATAGCTAGTAAAATCAAAAGCGGGGACAGGGGACAACCCTGACGAGTGCCCTGACGAAGACTAAAAAACTCAGAGGTAGCCCCATTTACTCTAATATTCACTCGAGGCTGGGCATAAAGAGACATCACCATGTTAACAAAGGAATCCCCAAGATTATGAGCACAAAGAACGGCTTGCAAAAAAGGCCAAGAGACCTTGTCAAAAGCCTTCATGGCGTCAAGGGCTAAAGCTGCACCAGGAAGCGTAGACCGTTTAGCTGCCCCCAAAATATGGCAAAAGGTACGAATGTTGTCCCTAGCAAGCCTACCTTTAACAAACCCCATCTGTGATGGATGAACCAGAGGGGATATAGGACTCCAAACGTTTAGCCGGAATCTTGGCAAACATTTTTGCCTCCATATCAAGGAGGGAAATAGGACGAAATTTTTAGGGTCTCTGATATCCTTCCCTTCCTTTGGGATGACCACAATAGTAGCATCCGCCGCTGAATCCGAAACTGCACTTCGTTGAATGAATACATCAAAAAGGGCCTTTAGACAAGGGACCATGACAGGGAGAAAAGTTTTATAAAACAAAATGGGATAACCATCAGGTCCCGGAGCTTTGCCAGATCGAGTAGCCTTGATAGCAAGAGTAATTTCCTCAGTTGTAATTGAGGCACCTAGTTTCTCCCCATCTTCCTCAGAAACAGAATGAATAGGAATAGTGCTTAAGATCTCTTGACAAGCCTCCAAGGACGCTGGATTAGTAGGAGTATACAAAGTATCATAAAAATCCCGAAAGACCTCAAGGATCTCCTTAGTTTGAAATTTTTTAATGCCGGATCTATCAGAGATAGAAGAAATTTGAGACGACTTAAAACTAGAATCTTGAAACTTTAACGTGGCAGCTAAAACCTTACCAGCACGATTCTTCAATAGCAACCGTTTAGACTTTTGTGCTTGAACACCAATATTAAGCCCAATATGAGCCCTCTTAGTGACAAGAGCATTATATGAGTATTTTAAATTTTTAATAGACTGTAAAACTTGTGAGTCTCTCGTTTGATGAAAAAGGAGTTCATTCTGTTTAATACTATCCGCTAAATCAGAAAGTTCCTTCTTAATGGCAGCATTCCTCCGCGCCATAACTTTAATGATGTAACCGCGAAGGGTGCATTTAAAGGCGTCCCACAAACCACTGGAGAGTCAACGGAACCTTCATTAACAGAGAAAAACTGTTCAATTTCGGCTTGCAAGGCACTGACCGCAGAATCATCATAAAGAATCTCCGTATTTAATTTCCACGAAGGGGAGGATTTTTTTGGAGCAAGCCCCAAGAGGGAGAAGGAAACCGCAGCATGGTCTGAAACAAGAATAGGATGAATGTACGGCGAGGACGAAGATTGTAACAGAGACGAATGAACTAAGAGGTAATCAATACGAGAAAAACTAGAATGAGGAGAGGAAAAAAAAAAAATCACTGCCAGTAGGGTTATGAAGACGCCAGATATCATGAAGATTAGCAGAGGAGCACATATTTAACAAATGCTTGTGAGCTCGAGGAGGGCGAAAAGAAAAAGCAGAATTTCTATCTAACAGAGGATCCAACGGCAAATTAAAATCACCACCCACCATGAGTTTACCCTTATGAGGTGTTCGGGAAAGTGTCAACAGTTTTCAAGAACCCAGCAATCTCCCACCCAGATGTGGGAAGGAATTCTGAGGCTGAGATTGACGTCAGCACCTCGCTGTTGGTCGCGCTGGTCGCGTTTTCTTGAGCTCCGCTCTTTCTACTTTTAATGTCCCGTTTTTGGGATTTATTTTATTTTTAATTTTCATTATCCCCTGTTCTTAGCCTCCCGCTTGCCCCCTACCTTGCACCATAATTCTGGCTAAACCCACCGCTGTTTGGCGGGCCCGGTTCTGGGGAGGTTGTGGTGACGGCGGACATCTTGCCTTGGGCAGAGGAGGGTGAGCGCCATTTTGGAGCGTCCCAGGTCAGCAGGGACGCGGTGAGCACGCTATTTAGGGCGAGCACCACGAGGAGAATACCTGCAAAGGAATTCTGAGGCTGAGATTGACGTCAGCACCTCGCTGTTGGTCGCGCTGGTCGCGTTTTCTTGAGCTCCGCTCTTTCTACTTTTAATGTCCCGTTTTTTGGATTTATTTTATTTTTAATTTTCATTATCCCCTGTTCTTAGCCTCCCGCTTGCCCCCTACCTTGCACCATAATTCTGGCTAAACCCACCGCTGTTTGGCGGGCCCGGTTCTGGGGAGGTTGTGGTGACGGCGGACATCTTGCCTTGGGCAGAGGAGGGTGAGCGCCATTTTGGAGCGTCCCAGGTCAGCAGGGACGCGGTGAGCACGCTATTTAATGCTCGCTTGGTGCGCGCAGCGGTGGCGCCTTCCCTGCGCCTGAGTCGTGCCAGAGTCCTGCCCGTCTGCGCCCGTCCGCGTCTCGGTCGCGGAGAGGTAGGACTCTGTCACACTCTTTTATTTTTGTTGTGTACTTTATTATTTTTCATTGTTTCTGGGATGATTGTCTATGGCTTTGCTGAGCTGTTCGCGTTGCGTCACCCCTCTCCGCTGTGCCCTTGTTTACCTCCGGGTGGGCGGGTTTTGAGGAAAGGGTGTGTGACCTGTGGCTGGCGGCCAGCTGTCCCATCGGAACTATCGACACCAACCCCCTCCCAATACTGCCAATGCGCTCTTTTGAACACCAGGTCGCTTGGTAGGCATTCTACGGATATATGGGATCTGCTCTCTAACTCTCAACTTTCTTGTCTGTTTCTAACAGAGACATGGCTCAGGGAAGGCTCAGGCCCGGATGTGGCTAAAGCACTACCCCCGAACTATACCATCCTCAGAAATGATAGAGTTGAGGGGAGAGGAGGAGGTGTAGCGCTTATTGTGAAAAAGGACCTAATCTGTTCCTCTTTTGTGATAGATAATATATCTGGGTGTGAAGCCATTGGCTTCAAGTTGTCACTTTCACCTCGTCAGACATGCACCGGACTGCTTGTCTACAGACCACCAGGTCCGATTGGTACCTTTTTTGAAGATATACAAGCCGCGCTCTCCATTCCTTGTATGCGCTCGGCGCATTGTCTCTTGCTAGGGGATTTTAATTTTCATATGGATCTAGTAATGGATCCAAATGCTGTTAGAATCCAAGATGTTGCGGCATTGCTTGGTCTTGTCCCTTATATTAAGAGCCCCACCCACAGTAAAGGGCATATTTTGGATCAAATCTTCTCTACCAAACTGATTGAAGTATCATCTCCACTCCCAATGCTGTGGTCTGATCATTTTTTGATAAATTTTAAAATTCCTTTTCACACTGCCACAGGGCAGAGAGGACAGAGTAATGGGTTCCGTCGATCTAGAGCCTTCCACCGTATTTCGGTGGAAGCAATGACTGAAGCTTTCCGCCTTCATCCTTGCAAGCTCACTGATGATCTGGAGGCAGACCTGGAGGTGGTGCAAAAGTGGCTAACTGATAGACTCGATGAATTGGCCCCTGTGAAGACAGTTAGTTCAGCCTGTCACTTGGCCTCTGCTCCATGGTTTACCCCCTCATTAAGATTAATACGCCAAGAGTGTAAAAAAACTGAAAGGCTCTGGCGAAGAAAATATGACTCTGAGGATAAACAAAGATATAAAGATATGATCAAAACGTATCATAAACAGATTGCCGAGAGTAAGCAAAGCTATCTGGAACATAGAATAGACGAAGCCAGTAATACTAGTAAGGAGCTTTTTAAAATAGTTAGGGAGTTCACCTCACCGGCTGCCTGTTCTTCTGCCCACTCACATTCTGAAGAGTGGATAAAACAGCTTGCAGTCTTTTTTGCTAAAAAAATTAAGACTATTCAGGAGTCTTTTCCGGCTGTAGACCCCACACTGCCAGTATATAGCTCTACTTTTACCTCCTTGAGTGAGGATACTATGCCCTTCCTTTCGACATTTCCTCAAATGACCTGTTTAACCTCGTTTGATCTTTTATCTCGACTGCAGTCAGGTTCGCCTATGGACCCCTGTCCGGCTAAATTCTTGGGCAGAGTAGCTGCAGCTGTAAATAGTTTGTTGAACCCTCTGATGAACATGTCTTTGTCTACGGGAGTGGTTCCCTTGGCATGGAAGCATGCACTGATTTTGCCTCTAATCAAAAAGCCAAATTTAGATCCCTTGACGCATGCTAATTACAGACCGATATCCCTTCTCCCTGCTCTAGCTAAGGTTGTTGAAAAACACGTGCAGCTCTCGATTACCAACTATATCGAGAGCAACAACCTTCTTCATGACACACAGTCGGGGTTTCGTGCTAATTATAGCACAGAGACAGCCCTTCTGGAGGTCACTGAAGCTATCAGGGAGACGCTCGATCTTGGAGGTAAGGCTGTACTAGTCATGCTGGATCTGTCGGCGGCTTTCGACACCGTCCCGCATGACGGTCTCCTTTTAAGACTCCAGGAGATCGGGTTTCGCGGGACGGTGTTGGACTGGTTTAGATCTTTTTTATCTGACCGCCGACAGGTGATCTGGGCACCACCGTTCTCCGCTGAAATGCCGTCGCTAGGGGTGGGGGTTCCTCAAGGATCCATTCTGAGCCCCATCCTTTTTAATATCTATATGGCCCCTCTGGCGGCGGTGGCGGAGGCTTTTGGTGCCCAGGTCATATCCTACGCTGACGACACCCAGCTCCTGTTTACTTGCAGGAAGGGAGAGGCGTTTGATGGGGCAAGAATCAGGGACTGCCTTGACTCCGTTTTTTCGTGGTTTCAACAACACAGCCTTAAATGCAACTCAGACAAGTCTGAGTTGCTTTTTTTTGGCTGTGCTCCGGATCCATGCTGGAAATCTTGGTGGCCTCGAGACATGTTTCCTCCAGACGCGGTGTCAATGCAGGCCAAAAATCTGGGTGTGATCTGTGACGTTGATCTGTCATTTAGATCCCAGATTAATGCACTATCAGGGAAATGTTTTAGCATCCTGCGGATGCTCAGAAAATTTTTACCGTTGCTGTCACTGCAATATAAGAAAATAGTGGTGCAGGCATTAGTTGGATCACGTTTTGACTATGCTAATGCACCCTATGCGGGCCTGCCGAAGTATTTGGTGGCAAGATTGCAGATAGTCCAAAACTCTGCTGCAAGGGCAATTTTTGGCCTTCCACGCAGAGCCAGAGCCTCTGGTTTGCTTAAAGAGTTACATTGGCTACCGATTTCTAAAAGAGTTATTTTTAAAACTTTGACTCTGGCTTTTAAAGCCCTGCATTCTGTAGGCCCTTTGTACATCAAGAAGAGACTGGCCTTTTATGTTCCAAAGAGGGTGTTGCGATCAGCTTCATCTGCCACGATTGTGGTCCCTTCTATTAAACGCGCTCGGATGGGTGGTCGGTCCTTCCGCTATTTAGCGGCCCTCCATTGGAATGGGCTTCCGATCTCTTTACGGAAAGCCAATAGTCTCCTGACGTTTAGAAAAGAACTAAAGACGTGGCTCTTTTCTGCGTGATCGCCACGACTTTCTGAGCTGCGGTTTGGATTGACTGGTCTCTGATCTCTTTGCTAAAGCGCCGGGACACCCGTTTGGGTAGCCGTGCGCTATAAAAGAGTAGGTACAAAAAAAAAAAAAAAAGTCATTCAGAGATCTTCTGCCAGAAAAGAGGATCATCGTTATTTGGAGCATAAATATTCAAATCATAAAGATCATTAATTCCATCAGATAATCGTGATAATACCCAACGACCCTCAGAGTCATGGTCAGAAGAAAGTACTGATAATCCAGAGTTCTTAGAAATAAGGGTGATCACGCCATTACGTGTACCAAAAGCATCAGAGCATACCACATCCAAAACCCAGCCTTTCCGCAACCACAGAGCCTCTTTATGGGATAATTTCAACTCCTGCAAAAATACCAGATCCGAAGACAAAGATTTACAATAATCTAAAATGTTAGCCCTCTTAACCGGATGATTTAAACCCTTCAAATTAAGGGAAACTACATTTAAGACAGGCATAGACATACAGCAAAGACAAACAACTTAAGAAGTGAAGATGGACGTAAAAACAGAACACCACCATCTGACACAAAGTAGAAAAACACCACCAGGAGATCCAAGAGGAAAGAGAAAGAGGAAAAAGGAGAAGAAAGGGAAAGAGAAGGAGAGAAAGAAAGAGAGAAGAATGGAAAAAGAGAGAAAAAAAGACCCGCCAGGGTAGGTCTATGAGAGACCCATCTCATACCAGGGGGAACATGGAGAGGGAAACAAATGACCGTCAGGAAAAAACAGTAGAGAAAGTGATAGATCCCAGACTAGAGAAAAGGAAGCAACAAGTAATGGTCCTAGAACAATAAAAGTGGACCCTATAAAATACTTGAAACTGGGGAAAGAAGGGCTACAAAAAATAGGCCCAGAATAAACAAGCCCGGAAAATGACCGAAAAAAGACAGAAAAATACAATATGAGAGATATCAAATAACAAGCTTATGAATAGAAGCTAAAGTGAGATAAAAAGATCTTATCTATATGTCAACAAGCAATTGGCGATAACTATAAATGCCATACAAAGAACAAAAAAAAGTATGTATGTATGAAATGCAGAAAATGGTGAAAAACAAGAACTAGCAAATATATAAACAAAAAGGCAGTAGTACATGGTATGTATTTAAAGAAATGGGAAACAATAAATGTGAAAATTGAAACAATTAAGCAGATAAAGTATCAAGCAATATCATATATCAACAGGAATAGACTTGCAAGGTTAAAAACAGTGCGCAAAGATAAACAAGACATAACTAAGTGACAAGAAGAAAATACTAGGAAGGGAGCCATAAAATAAATACAAGATGAGCAAATAGAGAAAAACAAACCATATGAACGAGCACAAAGAGAAAAACTGACACTATCGAGCTAAACGCCTGACAACAGACATATAAGCCTACGTCAAAAAGAGGAAAGACCAAATATCGGCAAAGTACAAAATCGAAAGATACCAATAAGAGGGGAAAAAACACAACATGAAACAAATATCGGAAAATATGAGACGCATGAACAAAGAGCCGGAATCGCCTACAAAAAGGAGGATAAGCAAGAAAGACGAAATGGTTACAAACAAATATTGGGTATATCAAACAAGAAAGAGAGGAAAAAAAAGGTCAAACAGGCGGATAAATGCAAGAACAAGTCAACCTAAAGTTGAAAAGTTACAGACAAATCATCTGGAAAACGAATAGCAACCAACGACGAACATATGGAGCGTAAAAAACAATGACATAAGTCAAACAGCAAGACGCACTAAACCACGTGAAACAACAAAGACAGAAACTCAAGTCCCAGAAGAGCCAGGAGCCGGAGAAGAATCCATCTGAGACTCAAGTTGGTTATCCAAAAAAGAGGAAAGATCAGCAGGTTAATCAAAAATCCGATAGCGGCCCTTGAAAGTTATACGAAACTTGGATGGACCAGCAAAGGAAAAAGGGATATGCTTGTCCAACAGACGTTTTCACAGATTGAGAAATCCCTTCCTCCGAATTACAGTGTCTCTGGCAAAATCCTGGGAGATAGTAATCCGATGACCCTCCCAAGACACCGACTTGACTTTCCTCATGTGAGGCAAAATCTGTTCCGAATGCTGATGACGCAGCGGTTTAAGGATTACTGCTCTCGGATAAGTGGAGGTTTTGGGTTTGAACACAGGTACCCGATGAGCTCTCTCAATTTCAAAGTCTCTCTGAAAGGAGATTTGTAGGGTAGAAGGAATCCATTTGGAGAGGAAGTCAATCATTGAGGAGGCTGACTGCTTTGCATCTTCAGGGAGACCAAAAATACGCAGGTTACTCCTCCGATTACGATCCTCCTGCTCTGTAAGGTCCCTGCGCAAGGCCGCCATCAAACGTTCCAGCGGGAGAAGAGACCTCGAATGCTGGTGTGTAGTATCCTCCACCACACTGATAGGAGATTCAATATTCGTAACCTTGACAGATAAGGCTTTAAAGTCACTCCTGATAGCAGCCACCTCAACTTGCAATAAGTCGGTATTAGTTTTAGTAGACTGCGCAATATCATGGACGGCATTTAAATGCGTCAAAATAGCATCCAAAGTGGAGTTAGTATCCTTCTGAGAGGACTCAGGAGAGGGGGACTGCTGTTTAGATCGTTTTAAAGTCCCTTTAGAGTCCTTCGCAGTAGGGGAAGGCCCCATGGTGTCCGCCATAGGAACAGGCCACAGTAGCCAGCTCATAAAACCACCACCAAAGGTATTTGACGTAGAAAAAATGAGCAAGGGCCAAGAATTACAGAAAAAAAAAAAATCACCAAGTGCCACTGACAAGAAGCTCTGTAGGCGCAGACTATGCCCGGGATACCAGCGCACAAAATGGCGGGAAAAAGCAGTTAAGGTAAAAGAAGAAGCCAAAAATACCCCAGAGCGCCAAAAACAGAATCTGCCAAATAGCAAGCAACCTAGCAATCAGGTTACATAGCACAAGTCCCTCAGGTAAGGCAGGGAATCATCATGAACGAGTCGAGTAAGGTGAAAAAAGGCAGCCAGAGATCCATAGAAGACAGCCAGCAGGTAGTGCGCCAATTATGCATAAAACGACTGCAAAGGACCATCAAATCAGAAAGGTAATAAATGTCACCTCAAAACAGCTGCCTGAACATGTTGCGCTCGAAGACATGGGTCTGGTAGCAAAGAAACGAGCGACGCCAACGAAAAACAAAATGGCGGACGCTCACTGAAATGCCTGTAATGAGGGTTGCAAGCAGAAAAAAGAACAGTACAGGTCGTCGTGCGCTGTTACAGCATAAAGGAGAGCGCTCACGGCACCTTCCGACACCTCATGGTGAAAGCTGGAGAAGAGACACTCTCGAACGGGATCCTAAAATCGTCCCGACAGTCGCCTTCTCCCTGGAGCTCAAGCGCGACCCGCCATCTCGCAGCGGCGCGCAAGCCACGCCCCCGGCTCAGCAAAGCCTTAAGTGCAGTGAAGAAAGTCACTTTAGCATCATCTGCTGTCTCAAACTAGAAATCACCACCAGGCAGATAGGGACCATCCTCCACCAGAGTGGCGAAGACCACAGTGCCACTCGGCAGAACTGTAGATCATGCACCAAGTGTGAGTGATTCCCCTACGCCTTGTTGCAGTTACTGTTCTTTTGCAGTACCTTTAGTTTATTTATTCATAGATATGGTTTTATTGTGTACCACCCATACCCATATATGGATGTACGTAAATAGCATTTCTATATGGCATACCTGGACAAAAGGCAGTGGAGCACTGTACGAGATCAAAATAAGCATAAAGTCAACAAGTAATAAGAGAGGAAGATGGGATGTAGATGGGACATACATTGTGATACTTTCATATCTATGTGATCAGACAGGCACCGCACCAACAAATCACCTTGTTTTAGAACCCAGATCACTGATTCTATTTGTTAATTTCTGATAACAATGATAATGCTCTAGTTCTAACCATGTATTTGTTTCCCATTACTGGTGCTATACACTGTGTCCAGTGTACTAAATGTGCATTGTACAGATACAATTAATGTCAGAACTCTTACATCTTGGGAAAAACACCATCTAAGCCTACAGATACAGAAACGCTGTCATTATAAGAAAATAAGAGAACATTAATTCTGGATTGTGTTTCCCAATTCATATAAAGATTAATGAGTCTACTGTACAAAACTATTCTTCAGCGTGGGGTAAAAAGACAATACCGGAAGTGGTTAGGATGATTTGTGATGTATTGACTCATAAATATTTTTTGTGCAGTGCAAATCGCTAACATTCAAAGATTCGGGCTGACTGCTTCATACATTGCTAAATTGCACACAATAAAATGTTTCCCTCTGCTTAAATCGCATAAGAGCACTTGTAGTGTATGGATATTTACTAATCATGTCAGATTCATTAAAATAATGCAAACCTTTTCCGGAAATAAAGATCATATCAAGAAAATATAAACTTCCTTTTTTGGCGAATTGTGGAACTCACACTCTCTGGGCAGACATTTCCGCCTCTGGGCTTAAAAAACCTGATTAACACAAACAGCTGCCGTAAAAATATTATGTTGTATAATTGGGTAACATTGACACATAAGTAGCTTCCGGGCAGATGACTGTGCAGTTTGATGTCGTTGAGTACCCAGAGGTATAAGTGATTAACAGTGATGATGGCGATGATGTATTCACTGACTAATGGCCTGCCTGACCCCCAGTCATAAAACAGGATACCAGTTGTAACTGGTTTATCTGGCCTACCCATTGTTCAATGTAAAGTACAGGAAGCTCAGTATTGGAAAGGATTGCATTGGAAGACCTATCCCTTAGAAGTAAAACCGATGTGAAAGTTAGCAAAGTTAAACCAATCTACGCTAGAGCAAATATTTATGTAGTGCCCTCATTGGCCGTTCAAGTGGTTCTGGGAGACTCTTGACTGGCTTTCGCCTAAGCAATATAGCTGTATTTCTCAAGTGAATACTGTGAACTGTTGTTGTCTCAGTAACTTATGAATATTTTGTAAATAAGTGAATACATTGCTTAGCTGTTTCTTTAGCACACTGTGAAACTGTGTCAAGCCAGAAAGTTCCCAGCATTTTCTATGAGAATGCATTCCTTTCTTCGTTTTTAGGGCTCGGCCTCCGCCCACGAAGGGGGTGGAGCTTCGAGCTCCTAATGCTAAAGAAGAAAGAAAGGACCTCTAGGGGTCTGAACAGACACATTCCTTAGTGTATTTTGTCATCTGCCTAGTGATTCGTCTTCGCTGTGCTGTGTATGTAGTAGCGTTGCCGTGATAGGATGTAAGTAATTTACGCGTGCCCGATGTGGCATATTGTGTGCGAGAACGAGCACGGCAGAGTGATTAATCTTAATTACGAGCTGTCAGAGTGCCCGTGTAATGCAATCCAGATGGTGCGAGCGCGTACACCATTGCATGCAACAGAACAGTGACACGGTAATCTTGCCCTTTATCTTTGCCCCCCACTTCCTCCGTTTCAAATTCCTTTCGAGCTGAGCGGAGCCTGCGACTACGGACTGCGAGCCTGAGCTGCTCCTCCCGGCCCCAGCCCCTCCTCTCCTGTGAACTCTGCAGTCTGCAGATTGCACCGGCGGCCGTCCCCAGCAACTTTAAAGGTGAGTGTTGTGTCCTCATGTAACGTAACTGGTGCTCTGTAAAGCGCTCTGATACCCGATTCGGGTCAAGTTTGCGCTATATAAAACTCGGCAAAAAAAAAACGGACCTCAGTGATTTCTTGTTTATATTGAAATACACAGTGTTCAGCGCTGGGTTTTCTCAGATGCACTGGGATCCTTTCCAGCCGTTTGCTCTTTCATTTCTCGGGCCTCCTCCCGCCTCACACATTGGTCCTTTGTGACCTCTGACCTAAGAAGCCCTCCAAAGATAGATGTGTGGAGATCGTCTCCTTCCAGAGCCTGATTTACCTCTGCTGCTAATTAACTGTAGAGCAATGGCCCTCAGCCATCCATTGAGAGATAAGCTTAGGCCGGAGAAAGGGATAATCTTGCACGTCCTCTTATTAAAGACTGCCCAGCTTATGTCCAATTTATTACGCACGAAATACCTTCCAGCACCGGGACGTAGGCACTGCGCAGGCCACCGAGGCCACGGTGAGAGGCATAACCCACCCCCTATTTCGACTGACAGTTGTGATGGCAAGTTCAGGTCTCTCAATTGCACCCTGAAGAGTAGGCCCTCCAGCTGGACACCACGAGGACCAGGAGGCACCGATCCTGTAGGGCTGCCCTGCCTATCATTCGTCTAAGGTCGATAACATGACGCTCGTTGAGATGGGTAACAAGAAACTCCATTTCACAGCGCCAAGATAAATAATGTAATACTTGGGGCAGCCTCCGACATGGCCGGAAGGCGGAAGGGTTGCTAGCGGCCTCCGTAGTAAAAAAACACAAGACAAATTCAAGACTAGGCAGCCTTGGTGTTGGGCTTGCGGATATTTAAATGCAACAGCCCCTAGTTTCTCAGTAGCGCTTTGGGTACTCTCTTGCAAATGAAACTCTCGGTGGAGTTAAACAAGAGGGAGACATGCTACTGTTGAAAGAATAATAAGCTTTTCAGTTCAAGAACTTACATTAAAGGATACGAAGTTCCCTTTCTTTGAGAACGGGATAAAGCATAGGGCCCGCGATTGAATTTAGACCTAAAAAATGGAGGGCATTCAATTAACTGTGGCCTTGTTTATCTAAGTGGCGCTTTATACCGATAGCCGGGTTTCAAGCACTTTATAAGGGAGTAATCCTTTCTCTCGTTACTCAGCCCCGGTGCTAATTACGGAGAGGCTTGTGACGGTGCCACACATTTCCGATTACACGGGATACGGAGGCGGAGAGTAGGCCGCACAAATGGGTTTTGAAAACAACAAGATGCTCCCCGCATGACGCTTTTATAGCGGAGAGTAGGTGGCCTAACGGCTAGGGCGCTCGACCTCGGACCGAGAGGACCCGGGTTCGAGTCTCGGTCACACGACCCTAAGCAGAAATTGAGGGAAACGACAGAAATCGGGGGAAACGATCCAATTTTGCGTTCTTTCGCGTTCCACTTTCTTCGTATTGCGCACATGCTTACTGTCTCACGGGCTGCCTGATAAGATAATTGTTTTGCACAGGGGAACGACTTTGCTTTTAGGAGGCCTCTCCGATTCTGTATCTCAGCAAAAGAGTAACCCTTACCTCACACCATGTACAAAAAGTGCCACTGGTGATTCTGAAGAGGCAGAAATACTTGGCTGGTACCTCAGAAGTGGCTTAAAACCCTTGTGGAATGTTCGACTTCTCATAGTATTCTATGCAAGTGTAGTGCTGGTTATCTATACCCGTGACCGTGTAAGTGGAGCATCATTTACACATATGCTGGACAGTACGAATGTCCATACATTAAGGCTGAATCTTCGCAATGGTGCAGAGTAGTGAGTGCAGAGTGCAGAGTAGTGAGTGCAGAGTGCAGAGTGCAGAGTAGTGAGTGCAGAGTGCAGAGTGCAGAGTAGTGAGTGCAGAGTGCAGAGTGCATAGTAGTGAGTGCAGAGTGCAGAGTAGTGAGTGCAGAGTGCAGAGTAGTGAGTGCAGAGTGCAGAGTGCAGAGTAGTGAGTGCAGAGTGCAGAGTGCAGAGTAGTGAGTGCAGAGTGCAGAGTGCAGAGTAGTGAGTGCAGAGTGCAGAGTAGTGAGTGCAGAGTGCAGAGTAGTGAGTGCAGAGTAGTGAGTGCAGAGTAGTGAGTGCAGAGTGCAGAGTAGTGAGTGCAGAGTAGTGAGTGCAGAGTGCAGAGTAGTGAGTGCAGAGTGCAGAGTGCAGAGTAGTGAGGGCAGAGTGCAGAGTAGTGAGTGCAGAGTGCAGAGTAGTGAGTGCAGAGTGCAGAGTAGTGAGTGCAGAGTGACAGTGAGTGCAGAGTGACAGTGAGTGCAGAGTGACAGTGACTGTAGAGTGCAGAGTGACTATAGAGTGACAGTGAGTGCAGAGTGACAGTGAGTGCAGAGTGACAGTGAGTGCAGAGTGAGTGCAGAGTGACAGTGAGTGCAGAGTGACTGTAGAGTGAGTGCAGAGTGACAGTGAGTGACAGTGAGTGCAGAGTGACTGTAGAGTGAGTGCAGAGTGAGTGCAGAGTGACAGTGAGTGCAGAGTGACAGTGAGTGCAGAGTGACAGTGAGTGCAGAGTGAGTGCAGAGTGACAGTGAGTGCAGAGTGACAGCAGAGTGACAGTGAGTGCAGAGTGACAGTGAGTGCAGAATGACAGCAGAGTGACAGTGAGTGCAGAGTGACAGTGAATGCAGAGTGACAGCAGAGTGACAGTGAGTGCAGAGTGACAGTGAGTGCAGAGTGACAGCAGAGTGACAGTGAGTGCAGAGTGACAGTGAGTGCAGAGTGACAGCAGAGTGACAGTGAGTGCAGAGTGACAGTGAGTGCAGAGTGACAGTGAGTGCAGAGTGACAGTGAGTGCAGAGTGAGTGCAGAGTGACTGTAGAGTGAGTGCAGAGTGAGTGCAGAGTGACAGTGAGTGCAGAGTGACTGTAGAGTGCAGAGTGACTGTAGAGTGCAGAGTGACAGTGAGTGCAGAGTGACAGTGAGTGCAGAGTGACAGTGAGTGCAGAGTGAGTGCAGAGTGACAGTGAGTGCAGAGTGAGTGCAGAGTGAGTGCAGAGTGAGTGCAGAGTGAGTGCAGAGTGAGTGCAGAGTGGCAGTGAGTGCAGAGTGGCAGTGAGTGCAGAGTGACAGTGAGTGCAGAGTGACAGTGAGTGCAGAGTGACTGTAGAGTGAGTGCAGAGTGAGTGCAGAGTGACAGTGAGTGCAGAGTGAGTGCAGAGTGAGTGCAGAGTGACAGTGAGTGCAGAGTGACAGTGAGTGCAGAGTGACAGTGAGTGCAGAGTGAGTGCAGAGTGACAGTGAGTGCAGAGTGACAGCAGAGTGACAGTGAGTGCAGAGTGACAGTGAGTGCAGAGTGACAGCAGAGTGACAGTGAGTGCAGAGTGACAGTGAGTGCAGAGTGACAGCAGAGTGACAGTGAGTGCAGAGTGACAGTGAGTGCAGAGTGACAGCAGAGTGACAGTGAGTGCAGAGTGACAGTGAGTGCAGAGTGACAGCAGAGTGACAGTGAGTGCAGAGTGACAGTGAGTGCAGAGTGACAGTGAGTGCAGAGTGACAGTGAGTGCAGAGTGACTGTAGAGTGAGTGCAGAGTGAGTGCAGAGTGACAGTGAGTGCAGAGTGACAGTGAGTGCAGAGTGACTGTAGAGTGCAGAGTGACAGTGAGTGCAGAGTGACAGTGAGTGCAGAGTGACAGTGAGTGCAGAGTGAGTGCAGAGTGACAGTGAGTGACAGTGAGTGACAGTGAGTGCAGAGTGAGTGCAGAGTGAGTGCAGAGTGAGTGCAGAGTGAGTGCAGAGTGGCAGTGAGTGCAGAGTGGCAGTGAGTGCAGAGTGACAGTGAGTGCAGAGTGACAGTGAGTGCAGAGTGACAGTGAGTGCAGAGTGACTGTAGAGTGAGTGCAGAGTGAGTGCAGAGTGACAGTGAGTGCAGAGTGAGTGCAGAGTGACAGTGAGTGCAGAGTGACAGTGAGTGCAGAGTGACAGTGAGTGCAGAGTGACAGTGAGTGCAGAGTGACTGTAGAGTGCAGAGTGACTGTAGAGTGCAGAGTGACAGTGAGTGCAGAGTGACAGTGAGTGCAGAGTGACATTGAGTGCAGAGTGACAGTGAGTGCAGAGTGACAGTGAGTGCAGAGTGAGTGCAGAGTGACAGTGAGTGACAGTGAGTGCAGAGTGACTGTAGAGTGAGTGCAGAGTGACAGTGAGTGACAGTGAGTGCAGAGTGACTGTAGAGTGAGTGCAGAGTGAGTGCAGAGTGACAGTGAGTGCAGAGTGACAGTGAGTGCAGAGTGACAGTGAGTGCAGAGTGAGTGCAGAGTGACAGTGAGTGCAGAGTGACAGCAGAGTGACAGTGAGTGCAGAGTGACTGTGAGTGCAGAGTGACAGCAGAGTGACAGTGAGTGCAGAGTGACAGTGAGTGCAGAGTGACAGCAGAGTGACAGTGAGTGCAGAGTGACAGTGAGTGCAGAGTGACAGCAGAGTGACAGTGAGTGCAGAGTGACAGTGAGTGCAGAGTGACAGCAGAGAGACAGTGAGTGCAGAGTGACAGTGAGTGCAGAGTGACAGTGAGTGCAGAGTGACAGTGAGTGCAGAGTGACTGCAGAGACAGTGTGTCAGGGTGCACATTGTGTAAGTGTGCAGAATGAGTGTGCGGGGTAAACAGTGTGTGACTATGCAGGGTGACATTGGGAGTGTGCGGGTGAGCAGTGTGTGAATGTGTAGGGGCAGTGTGTGAGTGTGCAGAAAACACCACACACACATACACCACACACACATAACGCACACACAAACCACACACCTCAGTCTCTCAACACCACACACTTGTCACCACTCAACACAACACACTCACCACCACACTCACTCCCCAGGCTCACCCCCACAGACTCACCACCACACACTCACCAGCACACAGAAAACAACACACACAACAACACACCCCCAGCCGTCAATGAATGCTTTCACCATGCACAAACACCAACAACCATCATCCATCTGTGCACGCTTTTACCAAGCACACACCCACCAGCCGTCAGTGCACCCTTCCACCAGGCACACACACCTCCAGCCGGCAGTGCACTTTTCCACCAAGCAATCGCAGTATGGTACACTTTACTTTTAAACATATTCATATAAAGCACAGCATGCCACCATTGGTAAAATTACAATTCAACCAACATACTTCCACTATACACCACATGCACACACTCCATAACACATGGCAAAAAGACATTGGCATTTACAATGCCATTAGCTCAAACTCAAATAAATCCGAGCCCGATTGCATTTCTAATGCTTGTTTTTCTACTTAGTGCCTTGAAGTCGAGTTGTGCTGGTACCTTTTGAGCATTTTGTAAGCCAGTACATTCCCGTAGTATCTTTTCCTCACATTGGCTCAGCAATCACGAGGGACTGGCATGTTAAATAACACTCAATTATAAAATGCTGGAAAAACGTCGTTTTTTTTTGCAGACGCACAGCTTGCATAGTTAGTGACCTTCACAAATTAGTTGTTCTTTTTATTAAGTATACACAATTTCATGAGACAATACCTTTGCACATTAGCACATCTATAAATAGTACGTATGAGACATGCGAGGCCTGATTCTTAAAAAAGGTAAAAATGCATCTGCTTGTTTACTACCTTGCATGTGTGCTGATTTACAACGTCCAGGTATTCACAAAACATTCCAGAAGTGAACCTCTAAAGCATAGACTATAACAGGTTTCCAGACATTCCATTTGAAAAAGTTTATGAATTGCTCTTCTGCACGGGAGAATATATATTTTTTATGGTTTTACATGCAAAACAATCTGAGCAAGTCGGAACACTTGCTTACTTTTTTATTTTTTTCCAGGAGTGGGGGCGAGAATTTTTTAGTGCATTGGCACAATTTTTGATAGTTACTCCCTGCCCCTAAATATGGATTAACTTCTGACTTGAAAATCAATAAGGGGGTTATGTAGGTTCTAGTATATTTATTTGTCTTTTAGAAATAAAACAACATTTTGAATCTTCCAATAAAAATGTAGATTTGCATATTTTTGTGAATCAAAGACAATAGTTCATAACTTGTGCATTTGTTTGTTTATTTGTGGTTCAAATCATAGAAACTGCTTAGGCCGGGTGGTGGCCACCACAAACAAAGGGTGGTGAGGCGGGTGGAGGGAACGCGGGAGGGGAGAGCGGGGGTGGGAGGGTGCGCGCTGGGGTGTTGGAAAATATTTAAAACAAAAAAAAAGTACCTGAAGCTGCCAGTCTCGTCCCATGTCGCGCTTCCTCTTCGCTTCCTGGTACCAGCAGTCTCTGCAACAGACTCCCATCCAATCCCCGCGGAGGCCAGGGAGTCTGTGAGTGTTTCTCCTGTTCAATGCAGCTGGGCCGGAGAAACATAAGTGTGCAAGTGTGTTTTGGTCAGCCTGAGACTTCCGGCCAAACACATGCTCACTTAGGGAGTGCATATAGCACTCCTCCCGTGCCCCACCCTACCCCTCCCTGCACAAGCTGGCTCAGAGCCTGCAAATGAAAAAGAAAACAATGCATGAACATCGTTTTATTTTTCATTTCACGGCTCTGAGCCAGGCAGTGGGGCGACACTCCTCTGCCATTGTGGAGGAGCCGCCCCTGCTTGGGGTCTCCAGTTTCCAGTTGTGCTTCAGTGGGTGTTCACAGACATCAAACGATTAAGGATCTCTGATTTAGAGTTTGATGGGGCAGGACTCCTACCACAGATTGGCAGATGCCCTATCTATCTAGAGTGTAAAGCCATGTGCACACTGTAATAAGGTGGTCAGGACATTTAGAAAGTTGTTGTGGATGCCCTGCATCTGCCAAACTCTAAATAACCTCCTAAGTCATGAAACACTGTCAAAGCATGAATCGGTCAAAAAAAGAATTTGTGAATACCCACACACCTGTACTTTTGTAGACGTTCTCAAACTTTCGTGGTATTCTCCACTGAAAAGAGATTTATCTGTACAGCAATATCCGAATGTATAACTCCTTTTATGAGGGAAAACCCGAATGACTATCATGCTTTTTCAAAGGATAGTAACAGTCTTACTTTTTAGTAGTAGTAGTACATCTTTATTCAAATATGCATCATAATCATAAAAGTAAGTAAGTAAAATTTATTTGCACAATTAATTAAAATCATTGCAATATACACACTCATAACTGAATTAAAAAAGGCAATATTCGAATCTGATAAAAAGACAGTAAATATGTGGGATGAAAAAAATGCCACTTAGGAGGGATTAAAGCTCAGTCTTGGTCAGATGGTAAGATCAAGGAATTAATTTCTGTGATAAACTTTACAAAGCGCGTCGCCATCTGAGGGGAATCGCCCCTCATGTATACATCGAGTGCTTCTTGGCATGTCCTGATGTTGAGAAAAACCCAAATTGGGCGAAGCCAAAAAATTCTTTGGTCTAGTAGGCGTCGACAAATGGACAAGATGTGAATGAGATTTTCCTCTTCCTGGTTACAGAAGCGGCATTGGGAGGAGGCTTCTTTCTTATACCCGTGGCCAAATTTATATGCCATCAGTGGAATTAAGCCGAAGCGGAATCTCATTAATTGGAGTTTTACATGAGGTTTCATGGGAGATGTGAGATAAGGCGGTAATATTTTTGGGGCATACAGTTTGGAGGCCCAGGAGCCATGGAAGAGCTTTAGTACTTGTTGTGCGTCTAGGTCATTTGATAGAGTTTTTGCTTGCTTGATTAAAAGCTTCGATTTCGCCTCGATGGGCAGTGAAGTTGACCATATGTCCTTTGCTTTAAGGGTTTCAAGATAAAAGATCAGGTATTTGTTCCACGGTGTTTTGGGGTTGCTGAGCAATGACCATATGCAGCTCTTTAAAGTGTGGGAGCTAGCTTGTTTTGTTTTTAGGCTGTAAGCGATGTATCTTGTGCTCATGATCCATCGCTGAGAAGATAAGGCGAATTCTTTGCGAATTTGGGCATGGGAGGTCGAGTTTGGCAGTTGGAATACCCTACGGAAGCAAGATGATAACGCTCTATCTAACCAATTAATCATTTTGTCTTTAAAGATTATTGCGCCGAAAGAGATTGTAGGAAGGAATTTTGCAGCAATCAGTTTTATTAGTGGAGCAAAGTCCGGGGAATGGAGAACATTCTTTGTTCTTATAAAAGCCCCCTCCAGGCTACGAGCAACTGCCTGCATTTCTGTTGTATGCACAGACGGTCTCCCTTTATGATCGATCCAAACACCCAGATACTTATATGCGGTAACAATTTCCAATGGCTTCCCTTCGATAAACCACGTGCTCTTTTTTGTTTTCGGGGAAGAGATTGCCATTACTTTGGTCTTAGTGGCATTTATCTCTAACATATTGATGTTGCAGTACAAGGCAAGGGAGTCAAGCAATATTTGAAGGCCCACCTGGCTTTGGTCCAGGAGAATAGTATCATCTGCGTATTGCAGGGTTTGGATTTTTCTTTGGTCAATTCCTGGGGGAAAGGCTCGAGAGCGGGACAGCCATTCAGGGAGGTCTGCGAGGTACAAGTTGAAGAGTAGAGGTGCAAGAGTGCATCCTTGTTTTAGACCTCTGCTGGTATAGATTTTATTAGAGGAGGACCATCTCGATGTAACTCTTACTTTAACCCAGGTGTCTGTATGTAGGGATGTTATTGCTTTCAATAACATCCGAGGAGTTCCCCATCATAATCATAAAAGATAAAACATAAAAACCACATAAATGCATTAAAAAGCATTCAAACATATAAGCCACTGTATTGACCTCAGATCACACATTCTGTCGGCGGTAGGTACAGTGAAAAGGAAAACAGGGTGACCTGTACATCTATTCATTGCAAATTAGCTACTCATAATTTTGTTCCAATATAGAGCACCTTTTAAATAGGAAAAGACCGCCAGCATCACAGCATGATCAGTTAATAGCTGTAGATGTAAGAAGGCAGGCCAAAATTGGCAAAACCGTGGATTTTAACAGTGGTGTTAAATACATTTTGCGCAAAAATTCATACAATTTACAGAATAAAACCAGATGTATCAATGTTTGCGGGGAGCAACCATCACAGGGGCAAACTAAAAGTACATGGGGATCAAACTGTTCAAGAGGGAAACAGAAACATTATATACTTGCTATTGGCTTTGTGATGTTTTTCTTCTAATCTCCTTGTATCGAGATCGCACACCATTCCAAGTTAAGTGGCTGATTCACAAAGAAAATAATAAATCTACACTGAGAGATTTATGTCTACTTCACAGTGTAGATTTACTACTCTCTGCAATTCAAGAATTCTGCACTGAATGTGCATGGCAAGCTGCGTCTGGCACAGGTTTGAATGAGGATTCCTGGAAAAATCATATGATTTCCAAATCTGCAATCCATTCCCTTTTTATTGAGAGCTCCATGGTGCAAAACGCAGCAGAGGGAGAATGGATTCCTCTCTATAAATGCTTATTTGTATAATTTTTTTCTTTGCAGAGAAACCCCTTCTGCTTCCCCCATACAAAATTTGGGGTTGATCAATTTTCCCTTCCATTCTCAAAAGGGATTTACAATAGCAAAAATACAACCTTTCCCAGCTGGGAAATGTGAGAAGTTTGTATATGCTTATAAACATAGTTTTTTGCGGGAATTCACAAACATCCAAGGATAACACACCTTAGAATGCCCAGGAACACCTATATTCCACCACATGAGTGGGATTTACAGGCAGGGGATCTCCATGCTTGTGATGGAGATCAGTGCAATATGAGTCCTGAGCAAGCAGCAATCACAATCCTAATCAGGGTAAGGCACCAGCAAACCCCAAATTAGTCTCTGCTCACCCCCTGGTAGCTTGCACAGATTAGCCAGGCTTAACTTGAAGGCATTGTGTAAAGAATTTATGCAACACTTCTGTTGTATGTTATTGTTCGTAGTTGACGCGCGTGCTTCGCGTAAAATCAGTGAAAACATCATGCAAAGATCCTACACCAGTTCAGAAAAAAAAGTATATTTTAATAAATAAAACAAGACCAAAATGACAAAAATTAAATCAGGGAAACCGGAGATATTGGATTTCAAATTGTTAAGGTAAAAGCACCAAAAGCACCAAGCGCCAACAAGGGATATTTAGTCGCACTGGACCAGGATAAAGTCAGAGGCCAGGCCGACCACGGTGGATCACGGGCCAGCTTAGGCCAAGTTAGGCCCGTTGAACAAAGTGCCTTAATTCTGCTTGCAGAGTATTGCTTGAGTCCGAGACAAGAAACGCTACGCGGTCGAAGCGATGTGTCAGTTCCATGATGCTGCGAGTATGAGGTGCAAAGTCCTGTATGTAGTCAGCGAGGATCCCGTTTACAGGGGCTTGCGATGCAAAGTCTGGGAAACAAGGATGTGTCACCCGGCTGGGGTGATGTGTTGGTCCCAACGAGCTGCAAGGCTGAGATGCGGAGACTGCCTCGTCGTCGAGCCGTTGTCGATGAGGGGTGTGAGGACCTGGGCCAGAGATGCACTTTGCCAATAGTGATTCTGAAGATGCTGAGGGTGCCGTGGACCATCTGCACTGGGCCCAATAACCTCAACAGCAGTCCGAGGATGCGCTGCTAAGCCAAGGAGATGTGCAGGTCTAGCTAGAGTATGCACCACTCAGCAGAGAATATGCGTCGGTTCTGCCGGTAAGCTCCTTAGACCCACTTCCAATGATCCAGGACTGGGGTGGCATCACTTGGCAGGGTAGACTCACAGAAGGCAGATGAAAGGTTGTTGGAAGCCTGTTATACCCCTGAGGCTTCAGATCAGCCAACTGGCCCTCAGAGTCACTCTGGGGTCTGGTTTCAGATGCAGGCCCAGTCCTTTTTACCCAGGCAAGAGGGCAGCAAGCAGCAGGTCAGCGCAACAAAGCAAAGCAGGGGACTAGCAGAGTAGCAGTTCAGCAAAGTGGCAGTCCTTTCAGCAGCACAGAAGACCTTATTCTTGGCAGAGTATCCACATGCCGCGAAGTGTACTGTAGTGGTGGTGTCTGAGGTCCAGTTATTATACCCAGTGGTGCCTTTGAAGTAGGGAGACTTCAAATAGATGCATTTGAAGTGCACAGATGATCTCCCTTCCGGTCCTGGCTCCAGACTAACCACAGGGGCATATGTACCACTTTGTGTGTGGACAGGACACAGCCTATTATTTATTTATTTATCGCATTTGTAGAGCGCACTGCCACCTGACAGGCATCCTGGTGCTAAAACGTGAATGAGCTGGCCTACCACCTTCAGGACCTCACCAACCCCTTAGATCTTAGGGAATAGCCATGTTTTTAGCTTCCTTCTAAAAGGCAGGAGATCATTAGTTTGTCTCAGCTCACCCGGAAGAGTGTTCCAAAGTTTTGCCGCAGCGACCTCAAAAGATCTGCCACCAGCTCTGACCTTTTTGAATCTAGGGATTCTTACCAGATTTGCCCCAGAGGAACGCAGTGTGCGGACAGGAGCATACCACTCAAACTTGCGTTGCAAGAGAATAGGACCAGTTCCATGCAAGGCCTTGAATACCAGGCAAAGAGATTTAAAATGGATCCTTTGTTTCACAGGCAACCAGTGTAGCTCTGCCAGAGCCAAAGAGGCCGAGGACCTACTGGACCAGCCTAATGCCTATTCAGGTATAAATGAGGCTGTGCCCAGCTCCTCCATCCCATTGTGTGTGGCTGTCTAGGTGGAATACACAAAGCCCAGCTGTCACTCACTCCTCATCAGAGAGAGGCTGAAAGCACCAATTTGTTAAGGCAAGAAAATTCCCACTTTCTAAAAGTGGCATTTTCAGTTTTTTTTATTTCAACTTAACCATGAATTAGGATTTTGAATTAGGATTCCAGAGACACTAAACTGGTATCTTCCTCTTTGGAAATTATGCTTATAAAATTAAATAAGGTAACCCCAATGTTAGCCTATTAGAGATACAGGCCTTGCAGTAGTGAAAAACAAATGTAAGAGTTTTTCACTATAAGGGCATGTAAAGCTTGATAGTACATGTCCTACCCTTTAAATACATTGCATCTTGCCTTGTCCAGAGCCTACCCTAAGGGTGACTTATATGTATTAAAAAACCAAGGTTTGGGCCTGGTGAGTGGTTTATCTTGCCAAGTCAACATGGAATTTTAAAACTGCACACACATGCTCTTCAATTACTGGCCTGAGATATGTGTATAGAGCTATTTAAGTGGGTGGCAGAATCTGTGCTGCAAGCTCACTAGTAGCATTTCCTTTACAGGTCCCAGGCAAAGGTAGTGCACATCATTAGGGACTTGTAAGAAAATTAAATATACTAATTGGGGATAAACCAAAGTCACCACATTTTAGGGCAAGAGTCAAGCACTTTAGCACGGGTTACCAGTGGTGAAGTGCGCAGAATCCTAAGGCCAGCAAAAACGAAGTCCGTATAGACAGGAGGCCTGAAAGCAAAACCTTAGGGGAAACCATGACAAGGAAGCCAGGTCTAACACCATGACATGCATTTTCATGAATTGTCATCAATAAGCTTTCTAAAATGTAGATTTTGTTAGATGGTGTTAGCTGGGACTGTGACATCTCAAAAGATGGACCCTTCAAGGTCTATGAAGAATGGGCAATCTTGCCCGACAGCTGGAAGCCCCAGTTTTAACTGCCCAGAAGCTGTGAACTATAGGAAAGACAACTTAGCACAGTACCAAGCAATCACCCAGAAAGAAATACATTTTAAGTAAGTATGCTGAGTACAAACACCTGCTCACTTCCAAGTCTCTGATGCACAAACATTTACTCTCTCCAACTGTTTTAAATGCTTAGGTAAACCCCCATTGCCTGCCACAACAATAATTCTATTCAAACCTTTAAAAAGGAGAAACCCTACATAAGATCTGTCCTGGAAAGGGCTGGTATAAAGCTGCAGTCTAATGTTTGGTAAGAAAGAATGCAATACAGGAAGTGGTTAGGAAGCTGCGTAAGGTATGGCTTCATAGGATGTACTTCTATTGCACAATAAAATCCTTAACATTCAAATTTGCTAGAAAACATGAAACGTTATGTCATTCCATAACCAAACATCACGTGCGAACAGATATAATCTTACCATATACATTGAAAAGCTGTCAGTCAAACACAGCATATTATAAACACATGCACGATTGGATCAAGAAAAAGCAAATTCTTTTTCTGGATAGCCGTGGAAACGCACATTCAGACAGCCAGGGGTGTAACACAGGCTCCTGCATCCCCTGCGGTACATCCCCTCCCCCCCGATTCCCTTCAAGGGCCTCCCATTCACTCCAAGGCCAATGAATATCTGTGAGAAATGGGAGTCTCAGATGTCCCTCATCATATTCTGCAGGAGCAGTAACCCATAATGCTGTGGATTGGTAATGATTTATTCCGGTAACCATTACACATGCACCAATCAGTCGTGAAACTGAGTACCAGTTGTAATCGGCTTGTCACACCGGCCCATAGAGCAATGAATGAGACTGGAACCTCATTATGTCAAATTCAATATTTTGGAATTGAATTCTCATCAAAGCTAGACAAACAGAGAGCAAGCTACTGGCAACTACACAACCCAGAGGCATATTCTCAATGAGATATCGCCGAGTTAACAGCACTTTATTGCAGCCAAAGTTACGATAAATGTATCTCCCCATTCACAAGCTGGTGCTAACAGCCCATAGCATTAGTTTAGCCGCAATAGCAGCTGCAAAAAACATCGCCACAGACAACCCCGGCAACTATCGCTAATGAGATGCACAGTTGGTGTTCCCGTGCCAAAAGCCGCAACAACACCATGTCGCAACATTCTCAATGACCAGCCAGATCAGCAAAAATACCACAAAACATGTGATAAGGCATGTTAGCTGCAGGAAATTAACACCTTCCCTGACCTGGTGTAAAGTCGGATGGCAGCCTGCACCACAAAATGGAGCCCTGGACAGAACCACACCTGAAGAACAACAGATGCCATGGAGCTACTAAACATGCGGGCTCTACACCTAAGAGGGCCACAACACCCACCGCCACCACCCCCAGGACCCCCCGAACCCTCTGGACACCCACCACCCCCCCGGACCAACACTGAGGCAGCGCATACAAAAACAGTGACACCAGAAAATGCACTAACTTTACAAACCCAACACAAGAGAATGTTACTCCCCACTACATGCTCAAAGGGACAACCCTCCTCTGCATCCTGACCACCATTGGCCACAGGCTGACGGTACCAACACAGCGGACAACCAACATCCCTCCCACCTCAGAAAAAACTGTTGGCCGTGACGCACCTGTTGGCCTCTGGTACCCTCCAACCAACATCCACCCGAGTCGGAGGAGTCACACAGCCAGGCCAATCCAAATTCCACACAACCGTCATGGATGACACCATCAGCTTTGTACCCCACTATCTATACTTCCCACACACTGCGCAGGAACAGCCAGAGACCAAGCAAGGCGTCTACGCCACAGCTGGCTTCCCGCACGTGTCAGGGGGCAATTGACTGTACACATGTCCTACTAGTGGCCCCTGGCAACACTGTACACAATAAGAGAAACAGAAAGCGCACACATACTACCAATGTGCAGGCAATAGTGGACCACTGGGGAATCTCCGCCAACGTCGCCGCCAACCACCCAGGCAGTGTGCATGATTCATACACGTCCGACAGTCCATCATCAACCTGCGCTACCAGGATAAAACCCACGGAAATGCACTGCTCATTGATCAATACCAAATGTACACACCACACACCACAACTCCACAATCATGCAACTCACAACACAGGAAATGCACAAGTCACAAGCTCACATATTACATGCCAAACAACATGCACAACTTTCTGTGGGAACCTGGTCCAGCCATGTACATTAGCCATCAACGGCATGGCACCTCAGCAACACAATAGCAGGATGTGGGAAGAGGTAGGAACCAGGCATGTGTGAAGGAGGCAACTGACCCATGAATGAGACTGCATACAATGCCAAGTGTGGCGTGGATGTGCTGGACAAACTGCAGTGTGCAGACCACACACATAACCATGTCAACATACCCCGCTAGTGTATGGAGTGTAGTGTACAGTGGACGCAACCTTGTCACCCCAGCCAGTGAGGAAGATCGTGGGAATGTAGTTTGTTAAATCCCCCCGGAAGCGTGAGCAGAGTGGGATGGCCCGGCGTACGCCAGGCCAGCGTAAGGGTGTGAATAAAAGACACGTAACTCTAGGCGTGGTCCCCTTCCGGAATGCCCAATGTCTCTACCAGGGCAGCACCTCTCACCCCGCGACGAGTCCGACACCGTGAGCGGAGTTGCCTGCGATCCTGTGTGCCTGCTGCACTCCGGGACGCTGGTCACTGAACCAGTCCTGCACGCCCCTGCGCACCCAGGCCTCATTGCCCACCTGCCGACACCGACTTGTGTCAACAAGGGCCAACCACGTGCCAGTGCAATCTCCAAGTCCGAGGACCGCAACCTTGGCAGCCTCCTCAGACCATTACTGCCTCAGCAACACAGGCCCGCAGTACTCCTTACTTTTTGACGTACTCCACCGGCATGCACAGCGGACAAGTAGGTAACACATTTGGAACTGAGACTTGATTACACCATGGCAGAGCACATTAATTATGGCTGAGTTTATGTCACTATACTCCCTTCGTTGTGGTGCCACCAGGTCTTAGTAGTGCATCACAACCGCAAGATTATGTGGGCCCAGGCTGACTACTGCTCTCAGCCTACGCTGCGCTTGAGTGGGTCTCAGATTTGGAACTGAACATCGATTATTCTAAGGCAGTGTACATATCATTGCATGCAAGGAGAGGCGTAAGAGGATAACGCGTTGCATTTGGGAGGAAAAAATAAATGATCATCGTTACGTAGGTGAATGAACACTACCGATGACTACCCTGGTGTCACTAACGCTGCATCGCGAGCCTACGACACGTGGCTGTGCGCCACTGCTGACCGCTGCCTATGGCGTACACTGAGGTCCAGTAGGTCAGAGTCTTGATTTAGCAATGGCGGAGTTCATATCAGTGTGCCAACATCATCACAGACTGCATCCCCTCTCAGCCCCGGTGCCACAAAGTCTGTTCCCCGGCATTCATGGACACTCTCTGGTCGTACATTGGTGGCGTCTGAGTCTACGGAATAGGGGGTAGTTTTCATCCTAATGCAGCTGATACCGAATTGGTGGTGGCAATGAGGCTGTCGCTTTTCACTCCTCCCTTTGCTGCTTCAGGATAGCATCTTCCCTCAGCATCATGCCCTGGAGGACACCTTCCACTGTCACCCGTAACCCTCTGCCACATTCACCTTTGACATCGATGAGGACCCGCTCAGTCAGCGTGGCCCTACATCAGTGGACCGCAAGTCACCGTCCCGTGGCGGTGTGCCTGTGCCAGCCGCTGTGCATCCGGGGGCACTAACTCTGTGCAGCTCAAGTCAGGGACCCTGTTTGATTCAATATTTGATGGCCTCTAAGACGATGGCCTTGGGGACGTCAATGCCATGTGCCTGTGGCCCTGCGCTGTCCACTGCCTCCGGCCTCAACTGCGGTCCACTAGGACTCACACATCCAATCGAGTCCTGACCAGGCCAGACGTCGCATCACCGCAGGAGGCACACGCCACCATCTCCAGGACCAACTCCAACCGTCATCTGCCAGAGTCGAAACAGTGGTACTGTGGAAAATGACTAAAATTAGGTATATATAAGCGGCGTTCATTTATGTTCACCACAGCCACTGTTGAAAGTAAAGTGAAAATCGTGAAACAGTGGCCACGCCATCTTGTCCCTTTTAGGCCCCATCATGCACGTAAGTGGCAGCCATTTTGTGTGTCGTGGCCTCTCTGCCCACTGCCAATAGCCTGCGCGTCTCTCCCCCTCACTCCCCGGCCTCGCAAGCATTCCCCCGCACCCCGACAGCCCCCGGTCTCTCCTGCTTGGGCCATAAACGCACCTCTAACGCGACCCTGTCTCCGAGCCACATCCCGTGCTGAACCCCCTCGCTCTTTCTCCCGCACTAAGACTGCAATTAGCGTTCCACTCAACGAGCCCCCGCGGTTGACTGGCCGGGGGACACGCTCCGGTGGCTGTGGTGAAGGGCAGCTGCTGGGGGACTCTCAAGATGGCGGCCGGCTCCCCGGATTTGGGCCTGGTCCACTAGGATGGCTCTGGGCTACCATGGAACTCGGATGCTTGCCTGCTCGGGCATGAGCCCCAATCTTGAAGACGCCCTCTCAGTTTTAAAGATTCTACGAGAGTCGTTGGCCCTCGACTCCCACGGGCTTGCGGTGGGGGCAACCGCCAATGTTGCCCGACTATCCCCCATGGATATGCCGCTGCCCCGGGTGACCGCCGCCTTATCCACATCTGGTGCCGTAGGAAAGACTGATTCAGCGCATCTGTGGAGGGATACGCCTGCTGTCCCGCTCTCCGGAGTGGCCACAACGTTGTCACAAGATGGTGGTGCTCTCATGCTGACACCAGCTTTTGTCCGAATTACTAAGAGACACTGTAGACTGCCAACTCGATCAGCTCCGGTGGGACCTCAGCGTGACCCGGTAGGGAAGATTTTGCCTTCCTCGCCTTTAAGTCGCGGTTCATGCCGCCTGTCCTTTCTGCTGGCGTAAACGGAATTTTTTTAACTGCCGAAAGGGATTCTGGCCGCTAGTTATTGGAGGCATTCGAACTATACTCTGGACCCGCCTGGCCTCGACCAAAATGACACCAGTATGGGCGGGACTTGCAACTCCTTATGACGATTCTAGTTACTTAACCTTGATGCTATGGGGGATGTATGCGGTCTTTGTGCACATGGCGGGCGGGGAAGGGTACTGACTGGGCATGCGGACAACCCTGTTGATGTCGTTTTTTTTTACTGTTGATTATTGTATTATTAAAGCTCCAAAGTAATGTTACTCATGATACTCGCCCATGGTGTGCGTATGGACGATTTTATTGTAACTGATCCTGTTATACTTTCAATTATAAAATCAACCTTCACTGATCCTGCAACCGTTTGTCACGTTTAGTTTTTTCAATTAAAATGGCTCGCTCGTTACGTACTCCTATACTACAGTGTAATCTCTCCTTACCTCATGCGTTTCCCGTCTGCCCCGTGGCCGGCCTGTATGGTTGGAGGCCCGTATTTGAATGCTGACATTTTTACAATCAAAGTCTTAAAAGAAAAATATATATGGAACTAGCATCATAACAGTCATTTAGATTGATAGGGTTTTTTTTTTAAAATACCATGCTCTGGGAACAGGAACGACCCTATACCACCGTAAACCATTTCTTTTCCTCGCATGAAAACATGAATCCGTCACCCCCCCCACCTTATACTGAATACCCCTGGCCTTTGACCGTCTCCTACACGCGGTCTGTACTACCGCCCTCGGGTGATCCATGTAATGAACAGACTACCATTGGTTATCTTTGCCGCACTACCAGTTCCTCTGGGCTTCAATGCCGAGACACAAGGGACTGCATCCCAGAGAGATAAGTCAAGTATGTGGTAGGTAAAAACATTTTCGTGTTTATGCGCGCTGATGTGCTTTGAACGCTGCCCCCCCTCTCTTTTTCTTTTTTGCAGGTTACATCGGAATTTCAGCTGAAGTATGGAGAAGACCTAAAACCGCACCGAAAATAGGCTAGCTCTGTGAGACGGTACATTATATGTAGGAGCTATCTCTGGGAGCGTGAAAAATTGTATGGTATGAATGTGCGCATGGGCCCTGATTTGTACGGTATGAATGCGTATGTGTGGCGCACGTCTGGGTCAATAAAAGAATGCTTTTTGTATGATTGAGGCGTTGATCGAACGGTTAATGGGATAGGAAAATTAAGCCCGAACATGGTACCTACATGTGAAAGACGAATAAAAATATAGCACTTTCCTTACTTAGGAACGACTCTCTCTGGAGCTAGCGAATGGGAGAGTGGCCTACACCAGAAACTTGAAGGCTTATTTCAGTACGACAAACCCAACCCCAACCGATATCCCAAATGTACACCCAAAATAATGCGCACCAGTGAGTCAATTTATGTGCTGACTAAATAAGAAAAGTTAAGAGTACCCCAGGTTGGGGTTCATCCAAAATCCCCCTCAGCCCAGATATTAGGGATATTGTTATTTTTTTAGATTTACCCCTTCTTCTTCCACCCTCATAGAAAAGTCAGAATTGTACCATCGCACGTCTGACTGACACCCCTCCTTTACCTCAGCTTGGATCATCATTTGCTAGATGTCGGAAGACCCCACCGTGAGTATAAGCGCGACTGGACTAGTGTCCGACCAATTAAAAAGGAGTAAGTATTTTTGAAGCGAGGTTACCAACAAAAATTGACTACTATTAGGAAGGAAGGAGAACAAAGAGCTCGACCTCCAAAATGAATTAAAGGAAATACTGGGAATACGCAACATGCACGACAAAGTCCTTTTGCCCAAAATAGCTCTGTGTTCTGTCTTAGGTTTCCGTACTTGATGTATGTACTGTCGCACCCTATCTGGTATTTGTGTGTACGTAAACTATGAATTTATGTTTTCCCTCAGCTTGTGTTTTATTCGTGAAACCGACCCGTACTGTTCTATATGTGTGTGCACTGAATAACCTATTATTATACACGTTTCTCTCTCTCTCTTTATGTTGTACGTGTACTAATAGCCTATTTGGTGCACACGACGCTCTCTCCCTCTGAGGGCTCCCTTGCTCCCTTTTGAATAAATGACGACACTGTACTTCGCCGGGACAGGTATAATTGGCTTCAGACACGACAGTGTTTGAACAAATTGACAGAAACAAAACGATCGTATTTTGCCATATTACTACCTCTCCTTTCTGCAAAATGATGGAACTTAATTGGCTGAGAAAGAAAGGACAGGTAAGACGACTAATGTCCCCTAATCTGACCCTTAAAAGGGAACTATATGTCAGTGGCTTTTGTTTTAAGTGCTTTAGTAACACCACCCTCATCATTCGGATTACCACCGCCCATTGCACAAAAGTAGAATGTCCGAAACGTCCCCGTTTTTTCAGAATGATCCCAGTTCTGTAACCAGCCGTCCCAGAAAATCTTAAAGACTGTAGCTGATGACCTTGTTTTTAAAGATAAATCGTCTAAAACTGATAAAAGTTAGCCGTTGCTGTCAGAAAAGAAAGAGAAGAAAAAAAAAATGTTTAACGTATGTCCTTCCCTGGAAAAAGTAGCTGTAAGCCCATGATAATAAGCACTTCACACTTTTTATGAACTAGCAGACCTTGAAGAAAAATATAGCTCAACAGGATTTGTTTTAGAAAAACACAAGTCTCTACTGAAGGAGCCGGTTTGAATTCGATGAACCATGTAATTGTTGGATATCAGACTTCTTGCCACGCTCGCGAATATAACAGGAATAAACACCAGACAGACATGATGTTTGGAAATAGAAAGATACTTGCAGACCTGCTCCACAGCAATGATGCATGAGTTAACAGCATACACCGATGTAAGGATTACTAAGCATCCACCCTATCGTGACCAATAAACGTTTTCCCAACTACTTGGGGTTGGGAGAGAAATTAAAGTGTGTAAACATCTTCCCCTGCCAGTTCTCTAAGACTTGTTTTTTTGTACTCATTTAAAGATAACATGCGGTCGTCGGAGGAGAGGGGCCAGACGTGACGCACAGCCTGGCTGCAGATCGGGGAATATCTATGACTTCGACCAAGGTGGAGCCACAGAGCAAAGAGTTGCGGGACAAGGCACCATTCTCAACGTGGAAAGTGAAGGAAAGAAGGGCTGTCCAGAAGCCCCTGCATGTTGATGAGCTTGTGCCGAAAGTCCCAGCCCATTGTGCCCGATTGATGGGCCCACTTGCTTGAAATTTCTGCCCTCCTTGGTCCGTTTCAGACCTGATCCCACTCCACCCTCTTTTCCCTCGGCCTCCCAAAGCACACCCACCTCACCCCCTTTTTCCATATAGAGTTTTTTGAACTTGACTTAAAGAAGAAACACAGCACAAAAGATAGAATAGGGTTTGTCCCGAAAGAAGAACGGAATACGGGTACCCCGATTAAAGTACCTATGGTAGATTAGTTAGGTAACAGGACAACCAGGACTGTGGTCCGAGAGCAAAGAGTGGCCACACACTGCAACGTGAAATCTGAATCCGAGCTTGACGCATAGCTCCACCGCCGGTGCTCAACAGTGCCAACGAAAGAAGAAGAACAATGAGAGCCTACCAGTGATGGCTCGCTGTAATAAGACACTGGAAAGACGAACCCTTTTTTTGAACATTGCCACCCCTTGACTGTCCCTTGTATTAAGTTGAATTCCTCTCCCAACCGCTTTGTATTGATTATCACCCAATTGAGCTTTCGAAACCTTACATCGGTCACTTTCAACTGTACATGGATAACTAAGAAGGCGTTAACTCTGTATTTTGATGATTGTAGAACACCAGTTATGCACATGAACATGCTGTCTAGTTTTGACCCCCATGGAGTCCAGACCTCAAGTGATAATAGCCCTTATCCTGCCAGAACATTTTTTTGTATGACATCATGTTTGTATTCGAACGAATCTCCTACATCGTCTAAAGTAATGTCCCCGCCTCCAAGGTCTAACGTATGACGCAGCTAATGTAATTTTGTATGCACTGTCTCCCCGCCCATCACATTGACTACATATGGTTATGTACGATTCTGTCTGCATTGATAGCAGAATTATTTCCTTCTGCCTGTAATGCATATGGGCTACCAAAGCGAATTGTATAACCAATGTCAGCTTGTACATCCTCACCTGTGACATGAACAGGAATGAACTAACTTATGATAAAAACTGGGGACTGTGGAAAATGACTAAAATTAGGTATATATAAGCGGCGTTCATTTATGTTCACCACAGCCACTGTTGAAAGTAAAGTGAAAATCGTGAAACAGTGGCCACGCCATCTTGTCCCTTTTAGGCCCCATCATGCACGTAAGTGGCAGCCATTTTGTGTGTCGTGGCCTCTCTGCCCACTGCCAATAGCCTGTGCGTCTCTCCCCCTCACTCCCCGGCCTCGCAAGCATTCCCCCGCACCCCGACAGCCCCCGGTCTCTCCTGCTTGGGCCATAAACGCACCTCTAACGCGACCCTGTCTCCGAGCCACATCCCGTGCTGAACCCCCTCGCTCTTTCATCTCATTCAAAGAACAGGCCCTTTTTGATAACCTCTTCCTCCCTGCCCGATTGTCCGGCCTGATCCCAGGCCATCACCGAGCTCAACAGATGCAGTTTATTGCCCCCTACAGTAGGACCTCGCCTCACATCAAAGGAGCTGGGATTAATCAATGCCTTCACACCCCTAGATCCGACTGATCGCCCACATTCCTGTTCCCAGCGGAATGTCCAGCTGCGCGATAGCCATCATGCTGAGATTTGGGTGGAGACCTCTACTATAGATATGTGTGAGAACGGGCCTGAACCGGGGATTCCAAAGATGCCTTTTTGAACTTCAAAGCAATACCACGGATGTCATAAATGTAATAAAGCCATAAACCTGTGTATAAGAGGCCAGGCCTCAGAGATGCGGTTAGAGCACCTCGAGAAGATACCCTGTTGTCTGATTTGACGTGTTCTTCTCCGTCGGAATAAACTCCTGTTTCCTGCCTTCCTGTCTCCAGCGCCTGCCTCTTTGTTTGGTAATATCGGATGGTATGAGAGCCGGCTAACGCCGGGCAAACACTGAAGGTTCTTGGTCGACATCGGCCCTACCTTTTCACAGTACTGGCAGACTAACGGAGTTGCTCACACCTGTCTTGGATGCCATCAACTGCCTGTTACCCTGCTCAGCACTCTAGGTGCCACTGACTCAATGCACCGCAACCCATGGACCGTAACAGATTGAGTTTTGTGCTGTGGAGAGGTTGCACAGCAATGTCAACTCAGGCAGTGTGGGAGACCTGGGACGTTGATGTGGAAGATGATGCAACTCTAACACACCGCACTGCGTCTGCATCAGGAATATCCAGAGGGGACATAATCCTTTTGGTTTTCATCACATAAGTGCGCTCAGCTCTAGTGCCCCAACCACAGTGCACGGCAACTCACGGACACATCTGTTTGAATGTTGGGTGACCTCTGTAACTGCTCCAGCTCCCTCCATGTTGCTCAGCAGTTGACTCTGTTATGCAGGTGTTTTCTGTTTCCGTTGCACTGGTGACCACTGTTCAGGTTGTTGCCAGCACCAAGCACTCCATGCGGGCTGGCCTACACTCACCCCACACACATCCAGCACAGGCATCACTGTGCATGTGGCCCTGCCAATAAAGGGGCCAAGCGCAAGTGCCCGTAGCCAGTTCAACATAATATCTGCGTGTGTCCCTGTGGTCTTGGTGTATGACCGAGAGCACTGGGGCCTACCACATTACATTGTGCTGTGTACAGTGGACCCAGACATGTCACTGCAGGCAGACTGTTAGAGCATGGACCTGTAGCTTTGTCGTCACCCACTCAATTCATAAGGGGAGCGGACTGGACCGTTGTACGCAGAGCCAACGTGGGTGTGTGGCTGATGTTTGCGTGTTCCTGAGCGTAGTTCTTTACTGGGAATGTGCATGTGTCTATGGCAGTGTGGGTCTCCTTTGTGGGGTGTAGGTGGTCCCTGAAGGATAATAGACACCCACGTATGTGATCTAGTTCGCCTTCCATGGGTTCGGACCCCAGCCACACCTGTTCGGCCACCTCCTTTTGGCGTCCTGACACCTTGCATTAGGGTGCCATGTGTGGGTCGGTGTAGTGTTGTGAGCCAGCCGTGCTTGCGGGTGCTTCCTGCTGTGTGGTCTGTTGCAGGGTCTGTGTTTTCCTCTGAGTAGCTTGGCTGCCCTGGTCCTTGTGGTGGGTTGCGTGGGATGTCCATGGGCTGTTGTAGGGCGTCGGTGTCAAAGGTGTGGTGGTCCTATCTGGCATCACTGATGTGTGCTCTGCTGGAGGTGGTGTGTGTCCCTCTGCAATGTGAAGGGGAGATGCATGTTGACATTGTGTTGACATGTACGTAGGCACATTGTTCTAGTTTACATGCAGACTGTATGACAATATACATTATGACTGTTTAGAGGTGCTGGATTTAGGTGCGGGACCGTGTACATTAGGACTACATGACGGATGTGAGGTTGTACGCATACATTTCCATTTCACAGTTGCAGCTCAGTCAGATGTAGTAGGCCTGTTTCTGTGCGTATGCAGACCCAGTTGTGTCCTCTGTTATGCAGAGTCGGGTTTGCGCATTGTACCACATTGTTGACAATGTGGGTGTGCTGTTCTTGCTATGTGTGTGTTTGCTGGAGTGTGCCACGGGGATCAGGGACATGATCTAGGGTAATTGTGGGTGTGCAGTGTGCTACACATCATTGTGCATGTGTGCCATTGTGTCCTCCCGAGCAGTGTGTCCGCACTCCTGACTCCTTGCACAGTCTCCACACTGTTGACTGTGGCCTCCGTTTCCTCCAGCTCTACCTGTGGTGCAGGACACCCACCTCCTGTCGCCGTTGCTGCCTTCCTGTTGGCAGCAGCTTTGTTCCTGGTTTAGATTTTCACATCATGCCAGCGCCACTTGGCCTCCTCCATTGGCCTCCTCGACACTCCGACTGCATTCCCGGTTGTCTGCTTGGGAGTCAGTTGATGGTAATGTTCTGTCACCTCCGTGACGCTAATCTGACTTTGCTCTGGACTGCACCCCGTCTTCCTCTCCCTCTTCTCCCTGGCCTTCCCCGACCCCATTGTTCCTTGCTGGTGGTCTGTGGGGGTTGTGGGGTTTGTGTTGGTCTCTGCACTGGGTCAGGGTGCTTCCATGTTACTACGCACTTTGGATTGTTTCAGGTGTGTTGTTTTGTAGCTTTTATAGTGCATTATTCCGCCAGACGCGTAGTATTTTCAGACATGTCGCTGGTTTTCGCTGCTTTTTATACCACAATTGGCCTCATTGCAAGATGTTTTACGTTCGCGTTTCAAATTTTTGCGATATGGCGCTTAACGCGGACATTTGCACGTTATCTGGATACTATTGCATGGTTCTTGAGAATATGCCCCCCAATGTAATGTCTGCTGTTAAGGATAATGCGAAGGGATCCAATATTTTCTGTGATAGTGAAGAGCAGTTCACATGGTTAGTGTTGCTAATGAACTACCTATGGAAACAGGGCAGGTTCGTTCTTTGTTCCGCCTGACCTAAGTGTGTAATTCTAACATATTCATTTCATCTTTATGTGCCTCGGTTCTCTTATTTGAGGAAAAGGAATATCTTTGTAAACCTCCAGTATTAAGCGGACATTTAAGAAACTGCTCTCTCTCCTGACCTTCGGCCTGATTATGAGAGGGGAGTGTTTGGGTGGGGTGTTTTCTACACCTAGTAAATACCAGTTCCCTGGGTGAGGAATTTAATAGCGCCTACTCTGAGTCTTGTATTCTAAACTGAGGCATAACACAAGAAATCAATATTTACTTTTTGAATTCCTTTTGTGCCTTTTTTTCTGCACAACGTCCTGCGATGAATTTCTGCATGTTTGGCCAGTTGAAATTTGACTGTAAGGTAGTGTTTACCACAAAACTCGAAGTTGATATCCCTCTGCAAACTTAGGGGCAGATTTATGAAGGCCTTGCGCCACGTTTACGCCGCTGTTGCGTCACGCAAGGTGGCGTAAACGTGGCGCATCCCTACGAAGGATTTACAACGTGACGCATCTAGGCAGATGCGTCACGTTGTAAAGCCCTGCGCCGCTTGTGGGCGTTCCGGCGCAGGGTGGGCGTTCCGGGGCAGGTGCGCCTCGCAAAAGTGGCTGAGTGAAATCTATAAGATTTCACTCAGTCACTTTCAGGCCAATGCTGCGTCAAAAGCCTGCGCCTGCTTGAAGCAGGCGTAGGTCTTGATGCAGCATTGGTCAGATAGGGCACCCCCGAGCCTTGCTGGAGCTGCGTCGCGCTTGCGACGCAACTCCAGCAATGCGCCGCCTTTACGGCACAGATGCGTCACGCATCTGTGCCGTTTTTGCCCCATGGTGCGCCGCATTGTAAATGCGGCGCACCATGGGTGGTGGAGCTGTGGCGCACTGTGGCGCACATTAACTGGCGCATCCCTGGGGATGCGCCAGTTAACATAAATCTGCCCCTTAGAATTCATAATATCCCCACCATTCTCACAATCAGAGTCTGAAAGTGAGAAAAAGTGCAGAAATTTCATGATTCCGTTTCATTAAATTTTAATTTAAATTTTTCTTTTTTCAATAATACAAACGACAGACAGTTCGTTATCCATACAGCGTGCCCAGTAGTTGAACTTATGTGAGCAAATGAGCCTTTTTACAAATGCAAAGCCATCCTGCTCCCAGCGTTCCAGCGTAGAAGTGCCCTGGGAAGTTTATAAACACCAACCTAACACATGAGCTTAGAAATGTAGGAGCATATTATCAAGAACGGCGTTAAAATTATCGCCGGTTTAGCTGCAGAAAACTGCTGCTAAAATGGCGATAATGGGCTTGATAATATGCCCTGGGATTCCAATAGAAGCCCATGTTCACACCAGAACATGGGGTTCTAAGGGAATTCACAATTGCATATTACCAAGTCCATTATCGCCGTTTTAGCGACAGTTTTCTGCGGCTAAACCGGCGATAATGTTTAATGCCGTTCTTGATAATATGCCCCACACTCCTTTGGAGGGAGGAGTAAATTAATATCTTCAATGGGCGCGAGGACTGAACCCTCCAAATGCTGGTTGGGGTATATTTTCTCTGCAGCAAAAAAAATATTAAATAAATACATAAATAAATATAGAAATAGCAGTTAAACTTTTTACAGGTGTTCAAATATGCATTGGCATGTGAATGACTTGAAAATCACAACACATTTCAAAATCTACTTTTGAGAATCTGTCATTATTGCAGCTTCCAAGTGTATCCCTGAAATTCTTCAGAGTAATAGAAATCTCAGAAATGTATCACATGCATGGGCATAAATCTATGGGAGTACATTTCTGATCTTTTTGAGAACTGCAACATGGAATTGCACAGTTAATTATTTTCAGTCTGTCGACTCTGCAAATATATGAAATGAGTATAAACCCTTCTGCTGAAAAAACCACACTATTGCTCAAACATTATTTTGCAGTTTTTACGTTAAATCTGACTGAACTCAAAGAAGTGTGGAAAATACATATGACTGATGCCATCACTTTTCCTGCACTTCCCTCAATCTTCGAAAAAATGGCAACAAAGCTTACATTAACTGGCCTTTCAGCACACAAAAGCTCATAAAGAGCAAAATAATGGCTTCTACTCTCTAGAATCTCTTTCTTTACACTGATCAGCTATGTCACAACAGGAAGTAAAGTATAGCGGCTATTTATGATCCCATTGTAATCAATTTGGGGGGGGAGGAGGAATCGTGGTCCATTCGGTTCCCCATGTTCAGTAATCAAATAATCAAAAAGAGAATGGACACTTGTAGCTTCATAACCATTGGTTAATGTGGATCACTCTCATAAACGCTATGTTGTTATTTGCGGTGTATATCTGTTTTCCGCCCAACATTTGCGTTCTGGCATAGTCATTGGATGTCCAATTTCGTGCTGTATGCCAGCCTCATCCCGAGGCAACCTCTGGTCTGCGTAGCAGTGTCTAGAGAATGAGGTGCACCCCCAGAGGGAAGGTGAAATAAGGGAATAGGTGGTTGTTAGAACTGGGGGTCTCTAGTTGGCAGAGGTAGGTACCACTGTCCAAATAGGGACCCTTGCTTCTAGTCAGAGCAAGGAGATAACCCTCTGAGATAACCCCTGCTCACCCTCTAGGTAGCTTGGCACGAGCAGTCTAGGCTAACCAGAAGCAATGCGTAAAGTATTTGTACCAACCCTCACAGTAACACAGTGAAAACACCACAAACTGACTCCACAACAGTTTAGAAAAATAAAGGTATTTAATCTAAACTACACAAGACCAAAACGACAAAAATCCAACATACACAGTTCAAGAATATGGTTTCAAAAAAGAGTTCTTAAGGTTGCGTTAGAATTCTCTACGTTGCGATAGTATTCTCTACTGATGCGTGAAAAATTCACAGTTGCGTCACGTTTACTCACAGTACCTTTTAGTTGCAACAAAGTTCCAAAAGCAGAAGCTGGTGCGGTGGAAAACAAGCGATGCGTTGCTCCTGAGACCCTGGGGAGGCGATGCGACAGCCCCGCTGCAGCAGCGGGCATGTTGCGACGAATCCGGTCTGTATGGGGAGGAAGGCCACTTGTATGGATTCCGGTGCGTAGGTTCCGTAGGAAGTTTGCTCTCACAAAGGCACGATGCGACGATCTCGTAGGGGCTGCACGATCTCCGGGGCGACGATGCACGGTCCAGCGGTGATCCTCTCTCTCGCAGCTCCTCGATGCGATGGTTCTGCGACGATGCTCTCAGCGACGTGATGCGGTCTGCAAGCAAGCGGTGCGGCGCTCTCACCCCGTGATGACAGGCTCTGCGACGACACTAGCAGCGATGTTCGACTTTCCCGCACCAGTCTGGTGCGTCCCGCAAACAAAGGATGCGACGGCTCTGGCAGCGGCATCAGGCGCTGCGATGATCTTGACCTTCGTAGCGGCAGGAAACTTCTCGCACTGTCGGGGATGCGCTCCGCAAGCGAGCGATGCAACACTTTTCAATTGCAAAAGTCTCTCAAGCTTAGTTTCAAGCTTCCCAGCACACGTACAACTTCCAGAGGCCCCACAACTGGATCAAGCACTCTAGGAAGGACAGAACTCTCTCAGCAGAGTTCAGGGAGGCTGGGGGTGAAGTCCTTTTGTTCCTGGGACTTCAAAACAGGGAGCCAGCTCTTCTCAGGCCCTTGGAGATTCCTTCAAGGCAGGGGACACAGCACACTAGCAAAGTCCTTCCCCTCTCCTTGGCAGCAAAGCAACAGCAGGTCAGTCCAGCAGAGCAACAGCAGGACAGTCTTCCTTCTTCAGAGTCAGCTTTCTCCTTGGCAGAGGTTCCTTCTTGATTCCAGGATGATCTAATTTTCTGTTGTCAGGGGTCCTGTACTTATACCCCTAAAGTCTTTGTTCTCTTGGTGCATGTGGGCCCTGAGCCCGGTCTGAACCAGTTCTGGGTGGTTCCTGAGTACTTTGTTTTGCTGGCTGCATCTTTCCTTTCAGAGTGAGGGGCAGGGTCCTCAGCCGCCCAGCAGGAGGTGGAGCCAGCATTGTGGAAGGCAGGCACAGCCCTATTCAGGCCCAGGTGCTAACTCCTCCCACCACTCCAGTTGCAATTGCAGTCATTCAGCCTAGTGCTGACTCATCCAGCCTCATGGGGAATCCCCCAGCCCCTGTCACTCTCAAACCAGACAGTCAATACACAACCAGGCCCAGGCACACAGAAGGGTCAGACAAGAGAACAGCAACTTTCTAAAAGTGCGGTTCTCAAACACAGGATTTAAAAACAACCTTTCCTAAAAGATGTGGTATTAAATTCTGAGTTCAGGGATACTAGATACTTATGTCCTATCTTGTTCCTATGGGAAGAAATGCTGTTAACCACTGTAGCCAGCATCCCCCATGTTAACCTATGGAGCAAGATAGCCTTACAGTAGTGAAAAACGAAAATGGCTGCCATTCACTACCAGAGCATGTCACCTGCACTAGTACATGCTCTGCCTTTTACATACACTGCACCCTGCCCAGGGGGGTACGTTGGTCCTTCCATAGGGGTGACTGATGTGCACAAAAAGGGAAGGGTTAGGCCTGGTCAGTGGGGACACTGACCAGGAGGACATGGCAGTTCCAAACTGCACACAGGCACTGCAGTGTCAGGCCTGAGACATCATTTTAGGGCTACTCCTGTGGGTGGCACAATCAGTGCTGCAGGCCCACTAGTAGCATTTGTCATCACCAGCCCTGGCACACCCAGTGCACTTTACTAGGGACTTCATGGTGATACAAATATGCCAAACATGTATATTCAATCAGAATAACAATTTACAAAGGGAGCACTTACGCTCTGGCACTTATCAGCAGTGGCAGAGTGTCCAAAGCATCTAAACGAGCAAAAACGAAATCCAGCACAGCATCAAAAATACAGGAGGTAGAGGCAAAAAGATAGGGGAAACCACGCCAAAGATGCCAGGTCTAACACGTGTCCCTCCAGCTGAAAGTGGGGAGAACTGCCCACCCTCTTGGGAGTTCTCTTCACTAAGGCGGAAAAACCTGGACAGACCATCAGCATTGGCGTGTTCTGTGCCAGGGCGGTGTTCCACCGTAAAGTCCATTCCCTGTAGGGAGATGGACCACCTCAACAGTTTTGGGTTCTCACCCCTCATTTGCATTAACCATCTGAGGGGCCTGTGGTCGGTCTGAACACGGAAGTGAGTCCCAACCAGGTAGGGCCTCAACTTCTTCAGAGCCCAGACCACAGCAAATGCCTCTCTCTCAATCGCACTCCACCTCTGTTCCCTGGCTGGTCTCCTCCCTCCTCAGTGATTTGTGAGAGTACTGCTCCCACACCATGCTCTGAAGCGTCTGTCTGCACTATGAACTCACTGGAAATGTCAGGTGCCTTGAGCACCGGTGCTGTGCACATAGCAGTTTTCAGGGTTTCAAAAGCAGTTTGGCAGGCGTCGGTCCAGTCAACTCTTTTGGGCAACTTCTTGGAAGTGAGTTCTGTCAAGGGGGCGACAATGGTGCCATATCCCTTGACAAAACGTCTGTAATACCCGGTGAGTCCTGAAAAGGCTCTCACCTCTGTCTGGGTCTTGGGGGGCTCCCAAGCCAGAATGGTATCAATCTTTGCCTGTAGGGGCGCCACCTGGCCGCTCCCCACTTGGTGTCCCAAACACACCACAGATCCCTGCCCTATCTGGCATTTGCTGGCCTTGATAGTGAGGCCTGCCCTTTGTAGAGCCTTCAACACTTCACAGAGGTGTTGCAAGTGTTCCTCCCACGTGGAGCTGAACACAGCTGACCTCAACTTCCACCTGGAGAACAACAACGACCGCAACACCATCAGCCTGCTCGACAACCTCGACAACCTCGGACTCAAGCAACTGGTGACCACCCCCACCCACCTCGCCGGACACACACTCGACGCCGTCTTCTCATCCAGCAAAGACGTAACCTTCAGCCACGCCACAGAACTCCACTGGACGGACCACAGCTGCGTCCACTTCACCTTCAGAAGAACGACGATCCACCACCACCAGCAACAGGTTGCTCGAAGAAGCTGGAACAAGATCACAGCCGACCAGCTCACCGCTTCCCTGAGCCAGCACCCTCCCGCCAACTCAGCGAACCCCAGCCAGGCCGCCGACAACCTCACGAAATGGATCAACGACTGCGCGGACGAACTCGCCCCTCTGAGAACCCCACCCAGCAGATCCTGCAGCAGAAAAACACCATGGTTCACCGACGAACTCAAGAGCTCCAAGAAGAACTGTCGAGCCCTCGAGAAAGCCTGGAGAAGGGAACCAACGACGGACAACATGACCACCCTCAAGCTCGCCACCCGGAAGCACCACCAACTGATCCGCGCCACCAAGAAAAATGCATACAAGGACCGGCTGGACAACAACGCACACAACTGCAAGGAACTCTTCAACATCGTGAAAGAGCTATCCAACCCCAACGCCGGAAACAATGACATCACCCCGTCGCAAGAACTCTGCAACTCCCTCGCGTCCTACTTCCACAACAAGATCACGGACATACACAACAGCTTCAACAACCAACCAACGCAAGCCACAACCGCAACGACGCCACCCACCACCACCCTCCGCACCTGGACCCCGATCAGCACCGAAGACACCATCCGCACCATGAACTCCATCCATTCCGGATCTCCGACTGACCCCTGCCCTCACCACGTCTTCAACAAAGCCGACGCTGTCCTCGCACCCCACCTACGGGACATCATCAACACCTCCTTCGACTCCGCCACCTTCCCTGAGAGCTGGAAGCACGCCGAACTCAGCGCTCTCCTCAAGAAACCCACAGCAGACCCCACCGACCTCAAGAACTACCGTCCCATCTCGCTCCTCCCGTTCCCGGCCAAAGTCATCGAGAAGACCGTCAACAAACAGCTGGCCGCCTTCCTCGAGACGAATGGATCCCTCGACCCCTCACAGTCCGGCTTCCGAGCGAACCACAGCACCGAGACCGCCCTCATCGCCGCCACCGACGACCTTCGAACTCTGATGGACAACGGAGAAACAGCGGCCCTCATCCTCCTGGACCTCTCCGCGGCTTTCGACACTGTCTGCCACCGCACCCTAGTACAGCGCCTCAGCAACATCGGAATCCAGGAGAAGGCACTGGAATGGATCACCTCCTTCCTCGACGGAAGAACACAAAGAGTCCGCCTACCACCGTACAAGTCAGAGGCCACCAAAGTCATCTGCGGCGTCCCTCAAGGATCCTCACTGAGCCCCACCCTCTTCAACGTCTACATGAGCCCCCTCGCGGCCATCGCACGCCAACACAACCTCAACATAATCTCCTACGCTGACGACACCCAGCTGATCCTCTCCCTGACCAACGACCCCGCCACCGCCAGAGCCAACCTGCACGAAGGGATGAGAGACGTAGCCGAATGGATGACGACCAGCCGCCTGAAACTGAACTCAGACAAGACGGAGGTCCTCATCCTGGGCTCCACGCCCTCCGCCTGGGACGACTCCTGGTGGCCCCCCGCCCTGGGCACCGCGCCCAAACCGACGGACCACGCACGCAACCTGGGCTTCATCCTGGACTCCTCCCTCTCCATGACCAGACAAGTCAACGCCGTCTCCTCGTCATGCTTCAACATCCTGCGCATGCTACGTAAGATCTTCCGGTGGATCCCCACCGAGACGAGGAAGACGGTCACCCAAGCCCTCGTCACCAGCCGACTGGACTACGGCAACGCCCTCTACGCCGGAACCACTGCCAAACTCCAGAAGAGACTCCAGCGGATCCAGAACGCCTCGGCGAGACTCATCCTCGACATCCCCCGACGCAGCCACATCTCCGGACACCTGAGAGATCTGCACTGGCTCCCGGTCAACAAGAGAATCACCTTCCGTCTCCTCACCCACGCACACAAAGCCCTACACGACCAAGGCCCGAGCTACCTCAACAACCGGATCAACTTCTACACTCCCAAGCGCCTCCTCAGATCAACCAACCACGCCCTCGCCGCCGTCCCCCGCATCCGAAGAGCGACAACAGGAGGAAGGTCCTTCTCCTACCTGGCCGCCAAGACCTGGAACTCACTTCCCACCAATCTGCGCCTGACCCAAGACCACCTCTCCTTCAGGAAGAAGCTCAAGACCTGGCTGTTCGAGCAGTAGCGGCACCCCCCCCCCTCCCAGCGCCTTGAGACCCTACGGGTGAGTAGTGCGCTCTACAAATGACCTGATTGATTGATTGATTGATCTAGGTATGCAGCGCTGAATTCCTCCAGCCCGGACAGTACCTGGTTAACCAGTCTCTGGAACGTGGCAGGGGCATTCTTCAACCCAAAGGGCATGACTCGGAACTGGAAGTGCCCCTCTGGTGTTGAAAATGCTGACCTCTCTTTAGCCCCATCAGTTAAGGCAATCTGCCAATACCCAGAAGTCAAATCGAATGTACTGAGGTACTGGGCAGCTCCCACCCGATCCACGAGCTCATCAGCTCTGGGGATGGGGTGTGCGTCAGTCTTCGTGACCGCATTGAGCCCATGGTAGTCCATGCAAAACCGGAGTTCTGGCGGGCCACCGGGCGTAGCAGCTTTCTTGGGCACCAAGACCACTGGGCTAGCCCGGGGGCTGCTGGAGGGCTCAATCACCCCTAGCGCCAACATCTTGGAAACCTCTTCCTTGATGCTGGCCCTGACCTTGTCAGCTACCCTGTAAAATTTGTGTTTCACAGGCAGACTGTCTCCAGTGTCCACATCATGGACGCACCAGTTGGTGACACCTGGGGTCAGGGAGAACAGGGAGGAGAACTGACCCAACACTTGGCGACAGTCACTCTGCTGCTCTGGGGTCAGGGTGGGCGAGAGGACCACACCATCCACTGACCCATCTTGCTCCTTAACTGCCAGGAGGTCAGGGAGAGGATCACTATCCTCTTCCATTCCTGCATCTGTAGCCATGAGCATAGTCACTTCCGACCTCTCAAAGTGGGGCTTGAGGCGGTTCACATGCAAGACTCTCAGGGGCTGCCTGGGAGTCCTCAGGTTAACCAGGTAGGTTTTCTCACTCTTCCTTTCCACCACCTCATATGGCCCAGTCCACTTGTCTTGGAGCGCACAAGGCTCCACTGGTGCCATTACCCACACTTTCTGCCCCGGTTGAAACTCGACCAGAGTGGTATTCTGGTCGTACCATCTTTTCATTTCTTCCTGGCTTGCTTCCAGGTTCGCCTGAGCGAGCCTCCTGAAGCGTTGTGTCTGGTTGCGGATGGCCAGCACATAGCTGAACACATCCTGGGGGGTTTTCCCACGGGACTTTTCCCAACCCTCCTTCACCAGTGAGAGAGGTCCTCTAACAGGGTGGCCATACAGGAGTTCAAAGGGACTGAACCCTAAGGACTTCTGAGGCACCTCCCTGTAGGCAAACAACAGGCATGGTAACAAGACGCCCCACTTCCGTCTCATGGGCTCCGCTAGGCCCATAATCATACCTTTCAGGGTCCGGTTGAACCTTTCAACCAACCCATTTCCTTGAGGGTGGTAAGGAGTGGTGAACTTATAAGTTACCCCACACTCCTCCCACAGAGACTTCATGTACTTAGAGATGAAGTTGGTACCCTGGTCGGAGACCACCTCTCTGGTGAACCCCACACGGGAAAAGATCCCCATCAGTGCACGGCCCACCACGGGTGCTGTGATTGTTCTGAGAGGGACTGCTTCTGGGTACCTGGTGGCATGGTCCACCAAGACCAAGATGAACCTGTTGCCTAAGGCTGTCTTGGGGTCCTGGGGCCCTACAATGTCTATGCCAACCCTCTCGAAAGGGGTGCTCACTACTGGGAAGGGTTGAAGGGGTGCCTTCAACTTTGTTCCAGTCTTGCCACTGGCTTGACAGGTTGGGCAAGATCTGCAAAAGGTACCAACGTGCTTTCTCATCTGGGGCCAGTGAAAGTGGGTGACAAGTCGGTTCAGGGTCTTGTCTTGCCCCAGATGTCCTGCAAGAGGCACGTCATGAGCCAGACCCATTAGGAAGTTTCTGAAGCGCTCGGGTACCACCAGCACACGGGCTGCACCGGGCTCAGCAAACTTAGGCTCGCTATATAACAAGTCATCTTCCCAGTAGATAAAGTGATCTCTGGCTGCTCCACCTGCTGCCTGATCTACAGCCTGTTGCCGCAGATCAATGAGGGGAGGGTATTCTTTCTGCGCCTGGCAGAATTCCTCCCTGGAGGGCCCACCTTCCTGCTGCCAATGGGTCAGCTCAGGTAGGTCTCCCAGTTCGGCCACCTGTTCCCCTGTAGGTTCCAGGGCATCCCCCTCAGGTTCTGCTTCCTCCTGGACCGTGGGAACTGCTGGGGCTGGTTTCCCGCGCCCTCTGCCTCTTCCTCTCCTGGCAGGTCTCTGGGCCACTGTTTCAGGCTCCAGTTCTGCTGAATCCCCCCTACTGGCTGTCATAGCACGTGTGGACACACAGATCCACGCAGGCAAACCCAACATCTCAAAGTGAGTTCTGTGTTCTACATCCTTCCATGGAGAACTCTCCAGGTCGTTACCTAACAGACAGTCTACAGGCATGGCATCACTGACAACTACCTCCAAAAGACCAGAGACTCCCCCCCATTCAAAGGGAACACGCGCCAGCTTGCTGAGGTGCACTACAGGGCAGAGTACACCAGGGATGATTTGCTCTTCAGACACCCACTGACACCTCACGGATGTCACGCTGGCTCCTGTGTCTCTCAGAGCCTCAATCTCCCTCCCATTGATGGTCACCTTCTGCCCATATTTCTTAGTGTTAGAGGGCAGTAAGGTTTCCTGGACCATCTCTTGGTCTCCTAGAGAGACAGGGGTCATAACTGCTAGCTCCCCCCAGTTACTAGAAACCAAATCCCCTCCCAAAGATACACTAGCTAACGCTGGGGCGGGTGCACCAGGGGGTGCTGTCTTCTTCTTGGGACATTTTGGAGCAATTTGGCCCACCTCATTGCAGTGATAGCAGGTAGGGGGCCTTGGTTATCCCTTCCATCTCTATTGTCCCGCCTGCCCTTAGAGGGCCATGGCTGTTTAGGTTTGGGGGGTTGAGATTCCTTTCCCTGGGAACTATTTTGGGGCCCTTGTGAGAACTCCTTTTGGTTACCCTTGTCCCTCCCACTCTTCTGCTGGGGACCCTGCCCACCTTTGGCTGTGGTACCCACAATTCCTCTGCGGACCCTGGTACTGGTCCAGCGGTCCGCCTCCTAATCAAGCTCAATGGGGTCTGTCAGCTTGCTGTCTAAAAGATGCTGGCGCAGCTCTGGAACACAAAGACTACTCAAGTGCTCCCAACTGATTAAATGCAACAACCCCTTAAAATCAGTTACTTTACTGCCCTTCATCCAACCTTCCAGTGCACGCGAGTACGAATTCACACACTCCATCCAAGTCTCAGACTCTCTCGTCTTGGAGTTCCTAAACTGCAGTCTATACTGCTCTGGGGTAAGGCCATACCTGAGACATAAGGCCACCTTCATATTGGGGTAGGTCATGGCACCTGCTAATTCTAAGGGCTCTAGAGCCCTCCTCCCAGAAGCCTCAAAATGTTTCCACTGGCCCGCCCCCCAATGCTGATCAGGCACACCATTCATCTTCAATGCAATTTCATACAAAGTGAACCAGGCGTAAATATCCTCACTCCTATGGTAATTCTGTACCAGGTCTTTGGGAATATATACTTTACCCCCATGCACTGGCTGCGCGCTGCCACCATTAGAACTGGCATCCACCTCCTTGGCTTTAAGATCCAGTTCTCTCATGCTCAACTCATGAGCCAAAAGCAATTTTTTCTCCTCTAAGGCACGGGCATTTTTGCTCTCCTCCGCCGCCTTTTCTACTTCCAATTGCTTCATTTTCATTTTCATGACTTCCAACTCATACTCTCTTACTCTCTGATTTTCTTGTAACTCTTCTGAGGAGAGGCCCCTGCTGGAATGGTTGCTGCCAGCTCCTGCACCTACTTTGCCCACTGGCAAATCTGCGACTTGAAAGCTATTTTCTACTTCCACATCATCATTTCCCTCTTGTGCCTCCCAATGGGCCTTCAAGATTCTTTGCAGCTCCTCCTTTCTGTAGTCGCTCTTTATGGGGCACCCAAACTCAATGCAGAATTTCCTCAGTTGCTCAACGTTGTATGAATACAAATCTCCAATGGCAAACTCCAATTCTGCTTCTGCCTCCTTACTGGGTGCCTTCCCACGCTCAGACATGATGCTTAGAAGAGTTACTCAAATCCCAAAAAATCAAAACCAAGAACCAGTAGTATGCGGTGGTGTAGTGGTCTGCACTCACTAGTTATGTACACCAATTACTGTGGGTCAAGTACAAATGCAAGTTCAAATCCCACCGCCTGACCACCAATGTTAGAACTGGGGGTCTCTAGTTGGCAGAGGTAGGTACCACTGTCCAAATAGGGACCCTTGCTTCTAGTCAGGGCAAGGAGATAACCCTCTGAGATAACCCCTGCTCACCCTCTAGGTAGCTTGGCACGAGCAGTCTAGGCTAACCAGAAGCAATGCGTAAAGTATTTGTACCAACCCTCACAGTAACACAGTGAAAACACCACAAACTGACTCCACAACAGTTTAGAAAAATAAAGGTATTTAATCTAAACTACACAAGACCAAAACGACAAAAATCCAACATACACAGTTCAAGAATATGGTTTCAAAAAAGAGTTCTTAAGGTTGCGTTAGAATTCTCTACGTTGCGGTAGAATTCTCTACTGATGCGTGAAAAGTTCACAGTTGCGTCACGTTTACTCACAGTACCTTTTAGTTGCAACAAAGTTCCAAAAGCAGAAGCTGGTGCAGTGGAAAACAAGCGATGCGTTGCTCCTGAGACCCTGGGGAGGCGATGCGACAGCCCCGCTGCAGCAGTGGGCTGTTGCGACGAATCCGGTCTGTATGGGGAGGAAGGCCACTTGTATGGATTCCGGTGCGTAGCTTCCGTAGGAAGTTTGTTCTCGCAAAGGCACGATGCGACGATCTCGTAGGGGCTGCGACGATCTCCGGGGCAACGATGCGCGGTCCAGCGGTGATCCTCTCTCTCGCAGCTCCTCGATGCGATGGTTCTGCGACGATGCTCGCAGCGACGTGATGAGGTCCGCAAGCAAGCGGTGTGGCGATCTCACCCCGCGACGACAGGCTCTGCGACGACACTCGCAGCGATGTTCGACTTTCCCGCACCGGTCTGGTGCGTCCCGCAAACGAAGGATGCCACGGCTCTGGCAGCGGCGTCAGGGGCTGCGACGATTTCGACCTTCGTAGCGGCGGGAAACTTCTCGCACTGTCGGGGATGCGCTCCGCAAGCGAGCGATGCAACACTTTTCAATTGCAAAAGTCTCTCAAGCTTAGTTTCAAGCTTCCCAGCACACGTACAACTTCCACAGGCCCCACAACTGGATCAAGCACTCTAGGAAGGACAGAACTCTCTCAGCAGAGTTCAGGGAAGCTGGGGGTAAAGTCCTTTTGTTCCTGGGACTTCAGAACAGGGAGCCAGCTCTTCTCAGGCCCTTGGAGATTCCTTCAAGACAGGGGACACAGCACACTAGCAAAGTCCTTCCCCTCTCCTTGGCAGCAAAGCAACAGCAGGTCAGTCCAGCAGAGTAACAGCAGGACAGTCTTCCTTCTTCAGAGTCAGCTTTCTCCTTGGCAGAGGTTCCTTCTTGATTCCAGGATGATCTAATTTTCTGTTGTCAGGGGTCCTGTACTTATACCCCTAAAGTCTTTGTTCTCTTGGTGCATGTGGGCCCTGAGCCCGGTCTGAACCAGTTCTGGGTGGTTCCTGAGTACTTTGTTTTGCTGGCTGCATCTTTCCTTTCAGATTGAGGGGCAGGGTCCTCAGACGCCCAGCAGGAGGTGGAGACAGCATTGTGGAAGGCAGGCACAGCCCTATTCAGGCCCAGGTGCTAACTCCTCCCACCACTCCAGTTGCAATTGCAGTCATTCAGCCTAGTGCTGACTCATCCAGCCTCCTGGGGAATCCCCCAGCCCCTGTCACTCTCAAACCAGACAGTCAATACACAACCAGGCCCAGGCACACAGAAGGGTCAGACAAGAGAACAGCAACTTTCTAAAAGTGCGGTTCTCAAACACAGGATTTAAAACAACCTTTCCTAAAAGATGTGTTATTAAATTCTGAGTTCAGGGATACTAGATACTTATGTCCTATCTTGTTCCTATGGGAAGAAATGCTGTTAATCACTGTAGCCAGCATCCCCCATGTTAACCTATAGAGCAAGATAGCCTTACAGTAGTAAAAACACGAAAATGGCTGCCATTCACTACCAGAGCATGTCACCTGCACTAGTACATGCTCTACCTTTTACATACACTGCACCCTGCCCAGGGGGGTACCTTGGGCCTTCCATAGGGGTGACTGATGTGCACAAAAAGGGAAGGGTTAGGCCTGGTCAGTGGGGACACTGACCAGGAGGACATGGCAGTTCTAAACTGCACATAGGCACTGCAGTGTCAGGCCCGAGACATCATTTTAGGGCTACTCCTGTGGGTGGCACAATCAGTGCTTCAGGCCCACTAGTAGCATTTGTCATCACCAGCCCTGGCACACCCAGTGCACTTTACTAGGGACTTCATGGTGATACAAATATGCCAAACATGTATATTCAATCAGAATAACAATTTACATAGGGAGCACTTACGCTCTGGCACTTATCAGCAGTGGCAGAGTGTCCAAAGCATCTAAACCAGCAAAAACGAAATCCAGCACAGCATCAAAAATAAAGGAGGTAGAGGCAAAAAGATAGGGGAAACCACGCCAAAGATGCCAGGTCTAACACGGGTTTAAAAACAGAGTCTCACCGAAAGAAACTTTATTAAAAAAGGGTAGAGTTCTGTGGGTTAAAAACTTGGTGGGTATACTAATGGATCAAATTACTGGATCTTCTTATACCATTTAATGGACACAGTCGACATGTTTCAGCTCCTTTTGCCCAGCCGGGTCTATGGAGCATTCGTCAGGACAACAAATACAAACACATATATACTTACACCGCTTGTGTAGTATTTCAACAGTGTAAAATTCAACACTAGTTTTCTTACTTGTTCTCAATTCCTACAATAGGGAAAAGAAAGACAGAGTATACACATATGGGGGTATATATAAGCACTAGAAACATACTATATTTATAAAAGTTTTTCAAGGTGCGTCATTTCTTAACACAAATTTCAAAAGGGAGATTCACTGAGGATCTACCGGGTTTGAACTAGCGAGCTGAGAGAGACATTTCAGTAGATGTACTAGTTCTATTGAACATGTATCCAAACTTTCACTTAAGTCTAGCAAAAAAGCGGGGGGTATGTGTTGGACCTACAAATGGTAATTAACAAGGTGTTTATCGCAAAGATAATTAACAACGTGACCACTGTTATGATGTAGCCCGAATAGATTTTTTATTATTATTATTATTGTCAGGCTGTCTATTTGAACAAATACACACAATTAGTGATAGGTATCCAGATCTGGGGGGTTCATGAGGAGACAAAGTAATGAATGGACCCTATCTGTTATATTAAATTTTGAGCCGTAGTTGTTATACACGTCTTTCATAAGCAAGTAACTTCGCTGGCAAAGGTGATATAGAATATGACACACAAGCGGTATTACCTGTATTGAGAAAGAGTCACTTCTCAACAGGGTGCGAGGGTACTGTGTGTCTCGAGCTGAAAAAGATAAGTTATAAATGAAAAAGCCAGTGTTGGGTGGCTCTTACCGTTAGTAATATAACTTCTAACGTTCAGTCAACTGGACACCATTCTTACGCGCGTGGGGAGCGGTCTCCTTCGTCTAGTGCTGGCTCTGCCCCTGGACGTAAGGCGGCCGCTCGTACTTCCTATTTTAAAGCGTAGTGATAAAAATAGGACTGGGGAATGTAGTGTGTGTGTATTCAAATTGGCGAACTTTATTAATCGACAAACAGCGTATGTTGGAACTTCTGAGCGCTCTTATATTGAATAGACCGACTTTAGGTATCAAGAAGATCAGATTAGACTTCCTATGGTAGATTCGTAAATTAATACTACTCAATGGCAAAATGCGTGACTACAAGCGTATTGACGCGCATTATTAATTTATACATTCTAATTAAAGATGGTATAGATGTGAACCGAAGTACTAATCATACTACCTTGAGGTCTCACGGGAGTAGTTATTATCTACCTGTAGACCTAATGGTTACTATTCTTTTTATTCATAGTGTACAGCTCGGTCAGCCATAGGTCAAAATGAGTCCTAATTATCTAGTTTGGGAGTACACATTAAGTGCAATAGTTGTATCTCTATGGTGATGTTACACCTAAGTAAGTGGTTCCAAATCCCCCAGTGTGGAGTCTTATTGTCGTGTTTGGATGCAGTAATGGTATTCAGTCTAAGATCGTGAATGCGGGCACAGTTATGTCAAGAGATGTAAATTCAAGCAAATTGGTGCCACGGTATATTGTCGTTTAATCCCGTTACGTGTGTCTGTAATCGGTTTACCCATCTTTGTTCTCTCTCAAAGAGTATCTTTTCTGCATTACTAGTTTTGTCTGTCAGCATTTCAAGAACTGTCCATCTCATTTCTTCACAGTTAGGGCCTGACTCAATAAAGTGTGAACACAATTTTGTCGTGTTTTCCTTCAGTCTTATAGTGCTCTTGTGTTCTCCAATTCTTACTTTTACTTTTCTGCAAGTCATGCCTATATACTTTTTTTGGCACGGACAGCATACCATATATACTTCATGAGTAGAATAACTATTGGTATGCTGTCGTTGCGTCCAAGTGAAAGTCTCTGTGAGTTGTAGTGTCTTGGATATGGTCGTAAGTTTACATTCTAGGCAGGTTCCACAGGGATAATGACCAGTTACAGGCATCATGTTCGTATCTCTAGTTGGAGGGGACATCTTTCTCTTGACTGGGCGTGTATATACCAGCACATCTTTTAGGTTCTTTGTTCGTTTGTTCGCGAACCTCGGTTTTGGCCAATTATACTTCCCAGATGTGATTATTCGCCAGTTCTTATTGACCAGTTTTTGTAAGTCGTATGTAGCTGGACAGTATGTTGTTACACACGTGACTAAGTCTGGAGTTGGTTCTTTGGTGTTTATTTGTAGGAGACAGTCTCTCGGTTGATTTTTGGCTCGTTTCTGACATTTGGAAATGGTTGGAGAAGTGTAGTCTCTTGCTTTTAATTTCTTACTCAATTCCTGTGCTTGTAACTTGTAATCACTGTCTTTGCTACAGTTTCTTTTAAGCCTAAGGAATTGACTATAGGGCAGGTTGTCTCGCAAGGGTTTTGGATGATAGCTCTTATAAGACAAGAGACTGTTCTTGGCAGTAGGTTTCGTGTATGTTTTAGTTTCCAGCTTGCCTACTTCAGAAAAGATCGTAAGATCAAGGAAGTCTATTTGTCTGTTGCTAGAAGCAAATGTAAATTTGAGCCATTTGTCCCTGCCATTCAGCCAATCGATGAATAGTTTTAAATCTTGATCAGTTTGCCAAATCAGTAGAATATCATCAATATAACGTTTCCAGTATAGGATACTGGAAACGTACGGGATGGTGTCATTTAACACAAATTGGCTCAACAGACAATTAGACTTCCTTGATCTGACGATCTTTTCTGAAGGAGGCAAGCTGGAAACTAAAACATACACGAAACCTACTGCCAAGAACAGTCTCTTGTCTTATAAGAGCTATCATCCAAAACCCTTGCGAGACAACCTGCCCTATAGTCAATTCCTTAGGCTTAAAAGAAACTGCAGCAAAGACAGTGATTACAAGTTACAAGCACAGGAATTGAGTAAGAAATTAAAAGCAAGAGACTACACATCTTCAACCATTTCCAATTGTCAGAAACTAGCCAAAAATCAACTGAGACTTTCTCCTACAAATAAACACCAAAGAACCAACTCCAGACTTAGTCACATGTGTAACATCATACTGTCCAGCTACATACGACTTACAAAAACTGATCAATAAGAACTGGCGAATAATCACATCTGGGAAGTATAATTGGCCAAAACCAAGGTTCGCAAACAAACGAACAAAGAACCTAAAAGATGTGCTGGTACATACACGGCCAGTCAAGAGAAAGATGTCCCCTCCAACTAGAGATACGAACATGATGCCTGTAACTGGTCATTATCCCTGTGGAACCTGCCTAGTATGTAAACTTACCACCACATCCAAGACACTACAACTCACAGAGACTTTCACTTGGATGCAACGACAGCATACCAATTGTAATTCTACTCATGTAGTATATATGGTATGCTGTCCGTGCCAAAAAAAGTATATAGGCATTACTTGCAGAAAAGTAAAAGTAAGAATTGGAGAACACAAGAGCAATATAAGACTGAAGAAAAACACCACAAAATTGTGTTCGCACTTTATTGAGTCAGGCCATAACTGTGAAGAAATGAGATGGTCAGTTCTTGAAATGCTGACAGAAAAAACTAGTAATGCAGAAAAGATTCTCTTTGAGAGAGAACAAAGATGGGTAAACCGATTACAGACACACGTAACAGGATTAAACGACAATATACCGTGGCACCAATTTGCTTGAATTTACATCTCTTGACATAACTGTGCCCGCATTCACGATCTTAGACTTAATACAGTTACTGCATCCAAACACGACAATAGGACTCCACACTGGGGTATTTGGAACCACTTACTTAGGGGTAACATCACCATAGAGATACAACTATTGCACTTAATGTGTACTCCCAAACTAGATAATTAGGACTAATTTTGACCTATGGCTGACTGAGCTGTACACTATGAATAAAACGAATAATGACCATTAGGTCTACAGGTAGATAATAACTACTCCCGTGAGACCTCAAGGTAGTATGATTAGTACTTCGGTTCACATCTATACCATCTTTAATTAGACTGTATAAATTAATAATGCGCGTCAATACGCTTGTAGTCACGCATTTTGCCATTGAGTAGTATTAACTTACGAATCTACCATAGGAAGTCTAATCTGATCTTCTTGATACCTAAAGTCGGTCTATTCAATATAAGAGCGCTCAGAAGTTCCAACATACGCTGTTTGGCGATTAATAAAGTTTGCCAATTTGAATACACACACACTACATTCCCCAGTCCTATTTTTATCACTACGCTTTAAAATAGAAAGTACGAGCGGCCGCCTTAAATCCAGGGGCAGAGCCAGCACTAGACGAGGGAGACCGCTCCCCACGCGGGTAAGAATGGCGTCCAGTTGACTGAACGTTAGAAGTTATATTACTAACGGTAAGAGCCACCCAACACTGGCTTTTTAATTTATATCTTATCTTTTTTAGCTCGGGAAGCACAGTACCCTCGCACACTGTTGAGAAGTGACTCTTTCTCAAGACAGGTAATATCGCTTGTGTGTCGTATTCTATATCACCTTTGCCAGCGAAGTTACTTGCTTATGAAAGAAGTGCATAACAACTACGGCTCAAAATTTAATATAACAGATAGGGTCCATTCATTACTTTGCCTCCTCATTAACCCCCGAGATCTGGATACCTATCACTAATTGTGTGTATTCGTTCAAATAGACAGCCTGACAATTATAATAATATTAAAAAATCTATTCGGACTACATCATAACAGTGGTCACGTTGTTAATTATCTTTGGGATAAACACCTTGTTAACTACCATTTGTAGGCCCAACACATACCCCCCAGCTTTTTTGTTAGACTAAATTGAAAGTTTGGATACATGTTCAATACAACTAGTACATCTACTGAAATGTCTCTCTCAGCTCGCCAGTTCAAACCCGGTAGATCCTCAGTGAATCTCCCTTTTGAAATTTGTGCTAAGAAATGACGTACCTTGAAATTTTTTTAGAAATATAGTATGTTTCTAGTGCTTATATATACCCCCATATGTGTATACTCTGTCTTTCTTTTCCCTTTTGTAGGAATTGAGAACAAGTAAGAAAACTAGTGTTGAATTTTTCACTGTTGAAATACTACACAAGCGTTGTAAGTATATATGTGTTTATATTTGTTGTCCTGACGAATGCTCCATAGACCTGGCTGGGCAAAAGGAGCTGAAACATGTCGACTGTGTCCATAAAGTGGTATAAGAAGATCCAGTAACTTGATCCATTAGTATACCCACCGAATTTTTAACCCACAGAACTCTACCCTTTTTTAATAAAGTTTCTTTTGGTGAGACTGTTTTTAAACCACCTATTCCCTATTTTCACCTTCCCTCTGGGGGTGCCCCTCATTCTCTAGACACTGCTACCCAGACCAGAGGTTGCCTCGAGATGAGGCTGGCATACAGCACGAAATTGGACATCCAATGACTATGCTATAACGTGAATGTGGGGCGGAAAACAGATATACACCGCAAATAACAACAAAGCGTTTATGAGGGTGATCCACATTAACCAATGGTTATGAAGCTACAAGTGTTCATTCTCTTTTTGATTATTTATTTATGATCCCAGTCATAATCTTTGACCTGGGAATAAAAAACATTAATTTTTTGGCAATCGTACTTTTCATAAATCATCATCATCATCACCAACTTTATTTTGAGCGTAGATCATAAAAGTAAGCAGCACATTCAAAAAGAAGATAATCTTAAAAAAAATTGTTACCACACAAACATAGGTTAAAAAGGCAGGGAGAGAAATGTAAAATGCCATAAAGGGCATTTAGATAATCTTGAGAAGCATTGATACCATACAAATATAATTACAAATGCTGGAAGGGAAATTTAATATATCATAAAGTGCATTTAGTGTGCCTAATCCAAAGTGCATGCCAGTATCTAGACAGGCCAAAAACCACTATTCTACAAGTGTCGTCATCAAAATTCTTACCTCCTCAAGGTAGTGGCCCAAGCCGACTAGTGTACACAATGGAGTTATCCATTTTTTCCGTGAAAGTTGGCAATGTGGACAGTAGAATAGCAAATGTACAATTGTTTCTGAACTGGCATTGCAGGCGGAACAAAGGTCATCGTTAACAGCATCATTAGACCACTTTGAACAAAACTATTTTGAGGGAAGGGTCTTATATCGAAACTGGAAGAATAGTTTACGTTTCATTGGTGGGACTATTTCATCTAATGTGCCCTGAAAGCGGTAAACAGATGTAAAATCTAAAAATGCAGAAGTTAAGCAACCCTTGCTTTTTGCCAGTGCTTTTTTTATGTGGCTTGCAAGAACCTATCCTTCAGTTTTGTTCTTGAAATGGTAGCTAGGCTATCCGGTATTGTCCAGTGCCCTTTCATCCCACTCCTCTCAAGTAGCTCTCTCACAGAACTAAACCAGGGGATCGAGGATATTGATGGCAACCTCAGTAGTGCTATCAAAGGCTCCCGGTAGGAGGCAAGCTCGTCCAATGACCAGAACATTAAAAGTTTGTAGCTTATTTTGTAGGCCTACTGCCTGTGTGAAAGGTCCAGGTAAAGGGGCATCAACGGGGTGCTAGACGGTAAATCCACCAAGGATCTAAGGAACCGGTTTTCAATTGCAGATAAGCAGTTTGTATTACCAGTGCCCCATAGCTCAGCTCCGTAAAGAATGCCTCCTAGTACCTTAATATTATAGGTTTCCAGGGTAGGGGCGAGCTGTCTAGAAAGTGTTTTCTTATGTATTTTGGTGATATTTGCAGTGTCATGCATTAATTGCATTTTAGCTTTCTCAATGTGAGCAGCCCAGTTGACTGTTGGTGTCAAGCGGATGCCAAGATAATCAAAGACATCAACTCACTCCAACTTGCTGTTTCCGATTACACCGGTCTTTTAGTGTGGTTGGCTGCTCCTTTTTAAAAACCATGTACTTTGTAATAGACTAATTTAGCACCAACCCTCGGGCATCACAGAACTTAAAAAAAGTATTTTAAAGCTTCTGTACTCCCTGCGGTAATTTGGAAATTAAAAGCGTATTGTCGGCGAAGACCAGGGCGGGGACTCTTTTTGCACCAATTTTTGGGGCATCACACCCATCTCTATCTAAAAAATCGACAACACCATTGATGAAAAGGGTAAAAAGAGTGGGGCGAGGACACACCCCTGTCTTACTCCACACTGAACTGGGAAGGGATCTGTAACTTTGTTCTTCTCCCCCACCTCACTTGTGCTGTTTTGGATGAGTGTAATCTGATTAAAACATCTAAAAGATTTGTTGGAATGCCCTGATTGTTTAGGATGCTCCAGAACCCTGCACGCGGGACCAGGTCAAAGGCAGACTGGAGATCAACAAAGGCCACATAGAGCTTTCCTCCCTTGACTGACACTTCATTCCAGTATATGCAAAGAAGGTAGAAAGCTTGGTCCAAAGTACTTATCTTTGCTCAAAATCCCACTTGGAAATCACTTAAAATACAGGACTCGATGATCCAGTCCTGGATTCGTGCTAGGATTTTCTTGCAAAAAATCTCCTGTAAGGAGTCAATAAGGCTAATAGGCCTATAGTTGGCCGGCTTAGCTCTGTCCCCCTTTCTAGGTCTCGCGTAGTGTTGCAGCGCAACGCACTGCTTGCTCTGCAAGACCTCTTGTGAGCAAGGAGATTTTAGTAGGGGACTTGAAAGCCCGCCCCTCATTTTCATTGGCTGGCATCCCCGTTTATGCTAAACGGTGGCCTGCCATTGGAAAGTTGTTTTTTAGGCGACTGCCCTTTCTCCCTTTAGTCTGGCCGATCCGGACAGGGTTGTCTGCTTTGCAGCTGTCACAAAGTGAATTCTTATCTTTATGGGGGCCATCTGTTTTCACTCAGCCCGTGTTTATTTTTGCATGGCGCTTTCACTTAAAGTGAAAGTGAAAGCGCATTGCAAATATAAACACGCGGCTGAGTGAAAACAGATGGTCCCCTGCCTTTCTGCAATGGTGAGCGCTTGTTATAATACAGTTCTGTGATCTTGCTCCAGTAAAAAACCATTCTCTGTAGACTAGTTGGGGCTAGACAAACACTAATAATCAAATATCTTAAAAATAAAGAAAAAACGAAAAGACAGTGGGCTGATGGAGTGTAGTCTTAGGTGCTGAGCAAGAGACTGAGGCCCCCCAATAATTCGACTCCCAAAGTTACCCTTTACCAAAAGGTTAATTCCAGTGGTCGGAAGCCATGGCATCGCAATTCGGACCCTGATTTTCTCCTAGGGAATGAGGAATTCCCGGGATGTTTCCATTTATGACCTTAGACTCTGCTCTTAAATCCTTGTTCTTATATACAATGTATGCATTGATTATCTGCTCCTTTCTGCTGTCCGAGCCTCTGGGTCACCGGATCCTTGAGGGGCAGATGATGACCCATGTTTCAGACCATCGGAAGTTACGAGCAGCATCTTGCATGGTCTCATGTACTGCAGTCAGTGCCTGACTAATGTACCCTGCTGCTGGCAGGCCTGGCGGCTGCGGTGTCGAACTCCGGAAGCAGAGTTTGGCCTCCACCTTCAGATTTAGTGTCTCTCCTGGGCCCAGATGTATGACGTTACAATGCACACTTTTACAACACATACCTTTACAATGCATTTTTTACAACGCAACATCCATTACAACGCATTCCATCACAACGCATGCCATTACAACGAAATTTTAAAAACGACATTTACAACGCAATCCATTACAACGCATAATACCTTTACAACGCATACCATTACAACGCATAACATTACATTGCATGTTTTGATAAGTATTGGATAGTGTAGGGGTAACATTACTATTCTAACTCCAGGGGGTGCAACAGTAGGGTAAGTGTTGGATAGTGTAGGGTTAAAAATACTATTCTAACTCCAGGGGGTGCAACAGTAGGGTAAGTGTTGGATAGTGTAGAGGTAAAATTACTATTCTAACTCCAGGGGATGCAACAGTAGGGTAAGTATTGGATGGTAATGTTATGCGTTGTAATGGTATGCGTTGTAATGACTGAGTTGTAATGACATGCGTTGTAGTGGTGTGGGTTGTAGTGTAATGCGTTCTAATGGTTGCGTTGTAATTGCATGCGTTGTAATGGATGTTGCGTTGTAAAAGTTTTGTTGTAATGGTAGTGCGTTGTAAAAGTTGCGTTGTAAAGGTTGTTTCCCCCTGGTCCCTCATCCGCTGTGCCCCCGTCTGCCTCCCTTCACTTCACTTTTCAGCGCTAATTACTTCTCGAGCACATCTGTCTTCGGACTTGTTTCTCCCCTCTTGAGAGTAGGCGAGTATATTTTTAACCTTGGGCGATTTCCTTTTGTTTCCCTTACGATGACTGCATTTCACCTCTAGTTTCACACGATGTGTTTGTTTTTGTTGTGCTTCAGTTGCCTTGTTTAAATGTGCCATTCAACACACAAGCAGACAGGTGCAGAGCTGAGACAGTATTTATTATTTCCTTCCTTTCTTTCCCAGCCCCTCTTCAGATTTAGCAGCTTTCCACACTTCCAGCCTTCTGTTTCACCTTGGATTGAACAAAAAAAACAAGGTTGTAATGTTGATGTTGTGGCTCAGTGAGTTGATGCACATGCTGCGGAAAACTGTCTGCAGCTTGAGGACCTTGGAGTGGGAAGTGTTTTGATCAACCATTTTCTTTTTCCGAATTTTTTTAAATAGTGCCATTGAGGTGGACAATACCCACCTCTCACTCGCAGTGTCACAACTGTAAGAATGTAGCTGCAAGCCCTATTTGGGAAGCAGGTTTTCGTCTAAATGTGGAGGCAACAAGTGGTAAGCCGATACATTTGCCTAGATACTTTGAATAGATGTGAATATTTGCTGCAACCACAAGTATCCATGCAAGCAGCGATAGTTTTATTTGCATTGAGAGTGACACGTTTGTTTATTTTTGGTGGCGCATGTCTTAATTTTGCTTTGGAGTTGACCGTGCTTGCCTCCATCTTATGTAAGATGCTCTGTTGCCTAGTGATGTTTGGCTAGCACTATAATAAACGAAGTATTCCCTCAGTCATTGGATTCAGCATTAAGGACACGAGTATAAAGACTGCATTCACGAGGAGTCACTGATACCAAAGTGGTTGGGAGCACTGCAGGACAGTGTTATTAAAACTAACGCCACCTGTCCGACTGCATGCTGGTACAGTCTAAAGAGACCAAAGTGGACGTGAATCGGTGTTTTAGCGTACATTTTGAAATTTTCCAGACGGTAAACCACATATTTCAGCAATGTATCCTAGGAGTGGGGAAGCAACAGCACCCCCAGTGACCTGCCATCCATCTATTAGCCAGTAAAATGGCCAGGGCCATGAATCTCAGTACTGCAACAGGAACATGACGGACCAGGCCCAGAAGGCCGATTCTAGGGTCTAGTGGAACAGTGTTTGAAAATGTATCAAACACTTTCCACCAGAAGCTGTTCATTGGTAGTGGGACACGTCCATGCTAAGTGCATGAAGGCAGCCTATGGTGAAACACCAGTAGCAGCAAGAATCAGTCCTAAGTTTACTCTTTATAGGGCTGAGAGGGGTGTGACAGATCCTATTGAGGAACTTAAAATTAATTCTCAAAGTATTGGGTGTTGGGGCCTCGGGCTGAGCACACCAATCCTCCCTCAGTATGGAATGCCGAAGGTCATTGCTAAGTTTGTCCCAGGCTGAGGACTGTGGTATGGGCAGTTAGATTGCACGCAGGAATATAGTTGCCTTTTCACAAGGCGTTTAGTGGATGCACCTTCTAAAAGTAATGCTTTCTATTTATGTTTTAAATAACAAAACATAAATAAAAGGAATTGTCATATATAATGCCACTAGCTCAAACTCGTGTAAATGCAAGACCTATTGCATTGCAAATGCTTGTTATATATGGGGACAACCTCTGCAGTAGTCAAGGGAGGGAATGGGAGTGCCTGCTAAAATTGAGTTAGTTATAAGATTTATATATGATCTCCAAAGTGCTATGACCTCTTTATATAAATCTTGGGGATTCTATCTGGTCAAGGAGCACAAGCAGGAATGCTAGAGCGGATTGCTGTTTGTGTTTCTTTTATAGTAAAGATGAGGTTGCCTCCCTCTTCTGCAGGCAGTATCCCACATCCATGGGGATCTCCCTCAGCTTCTTTATCCCTAGATTCATATAGAGAACTAAAGTGCGCTTCTCACTTCTGGGGCTGGACTGTAAAAGCTAGGACCCTCTCCGTCCCCATGAGCCAGTATGCCGCTTTACTCCAAAAGCTCTTGGTATCTTTAGCTATCAATGCGTTCCATAAGGAGCACCACAAAGGCCCTCCCACTCTTTCTCAGCTGACTCATTTGCCCGCTTGTGTTTAGCTCTGCATGGCAGAACCTCGGGATGGGATTTCTGCTTTATGGCCTGTGTAAGTGCATCCTTTGAAGTCCTGCAGTCTTTGTTATACCAAGTGCCCTGATGAGGTGGCTTCCAATGTGTGTAGTTCCCTTCCTTTTTTCCTACGGTTTGCAGGGATTAGTTAGCAGTTCCCTTATTTCTGTATACATTACCTCATGCCTAGGGCCCACTGTCTCCACAGTGTTGTTAGAGGTATATTCTTCCAGCTCCTCCATTAAGAGACATACTTTGCTTTTTGCTGCCTCTAATGCCCTTGGGTGTCCCTCCACCCAGTCCCATCTGATCGATCTCTGGTTATTTGTAATCGACAAGACACCTAGGTACAGGGATCCCTTCTATCTGGCGTGGCTGTACCCTGCTTTGTAAGTGTGAGTGTTAGTACATTGTGGTCGCTATCTGCCCTCTTGGTCACTGCCATGTCTTGGACTAAGTACCAGAGATTGAAAGATTCCAGACAATAATCAATTCTACATTCATGGCCTGGTTTGTTAAAAGTGGGGTCACCGTTTGGGTCAGAATTGGTCCTCCCATTTGTGGTTCTCAGACCATGCTGCATAGTAAGTGCTAACAACTGGGCACCTCTCCTGGACCACCTGGCAGGGGGGAGGTTTAGTTGTGGTATTTGCCACTCTCTGTCCCACTCATCAGTCAGATCTAAAGGAATCAAAGCAAGCGGTTCAAAAGTACAAATGAAGTCCACTGCAACTAGAGTAGGGATGTTGTCTGAGTAGTGAGACATAACATGGTCAAGAGTACACACTGTATTAGTTTCATCCTGGCCCCACAGCACTCTATTGTAAACATTAAATATCCTTATTTTCTGCCCACTACAGAAAGTAAGCTCTAGCGTAGAATGTCTTGGGAGTCAACATTTAAAAGTTTGGCTTTGGTCCCTAATTCATTTTTAACCCATGCTGCTAGCCCTCCCGAGGGTCTGCCCATATCTTTTTTTCGTGGCAATGATAACATAAGCAGTAAAGTCACTTCTATAAGGGCAGTGCAGATTCCAGGTTTCTTGGTATAGAAGTACATCAAAGGAGTCTACAAAAGAGCACCATTCTGGGTCTACCAGTGACTATGAGATTTCCAGGCACATTCCACACAAGAACCCTCAGTGGCCGATTAAAAGACTCCCCCTTCCACATCCCCAAAAATAGGCGAGGGCATACCCCCACTTTCATCCAAAAAAACTGATTCACATATATTCTCTCAGCAGATGGCCGGATCAGTGCAGGGGTATTTGTTAGTGTGAGGCTACAGGATGATGTCATTAAATCTCTTGCAGGCCCAACCCTGACTTCTGATTTTACTGCTTTCTCTAAAGGTGGTCACCAATGTCCTCTCCTTTCGCCCCTACAGCTGGGGGTCTGCATCTGAAAGAGATGCTGGTAGGGGCTTGTGAGATAATATGTGAGTCAATAAACAACAAACCAGAGATTATACCCTTGACATAAAAGCTGACCTCAATCATGTCCCAAATTAATTTTTGTAAAGGGACTATTTTTTACCAGTTGTATATCGTCTCTAATGATTGAATAGCAATGACGTGTGGACCAAAACCAATAGATGACCTTACTCTTGAGAGAGTCTTGATCTTCATGTCTTTCTAGTGGAAGTTTAGGGACTTCCATCCGCTAGATCACTGCTCGGTTTTCCCCACCCGAGATCTCACATAGACACCGTCCCTTACTATCCCCTTGTTTAGTGTTCTTTCATGATCTTGCTTATGCAGAGACCTTTCGTCTAGGACAACCACTCCTCTATCAATCCCCCTGGCTTGATCGAATCCTAGTGTGTTCCTTGCAATTAGGCTGGGAGTATCATTACTGTATGTCGATGGTTGAGTGCATATTATTTGGGTGGGGTCTTGGGTTGGGGTTGCATCGGCCAAGCTACTAGTTTCGGTCCCCGTGGAGATCCGATTTAATGATGGTGGTGTGATTTTCGGTTGGGACAGGCTCCCACCATTTACCCTCTCTGGCATGCTGGCTACCTTCACTCTTAAAGTAGTTATGTCTTCTTTCAGTAATTTAATTTGGTATTTTAATACCCTGAGATCACCAGCAAAGATTGAGCATGACTCTTCGGGGTCACATACAATCACCCCCATCTCATGTTGGTCCCTGTCAGCACGGTACTCTATCTAGGGGTTCTGATAGATGACAATCTCCAAATGGAGTCGCAGGCAAATAAGACAGCCAGCGTGTGCCTCTCTTTGATGTGCATGCTGCGCCAGATACTCCCAATACTTCCCAAGGGTTTACGCACTCTTGTAGTGAGAAGTACTGTGCTAAGCAGACTGGACTACTGCAACTCCCTGTACTTGGGAGCACCACAGTATATCTTGCAGGGGTTGCAGAGAGTCCAGTCGGCAGCAGAAAAATTGGTGTTAAATAGGCAACGTAGATCTTCTTTTACTCTTGCCCTGAGAGATCTTCATTGGCTGCCTATCAAGGAAAGGGTCCACTTTAAATCGCTATGTATGGTGCACAGAGCGGTATACGATTCGGGCCCAGTCCCACTACAGGAAACATTCACCTGGTCCCTCCCCAAGAGGCAGCTTCGCTCCTCCAGTGCAAGTCTGCTGGTAATTCCTAGATTCAAGCGTTCTAGGATGGGGGAGGGCTTTCAGTGTGGCTGCTGCCCATCTTTGGAATAATCTTCCCAGAATATCAGGCAAATTAACTCCCTAATCGAGTTCAGAAAGAGCTTGAAAACCTGGCTCTTCCTCAAGGCGTGATCCCTTTTTCTTCAACTTTCTCAGGTTCACTCACATGACGGTTATTTCTCTAGTATGAACACCGGGATACCTCTAGGGTGGCAGTCTGCGCTATATAAGAACCACTTACATTACATTACATTATATTTTCCTCTGTTGCAAGTATCTATTGTGACATTTGATGTGTACAGTCGGGGTGACACTAACCTCTCTTTTTTTGGGGGATGGGAGAGCGGAGTAGTTGATTCACTGGGTCCCCCTTCAGAGGGTTCAATTGCTACAGCCTTGCTATGCCTTTTGTTATGTTTTTTAAACATTAGGGTATCTGCTTGGCAGATGATTTTGTTTTAGCAGGATGTGGTTCAGGAGAGGCACCCATCAAGGACCCCGGGGCATTCAAAGAATTAGCGTGACTTTCAAACAAAGAGATTTGGCTTGATGAAACAGAGCAGGCTATGTCATGGCACTTGTTTAGAATGGTCTCAATCCTATCCACTGACTCGTGGCAGACCACACTAGAGAGCCTCGTATTTGGCCTCTTATCTTGCAAGTCCAGGCCCTGAGCTTTTCTTTTACCCATCTCTATCATGTGGCTAATAGCTTTCAAAATCACTAGGGGCTCCAGAGATAGAATCAAAACAAGAGGCAATTAGAGCACCCCACACCAAAAAGTTCCTAAAGAGAAACTATTAGGGCACAATCACAATCACAGGTGTAGATTTAAAGTGGTAGAAACACAAGGAGAGTTAAAATATGCACGTGACCACTGTAACAGTTAGTGAATGGTGTGCATCAATAAAAGTTCCATGAAGCACTTACAAAGTTAACAACAGCAACCAAACAGCTCAGGGGGATGGCCCCGTCCATCTCTTCCTGTTGCTGACGGGCTTTGCTTGGTCATGGCCGGATACGCCCGCACGCGTCCCACACTGCGGGGGCCCTGACTTGTAGATAAGCGCCTCCTGGGGTGAAGAATGGTCGTTGGCGGATTGCCGGCCTGACCCCCGCGGCAGCGAATGCGTGTTCCCGGTGATTCAGGAAGGCAAAGTGCAGGAAATACGGGCTCCCGCAGCATATATACGTGCCTCCTGGAGCGAAGATTGGTCGTTGGTGGCATGCGCACTACTAGGCAACCTGGGGATTGTAGGCCTGGTCTCCCCGGCTGATAATGCGTGCTCCCGGTGATTCAGGCAGGCAAAGTGCAGGAAATATCAGCTCCTGCAGCACTTGTATTTAAGCGCCTCCTGGCGCAAAGATTGGTCATTGTTGGCGTGTGCAACGCGAGGCAGCCTGGGGACTGTAGGCCTGGTCCCCCAGGCAGAGAATGTGGGCTCCCAGTGATTCAGGCAGGCAAAGTGCAGGAAATATGGGCTCTCGTAGCGTATATAAGCGCCTCCTAGCGTGAAGATTGGTCATTGGTGGCATACACACCGCTAGGCAACCTGGGGATAGTGGACCTGGTCCCCCCGGCTGAGAATGCGTGCTCCCGGTGATTCAGGCAGGCAAAGTGCAGGAAATATCAGCTCCTGCAGCACTTTTATGTAAGCGCCTCCTGGTGCGAAGATTAGTCGTTGGCGGCGTCCACGGCGCAAGGCAGCCTGGGGATTGTAGGCCTGGTCCCCCCGACAGAGAATGCGTGCTCCTAGTGATTCAGGCAGGCAAAGTGCAGGAAATACAGGCTCCCGCAGCATATATAAGCGCCTCCTGGTGCAAAGATTGGCCGTTGGCAGCATGCGCACCACGAGGCAACCTGGGGATTGCAGGTCACGTCCCCCGGCAGAGAATGCGTGCTCCAGGTGATTCAGGCAGGTAAAGTGCTGGAAATACGGGCTGCCACCCTGCTTGAGCCCTGACTTGTATATAAGCACCTACGGACGCGCAGATTGCTCATTGTCGGCGTGCGCGCCGCGAGGCAGCCTGGGGAATGTAGACCTGATCCTCCCAGCAGGGAATGCTTGCTCCTGGTGATTCAGGCTGGCAAAGTGCAAGAAATACTGGCTCCTGCGCTGCGGGAGCCCTGACTTGTATATAAGCACCTACTCGCGGCGATTGGTCATTGGCGGCGCGCGTGCCACAAGGCAGCCTCGGGATTGTACGCCTGGTCCCCCCGGCTTAGAATGTGCGCACCCGGTGATTCAGGCAGGCAAAGTGCAGGAAATATGGGCAAATCACATTTGTACATATACAAATAGCAAAATCTTACATTTGCCAGCAAAGAATCATGGAGGTTAAGCTAGTATTTATTTCTAAGTTGATTATAACAATTCCCACGTATAGTGTAAGTGGTAAAAATCTAAGATTTAGAAGGGAAATAAAGAGTTTGAGGCAGCAGCAGGTAAATATTGTTAAACTGGATGGGGCTTGTCAGGAAGTTAATCTAGATGGACCCACATCTCTTCATCCCTGTTAAGGCCACTAGGAGTCATTGTTTGGAGCTTGATAATATATTTTGACTCTAAAACCCGTTGTTTCTTAATCCTGTCTCCTCCCCTCTCGTTTTTTCGTACTTGATCTAAGCAAAAGAAACTAAAAAAGTCTCTATTGCTTTGATGGACTTCTTCAAAGTGGCGGGTGATGGGGAAGTTGGGATCTTTATGACTTATAGCCCGCATATGCCCCAGAATATGCTTCTTTGCGGGATGTATAGTACTTCCCATATACCGTTTATTGCAAGGACATACCAAGCAATAAACGGTATATTCAAAGTTGCAATTCAGGAGCAGATTTATCCTCCATAGGTTTTTAGGATCTTCATTATTAGTTCTGTAGCTGGAGACTTTTTTACTGTATTTTTATGCCTTGCATCGCATGCACATGAAGAAACCTGTGATGGAATCTTTTTTGGGGGACACGGATTGAAAATGGCTGTGTACTAAATGGTCACCTATAGATTTACCTCTTCTTTGGGTGAGCATAGGTCTTACGGGGAGATCAGTACATAGTACTTGGTCACTCTGAAGGATTTTCTCTTAAGAATCTGAGCCGATTTGCTGTTGAATTGGGTAATCATTCTTACTGGTTCTTTTTTCCTACTTTCAGGGCTTTCTCTCTTTTTGTTTTTGGTAACAGTTCTGTCCTAGGCACCAAATTAACTTTTGCTTCTGCAGTGCGGAGGCCATTAATGGAGTAGCTCTAGCTGTGAAGCGTTCAAACGCCTCTTTTTTGGCTTGTTGATACTCAGAATCTTTGGTGCAATTGCGTTTGATGAGTAATAGTTCTTCATATGGTATATTGGAGATTAGGTTCCTAGGATGATGGATCCCTGCATGAAGGGTGGAATTCCCTGATGTAGGTTTCCTGTACAGTCTAGTTAGTAGCCTACTATTTTCAAAATATACATCTAAATCTAGATAGCAGACTTTTTCACTGCTGATTGTCGCAGTGAAAAATAGATTCAACCTGTTGTCATCCAGCGACTCGACATACTCCTCAGCCGAGGAGCGATCACCCCGCCAAATGACAAATACGTCATCTATTTGTCCACAAAATTATGTTATCCAGCCATTTTTCAGTCCAGACCACGTGCTTCTCCCACCAGCTAATGAAGAGATTCGCGTAGCTCGGGGTGAAGCACATATCCACCGCAGTCCCCCGCTGTTGCCTGTACAACTGTCCTGCAAAGATAAACATGTTGTTCTCTAAGCAGAATTTAGTCATCTCAAGAAGCATTTCGTTATGCTTTTGAAATTTCAGCGGCCTATTCCCCAAGAACCACTTGATGGCCTGTAATCCCTGAGTGTGGTGGATGCATGTATATGAGCTGGTGATGTCTAGCGTGATAAGCATCAAATCTTCTTCTATGACTATCTCCTCAATGAGTCTCAGGAAGTCCTGTGAGTCTTTTACGTAAAATGCATGGTCCCTCACCATTGGTGACAAAAGCAGGTCAATATAAATGGAACAGTTTGCTAAGAGTCTTTAAATGGATGCCACTATTGGTCTCCCAGGGGGGTTTACGAGATCTTTGTGAACTTTTGATAGGTGGTAAAATGTGGGAAGGACAGGATTTTCACAGAGTAGGAAGAGGTGTTCATCATGGTTTATCATTCCTTCAATTTCCCATTGAGATAACAATTGATGGAAAATACAAATGCAATTAAGGTATTCTGGTTTCGATATAGGAATATAGCATTCCACATCATCCAGTTGTCTCATTGCTTCTCTGTAGTGTTCCTTGTCAAAGACAATGATGTTCCCTCCTGTGCTGAAAGAAATAAAAATAAAATAATATATATATATACACACATCTATTACGTACTGGTGGTTGCCAGTAGGTAGTTATTGTTAGAACCTAGTCTCCATAGGAAAAGTGTTTTTTGACTTGTTTATAACTCCAGTGCTGTTTGACGAATCTTCACAAATGTTCCCAGAAAAGTGCCCTTCAGATTCTAGTTGTGCATGGAAGGTTTCAGGGTGATCCGTCAAGCCGGGGCAGAGTACAGGGGAAGGTAAAAAAGGTGAGCTTCCTATGTTAATTCCCGTAGCAAACTTCAGACAATACTACAGCCTGAATCACTGTCCGGATTTACACCAAATTTGGCAGAAAGCTAGCTCATGATCCAGAAAGAGCCATTGTGTGATTTGGTGTAAATGTGTTCAGTAGTTTATGAGATATTAAAGAAACAACAAATTTGTAAATCTAGGGATGCAAATCTCTTGCGTCACTTCACAAATTTGTAATTTGTAATTTGTAATTTGTAATTTGTGGTGGTATTTATGTAGCGCAACGGTCGCTCCGGAAGGAGCATCTTGGCGCTGGTTTCTTGGTAGGAAATCAGTTACCTAGTAGATATCAGGATTAGATGGCGGCCATAGTGTAATCATCCGGGAGATTGAAGATCCAGGTTTTTAATAGCTTCCTGAACTGGGTTTCTTGGGTTTGTGATCTAAGATTTTTGGGCATAGAGTTCCAGGCTTTAGAGGCCAGATGATTTAGCGTTTTGCCACCTTTGGTTTTGAGATTAAATCTAGCTAGCATTATTTGATTGTAGTTTGAGGATCGCAGGGTTCTGTTGGGGTTGTAGTGGGGGAAACGCCTGATGAGATATTTAGGGCCTGTGTTGTTAAATGCCCGGAAAGCAACAATAAGAATCTTAAAGAATATTCTTTTATGCAAAGGGAGCCAGTGGAGAGTTGTTAAGGCAGCTGATATTGAAGATTTTCTGGGTAGTTTTAAAACTAATCTGGCTGCAGAGTGGAGTATGCTCTGGAGTTTTTTGAGTGTGGATTTTTTTGCGCCTGCCAAAAGACCGTTACAGTAGTCTAGGCGGGCGATAATTAGCGCCACTGCAACTGCTTTTCTTGAGTCCAGGGGTAGAAAGTCGAAGAATTTTTTTAAAGATTTTATGATGCCGAAGCAGCGGCCAGCCACAGTTCTGACGTGTTGGTCAAAGTATAGTTCGGTGTCGAACAGAATTCCAAGATTCTTTGCTGTTGTTACGGTCTGAGGGGGGGCAGCGGAATCTTCCGGCCACCATAGGCTGGGGCAGAAGTTAGCCTTTCCCATAGGGAGAATTTCAGTCTTACTGGAATTGCATTTTAGATGGTTTTTATCCATCCAGTGGAAAAAGGCCTTCAGACAGTTTTTGAGATTTTGTTCGGCCTTAGTGGAGTGTTCCTCTCGCGGTACAATGAGTTGAGTATCATCGGCATACGATGTTACAGGTATGCTGAATGACTCAATCAGTGATATAAGAGGGATCAGGTATACATTGAATAGTAGTGGACTCAGGATAGAGCCTTGAGGAACTCCCGATGGGACCCTTTTCTCTTTGGAGAGGAAAGGCCCCAGGGCAATCTTATGGGATCTGTCGGTTAAGAAGGAAGTGATCCACGCAAGGACCACATCTGAGATACCGATATCTTTCAGTCTGCTTAGCAGTATGGCATGTGAGATAGTATCGAATGCTGCTGTGAGGTCCAGAAGAATCAGAACCGCGTTCTTCTTCTGGTCCTGCAGCAGCTTTATTGAATCTGTCAATTCAATTAGTGCAGTTTCCGTAGAGTGATAGGGACGAAAACCTGACTGTTGGGGATGTAGGATATTGAAAGCTTCAAGGTGATTTTTAAGTTCTCTATAGACCATTTGTTCGGTGATTTTTCCTAGAACAGGGAGGAGAGATATCGGGCGTAGATTATTAAGGTCAGAGGGGGATTTATTAGGTTTTTTCATCAGGGGTTTTATTATTCCCTTTTTCCATTCTTCTGGAACGATCCCAGTGCTGAGGGAAGAGTTAACAATTTTGTTTATGATTGGATTCACCATATCAATTAGTTGATGGAGAATTCTGGGGGGGCATGGGTCTGAAGGCGATCCTGATTTGCATGCTAGGATTACTTCTCTTGTTTGGTCTAAACTGACCGGTGTGAAAGTGTTCAGACTTTCAACTGGGTTTACTCTCTTGACAGACATGGTAGAAATCTGGGCCACCTGGTGGGTAGGAAATTGTTTTTGAATTGCTTCAATTTTCTCCTCAAAAAAGTCGGCTATTTGGTTGCAAAACTCTTGAGATGGAGGGATTTCAGGTTGCAGCGCTCTGGGGTGGGTAAAAGTCTTTACTATCGAAAACAATGTTTTTTGTTTCTGTTTGGCTTCAGTGATGGCCTGCGTGTAAAAGACTATCTTGGCAGTTTTAATATTGGAGTGATATAGTTTCCTCAGCTGAATGTAAGAGAGTCTATCTGCCATATCGTACGTTAGACGCCACTTACGTTTGGCTTTTCTACATAGTAGATGGGCTTTAGCTAATTCCGTGGTGAACCAGGGAGCAATTGTTTTACATTTTTTCTCTGTGCTTTGGGGACGTTTGGGGGGTTCACGCGCTTTGATCTCCTGTTGTATCCAGTTCTGAAAGAGTTTAGAGTCATGTTCAGCGTTGCCGGTGAGATTAAGGATCGGAGTTAGGGTGATAGGCTTAAGCTTGAGGTTTTCCTCTATCTTTATCCAATTGACGTAGTTCTCAGAGGACAAGTTAGGTTTACTTGCATTCTGGGTACGGGGAGTTTTGATACAGAACGGGATCAAACTATGATCGGTCCATATTTGTGGGACAGGAGGTAGGGTAACTAGAGAGGGAAGGTTTGTACATACCCCATCTAATATGTGACCAGCTTGGTGTGTGGGTTGAGTGACCCTTTGTTGGAGGTTGAAAATTTCTAGGGTCTGTTGAAAGTTAATAGCCTGTAGGTCAGTTTTGGACTCGAGGTGTAGATTAAAATCACCCAAGAGAGTGAAGTGTGGATATCTAATAAGAAAGTGGCCCAAAGAGTCACTAAGAGAATCTGGTAGCATTGCCAGGGGGCGGTAGATCAGTCCTCCCGAGAAGGAGGAAGTTTCATTCAGTTTGATTGAGAAGCCAATGCCTTCTATGTCTTTTAGGGGGTCTAAGGTGAAGGTATGGCAGTTAAAGCTGTTTCTTAGCACCACGGCTACTCCACCACCTCTCCCCTTCAGTCTGTCCTGCCTGAAAATGGTATAGCCCTGGGGAAGGGCGATGACTAGATCAGGGTTACTATTATCGGTTAACCAGGTTTCGGTTATAAGGAGACAATCGAGGTCTAGCTCTAAGATAAGATCTTAGCGGGCGTTGATCATCCCTCCTTTAAAGTGCGGTAAGTTGTCTACTGAGTTGGATTCAGGAGTTAATGTCATGGCTGGGTCTCTGCAGGAGGACCACCTACAGAGTTTACAGCTGAAGGGTCCGTTTATGTTCTTCATATCTATTTTACAGGTACAGCTGTCTTTTTTGCGTAGACTGAGTAGAACATCAGGTTGATACCTTACTGGTGGGGTTGCTAGACCAGAGATTCCTGCGCCTGTCGCGGACTTGGCGCGGACGGGTGCAGACGGGCTTGCCTTAGGCGCGCCTTCGGCGCGCAAACGGCGCTCCCGCTGCGCTCGTCCGCTGCGCTTCCTGTCCATGCACATATCTACCTGAGGGGGGTGTGGCCTCGAGGGGGCGTGGTCAGCGAGCACGCCGGCGATGATGGCCGCTGAAGTAAACAATGAACGCTACAGCGTTTAACTTGGCTGTGCGCTGCCACAAGCAAAGGGCTTCTACCCCGAGTGAGGGTTAAGAAAGGTAGGCTTTGTTTCGGTATACTTTAAAAGCACACAAGTATAAATTACACTAAACAATTTTAAAACAGTAGGCAGGTAAAAGAAATCGTACCGCCAGCTCCCGGCTTTCCGCCTCAGGAGTGGGTTTAGAAAGTCGTAAAGATGCTAGTAGATCAGCGTCTTATAGGCAGGGCGGGGGGCGTGGCCTCGAGGGGGCGTGGTCAGCGAGCACGCCGGCGATGGCGGCCGCTGAAGTAAACAATGAACGCTACAGCGTTTAACTCGGCTGTGCGCTGCCACAAGCAAAGGGCTTCTACCCCGAGTGAGGGTTAAGAAAGGTAGGCTTTGTTTCGGTATACTTTAAAAGCACACAAGTATAAATCACACTAAACAATTTTAAAACAGTAGGCAGGAATCCATACACCAAAAGTAAGGGCAGGATTGGCTGTCTGCAACCTGAGTACAAATTTACTGTGTCCATATTAGATATCAGATTTTGCCGGCTGATCAAATATCTGATCAAATGTACTAAAAGGGATCAGGGTAGAGGTGCCTTTACCCCATAGGTGCATTCTAGGGGTCAGTGAGAGACCCCTGATGGCTAGAAAATTTACATTTTTATTTGCTAGTGAGAGGGTTCACAAATCCATCAAGATGCTCAGCGCAGCCCCCGTGTACCAGCACATTGGATTTGCAAATTCGGCCAAAAAAAATCTACACTCACCTTCACACTCAGGGCCTCATTTATAAGGTTTTGACATACGGCAGCGCCACAAGAAAACTTGCTGCACTCCCGTATGTCAAAACAAAAGGGCAGCAATACAGTGCATTCCTGTCCTTTTCCTCTGCGCTGGTGCAGAATGGGCTGCTATGCACCAACGCAGGCATCCCTGCATCATGGTGCAAGGGTGCCTGCATTGCGGAGCTGTTAGACACAGGATCCCTGGTTGGCTGAGGTAGGTACCTTAGGCTAAGTAGGGACCCGCATTCCAACATCAGGGAAAGGAAGGTCACCTTCTTAGATAGCCCCGCTCACCCTCTCAGTAGCTTTGCACGAGCAGCCTGGTTTATCTTCAAAGCAAATGTGTAAAGTATTCGCAACCACGCTCACAATAATCCAATGATGACACCACAAATAGACCCCACACGAGTATACACTTTATGTAAAAAGATGTACGATAAGACCACACAATATAAAACCAACATATGAGGTTGTGTAATATTTCTCGTGGACGGTTGTTAGGCCAGCCAGCCCTTGTAAGTTCTGGCGATGTCAATGCACACTTCTAAACATTCTCCTGTACTCCTAATATCATGTCTAGGCTTTTCTGTTTTCAGTTTCTATTTTTGGTCAGTTCTGGTGGGGGTTTCCAGTTTTTTCAAGTGTATTCAATATCTTAAAAAAACAGCGGTTATCAGTGGTTACACATTTTCGCGCCATTAAAAACAATAGAAACAGTGTTTTCCGGTGTTAATGGAATGTTTTGCTTTTAACATTGCTTGTTTTCTGCACTGATAGAGTATGGTATATAGACAGTGTACCTTTAGTGTATATGAGGTCCAAATAGATATTTGCAAATTAAACTTATTATGGTACAGTGAGTCTTTGGTCATGTGCGCTCGTTCTTTCCTTCCCATGTAAACTTCTGTGAAAAGGCCCTCTCAACATTGCCACTTGAGACGGGCAACGCCAAAACAGCCAGTACACAATTTGTCAACTCTGGCCACTGACATAGCTTTCTGTGCCAATACTGCGATTCTCAGGGCAGGTTGTGCAACATTGTGTTGAGCAGGGCGCTTATGCCCTCAAAGTTATTGAAGCGGTAAAAAATGAACTAGCACTTTTGAAACTACAGAGGGGCTTCCCCTTTATGGAAGCGATCTACAATGGGTACAGAGTACCACAGTGAGGTTTCATTGACTTCAAATTCCATGGTTGGTGAAGGGATATTTCTATGGATCATTGCAAGCCATTTCTGTAAAATAAAAGTTCCTGAATTGCTCTTCAACATTGCTTTGCTTACCAAGTGGCAAGCACTCTAACATGGAACATGTTGCAGTACCAAAGTCACTAAAGGTGTCGCTCAGACTACTCTCAAGGAGATGTTTCACATCGATACTAATTATGCTGAACATGTGGCAGACAAGGGTGTTTTCAGACTCTAGTTATTTATTATGTCCACTACGGCGGTTATGTTTTCCTGTAAAGAACGCAGTAGAGTTTACTTTTTTTCACATCACTATTAATATGCCACCAAAGATCTTCATATTTCTTGCCTTTGGCATCATCACTCAGCAAACATTCTGTAAATGGTTGCCACATGGATAATATAGCATTCATAGCCCCTAAAACTGAGAACCATCAGCTAAGCGAAACAGTTGGGATGACTCTTTCTTTGATGCCACACAAAGCATGAAATGAGAAATATTTGCTTTTTAGTTCCTGTGCATAAGAAAACAGTGCACCAGAATGGAATAAAAAGTCAATAGCACTCCTCATTAGCCCTGAATATTGTAAATATGCTTTCAGCATACCATCTAACAAGTGGCAAGGATCTCTCACAGGGAAGCACTTTAGCTCAGGTATCAATTTTGCCCGGTCATCACACAACTTTTTCATATATGTAGCTGAATTACTGCAAATACAAACAATATCACTCTAATATTTGTTGAACATGGAAAGAACTTTTTTGCAGAGCATTCCAAGTGACACTGCGTTCCATGTTTTCCAAAAGTCTGCTGTCATGTTTTCACCACTATCCCAGATGCTTGGCGATAGCGCTCTTTTAACATATACTTGTCACTATATCTTGCATTGAATGTTTAAAGCCTGAGGTGTTGGCAATTCACCTACTATCAATACTTACTCACTAGAAACTAGGGGCTGATGTATTAAGGGTTATTTACCCATTCTCTGTGGGTACATTTAATGACACATATTAAGGAAGATTCTTATGAAACCAGCCATTTTACCTATCATTGTAAGAATCAAATATAGCCAAAATATAAATATGTTTTTGATATTTCCTGATTCTTAATAGATTATAAAATAATTAAACAAGACCTATAACATGCTTCTAAACCCTGCATCTTTAGACCAAAGACCACAAAACTGAAAAAAGAAAGAGGAAGAAGAAACAATATTTGAGTGGAATCCCTAAACAACAAAACTCAAACAGATTAATGTTAGCCCAGTCTTTCTTACTGCTAGCTTGAATAACAAAGTTACATGCATGAAGAAACAAATGACTGTCACTGTCTTTTTCCTTTCTTTGAATGGCATTTAGTTTGTGGTTGTGCAGGTGATTCATGTCATACAATTCGTAATGCTAGAATCAGGCACGTTTGTAATGCACACATACTGTAATGCGTAACGCAGTAATCCAACACTCTGCAATGAAAAGAATGCAATGTGTAACGCAACAATCAGGCACTTTGCAAGATAATATAATGCAATGTGCAATACAACCATCAGATATGTCATTCTACAAAAATAAGTCAATGCGTATACACTAATCAGGTAATTCGTTGTGCAGGAATATTGCAATGTGCAGTACGCTAATCAGGTAGTTCGTTATGCAGAAACAAGGCAATGCGTCATATGACAATCAGGTAGTTTGTTATGCAGATCAAATGCCATGCGACATACACTAATCAGGTAGTTCGTGATGTAGGAATAATGCAATGCATAATACTCTAATTAGGTACTCCGTTATGCAGATATGATGAAATGTGTAATACGACAGTCAGGTTCTGCAGAAATGGAATACTACCTAGTATACTAGGTGGTCTCTACGCCTCTCCTTCTGACTTGCAGTGAGCCTCTCACAGTTGCCCCCAACACAGTACAATGTAATCCCAAAGTGCAGCTTCGCACTCCGGCCCCTGTACCGCCACTCCCTTGCCAATACGGGCAGCGACACAAGCCAAAGCAGAGGCTCATGCTGCCAACATGAGAGAGAAGCCGAGAGCGTCTCCCTCCGAGCCCGCGCCCCACCCCAGTAGTCAACACACATTACCTGGAGGGTGCAAACTCACTCTTCGCTCTCTGTCCGGCAGCTGGGCCTTCAATGCAGCTTTGTGAAATCGTGACGGCGGCTTTGGCCGGCAACTCAGCTCCTCCGGGACTGCCGGTCCGGGCCGCTTCAGATACAAAGATCTCAGGCTGCCACAAAGCACACGCACACAGCGTCGCTGAGACTCACTTTACTCCGGTGCACACAATAACAAGTTGAATCCTCACAAAGGTATCCCAGTGCACAATTCACCCGCACACAGCGGCAATGAGACTCACTTGGATTCCGGTGCACATGATAACAAGGCAAATCCTCACGAAGGTCGCATGGTGCACAACGCACCCGCACACAGTGACAATGAGACTCACTTGGATTCCGGTGCACACGATCACTGCATCGCTGATCCTTGCTTGGACTCCAGGCACCCCCGATCACAGGCCGATCCTCCTGAAGGTCTTGGGCTGCAGAAAGCACACGCTCACAGCGTCATTGAGACTCACTTGGACTCCAGGCACCTGCGATCACAGGCCAGTTCTTACGAGGGTCTCAGGCTGCAACAAGCACGCACACACAGTGCCGCTGAGACTCTCTTGGAAACTTTTGTGTTCCTGTGTTTCCAAACAGGGAGCCAGCTCACTTCAGGCCCTTGGGGATAAGTTACTTTGGGATAAGTTACTTTAGGACACAGCACACAGCAAAGTCCTTTAAGCACGGGGACACAGCACACAGCAAAGTCCCTTTAGCCTTTCCGTGGATGTAACAGCAAACTGCAGGCCAACCCCAGATCACACAGCAAGGGTCATCCCTATCCTTCAGTCTATTTAGTTGTTTCTTCCTTGGCAAAGGTCCTCTTGACCATGAAGTAGCTCCAGTCTTGTTCACACAAGCCATTCTCCAAAGTTCAGGGGCTTCAGCTCTCGTAGTTATACCCCTCAATGGCTTTGAAGTTTGTATGTTCCAGGGGGAACTGACCCCTGTTCAAACCAATTCTGGGTGCCTACCTGCCAATGAAACCTTTCTTCCTTTGATTAGTGGGGGTCTGGATTCTCAATCACTCAGCAGGAGATGGGACAGTTGTTTTATAGCAGCAACCCAGGCCTCTTCAACTCTAGGGGCTTCTCCTCCCCCTACACTCCAGATGCAGGTCAGCCTGTTGCTGTCTCACCTCCTCCCCTCGGTCAAGACATTCCCCAGATCCTATCACTTTCAAATCCAGACAGTCAATCCACAGCCAGGCAGAGACACACAGAAATGTCACAGCACAAAAACTCAGCCACTTCTAAAAGAGTGGCTTCTAAACACACAATGCAAAAATCACTCTCATAAAAAGACGTGTTATTACATTGTTGAGGCATACTAAACTTCACCTTCCCATCTTAATTTTTAGGAAGATGGGCCGAAAAACATTTTACCCAGCCTTCCCATTCTGTCCTATGGGCAGGAAGGCCTTTCAACAGTGAAAAACAAAATGGAGATTATTTCACTGTCAGGACATGTCACACACCTTAGTGCATGCCCTACATTTCACATGCACTGCACCCAGCCCAGGGGGTACCCTAGACCTACCATAGGGGTGTCCAATGTGCATAGAAAAGGAAGGGTAAGGTCTGCCAAGTGAATGCACTTGACAGAACAAATGGCAGTTTAATAAACTGCGCGCAGGCCCTGCAATGGCAGGCCTGAGTTCCCTTTTTAAGGCTACTTGTGTGGGTGGCACAAATAGTGCTGCAGGCCCACTAGTAGCATTTGCATTACTAGTCCTGGCACACATAGTGCACTTTACTAGGGATCAATTTAAACCTTTTTATTTGATCTTGCCTCTCTGGACACAGCAGCAAGATGAACAGAGAGACGCTTTTCAGCGGTTCAACTGCCTTTCTAATTCTAAAAAGCACCATTTTGGTGCTCAATTAAAATATTAAAACAATAAACATAGACAATGCACCTAATCTCTGCAGCTTGCAATATTCTGTTATTTAAAATATCATTTCTGTGTGAACCATGAATTCTTCAAACCTTAGTGCATAATAATATTAGTGCATCTTGGTTTGTAATTTAACATATAATGTAACCCCTATTGTCAAAATATGTACAGTACTAAACCAGAGCTATGCAGCCCTTCTCATGGAGCCACGGATGGCCCTGGGGACCTCCACAAGCCAGCTCCTGTTATGTCCCAGGCTGTCTACCCTACTGTTTGGGGCCTAGGTAAGTCATCCCTCTAGCAGGGTGCACTAACCCCCAGGTGAGGGTATATTTGTGTGAGCACTGTTCCCCTCCAACGTCTCAGTGCATTCTTAGATATTGTAAGTGCAGTAAAGATGATATGTTCTGGGAGTTGGTAGGAAACTTCTCAGCACATTAAACCCACACTGATGCCAGTGTGGGAATTAATGTAAAATGCACACAGAGGGCATCTTAGAGATGCCCCCTGAAGAACGGCCATCCCTTATGTGATTCCTGAATGGTCGCCTGCCATTTGCCACTACCAGACAGGTTTCTGCACCCCTGGGTAGAGAGACTCCGCTCTCTGGGTTCAGAAACAAAGCCCACCCTGGGCAGAGGTGTCATGCCTCCTCCGCAGGATGGGCTGGGTCTATAAAGGGAATGTTTCAAAGGCCTGCTGCCTTTGTAAGCTGTCCCTCCCTATTGCTGTCCGCAGCAACTGGCTCCCACTGGTTCAGACCCCCACTTCGGGCGTGAGACTCAGCAGTAAAACCTAGATAGGAGGAGAGGTGTGCCAACCATTGCCAAACCCACCCCTCAGGTGGAGGAGGCGAGTGAAGCACACATCTTAGTCCCCTCCATCTTGAAGATGAGGGGACCCAGCCTATTAGAGAGAGGCTCATACTCCCCTCCCACTGGAGGGTGGCATAGTAGTGGGTGTACCCACCCCAAAGAAGGGCCCATTGGTCCCGACCTCCACACCCCTGTAAACGTCCCTAACTTTAGCAATTAGTATTTAGGGGCGACCCTGAACCTTGCCTCCTCAGATTCCTGCAACCTATGAAGAAGAAGGACAGAATAAGTCCCACAGCAGATGAGACTACAGAGAAGAACTGACTTGGTCCCAGCCCTAACAGGCCATACGCAGTTTCCTGAGATCCTGCACAAAGTCGACTTGCCCTGCAGACAGCAACTTCCAGAACTCCTAAGAGAATTAACTGTCTTCAGCAAAGACTAGATCTCCAGCGAACAGCAGCACTATTCAACAAAAACTACAAAGAAATGCTCTGAGCCTGCTGAGGACGAAGAAACCCGACTCCTGGAACCACCACTAAACCCCTCGCCTACGGCTCGAGTCCAAGTGACCCACTGGTCCCAGCAAGGTCCACCAACTCTCCTGGGTCCACCATACGTTGATCCTCTCCGGGTCTCCCTGACAGCACCTGCAGCCTCTGCAAGGAGACCCCTCCCAACCACAAGTGGCCCGGTAAGGTCAAATCCAACCTCAAAAGGCACCCCTGCATCTGGCCGCCATGCACCCTGGAAAAGAGGATCTGAGCTGCACCTACATCCCCGGGCCCTCCAACTTACCTGCCCAGTTGTTGGTTCCTCCCAGAAGACTTCCTGGACCGAGCCTGCAACCAAAATCCAAAACCGGCAACCTTTATAGGATTGCATTAGGCTCCTGACCCCTCCGAAGCACACTCCAGCCAGCCCCCCCTGCACCGCTGGTGGTGTGGACTTGGTGCTGACCTGGGAACCCCTTTGCCCTGACCTTAACCCTAGTGGCCTCCCGTTAGCAGACCCTCAACCAAGGTGCCCTCTAGCCCCATGGACTAACATTGGCAGCCTGCACTCTGCATCCAGCTGACCTAGTGTCGCTGGTGGTGCAATTTGAGAGTCTGCCTGAACCTTGGGGAACCTTGGTTCTAACCCCCAAAAACTACTCTTGCAGGTCGTCTACTTACCTGTAAACCAATAACCTTCTTTTTACCATAGAAACCAATGTTACGAGTTTTTGTTCCTAAAAATGTTCTGTTGACTTACTGTTTTGTGTGAAAAGAAAAAAATAACTATGCTTTAACCTAAGAATTGTCATACCTACCTGTAAGTGACCCACTCTAGTGTATGATATCTCGGCATATCACCTCAAGTACTGAAAGTAACTGAAAAGTAATCTAAAAGTAATTAACACTAATGTTACTGTATTTTTAACTGTTATAAAAGTAATGCAAACCTGTAAATGATTCCAACACATCCACAGTTGCATTTATGTGTACAGCCTTGCATTTAAAAGTATTTCTTAGTTGCCTGTGCCAAGTCCTACTTGGTTCTACAAAATAAACTATAAGTATTCCCTTTTATACATACCTAATTGGTCTGGATTTTGTCTCTGATTATGTTCCATCAGCTTTGATTAAGTGAATACAATAAATTCTTAACACACCCGCCTGATAAGCCTAACTGCTCGCCCACACTACCACAAAGAGAGCTGTTAGTACTTGTCTAATTTAGCCTCTGCTATACCTCTGCGGACCCCCTGGACTCTGTCCACACTATATCATACTTTGCTATGATATATACAGAGACAGCTTCCTATAATATGTAAAGGTTTAAAAAAAAATCTATTTCCTACCTATAAAGCTCCTGCAAACGTTGTTTTTTTCAGTGAAATCTGGCGATCACCAGTAGATAATTATAGCTAGGACCTAGTTTCAATAGGAAAAGTATGTTTTGACTTGCCATAACTTTGGCATCGTTTGACCAATCTTCATGTAATTGTCCCAAAAAAGTGCAAAAGTAGGTTCTGTGTGTCGCAGAAAATTTGGAGATGATCCATGCAGTCAGGGCCGAGAAATAGGGGCACAAAAAAGGGTGTATTTGTAATGTTAACTCCTATAGGAGCGCGTTGTCAAACATACAGCCTGAACCTCTGTATGGAATTACAACAAATTTGGCAGAAATGTAGATGTTGTTATGCAGATTGTTCATTTTGTTATTTGGTGCAAATCCGAGCGCACTGCTTCCGACGGGCGATTCTGGGGTGCTTATCTCTGGCATTGGTTTGAAAAACAAGTATGAGGCATCATAAACTATTGAAAAATTAACACAAGTCAAAAAGTTCATTACTAGAACCCGAATAGGAAGACTTATGTAGATTCTTATTCACAAATAAAATTCAATTCCATGGTCTGGGAGGCACATTGCTGTTGATAATTCACTTTGATTCCAGCCTCCACAGTCTTGAACTGAGTCACTTCCCAATAGGAGACTCAACTTTCTTAAAATGGCATTTTCAAAATTGCAATCTAAAATACGACTTTACCATAAGAGAAGAGTTTTCATTACAATTCCAAAGACACTAACCATTAACTGGTAACCTGCTCGTATTTGGAAAGTATCTCTTCTGAAATGTACTTCAGTAACTCCAATGGGATAGGTGGGCCTTACAATAGTGATAAACAAATTTAACAGTTTTTTACTACCAGGACATGTAAAACTTAAAAGTACATGTCCTACATTTTAAATACACTGCACCGAGATCTCTGGGCTGTCTGGGGCCTACCCTAGTGGTGACTTACATGTATTAAAAAGGAAGGTTTGGGCCTGGCAAAAGGTTTAGTTCGAAATGGCAGTTTAAAACTGTACACATAGCAATGGCAGGCCTGAGACATTGTTAAAGTGCTGCTTAAGTGGGGGCACAATCAGTGCTTCAGGCCTACTAGTAGCATTTAATTTACAGGCCCTGGTACATGTAGTACCACTTTACTAGGGACTTAGGCATATTAAATGTGCCAATTGGGTGTAAGCTAATACTACCATATTCAAAGGAGAGCACTTTATCACTGGCTAACAATGGTAAAGTATCCGGAGTCCTAAAACCAGCAAGAAAGAAGTCAGCAAAAAACCCTGACTCTCACCAGCCAGTAGGCGAAGTCAGGGTGAGATCTGTTGAAATGGGTAGGCATGCTGCTTTGATGAGTGACCCGCTCTCTATGTGGTATCCGCAGAAGGCAGGACACTGTGTTAGAACAGTGGTTTTTGAAGAGTGTTCGTTCCCATCTCTAAGGTGAATGACGCACATCTGTGCATCAAACAGGCAGTCACTGATATATGCTCCAAAGGCAGGACTCCCTAACTACAGTGTGCTGCTATACTATGGAATTTTAAATATTAAGTTAAAAAATATTATATCCAGAACAGCAAATGCCAGAAAATTGTGAAGTTAAATCTAGAGTATGAGAGTATCTGGGCCAATGATTATTGCTTACCCTATATTTCCACCTTACTCACCTCACTCCTGTCAGATCAATAGAACATAGCTCCAGGGGCAAACCTGGGAGGGCGGAGGAGTGGGGAGAACAGGTCATTGCCAACCAGCACCCGCCACACTCTTACCTGCACCTGGGTGGCAAAGTCAGGGACTACTCCGGGAGGCAATATGTCTAGCTACGCCCCTGTATAGTTCACTTCTTCATTGTCACCATTTGAAGAAACATTGGTCCTAAACCTCTTTTTCTAATTCTGTATTTAGTGCTGTAAGCTGTGTCAGGAGTACTACATTTTCATTGTAATTGTCATCAATATAATTGCCGTTAAATGCTTTGTATTTCCTAACATTTCCAAAAGATGTGTTAAAGCATGATGTAGAATACTTCTTGCAAACATTTCATTTTGCTATAGATCAAAGAGTTTGCAGCGGTTAAAACGCTCTTTTCTAATCTACTACACTTATTTAGCGATTCAGAAAAGCTATTCTTAGTCGCTAGATGCGTTTAGAATTGTGGTTTGGGCATTCCATCGGGCCCTGATGTATCAATAGCTTGCAGCCATAATTCTGATTGCGAATCATTGTCCAGTTACTAACGCCTAAGTTAGGGTAGTAACTGATTTGCAAAAAGTAAGGAGTCTGGACCCTTTGCCTTTGGGACACATGGAGGGGGGGGGGTGCGGGAGCTTCACAGGGAGTAGGCAGTGGTCCATGGATTACTGCATATTTTACTGAAATTTTCCAAAATGCAAACTTTTTTTAAAGCAGCATGGTTCTTTTTAGGAACTATGACTGCTTTAAAAATGTTTTAGAAAGCAACCACAGGGATGGTTGCCTGCTGTCATTTGCAGGCCTCATCCCCAGCCACGGCCTGTGCAGTTAAGAGCAGTGGGACGGTGGAGCCGGGTGGGGGGAGATTTCGACAGATGACGATGAGAGAAATAAAATAAATTATTTTCCCTCGTCGTCATCTGTTGAAATCCACACACCCGGCCCCACTGCCCCACCTCTTTTACCTACACGGACCGCGGCTGACATCCCTGTGATTGAAGTCGTCAATCATGGGGTGCAGGAAATCTCAAACTGTTGCTTTCATCCTTCAGCCAGCCTAATGAAAGGCACTCGTCTTGTGATTCATTATTTCGGGAACTGACCATTTAGGTCATAAATTGGTTCACAAAAATCAGGCAACATTCGCAAAACTCTGTGTGCAATTACAAACCACTTTTTGCAAATACTAAGGGCCCGATTAGGATCGCGGTGAATCCACATCCTCCGGGCTGGCGGAAGCCACCGCCGGCCCGGAGAATGCGGATTCACCGCGGCAGACACAGAAAAGACCCCCCGCCAGATTAGGATGGCTGGGGGGTCATTTTTCCGTCCGCCGCTTTTCCGCCGCGGTCGCCTTCCGACCACGGCGGAAAATCTCTAATATGGTGGCGGTGTCTATCAGACACCGCCAGCCATATTAGGATGTCATTTGCAGGCCTCATCCCCAGCCACGGCCTGTGCAGTTAAGAGCAGAGGGACGGTGGAGCTGGGTGGGGGGAGATTTCGACAGACGACGATGAGAGAAATAAAATAAATAATTTTCCCTCGTCGTCATCTGTTGAAATCCACACACCCGGCCCCACTGCCCCACCTCTTTTACCTACACGGACCGCGGCTGACATCCCTGTGATTGAAGTCGTCAATCACGGGGTGCAGGAAATCTCAAACTGTTGCTTTCATCCTTCAGCCAGACTAATGAAAGGCACTCGTCTTGTGATTCATTATTTCGGGAACTGACCAATTAGGTCATAAATTGGTTCACAAAATCAGGCAACATTCGCAAAACTCTGTGTGCAATTACAAACCACTTTTTGCAAATACTAAGGGCCCGATTAGGATCGCGGTGAATCCGCATCCTCCGGGCCGGCGGAAGCCACCGCCGGCCCGGAGAATGCGGTTTCACCGCGGCAGACACAGAAAAGACCCCCCGCCAGATTAGGATGGCTGGGGAGTAATTTTTCCGTCCGCCGCTTTTCCGCCGTGGTCGCCTTCCGACCACGACGGAAAATCTCTAATATGGTGGTGGTGTCTATCAGACACCGCCAGCCATATTAGGATGCCGGCGGAGACGTGCTTTTCCACGGCCGGTTTTCCGCCGTAGAAAAGCATGTGGAGTTTGAGTATGGGGGCCCGTTGCGGGCCCCCAGGGGTGTTGGGGGGTGCACATGGGGGGTGCCTATGGTACCCCCCTGCCTTTGCATGCACGAAGCGGCAGGCACCACGCGGTGCCTGCCGCTTCGTGCATGCAAAGGAAAACATGCTTGAAGCAGCATTTATAGGGGATGTGACAACCAGGGTGGCGGTCACATCCTAATTCCGAGGGAGGGAATGCCGCAGCCCCTGTGGACGGTCCCTCCACCTCGGGGATGGCGGACGGACCTAAGTTTGTATATCAGGACCTTGGTGAGTCAAAATCACTCTTGAGGGAAGTAAATGAGAGAAAATCAATTCTGAAATGTTTTCTGCATTTCATAAAAAATATATGTTTTACCACATGAACCCTTTTTTCAATGTGGCTGATAGACAGGGGCATTATATTGCATGTGATATTTTGAATGAAAAAATATTGCAACCCCTACATTGTCAGCAAATACATATCAGGTGTGTCTGTGCAAATAGACGTGGAGTTAAGAATATGAATGTCATGTAGTGGATGCAACATTTTTGTAGGTCACTATTGTTGACCTCGATATACTGACGTAGAGTCGAGGCTAAGATTACGTTATTGGAAATGAGCAGGCAGATGTGCAATATATTGCCTCATAAGCAGTCTTTCTACTCCACAGATCCTTATCATTCGCACATCTTTGCTGAAAACTTTGTTGCAGAAAACATCTCTGCATATTAGCAAAGATGCGTCTGTTCAATTTCGCCACGCAAAAAAACTTGCGGCAAAATGGATGCGATGCATTTATAATGCGGCGCACCGTGGTACAAGGATTGACAGATGCATCACGCCTCTGTTGGCATAAAGGTAACGCAGCTGTAGTTGTATCGCTGGCACAACTCCAGCAATGCCCAGAAATGCTTATTCCTATTGTGCTGCGTCTCTCCTTATGCCTGTTTCAAACAGGCAAACAGGCATAAGGTTTTGATGCTGTGCGTCATAGAAGTGACACAGTGAAATCTTGTAGATTTCACTGTGTCACTTTTAGGAGGCTTTCTTGCGTTGGAACGCCCACCCTGCATACATTATACCTGACGCAGGTATAATGTGACGCAGGGCTTTACAACGTGACACATCTTCCTAGATGCGTTACTTTGCAAATGTGTTGCAACGTGGCGCATTGTTTATGACGCTGCTGTGTCACGAAAGTGACACAACGGTTGCGTGAAAGTGTTGCAAGGGTGTTGTAAATCTACTCTTTCCTTGTTAAATGTGATACCATAACCCAGCTGCTTAGCCTATACATTTTTGAGCTGCCAACAACACACACAATTGTAAACTGATACAGGAAATGAAGATTGAAGGAGAGAAAGCAGGCTTTCTTGTGAATAGTGGAATACGCATATTCTACGTAGAGGGTTTTTACCTGAAGGCTAAAGAAACCGAGACTAACAAAAACTGCTTCCTTAGAAACATACGCCTATATAATTTCCTGGTCTTTGACGTCAGACCTAAAGCACATGCTTATGTTAGCAGCACCAACGTGCACGAATCCTTTAAGAATGGCGGGTCGTACTCATTGAATAATGATGGGTCTCAGTTATGTCACTTTATACAAGAAAGTAATCTGTAGGAAATTAATGACTGTGTACCTCCAGACACTCCGTGCTGTATTATACAGTCGCTACCGAATCTTTCATTTTTCTCAGGGAGTTTCTTAAATCACTGGTGGAAACGCAAGGGACTTCCTGTCACCAGCTCTGTAACTTGATGATGACCCCCTCAGCACTCACTATTTTCTTTTAATTCCCTCTGTTCAAGTGAAACAGATTCAAATAGCTCAGGGGTTACCAGTTTCTGTTATGGGGTCAATGAAACCTTGAACGCTTTAATAAGTCTTTTCCCAGATTTTTGGTGAGCTACCTTTTTTTTTTTAAGTTTGAAAGCTTTATTGAAAGAAGAATTAGCAATACAATAAGGTGACAACAGCAGAATAAAATAAAGGGCAATCATATGATGGAAAGAAAAATTAAGTCAGCTGATGGCACAGTAAAGAAACAAAGCATTTTACAGATTTTCAAGGGAAGGGAAGGAAGGAAAGGGAGGGGAAGGGAAAGTTAGAACCATGTTAAATACCAGTTAGACTACATTATAAACTCAGCAACTTAAGTAATGGCAGATAGAACAGTAAATGCACAAATACCTAAGAAATGCACGGATCAAACATTAGCAAAATGTGAATAAAGGAAAAAGCAAAGAAAACCTTAAATAGTGAAAACTGAAGCATGAACTTACAGGCAGAAGTACAAACGCTCAAGGAGGCTTAAAATTGTCAGAAGTCAGTGAAGTGTATTTCTTGTTGGAGGCTCGATCTAAGTATAAGGTGAGAGGTAACCAGAACAGTTCAACATTGCGAGGGGGTTTGCAGGAGGATGCGAAGGCAACGTCCAATCTGTGAGAATGACATATTAAGTTCCACCATGAAATTATTGAGAGTTTATTCAAGGATTTCCAATTGGAGGCAATATGTTGGAGTGCAAGGGCCAAAAAAAGATCAAAAAGGCCACCTGAATGTGGGTAGAGGTCCAAAGATTCCGAAAGGCTACCTAAAAAAACCAAAGAGGTAGAAAAAGGGATAGAAAAATTAAAAATATTGGAGATGCGAGACCAAACTTGTACCCAAAAACGACGGACAGAAGGACAGAGAAAGAAAAGATGATAAAGGTCAGCATTGGGAGCATCACAGGTCCAGCAGTTGGGTGTAGCAGAGGCAAGAAAACGGGAGAGAGAGAGAGGAGAGAGATAGAGCCTGTGATAGAAAAAGAATAGGGATTGAGTAAGAGATGCAGTGCGAGAGGTCTTCAAGGATTTAGCCCAAAGTTTGTCCCAAAGAGAAGTCGACCACGAGCAATTTAAGTCTTTTTCCCAAGAAAGTTCCAGTTTTGATTTGTGACGGTCAGGAACAGGGGCTGAAAAGTATCGATAGATAAGAGAAGCTTTAGGAATAGAAGAGAGAATGGTAAGTAAAGAGGAAAGGGATGTGGATAAATCCTCCGAGGGCAAAGAGTAGTAACGGTCAAGAACGATGTCCATGAGGATATAATATTTCTTTGCAAACGAACGGGGGCAATGGAACTGAGTCTGAAATTGGGGGAAGGAACGAGGACATGAGCCGTCAAACAGGTGATGCACCCATATAATACCTTTTGATCTCCATGCCGCCCAGGCAATAGGTCTATTCCGTATTAGAATAGATGAATTATACCAAATGGGTGACAGCAAAAAGGATTCACGAGAAGTAGATGTGCTGGAAACCAAGGGTCGCAAAAGAGAGGAGGTATGTTTGAATAATGGAGGGTTAAGGCAAGGAGCCTTGGCCGTAAAGCATATCACGTCCTGAAAGGAATAGGGAAGCAATAACTGTCGTTCAACCGATAACCATAAAGGAGCAAAGGGGACTACATCTTGCGATAACCAACGGGATGCTTGGCGGAGAGAGAAGGACTTATGATATAGGCGGAAGTCAGGGAAATTAACTCCACCATTCGACTTAGATTTACGGAGGGCCGAAAGTGATATGCGAGCTTTCTTCTGCCTCCAAAGGAATTTGGACAAAACAGAGTCAATGCGGCGGAAGTAGAGAGCTGGAATATGTACAGGGAGCATGGAGAGTGAGTAGATCAGAATCGGAGCAATCATCATTTTAATCGAATCAAGACGACCCCACCAGGAGAGATAGAGGGGGTTCCAGGAAGAGAGGAGAGAGTCAATTCTAGAAATTACTGCATTCATATTAAGTCGGATAGAAGAGGAAATGGAATTGGAGAAGAGGACACCAAGATATTTTATTTCCGTACCGTTCCAAGCAAAGCCGGTGGAAGCAAAGAAATGTGGAAGACAGAATTTAGTGAGCGGGAGGATCTCCGTCTTATCAGAGTTTATTTTATATCCGGATGCTTGGGAAAACTTCTCAAATTCCTTCAATAAGGCAGGGATAGAGGTAGCAGGATCTGAAATGAATAAAAGTATGTCATCCGCATATGCCGAGAATTTAAGTTGATGTTCACCATATGGGAAACCAGAAATGGATGAGTTGTGACGAATAGAATAGAGGAAGGGTTCAAGTGCTAAAATAAAAAGAAGAGGTGAAAGAGGGCAGCCCTGACGTACACCTCGTTTAAGGATAAAGGGGAGGTAAGTTGACCGTTTACAAGGACCGATGCTTTGGGCATAGAATATATTAGAGAAACATAGGAAAGAAATTTCGGACCAAAGCCATGCCATTGCAGTGAGGCCATCAGAAAAGACCAATCAACTCGATCGAAGGCTTTTTCGGCATCAACCGAAATAGCCGCAAGAGGGATAGAGAGAGAAGAAGCTTTGTTGAGAACATTAAGGAGGAGTCTGGAATTGTCTGAAGTGAGACGGCCTTTAACAAAACCACATTGTTCTTCCCCAATAAGGTGAGGCATGAATAGGTCAAGACGAAGGGCTAATAGTTTGGCAAAGATTTTATAATCCACATTGACTCGGGATATTGGTCGATAGTTCTTACAAAATTTGGGGTCCCTTCCTTCCTTAGGTATAAGACAAATGGTAGCATCCTGAAATGAGCCCTGAGCCATTCCAGCAGAACAAAAAGATTGAAAAAGGAAAAGAAGTTTGGGTAAGAGAAGGTCAGAGAAGTGTAAGTAAAATTCAACCGGAAAGCCATCAGGTCCCGGGGTCTTGCCCTTAGTTAAGGAAGACAGTGCTTTGGAAAGTTCAGAGAGGGTAAGATCCGTCTCAATGTCTGAGAAATTAAGTTTAGAGGTGTCCGGATGAGGCAGGCCCTCAAAATATGATTGTAAGAGATCTGGGGTCGGGGGAGTCTCAGGAGAATATAAAGACTCATAGAAGGACTGAAATTGCTGTAGAATATCCTTATCTGTATGCAAGAGGACATTAGAAGGGGAATAGATAGAGTCAATTAGAGTTCTTTCCTTACGTGACTTTAAGTACTTAGCAAGCAATTTGCCCGATTTGTTACGTCCTCCGTAATACCGTGCACTACCTCGAAGGAGGAATGAGGAGGCCGAATCTGTAGTCAGTTTGTTAAATGCAAATTTGGCTTGAAGAAGATCCGGAGTTATATGAGTCGGAGAGGAGGTATAAAATTGGTGCTCTAGTGATTTAATATGCGCAAGAGCAACCTTTCGTTTTTGGAGAAACTTTTTCTTTCGTTTGGATACAAAATCAATAATGAATCCACGTGCTGTGGCCTTGAAGGAATCCCAAAGAACATGAGGAGAGATATCAGGGTCAGAGTTAAGCTGGAAATACTCAGACGTGAAGGAGCGAAAAGAGGAGGAAAAAAGAGGATCTGTAAGTAAGGAAGAATTAAAACGCCAACGAGAAGATTTAGGAGTTGGAGAAGAAAGATCAAAAACAGTCACAATAGGGGAATGGTCAGAAATGACGATAGGTTCAATAGAGGAGGAGATAAGATGTTGAGATAAGGAAGAAGAAAGAAAAATATAATCTAAACGAGAAAAAGAGGCATGCGGTGGGGAGAAAAAAGAAAAATCTATAGTGTCTGGGTGTGTGAGTCTCCATGAGTCCAAAAGGTGAGCCTGGGTGATGGTATCCAGAAACTGTTTATGAGGTTTATGGGGGGTGAATCGTACAGAGGACTTGCGGTCTAAAAAGGGATCAATGATCTGATTGCAATCCCCGCCCAAAAGGAAGGAATCTTCTTTATGTTGAATACATTTTGCAGTAATTATGGGCCAGAAAGATGAGTCAAAACCTGTGGGGCCATAAACATTAAATACAGTAAGTGGGACATTATTAATAAGCAACTTGACCAGAATCCAGCGACCCTCATCATCTTTGTCCTCAAGAAGTACCTTACATTTGTGGCGTTTGTGGATTAAAATAGCAACACCATTCTTTTTGCATGAGGCCGGAGAAAACAAAATATTGCCGACCCACAATCTTTTTAGTTTTAGGGATTCAACATCTGAAAGATGGGTTTCTTGAATGAGAACAATATCAGGGTTATAAGAGGAGAGGTGGGAGAGTACTTTCTGCCGTTTAATAGGATGATTAAATCCTTTCACATTCCATGAAATAACTTTGAAAATCACAACATGTTAAACTGTTCAAAATTGAAAGGTGCAAAGATATACAGTACAAATATTAATTCAATCAGTAGCATAGCAAAAAAGAAGATAACCAATAGAGTAGTAGAAGAAAGAATAGTGAAAAATAGGGGAAAAAGGAAAAAGGGAAAAGGGGATAGGAAAAGAAGAAGGGGAGATATTGGAGAAAAAGGAGTAGGAACTAGGAAAGGGAGAGATGAGAGAAGAAAAAGAATGCATAGAAGACAGTACAAATCCATACGGATGACTGTAATAAACATACCTGAAGGGAGTGGTACACAAGGGAAGGCGGGGAAGTGGGGATGCAGGACAAGACGGGTAGACCAGGATCAGAAACACAGCCGCGCCAAAACCTCATAGGAAGACAAAGGATAAACACATGGTGAAGGGGAGCTGAGACACATCTGTATAGGGAGGAAAGGGAGAGAGAAACAATTAGGTAAGGAACATATGACATATATGTAAAACAACAGTAGAGGAGATCTTAAGAATGTAGAGATCCAATATAAAGGAAGTCAATTGAAAACTGGTCAAAGAAGTTAAATAGCAAACCAGCAGCAAATAACAACAAATACATATGGAATATAAAGAGTCACATCAGCCACTAGTGGAAGGCGAGGATTCCATTCCATCGTTGTTGTGTAAGAGAAGGAAGTTACGAAGTTCGCCAGGTTCTTGAAAGGACCAAGACTTATTCTGATGAGTGACTCTGAAGGTACATGGGTGGAACAAGCCATATCGGGCCCCTAGAGAACGTAGAGATGGTCTCAGGGCTAGGAATTCTTTGCGTCTAGTAGCGGTGGCATTAGAAACATCTTGAGAAATGTAGAGACGGTGACCCTGCCAGGTTAATTGTCTCTTGGCTCTAGCAGCAGAGAGGATGGATAGCAGATCTGTGAATTTCAAAAACAGGATGATAACACCACGAGGCTTAGTAGAAGTGGACGAATGTGCTCCAAGTCTATGAGCCCTTTGTATGCTGATGGACGTAGACGGTGGCTAGTAACTTCGGAAAGAAGGAGGTAAAGAAGGTAACTGGATCATCCCCCTCAATAGTTTCCGGCAATCCATAAAGGCGTAGGTTGTTCCTCCTATTTCGATTTTCCAAATCCTCCGTGTGTCGTTGCAATGAGAGGACAGTTTTCTCCAAAGACTCAATACGTTGCGTGTTAGAATGGACCTCAGGGAGTTGTTGTTCTATGGAGGAAATACGAGTGTCCATTGCTTCCCACTTGTCCTTTAGGAGTTGCATATCTCTGCTCGTGTCCTCAATGAATGGGCGCAATGCACGGATCTCCTCCAGAATCAAGTCCATGGAGGAAGGAGGAGAAGAGTCAGGTGTAGGAGAGTTCTGCTTTAACCTTTTGATAGATGCTGCGGAGGGTGAAGACTTATTCGAAGGTGGGTTGCCTGAAGAAGAGCGTTGAGTGGAAGATGTCGACATCTTGATAGGTTGTGAGGAGGCACCCAAAGAGGAAGAATTCACAATAGACGTCACAGAGGGATTAAATACAAATTTGGGTTTGCACAACCATACCATAGATGAAATTGAGTCCAAAGAATGAACTTGACAGAGGGAGTTGTGTATAACTCCGCAATGTGGAGAATAGGGACTTCGCACCAGCTGAACTGCAATGACAGAGACGTTGCTACACTGAAGACCTTGAAAAATTCATCTAGAACGACCCATACAAAGCCTTAAGTGGGTTAGTGTACAACAAGCCCAACGGAATTAATGTGGACGACAACATATCAGAGACGCAGGTACCTTCCATGACGTGTGACTGTCTGGAACCAAATGACAAGAAACATAGGTGATATACTGCCTGTGCTCAAGTCGAGTGCGTATCCAGCAGTAAATGATGAGAAATTAGCTCAATGTCAGACAGAAAATCCAAGAAAGTATCAAGGAAAAAGTATGAATCTCCAAGGAAAGGAACGAGTACATGCCCCAGCAGTTGATAACGTGAGGATAGTCGCAGAACCTTGGATATCAGAACATGTCCAAGCTAGGTATCCATATGCAGCAGGAAAGCGTAGCACATTAGGAAGGGAAACGATTGGGAGAATGTGGAGAAATTGCCAAAAGTAGGAACCGTGACTTTCCAGTCAGCCGCGGTCACCCTAAAATGGCGGCTGTCGCACCTCAAGTCGAAAGAAGCTCCTGAATCCAAACGAGGGCGGCGACAGCCTTGATATAACCCCCAACGCTCACCTTCTGAATATTTCAGGCACCAGAGCGAGTAAATTCTCTTCAGAAGGAGGAAGGGCAGGAGCTCGTCAGAGGAGCCGCTGACGCTGAAGCGCTGCACAAAATGGCGGATCTCGGCATCGCGTTCCCGGTCTTTGGCTGCAAAACCTCAGGGAGGGACCGAAAATATGCGCCAGGAGGCACAAATTGGTCACGCCATGTTCCGGTTGAGTAATCGGGTGAGTTGCGGTGGAAATAGTCCACTTCACCGCCGGGAGGCCAAAAGGAGGTGAAACGGCACGGAGGAGCTCTTCACCTAGCCGTCCATCTTGCGCGGCACCCAAGCCACGCCCCCCTGGTGAGCTACCTTTGATTTGGCAATGACATTATATTATAGTGCAGTAAAGTAGTGCGCTTTGATTTGCAAGCAAAGCTTCCTTTAGTTGTTTTAATATCAGAAAAGTGAAGGCCCGGCTTGTTATTTATATGGTATGTAGTAATTGTTGGTTTTGTGGAAAAAATATAACGGGTTATTGTCAGTGATTTTTAACCATGCACAATATAACTGCCCTACAGTTTACTGATAAGCACAGTGGGGCAGAGCACGGCAACTCAAGCCCTTTGGCTGCACCACGCTGCAGCACTTCCAAAGCGCAGCGATGCGACATATTTACCATAATATGTGCTCTCCCCAGCGCTGGCGCACAAACAGCAGCCATATGCCGGCGCAGGCACCCTTGCACCCTGGCGCAAGGGGCTTGTAAATCTGCCCCAGTATCTGAAGCAGCCATCTCGCTGACAGATCATATAAGGATGAGCAGTGGTTCCTTTAAACATTACCAATATCCCCGTTTGTGCTCTCTGGCCGTCTTCTGCCTATGTAGAGTCATAGCCTCTCTGTATTTTGTGGCTCTTCCTGGCACATATGAACACTGGATCCTAAAGATTACTTTTCGTGCAAGTCAGCTCAAATTACCCTATTGATCATGAACTACCTTTTTTAACACGTTCTAGAACTGATCCAATGAAAGTAACAACCCTGGGTAATCTTCCAGTTTAATAATTGCATTCCTTCTACCAGACTATTAGTTCAAGAGGAATATGCGTTACCAGGTAATTGTCCAACCCTCCTTATTGAACTATAGGTGTGAACCACTTATATTGTTCCTTTACATCTTACTTCTTTGCCCTTTTTTGCGCCTTTCGGCTAAGGGTGGGCGGCCAGCTACGCTCCGTGCACGGAGTGCGCGTAGTGCCGTCTCCTACGCATTTTGCGTAGCGGGCGTAGCCAGGCGGCACTACGCGCTCTCCGCAGACGGTGCGTAGCCGGCCGCCACCCGCCTCCCTCCCGCCCTCCCTAAATACTTAAATAAAAGGATAGAAAGCTTTTAAAAACACTTACCTTGTCCACCGCGTCCCCGGGGCTCCCTCTCGCCGTCCCTGGATTCGCGCCGCCATTTCGGATACTAATGCGCATGCGCGGGCGGCCGCGCATGCGCATTTCTCATGAGAAATGCGCATGCGCGGGAGCCCGCGCATGCGCATTAGTATCTGAATCGGTGGTGCCGCGAATCCAGGGACGGCGAGAGGGAGCCCCGGGGACGCGGCGGACAAGGTAAGTGTTTTTAAAAGCTTTCTATCCTTTTATTTAAGTATTTAGGGAGGGCGGGAGGGAGGCGGGCGGCGCGTAGTGGGGCTACGTGGAGTGCGCGGGTGGGCGTAGTTTTGCGCCCACTTCGCGTAGCTCCGCGGAGCCCCACTCCGCACACTACGCCCAGGGTTACTTTCGGCACTCCTATATTTACTCTGTCTATACTTAGTAAAACACAGTTTTACCATGTTAACACACACATTAAGGGATTTTCTCTTCCCTTGCCCACCTTTCTCTATTTCACCATGTGAAAGTGTGCAGTCAAAAAAGCTTCCATGATTACCCATTTACTGGTTTTCGGTGCACCTTACTGTTATTTAAATACCTTGCTAGTTGTTACATTGTTCTGTTTCAGTAACACCTTCAGGTTTTCTATTGTAGTTCCTTATTTTTTATTGCCTTTTTACAACCTTAATAAAGTAGACAAGTCGAAACATGTTTGGGTTGTTTGATGTATTGTCTATTGTGGCGCTTGTAATTTGGACTATTTGTTAAAAATAAAGGAAAAGCATCACATAATATGAACTTCATGCCTATTTTTCACATTTTGTTTATTGAAATTGAGATATAACATAATTGCGTGTGCATCACTACAACGTAAGTGAGGTGTATATGTGTATGCTCGTATGTTTTTTGATTCGGGTGTTCTGTACCATGTTACAGGCATCCCTGGAGCACCTTCTGAGCACGAATATTTGATTTCATTGTTTAAACGCTAGACATGATACATGATATAAATAAACATCATAGAAAATGACTTTTCGCAGCCTTGAAAAATTCCCGAATGAGTGGCCCTCTGCATGTGTTGAGCCTTTGTGGGCTTCGATGAGCCGTTATGTTGGCACTGTTGCTTGCAGTCGGTTTTGGAATGAATGCAAGTACACAGCTGTAAACTTTATTGATTCATTCAGGAAATGCCGGCTTAAGTTAAAATAATACAGAATTGCATTGCTTATGCCAGAAGTGTTTATTCTTTGGGAAAAGGCTTTCAGTGGCTTTTAGTGTGACCAGAAATAGCCTCTGTAACTAAACTGATTGAGGACATAAAGAACATGAGCCCAGCCAGTGGGAAAAACCCATGAATAATACCAAAGAGCAGTAAAAAAAAATCCAAATTGCAACGGGTTTCCCCTTTCCACATTAATTCAGATCCAATAGACTTGATCCATTTATAATTTGAAATTTGTCAAATGATGGGGAAGGAATTAAAAGATGAGAAGAGAGCACAATTGGTTTCATAAGGTTCAAAGTGGACGTATAGCGCGTCAAACACAGCTATGTATTTCCTTTTTGTGGAATAAATGCTAAAATCATGTCTAGATCTGGAACCCCACGCTTCCGAACAATGCACATCATCAGAGAGAGATGTATGTGTCTTGTAAAGCGCACTGCTGCCCTGAGACGTCGTGGCGCTGTAGACCGCTGGGGAACCCGTCCTGGCTATCCCTGTGAGATGGTCCCTACTGGGTATCTCCAAGGTGAAACCAGGCATCCCCGGCGAATGTGGGGGGCTGTTGTAGAGATGAGGCAAGCTAACGCCCAGAGTTGCCGAGTGTGATCCCTTGTTAGAGCAGGCACCGAGGCGAGAATTATCGAGTCCGCTGACCCTGGTCCCACCACCCTCCCGCGTCGGGAATTTAACCCTGGCCCCGGGCCGTTCTCTGCTGCCGGGTCTGCCGCCTCTAACCAGTGAGCCACACCACTCCACGGTCACAGATCACAGTGCTTGGGCGATTGATGGGTTAAAAAATTAGCTGATTTGCCCACCACTTCTAATTCTTCCAGTTGGTTTTATTTCTGACTGCAGTCTTCATCAATAGGATTGTTAACCACTTGTCAAAGGCCTTTTCAATATCACGGAATATAGCGTCCTTAAATTTACAGTAGGATGTTTGCCCATATTTCAGCTCATAACCCTCTACCAAATCATCAAGTACAGATGCCTTCTGATGAGGTTTGTTTGACTAGAATGAGCCAGCCAGGGAAAGCAACTACAAACAATTCATAAAAATAAATAATCAGAAATATGTTTCCATAGTTTTTTTCTTCTTTTGAAGTAAAATATATATTGTTTTAATATACAAAGATTCCTATGACTACTCCTGAACAACGTTTATGAATTCCCACATACGACAATGTAAAGGCATTTGCAAAATTTGAATGAACATAGTCTACATTCCCACTTGAAAGAATATCCTTCATGGGTGCAATTGCTGCTTTGTATTTTTATTTCCCCAAGGGGAAATTATCTTTCCTCCATGAGAATACCCTTCCTCTACCTTTGCCACAATCTTGGCAAAATTGTTTTTATTTCAATTGTGGAAATACATATACTCTAGCTAGGAATAACTCCATTGAATTTTTTTTAATATCCACAAGCAAGCATGCTTGTGAGTTTTTCCAAATGTACCAGAGCATTCCCATCCTGGAATGACACATTCGATTAACTTGCATGAAAAAGTATGTGTATGTATGAGATTTGATGAGTGGAAACCATGATTTTTGAAACTACCATACTTAACCTAAACAAAGCAGCAACCACAGTTGTTGTGCTGCATTGTGTTGTGTCAAGGGGGGAGAGAAAAAACTACTGCATTTCCACTAAGATAAAGGTCAATTTTACTCTCCCTCAGTGGCAGTGCACTTAGGCTGCTATGTACCAACACTTTCTAATCATTCAATTAAGCGTTGGCAGCAAGTTTTAACACATCAATGGAAGTCACTTGCACTAGCAGCTAAAATGAAAAGATGGCAAGCACTTCTGGGCCGCAGTCTCGGATATGAGAGGTAAAAACGTGACAGTCTCCCCTATCTCCTGTCACATTACAAGAGAATCATGGGAAGATAATTTTAATAAAGTTTATGCTGCTCCCCCAAACAGGCATACCTTTACTATAGACAGTAGGATATGTATAAAGGTCAGGTTGTCAGGGGACGAGGTAGAAGAAGCCTTTACTCTAAGTATGGGTGGTAAAGCCCCGGGGCCCAACAGCGTACCGGTCAACTTATTTAGGCTTAATATCCTACTCTGGTCTCCCATTTTAACTAATGTTTTCAGCCTCCTGAAGCATACAGACATTTAAGAGTCCTGGAGCACTTCTATTATTGTCCCTACATTTAAAAAGGGTCACTGTGCAGACCCCAGTTGTTATAGACCAACCTTATTGATCAACACAACAGTCACAATTCTGTGACGCCTTATCTATAATAGAATCCAGGAGTGGGCTCAAGCAGAATCCATTTTATATTCCCCCCAACACAGTTTTAGAAGCATGATAGGGACAATTGAGCAATGCGCAAATTTAACTTTAATTGCAGTTAAATATACTCTCGCCATGTACCATTATACATGGCCTTTATGGATTTAAGTGCCACTTTCGACTGTTCTAACTGAACTAAATTATGGCACCTGCTGTTGCACAAGGGTCTAGATGTATCTCTTGTCCACTTTCTTGCATATCTCCATAGGGATATCAGAGCAAGAGCTAGTTTAAGTGATAACGGAATGTGTCTCAAGATATTGATATTACCTGGAGTGTCCAACAAGGGTGCATGCTTGCCCGGCTCTTGTTTATATTATATATTTAATGATCTCCACCCGGCCTTAGCTTTGATAACTAGTGATGTCTCATTTGTCAACGGGAATTCCCTACCCGCACTTTTATATGCGGATGCCGCTGTGCTAATAGCTTGGACCCCCAACTAACTGTGGCTATTAGTATCTGTGTTCACTGATTTCATGACTAATCTTGAGCTTAGAATTCATTTAGCAAAATCACATATTATTGCATGCGGTCCACTCTTCATTCAATTGTCCAGCATGCAAGTAGGTGGAAACTCCCTAACTAGTGTAAAGACATTTCCATACCTGGGTGTTATGTTCTCTGCTTAGGGAGCTTGGTCACCTAATATCGGCTGACCCCAATATTGCCACCACTCAATATCATGAGTGGCTGGGTTCGGCTGCCACCTCATTGGCCCCGGTCAAACAGCGGTCCCGTAACAGACTTGCCCCTTCGGCTCCCTGGTATACGGAGGTCCTAAGATCACAGAAACAACAGTGCAGGAATAAAGAGAGGCACTGGCGAAAAGACTACTCTGAAGAAGCCAAAACGTTGTATAAAGAAACGGTGGCTAAATATAAATCTACGATCAGTGAGGCCAAGAAAAAGTTTTTTAGCCACAGAATCGAGTTAGCCAAAAATTCCAATAAGGCTCTGCATGAAACTACTAAGCAGTTAGCTGGTTATTCTTCTAACCTGACACCACCTCCCTCCCAACCACTATGTGACGCCCTGGCCAACTTCTTTTTTAGTAAGGTCAATGACATTTACACGGCCTTTTCAAATAACACTGATACACCCCCCATAACGTCTCCTGTCATCTGCACAGGCCCTACTCTCACTCAATTTGCAGATATCTCCAGCTCCCAGACAGCGGACATCATATCTACGATTAGATCAGGCTCGGCACTTGACCCTTGCCCTTTTAAAGTAATTTTACCAGTTATCGAGGTGCTTCTCCCAGCTATTACTTCAATCTGTAACTCCATGTTTAGGACAGGTATTTATCCAGCCATTCTTAAAAAAACCCTCCTCAAACCGTTATTAAAAAAGTCAAATCTGGACATGGCCGAACCAAAAAGCTACCGCCCGATCGCTAGCCTTCCAGTCCTGGCAAAAATTGCAGAAAAAGCATTGAACATACAACTTTCTGCTTTTATAGAGAAACACCATTTACTTGACGAATCCCAGTTTGGTTTCCGTCGATTCCATGGGACGGAGACGGCTTTGATTAAAGCCGCGGACGATATCAGATCCATCCGTGATGCTGGGGGCACAGCAGTACTAATACTGCTTGATCTATCGGCGGCTTTCGACACGGTCGATCACGCTACTCTGATCAACCGTGTCGAAAACATGGGTGTTCAACAAACTGCCAAGAAACTCTTGGCCTCATTTCTGGCTGACAGGACTCAGGTGGTCACTCTAGGACCTTTTCATTCTTCCACTCTGTCGCTGCCATGTGGGGTACCTCAAGGCTCATCCCTAAGTCCGACACTTTTTAATATCTATGTGTCGGACCTAGATAACGTCATTCGAGCTTACGGGATGAGCTTTACCTCATATGCAGACGACACTCAGCTGGTCCTCGCCATCAAAAATGATGGCCATAAAATAGCCGAGGTTTTTAAATCGGGCATGTTGGCAATTGGGGATTGGATGGCCTCCAATTGCCTAAAACTAAATTCCGACAAGACGGAAGTAGTCATCTTTGGACATCTCACCCCTGAATGGTCATCCTGCTGGTGGCCCTTGTCCTTAGGTCCTCCCCCTAAGCCAGTCAGTAAGGTGAGGAACCTGGGCGTCATCTTCGATGACCGCCTTAACTTCTTCCCACATGTCAATCAAATCACTTCCTCTGCCTTTCATAAACTGAAACTTATCAAAAAAATTCTCCCTTTCCTCCCTGACACAGCTGGCAAAACATTGGTGACCTCCCTGGTACTATCCACTCTGGATTATTGCAACGCCTTGTTCATAAATGCACAGGGAAGAGTTATAAACAAACTTCAGACTATTCAAAACTCAGCTGCTAGGCTTCTGGGCAAGATTCCCAAATATCTATCTGCCTCAGAAACCATCAGAGATCTACATTGGTTACCCATCAGAAACAGGATAAAGTTTAAAACGCTGTGTATTGTGTACAAGGCGTTGCACAACTCGGGACCAGTCTTTCTCACTCAAAATCTGATTCCTTACCGTCCCCACAGAACACTACGCTCTTCCACCTCAAAAGACCTCACGATTCCGCGTACTAAATCGGTCACCTGGGGTGACAGAAGATTCTTGGTGTCACCTCCTAAACTATGGAACACACTGCCACTTTCGATAAATACAAGCCCCTCTCTCTGGTCTTTTCGCAAACAACTCAAGACCTGGCTCTTTAATCATTAACCCCAGTTTCTCCCTCTATGGTTAAATACTGCAGATATTTCAGCGCCGAGACGCCCATGGGCCTTTGTTCGCGCTTTAGAAATGTTATTAATAAATAAATAAATAAATAAATAATATTGCACACCGTAGAATGCAGTTTTCAAAGGCAATTGGTTCGTTATTGGGCTGGATTCTTCTGGATAAAATACTGGGATGGGCGGAGGAGCATAAAGTAATGACTACCCTCCAGGCCGGCTTTAGATCCAGGATCTCGACCCTGGACCAACTTTTTAGGCTGCAGGTCCTTTTTTGGAAGACAGTAAGTGTTGAGGGTGGCAGCCTCTACCTGGTCTTCGTAGACCTGCAGGCCGCTTTCGACCTTGTGCCCAGGGAGAGTTTATGGAGGGTTTTGAAAGATCTAGACCTCCCGCCCTATCTGTTAGATGTCCTGAAGCGTTTCCATGCAGGGAACTATGCCCAGGTCAGGTGCGGGAAGAACGGGGAATTATCAGCCTGCTTCCCAGTAACTAGAGGCGTATGCCAGGGCTGTGCCCTGGCACCTACACTTTTTAGTCTCTATATAAATGGCTTGGTGGGTGAACTAGACAACGTCAGGGATAGTGATGCCCCTTGGTTGGCGTCAGGTTGGGTGCCTGCTCTGATGTTCGCAGACGACACTTTATTGTTGTCTCGAACATCAACAGGCATCCAGCGGGTCTTGGATGGTTTTGTATCATTCTGCGGCTCGCAGGGACTCGAGATTAATCTAGAGAAGACGGAATTTATGATCTTCGGTCCCCCGAAACGCACCCGCCCTAGCCCAGTACTGAATGGCACCCCGCTTGAAAGGGTGAGAACCTTTGTATACCTGGGTATCACCCTGACTGAAGATTTCTGCTGGGGCCCACAGGTAGCCAAGTCTGCCCTGAGGCTTTCGCAGATCGTAGGGGGTATTCGCAAGTTCCAGAGTACAACCCAATTCAAGCCAGTCTCCCCAGCGCTTGAAATCTACGGTGCTCAAGCCAGACCAGCTGTAATGTATGGTGCAGAGCTCTGGGGTCATACGCGTATATCAAGTCTCCTCAGGGTGTAGCAGGCCTTTATGAGGAACTTGATTGGCCTCCCCCAGAGTACTCCGCTCATACCCTTGAGACTAGATCTGGGTTTAGAGCCCATATCAGAACTGTTAGCGGCTCGACCTCTCCTGTATTGGAGAAGGCTCTGGACAGTACCCGAGCTTGATGATTATAGAGCTGAGTTCTCCGCAGTTTGGGGGCGGCTGAAGAGCAAAAATATACCCTGGTTATCCCATATTAAAGCTGTTGTATACCAAATAGGTTTGCCCCAATTATGGGAGACCCCAGAGGAGAGTTGTCCAGCGGTCCAGAGAACTGAGCTGCTGGCCTCCCTGAGACAGTATAATCTAGGTTTGCTGCATTGTTCGTCAACTATGGGCAGGTTGTCTACAGAATTTCTGCAGGTTAAACTTGTGCCCAGGAGGGAGGAAGTCATGGATTTAATACAACCTCCCACTGCAAGAAAACTATATACACAATTAAGACACGGCTGTCTGCCGATTGGGGCATTGATTTGCAAATGGGCGGGACGAGAAGAGAGAATCTGCCCAGTTTGCAACAACAATAAAGAAGATATGGTTCATGTCTTGTTCTTCTGCCCTGCCTACAGTGCAATACGGAGATCTTGGCTGGCTCCGTTGTGTAGAAATTTGGGCTTAAAACAATGTGCTCAGGCTTGTAGAATTTTAAGATTTGATACTTCACCCCCTATTGTGTTCTCGGTCTCCCGCTTTTTATATGGTATGTGGCGTAGAAGGTCTACTCTGATTAATCGTGTTAAATTGTGATTAATTGAATTGACTGTCATCCTTCATTTGATAACTTATTGTTTAATAGTTTTTTTTAACCAAGGTTTTTAACTATTTATGTATTCTATGTATTTTATCTTGTATGTACATATTTTATTTGTGCTTTTATGGCCTTTGGCCAAATTAAAGTTATCAAATTGAATTGGTTCGTTATTCTCCCTCCCCAAACCTTGTGGTGGGGTGCAATTGAAGACCATGGTGCAAAATTATAATTCTCAGTATGTCTCCATCACCACCTAAGGCTCTGAAATCTGCGGGCCGCTATTTGTGAAACCTTATAAAATGAAGAAAATATGTTTTGCAGACGACTCCTTGGAGCACCAGTTTCATCTCCTTATATTATCTGTCTCAATTAGCTAAATCCATTGTACATAATTGACACTATTAGAATGAGGCCTTTACCATTTTGGCTATCTATTTGGAGCATTGAGGAGGCAGCACTCACAAGAGATATAATAAATGACTGCCTCTCTTGTGATAACGGCCTCCAAATTCCGGTCGGCATACATTAAATCGGAATTAGGAAAAATTGGCATGCAGAAGGCTTTTATAGTGAAAGACCTATGTCCTATTCTTAATATAAAGGTAGTAGTGCAGCTTTTTATGAATTAGCGCAGGAAAACTGCCTTTAAAAAATATGGAAGGAAAACCATTGATTACCGCCTACCTGTCTTTGTGTGCTTTGGTGACATCCCCTGTCTACTTAAAGCAGCCTGTGGGAGATGGGAGGGCTCCCTGGTATTCAGGTTTCAGGCTGACACCCTTAAATATTTATTGTGTTTTCCAGCGGTGTATCCACCAAACTTGCTGCAATTCCCTGTTAGTGCAACAATCAGTTAGGTCAAACTATGCCAAATTTGTTACTGTCTTGTAAATTTTAAGAATTTTATACAAGGTTATTCTTGATTCCTCTTTTTAAAAGGAAATACAGTGATATTAGCCAGTGTAGAGTTATGTTTGTCCGACAATGAAATATGCCTACACGTAGGTTCATTTTTAAAACACGCTGTTAGGGCACATAGCACTTTATTATTTTAAAAATTGCTTTTTTCCATAATTCCCCTTCTGATATATAATGTTGAGCTACATTCTTTTGTCACTCAATTGTCTGAAAATTAAACATATTGATCTTGTAGGATCAGCGCGATATGCTGTGAAGGCACTTGGCACTTTATCCTGTCATAACTTGCTGCTATTTGTAATTTCTCATTTTGATAAAAAGTAATTGTGTTTTTAATCGAATGAAATGTCAACTGTTATATGTATGTTATTTTTATGGACAGAAAGCCTTCCTAATAAAGTGTTAAACTGAACTGAACATTCAAATCAATATTCTAACAAATTAAGATCTTTGTACAGCCCTCTCTAATATAAAGTGGAGTTGGCACTCATCCGGCTTGAATGACTAAAATTATGCATGCTGTTTGTGTAATTCGAGTATTATCACAAATTGTTAGTTGTCTGCAGTTGCAGAAAGTTCAAAGAAACAAGTTGTGTGTTTCAGTGACAAATGACTATTGTAATTTTATAAACCTGAGTGCATTTGTAAAACTGGCATGTCTTGGACAAAACTCTACTTTTTAGAAAGAAGAGCTCTGGACAGAGAGGCATTAGACCCCTGGAAGCCTACGGTTCGGAGGTATGCGTTACTGACAACGACACCGATAATGGAGCCTTATGTTGTTCTTGTTAAAAACAATAGAGAGCACGATATGCTCACAGGGTTTAGATTTAATCTTCACTTAATGTTGGCCTCCCCCAGAGGGCCCGTGGCTACGACAAAGTGTCTCCACAGGATACCCTTCATGTACTTTCATTATTCCAGTTTTGAAGGGTAAGGATTTTCCTCAAATCCGTCCTGGTATTTTTACATATGTTCATTGATGAATTTGTGATTTTTTAATGTTACTTGCTTTTTAAAATCTATGATGTATCTCAGGAAATTGCGGAAAGATTAACAGTTTTTTTAATCAACTGTCATATTTTAATGGCTGTTACATTGTGCTTTAATGATTTTTAGTGCACACGTGTACTCATGTGGTTCTTATGAATACGAATAAAGTGAATTTGAATTGAATTGACTATTACAATAGCAACTTATATTGCTTAAAGCAGTGATTCAACAATCACCATTTAAAAGTTTTTTTAAAGAAATCGCAGGTTCCCCTCTGAGACAATCTTGTGAAAAGGGTAAATTCTTTTAAACAAATACTGATGATTCCAACGATTGTTCCTGGATTATAGGCCCGTGAAAGACCCGCACGTCAATGGAATCTTTTTTATGACACACATGTAAAGGCGTTTGACAGATGTGTGCTAGCCTAGGGCAATTACAAATCCTGTAGATGCCGTATTCCTTGTAGGGCCGCGGCAGGCAGGCTCAGGCGCGACTTTGAGGTTGGATTATTATTGCACTGCCAAGAACAACACACACTGTTTGATTTGAACAATTTACAGTTATTTAGTTATTTACATTTGCCATAGCTTTTGAAATCTACCTTGTTATTCTCATCACCGCAACGTTTTTGAGCAACAACTTTATTTAAACAGGTCCCTTCATTTTAGCTCATTAAACCTCTGGTTAGCAGTGCGCTCTCATGTCCTCAATCTGAGCATCCTAGAAATGGACCAGTATATATCTACATGTGCTGGTACCTGTGGGGTGCGACAAATTTCGGCACATTGCTAGTTGGACTTCAAGGGTCTTCTTGAAAGAATAGGAAATTCTGGGGTAAACAGTAATTCTGGGTTATATTTCCCAAAATGTTCTTATTACCTCAGCCGAGATCTGAGGTTGAGAGTAAATAGATCTGCTAAGGATATCACAACTTCGATGGGACCATTAACTGCCATTAAACCTAAACAATTAGTATTGGAAACACCAGTCCATCTGTAAATACAACCATTACCAGGGACTTAAAAAGAGAGATGACTAGGGGGAAAGAGAAAGAGAAGAAAGATACTGAGAACGACTAGGGACCAAGGAGGAGAGAGAGGGACAAGGAGGGTAAACAAAATCAAACCTTGAAATACAACAAGTTGGCAAATGGAAACCATAAAAAGCTGATAATATGGCAGCAAATAGAGCATGTGTATGAGCAATTCATTCCTATGTAAAACACAGTACCATAATACACAGTATAGATTGTTAAATGCAGTTACATGCTTGACATATGCAGATCAGTGTATTTACATATTTACAAGGACAAGTCTGATATCTCATTTATCTAATGTACCAGATGGCCTCCTACACAAGGCAAAAGTGGTACACCAAGAATAAAATTGAGTATAGTTCCATACTTACAGCTTTAATGGGTATGGGCCCTTCACAGCCTATGTCCTCATCAATCATTGGATGTGTGAAATTGATGGCAGGACAGAAAATGAAAAAAAATTATGTTTGTGTTTAGACAAGCATTTCTTTCTATCACAGTGCCCTTTCAAAGTCTATTGCAGACACTGTTTACCAGTCCGAACATTCATAAAACAACAGCCCTTTTACAGATCAGCCATTTGTCAAAGGTTTCTGGTAGCAAAGTTAGCGGAGGCTCCACAGTAGGCAACTTGGTGGTTGCCCACCTCTAAATGAGGCAAGGGAATCACATGTGTGTTGGTATCGGAGCTGCACACATTTAAGTTGTTTCTCCTTCTCCACCACAACTTACATTGACTCAGTACTCTACTTTGAAGTACTAGAATGGTATATAACGTTGTGCTCTCATTTCACCTCAGTATCATTCACGGTCTCATCCCTTGCATTCTTCTGGAATAACTATTACACCTAAGAGACCTTCCTCTTAGTGCCTTGAGGCGTCAAGCTTCAGTTTCCTGTGAGGGTAAAGGCGTATGCGATCAATAGTAATTGAGTGAAATAAACAAGTCTGAAATACCACATTTTTCCTGTTGTGCACTGGAGTGCGAGTGGTGAAAGGTAAGGGTGGTCCTTTTATTATCATGTGCCTGTTGCGCCAAATGAACATTTATAAATATATGTTGGTGGAATTATACAGAGATGTGCAGAAAGAGAATACTGAAATAAGCAACATCTATTCCACCCAAACATGAAAAGAACTTGTGGTAGTGTGAAGGGATGTTCGGTGCTTTCCTTTAATATAACTCAAGCCGGTTTAAGTTTCTGACTTTCTGCTAGCCACAACAAAACTACAAAGTTTGAATTCCCTAAGGCAAGGGTTGCAATAAGGGAAGTTCACCCTCTCCTCATTCTCAGCTTCTTCAGAGTGGCGCAGTCTGCTCTGGTTTTCCTATTAGCCAGGATGAATTTGAAAACAACTTTACTTTATATACTTCTTTAAGGAAGGCACTAGACCATGGAATAGCAGCAGCGGCCGGCACAGGTAAATGCAGTGGTGGGGTGGGCGGGGGTAGGGCATGGTGGGAAGGGGGAAGTCAACAGACGATGGAATAGGTATAATAAAAAAATAAAATAATACCTATTCCGTTGTCTGTCAGCTTCCCCCCTGCCGTGCCCTGCCCTGCCCTGCCCCACATCCCCACCACCCCACTGCAGTTACCTGAGCCGGCCGCCGCTGCATGGAAGGATAATCCTTGAAGATGACATAGAACCATAAAATAAAGCATAGATTTTTATGGTCACAAAATGTTCTTTCCACACAAATAATGCATACTTCACTTATTATCATTTTCTTCTCTTTTATTCACTTTTGTGTCAACAATGATGGTTTAATTCACAGAGCAACATATTATTATGTTGATATATCATGGTCCGTATTTCTCCCAAACTAACCAAAGCCATTCAAGAGGCTTTTCTGGCGAAAATGTCAGTTTTATTTGAGTGATTACGTTCTGATCATCGAGAAAATTAAAGTTTTACCTTAAAAAAAGTTGAAGTAATGTGGATAGTTCTGTCACGTGTGCCAAAATGCCATCATTATGTGCCACAATCCCACTTTAACATGTAGGGGGTGCATCATTTGAATGCTTTTGTCCAGTTTTAATTGATGGAACAAAAAATCTGACATCACAATAATTAATATTGGTGACAAGGAACAACCCTGCCTTGTATCCCAGACTAAGAATAAAATGATGGAAAACATTTCATTGGAAACAATATACACCTAGGGATCAGAATATGTGACCCATTTTGGTAGAAACAAGAGGCTGTCCCTGTGACATACAAAAGAAGTCTGAAAAGTCCAGGTAACTCTGTCAAGGGCTATCTCTGACTGCATAGAATTTCCCACCAACCGAGGCCCAGGCACCGTACTAGAATTATCTCACAAATGTCTAATGCTAACAAGGCACCGAATTTCTCTAATAACCCACAAAGATTTTGCAGTCACTATTTATAAGCAAAATGTGTTAGCAACTTTCAGGAAGAAGCTTGTTATTTGCCAAAATGTCATCTTCTTACAAGAAGGAACCACTAGGTTTCCATTATTTTCTGAATGAGTTAACTAGCTCCAGGATCAACAGAGCCAAACCTTTCCAATACTATTTCAGAAAGAACATCAAGAAGTCATCTGTCAATGGGACCTTCTTTTTTTGCATATTTTCCATAGCAGCCAGACTTCCATCAACAATAAATTTGCTCCTAATGATCTGAAATAATTGGGTCTATATGTTGCTTAAGTATTTTGTTAAGGCAGGCATTATTATATGCTATTCAAGTTCACTCCTAACGATGTAGAAAGTTGAAACAATTGAGAGAACATCTGCAGTATCTTTCTGTATCTCCCTGGATGCCTATGTTTGTTTAGAAGAGAGGAAGCGTTTCATATTTCGTGCTTTTGGTTCATAGAGTTGACATCACCCTCTTAGCATTTTAACTGTCCACAATCAATTTTTGTAGTGGACACCATGGCCTCTTTCAATAATTATTTTGTCCATGTTTCAATTACTTGCCATTGGTATATCCTCATACAAAGAAGATTTCTTGCTTAAAATTGACTCTCTAGAAAGGTCTTTTTCTTTTAACTGGCAATCTTAAACCTCAGCCTAATCCTAGGTTTTGAAGTATCTCCAATCAAAAACCGCAGTTACTGGTGCTTGATCTGATTTCCCAGTTGGCCAACTTCACCGTCTAACTATTCCCAGTCTCAAAAGTTTTGCAATGAAAATGTATTCACTGCAGAAATGTAGCTGTAGATTCCGGTAGATGTAGCCTCTCCTACATCCCTCCTAAAGAAATGCCCACCTCCCTCAAGTGTTACGTTGGCACCTGAAAACTCGTGCACGTGCTACCTGGGAGCAAACCAAAAGGCAGTATTCTCTACATTGGACAAATAAACTGAGAGAGATTTGACCATTCTATACCATGCCTTGCAAACTATTCACTTTTTGTCTTCAGTCAAGTGATGTGAATCTACCCGAGCTTCCAGAACTTAGGAAACCAAACTGCACCTTTGCTTCTGCCTTTGGCCAATGACAATGTAAAAAATGCCATCCTCTGTATAAGATGTTTATTTAACTCAATCACATTCAATTTAATTTATTTCAGTAAGAAAGTGGAAGGAGTTTTTTTTATATCAGTACATAGGGTTGAGAAAGGTTTTTGTGTAGCTAGGTGGAATTTATGTATATGAAAAATCTCTTGTGCACATTAATAGTGGATGTTTCGCAAAATGTTTCTTTCTGATGGCCAACATTTGCCAATATGGCCGACTTTCTAATATTGTACATTGAATATTCAGAGCAGAAAAGTGGATTTTACAAGCAGAGTTGCTTGGCCACCAACAATGAACTTCCAGAAACATATACAAACATGTTGGAAGTCGTGTCTGTTTACACAAATGTAACTGCTGCATATTCAAAGAATTAAGCGCCTTTTCTAGGTTGGAAACGAAATTAATACCCCATGTTTTCTGGACTTGTAGACACAGGAGCTTCTCCAAAAGTAAAAAAACGAAATCTCTTTAGAGAGAAAGAAGTTAAATGGCCACGTTTTCGCTTGATTCATTCATGCATGTTTCTCACAGTAGGAAACTTTGGAATGCGTTTTGGGAATAAGAATTACAGCTTAAACTCTAGACACCTCTGGATTTAAAGGAATACTCCTAAAATTGATGTGAATTCCCCAAAAGTTGGAAATCTATTCCAAGAGTAGAAGAAAACATATTGCTGTAGACCTATGATGTTTCAAAATCGGGCTTTGTGAACCCGGACATGAGAGAAGATTCACTTTTTAACATTCACTGCATACAGCTTTGTTACTAAACAACTTCTAATAACTAGGTAGATTATTCTCCTCCGAGTACATGTGATAGATCATCATCCCGGCAAGGATAATGAGACGTTGGTGCCGTAATGAAATTAACACCCAACCATACAATTTAATATATGTATGTTTTTTTTAATGAAAATATAAATAAAACTAAAGGCTTGAGCAGGGACATTCCGTGGACAGCAGGACAGTGGCCTTCTTTCAGAATTCTAGCCAATAGTTTTCTTTTTAATTGATATAACAGTCATAATGTTAAAGCCATTCCCATATTCATTATAGCTGGACCAGAAATATGACAAATAACGCGTTCCAAAGTGCTATTTGCAAAAGACAATTTTTTAACAGAATTCATAGTTTAAAAAAATCTTCTCTTTACTTTTTTAAACCTCTTCCTGGCTACTACTTATTTTACAGGATGGATTGCTACATTGAGGGATTTACCAAACAGACAGATGACGCAACACTCTGGATGTGTTTTGACTGGCATCTGGTCCAAGTTGTAAAGAGTGACTCATGCAGGTGACCGGGGCCGCTCACAGGGCTGTATAAAAGGGGAGCAGCGAGATGGAGAGGCAGAGAACCCGCAGAGAGACCTTTCACTGAGCAGAGGGAGGGCCAGGAGAAGAGAAGAATGAAGTCCTTGTCGCTGCTGCTGCTCCTGGGTGTGCTGCACACATATGCCTTCCCTGCAGTGCCTGTAACCGAAGACCGGGATGAACGTCAACAGCTGGCAGAGGTGAGTCCGGGGACAGACTTCAGTCCATGAACTGAGTCCAGCAGAATGCCAGTCTGCATAAAGGAAGAGTTAAAATACCATAATAGATTGTTTTGGTTCTGCGGTAAAGCTTGTAGGATAGTTTATTTCAACGTATCCACTCTTGAAAACAACATTTTGCAAGAAATGCTAAATTCTGTTCTGCATGTTGCATGTAATAACAGTTTTTGGTTGAAGCTTTAATCCATTAGTGTTGGAGGTTTGTCAGTTAATAAAATATGGATGAATATATATTTTAATGTACCAACCTTAAATGTGAAGTAAACGTTGATTTGTCACCTTCTTAGGGGGATAGACGCTATTTAAAGTACAGTATAATAACATTCTTCTATTAGCAAAGAGCGTAAAAATTCTGTGGAAACGAGAAAAATTTAAACTAAATGCAAAACCGTTTGTTTTGCTGCAGGTTTGTAATTGCTCTCCGTTCCCGATTAGCAAGAAATAAGGTGGCACGAGAAGTTAAAGAGAAATAGGAAATATGGCCCTGGGGTATATAAAAATGTGATAGCAGTAGGCTGAGAGGCGGCTCCCCGCTGACTACACTCGTATTACAAGGAAGAGCAGAACATGTCTGTCGGCGCATGGAAGGCAGCAAGCATTACTTCATTACGGAAGGCAGAAAACATTTTCAGGCATGAATCTAACATACCACATTGTTTAGCATGTTTACACCACATCATGTGCTGAGATGAAGCAGATGTCTTGTACCGTCGAACGGTAGCCTGGACGCCAGAGTCACCAAAGGCTCAAGTGCAAATAGTAGGCTACCAAAAACTTCATTAGAAATTTGCTAAAGGCTAGTAAATTATGGCAACCCAGATTATCACTAGAGAGGACACCCTGTTCACTGGTGACTTGATACATACAGGCCACTCTCCTCTACGTTGAAAGCTCGTGGGGAGAATCTGTTTAAGTCACTGTACTATAGAACCCAAGCAGGAATGTACTATTAGGTTTCGATAGAGTCACAGGACTGAAGAACTAAGCAGGCACATGCCATAAGAATTGAATGAGAGTCAGAAGCACACATAACCCAGGAGGAATATATCAGTGACTTTATTGAAGGTCACTTAACTTCAGATTCCAGCAGGAATACACTGTTGCACTTTAGCTGAGATGTAACCTGGGGTGGTCTTGCTACATGGGACAAGCGGAAACATCCTAGTAGGCTTGGGAACAATTGAGTGGTTTTAGGACTGGGAGAGTTGAGGCTTCTCCAGACCCATTTATCCCTGAAAACAGTCCTGAGAGAGCACCAGGAGGGTTTGTTAGAGGCATTTATATTGTTTACTGCTAAATGATGCTCTTTGGTACTGTACTTGAGTTTAAAGCATTGCATCATCCCCATGTGTTTATTCATCAAAACTACCTCTAAGGCAGGTGGCTTTTCAGCATTTTTATTTGGAAAATTGTCTTGTAAAATGTATCATTGGTTGCCACACTACCCCAGAGATGGTCACTAGCCTCGTTCACCTCATGCTAGGCTCGGTCACTGCAGTCGTTGTAGTAATAGGCAATTATTTGTGTGTTTTCCACTGCTGAATCTAGCTTCCTAGTCCAACCTTGGTGGTAACATCTTGAACATCGCTCGTTTCTGCGACCACTGTTCAGATACTGGTCTGGTTCTGACTGTACTTTGCTGAAGACCTACAAGCAATGACTTTCTAAGTTGGAAGCAGACCCTTGCCTCAGGCAGAAATTGCTCTCTGGTGATGAACTTCAGAAGTCAATATGGCTGCCTAGTCTGATAATGCACTGTGTACAAGTGTCGCAATCGGAGTATTTAAGCTCAGGCCTGCATCCCAGATGAGGCCAAGGTTCTGTTTCGTAACATACAATCTCAGCACACTGTCTCGCAAACATTTGTTCCACGAAACCTAGGCCCTCTGACACTGCAGAAATCTCTCCATAGAAAGACTAGAGAGACATCTTCTATGTAACAGTAGAAACAAAGTCATTCATCTTCAATGAGTTCAATGATATGCCTCATTTAGATGTAAAGAAACACGTGGCAATTGGGAGGTTGCTGACATTCCTTTGTGTTTTTTGCAAACTAATTTACTAAATTGTTTATTTGTATTAATTTCAGGAATATTTAAAGAAATTCTACAACCTCAATGAAGATGGGACACCTATTACGCGAAAAAAGCACAGCCCATTCTCTGAAAAACTTCAAGAAATGCAGGCGTTTTTTGGGCTGGAGGTGACTGGGAAGTTGGATTCCAACACACTGGAAATGATGCACAAGCCCCGCTGTGGAGTTGCTGATGCGGCCGAATACAGCCATTTTGGTGGCCGCCCTACCTGGAGAACAACATCTTTGACATACAAGTAACATGATAAAAACGTTTTAGATGACAGCATATACTATTGCTCTCAATGCACACAGGCATCACTAATATTGCTGTTTTGTATTCTTTTATAAAAAAGAATTTTGAACCACACCCCTGACATGCATGAGGCTGATGTAGATAGAGCGATCCAGAGAGCTTTCCAAGTATGGAGCGATGTGACCCCACTGACCTTCAGCCGGATCTACGAGGGGACGGCTGATATCCAGATCTCTTTTGGAGCAGGAGGTAAGGATGAATCAATGTGCTGCAATCATCCTTGGGAGATCTCCCTTGTTTTTCATTATTCCTTAGCTTCTATTCCTGGCGATTTTGCTAATTTGCCATTTACTCTTTTAGTCCATGGTGATTTCTACCCATTTGATGGACCTCATGGAACTCTGGCCCACGCCTTTGCACCTGGGAATTCAATTGGTGGCGATGCGCACTTTGATGAAGACGAAACCTGGACCGCAGAGTCAGCCGGTAGGTGTTCACCGACATGAAACCATTCTCTGAATCTTATTCAAGTGTCATGGAATGAGTGATACTTATGTGAGGGTCCTCATGAGTAACAAAATACAAAGGGGAAATCAACCCGTGATGAATAGGTCAGTTTTAGTCAATGCCCCCTTGAGGAAAATCATGAAGTGCTTTGCCAATTACAAAAGAATTGACTTTGCTACCCACGTGCAGTTCACAGAGACATGAAAGACCTGTATCTTCAAATGACACTACCTCACTCCACATTATAGGATCCTATATATACCCTGCCTAGCCCTGTGTTCCATGCTGCTGTGATCCCCCTCGAGGTCAAATACATAGTCGTACTTTCATCATAGTGCCGTCTGTGTCCTCACATTTACATTCTCCTTTGCATATTTGTTATTGCACTGCTTTCATATACATCTTTCTTATAATATTAAAGCAATTTAATAATATAAAGCAATTGAATCAGAGGAACAGAAACTCTACCCTAAACAAAGCATTTAAAAAACAAAACATTTTACTATTAAATAGACAAGGAATTGATTGTGATTGAGTCTGCATTCCACATATAAAGTGCTTTCTTGGACTTCCGCCCTTTGTAATACTGAGGGAGCTAAACTAAGGTATGTGAGTGAACCTGATATGGTCTCACTATGACTGGTAGGTGTGAGCGGTGTCTGAAGCAGCGATTAGTGGATTAGAGTTTTGAACAAATATTGATACTTTGGTTTACTTTTTTACTTTTTAATACATAAAACATTTTATGTCTGAATGTTCCTACATAAGAGTATGGACTATGTAGTTATCTGTAGAAAGAGATTTATTCAGCAAGCTTTATTTCTTTATTTCAAAAACTGATAACCTCTTAAAGGTTAAAATGGCTCGATTAGAATTACTTGACCATAGAATATTTGATTTAATGCATTAGTCATTTTCACTGCTCACAGCGTGGGATCCCACATTCCCATTCTCATGTTTTCAATGTCAAAGTTATAACATTAGCTCACACAGTCTAATAATTTGCAGGAAACAACATATAAGTTTTACGTAAAATAATTTTGCATCTTCCATGGGAAAGATACAAAAATGACTTCAGCTTCAAAAGAGTTCAATAGAGCCAGAACATTATACACAGAAATGGGTGCGGTCGGGGGCTTTACGGGCCTCTTCGTCTGTTTAAATTCCGACCAGCTGATTTTTATTCAGCCGGTTGGAATTGAAACCAGCTGGTCATTCCGGCTGGCTTCTGACAGGATCATGGAGCCTGTCGGACAGTCAGATGCCGGTCCATAATTCCAAAGGGGCAGCCTTTCCTCCCTTGGGATTATGATACTCGGTCTCCGGCAGGCTTTCCATGCAGAGCTTTCCGACATGGAAAGCCAGACTAAGAGCGAGTATGGGGACCCTTAGCTGGGCCCCTTGCCTCTGCAGCCCCCGTTTGGGGGTCGCGGGGGCACCATAGATGCCCCCCTGTTAATCCCGGCACCCTGTGGCAGGCACCTCGAGGTGCCTGCCATACCAAGATCCCTCACATTCAGTTATCTGTCTCCCTGTTAATTTTAGAATTTATGCAAAATGCTAAATAATATGCCCATTAGTAAGGTAACGAAACAAGAATTCAGGTGTGCAGGAAGTGACCTCAATGTCCTTAGAACTTGTCTGCATAATACATTGGCAGGTTCAGATAGTTCAGAGCCTGCCAATAAGCCCTGTTCACAATAGGGAGTACACACCATTACAAAAAAAGCTGCTCTGTAGTAACTGTTAAAGTGGCATCATTTGGTCAACACTATTGTAGAAGGAGAGGAACTAGGCTATACTTTTGTTCATCTTGTTAAACCGAGAGCCTGACAGGCTCTAATGGTAATGTAGAGCATCGTAGGGTCAAGTACAGTCCGGTATACCTTAGAAACATTGGTAGGCCTTCAAATATTCTGATAGGGTTTAGTAGTCCATGGTAGCACTGGCAGTATACAATATCCTTTAGGCTCTGGTAGGCTCTGGTAGTTCAGGTTATACTTGGCAGATCTCAGTGTGGCAATATAGACTCAGAAAAGCTCTGGTAGACCGTAGTGACACCAGGTAAAGCAGCATAGACCCACAAAGCACCTGATGGTTACATACTACTTGTCTCACCGATTAGTTTTTCAGATCACAACTTTTTCTCAGCTTTCAATCGGTTATTAGTTTATAGTGCTTTTGGTTTATTGCTTCATTAGCTATTGTTTCATTGCATTCTGAAATAAATAAATAATGAACAATGTCCTATTAGAGAACTGTAAATGACATGAGAGTATATTCATCATATTTGTTTTGATTTGTTCCACAGGATACAACTTGTTCCTGGTGGCTGCCCATGAGTTTGGCCATTCATTAGGCTTGGCTCATTCTGGTGACCGCAGTGCTCTGATGTATCCGACCTACTCCTATACTGATCCAAGCCGATTCCAACTCCCCCAGGATGATGTTGATGGCATTCAAGCCCTATATGGTAAGTTAACTTTACATGTTATGATATTTTCCTTCTACAATGTAAAAAGATATATTTGCAAGAAAGGGTCAATATATTCTTTAAACTACTATGTTCTAGCAACTCATGTTTGAATGTGAGATTTATAAGAAGGTGTCTTTGATGTACATGAGTTCAGATTGCATATTATTTCACAATGATTTTGAAAAGCATGTTTTTTCATTCCATTAGGAGCATCTCCAAACCCAGTTCCAACAATACCAGAAGCTACCACCCCAACTACCACTGTATCAACTACAACCACAACTACCTCGTCTCCCATCGATCCATCCATCTGTGACCCAACTCTTGTTTTCGATGCCATCACCACGTTGCGTGGAGAAATTCTCTTTTTCAAAGACAGGTGAAGCAAAGAAAAACATTTATAGTTTTGGCTTTATACATTATTGAGTAGGGCTAGAGAAGCTAGTTCCGGTCCAAAAATAATTGTGGCTCACTCAAAAAACACAGACAATGACAGTTTCCTTCATAGTGACATCTTTAGCATGAAGATATTTGCAGGAATTTCTAGTATCACTTCTCCCAATGTATATCATTATTTTCTATAAACTGACATGCCCTAAATAATGTTGATTTGTTTTACAGTGTAGAGAATTTTGATATGTCAATTAACTGATATACTTTTATTATTTCAAAACAGCTCCTTTTGGCGCAGAGTTCCAACCGTAACAGAGGTTTATAATTATCCAATCTCAACATTTTGGCCGTCTTTGCCATCTGGTATCCAGGCCGCCTATGAAAATCCAGAGACGGATCAGATTTTCCTCTTCAAAGGTATTTATATTCAGTCATCACTTTCACCTTATTCTTGTTACCTTGGCGAATCTTGGTCTGTAAAGGACCCACTGGTTTTAATGGCTGAAAATCATCAATACTTTGCCTGATTCAAGACTGAAAAATTTCCCATCATTGTTTATGATTGTCCATGTGCTTCATGCGTTAACCCTTTGACTGCTCCTGCTGTAGTGAAGGTCACTTTCCACCTATCTTTCTCAATAACCAACAGTTTGCTCAGATCACAAGTGTTCATTGAAGGTCCTTTGGATCCATATGTGCTTACATTTTCAGAATAACCCAATGAGATAAATGCCCAGGCAATCAACCTAAATGAAATACTTTAAGTAGTAATTTTTTTTCTCTGATGAAAATCTGACGCAATGGCCTTCCTTCACCTATTTTGGACCTTCCAGGCCTAGGTCATCCAACAAATTCTGGGTCATTGTTGGGTTGGCGTTGTTGTGGTGTTGTTGCGTATGATGAACCAAACACAGGGGCTAATTCCAACTTTATCAGAATATGATCATTTTGAGAATAGCATAATTGATGAGAATTCCTCTATAATGTGAAAGGAAGGGTCGATCAATAATCCATTCCCCAGCATCATAAAAAGAAGAATTGATAGCCTACATGACTTGAGAAGGGAAATAATGCAGAAGCATCATAGCATTAAAATTATTGTTGCCTGGAATGATCACCATTCATGAACTACAAGCTGGGTGCACACGCTAGATGTTTACTCTCCACTGGGTGTAGGATCCTTAGTGCATCAGTCTGCAGTAGCTTTGACACACCTATAACCCCCAGAAGTTCATATGCTATGCTTCAATAAATCTGACCTTACCTTGAGCTGCTTGAGCTTTTAAATGGCCAATGCCATAACCCCAAAAACTTGGGCCTTGATTAGACAACTGTAATTAGGTGCATTATTTTATCACTTGTGTTACTTTCTCTCACCTGTGTCTCAGGTCTGACTGCACATCCCACCCCTGGAAATATACCCCAGGTCTCCACAGTCTTCGGGTGTGGACCGTGCACAGACCTGACAGAACAAGAGGCCTGACCAATATAAAGCGCCTCAAAGTGTCTTTTGTGCCATAACCAATTATTTAGTTTGAGTGTGCGATATTCTGTCAAGTAATGTAATTTACATTTTAATATAAAACATTAACTGGGGGTCGAATCAGGAACTTTTAATATGAAAGTCCACGGATTTACATTAGGTCTCTGTACTATGGGTGGATAATCACTCTATATTTTATTCGCTTAACATAAAAAAACAAATTCTTATCACAGTGGAGCTGCAGAGCCTTTAAAATATGATGCTCCTAGAAAGAAATGTTTAAAACTGTCGGTTCAATGTGATTGCCACCTGCATGTCAGTGGAATGTAATTTCAGTGAAAAATGTTGTATATATAGGAACAAGTGCACTAAGCAGTGGTTGAAAATGTAATTTATCGACTGAAAGCAGACCGAGAAGGGTTTAACTACCTACGTCCATGCAGTTTACTGTATTTTCAAGGTTAATCGGGACGTCATAAAGAATGCTAATAATGAATTAGTTAAAGGCGTGCTAACGATTCTTTATGTTTTGCTCCCTATAGCATCAAAATACTGGGCTCTTCAGGGATTTGACATTCTGCCCAATTACCCTAAAAACATCTACAAACTTGGTTTCCCAAGGACCGTGAAGCACATCAATGCAGCCGTGTACCTTCAAAGCACACAGAAAACATACTTCTTTGTTGGAGAGCAGTACTGGAGGTAAGGATGTGAGATTTTGAAGTTCTGATGACGTCATTCGGTACTTTCAGTAAATTTCAGAGGTGCACCTGGTGATTATTATGAAAACTTACCAACTGCATGTATTTATATTTACGTGGAAACATATAACATAACAACAAATATGTTACAGTGTTAGCAAGGTAGGACCCAGCAAGACAGCTGTTGGTGGCTTTATAAACCAAGAGGTGGATGGGATAGAGTTTATGAGTTGGGAGTGAAACAAAGCTAAAGAAACATAAACAACATTAATGTTGAGGAAGGTGCTGCTGGGTGGGAGGATGAGCTGGGCATGTTTATGGCTCGTCACATTGGGTCCACCAGGACAATGTAGGAAGGTCTTGAATTAGAATGTCCTGTACAAAGACAGTGGTACCAAGGTGGAGTTGCGCGGCAAAGCATTTTGCAGATGAAGGGAAGTAGTTGCTAATATTGTTCAGAATGTGGGGAAGTGCTAAGTCTTCAAATGCTTTGAAACCGGGTGTTGATTTGTTACAGCACCATGCCTAATAAGGACATTTATGATTTTGGCTTAAATATTACGGGCGAAGATGGCAAAACAGAATAATATTTATGTGTTTTCAGCAAATAATCTAAATGAATGAAATACAATTTAGCCAAGACTGATGGTTAGAGAGAGAAGAGGAAAAGACCAATACCTGAGCTATGGGGAACAATAAGGAAGAGAGTGCATTGGCCAGATGATGGTTCCTCCAAAGTAACACACCACAGGCTGATGCTCAACCCAAGGGAAACTGCTTTGTGCGGGATAATATTTTCTACTACTCTCACTTCATGAAGTCTTAGGAAATAGGCTTCCAGATTAACTAAGCCCCCTCGGTGGGGTGGAGGAGTAATGGGCTCCTTGTTCTTGTTAGGCATGGCCTTGTCCCAACAACCAACAGTTGTCCATATTTTAGCTGTAATTTAACATCCTAGTTCCACACCAGATTCCCCACTGCCCTTCCTTCCATTGACAAAGATGTGGTACCTGTTACCAGCACTGTGCACTGCGGCAAGCTTGTTGGAGTCCCTAAAGGCATGTTCAAAGGTACTTGAGGTCACTCGGTCTTGCGCCATCAAGTTCAGCTGCACTGCGGAGGTTATCTAATATTGCGCACCACATTGAAGAGCAGAAGGCGCAGAAGCATTACTTTAGGGCAGTGCAGTAGTTCCACAATATGGCTCCTGCAGTTTAGAACATTCATACATTTATCAGCTCTGAACTTGCTAGTGGAGAGAAAGCTCAGTGTTGCATTTAGAAGCTGATACCCACAATAAGTAACAGTAAATCTTTAATGGAAGTTCCAGCTGATAAATAATGGATCATTATTCTTAGGGGTGGGAAACTTAAACATAAAAAAGATGAAACATAATTATGACGATGCTCATGATGATGATGATGGTAATAGTAATGGTAATAATACTGTGAAACATAATGATGTGTATGGGTTTCACCAAACTGAAGATCCTAATTCCTTGTAAACTATTTGCTCCATAGCTATGATGAAGCCAGAAAGACCATGGACAAAGAATCTCCACGACGGATAGAAGATGACTTTCCAGGGATTGGCAAGAAAGTTCATGCCGTTTTCGAAGATAATGGTAAGGAGTTCCCTTAGTTAAAGCTTTGGACTGGTAGAGCTTGTGACTGAAATATCATAAGTGTTACTATATTTTGTAATTCAGCTATGTGAGGACGGGGTTAAAGAGAAACTCCTAGGTTGAATAAAACACACCCAAGAAAGGAAACCTGTTTGATTGCTGATTACACAATGTGTGCCCTATAACAGAGTACTAAACCAGAAGAAATTAACACCTTTTGCCTTCCTTAACTTAAGTTATTACCTCTTCCCTGCACTAAACCCCAAGTCATTATTACCATCTGAGCAGAGCACAGGCACAATCTACTGTTTCCAAACACATTGACTGATGTTTCTTAAAGCCTAACTCCCTTAATCTTTAAGACAGGGTAAAGTAAGGCAGCCAGCTTATGGAGATAGACTCTGCCACGAGTCAGTAATGTTCTCTCAGCTATGAATGAAATCTGCAGTGCCAAAGAGTTGACCTCCTAACCAGAGTGTCCTATTCAACCGCATGAGCAGTCCCTGCCATAAACACACAGCACCAAAGTACTTCCCACATAGGAGGACACCCAACACTCATGCATTTTCTCTCCATCAGTAAAATGTCATATTTAAGCACAACAGTTGTATTACTATGTTTACTACTCACCAAGCTGCAGTGACACAAACAGGACAAGAATTCAACTCTGGTCTTCACACACAATGTCAAACCACTACTCGCACAGGCTACATGACAGACACATGCTCTACCATCCAAGCACTGCCACCAAGAAGCATGCCACCAGTCCACAAATGCCCTTGGGCGCTTGTGAGAGCCATGTTGCACAATTTAAATGTAACAAATACAATGCAAAACAATATGGTCTTGATATGGGTTCTGTTATGTCTACTTATTTAGCCAGTACTAAACATGCGATGACAGCCTCTCAATATAACGTATAATAAAACAGCAAGACCAAGAAACAATTTCTTGGCATAACAAAAGGGACCCTGCTGTTTTGCACTAAAGTATTTATCAATGATCGGTTTAATTATGATTGTTAAAATATGTTAATATTGTCAATAGAAGGGCAATTTAGAAAAGTTGAAGATAACCTCAGCAAAATAATGATGTTTCTTCTTGACTGATAGATATTAAAGTAAATCATTTTCACAAACATTACACAATGCACTGATAGTCCTTCTTTTTTATTTGCAGGACTTTTGTATTTCTTCAGTGGCCATAAGCAGTTTGAGTTCAACATGAAGTCTAAGAAGGTCACCCGAACTCTGAAGAACACCAGCTGGTTAGGATGCTAAGATATATCCAGAAAAAGTTCACTTATGGAAGGAGAAGGTCTTTTAAAATGTGAAGAAAAAGACTGATGTAGGAGTACTTTCGAAGCAGTACTGGTTCAACTTTTAAGAAAGTTAGAATTCAATGCTGAAAATTAGGTTTATTTTTTAATGCAGGACAAAATTCTTATTGAGTGTATGTTTCTAAAGTAATTTATTATATTTAATAGTCATTTAACTTATTTATGTATTTGTTAAGAAACAATAAATTATTTTATGAGAACTTATTTATACTACATATGTTTGATGATATTTGTGATTTTAAACAATAGCATTATTCACTTTTCACAAGGAGCAAAAATAATTACAAATCTCAAAAGTGGTTGAAAAAGTGAATTGTAATCTGTGAGTGTTCTGTGATTTGAGTGTGACTTCTAGTTTGAGGGATATAAGAGTGCATTTGGTAGTTTGTGATTACTATTCAACGACACGTGTGAGACTGCTGTTGGCAGTGTGAGACTGCTACTCTGTGAGGGCTTTATGAGTAGTGTGTGACTGCTATCACTTCGCCCCCTGCTGCCACAGAGCTTGCTTCATTGTTGGAGAGGAGATGCTGGTGGCAGACTTACATTCTGGAACCTGTCTGACTTGCAGTACCAGAAACTCTGAATTCTGAGACAATGATCCCTTTTCAGCCCCATTCATAAATTTATCCAAATACCAGGATTAAAAGACAAAGGCAGGTTAGAAGACAGTGGCGGCTCGCATAGGGTGTGCTGTGGGAAAGTGAGGTGCGGCGGGGCAGGGGCAGGGTTGGGGGTAGTAAACTCAGACATACGATGGAACGGAGGAAAGTAATCCTCCGTTCCGTCGTATGTCCGGGTTTACTAGCCCTACCCTTGCCTTCCCCTGCCCCGCCCGCAGCACGCCCTATGCAAACCACCACTGTAAGAAGAGAGAAGCATTACCCAACTGAAAGGAAGGGAGTAGGACCTGCGCTTGGCATTCCCCTAACCCAGAACAGTGACCTCATAATCTCTCCTCACCTGCTTTGCTGAGAGAAGGCCCCTCTTCAAACTGCACTGTCTAGCCCTGCAGGCCAAACCGAGAATAAAATCAAACCTGCTAATATACACAAGGTACTTTTGTAGTAACGCGCCTACCATAAAAGTGCACTGCCATGCAAACATGAGGGCTCACAGTCCTCCTATGATACTGTGTCCTCAGGCCAGCTAAACTGAAGTACTGTCTTTCTGTGGGTGTGGGCAGTAAGAGGATCCCAGCACCTACTAGCTAGTGCTTCATGAGTTGACAGTGTCTCTCTACTCAGTTTCAACCATGTCACAGCTCCCTCTCTGAATACAAAAGAGCACTAAGGATATGTTCAACTTTTAGGACAGACAAAGAACAAAAAACTCCTGATGAGCACTGAGCACAGGCAAAAATTGGCAGGTGGTAAAAGTACAAAAATACGCACAACAGGAAAGCAGCATTTAATGCCACAATTTCGGCACTCCCGTAGTCAGGTTTTTTCTCACACAAATTAGACAAATGTTGTACATTTACCACACATTGCTGTGATCATGGTGACATGGTGGCCTTTTTTAGATGATGTGATTCCCTTCCATTACTATAGCCTGGGCAATGTATCTCATGAGCTTCAGGAGTTGGATTGGTCAACTGCATGATTTAGCCCACCCAGTGACTGAGATGCTATCAAGGTAATAACAAGCATTTGCAATGCAATAGGTCTCGCATTTGCCAGAGTTAGAGCTATTGGCGTAGTTAATGACAATATGTTTTACCTATTTTTAGAAAGGGAGGTCTCTAATTGGCAGAGGTATGCACCTTTGTCCAAGTAAGGACCCTTTCTTCGAGTCAGGGTAAGTGAGTTAAACACTTTAGTTAACCCCTGCTCACCCCCTTGGTAGCTTGGCAACAGCAGACAGGCTAATCCCAAAGGCAATTTGTAAAGTATTTGTGCCCAAAGACATAGTAACACAGTGAAAACACTACAAATGGACACCACACTAGTTTAGAAAAATAAGGTATCGTTATCCAAACCAAACAAGACCAAAACAACAAAAATCCAAAATACATGTATCAAGTTATTAGGTAAAAACTGGTCGCTTCAAAAGTAGAAATGTAGAAACAAAATAGGTCTGCCGGGGCTATAATGATGTCATGACAGGCACAAATCCAAAGTACAGCGACAACCGCGAGCTGCACGGGCAGGGAATGGAGTTACACAGACCCTGTTAGAATTGGGGGTCTCTAGTTGACACAGGTAGGTACTTGTGGCAAATAGGGACCCTCTCTTCTAGTCAGGGTAAGGGGGTACACTCCCAAAATAACCCCTGCTCACCCCCTTGGTAGCTTGGCACGAGCAGTAAGGCTTATCTCAGAGGCAGTGTGTAAAGCATTTGTGAACACATACAGTAATCAAGTGACAACACTTAAAATGGACACCACACTGGTAATAGTTAGCTCTTATATAAAGACTTAGCACAAGACCAAATAACGACACAAATAATCCACAATACTATCAGCAATAAAGAGTTCTTGTTAAAATGCTTATTTTTAGAGTTCTGTGCGATTCCTACCCTTTGTCCGGCTCTCCCGGTGATGAAAAGAACACAAAGAGTCTAGCAAGCGCAGTGGACACTTTGGTCCGATGCGTTCAGAATGTTGTGTGAGTCGTACACAGTACCTTATCTTGATGCATCCGGCCTTGGACGGCGCGATTTAAAAAAAAAGCGTTGTATGGTGCGTTGTCCTCCAGTCACGGTGCGAGCTACGGCTCGTTGACGTCGTCTGTGCGCGTCGTGGAACTCAGAGCCACATAGATCGAGGGGACGGTGCTTGGTGCTGTGCATTCAGTTTACGTTGCGGCGTACGAGCCGTACCTTGGGAGCCGGCGTCTTACAGTCTTAGAACGCGGTGCGAGGCGGGCAGAATGACCCGGACGTGCCTAGTGTACCCAACTCCAGGTGCGATCGTAGACTTGAGATCAGGGGCAATGTATGCGTCGTTCCGACCAGTCCGATTCTATGAGGCGAAGCGTTGTACGCTGCGTTGTCTGCCAGTCACGGTGCGAGCTACGGCTCGTTGACATCGTTGGTACGAGTCATTGGGCGCAGAGCCGCGTTGATTGAGGCGGACGGACTTGGTACGGTGCTTTACAGGACACGAGTCAATCGTACGAGGCGCACACAGCTCCCTGCCTCGACAGCCACGGAAAACAGCATTTCCAGCAGCTCTACTCAAGGCGGGTGAAGTCCACTGGTCCTGGGACTTCATTCAGGGGCAAGCACTCTTACAAGCCCATGGAGATCTTTTACACAAGTGAAAATAAAGTCTTTAAGTCTTTCTCCTCTCCTTCAGCAGCAAGGCAACCACTGCAGGCCAATCCCCCAGGTCAGGGACAGTATTCCTCCTTCAGCTTTCCCAGTTCCTTCTCTTCAGGCAGAGGTTTCTTCTTGTAACTTCAGAGGCTTCTGAAGTATCTTTGTCTGATCTGGATCTAATTTCTTGGGAGCAGGGTCCCAATACTTATACCCCTAAATCTTTTGTTCCTCTGGGGCTGAGGGACCTTTGCCCAGTCTTAACCAGTTCTGGAGCACTCTGTTGATATGACTCTGACTTTCTATTCAGGGAGCAGGCTAGAGACATCAGACACTCCACAGGAGGTGGAGCCATCATTGTGGTGGAAAGGCACATTCCTATTCAGAGCCCAGGTGCACTCCTCCCACCCTTCTGGATGTAAATCTCTCTATTCACCACCGGGCTACCTAGCCCTGCTCCTTGGAATTCCCCAGCCCTGTCACTCACAGAAACCAGACAGCAGATACACATCCTAGCAGAGGCAGGCCTGGATAGGTTAGGCAAGCAAATACCTACTTTCTAAAAGTGGTATTTGCAAACACAGAATATTAAAATAAACTTTACTAAAAGATGTATTTTATCATTCTGAGTTCAGGCATACTAAATTCGAATGTCTACCATGTTCCCTGAGTCTGTTAGGATTATAGAATGTAGTAATTCTAACAGCCCATTCTGGCCTATGGAGAACAGGTAGCCTTGCTATAGTGAAACACGAAAATTGCTGTAATTCACTATTAGGACATGCCACACACATCAGGGCTTGTCCTAACTTATAATTACAATGCACCCTGTCCTTGGGCCTACCATAGAGGTGACTAACATGAAGGTAAGGGAAGGTTTAGGGACTGGCAAGTGGGTGAACTTGCCCAGTCAGCATGACAGTACCAGACTGCATGCAGGCTTTGCAATGGCAGACCTTAGGCACATTTTACAAGGCTGCTTTTGTGGGTGGCACAACCAGTGCTGCAAGCCCACCAGCAGCATTTGGATTTACAAGCCCTGGGCACTCCTGGTGCACTGTACTAGGGTCTGACAGTAAACCAAATAAGCCAATCATGGAATCCAATCAATATAGCAATTTACACAGGGAGCACTTGCAATGTGGCACTGGTTGGCAGTGGAACAGTGCTCTGAGCATCTAACACCAGCGAAAACATATGAGGCACAGCAACAAAATGTGGAAGGGAGACCCACGCCAAGGTGCCAGGTCTAACAGACCCCCAAACAACAGCACCTTGGAAAACAAAGTAAACAGGCAATGCCTGGCATCATGAGGGTGAGACGTCGGTGCTGATGTGAAGCCGGTCCCCTTCTGCCTTGGGGGAGGCGAGGCATTAAATCCAGGACCAGGAAGTTAGGTGGTGGTGAGGCATCACCCCCTCATCAGCCAGGCTAGCTTGAATCCAGTGGCACAGTGAGCCCAGGACCCATGTCTGGGCATACCCAGCGCACTCAGGTTGAGAAAGCAAAAGACACACAGATGGACAGAATGCAAATCAAACATTCACCACCACTCAAGAGATCTGGGTTAAATCCATGGTTCTTTTGCTCACCATGCCACTCCAGTTTAGACCCAGGCATACAAAAATCAGTCTTGACCCTGTGCCTTATGGGAACAGTCCAGCCCAAACTGCCAAGCTATGTCCTCCTTGGACCAGAAACAAGCATACTAGGACCGGTTTTGGGGCATCACCCTTCATTAGCCTGGCTAGCTTGAGTCCAGTGGCACAGGGTGCCCAGGACCCAGGTCTGGGCATACCCAGCTCACTTAAGACAAGAAAGCAAAAGACACACAGATGGCGGATGGTGGATATGCCCAGATGTGGGTCCTTTGCTCACTGTGCCACTGGATTCGGGCTAGCCTAGCTGATGAGGGCTAATACCCCAAAACCGGTCCCAGGATGCTTGTTTCCGGTCCAGGGAGGACCTGGCTTGGCAGTTCGACTGGACTGTTCCCATAAGGAACACGGTCAAGACTGATTTGCATATGGCTGGGTCTAAACTGGGGTGGGATGGTGAGCAAAAGAACGATGGATTTAACTCAGATCTCCTGACTGGGTATGAATATATGATTCATTTAGCATTCCAACCAACCTTTGTTTGCATAGCACTTTTTGCCCTAAGTGGGATGGTTACGTCCAGATGTGGGTCCCTTGCTCACTGCGCCACTGGATTCGGGCTAGCCTGGCTGATGAGGGGTAATACCCCAAAACCGGTCACAGGTTGCTTGTTTCCGGTCCAGGGAGGACCTGGCTTGGCAGTTCGGGCTGGACAGTTCCCAGAAGGAACAGGGTCAAGACTGATTTGCTTATGGCTGGGTATAAACTGGGGTGTCAAGGTGAGCAAAAGATTGATGGATTTAACCAAGATCTCTTGACTGGGGGTGAATGTACGATTATTTAGCATTCCGTCCATCATTTGTTTGCATAGCACTTTTTTACCTCAGCGGGATGGGTATGCCCAGATGCGGGCCCCTTGCTCACTGCACCACTGGATTCAGGCTAGCCTGGCTGAAGAGGGCTAATACCCCAAAACTGGTCCCAGGATGCTTGTTTCCAGTCCACGGAGGACCTGACTTGGCACCTTGGGCTGGAGTGTTCCCATAAGGAGCAGGGTCAAGGCTGATGTGCATGTGGCTGGGTCTAAACTTGGGTGGCTTGGTGAGCAAGGGGATGATGGATTTAAACCAGATCTTTTGGCTTACCCTTAGGAAGTTGCTTACAACCTGGCTCTTGTGACACTTATCTTAAGTTTCACCCTCCCTCTAAGGGTAGCAGCAGACTAGTTCTGAGGTTCTCTAGCACCGGGACACTCTTTCTGAGTAGCTGTGCAGTTTATAAATACCTTGTATTCATTCATGGATGATTTATTCAACATTCCATCCATCATTTGGTTGCGTAGCACCCCTTCTTTTGGCAGTCTCCTAGCTTCCTTACGCCACATTGCTGAGGCTTGGCCAAGCGACGCCCAGAAGATGCCCCAGCCCGATTATTTTTGTGTCTGCCCAGACCATCTGAAAGAAAGGGACACACATGTGCTAGCATGGAAATCTCGCTGTAATCTCTCTTTGGAAAGTGTTGTAAATGTGGCACAACTACCTATATTTGCCATTACCCTTTTTCCACACCAATATCTATTCTCAAGGTGACAAATCTTGGGCACTGTATTTTTGACCAAAAGAACTCCTTCATAAACAGAAACAAGCATTCAAATGCAAAGACATTTTTTAGTCAATAATGTGAGTTTTGAAGGGCTTTTTTCAAATTAAAGTTTAAGATTCTCTGATTCTTCATTCAGTAGTCAAACATCAATCAGGTTACAGAATTGATAACAGAAAAAAGGGTTTGTGCAGAGCATATTATAATGTGCTTACAGCGCTTTACATAAAGGAAAGAATTCCTATTCTAAGAAATGGAGCACAAATGATGTCAGTCAGAACCTATGAAGAAGTAAAAAATAAAGGCAAGAGTGTGATTAGCATGAAGCTAAACCAATAATTAATGATTGCAGAATTTTCCATAAAGTGAAATAAAGCATAGAGCAAATAAGCCTTGCCAAAGCCAATTAGTCAAAGCATAAAGCTTGGATTTAAACCAAAAGTTAAATGGGATACAGCCTGCATGTAATCTGCCCTTGTCAGAATCTGTTCTGCTCTCCATCAAAGTCTTCCCTCTTCTCCTTTGCATCTGTTCTCTGCAAATCACCTCTGCTCCCTTCATTTCTGCATCTAACATCCCAGTCTTCTTCTCTAAAGGAATCTCTCTCCCCTCTGTAACTGCAGATCTCCGTCTCTAAGTCAGAAACTCCTGAACTTGGAACGTTTTTATAAGGGAAACATCCTTTACAACGCAACTTTTACCACGCAGTGCCTTTACAACGCAACTTTTACAACGCAAACCATTACAACGCATTGCGCTGGGGGGCGCTCTAGGATTGGGAATAGGTTTAATTTACTATCCAACACCTTCCCTACTATCCACGGGGACTGGAGTTGGAATAGTAAATTAAACTATTCACTATCCAGCGCCCCAAAGCACTATGCGTTGTAAAGGCATGCGTTGTAAAAACTGCGTTGTAAAGGCATGCGTGGTAAAAGCATGTGTTGTAATGTCATACATCTGTTTATAAATCTGTAAAGATTTTGCTAAAAGTATGTTGCATGTACTTTGTCTCGGCCAATGAAATCCAGTGTACTCCAGAAGCACATCTCCACCTTCTCCTGCTGTCTACACGTCATCCATCAGGCGCTGGTCTCACGGCACATTTGTATCTTATTTAAAATTACTTCATCGCTTAACCTTCTGTTAAAGAAATGTTTTATTTTACAAAACACATTACATTAGCTGCAAAAGAACATATTACTGAAGTAGGAATCATTAAAACATAATATGGTAATACATTTTGAAATGTGTTTGCTTTTTTGTTCTCTCTAAGGCAAAGAAATACATGGGGCTTTGTTTGAATCATTTTACCAGCAGCTAAATATGATAAGGCTCCAAGGTTACTTGCTGTAAATTATGACATGCCTCTTTTTCTCATGAGAGGCACATTCCTCTTTTATATGGAAGGTCAAGCTTAAGCTCTCTGAGCAAGCTAAACTATTACCTGTTTTCTGTTTTTCACACTTTAAACTGTTGTGTTAATTCAATACAAACTATATGCTACTACTGCACACATGTTTACATTGTAAGTTAAAACTGCATTCTATAGTGAGGACAAAATCTAAATTAGTCACATTAAGGTCAAACTATAAATTCATTGTGCAAAGGGAAAGCTTCTGGTTAAAGGCATGTGCATATCAAAGCTTTATGTGTTAAATTGCAGCACCAAATGACTGTGTGTCACATTTTAAAATGCATTTAATGCTTCAAGCCCACAGCAGATTTGTCATTAATAGAGCTTAATTCTATAGGAAAGTTCACATTGTTTCAAATGCTTGTACATTATAAGGCGTTTGACAGATTTGTGCTAGCTCACTACAATTACAAATCCTGTAGATACCATATTCCTTTTGAAATACATTTTTAAGCAAATGATTATACCTTGTTAATCTCATCAACACAACGTTTGTGAGCAATACCTACATTTAAACCTCTGGTTAGCAGTGCACTCTCATGTCCTCAATTTGAGCGGTCTAGAAATGGACCAGTATATCTTCATGTGCTGGTACCTATGAGGTACGTGACATTTTGGACCATTGTTAATTGGACTTTAAGGGTCCTCTTGAAAAAAGCGGAAATTCTGGGGAAACGGTCATCCTAGGTATTATTCCTCAAAATGTTCTCATTACCTCCGCGGAAATCTCAAGTTAAAAGTAAATAGATCTGGCAAGGATATCATGATTCCGATAGGGCCAGGGCCTGCCATCAAACCAGAACAATTAGTATTAGAAACACTGGTCCATTTCTGAACACAATTATTACGAGGGAAATAAAGAGAAGTGGTGAGAAGAGAGAGAAAGAGAGGAAAGATTTGGAGAAAGACTAGGGGCCAAGGAGGAGAGAGCAGGACCAGGAGGGGAAACAAAATCAAACCTTGATATACAAGTTGGCGAATGGATACTATAAAAAGCTGATATTATGGCAGCAAATAGAGACCATGTGCATAAGCAATTCATTACTATGTAAAACGCAGTATATATTACAAAGTGAAAATTGTTAAATTCTTTAATATGATAGACATGTGCACACCAGGGTATTTACATATCTACAAGGACACGTCTGACATCTGATAGGTCTAATGTACCAAATGGCATCCTGCTCAAGGCAAAAGTCGAACACCAAGAATAAAATTGAGAAGGGTTCGGTACACACAGCTTAGATGTGTATGGGCCCTTCACAGCCTTTGCTTTGATGCATTATAGTATGGGTGAAATTGACGGTGGGACAGAAAATGTGAAAAAGTGATTTTTTTTGTTTAGCCAAACATTGCGGTCTATCACAGAGCTGTAATAAAATGTGCCTTTTCACTGTATATTGCAGACACTATTCCACCAGTTCGAACATTCTTAAACCAACAGCCCTTTGACTCATTGGCCATTAGCCATGGATTTCTGAAAGCAAAGCCCGCTGAGGCTCCACAGTAGAAAACTTTTTGGTTGCCCACCTTCAAATGAGGCAAGGGAATCACATGTGTTGGGATGGGAACCCCACACAGTTAAGCTGGATTGCCTGTTCCACCAAACCTTATATTAACTCATTACTCTACTCTTAAGTACTACAATTATATACAAGATTATGGTCCTCGCCTCAATTTCATCAATGGCCTCATCTCTTGTTTTCTTCTGAAATAATTATTTCATCCAAGAGGCCTTCCTCTTAGACCTTTTAGGCGTTAAGCTTCAGTTTCCTGTTAGGGTAGATGCATAAGGGGTCAAAGGTAATTGAGTGAAATAAGCAAATCTCAAATACCACATTTGTCCTGTTCTTCTGGAAGTGTCATCAATCTGCAATTACTCCACTCATGCCCCACCTTAAGGATGTTACAGGAGTTCTTAGTGGAGAAAGGTATGGGTGGTCCTTTTATTATCATGTGTCTGTTGTGCCAAATGAACATTTCTAAATATATATTGGTGGGATTATGCAGATATGTTGTTTGTCAATGAAGATTTGTGGAGAAGAATAATACTGGAAATAAGCAACATCTATTCCACTCAAACATGAAAATAATTTGTGCCAGTGTGAAGGGACGTTTGTTGCTCTTCTAATATAACTCAAGCAGTTTTAAGTTTATGACTTTCTTCAAGCCACAACAAAAATGCAAAGTGTAAATTCCCTACAGCACGGGTTGGAACTAGGGAAGTTCACCCTATCCACATCCTCAGCTTCTAGAGTGTGGCACTGTCTGCTGGGGGTTTCCTTTTAGCCTTTATGAATTTGTAAACTATTTTATGTACTTCTTTAAGGAAAACACTGGATCATGGAACGGACAATCCTGGAGCAGGACAGAGAACCAAAAAATATAGCTTAGTTTTTTTGTGGATTCCAAAGGCCCTTTCCACAACAAACAATGCTCACTTCACTTATTAACATTTTCTTTCATTTTCTTTTCTTTTTTAATGCCCATGATTATGGTTTCATTTGCAGAGCAGCATATTAATATCTTGATATATCATGGTCTGTATTTCTCCCAAACTAACAAGAGCTATGAGAATTACCTTCCTTTAGGAAGCAAATTCAGTTTTATCTGAGACAATACCTTCTGATTATTTTCCTAATGAAAAAAGTGTTAAGTAACCCCGAGCAGGTCCTTATGCCAGCTCCCCCTGCGATAGTTCTCCTGTCCAGCTTGCCCACAGTCTGCTACCCCTTGCTGCCTTAGGTTGTGCTTCCTCTGCTCAGATGCTGCATTGTTTTCTACTTGCTTTCTGCTAGTTTTTCAGCCTTTTTCTACCCACTTATGTCCTCTATTTATGCCTCTCTCTGCTAGTTCTGCCCATTAGTTTGCATCTTTCTGCTTGTTTCTGATATATATTTTGCCTCTTTCTGCTCGATTTGATTCTGACCCTTAATTTTCCTCTTTCCGCTAGTTTCCGCCCATTATTGTTCCTCTTCTTGGGCATATCTGATCTTTATTTTTCCTCTTTCTGCTAATTTCTGACCATTATTTCTCCTCTTTCTTCTCATTCCTGACCTTCATTTTTCCTCTTTCTTTTCTTTTCTGATCTTTATTTTTCCTTTTCCTGCTTGTTACTTCCCTCTTCATGCCATTCCTTCCTACCGCTGTTTCCCTCCTCCAACACCCAGCGCCCGCACTCCCCCAAGGACCTAATTAATGGACTTCAGCTTGACCCCATTGAGCAGGCCCCCGTGCCTGCTCCCCATGCACCAATTCTCCTGATCAGCTTGCCCACAGTCCTCTGCCCTCTGCTGCCTCTTTCTGCTAGTTTTCCTGCCTTTTTCTGACCCTTTCTTTTTTCTATTTTTTCCTCTTTCTGCTTGTTTATTTTTATCTTTATTTAGCATCTTTCTGCTCCTTATTTTTCTTCTTTCTGCACGTTTCTGCCCTTTGTTTTCCCTCTTGCTGCTCATTTCTTCCCTTTATTTGTTCCTCTTTCCGCTAGTTACTGAATTTGAGGTATCCTCTTTCTGCTCGTTTCTGACCTTTATTTTTCCTCTTTCTGCTTGTTTCTGACCTGGATCTTCTACAGAGACATCGCATCCACAGTGCCCAGATACCCCTAGGGTTGACAGTGCTGCGTTTTACAAATCCTGATTGATTGGATGTTTCTGTCAAGTGAGCCAAAATACAAGCATCGTGTGCCACAATCCCTACTTTGACAACAAGGGGGTACATATATTCCATTATTTTATCCACTTATAATTGATGGAACAAAAATTCTGACATCACAATAATTAATATTGGTGACAAGGTACATCCCTGCCTGGTATCCCAATCTAAGGATAAAATGTTGGAAAACATTTAATTGGAAACAGCATGCACCCAAGGATCGGAATACATGACCCATTTTGGTGGAAACAAAAGTTTGTCCCTGTAACACACAAAAGAGGTCTGAAGGGAAGTGCAGGTAAGTCTGTCAAGGGCTATCTCTGACTGCCTAGAATTTTCCACCCAATGAGACCCAGGCACCATGCTGGAATCCTTTCACAAATATCAAATGCTAATGGGGCACAGTAAGTCTCTAATACACGCCCAAAGATTTTGCTGTCACTATTTATAAGCAAAATGTGTTAGCAACTGTAGGAAGCTGGCTCAATATATGCTATACCAAAAAGAGGTATAGTGTGCAGATAGTCCAGTGGATCCCCAGAGGCTTTGCAGAAGCTAAAGTAGATAATACTAATGCTCTCTCTTGTAGTAGGGTTAAACTTATCAGAATGCAGTGTTAAGCATTTGTTGAACACACAGTGGCAATAAATGAGACACATACTCAATAAATTAATCCCAGTCCAGTTTATAAAAATAATACTTTGTAATATTTATTTTATACAACAGAACTTCATCTTTGGAAAATATGTTTTAAAAGAGAAATACTTTTTAGTTTAAAAAACGGACACAACACAATTTTCAGGCTTTGCAATGTTATGGGAAGAAGAAACATTCAGCCTTCATAGGTATAACATTGACTTACAAGACCAGTCTTTGGAAGTTAAGTTTAGTAAATGGGCACGGTTCAGTTCAGCACCAACGGTACTCTACCAGCACCACCGGGGCAGCTGTGTGCAGGGTGCAAGTTTGAGGTTGGGAGCCCGATACAAATCAATCGGGATTGTGACAATCGGTTGGTAAGTAGCAGCAGCTTGGGGGGGGTCAGTCTATGGGGGGGGTGAAGCAAGCACTGATGGGGCCCAAAGCAGCACCAACACTACACCACCAGTGGCACAGGGGCAGCAGGGTGCAGGGTGCAGGTGCAGGGTTCAGGGTGCCAACATAGCTTTGGGTGCCCAATGTAAGGCAATGGAGATTGGCCAAATCAGAAAAAGGGCTACATGCTCAGGCCAGGAGGCTGGTTGAAGGAAACCAACAGCTGCAGAGGTAAGTTGCAATGCTCGGGGATGTAGGGACACCTTTTATTCTCTTCACCAAGGCCCAGGGCGGACGGTTTGCTTACCGGAGCAGGTCGCGGTTGAGGGGGTCTCCACGCAGAGGCTGCAGGTTGCATCAAAGAGTCCAGGAAACGTCATCTTATGGTGGGCATGGGCTCTGGAGCACTGGGGAACCTTGCTGGGACTGATAGGCCACTTAATTGGGTTGGAGCTATTGCGTACAGTGGCGGAACCAGGGGCAGGCTATACAGTTCTTACAGTCACAAAGTCTTTACTTTGAAGATGGTGAACAGGTCCACTGTTCTCTGGAGCCTTGATCTTTGTTGAAGACCGTCTGTTCACCCAGGGTTATGGAGGTCACTGGGCTGCAGGACAAATCATCTTATGGTGCAGGTTCGCTGAGGACTTCAGACAGGCCGGTAGGGCCAGGGCCAAGTCAGTTGGTCTCTGCAGTCTTCTCTGCTGTTGCAACTCTGTAAGGGTCTGGGGTACCTAACTTAAAGATTTAGAGGCATTACATTGGAGTGACAGATAGTGGTCATTGGCCCCCTTACCTGGGGTGTCTATTGCCGCTATCCTTCCCACCTCCTGCAGGAGGGGAACACAGACCTAGACCTACTTGTATAAGACTTTGAGTAGTGTATATAAAGGGGGTAACCCATATATACTACCTGACCTAGATCAATAAGTACAGTATCAAACAGTGTGGTCACAGCAGTAAATAATTATTTTGTGAAAAATAAATATTATTAGCAAAAACATAAACAAATTAGGTGTGGCATGTATCCACTTCAGTTGTTTTATAGCAATATAAAGTATCTGATGCGATTGCATTCAAAGCATTTTACAGATAGAGGCAATGGCCTTACTCATTGCGGCAATTGTGCAATATCATACAGTGCTCTTGGTGTGGTAGTGAAGAAGAGAGGAAATGGGTACTGAGTGGTCACATGTGGGTAGGAGACACGGAAAGGTATTCGTGACATACATGCATCAACATGGTTTGGTGTTGACATTTCAGCCTGTGAATGATCAAATGTTCCCAGTGTTACACATAACTCAAATGGACCAGAAATTGTTTGTATACAGTGTCACAAGAGTTTGTTTTCAAGTGTTGTTGACTTTTCGAGCCCTCAGGACAGGACAGATTATTATCCTTGCGGTGAGGTCTTCATCAGGACTGGGAAGAGCACCTGCAGGCTATTTAAACGGTATTAAAGGGCTAGCAGGAGTCAGTGTGTGTGCTACTAATGTATTTGGTAAAAGTACCTACTTGATAAGAAAATGGAGAAGGATCCGCCATGGTAATAGGAAATGTGGGCTAGCATAAGCTCCTTAAGTGGGGAGAGAGGGAAAACAGAAAAAAACACAGGTAGGTAGGTGAGTCAACACGGGGGACTCCAACTGAATCACCTAGTAACTCAATAGTGAAAGGATAATACTTACTCATGTTTGCTTGGTAAGAGGTCTGCAGCTATCTCAGCTTGCAACCAAGAGGGAACACACAAGCGTTTCTCCAGAATATCAGTTGAAAAATCTGCAGCAGTGTCCGTTTGCAGATGGTAGGGAAAAATCCTGTGTTTCCTGGAAAAGAAACGTGAGGAGGCTCTCAATATGGAGGGAAAAAATACCGAATGACCCTCTACTGAAGTGTCCCAGTATGTGGGTGCTCTAAGGAGGGGCGCCACCTAATGGCCTTGTGTAAAATGGGTCTAGTGTAATTAAATACAGTGTACCCTTGTGGCGTAGACTATTTCATTAATCAAAATGGGGTAGTGGCTCCCGTTTGAAAGTTAGGCCGATGGTCTGATGCAGATTTTGGTGTGCCCAATAGGTCTAATGTCGCGGCACCTACAATTGGGGATTGGACCGAGCACCATGCTCGCTAGTCTTGCCTTGACGGCAGGAGCTCAGCGAGGAATACCAGGCGTATGCCTGAGTTGAGTGCGGCATCGGATACGCGCTCGAGGGATTAAAACCGCGCATCCTCAAAGCTGCTAATGGTGACAAACAATAATAATTATTGTAGGGATTCAAAATATATGTATATGGGGGGGGGGGGCGTCCTGATTTGAAACAAAAGGTCGGGTGCGATCCTGGAGACAGGAACCATTACGATTGCTCATCGCTCGACATGCAAACGAGGCCGGGGTCATGCAGCAAATGAAATCGATAATAAATTAATTACGCTGTGGGTGCGTGCTGAGTCTATGAAGACAGAAAAGAACCCAGCATCAAGCTCACTTACCTGGCATTGCCGGCCGGAGCTCAGAATGGGAAGCCGGTGCCGGGCATGTAGCCTGAAATAAATATGGTATTCATTACGTGCTCGTGGACGCATAGGCGCGCATCGTCAAGGCTGCTCGGATTGGCAGAGTCAGCACATCCCTACTGTATCGTTGTCATGGTGGCAGAGACAGCACAGCCCTAATGTATATAAGTTGCAGCTGTAAGCGGCAGAGTCAGCACAGTACTGCTGAAAGGTTATGGAAAACTACCCTGGGGCATCTTGTGTGTACAAAATCGTGGTTGTCGAACAATAGTGTCAGTTGGCTGTGAAACCACATGTTGTTGGTTCTCTCAAGTCACACGTAAAAAACATTGATGTATACAAAATGAGTTTGCACATGGTGGATATTAAAGGTATACGTTTGGTAATACATAATTAGTGCTACATAATGAAACACAGCTTGGTGCTAGTTCATGTGATGGACTTCACAGTTGTGGTTTACAGTTCTGACATAACACATTTCATGGTAAAATATGAGGCATACCTATGCGCTAAACAACAGCAAAGGGATTCTAGCATTACATATTGGAATCACATAGATCAGTCCACTATTATGTAGCTAAGCCCACCAGTTGTGCATCCGTGCCCCTTAGTTCATTGAGTCAATTGTTTATAGTGTCCAAAAGGAACGTCATCTTACACTCCCTTGACATTCAGGATTGGTCCTATGTCCCCACCTCTTGGTCCCAATGTCACCTTTTCTAGAACCAACCATTTAATGGAATCTGGTGGGTGTGAGTGTTGTTTGAAATGTTCCACTAGTGGTGCACCCGGGGTGTTGCAGCGAATCCTGCTGCAGTGTTGCAGTATTCTTGCCTTAACCTTCTGCCTAGTTTGGCCCACAAATAATAGATTGCATGGGCATAAGATGGCATAAATGACAGTAGTAGGGGCATGTCAGGAAGTCCATCAAGAGCTGGCGAGGGTGGAGGCAGGGATGGGAGCACTGAAGCAGGCTGCAGTGACAGACACAGCTAGAGCAACAGAGCTTCAGGCAGCATGGATGGAATATGCAGAACTATGGGAGCTCTTGTGTGTAATAGATTATTGTTACTTAATTCAGAAATCCCATGCAGAGGCAGACAAGTTGGGCTCATTACTAGCCCAGCTAATCAACCTCCCCCCCCACCAACCTCCATTCTTGAAATAAACATGCCAGCGATACCACATATAACTACCCAGAGTTGAATTAATGATGCATTTCATGACTATTATAAAAATGTGTACATAGTCCCTCCTAGAGCCGGATTTCAAGCTATCACTGACTTTTTAGTTGCACTACCCCTTCCACAAGTAACAGATGTGGACCGGGAAGCACTCGCTGCATCAACGACCACCGCCGTAATTTGGGAGGCCATTAGGGAACTCCCCCATAATAAAACCCTAGGACTCAATGGTCTGTCGGCGGAGTCTCACTCCGCCTTCTCCACACACGTAGTTCCTCAGTTGGAGCATCTCTACCAGCCTTGGTGACATTACTGCCGAAGCCCAGGCAGGGATCCCACTGACATTACAGCTTACAGGCCCTTCCGTTGCTGACGACTGAGTACAAGGTATTGAGCAAGGGTACTGGCCCGGTGATTACTCCCACTTTTACCAAAACTCATACATGCAGACCTATGCGGCTTTGAACCATTTAGTACACCACTAAATATACAGAGACTCTTTTGTGTAATGGATAAACTTAACTGCTCCACGCCATAAAGAGGGCTGTCTTTCGCTTGACCAAGTGATTAACACTTTAAGTTGGCACTACATGCTGGTCTCCCTCTAATGGTTTGGAATCCCCATGCCTTCCTCAGATAGGTTGTGTCAGATTTATACAATCACGTAGTCTCTTACCTTATCTTCTTTTGAAATTGCGTGATTGTTGTTTCACGGAGATGTAAGGGACCAACATCCCAAATAACTATTCTATAACCTGTAACTTATAGATTCAAGCAAGATATAAGATAGAAAGTGGGGAGGAGGGCCGGATACTGGACGTTTATGTTGATCTTGCTGTCGACCTGCGAGGCAACAAGGGAATTCTCTGTGATCTAACTTTCAATTATATCTCTCTACAGTACTTGCACTATTTAGGTTCTCTTTATAGCTTTATTCAAAATATAACAAAAGCCTACCTGCGAGCAGTAGTTGTTGCAGTATGTTTCGTTGGGATGTTGAGATGGGCTGAGAAGTGGAACAAGCAAGCCTTGTGGATACGATGTTTTCGGATAAATACACCGGGTAACAAGGCGATATCAGAAACTGAAAATAAAATATTCCTGCTCATTTCAACCTTCACTGAAATTCTGGAATTGTTTAACTTTTCACTCTTTTTACACTTACTGGTTTTCTCTCTTGAATAAATGTCGAGATGCTCCTACTGGTTATTAAAACATTAACACAAATCTTCACATTACAGTGACCACTGATTAATACTGAAAGTTTAAATATCTTAGGCTCTAAGAAACATTAAAAGATTGAACACTTTGTTTTCTTTCTCCCAAAATGCTAAAGCCTTCACTAATTCAAAAGTCTCTAATATAAAGCCGTATTGTCCAAGCAATTGTCTTTTTATGCAAAATCAAAGACTGTTTTTGCTTGTGATGGGTGCCAGTAAAGATTGATTTCTTTTCAGGTCCAGCCGTGTAGAAAATACAAGTTGAAGATAAGTTGTCATCCGCAATGAAACCTGATCGTCTTCACCTTGGAATCCAGATTGCCGCTTTTCGTTTCGTCAGGTGGGTAACAGGATTCTCATTCGAGTCACGTTCCGAAGGCAAAGCGTTTTTCAGAACCTCGGGTGTGGCTTTCATAGCGAGCCACACCGAAGCAGCAGTTACGTGTGCTCACGTTCAGCGTGAGTGCACCGCAACTGTAAATGGACTCGGACTTGAATGTTTGTAAGCGCTGGCTCCGTAACTCTTGGTTAAATACACGGAGCTGGGCAACTTGGTCCGTGAATTACCGGCAGGCTCTTAACTAACCCTGGGGGTAGTGTGCGTAGTGGGGCTACGCGAAGCTACGCAAAGTGGGCGAGAAACTACGCCCACCTGCGCACTTCGCATAGCCCCCGTACACGCCGCATGCCCCCCTCCCCAACATACCTAATTTTAGTAAATGGGCACATAAAAATAAATAAAAGGCACTTACCTTGTCCGCGGCGTCCCGGGGCTCCCTCTGCTCGTTCACGCCGCCGTCTTGATAACCAATGCGCATGCGAGGGCGACCGCGCATGCGCATTGGTTAGCAGACGGCGGCGTGAACGAGCAGAGGGAGCCCCGGGACGCCGCGGACAAGGTAAGTGCCTTTTATTTATTTATCAGTGACCATTTACTAAAAGTAGGTATGTTCAGGAGGGTGGGAGGGAGGCGGGAGGCGGGCAACTTCGCTACGCCCAAGGAGTGGGCGTAGTGTTGCCTGCTTCGCCTACTTTGCAAAGGGCGAAGTAGGCGAAGTCCTTCGTCCAGGGTTACTCTTAACTAGTTCAAATTCTAAAATGTACCAAAGCAGAATGCAGATAACGTGATTCCATCAACACCATATGTCCCCTAGGCAACGAGCACAAGCATTTAAGCACAATGATTACTGAACACAGTGATTACAGACGTCAGTTAATACCAAAGACTTCTAATATACATGTTGCATATTATGTTTCAAAACACTTTCAATACTTTAGGCAGTGTTGGTACACGGGATAGGGGTGGGTTTTTTCTAATAAATGTCAGGTGTTGCAAAAGTGTTGTGCACCTCTTAGTTACTTATAAAACCAAGCTAGGCATGTAATCATGACAGTACTCCCCTCTCAAGATCCCCCCCAAGACTTGTGGCACAGGTTTAGGTTTAGTTGGATATCTGGCATAAAAAGCTTTAACAAGTTTTGGAGCATTTTTTACATGATTTAAGGGCTCCCAGGAACGTTCTTTAGGACCAAAACCCTTCCAGTCAACTAAATAAAACAATTTTCCACTGACTCTTTTAGCATCCAAGATAGCTTTAACTTCGTATTCAGGTATACCTTCAACAATGATAGGAGATGGCTTTTTAGTGAGTCGAGTTTTAGGATTGTATGAAAGACTGGGTGGATTCTATAATGCGAGGGAAGTGTTAATTTTAAACTTACTGGGTTAATTATTTTTTCCACCTTAAAAGGTCCAACAAAACGTGGATTACATTTTTTGTTCCCTTTTATTCGTAGATTTTTTGTTGCCAACCAAACTTTGTCACCTTCGAAGTACTTAGGTTGTGTAATACAAACGTTATCTGCTGCTATCTTTTGATTCTATTTTGCCTTTGCTAACTGAAAGTGAGCTTCTTGATGAATGTCAACTGACTCAGTAATGTAGTCGGGAACTGCTGGAACTGAATCAGATGATATTTCATGATCTGGAAGGTTTTTAGAATGGTAACCATAATTACAAAAGAATGGTGACATATTAAGAGAGGTATGATCACCATTATTGTAAGCAAATTCCAAAGCCCACAAGATATCAGACCATTCTTCATTATGTTCTCTTAACATACATCGTAAGAATTTTTCTATAGTTTGATTGGTTCGTTCCGTCAAACCATCCGTTTGCGGGTGATAGCTTGAAGACAAACGCACTTCCATGTTCAATGATGTACTTAACCCTTGCCAGACGTGTGAAATGAACTGGGGACCTCTGTCTGAATTAATCACAGATGGTATTCCATGTAATCGAATAATGCCCGTCATAAGAACCTGATCTAATTCCTTAGCCGAGGGACTACATTTTAAGGGAATGAAATGAGCCATACGAGTGAATTGATCCACTACTGTCAAGATTGTAGTGAAGCCTTTTTTGGTTGGTGGAAATTCGACAATAAAATCTAATGAAATTGTGTGCCACGATTGTGGAGGAATGTGTAATGGCTGCAATAAACCACTCGGAGGTTGGTGTTGTGGCTTACTTTGAATACACACACCACAAGTCTCAACATAGTTTTTAACATCGTTGAACATGGTAGGCCACCAATATTTTCTTTTAATTGCTTGATATGTTTTCATTATTCCTGGATGAGCTGATAGCAGGGTGTCATGGTGTAATTTAATAACTGATTTTTTGCAATTTAACAGTGGGGACCAACATCTGATCATTCATAAATAACACATTTTCTTTCACTTGAAACAATGGATATAACAATTTCCATTCATCAATAAGTTTTGTTTTTACTTCCTCTTGTATGTCGGTTATGACAGTACAAACCACGAGATTGGTTGAAAACAATTTGTAGGTAAGATGGATTGAACATTCCTGAGGTTTTCAGAGTCTACGTCTTTTTCGCCTATTCGTGAAAATGCATCTGCTTTGCGATTTTCTTTTCCTGGTCGGTATGTTGTTACAAAATTATAGTCATTAAAGAATAATGACCATCTGAGTTGTCTAGCTGATAAAGCTCTAAGGGATCGTAGGGATTGCAAATTTCTGTGATCAGTATAGATGGTAATTGAGTGACGCGCACCCAACAGGTTAAGACGCCATTCTTCAAAAACCGCTTTGATTGCCAATAACTCCTTATCTGCTATGGCGTAATTTTGTTTTGCTTCAGATAATTTTCTTGAGTAAAATGCTATGGGATGCATCTGTCCAGTTTCTTTATTTCTTTGGGATACAATGCCTCCTTAGGCAAACTGAGAAGCATCAGCCTCTACAATGAATGGCTGAGTGGGATCGGGATGACTCAATATTGGTGCAGATGTGAACAATATCTTAAGATCGTCCAAAGCTTTTTCTGCAGTTTCAGTACATTCAAATTTCACACCTTTGCGAAGAAGTTTAGCAATAGGTGTAATTGTTTGAGAGAAATTTCGAATAAACCGCTGATAAAAATTGGCGAAGCCTAAAAAGCTTTGCACTTGTTTTACTGATGTTGGGCTAGGCCAAGTGCTTACTGCTTCCACCTTTTTCGGGTCAATTTCAATGCCTGAAGGACTAATGACATATCCCAAAAACTGTACTTTGGATACATGAAACATGCTTTTTTTCAATTTGACGTATAAAGAGTTTTGAAGCAATTTTTCAAGGATGGCGAGTACCTGTTTGACATGTTCTTCTTTGGACTTTGAGTATATCAATATGTCATCGATATATACGACACAACAGACATCCAAGAATTCGTGCAATACCTCATTTATAAAAAATTGGAAAGCTGCAGGAGCATTACAGAGTCTGAAGGGCATTACTTGATATTCATAAAGGCCAAATTTGGTGCGAAACGCCGTTTCCCATTCATCGCCCTCTCGGACTCTTCAAGATGGTAAGCTCCGCGCAAATCCAATTTAGTATAAATGGTTGCTTGTTCGATTTGATCCAATAATGTTAGAATCAATGGTAAAGGATATCTATTTTTCACAGTTACATTATTCAAAGCCTATAGTCTATGCACGAGCGAAGCTCCCCTCACTTCTTTGGTATAAAAAATAAAGGGGAGGATACTGGAGATTTGGATTGTCTGATAAACCCATTAGCAAGATATTCATCTAAATAGGTTCTCAAATGCTCATTTTCTTTTTCTGTTAATGCATAAATCCTACTGCATGGTAAGGTTGCTCCTGGTGTTAAATCTATTCGACAGTCAAAGTCTCTATGTGGGGGCAAGGTGTTAGCTTTTATTTATCGAATACATCAAGTAAATCCGAATACTAAGATGGTATACCGTCTAACAGTAGGATGCTTTGTGATTCCTTCGGGAAGCCAAATCCTTGCACTATATCCTCTTTTACCTGAGGATGAAAACCCTTTGAGTGACATTGAGCAGAATTAAAAGTTACTTTTTTCTGAATCCAGTCACTATGAGGATTGTGATGTACTAACCAGGGTATTCCCAAAATTAGACTAAATTGTGGGGCGTCTATGATATCAAAACAAATCTGCTCGCTGTGAACTGGAGAACATTGCATATTCAAAACTTCAATTTGTTTTTGTATAGGGCCTGAAGTAAGTTATTTACCATCCACTGCACGGACCACTTCTGGATGATCCTTAGTTGTAGTGTTTAATCCTAGTTTCTTTGCAAAACAAGTATCAATAAAACTGAGTCTATTAATGCACTAACCTTCCAAAAATAAGTGGGATTGTTAATAGCAGTTAGTTTTACTTGAATACTCGGGTGTCTATAAACTACGGTTGGAATAGTAGAGGCCAAACTAGAACAAGCACCCGACAAACCGACCTTGTTGTTTATCGAGTGTCTTAGATTTCCGTTTGTGGATCAACTGAAGCTACATCTGATGTTTTACTTTTACATTTGTTGGGTCGATTAGGACATTCCTTTATGAAATGTCCAGTTTTGCCACAATAAAGACATTGATTAAGTTTTCATCTTTTATCTTTCTCCTCTCTAGTCAAAGGCCCTCGAACAGTACCAATCTGAATAGGTTCTACCGGATCTATTTTATTAGCCACTTCTTTGACACTTACATTATTTTCTTTGAAAACTAATAGCTTGTGATCTGCTTTCCCTTTTTCTCCTTTCCGTTCAGATAAACGGTGATTTAATTTCACCACCAAATCAATACATTTTGTAATGTCGTCTGGAGGCTCCAGTATTTGCATCACCATATATTTTAAATCCTCTTTTAAACCTCTATAAAAAAGAGAAACTCTTTTGTCGTAAGGCCAATTAGCTTCTAACACTAAGCGATTAAATACTGAGATATAGTGAAGTAAATCAGATGTTCCCTGCTTCAAATGTAAACGCTCATTATCAGCTGACTGTACAAACACATGTTTGGTGAATAATTTTCTCATAGATTGTTTGAATCTATCAAAATTGTATAAAATAGGATCGTCATTTTCCACCAATGGAACTGACCAAAGAGCTGCATCTCCTCCTAAATGAGATAACACAAAGGCCACTTTGGATGAGTTATCAGGAAACGCTAATGGTTTTGCAAGAAAGCGCAGGTGACATTGATTCATGAAAATGTTGAAATTGTTAGTATCACCATAAAAACGTTCAGGTTGTGCTAAAGGTACCTGTACTGGAGTGACAACCTGAATTTGTGGCGTAGACTACCCAGTTGTAGTTTTAGGAAAAGTGGGCTGAAAGCTTGCGGGTTTCACTATGGGTTTATGTATTCTCTCTTGAAGATTCAAAACGTCTCTTCGTAGAGCTGCATTTTCAATTTTTGTGTCCTGCAGAAGAGTGGCTATATCTTGCAAAGAAATTTGCTAGGTTTAGCATCCATTACGTCTGGGCGAAACTTTTTTCGTGGGCTCTCCCTTCTGTCAGATTTATACAATCACGTAGTCTCTTACCTTATCTTCTTTTGGAATTGCGTGATTGTTGTTTCGCGGAGACGTAAGGGACCAACTTCCCAAATAACTATTCTATAACCTATAACTTATGTATTCAAACAAGCTATAAGATAGAAAGTGGGGAGGAAGGCCGGATACTGGACGTTTATGTTGATCTTGCTGTTGACCTGCGAGGCAACAAGGGAATTCTCAGTGATCTAACTTTCAATTATATCTCTCTACAGTACTTGCACTATTTCAGTTCTCTTTATAGCTTTATTCAAAATATAACAAAAGCCTACTTGCGAGCAGTAGTTGTTTCGCCTAACGTCTCAGTATGTCTTGTTGGGATATTGAGATGGGCTGAGAAGTGGAACAAGCAAGTTTTGTGGATGCGATGTTCTTGGAAAGATACACCGGGTAACAAGGCGATATCAGAAACTGAAAATAAAATATTCCTGTTAATTTCACCCTTCACTGAAATTCCGGAATTGTTAAACTTTTCACTCTTTTTACACTTACTGGTTTTCTCTCTTGAATGAACGTCGAGATGCTCCTACTGGTTATTAAAACATAAACACAAATCTTCCCATTACAGTGACCTCTGATTAATACTGAAAGTTTAAATATCTTAGTAGCACAAACGTTCGCTCTTTGAATCCATTTCTTCACTGGCTGTAAACGTGTATAAATCTCACGTATTATTCTTTGTGGATAACACCCTGGCCTTAACAGTACTATTTGGAGACGATTGATCAGAGTAGCATCTATCACATTCAAATACATGGGGATCCAGATATATAGAGACCCACAAGTCCTGCTAGAGGGTAACCTGCGGAAATCAATAACTACGCTGCGCTCCCAGGTATCCTACTGGACCTCTCTGCCACTCTCCGTGGCTGGACTACTCACCATATCAACAAGCATTGGCAAAGCCAATAGGTCTCGCCTTTGCGAACTGGAGGCGTTACCAATTGTTTTTAGCCACACTGCATGGCATCCCTGACGCTCTGCAGCATGGCTGAAGTAAAAACAACAAACCTTTGAAGTGGCCACCCGTGTTATTTTGTAGGCATGTGCACCATGTATGCACATGCCTACAAAATGATAGAGGCTTTTTTTTTATTCTGTTAGTTACTGATCCAATTTGGATCAGTAAATAAAACAAAATAAAATGTGCAAATGTGTTTTCTCTTAAAGCAAGGTGGTACGTCACATACCAACCTGCCTGAAGAGGGCGTTTCACATGACTATGTTTGTAGAAGCTAGAATTACATGAAAAGTCAAGGGATCTATCCTTGGAAACACATTCATTGGGAGTCTCTTCTGAGTCAAAACTGGACTTCTGTCTCAGCTGATCTATAATTATTATTTTGGAAGTATTGACAAGAAGGCCATTTTTTTATAATTGTCCCAAAAAGACTTTTTCTAGACAAGGACATCAAAATTCTTGAGCAAATTTTGCATGCCCAACATATGCCACCTTGCTTTACCTTTTGTGCTTGTCCATTTGTTTCGCTGTAATAGGTTTCTCACATTACTTTATAATGTTTTGTTATATTATTTATGTTATAACATGGTATGCCCCTCTTACCCCTCCCTGCCCTTCTCCCCTTACTTGGTCTCTCCCTCCTGTGGAATGTTGGAGTGAAGCTCGCCTTGGAATGTTGGGGAGCTCACTCCAGTAGTTGGCACTGAAGAATCCGGTTCTATTAAACTCCTCTTCTTCTCTCAACCCCTGTGTGGAGTATTCTTCTTAACAATTTGGCGACTTATACCGTGCTGGGGACGGTGGGATTCTTTCCCCTGTGATAGCTGCCAACTACAAAAGTCAACGGATCATAAGAGAGGCGTAGCGGCGCTCCATTCACCCCAGTCACGGTTCAAGCATCGTGAAGTAATCCATGTGAGCTTATCCGAGGTTTGTGACACTTCGGTGAGCAGGAAGAGATTAAGAGACCCTGTCGTTTCAACATCTAAGCAGCAGCCGTCTCATTCACATGAGAACTGTGTCTGGGGATGTAAAGGTATTTCCTCGGCAACGGGACGCTGAACTCGTTCTGCCTGGTGTCGGCGTGGAAACATTACGCCGGTGAACCTGCTACGACCTTTTGAAATTTCAGTCACGTCAGTTCCTTACCAACGGAGTTTCCTCGGCAACGGGACGCTTGTTTCGTTCCGGCTGGTGGCCGGTGCGGGAAATCTACGTCGGAGAGCCTGCTTCGCTTCGTGTGGTTCCTGTCACGTCAGTTCCTCTGCGAAGGACAGCGATCGGTGACGGACTGCTTTCAGTTCCAGGTGGTGAGGAAAATGACATCGGCATAGTAGGAGCAGCCTGCCTGATCCCTTCGTTCCTCAGTTCCACATTGGTGAACCACCCTGAGGTAACGAGAAAAGTTGGCGCTCGTGTCCACTTATCTCGACCTGATCAGCGGTAACAACTCGGAACCCTCCGGTTTGTTTCCGTACTTAACAGTAATCTTCCAGCTCTTACTGTTGATGGGCAAAAGTGAGGTAGGAGACATTGTGTAGGAAGCCCCCCCCCCTCTTAACTGTTTCGGTCTGCTGGGCTATCCTTTTAACAAGGAATGGGTGCATGACTGTAATGCGTCTTCGCTCCTGTCAAGGGAACGGTAATTTGCTTCTGGAACACGACGGCTGACATTTTACGGCGTGTTCCATTTTGCTGTCATATGGAGACTGTGACTTACCTTCTTTCTATAGGTGTGTCATGTTAGCCAGTCAGGAATTGTTGAAGTTTTCACCTACAGCCATTGACCTGCAAGGAGAGTGGGGTGCACATGTTTTCTCGAATCAAATGTGCATTTGAGTTATTATTGAAATGAGTTTTGGGTGGTAAATACTGATGTTGTGTGTTTTCCTTTATAAATCAGTAGTGTTTGCAAAAGTAATCTATTTACAATATCTACATAGCGCTAATCTGTATTCTTTTGGTACCATCAATTCAGTATAGATATAGCTTTATTTTGTTTACCCATAGGAGCCACTTGCCGTTTTCTTCGCTGATTGGCACAGCACTGCCATTCTGTTTTTATTACCTAGGCCTGTTGGAAATATTTTGTGTATCCTAGGTGGTAAGCTATTGTGACGGTTTTCCCTCTACCTTTCAATTTCTACCCACACTGGGTGTTCAATGTTCAATTTTCATCATTCTGGTTCTCTCTCAATTTTTGTTTTCTTCTCTTCTTCTCTCTCTAGCTATTATCATGACAGCCTTAAATATGTCTCAGCCACCACCATTTTTGGATGAAGCAGGTGATCCAATTATTCCCTGGAAAAAATGGTTTAATTTGTTTGAATCATATTTGATTGCTATAGGAGGAAATAGATTTTCATCTTTAAGAAAGCAACACATTTTACTGCATAATTTGGGAAAATATGGGAGGGATGTGTTCGAAGACTTACCTGAAGTAGCTGTTGACGGTGCTAACGTCAATGTGGGTGGAGATGGCGGGGTTCAGCCTGATGTGTATGAGGCTACCGTAAAAAAATTGGCAGAATAGTTTTGGGACAGGATTAATATAGTTCTTGAGCGTCATAAATTTTTCTTGCGGGCTCAAGGAAAAAATGAGAAAGTGAAGAATTATATTGCTGTGTTGAGGGGTTTGGCAGCCACGTGTGATTATGGTCTTCTTTCTGAGTCTTTAATCAGGGACCAATTAGTTAGGTGCACATGTGAAAAGAAAATTCAGGAGAGACTCTTAGCAGAAGCCCCTTATTTACAAAGAGCTATTGATATTGCCATCAGCATTGAGCACACAAGCTACTGTATGAATGAAATGAAGGAGGCTGGTGAGGTTAAACAAGTTAATGACAATGGTGTGAACAAAGTAGTTCAGAGAGATGTTAAAATTAAGTTTAACCAACCTGAGGTGACTAAACACAGTGCTCAGCCCAACAAGCCAAAGTGCTACAGATGTGGTAACCCAAACCATCTAGCTAATGATGTAAGGTGTCCAGCGAGGGGAGTCACTTGCAGTAATTGCAAAAAAAGGGGCCATTTTTTGAGGGTATGCCATGAAAAGAAAAGTACTACTCACATGGTGGTCCAAGAGTTGGACCAACCGTTGCAAGGGGACATTATTTTTCAAGTGATGAACATTGGTGAACAGAATGTGAATGCATATCCTGAATGTAAAATATTACTGGACAATGTTGCATATGAAGTCTTTGCAGATTCATGTTCACCTTACACTCTCATAAATGAGTCTGCATTTAAAGAAAATTCAGGTCATAAAGAGTATAATCTTTTGCCTCCTGATATTAAACCTGGGGGATACAATTGCGACCCTATTCCTTTGATTGGAATGTTGTTAATGCAGATTGATTTTAAAGATAGGTCAACATTGGGTAAAGTGTATATCACAAAAAGTGGATCTAATCTGTTAGGGTGGAAACACCAAAAAGACCTGGGTATCAAATTAGACTCGAATGCTCCTGAACAGGTGTTGCTGATTGATAGGCCTACGGTTGGGAAGGAGGTTTGTGAGAAATTACCGGAGGTGTTTACAGACAAGTTAGGGCAGCTTAAAGGGTTCCTCCACAAGATAAAACTTAAATCTAATTAAAAACCAGTTGTACACAAAGCAAGGTCTGCCCCTTTGTTGCTAAGAGAACCCCTTCAGGAAGAATTGAACAGACTGGAAGAAAACAGAATAATAGAGTGTATTGAAAGCTCAGAGTGGTTGGCCCCCATTGTAGTAGTGGCTAAAGGGGGGGGAAGGGCATCCGCCTCTGTGTTGACCTTAGGGATTTGAATGCCAACATCTGGGTAGACAGACACCCCCTCCCCAACATTAATGAAATGTTGATGGGAATTCAAGGAGCAAAGTATTTCACTGTTCTAGATCTGTCCTCGGCCTACCACTAGGTTGTCCTTCACCCAGATTCAAAGCACCTCACGTCCTTCATAACCCCTTTTGGTGCATATCAGTTCTCAAGGTTACCATTTGGACTCACTTCTGCGGCTGCTGTTTTCCAGCGCATAATGCAAAATATTCCGCAGGGCCTTGAAAAAGTTATCTGTTTCCAGGATGACATCTTACTCTATGGAGCATCTGAAAGTGAGCACAACAAAGTTTTGGAGGTGGTTCTGTCTAAACTCAGCAAAGCGGGAGTCACGACCCAGAAAGAAAAATGTAAGGTTGGGGTGCAGACGGTGGTGTATCTGGGGAACACTATTTCTAGCGAAGGTATCAAACCCAAGGCCAGTTTGGTGGACGTGGTCAAATTTGCTCCTGCTCCGGTAAATAAAGATGAATTGAAGTCCTTTCTGGGCCTGGTTGAGTATATGTCGAAGTTTGTGAAGAACTTTGCCGACCAAGTACAACCACTCCGTGAACTGCTCAAACTAGGAACCAAATTTGAATGGGGCACTGAACACCAACAAGCATTTCAACACGTCAAAGAAGCCATTGTGAATGCTTCAATTCTGCACACGTTTGATCCTAATGCAAAGTCCACACTCTCAACTGATGCTAGTAATAAAGGGTTGGGAGCTTCCTTGACTCAAATGGTAAATGGCGAAGAAAGAGTGATAGCCTTCGCTTCAAGAACCTTGAAGGCTGCGGAAGCAAATTATTCCACCATCGAGAAAGAGGCACTCGCGTGTTACTGGGCTATTCACCATTTTAAGTACTTTTTGTGGGGAATTCCGTTCTGCTTAAGGACGGATCACAAACCTTTGATCCCGCTATTTGCTACCAAACTGCTAAAAAATACTACTCCACGCATCTCCAAGTGGGTTCTAGGACTGCAAGGGTTCAACTATTCCATTGTACATGTCCCTGGCTCAAAAAATTCCTTGGCGGACTGTCTTTCGGGTATGCCAGTATTGGAAAATGAACCTGAAGAGATCCAAGTAGTAGAAACCATCTTTGCTGTTGATGTCCCGGCCATAAAAAAAGATGAGTGGGAGAAGTCACTTCAGGAAGATGATGTGTTGCGCAAATTGAAAGAAATGATTTCAAAGGGCTGGCCGGAGAAAAAAGAGGAGGTGCCAGAGGATCTCCAAGAGTTCTGGTGCGTGAAGGATGAAGTATCCATAGTGGAAAACCTGGTCTGGAGGAGTAACAAGATAGTCCCTCCGTCTGAAATGAGATGTCACATCATACGGATAGGGCATGAAGGTCACCCGGGTCGAAGTCTGACGAAAAGTAAAATTCGTCAAAGCTATTGGTTTCCAAAAATGGACACACAAATTGAAGAACTTGTAAAAAATTGCATTGAGTGTGGTACTAGTGACAAATCCAAGAATGTCCGCAAAGCTCCTTTGGTTCCTATCACGTTGCCTACCAAACCTTGGGACAAACTGGGGATGGACATTATTGGCCCATTGAATATGTTAAATCTTTCTCAAAAATTCATGTTCGTTCTAATCGATTATCATTCCCATTGGATAACCACTAAGTTCGTCCCTTCCATCTCCACTGCTTTCCTCATTGAGTTTCTTAAAGAGACCTTCTCAAAAGAGGGCATCCCCAGTGAGTTGATAACGGGCAATGGGGTGCAATTCACTTCAGATGAGATGAGGGAATTCTTGAACGACTTATCTATTGTTCACATCAAATATCCATTGTACTCACCAAAATCCAATGGGTTAGTGGAAAGGGCTAATAGAATGCTGAAGGATACCATTCAACTAGCTGTGTCAACAAAAGAATCCGTGGTAGACTGTTTAAGGAAGATGTTGTGGTCATATCACATCACACCTAATTCAGTGTCCGGAGTCTCCCCGTTTCCCTCTCTTAAAGGCAGGAACCCAGGTTCAAAGCTCACCCCCAATTGGTTAAATGGAGGTTCCCCTGTGTGGGTTGACAGGAACTATGTTTCAGAGAAGGTGAAAGAAAATCAAGCAAAGTATAAAGACAAGTATGATGCTAAATGGGGTACAAAGGACAGAGAGTGGATGGTCGGGGATTGGGTGGTGGTCAAGAAACCCACTCTAGTGAAGTCTAAACCTTCAGTTTTCTCTAAACCCCTTAGAATAAGGAAGGTAAACAATAACTCTGTGTTGTTAGAAGATGGCAATCTATGGAGCATGGATAGATTGGCTCGTTGCACTAATGTTCATGTCTCCAAATCCACTAGCAATGATGACTCTGGTGAAGCGGTGGGTGATTCAAGTATAGGAAGAGTTGCACGGCAACGGAGGTGTCCGGCATGGCAAGCTGACTATAGCTTGTAAAGTATATATTTCAGTGCTCTCACCGCTGTTCCTCCTACTGGTGTTTGTGCCTGTGGTTTTTATATGCAATTTCATTGTATTGTATTTTATTGCTTGTATTGGACCCTTCACTCAAATGTAATTCCTTTTAATTTTAGTTAGGCTGTTGTCATTTCACCGCCTCTTGGCACTTACCAAAATGTGTTGTGTTACAGAGGAAGGTGTGTTATAACATGGTATGCCCCTCTTCCCCCTCCCTGCCCTTCTCCCCTTACTTGGTCTCTCCCTCCTGTAGAATGTTGGAGTGAAGCTCGCCTTGGAATGTTGGGGAGCTCACTCCAGTAGTTGGCACTGAAGAATCCGGTTCTATTAAACTCCTCTCCTTCTCTCAACCTGTGCGGAGTATTCTTCTTAACAATTTATTATCCCAGTTTGTGTCAGATAAACTTTAAGCTAAAGTATGGTTTACGTGCACCTGTCATGTTGACTTTTATCTAGAGGGTGTCTGTGACAGGTAACCAGTGGTAAGTCTGTATTTTGAATTTTACTGGCCCTTTGGGGGATCGGTAGAGTCAAACCTACAGTGGCATGTATGATTCAAGGAGTAGGAAATAGATGTGAAGCATCTGTATCAGACCACTACATCGACGTAAAATATTGCATTGTGAGCTGAAAGGGCTTCTTTGTGATTGATTAATTTGAGATGCATACTAACCACAGCATCACTCAGGTGGCAGTCACGTTGCATTTAATGGTTACAGCCAGATACAGCCTTAAAAGTCAGCTCAACCCTCTGTTTGATAGGGATACTGCACTGACCAGCCGACACCACACTTTTTTTTCTCTTCTGACAAAGGGTTACTGGAAGAATGTATGGGTGTGGGAATACCACAAAAATGCTGCTGAATGCTAGGCTTTAGAGAAGGGAAGTTGGGTATTTCCTTATGTGTCTGCATCTTGCCTGAGTGTAGCAGGTGGTAAACGAAATCTTCTCTTGCCTCTGGGACCCATTAAGGTGAAGGATACACTACATTTTACTAACTTGCTCTAGTAAACATTAATGTCTGTTACAAAATTTAACTGATTCTAAATAATTTTGCTTGCAAAAATTCTGTTCTTATCCTGGGTGGTGTATCTCACTCCATAATGATATTTGGCTTTCACAGTCAACAGACACCTGTGACGGTAACACACTTGCATAGAGCATGTCACCATACATATATGATCAGAACTTTATGACATAGCCAAATGTGATCTGCAAAGGATGGCGTGACACAGCTGCGCCTGCGCCTAGAGTTACATAGAGTATCAACTGCAGGAGCACCCACAGGCAGATTGTGTAATATAAGATGTTGTTTCCTAATGAAATGACAGTCAGGGCATACTTGCAAGGATAATCACTTTTTTCATTTCCCATAACCAGTTGTGTTTATGTTTTTAGTGTAAAAAAAAAAAATACAAGCGCCATCTGCACACACGATAGCTGTTCAATTGTACAAAATGGAAATCTCACAGAAAGCCAGTGTTGGAGCTCAGGGTGAGGTCATGAAGCAATGTGATTTTCAGTACTTCAATATTATTTTTTTGTGCGCGAAACAAGCAATCCTTTTGTGACTTAGAAAAGTTTAAGTAGAAACCATGACACGAACATTCACTGTGAGACATTGTCGAGAACATTACAGGCATTCCAATAGCAAGGGATTATCTCCAAATAAGTTCTAAAATCACAGTTAAAGCCGGAGAGGTACTGATGTCCAGAATCTACAAGCAGACAAGAAAAACAAGGTATGGCACACTGCTCTACTGCATCTAGCCAACCACTGACCAGAGGGAACTCCTGCCACCTCAGCCAATCACTCAAAGTTGACGCAGCAGCTCCTGGAAAGCTTAAAGGTCACTCGAAAACTCGAGCTATCCAGAGCTGAACAGACATCACCATGGAAGCAGAGGAAGGACAAAGCACTAGCCCTGGTTCCGACATAAATGCAGTGGCCATTTTGAAGTTGTCTGAAATTATAATAAATGTGGAAAACATGATTAATCAGAGAAAAAAAAATTGGCAAATTTGCATTTTTAAAAGAATGTAACCTATTTATATCAATTAAGGCACGTGAGAAAAGGAGGGGGCGGGAGCAAAGGCAACCTGACAATTGTAGCGCTCACAGAGATAGGAGCAAAAGATGCCAATTCTTTTGCTGAGAGGATCCTGCATAACATGAAGAGCTGCTGACATTGGAAGTGGAGAAGTAGATTCATGTCTTGCACCCACTCACCTGTGCCTACAGAAATGCAGATGTGCCCTTGTTAACTAAAACAAGGGTGATGCTGAACACTGACAAAGGGAGGGGGCAGGAGCAATGTCAACTGACAACAGGTGGTGCTCGCAGATAGAAACCTAAACAAAGGGAGGGGGTGGGAGCAATGGCAACTGACAAGGAGTGGCGTTCGCAGAGAGGAACCTAAAAAAATAGTACACATACGGTGTAATAACCAAGTAAAGGGGCCAGTAGCCATGGGAGGATACAAATGATGATATGGCTGTACTAGGAGGAAGTAACACGCCTATTAAGGAAGCAGGAGTCAGCATTTATGAAGAGCATAACACAAGCCATTGAAAAATGTGGGTGGTGCTTCTCCTCCATACTCTACCTACAACAGATTGCCAGAGCAGCTCGGGCTCGACCTAAAAATGGTGATGCTTCCGCCCCTACTTTATCTCATCACTAAACTGCCCGTAGTAGTCCTGACACAAAACACACAATAATGACAGACTTAATAAGGGAGAGTGGCCGAAGAGGTATACGTTTAGCAAAGCTGCAGCTACCACCAGACAGTGGGGGGATGGGGCACCAGATTTCAAACCTTATTGTGTGGCTCGGCATATGCAGTGGCTTTCATACTGGTTGGTGAGCCATAATCTGCAAAAGATAGCCTAAACACCTTATATGCTTACGCAGGGCACACTACGCAGGCTGCTCTGCCCCGGGGTGCATGCCTCCTCAGAGATCCCTTTATTGGTAAAAGTGGCTCTCACATATTGGAAAATGCCCCTGAAATATACAGCACAAACGGTCCCTTATGGCCCTTTTTATAACTTTATTGGAGCTTCCTACCTCAGTGGGGACACTGACACAACATCGACCACACAAATAGGAACAGGTGGGAGTGACGACAGTGGGGGCATTGTTTGGAGATGGGATGCTGCTGAGTCATGCAGACTTTGTGAATGAGCAGTGGTTACCTGATTCATTGTTTCTCATGCACGCAAATATTAGTAGGTATATCCTGGTATGCCCCATTAGAAGTGGCTTTGTGGATAGCCTCAGGCATAAAGTTATTTTTCCTAAAATCCACTATGGTGTGCATCCGCTAATAGACCCCTCACTGCAATAGGGGAATTCATTACTGAATTGGCTAATTACCTGACCCCTTTTAACCATAAATTATGCTAAAATCCTGTTAATTGGAGACCTGAATTGTTGGTCTACAGAGGAATGGGGAGTCAGGGCTCTAAGGATCTCACAGACCTACTGAATAACTTGAACCTAGAAGGACACATAAGTGAACCCACACACATCAAAGGGCATGCGTTAGACCAGCTATGGACCACCAACTGTTTGGTCCATAACTTAACTGTTAAGCCATGTGTTTGGTCAGACCACCACCTAATACACTTCACATTAAGTGGTCTATCCCTAATTAAATCCTTGAATCCTTAAATCCTTGACCGGCCTTAAAATATTGACCAGGGACTGGGCCAGCATCTGCTTGCCAAAGTTCCTTAACACCCTAGAATCCACACTTCCGGCTAGAACAAATTATGTTGACGAGTTGGAGACAGCTATAACCATCTGGCAATCAAGAGCAAGTGAGATTCACGCCCCTCTACAAAGGAAAGAGAGAGGTATGAGGCGGCACGTGGCCTCTAAATTGTTTATTGTAGAGTTAAAGTCAGTAAAACTCAAAACCCGCCAGGCAGAACAGAAATGGTGGAGAAGCTATTCTCCTGCAGAAAGGAAAATGTATGAAATAGCTATAGCTGATTACAAAGCTGCCATCTTGGAGGCGAAAAAAGCCTTTTACACAAACAGTGTTCTTTGTTCTGAAAATAAATCCAAACACATCTTCAAGATAGTCTAAGAACTTTCCAATCCTAACCGCGTCACACTGGCCATTACTCCTTCCCAAGTCTTATGTGACCATCTGAATGCTTTCTTCATGGACAAAATTAAGGCTATACAGAACTCCATCCCTCCTATCTCACGGGATTGGATATCATATCAGCAATTTACAAACTCAACAACACTTTCTAGCTTTCAGAACATTACCTTAGATCGGCTTGCAGAATTAGGAAGCAAGGTCAAATCTAGCTCCTCCAGAGACCCCTGTCCCTCTAAGATACAAAAAAACATTGTTGCACAATTCCCAGATACCTTTCTCTCAGTGCTCAACCTCTCCCTGGAGCAAGGGGTGATCCCACGTGCTTTCAAAGAGGCAGTGCTAGGCCCCCTTCAAATGAAAGCCAGAGCAGATCCTAATCTACTGAGTAGTTACAGACCCATATCGCTCCTCCCATATCCTGCAAAAGTGCTTGAAGCACATGTAGCGAAGCTCCTTTGCACATTCATCAAAGAGCCTAGGTGTAGTGGATGACCTGAAGGAGGGAGCAGGCAGGGGGTGCACACAAGCATTGGTCCAGTTCTACCTGTCTGCTGCGTTCGATAGCGTGGTTCACACCATATTAGCGGATAGACTGGCAGCGGTAGGCCTGAGAGGCACGGCCCTGTATTGGATAATTTCATTCCTAGGGGACTGTATCCAGTCTGTTAGGCTGGCACCATTTAATTCAGCCAGGGTCAATATCACCTGTGGTGTACCTCAAGGCTTGTCCCTTTCCCCCCACCTATTCAACCTTTATATCTGCCCCCTGATTCACTCCTTCCAAAGCAGGAGAGTAAAGGTATATAATTATGCAGATGTTATGCAGATGATATTCCCGATGGACGAGATGGAGGCATCTAAGGACTTCTTTCAAAATACCATGCTCTTTATTAAAGACTGGATGAGCCACAACCATCTTAAATTGAACTCTGACAAAACAGATATAGTCATTTCTAACAACAGACCCCATCATTGGACGCTAGGACGCTGGCCAGCTGCATTGGGCACTCCACCTATCCCTAAGAATTCTGTCAAAAGTCTGGGCATCAAAATCAACCCAAACTTATCCATGCATGAACAGATCAGCCTGGTCACTTCCTCTTGTGTTTATCATCTAAGGACTTTCAAGAAAATTAAGAGATTTTGTACTAGGGTTTCAAGCATGGTGATCATGCCGGCCTTGATTATGTCCAGGCTGGATTACGCCAATCAAACCCATAGATTGCAGCTGATTCAGAATCAGGCGGCCAGATTAGCTTTCCAGCAATCGAGACACTGTCATACTAAGTCACTAATGTAGCAGCTTCACTGGCTTCCTGTGACCCAGCGGTCTATGTTTAAGACAGGCTGCATGATTTTCAACACGCTCCATGAGACAGGCTTTAAATTTGTTTCCACAAAGATTTCACGGTACCTTCCCAAATGGAATCTCAGATCAGCCTCAATGAATATGCTGACTATCCCTAGATTTCAGTGTAAAAGAATGGGTGGTTCTCGTTTCTCTGTACTCAGCCCAAAACTCTGGAATTTCCTACCAATTGATATCAGACTAACGTCGGATGCATTGATTTCAGGAAAAAAATAAAAACTTGGCTGTTCACCCAAGCCTAATGTATACTTCAGGATGGTTTTCCTACCTCCGATAGCGCCAAGAGACCTTTTGGTGAAAAAGCGCTTAATAAATCCCCCAAACATAACATAACAAACATAACATATCAAACATCACTGGCCACAAGAGGGAACATGGGCACTGGCGGGAACAGAACCCCCACACATTAATTTATGTATTCACTCCTCCTCATTGGTAATGGTAGGCATCTGACACGGTGTCTATATCGAAGCTTACACACAAATTTAGCAATATCTCTGGTAGAATTACAGACCCAGTGGGGATTAGTCAGGACAATGAATGGAATTCTCTACTTGAATTTCCCAAGAAAATCTGCTGAAATACTAGATTCAAATGTATACAATTCTCAATTATCCATCAAGCCTACCTCACACCACACAGGTTACACGCAGTGTTTCACGCTGTCTCCATGGAATGCAGATGGGCACCACACTGGGGCAAATAGAAGGAGGCACAAACTGGTGAGTAGTTGAGAGCTGTCTTTTAGTTCTATACCCATGTCCAAAAAGCTATAAGGTACAAGTGAGATTTGCAGATTTGGACCTTCTCCTAGCAAAATGCCTCATTACTAGTAGGTGGAAGTCAGCAGCCCCCCCTACTGTTGTGTCATGGAGGGAGGATGTGAAAAGATGAGGAATGGCGGAGAGCGGGGCACTCCGCAGGGACGAATACCATGGGTTGCGGAATAGGCCAATAGCCATGGACAAGGATTCAATACTGAAATCCTTCAAAGCTTTAGACTTGACTAATGATTAATAGCAGTAATTTGCACTTCATAACTGGGTGGCGACATTGCTGTCCCATTTGGGGCACAGCCTATCACTCACACAATGGTATCGTTGTTGTGTATCTACAGTCTGCAGATGTATAGAAATGGCACAGCTAAAGGGAGCAGTAACATAAGCCCCGGTTCCCCATGATACAATGACATTTGGATCTCTGTTGAATTGTATTATTGGAGAATATATTGCTCAAGCAAGTAATGCTTCTCTTAATATGTATGCTCTCCTATTTGCCTGCCGTTAGTAGGGGGAGGGAGTTTAAATATTCACCTACACAAGGGTTTAACATGACAGTTATAATGTTATAATGTCACATGTGACACAATGCCTTTCACAATGTATAAACTGTCTTTAATGATGTCATATGTAGATACAGTGCACAGGAGAATTGCCGTGCAAAATAACGGATATTCTGGCACGCTGTGCAATTGCTGATGTAACCTTATGTACTGTATTGCTTACCAAAACCCAAAAAGTGTGTTTAAAAACATATATGAACCATGCCAAAATTCCAGATCGGTTGAAAAACAGAATGGGCCTAGAGGGTACAGTCCTTAATTGGTCCAGCTCCTTTCTTGAGTACAGATCACAAAAAATCATTGTCAACCAAACCCTCTCTGGCCCAACCAATAATAAAATAGGAGTTCCACAGGGATCAACGCTTTCGCCGGCGCTATTCAATCTATACATTGAACCACTCACCGAAATATTACAAAAAGCAAATATCGCTTTCCACATGTATGCGGATGACACTCAATTGTACATCAAGGTTGCATCAACAGAAGCGATAAAGACAATGAACCATGCACTATCAAGAACCCTCCAATGGCTAACCAAGAATTACCGGAAGCTAAACCCTCAGAAAACCGAATTCCTACTGATTACACCCAGTGGCGGCTGGTGACATTTCAAAGTGGTGAGGCGTAAATGTTTAGGATGAGTCCCCTGTGCTGCGCGAGTGTAGCAAATGTGCCTGATTGTCATAAGGGCGAGTTGCCCCCACCCCGGGCATTATTTGTTTTTTAAAGAGTGGGCAAATGGTGCATTTTCAAGCAAGTTTGATAAAGCAAGAATGTTAATAAAGTAATTATAGTTAGGCCATCATTAGGCACAAGAGAAAATAAGCCTTTAACCCTGTCGTCCACGGTCGTATCATAAGGTAGAATACAAAAAACATTTACCTGTAAGTATTACAGAAATATATCAGGACAGCTATTACTTTATGACTGTTAAAACCATGTTCCTGATGTCCAACCATCAGCTCACTGAGCCATCATTTCAGTCTCCACACTAACTGTATATTGTTTTGTCTATACTTTAGGCAAGAATGTAATTGGATGCAGCACAAGTCAAAATTCTGAAGCAAAATAGTACAACATTAACAAAAGTAAAAATGATGAATGGTGTGTTCATAAGGCATGCAGAAGGAAAGTTTTGCTTCATGAGCAATCTTTCAGCTTCTCTTATGCGCTCTTTAAAACATTGACTTTCTAAATGTTCATTCACTTAATTTAATAAAAGTAGAAATGCTTAACACTGGGAAATCCACAAAGGGAAGGGGGGCTGATGGGTCTGCTCCTATAACAGGTATGAGCAGGGATAAAGGAGACATTCAACCACGAATATGAGTATGAGCAAGAGAAACGCAGTAGAAACTAATTCTGTGTTTCAACCTTAAGTTACAAACGATTTATGCTGCAATCCTTCTATTTCAGGACTGTCAGCATAATTAGAGCAAAGTTTAATCGCACATTAATTAATACAATCACATCCTGGAAAGATTAAGCTACTTTTTGAAAATAAATTTAGTAGCACTGTTAAACTAAGAAATCAATATGAAATGATGTGTGTTTTTTTATTAACCGGTCCCCTTTTCTTACCAATAATGACACTGGTGACCACAAAACAAAGCACAAAACGATCGTTTCTCGAACATGTAAGCTTGCTCCCTCTTGCTTGGCTGCTGATTGTTCACTCCCACGAAGGAAGCTTATGATTCGAAAGAATCAAAGACTCTTTCACCCTGCCTGGCCTCCTAAACGTGATCAGTGACAGTGTGAACTAGTAACGGATTGTGGCCACTAATTACAAGGAACTGAGGAGAAATGGACTTGTTTCATGTTGTATCTGCAACGCGACACAGGCTCTGAATAATTACCAGAATCACCTTTGTTACTTATAGCATTGCAATCCCCATCAGTAATCCAAGAGACCAGGCCATTGTAGCACTAAATTATCAGTCAGTCAGTGATCATCACATGTGTGTACAACAATACGAGGGCCGGCCAGAGACTGCGCCGGCCCGGGTCACAGCTGGGGTCCCCGCCCGGCTCTTACTTGTTTTGATGTTTTCCAAGCCAACGATTACGAACAACAACATATTATTATTAGCCACGACCACGAGCAGTAGACTGAAGCAGCAGGCACAAAGAAAGTGAAACGCGAGCCCTGCAGTGCACCAGGGCACATTACCTGACTGCAAACCTCCCTGTCCAGAGAACATTACTAGGAATTGTGGCCGAAATGTGCAAGCCAAGACCTGTTTACAGCAATACCTTTAATGGCCTGGTGTCTGACAAGGACTGATCGCCGGCTGCACAGCACAAGGATATTGTTGAGGTGGCTTTTCTCTTCGAGCATAAGAGGAAACTGCACAATGGATGATCTTTCTGCAGGGTCCACTGCGAGGCCGCATGTCCATTTCTGGCAGCTGACAAAGGCCATTTGTGCATTCTTAGCTGTGTGTTCCAGGCAGGTTGAAAGTGCTCTGCAGGAGAACAGGTAAGTGTGTGGGGGTGTTTGTCGATTGAGCAGCAGGCATTGTAATGTAGGGATCGGGAGCAGGAAACGACAATGTGACAGATCGTTTGTGGTCGGGCAGTTTAGGGGAGCAGATGAGATGAAGTGCATGTGGGGGAGGTCGGAGATACAGTGAGTGGGGAACAGTAAAAGCAATATGCGTATGCTGGAACAGCAGAAGCCTGATTTCGGATGGCCTGGAATGTGGATGATGACCAGTGAAGAGGACCTTTAGGGGAACTCGCAGCCCAGACTGTAACTTCAGCCAGAGCCGCTGCTCTCAGCCTAGCCTGTGGGAAGCAGGAGCAGCCAGTGCGGCCCTGGGAATCTACCGCCTGCAGCAACGCTGAGAGTGTGGCATCCATCCTGCCAGCTCGGGACACTACCATCAGAGCAGGGACTCTAGTGCCAGCAGCCTGCACTGATTTTCTGTTTAGCCAGAGTTTTCCGTTTTTCAGCAGTCACTCTTGCAATATCATCGGGGCCTTAGCAGTCATCTTGGTTTCCTAATAAAACCAGGCCTGATCATGTCTCTCTGTGTCCGATCCATAATCGGAGTTTAATAGCATCATGAGCCGAGCGATGCGTGCAGCGCAGCAGGAGTGCGCTGCGCACCGCTTGAGTGTAAAATGTAAAGGCTGTTGGTCGGACGCAGCGATCGGCAGCAGAAATAAAAGATTTGATATGAGTGTTGCAGAAATTAATTTAACCAGTTTTCTTTAAGTCTGAGACTGCTGCTTTCACCACTGTTCACGAGCAAGCACACACAGAGCGGCAGCCACAAAAAACAACACAACATACATGCATGTGAGTTCAGTTACAGTCGCACTCGCACACATAGGCACACGCACATGGGTTCAAGGAGTCACCACCAGACTCACCAACATACATACACAGGTCAGTCATGCAATCATTATCACACCGCATATGCAAAGACTAGTAGAGACACACGACACACCACGCACACCGACGCACTTCTGTACTGGATTGTTATACTGTAAAAAAACGTACTTTTTATGAGGTGACGGTGACACTCGACAGTCTCGACTGACTCTCTTACTCCTCGTCGTTGTGGCACGCCAGGCGCGGTGACGTGCATACTGCATGGGGAAATGGCCAATCACCACTGCTGGCTGACATAAGCCACATGTGATTGGCCATTACAGTGCGGCACTTAGCAAACATCCACCACCCACGCGCGGGCACCAGTGCTGAAGTCTCCGCCGTGTCTCAGCCAATCCTGGCGCAGCATTACCAGAGCCACTGCGCCAGGATTGGCTAAAGAGCAGGGTCAACACTGCCCATTATGAGACCCGGGGGCGCCGGGTCCCTGCCTGTTTGCGTGCTGTAGGGGAGGAGGAGGAGGGAAGGTACTACTGGGTGTGCGCATGCATGGGCCAGTCATAAAAATGACTAGCCCAAAATGCGCACACACACACACAGTGCCTGCTGCCCTACCTATGGCTGCGCTGTCACTCATTGCCGAAGCCCCGCCCCCACTGACTTCCGCGATTCCGATTCTGTCAGGCTTGTCCCGCTGCCGCTGGCTCTCTCTGCGGCAAACTGCGAGTGCTCTTAGTGAAGCGGATCATTTATTTTTGAAGCCTATTAGTATTTATTTCCTGCAGCGTGCGGTCGTCCATGGCTAGTGGGGCAACGCCCCAACGCCCCTAATGGACGCACCGCCACTGATTACACCACAGAAAAGCAAACTAAAGACAGCAGAATGGGCCAATCTTATCACTGCTCTAAATTGTACTCCAAAGATTGTTGACTCTACCAAATCACTGGGAATTACCCTAGATAAAAACCTGAACATGTTAGCACATATCAATACAATGGCAAAAAACGCCCAGTTCCATTTAAGCTACTTGCGAAAACTTAAAACTTTCCTGAACAAAACAGACCTTAAAACAGCAGTTCAAGTGCTGGTCATATCAAGGATCGAATACGGGTGTACTACCCTGTCTGGGCTCCCCGAGATCTCAAAAGCCCCATTGAAAGCTTGTCTTAATGCAGCCACAAGGCTGATAGCGGGATACCAAAAATTCGACCATATCTCCCCTCACCTGAAAATGCTAAACTGGCTGCCTTTCGAAGCCAGAATTCAATTCAAGTTGGCATGCATCATTCATAATGCAATACACCACAAAACTCCAGGTTACCTGGCTCAGAAACTTACTCTTTCGGGAGGTAACTGACCCTCTAGGAGCAAAACAGACTTACTTCTGAAACCGGCTTGCTTCTGCAAGAAAAAGACTTTGACCGAGCATTCTCAGGAGCAGCACCGAGAATTTGGAATGCACTCCCACCAAACATCAGAAGAATTACATCCATTGCAACCTTCAACAAGCAATAACATATAGCTAAGCATGAAAACAGCAGTACATAGCTGTACAAAACATACTTAAACTAACTTACACATACCAACTATAATAACAACAACAACAAAACTCTAAACTAGCATACCCAAACAGAAAACCAATATAAAGTAACTAAACCTCACTCTGCCGGCATATATCGTAAACACAATACAGATACATTTAGCAGGAACTCGACCCTAAGGAATTGAAGGCTTTACATGAGCACCAGTTACCTTATACAAGGACACATTCATTTTTGTAGGCAGGGGGAGATTAAGAGATTTGCCCAGAATCACAGGATGCTGAACCGACCCTGAGGCTCTAACCTGGTTGACCAGCACCAAAGTCGGCAGATCTGGCAGTTAGGCCACATCCTCTCAGTTCTGCGTGTAATGACTTATAAATCCCATGTAGCGAGAGATGGACACTCATGGGGCTGGTGGGATTCTTTTTGGCTCCTACTAAAGATAATGATGTTAATCCCTATGCTGTTTTGTTTCCTAAAGAGCTGTAGAGCACAATCCGAAAGTGCAAAACTCAATAAAGAAGAATGAACAAAACATAACTAAACCTAATGTGCTTAGGCATAACATAATACATAACTAAAAATATAAACCTAAAAATTAAAACCACAAAACAAAACCTAATCAAACACAATATATCTAAGAAGATGGTCAATTAGTTATAACTAAAGTTCACGTCCCTAAGCATACAGAGAGTTCACTTTACACATGACAACAACCCGTGAGTGAAAATAACGTACTCAAATATTACCCAAATTTACATAACTAAACATATTATACGATTATCAGAAATTCCCAGCTGAATACCTAATTTAGCACCCCATCTAAATCTGGCTGCGACTGCTCGTCTGCCTAAATCCAGTGTATCTGCACCTCCGGCACACACACCTTTCACTGGGTCATTTGTCGAAAAGCTTTGTTTGATGGAACGAACCTTTCAATGCAAAGTCCTCAACAATGTTTTCTTACTTCAACTGTAAATGTCAAAGTTTCATCCGTGGAAGTGCTTTGACTCCACAATAAGTATGGGTGCGCTATGGTTTTAGCCTTTCTCCTAGAAGTGTGAGCATAGTGAGAACCATTCAGTAAATAGTTACAGAGTATTGTATATGTTAAATAACTTCAGGGCGATCCAGCCCCATCTGGCGCTGATCTGCGGAGGAGGGGGGGGCACAGACCTCAGGGAGGGGCGCTGTGTTTAGCCATAACTTGCAATCTAAAAGCACCTGCTGCAGGGTTCCTTGTGCGTCCATCTTTCAGGCAGCAATAAACATGTCAAGTTAACTCATGTTCTCTAGAAAGAGAGATGGCGTTTTATCCAGTGGCAGTTTTTACTCCCTATCAAGAAACGTGGAGGGTTGCTATGCCTGCTGCAAAGAACGGATCTGCCTTTTATGTAGCTAGCTGAGGGGAATAGTAAAGGCTGCCTTTACCGGCTCTTCAAAACAAATTAAATTGTTGTGAGGGAATCCGAAGAGGTCATGGGACAGGCCACCAAAAAGACTGTCACGGCTGGCACCGCCAGCGCTAAAGCCTGCCCTGACTGTGCTATACATTGTAGAGCTTTTCAGTGACAGTGCATTAGGTGCAGATGTGAGTTGACCAGGCTTTCCAGTTCCAGCTTGTGGTTTATAGCAGAAGGGGAGTATGTCTGATGCTGGGCTGCGAGCCCACTCCACGGAAGACGGTCTGAAGGCTCTGAACCCGTGTGTTGTGGCCGGGGTGGATGCTGGCGTTCCGATCAATATTGTGGGCTAAGGTGGTGGGGTAGATCAGTGAGTTAAGGCAATGAGTAGGTCGCAAAAGCACAACTCTGGTGATTCCCGTCCACTTCACATCATCCTTTCGAGGTCGGTAATTGTAGGAATCGTAACACCTGGGACTAACAGAGCTGAGAAATGACAGAAGTGTGAAATTAAGCGCTATATAAAAATAGTCATTATTTTATATGTGTACTGCTTTCCACTTAATATTTATCAAAGTAATCTGGGTCTTATTTTTTTATGTAAAATGTACAGTGCTTAGTAGAAGAAAGTTAATTTATGGGCTGCAAACTATCGCTTTAAGTACCAGCGTGCAGTGAAGCATAACAAGAATGGGTGAAACAGGTGGTCTCAGTAGATGGCCAGACCTCAAAGGGATTTGCGCCGAATTTGCTCTTTCTGCTACTGTTTAAAACAACAATAAAGGGGTATTACCCTTTTCTATTATCTGAGCCAGATCACAGTTTTAAAGATATGTGGATTGTTCCCTTGGTTGGGGGTGGAGGGGTAGAGGTGAAGGGGGATGTGTGGGGAAGAGAAGAGCTGGTCAGGGGCAAGTGTTGTGGGAGGGGTGTTGCTGGAGGGTGCGGGAGAAAGCGTACACTTGTGTACACTCATTGAGCAGGACAAACGCTTTATTGTTAACGTTGTTTGGTGACCTAGTTAGATGAGGTAAACAAGAATGTACGATGTGTTCACCCAAAGCACGCATCCGCCTGTCCTAAAAGGTGCTTACATTACCTAGAAAGGAAAGGACGGTATTGTAAATGGAGGACGGGTGGGATTTTCAAGTGCACGCGCTTGCGAGCAGCAGGCCGAAGTGGATGGCTGCTTGTGCCCCAGGGGGACTTTTGAGTGCGAGTGGTGCCGCGAGTGGTGACGCTAGCGCACAACGGGAAAAAGTGCTTGCCGGCTACCAGCTTGATACTACGCGCATGAACGCGCGCTCTTGTGCGTGTTCTAGCAGGCACTTTTAAAAGCCCTACCAAATGTCTCAGCCAGAACAGCGCATGCGCTGGATCAGGCCGAGACCTAAAAAGGAAGCAAAATCGTACCATATGAGCAAATTTCTCCCATAAGACAATATTGTAGGACTGCTGTCTATAAACTGTTCCACTAACCGTGGGATGGTACACAAGTTTATCTTGTTATTTAGCTGCGCCTTGGTAATGTAACTACTGACTGTATATATGTTTATATGCTATACTGAAGTGTAAAACAGTAATGACCGGTTTTTCCTCTAATGTCTCGTTTTGTTGAAACGCTACTGTAAAGCGCTCTGATACCCTACACTGGGTCATGTTCGCGCAATAGAAAACACTAAATAAATAAATATATGTATGTGAATGTACCAGAGCTTCCAGAATTTAGGAAACCCTATTACAACAACTCTGCATCTGCCTATGGCCACTGACAATGTAAAATTTGCCAGCCTCTGTATATGACGTTTCTCGATTCAATCACATTCAAATTCATTTATTTCAGTAAGAAAGTGGGAGTATTTGTTTTATACAAGAACATAGGGTTCACCAAGGTGTTTGTGCACCTAGGTGTAAGTTAGATATATGAAAAACCTGTAGTGCACATTAATATTGGATGTTTCATAATGTACGGCCTCATCACAATGTCGGGCGGACTTACGTCGGCATGATACCTTTGCCATTTGGAACCACCCGACCTTAGGTCGGTATTTCTAACCACAGGATTAGAATGCGGCTGCCCATAGGGCAGTCTAAAAACACCCATTTTTCAATGGAACCTTGAGCGACAGGCAGAAAAGGCCTACAGCACAAGCTTCCATTGAAAAATGGATGCTTGCAAACATCCCTGCACCGTGTTGCAGGCATCATGTGGTGCCTGCCACGCGGTGCAGAGATGTTTAGCGGGGCACATTAGGTGCCCCCAGGCCCCAAAGTGGAGGGCGAGTATGTTGGGGGCTCTGCCAGGGGCGGCCAAATTCACTTTCGGACAGCCTTTCCATGTCGTAAAAGCTGACATGGAAAGTCTGTCGAAAACTGACATTGTAATTCCGATGGGGAAGCCAAGGCTGGCTCCACCATCATTCAAGTGATTACAATTTTGCTCCTCTTCTGACAGCCCGTTGGGAGAGGAGCAGAATCCCTCTGCGTGTTTCCCTCCGACTGCCGTCATCATAATATGGCGGTCGGAGGGAAACCCTCCATGTCAGGCAGAAAGCCCATAATGTCCACTTCTGATGGCCGAAAATGTCCCAATATGGCTGCCTTTCTAATATTGCAAATCTAATATTCAGAGCATAAAAGTGGATTTTACCAGCAGAGTTGCTTGACCACCTACAATGAACATCCAGAAACGTTCACAAACATTTTGGAGGTCATGTCTATTTACATATATCCAACATATGCAAATGCTGCTATCATTCAAAGACATAAGCGCCTTTTCTTGGTTAGAAAGGGAATTAAGACCCCATGTTTTATGGATATGTAGACAAAGGAGTTTCAACACAGGAAAACACCATACGAAATCCTTTTAGAGAGAAAGGAGTTAACGTTTTCGCTTGATTTATTCATGCAGGTTTCTCACATGTAGGAAACTTTGAATGTGTTTTGGGAAGACGAATTACAGCTTAAAACCCAAAACACCTCTGGATTTGAAAAGGGGGGGCCCTCGGCCCCCCCGCACGCATGGCGGCGCGGCGACCGCCTCACCTCCTCTCCCCCTCGGTCCTTCGACGGTGGGGGCGTGCCCTGGGGCGCGGCCCACCGCCGATTGGCCGGCGCCCCTCCTGACCCGGATTCAATGGACTGGTTCCGGGTCGGGGGGGGCGGGCGATAGGAGGGGCCACCCGGCCCCTCGGGAATAAGAGGTGGGGAGCGCCCAGGAGACCCCCTTGTCCCTGGACGCTCCCTCGCTGAACGCTGTGCCCCGCGTTCGGGGCTTCTTTGTTTTTTGAATTTTTCGTTTTCTATTCCAGGTCTTGTTGCAGTTTCAGGACTACGGAGCTGAACGCGCTCCAGCCGCGTCGCGAGAGGATTGCCGCGGTAAACCTCCCACCGCCGGAGAGCAGCTAGAGGAGACCCGTCGCCGGTGTCCGGAGCAGCAGGGGAGCGGGCACGGGTCGCTGTGAGGTATTGTGCAGGGGGAGGAGGGTTGCAGCCAGTCGTGCGGAGAGGAGCCGGGCGGAAACAAACAGCGGGCCCGATACCGCCGGTTCACCCGCATATACCGGGCAGGTAGTGCGAGCTGCGTGTTGGGGGTTCTTGTGCATACATAACCGGGCAGCGATCGGTTCAGGAGCAAGAAGGGTTTCCCGCTAATTTAGAGCGGAGCGGGTAGGGTGATCGAGCGGCGCGCATATATGGGCGCAGGTAACGGAAGAGTGTGATTCACACGGGGGAAAGCGAAGCAGGATCAAACAGGGCAGGACTTGGAGGGGAGACCCTGATACATTTCGTACAAATTGTGAAATTTAACCGTTTTTTGCTGGGGGGGGGAGCACAGGAAGTGTGGTTGAATTTTTAAAGGCAATACACCGTATTATGTGTGATTAATGGTGCTCTCCCAGGTATTAAGGACAATTGTATTTCAGGAGTTACCCTGTTGCAGTGGTGCACGTTTCTGATGAATTGCAATATCATACAAAAACTGTGTTATAGGTGCATGGCATTGCCTAATATAAACTTGTAATTGCCTAAATTTGATAAATTGCCTTATATATGCTGCTTGATCTGCATTATTGACACGGTTTTTTCAATTGCAAGCCTCCATTGTTTTGAAAAACGAGGTTTCTGTTTTCCCTACAATCAACCCACCTCTTTATTACATGCTGATGATACGTAGCTATATTGCAGACATTTAACGACATTAATGGTGCAATAGGTCTTTTTTAGGAGGGATATTGTGGTGATTTGGGCTGATTGTGCTGATATTATTCAAAGGAGTGTTATTTTCAATATCGCATGTACACGGTGATAACATACTTTTTTGATTCCAGGCAATTTTGGGCCACTCACTAGCGGACAGGACTTAAGAGCATCCAGCACGCACAGGGGGTGTGGACCAGAGCCGTGGACTGCTATCGCAGGCGAGGACAAGGGACTGGTCGGTAAGAGGGGTACGGGGGGCTAGCACTCATCGCTCCTGGTGGCCGCCGGGTGGGTCTACATTAGGTTTACTCACCCCTTACATAAGCGGACAAGCCGCTAGTGTTGCGGTCGCCGTTGCATGGTGCTGAAAGCCCCCTGGTGACCCTCCATCTGAAAGGTACACACGGTTGACCTGTTGGGAACTAAGTAGGCAGCGGGTGTTTTTTGGGGTAAGCGTCATGCCAGGTCCAAGGGGTGGAAAAAGGGGGTCCAACATGGAGGCTATGATGCGGGCTATGATGCGTGAGATGAGCGACATTAAGCAACAGCTAGGACAAATTAAGGAGCGGGAAGCTCGGTTGGAGGATAGAGAGGGCGAGGCACCGGGCCCGTCCGGGAGACCGATCCGCAAGAGGGTGGCACCAGTGCCAAGAGGGGAATTTGTCACCCCGCAAGGGAAACCTAGGTCCAAACGGCCCAAGGAGGCGGTCCCCACCCCAGGCCCAGTGGACCCGTTACCCGCCGCACCGCCTGCGGTGGTCCCACCCCCGCATGTGCCTACACCCATTGCCCCTGTGGTGCCGGTGCCGGCAGGTCAACCAGTAGACGCTGGGTCTGCTCCCGCACCGGTGCCCACAATCCCGGGTACAGGCGGGCCACACCCGGCGCCCGCCCTGCCAGCTGTGCCAGGACCACTGGGCATAACCCCAGTGGTACCTGTTGTCCCGGGGGGTAATGTAGATTCAATGCCACCCGAATTGTTGTCTCAGTTAACGGCCATGATGCCATGGCTCCAAAAAGGGGGAGCCTTCCCGAATTCTGCAGACCATGCGGCAGAGGCGGCAAGGTTTGTAGAAAAAATCAGATCGGCACCGGGCGCCGACAGTGTTGCATTGCCAATTTCTTCTCCCCTTGCAGGTCCAAGTGTTCCCCAGCTGGACGGAGTAAAAGGGCAGCCGCCCCTGGTGCCCGCACTTGGTAAGGAAGTGGCATTGCCGCTCTTGGGGGACGGTGTGATACCTTCCAGGAGCGAAAATCTAGCTCAGCATGTGTCTTTAGCGGTGAAAGAAATGATTTGGGCGGATAAATACGTGTACATTTATTCTTTATTGTTGGATAATAGGGAAATGGAGCAGGCAAAAGCACTGAAAGAGTGGATGCTCCCAAGTGAATGGAGGGCGCAGTGTACTAGATTCAGGGTTGAGGAAAATCTCAATAATTGGATGCAAGCATGGGCTGTTTTCACTGCAGTTAAGGCTGATCGTCCTCCAGATCTGCAGGCTGCATTGGCTTGCTACTCGAGCAGGATTGTGGGGTGGAGTCAACAGTATTCTGGGGAAGCATGGAAGGGTTATGATGTCAACTTTAGGAAGGCATTGGAATTCAATAGATCATTGCCATGGGACTCGGTAGATTCCATGGCTTGGCACAAACAGTTCTCTGACACTGCACCGCCCCCTCAGTTCGGTGCAGTCAAGGCGTTCACTAGACCGCAGCAGCCCTTTCGGCCCCCCCAAACGAGTGAAATACCTGGGAAATTTAGGGCAGGTGGGCCAGAGAAGAAAGGAGTGTGCTGGGATTTTAATAGGCGTACCTGCGCAAGGGCCGCGTGTAAGTTTAGGCATGCATGTTCCTCCTGTGGGCACCCCTCTCATCCAGAAACCACCTGTAGGTCCAAGCAAGGTAACACAGGACAGAGGGGTAGAGGAAAGCCACTATAAGTCAGACAGGTTACGCCCCCCCCACTCCAGTGGATGTGGTGGCAATGATTCCATTGTTGAACAGATACCCTGACCACAAAGCGGCCACCCTACTCCAGGAAGGTTTTTCTAAAGGTTTTAGGATCCCGGCCGGGGGATACACAGGCAGTGCGCACTGTAGAAATCAATTATCAGTCAAACACAATCCGGCTGTTGTGGCCGCCAAAATTGACAAAGAGCTTTCCTTAGGCAGGATAACTGGCCCTTTTCCCGCAGTGCCAGTACCCAATTTTGTGTGTTCCCCACTGGGAGTTGTCCCCAAGAAAGAGAAGGGGCAATTCAGATTGATTCATAACCTGTCAGCGCCAAAGGGGGCGTCACTGAATGATGCCATTGACGAAGGTATCTGTAGTGTTAAGTACGCCTCTTTTGATCAGGCTGTTACCTTATTGCAGGCCACTGGACCCGGGGCGCTGATGGCGAAATCAGACATAGAATCCGCCTTCCGCCTCCTCCCAGTCCACCCGGCGGACCAGCATCTTTTAGGTTTCACCTTTAGAGATAGGTTCTACATGGACAAATGCATGCCTATGGGTTGTTCTATTTCTTGCGCCTACTTTGAGATGTTTAGTTCATTTCTTGAATGGGCCATGAGACAAGTGACGGGCCATCAAAGGGTCATGCATTACTTAGATGATTTCCTCTTCCTCGGTACAGCGGGATCTCAGGAGTGCGCACTGGCATTGCAGGAATTTTGCGTGCTCATGCGGGCTTTTGGGGTCCCGCTTGCGCCTGGGAAGACGGTGGGCCCGACCACCTGCTTGGAATTTCTGGGCATCGAGATTGACTCAATGGAGAGATGTTGTAGACTACCCAGGGACAAGGTGTGCAAATTCAAGGCATCGCTACAGTTATGCCTCCGGAAGGAGAAGGTCACTTTGCAGCAATTACAGGAGGTGGTAGGGCAATTGAATTTCGCACTAAGAATCATCCCAATGGCTCGCCCCTTCTCTCGCTCCATCGCGCATGCGATGGGGGGGCTGAAGGAAAAGCACCACCGCACGCGCCTATCGTCTGAAATTCGCCAGGATATGCTCATTTGGATGGCATTCCTGGAAGATTTTAACGGTAGGGTGGTCTGGCCCGGCCCGCTCACGACATCGGCGGAGTTGGGATTATGGACTGATGCGGCCGGTAGTGTGGGCTTTGGTGCCATCCTAGGGAATAGGTGGGTCGCTCAACAATGGCCAGAAGAATGGAACACATGGGGCTTGCTCAGCAACATTGGCTTCCTGGAACTTTTTCCAATATGGGTGGCACTGATGGTTTGGCCCGAACACCTATGTAACCAATCAGTGGTGTTTTGGTCAGATAACATGACAGTGGTGGAATGTATCAATCAGCAGGGGGCGCGGTGTCCTTTCATACTTCGTCTGATCAAAGAAATTGTTCTGCGGTGCCTTAAACTGAATGCTAATTTTAGAGCCAAACATGTCCCTGGTGTTTTAAACAATGCTGCTGACTCCCTTTCTCGCTTCAAAATGCAGGTTTTCAGGGAACATCTCCCCACAGCAGACCCCTCGCCAGCACACTTCCCAGCAGTACTTTGGCAGATTGGTGCCCCAGATTACAGGACCTCGTGGTCGCTAGCCTAGCCCCCAGGACCAAGACGGCTTACGAAGGGGCGTTTCTGTCTTATTGTTCTTTCTTGGGGCCACAGTGGGAAGTGCTTTGGGCGAAGGAGGATGGGTTTGCAGCCTATTTAGAATGGATGCACAAAGAGGGGCGCTCAGTGGCAGCGGCGACCAGACATAGGGCAGCAGTGTCATTCTTCGCTCAAGCTAGGGGCTTCAGGGATCCCACTAATACCTTTATGATACGCAAGGCTTTAAGGGGATGGCGCCGTATTCAGGGACACCAGAAGGATAAGAGGAAGCCCATGGGGTTGGCCCGGCTAACAGCCTTACTGGGCACGCTGGAGGTTGTTTGTAACTCGGAGTGGGAAGTGCTTCTTTTTAAGGCGGCATTCTCCCTGGCATTTTATGGGGCGCTGAGAATTAGTGAACTTGTGGCAGGATCCAAGTCTGACATATTAGGTGGCTTGCAGAAGGCTGGGGTGACGATAAGGGGTGACACCATGTGGGTGATTATCCAGAAATCAAAGACCGATCAAGAAGCTAGGGGTCACACCATAGTTCTGCAACGGGCACCCGCCAACCCGTGCTGCCCGGTGAGGCACGTAGAAGCACTCATGGGACGGATGGTCGGTTCAGCAGGCAGGGCGTTGCTCTGTCACGCCGACGGGAGCCCCTTGACCAGGTATCAATTCAGGAGAGTGTTCGAAATAGGGGTTACAAAAGCAGGTCTTGATCCTAGAGATTTTGGATCTCATTCCTTCAGGATTGGGGCAGCAACTGAGGCGGTGGCGGGGGGCCTCCCGGTGGAAAGAGTGAAGACAATTGGAAGGTGGTCATCAGACTGCTATAAACGTTATGTTCGGATTGACATGCTATGATTACTTGTCACTCACGCTTGGTCTCTTTCCGCTCTCTTACAGTTTCTCAGACCTGTTACGCAGGGGAGGAATTTGTCGTCGGGCACCGCCAAGATTCATCGGCACGGAGCGGCGAACAGGAAACAACAAAGAACAATGTCTGGATTGTCGGTCATTCATATGTGAAGCGAGCGGAATGTGTATTCCTGTCAGGTGATAAGAAAGAAAGGGCGGCACAACTAGGGTTGAATATCACGTTCTTTGGCAGAGGTGGGTTGTGTCTTCACGAGTTTAGGGGTTTCTTCCAAGGGCTGTTAGCACGCCAGCGGTCTCCACCGTCAGTGGTGATACTTCACCTTGGGGAGAACGACTTGGCAACACTGGGCAGGCGCATCTTGATTGAAGAGATTATCTCAACAGCGGGTTGGATAGCTAGGACCTGCCCCGGGTGCACGCTAGTATGGTCACAACTCATACCTCGACTTCAGTGGCGGGGGGGTCATTCGGTCAGGGCGTTGAATCACTCGGTAAAGAGGATCAACACACGGTTGGATAGGTTGTTTCGAACCCCCGTGTTACAGTCAATACCTCATGGGTGCATCTGGGGTCACAAGTATTACTTGAAGGACGGGGTTCATTTGACAGAAGAGGGTAATGTCCTATGGTCTGACAATATCTGGGCTTGGCTAGAGGGCTGGGATAGGAGGAGTGTGTCCTTAGGCAGGGGATAGAGGGGGAGGCCAGATCGTCGGTTAACAATACTGGCCTGTGGCGGTAAGGTCATTATCGGTGAGCACATATTTGAGGTCTGAGGGGGCGGGCATCATCCTATGGAGGTTCCCGCCCGGGGGGAGGGGCCTGCGGGCCACTCCCAGTACTCCAGGGGCAAGGTAATATGCAAAGGAGCGCGGGTAGGAGTAGTTCACGCTTTCCTTAGGCTGGTAGCCACCCCGCGCGCGTGGACTCATGACGCCACCGGCGCAGAGTAAGGGCCCTCCTTTAGTGGGTAAATGGAGTTTGGGGCGTAGACCGGGCAATTCCCGGGGTAACACTGCGCATGCGCACTTCTAGGGGGAAGGCGCAGCTTGTAGGACCTGACACCGGTAGTGACCCTGCCATATGGCCAGAAATGTACAAAAATCAAGGTAGGATGTTTAGTTTAAGCTAGGAACAACTTGTATTAGAGTTTTGTTAAGGTCAGGCTCTCAAACTTGTTGATAACAATTGTATAACTGAATGTCCTGCTGATTTTTGTATTCATTGTTGATTATGCAATTAAAACCTTTTTTAATTTCATACTTTAATAAATACGGCCGGGCGACTAGCGCCCGCCTTCCAAAAAGTAAAACACGTCTCGTGTCCACGTTCCTGGGTGTTGGGTGCCGGATTGGGGGGGAGGCGGCAGCTAGTCGCTGACCATGTGAAAAGGGGGGGCCCTCGGCCCCCCCGCACGCATGGCGGCGCGGCGACCGCCTCACCTCCTCTCCCCCTCGGTCCTTCGACGGTGGGGGCGTGCCCTGGGGCGCGGCCCACCGCCGATTGGCCGGCGCCCCTCCTGACCCGGATTCAATGGACTGGTTCCGGGTCGGGGGGGGCGGGCGATAGGAGGGGCCACCCGGCCCCTCGGGAATAAGAGGTGGGGAGCGCCCAGGAGACCCCCTTGTCCCTGGACGCTCCCTCGCTGAACGCTGTGCCCCGCGTTCGGGGCTTCTTTGTTTCCCACCCACCATCCCTTGGTACAAAGTTTAAGCAGCATTAGGTCCGGTTTAATGGTAAGTTTCAAAGGTATGGACCGCGGTAGAGAGTAGGCTGTTGTTGTATTTTGTGATCTGTTGTTAGGACTTTTTCCCCTTTGTAGAAAAGTGATGTGTGAAGTGAACTGTATTTGAAGATATGTGTCTTTAGGCCTTTTTTCCCTTTGTAGCTATACGTTGATATTGTAATTTTGAGTAACATGAGTGAACCAAACTGTAATGTTATGCCATGTGTCGTTAGGCCTTTTTCCCCTTTTAGCTATGCGTGGATACTGTTATTTATTAGCCAGTGTAGTTGTCCTTTAGAATTTCTCCATAGGTCGTCGTATTTATTAGGTATGGGACATGCGGTAAGGTCATTATCGGTGAGCACATATTTGAGGTCTGAGGGGGCGGGCATCATCCTATGGAGGTTCTCGCCCGGGGGGAGGGGCCTGCGGGCCACTCCCAGTACTCCAGGGGCAAGGTAATATGCAAAGGAGCGCGGGTAGGAGTAGTTCACGCTTTCCTTAGGCTGGTAGCCACCCCGCGCGCGTGGACTCATGACGCCACCGGCGCAGAGTAAGGGCCCTCCTTTAGTGGGTAAATGGAGTTTGGGGCGTAGACCGGGCAATTCCCGGGGTAACACTGCGCATGCGCACTTCTAGGGGGAAGGCGCAGCTTGTAGGACCTGACACCGGTAGTGACCCTGCCATATGGCCAGAAATGTACAAAAATCAAGGTAGGATGTTTAGTTTAAGCTAGGAACAACTTGTATTAGAGTTTTGTTAAGGTCAGGCTCTCAAACTTGTTGATAACAATTGTATAACTGAATGTCCTGCTGATTTTTGTATTCATTGTTGATTATGCAATTAAAACCTTTTTTAATTTCATACTTTAATAAATACGGCCGGGCGACTAGCGCCCGCCTTCCAAAAAGTAAAACACGTCTCGTGTCCACGTTCCTGGGTGTTGGGTGCCGGATTGGGGGGGAGGCGGCAGCTAGTCGCTGACCATGTCAAGGAATACTCCTAAAACTGATGTGAATTCGATTACCACAAAGTTCGAAATCTATTCCAAGAGTAAAAGGAAACCTATAGTTGTAGATTTCTGGTGTTTCAAAGGGTTATATGTCGTTACCACGAATTCCGTTGCAACGCATGCCTTTTCCACGCATGCGTTACCACGGAATTCGTTTTCCCCTCATCTTCTTTGCCACGTCGTTCTTACGTCATAAAGAGGAAGCGGAAGTTTATTCCGCTTCCTCTCTTATGACACTGTTTTTTTCGGCACGGCGGGATCGTTTTTTTATGGGGGGGGAGACCCCCCCCCAACCCCCCTATTTAATCCTTCGTTTTTTTTTTTCGTGGTAAATACGATCGTTGAAGGCATACGCGTTGGAAAGACGTTTACGTGGTAAGTGCCTCGTTGTAAACGTTACGCGTAGTAGTGCCTTCGTTGTTAATGATGTTTCCCGTTTCAAAGCTGGGCTTTGAGGACCCGGACACGAGGGAAGATTCACTTCCTAACAGTCACTACATACAATTTGGTTACTAAACAACACCTAATAACTAGGTAGATTATTCTGTGTCGCGTACATGTAATGGATCATCACTCTGGCGAGTTTAATGAGTGACATTGGTGCCCTAATGAAAATAACATCTAACTATACAATTGGTTATATCTATGTTTTAATGAAAATATAAGTGAAAGCTTGACCAAGGGCGGTGCTTGGACAACAGGACAGTGGCCTTCTTTCAGACTTCTAGCCTATATTTTTCTTCATAACTGATATGGCAGTCATTATCTTAAAGCCATTCCCATATTCATTATTGCTGGACCAGAAATATGACAAATAGCGCGTTCCAAAGTGCGATTTGCAAAATACTTTTTTTTAACAGAATTCATAGTTTAAAAAAATGTCCCCTTTACTTTTAAAACCTCTTCCTGGCTACTAGTATTTTTACAGGATGGATTGCTACATTGAGGGATTTACCAAACAGACTGATGATGTAGCACCCTGGATGCGTTTTGACTTGCATCTGGTGGAAGTGACTCATGCAGGTGACCGGGGGCCGCTCGCAGGACTGTATAAAAGGGGGCAGCGAGATGGAGAGGCAGAGAACCCACAGAGAGACCTTTCACTGAGCAGAGGGAGGGCCAGGAGAAGAGAAGAATGAAGTCCTTGTCGCTGCTGCTGCTCCTGGGTGTGCTGCACACATATGCCTTCCCTGCAGTGCCTGTAACCGAAGACCGGGATGAGAGTCAACAGCTGGCAGAGGTGAGTCCAGGACAGACTTCAGTCCATGAACTGAGTCCAGCAGAATCCCAGTCTGCATAAAGGAAGAGTTAAAATACCATAATAGTATGTTTTGGTTCTGCGGTAAATCTTGTAGTTATTTTCAAATTATCGACTCTTGAAAACAAAATCTTGCAAGAAATGCTAAATTCTGTTCTGCGCGTTATAACATTTTTCGGCTGAAACTTGAATCCCTTAATCTTGGAAGTTGTTCAGTTAATAAAATATGGATGAATTGATATTTTAATATATCAACTTTAAAGGTGAAATAAACGTTGATTTGGATCCTTTTTAGGGTGATACAGCGATATATAAAGTGCAGTATAATACAATTCTACTATTAGCAAAGAGCGTAATAATACTGTGAAAACGAGAAAAATAAAAACTGCAGGTTTTCAACTGGTCTGCGTGCCCGATTAGCAAGCAATGAAGTGGCACGAGAAGTTAATGAGAACTAGGAAACTTTGGCCCTGGGGTATATAAAAATGTCATAGCAGTAGGCTGAGAGGCGGCTCCCTGCTGACTGCACTCATATTACAAGGAAGAGCAGAACATGTCTGTCGGCGAATGAAAGGAAGCAGGCATTACTTCATTACGGAAGGCAGAAAACATTTTCAGGCACTAATCATACATACCAAATATATCTATTTTTTAAATCCTATGTTTACAGCACATCATGTGCTGAGATGACCTACATATACGAATCCTGTCCAATAGCATGGTAGAAGGAACGCCAATGTCACCAATGTCTCAAGCGCAAACAGTGGGCTACCAAACGTCATTAGAACTTTGCGAAAAGTAAACTATGGGAACCCAGATTATCACTAGAGAGATATATAAAGGCCACTCTCCTCTATTTTGAAAGCCCGTGGGGAAATCTGTTTAGGTCATTGTACTACAGAACCCAAAGCAGCAAAATACTATTAGATTTAAATAGTCACAGAAATGTGCCATTAGAATGTAATAAGAGATGCACTAGCCCGCAGAACCCAGGAGATATGTACCAATGGCTTTAGTATACAGTAACTTAACTGCAGATTCCAAAAGAAATACACAATTACACTTCTGTTAAGTGACTACCTAGGGTGGTCCTGCCATATGGGACAAGCAGAAACATCCTAGGAGGCTTAGGAACAATTGAGCGTGTTTAGGATTGGGAGATTTGAGGATTCTCCAGACCCATCTATAACCCTGAGGAAGGAACATACGGTTTTATTAGACGCATTTGTACAGTTTACTGCTGCAAAGAAGTAATGGCATTTTATACTGTAGTAGCTCCATTTTTTTCTTCAGAGCAAGCTGTAAGGTAGTGGTTTTTGAGCATTTTTATTTCTAAAATTGTTTTGTAAAATGTGTTATTGGCTCCCCCATAACCCCAGAGACAGTCACTAGCCTCGGTCACTGTATGCCGGGCTCGCTCACTGCGGTCACTGTAGTAATAGGCAATTATGTGAGTGTTTTCCACTGCTGAATGTAGCATCCCAGTCCAGCATTGGTGGTAAAATCTTAAACATCGCTCTTAACTGTGACCACTGTTCAGGAACTGGTCTGCTTCTGTCTGTACTTAAATGAAAGACCCACAAACAGTGACTTTCTAAGTTGGAAGGAGACCCTTGCCTCAGGCAGGCATTGTTCTGTGGTGATGAACTGCAGAAGTCAATATGGCTGCCTAGTCTGATAATGCACTGTGCACAAGTGTCGCAAGCGGAGTATTTAAGCTCAGTTCTGCATCCCAGATAAGGCCAAGGTTCTGTTTCACAACATACAATCTCAGCCCACTGTCCCTCAAACATTTTTCCACCAGACCTAGGCCATCTGACACTGCAGAACAACTCTCCAAGGGAAGACTAGAAAGCCATCTTTTATATTAGACTCAAAACAGTCATTCAACTCTAATGGGGTCATGACCTCTCATTGACAGGAACACTTGTGGCAATTGAGAGGTTTCTAAGATTCCTTTATTTTTGGCAAACTAACTTACTGACTTGTTATTTGTATTAATTTCAGGAATATTTAAAGAAATTCTACAACCTCAATGAAGATGGAACACCTATTACGCGAAAAAAGCACAGCCCGTTCTCTGAAAAACTTCAAGAAATGCAGGCGTTTTTTGGACTAGAAGTGACTGGGAAGCTGGATTCCAACACACTGGAAATGATGCACAAGCCCCGCTGTGGAGTTGCTGATGCGGCCGAATACAGCCATTTTGGCGGTCGCCCTACATGGAGAACAACATCTTTGACATACAGGTAACATGATAGAAAACGTTTTAGATGACAGTATATACTATTGTTCCCAATGCACACAAGCACCACTAATATTTATGTTTGTAATTTTTTGTAAAAAGAATTTTGAACTACACCCCTGACATGCATGAGGCTGACGTAGATACAGCAATCCGGAGAGCCTTCAAAGTCTGGAGCGATGTGACCCCACTGACCTTTAGCCGGATCTACGAGGGGACGGCTGATATCCAGATCTCCTTTGGAGCAGGAGGTAAGGATGAATCAATGTGCTGCAATCATCCTTGGGAGATCTCCCTTGTTTTTCATTATTCCTTAGCTTCTATTCCTGCAGAGTTTGCTAATTTGCCATTTACTCTTTTAGTGCATGGTGATTTCTACCCATTTGATGGACCTCATGGAACTCTGGCCCACGCCTTTGCACCTGGGAATTCAATTGGTGGCGATGCGCACTTTGATGAAGACGAAACCTGGACCGCAGGGTCAGCCGGTAGGTGTTCACCGACATGAAACCATTCTCTGAATCTTATTCAAGTGTCATTGAATGAGTGATACTTATGTGAGGGTCGTCATGAGTACAAATACAAAGGGGAAATCAACCCATGAGGAAAAGGTCAATTTGAGTCAATGCCTCCTGGAGGAAATCATTAAGTGCTTTGCCAATTACAAAAGAATTGACCTTGCTACCCACGTGCAGTTCACAGAGAAATGAAAGACACATATCTTTAAATGATACTAACTCACTCCACATTATAGGATCCTATACATACCCTGCATCACTTGTAACAATCATAAACCATGAACACGGGATCTAGCCTGGTGTCCCTTGCTGCCTTGATCTCCATCGAGGTCAAATACATATATATGCATACAGTCAAACTTTCTTCATAGTGCCATCTGTGTTCTGACATTTACATTCTCTTTTGCATATTTGTTATTGCACTGATTTCATATAAATATTTCATACAAGTTTAATTCAATTTAATAATCTAAAGCAATTTGATCAGAAGAACAGACAGTCTACCCTAAACAAAGCATTAAAATAATGTATATAGAAATATTACTACTGGATAGATAAGGAATTAGTTGTGAATGAGTCTGCTTTATCAGAATTTCATTGAACTAAGGTATGTGAACCTGATATGGTATCACCATGAATGGTGGGTGTGTGATGTGTCTGAAGAAGCGATTAGTGGATTAGAGTTTCGAACAAATACAATATTTGGTTTATTTTTTTACTTTTTACACATAAAACATTTTATTTCTGAATGTTCCTACATAAGAGGACGGACTACGTAGTTATCTGTAGAAAGAGATGTATTTTGCGAGCTTTATTGCTTTATTTAAAAAAAACTGATGACATCTTAAAGGTTAAAATGTCTTGATTAGAATTATTTGACTATAGAATATTTTATTTAATACAGTAGTTACTGTCACTGCTCACAGCGTGGGATCCCACATCCCCATTGTCCTATTTTCAAAGTCAAATTTATAACATTAGCTCACACAGTCTAAAAATTCGCAGGAAACAACATATAAGTTTTACGAAAAATTATTTTGCACCTTCCTTGGGAAAGATACGAAAATTTCTTCAGCTTAGAAACAGTTTAATAAAGCGAGGGCATTATACACAGTTGTACCTTCATATACATATATTCTAATATGCACCTTTTAGGGCTAAATTGACATATACATTTAAAAATCATAATGCTGGATTAGATTCTCACTATATCTTTCAGGCGTAAATGTTTTCAATTATTACTTTAAATTGTCAGTCAAAAATGAAATTCTCCCTAAATTCCATAGTATGATCCCTCACATTCAGTTATTTGTTCCCCTGTTAATTTTAGAATTCATACACAATGCTAATTAATATATCCAAACGAACGACACAAGAACTCAGGTGTTCAGGAAGTAACTTCAATGTCCTTAGAGCTAGTCTGCATAATACATTGACAGGTTCAGAAAGTTCAGAGCTTGCCAATTAGTCCTGTTCACAATAGGGAGACACACACCATTCCAAAAAAAGCTGCTCTGTAGTAACTGTTAAAGTGGCATCATTTGGACATCACTATTGTAGAAGGAGAGGCACTAGGCTCTACTTTTGTTCATCTTGATAAACCCAGAGTTGACAGGCTCTAATGGTAATGTAGACCATAGTAGGGTCAGGTACAGTCTGGTATACCTTAGAAACATTGGTAGGTGTTAGAAACGGGACCTCTGGCTGGCCAAGGCTTGCGCCAAGGTCAGTCAGAGACCACCACTTCCAAGGTCAGGGCAAGGGAGTCACACACCAAGATAACCCCCGCTCACCCTCTAGGTAACGTGGCGCGAGCAGCAAGGCTAATCTCAGAGGCGATGTGTAAAGCGTTTGCGCGCGCACCCCAGCGACAACAACCAAAGGCCCACCACAAAGGAAACTCCACACAAGGTTATATCAAAAATAGCCTTTGTATTATAATAATAAAAACACATTAGATAACACACACACTTTACAATGTGCCAACAGGCACGGGCAAGATTTACAAGGGATTATGTACAGGACAGGGCCACCTGGACCACTGTCAGGGGTATGCACTTGTTAGAAATAATACTTGTAGGTATAACACTTTAGCACATCAACATACAATGACTGTAACACAGAAATAGTGAATATAGCATACAACCAGTAACTACTGGTTGAGGGAAAATACCTCCTACACCACCCTAAACACTGTAGGGAAATCACGCAGGGAACTAGGACCTTATCATCAGGACCTATGGAAGGAAAACCTATCACCTAAGCAAGTCACATTTAGCAAAGGGAAGGAAACCTAAAATAATCACCTAGGCAAGTAACATTTAGCAAAGGCAATCAAACATCAACATTCCTCTAAGCAGGTCACTTTTAGCAAAGGGAAATAAAAGCACAAGGCATTACCTAAGCAGGTCACTTTTAGCAAAGGTAATGACACAAACAATCCTCTAAGCAGGTCACTTTTAGCAAAGGGGATAAACACATAAAGAATTACCTAAGCAGGTCACTTTTAGCAAAGGTAATAACAACCAAGAATTGCACATGAAACATTAATACACATTCAGAGGTGCAAGTTAGAACTTTTGCGCAAGAATCACATAGCAAAGAAATCACAATGCGCAGGGTGCATGTAGCACAACACTCAAAATGTCCCTCAGGCCAACTGGCCTCGAAAGGGGCGGAATGCCCTGAGTCTCAGTGTCAGGGAGGTCTGCGCAGGCAGCACAGACACAAAGCCTAAACGTGGCAACTGTCCACTAAGTGCTGGACAGTTGTAACGTTGGAGCCAGGAGGGCCCAAGAACAAGGTGGGGAAGGAGCCTCTCAGGGGCTCGCCAAGCAAATCTGCAATTTAGAGCTTCAGCGCTCTAAACAAGGAACATGCCCCCAGCGAGTCTCTCAGGACTCTAAATGAACAAATATGCCCTTAAGAGCTCAGCGCTCTGAAATAAGGGAAATGCCCCCTCGAGCCTCGGGGCTCGTAACATAGAAGTAGGGCGGGAGCCTCTCGGGCTCTAAATAAACAAATGGCCCCCAGGAGCCTCGGGGCTCCAAGCACCAAAAATGCGGCCACGTGGGAGTCCCTCACGGGGGACTCAGGAATCAATAATGCCCCCGGAGCCTCTTGGCTCCAACAAAGAAATGCCACACACGTTGGAGCGGCCCTCTGCCAATCGGGGCCGCTCGGGAAACAAGGAGGAATGGACAATGCCCCACGAGCCTCTGGGCTCGATCACACCGAGGACCTCGCTTGGTCCGCAAACGGAAGGGGAGGGGCGGCACCGACAGCGTGCCCCGACGCCCTCCTCCCTTCCTTCACTCACCGGCTGTCTGCTGGCGGGACGGCTCCTCTTCCTCGGGAGCCTCGTGGACACGGGAGCAGGCTTCCTTGGTCTCCTGCCTGGCCTCGTCGCACCGTCCTTCTGCCTGACTTCCGCCGGGGCCGCCAATGGCAGCGCGGCCCTGGGGGTCAGGAGGCGGGACTTCCGGGTCGCTCTAGGCAGCGGCCCGGCAACAGCTTTCAGGGCTCCCGGGCTGCGGCGGTGAACACGGGGCAATGCCGGGTGGGCACCGGCTTGAAATAAAATCCGCACAACGGGGCAATGCCGGGTGGCACCGGCCTTCAAATTAAAAATAAAGCGAGGTGGGCACTCGCTCGCTCCAAAAATCGGCAAATCGGCGCCAATGCCGAGTAGGCACCGGCAATATCGACAAAGCGCTCCCAGGCGCTCTGGGAGCACAGGATCAGCGCGCTCAGCGCTAGAAAGACAAGCAAAGCGCTATTGAGCGCTGGGGCACCAGGAAAGCGCTCCTAGCGCTATAAATCCAATAAAAGCACTCCCAGGCACAGCAAAAGCTCCAGCAGGGACTGGAGGCAGGCAGAGGGGCAGGGCAGGGCCAGAGCCAGCACACTGGGTCTCCAGGCAGGGAGACAGTCCAAGTGGCGGTCCTCCTGGCCCCAGCAGCAGCAGCCCCCTCTGGCAAGGATCCACAAGTAGAACCATTTCTGTGGGGACACAGCCCCATTTTTATACCATGAATTCCTTTGTTAGGAGGTGCAGGGTGGGGGGAAACCAGTTGCAGCTGGCTTGGGAGTACCCTTGATGGCCCAACCACCCCTTTCATTCACTGGGGAGGCTAGGGTCATTAGACAAACCACAGGGGGGCGGAGCCAGCATTGTGTGGGGAAAACCCAGCCCATCCAGGACCCAGATCTACTCCTCCCACACATCACTCATGCTGATCTCACACTCACCACCGGGCAGACCCATCCAGACTTCCTGGAGCCTGGCATGCCAGCCAGCTCCAGCCAATCACGCTCCAGTATCCTCACTGCACACATACATCAATGTCCAGAAGTAGCACTTCCCTTCTAGACACATACAAGCCGCACATACCATTGCGCAGCATTCATTCCCACGAGTTCATACATACTAAACTCGAGCCTGCACTCCCCACACATCAGGAACTACCAGGGCACACACATTCCCCATGCATTCCTATGGGAGGGCAGGCCAGCCATACTACACGCACGCACTTTCACTCTGGGACACAGGGAAAAAGTGCGCCAAGACCCAAAAATCACTACACAGGGTCACAAACAAAAGCAAAAAGATTAGGGGTGAACCTGCCCTAAGGCCCAAGTCTAACAGTAGGCTTCAGATATTCTGATAGGGTTTAGTAGTCCTTGGTAGCACTGGCAGTATACAATATCCTTAAGGCTCTGGTAGTTCAGGTTATACTTGGCAGATCTCAGTGTGCCGATATAGACTCGAAAAGGACACCAGGTAAAGCCGCATAGACCCACAAATCCCCTGATGGTTACATACTACTTGTCTGACTCATTGGTTTTTCAGATCACAACTTTTTCTTAGCTTACAATCGGTTATTAGTTTAAAGTGCTTTTGGTTTATTGCTTCACTAGCTATTGTTTCATTGCATTCTGAAATGAATAAACAATGAACAATGTCCTACTAGCGAACTGTATATGACATGAGAGTATATTCATCATATTTGTCTTGCTTTGTTCCACAGGATACAACTTGTTCCTGGTGGCTGCCCATGAGTTTGGCCATTCATTAGGCTTGTCTCATTCTGGTGACCGCAGTGCTCTGATGTATCCGACCTACTCCTATACTGATCCAGCCCGATTCCAACTCCCCCAGGATGATGTCGATGGCATTCAAGCCCTGTATGGTAAGTTAACTTCGCATGCTATGTTAATTTTCCTTCTACAATATAAAAATATGAATTTTAAGGCAGGGCCAATATGTTCTTTAAACTATTACGTTCTAGCAAGTGATGTATGAATGTGAGATTTTAAAGAAGGTGACTTTTACGTGCATGAGTTCATATTGCATAATATTTCACATTGGTTTTGAAAGACTTTTTGTTTTCATTTCATTAGGAGCATCTCCAAACCCAGTTCCCACAGCACCAGAAGCAACCACACCAACTACCACCACAACTACCTCGACTCCCATCAATCCATCCATCTGTGACCCAACTCTTGTTTTTGATGCCATCACCACATTACGTGGAGAAATCATCTTTTTCAAGGACAGGTAAAGTAATGAAAAACATTTCTAATTTGGACTTTATTGAGTAGGGCTGGAGAGGCTAATTCAGGTCCAAAAATAATTGTCACTCACTCAAGACGTGCAGACAACTTTAGAGTTGCACCAATAGCTTCGAAACATTTGCAGTGATTTCTAGTGTTACTTTCCTTAATGTATATACGTTTTTGTCTATTTGCCGACATACCCTAAATAATGTTGATTGGTTTACAGGGTTGACAATTTTGATATGCAAATTCACTGATGTGCTTTTATTTTTCCAAAACAGCTTCTTGTGGCGCAGAGTTCCAACCGTAACAGAGGTTTACAATTATCCAATCTCAACATTTTGGCCATCTTTGCCATCTGGTATCCAGGCCGCCTATGAAAATCCAGAGACGGATCAGATTTTCCTCTTCAAAGGTATTTACATTCCATAATCATTTCCACCATATTCTTGTTACCATGTTGAATCTTGGCCTGGAAAGCACCCAGTGGTTGTAATGGATGAAGATAATCAATAATCTAAACTCTACTTGATTCAAGATAAAAAAAATGTCCGTGTCCTTCATGCATTAACCCCTTGATTGCTCATGCTGTAGTGAAGGTCACATTCCACTTATCTTTCCCCAAAACCCATAGTTTGCACAGATCACTAGTGTTCATTGAAGGTCCTTTGGCGCCATATGAGATTACATTTTCAGATGCAATCAACCTACATTAAATAATTTAAGTGGTCATTGTTTTTCTCTGTTGGAAAATCTGATGCAATTGCCTTCCTTTGCCTATTTTGGACATTCCAGGCCTCGGTCATCCAACGACTTCTGGGTCATTGTTGGGTTGGCGTTGTTGCAGTGTTGTTGCTTATCCTGAACCAAGCACAGGGGACAATTCCAATGTTATCTGAATTTGATAATTTTGAGAATGACATAATTTCGACTGAAGTGAAACCCCGCTCTTTCTATAGCATTTAATGGATGAGAATTCTTCTATGACGTTAAAAGAAGGGGCAATCAATAATCCATTTCTCGTCATCATAAAAAGGAGAGATAGCCTCTATAACTGGAGAAGAGAAGCAATGCAAACGCACCATAGCAGTAACATTATTGTTGCCTGAAATGATCACCATTCATGAACTACAGGTTAGGGTGCACGCTAGACGTTTACTCTCCACTGGGGTGTAGGACCCTTAGTGCAACAGTCCACAATAGCTTTGACACACCTAGAACCCCCAGAAGTTCATATGCTATGCTTCAATAAATCTGACCCTACCTGACTTCCTTAGAGCTATTGAAGCTTTTAAATGGCCCATGCCATTACCCAGAAACTTGGGCCTTGGTTAGACAACTGTATTTATCTACATTAGCCCTTTGGGTTATTTTCTCACTTGTGTTACCCTCTCTCACCTGTGTCTCAGGTCTGACTGCGCATCCCACCCCTGGAAATATACCACGGGTCTCCACAGTCTTCGGTGTGGACCGTGCACAGACATGATACCAAGCGCCTTGAAGTGTGTTTTGCGACATGTTAGAGCTGTGCTTAGTAATGAATTGATCAATTTGAGTATGCGACATTCATAAGTAATGTAATTTGCCTTTTAATATTAAACATTAACTAGGGGTCGAATCAGGAACTTGTAATACGAAAGTCCACGGATTTACATTAAGTCCCTGTACTATGGGTGGATAATCACTCTATATTTTATTCGCTTAACATAAAAAACAAATTCTTCTCATTTGCTCCTTGATCCGTACACAGTGGACCTGCAGAGCCTTTAAAAATGATGCTCCTAGAAATAAATGTTTGAAACTGTCGGTTGAATGTGATTGCCACCTACATGTCAGTGGAATGTAATTTCAGTGAAAAGTGTTGTATATATAGGAACAAGTGCACTAAGCAGTGTCTGAAAATTTAATTTATCGACTGAAAGCAGACCGAGAAGGGTTTTAACGACCTACTTCCATGTAGATGACTTTGTTTTCAAGGTTAATCGGGACGTCATAAAGAATGCTAATAATGAATTAGGAAAAGGCGTGCTAACATCCTTTATTGTTTATTCCTTAAGGATCGAAATACTGGGCTCTTCAGGGATTTGACATTCTGCCCAATTACCCTAAAAACATCTACAAACTTGGTTTCCCAAGGACCGTGAAGCACATCAATGCAGCTGTGTACCTTCAAAGCACACAGAAAACATACTTCTTTGTTGGAGAGGAGTACTGGAGGTAAGGATGTGAGATTGTGATGTTCTGATGACGTCATTCGGTACTTTCAGTAAATGTCAGAGGTGCCCCTGGCGATTATGATGAAAACTTACCAACTGCATGTATTTATATTTACATTGAAACATTTAACATCACAACAAATATGTTGCAGTGTTAGCAAGGCAGGACCCAGCAAGACAGCTGTTGGTGGCTTTATAAACCAAGAGGTGGATGGGATAGAGTTTATGAGTTGGGAGTGAAACAAAGCTATAGAAACATAAACAACATTAATGTTGAGGAAGGTGCTGCTGGGTGGGAGGATGAGCTGGGCGTGTGTATGGCTCATCACGCTGGGTCCACCAGGACAATGTAGGAAGGTCTTGAATTAGAATGTCCTGTACAAAGACAGTGGTACCAAGGTGGAGTTGCGTGGCAAAGCATTTTGCAGATGAAGGGAAGTAGTTGCTAATATTGTTGAGAATGTGGGGAAGTGCTAAGTCTTCAAATGCTTTGAAACGGGGTATTGATTTTTTATAGCACCATGCCTAATAGGGCAATTTGTGATTTTGGCTTAAATATTAGGGGCGAAGATGGCAAAAGAGAATAATATTTATGTGTTTTCAGCAAGTAATCTAAATGAATGAAATACAATTTAGCCAAGACTGATGGTTAGAGAGAGAAGAGGAAAGGACCAATACCTGAGCAATGGGGAACAATACAAGGAAGAGAGTGCATTGGCCAGATGATGGTTCCTCCAGAGTAACACACCCCAGGCTGATGCTCAACCCAAGGGAAACTGCTTTGTGCTGGTTAACATTTTCTACTACTCTCACTTCATGAAGTCTTAGTAAATAGGCTTACAGATGAACTAAGCCCCCTCGGTGGGGTGGAGGAGTAATGGGCTCCTTGTTCTTGTTAGGCATGGCCTTGTCCCAACAAGCAACAGTTGTCCATATTATAGCTGTAATTTAACATCCTAGTTCCACACCAGATTCCCTACTGCCCTTCCTTCCATTGACAAAGATGTGGTACCTGTTACCAGCACTGTGCACTGTGGCAAGCTTATTGGAGTCCCTAAAGGCATTTTCAAAGGTACTTGAGGTCACTCGGTCTTGCGCCATCAAGTTCAGCCGCACTACAGAGGTTATCTAATATTGCGCACCACATTGAAGAGCAGAAGGCGCAGAAGCCTTACTTTAGGGCAGTGCAGTAGTTCCACAATATGGCTCCTGCAGTTTAGAACATTCATGCATTTTTATCAGCTCTTAACTTGCTAGTGGAGAGAAAGCTCAGTGTTGCTTTTAGAAGCTGACACCCACAATAAGTAACAGTAAATCTTTAATGGAAGTTCCAGCTGATAAATAATGGATCATTATTCTTAGGGGTGGTGAACTTAAATATAAAAAAGATGAAACATAATTATGACGATGCTCATGATGATGATGATGGTAATAGTAATGGTAATAATACTGTGAAACATAATGATGTGTATGGGTTTCACCAAACTGAAGATCCTAATTCCTTGTAAACTATTTGCTCCATAGCTATGATGAAGCCAGAAAGACCATGGACAAAGAATCTCCACGACGGATAGAAGATGAGTTTCCAGGGATTGGCAAGAAAGTTAATGCTGTTTTCGAAGATAATGGTAAGGAGTTCCCTTAGTTAAAGCTTTGGACTGGTAGAGCTTGTGACTGAAATATCATAAGTGTTGCTATATTTTATAATTCAGCTATGTGAGGACGGGGTTAAAAAGAAACTCCTAGGTTGATTAAAACACACCCAAGAAAAGAAACATGTTTGATTGCTGATTAAACAATGTGTGCCCAATAACAGAGTACTAAACTAGAAGAAATTAACACCTTTTGCCTTTCTTAACTTAAGTTATTCCCTCTTCACTGCACCAAAACCCCAAGTCATTATTACCATCTGAGCAGAGCACAGGCACAATCTACTGTTTCCAAACATACTTACTGATGTTTCTGAACTCCCTTAATCTTCAAGACAGGGTATAGTAAGGCAGCCAGCTTCTCGAGCTAGACTCTGCCACCTGAGTCAGTAATGTTCTCTCAGCTATGAATGAAGTCTGCAGTGCCAAAGAGTTGACCTCCTAACCAGAGTGTCCTATTCAACCACATGAGCAGTCCCTGGAGTAACACACAGCACCAAAGTACTTTCCACATAGGAGGACACACAAAACTCATGCATTTTCTCTACATCAGTACAATGTCATCTTTAAGCACAACAGTTGTATTACTATGTTTACTACTCACCAAGCTGCAGTGACACAAACAGGACAAGAATTCAACTCTGGTCCTCACACACAACATCAAACCACTACTCGCACAGGCCACATAACAGATACATGTTCTTCCACCCAAGCACTGCCACCAAGAAGCATGCCACCAATGTCCTTGGGTGCTTGTGAGAGCCATGTTTCAAAATGTAAATGTAACAAATACAATGCAAAACAATGTTGTCTTGTGATGGCTACTGTTGTGTCTACTTATTTAGCCAGAACTAAAAAGCAAACAACAGCCCTGCAATATAACGTAGAATGAAAAAGCAAGACCAAGAAACATTTTCTTGGCATAACAAAAGGGTCCCTGCTGTTTTACACTATTTAGTAAAGTATTTATCAATGATCGGTTTAATTTTGATTGTTAAAATATGTTAATATTGTCAATAGAATGGCAGTTTGGAAAAGTTGAAGATAACCGCAGCAAAATAATGATGTTTCTTCTTGACCGACCGATAATAAAGTAAATCATTTTCACAAACATTACACATGCACTGATAGTCTTTCTGTTTTATTTGCAGGACTTTTGTATTTCTTCAGTGGACATAAGCAGTTTGAGTTCAACATGAAGTCTAAGAAGGTCACCCGAACACTGAAGAACACCAGCTGGTTAGGATGCTAAGATATCTTCAGAAAAAGTTCACTAATGGAAGGAGAAGGTCTTTTAAAATGTGAATAAAAAGACTGCTGTAGGAGTACTTTCGAAGCAGTACTGGTTCAAGTTTTAAGAAAGTTAGAATTCAATGCTGAAAATTAGGTTTATTTTTCACTGCAGGACACAATTCTTGTTGAGCGTATGTTTCTAAACTAATTTATTATATTTAATAGTCATTTAACTTATTTATGTATTTGTTAAGAAACAATAAATTATTTTGTGAGAACATATCTTTACTACATATGTGTTATGATATTTGTGATTTTAAACAATAGTTTTATTCACTATGAACAAATGAACAAAAATAATTACAAATCTCAAAAGTGGTTGAAAAAGTGAATGCTAGTCTGTGAGTGTTCTGTGAGTTGTGTGTGACTTCTAGTTTGAGGGATCTAAGAGTGCGTTTGGTAGTTTGTGATTACTAGTCAATGACACGTGTGAGACTGCTGATGGGAGTGTGAGACTGCTACTCTGTGAGGACTGTATCAGTAGTGTGTGGCTGCTATCACTTGGCCCCCTGCTGCCACAGGGCTTGCTTCGTTGTTGGAGAGGAGATGCTGGTGGCAGACTTACATTCTGGAATCTGTCTGACTTGCAGTACCAGAAACTCTGAATTCTGAGACAATGATCGCTTTTCAGCCCCATTCATAAATGTTAATGTTAATGTTAATGTTATTGGGATTTGTATAGCGCTCGGCTGCCCCAGCAAAGGGGCGTCCCGGCGCTGCGAGCAAAACTAAAAACAGAAAAAGGGGAATACCAGAGGAGAAGAGGTGCGGTTACTGAAAGAGGTGGGTTTTGATGGCTTTCCTGAAAGCCAGAAGGTCCTGCGTGCCACGGATAGTTTCCGGGAGGCTGTTCCAGAGCTTGGCAGCGAGCAAGCTGAAGGATCGATCGCACATTCTGGCTAGATTGGTACGGGGAATGACCACCAGATGTTGTCCTTCTGAACGCAGTGACCTCCCAGGAATATACTCCGTCAGGAGGGGGCGCAACATCGGGGGGGAGGCGGTTTTAAAGATTTTGAAGGCAAGACAGAGTGCCTTAAACTGAATCCTTTTTCCCACCGGGAGCCAGTGCAGTTTTTTCAGAGCTCCCGCCGCTGAGGAGTGGCGGGGGAGACCTACCAACGCTCTGGCGGCAGCATTCTGCACTCTCTGAAGTCTGGCAGTTTCCACCTGGTTAGCGCCCAGTAGGAGGGAGCTGGCATAATCCAGCCTAGAAAGGATGGTAGCTTGGACAATTACCTGGCGGGTGTGACAGTTGAAGAACTTCAGCGTAGGTCTTAGATTGCGCAGGATGCCAAAGCAGGTGGCTGCGACTTTTTTGGTGTGGTGAGTGAATTTCAGTGCTGAGTCGACCCAGACTCCCAGATTTTTTACACATTCCTTGGGCTTAGGCGGTTGGCCTAAAATATCAGGCCACCAATTACCTCCCCAGGCTGCAGTGTTTTCCCCAAGAGCAGTATCTCCGTTTTCCCCGCATTTAGCTGGAGGAAGTTCACCGTCATCCAATTGGTGATGTCAGTAAGGGTCTGCTTGAAGTGATGGGCCTCCAGAACGTTGTTACCATTGAGAGCCACCACCAACTGGGTGTCGTCTGCGTAAGATACTAACGTCAGACCACTCTGTTTAGCCACTTCTGCTAGTGGTCGGACGTAAACATTGAACAGGGTGGGGCTCAGTGATGACCCCTGAGGCACCCCCTGTCCAATGTTGTGCTCTTTTGAGATGTAAGGGGGGGTGGACACTTTAAAGGATCTGTTGGCAAGAAAGTCTTTAAAACATCCCAGGGCCGTACCTGTGATTCCAGCTTCCTCCAATCTCATCAAGAGGGCCTCGTGTGACACCGTATCGAAGGCAGCACTGAGATCCAACAGGATCAGTGCTGCCGTTCCGCCGGCGTCAAGAATGGTACGGAGGTCCTCTGTAACACTAAGCAAGGCTGTCTCGGTGCTGTGACCAGCTCTAAACCCGTGTTGGGAGTCATCCAGAATGTTATTGGTTAGGAGGAAGTTGGTGAGGATGGTGTTAACATGTACTTCTATGATTTTAGCTGGCCAAGGAAGAAGAGAGATGGGCCGAAAATTTTCAGGAAGGGTAGGGTCCAGAGTGGGCTTTTTCAAGATGGGGGATACCCATGCCTGCTTCCATTTAGAGGGAATTTTGGCCGTAGAAAGAGACCGGTTAATAATATTTCGTATTGGTTCTGTGACAAGGTCATTGGCTGCACAAAAGGTCTCGGGTTTTAGGGGGTCGGCCGGGGAGCCAGATTTTATTTTTTTACAGATTTTATAGAAACTCTCACGTTCTAGTGTGGGGAGGGAGGACAGACAAGGTCTACTAGGGTCTAAAGTAGCGGAAAACTGAGGGGAATAGGGGAAGGTCTCATAAATTTTCTTTATTTTGTTGGTAAAGAAATTGGCCATGTTATTACATAGGTCTGGAGAGGTGACAGCAGAAATGGTGTTTTTTTTTTGCAGTAAGGTCTTTTAAAATTTTAAAAACAGTTTTAGAGGCATTGGTGCTATTGTTGATTTCGGTGGCATAATAAGCCGCCCTTGTTCTACAGACATGACGATGATAGGTTTTTTGTAATTGAACATAATTATGCTTGAGGTTGGTATCATAATTTTTCCTCCATCCTCTTTCCGCCTTTTTACATTCCTTTTTCAGAGTTGCTAATTCTGAGTTGTACCAGGGGCTAGCCACGTGGGCACGAGCCTTAACCCACTTAGCTGGGACCAGGGAGTCCAAAGCTTGGATTATCCATTGACAAAACTGGTCATATCCTAGGTCAATGTCGTCACTCAGAGGAGGGGGATTAGTCCTTAAGAGATTATGAAGCTCCTCCAAGCGGAGTTTTCTCCACGGACGCTTCTGGACTTGAGGGGTAGGTGCAGATGCAGGGGCGGATTTGCAAGGGACTGTCATGATCACCAAATGGTGGTCAGTCCACGCCATAGGAATAGGTGTAGCAACGATCCCATTCTCAATGTTGGTAAAGATCATAAATGCATCCAAATACCAGGACAAAGGCAGGTTAGAAGACAGTGGCGGCTCGCATAGGGTGTGCTGTGAGGCAGTGAGGTGCGGTGAGGCGGGGCAGGGTGGGGGGTAGTAAACTCAGACATACGACGGAACGGAGGAAAGTAATCCTCCGTTCCGTCGTATGTCCGAGTTTACTAGCCCCACCCTTGCCCTTCTCTGCCCCGCCTGCAGCACGCCCTATGCAAACCGCCACTGTTAGAAGAGAGAAGCATTACCCATCTGAAAGGAAGGGAGTAAGACCTGCGCTTGGCATCCCCCTAACCCGGAACAGTGACCTCATAATCTCTTCTCACCTGCTTTGCTCAGAGAAGGCCCCTCTTCAAACTGCACTGTCTAGCCCTGCAGGCCAAACAGAGAATACAAACAAACCTGCTAATATACACAAGGTACTTTTGTAGTAATGCGCCTTCCGTAAGAGTGCACTGCCATGCAACCATGAGGGCTCAAAGTCCTCCCTTGATACTGTGTCCTCAGGCCAGCTAAACTGAAGTACTGTCTTTCTGTGGGTGTGGGCAGTATGAGGATCACGGCACCTACTAGCTAGTGCTTCATGAGTTGACAGTGTCTCACTGCTCAGTGTCAACCATGTGACCGCTCCCTCTCTGAATACAAAAGAGCACTAAGCATATGTTCAACTTGTAGGGTAGACAAAGAAAAAACACTCTGATGAGCACTGAGCACAGGCAAAAATTGGCAGGTGGCAAAAGTAAAACAATACGCACAACAGGAAAGCAGCATTTAATGCCACAATGTTGGCACTCCCGTAGTCAGGTTTTTTCTCACACAAATTAGACAAATGTTGTACATTTGCCACACATTGCTGTGATCATGGTGACATGGTGGCCTTTTTTAGATGATGTGATTCCCTTCCATTACTATAGCCTGGGGAATGTATCTCATGAGCTTTAGGAGTAGGATTGGTCAACTGCATGATTTAGCCCACCCAGTGACCGAGATGCTATCAAGGTAATAACAAGCATTTGCAATGCAATAGGTCTAGCATTTGAAAGAGTTAGAGCTATTGGCGCAGTTAATGACAATATGTTTTACCTATTTTTAGAAAGGGGGTCTCTGATTGGTAGAGGTATGCACCTTTGTCCAAGTAAGGACCCTTTCTTCGAGTCAGGGTAAGTGAGTTACACACTTTAGTTAACCCCTGCTCACCCCCTTGGTAGCTTGGCAAGAGCATGAAACACAGAGGGTACAAAGTTCCCCGAGAGTATCTAGAGAGGGAAAAGGGGAAGGAGTGTGTAAACCAACAAGAGTGGAGTCAGGGAGCGGAAGGCTCCCTTTTTAGAACTCAGAGGCCTCACACACCCAGCGAGCTAGATGTCAAGCTTCATCATTGGCCTCTTGCTCCTCGTCAGGCTGGCGCTGCAATGCCTGACGGGCGCCTAGAAGGCGCTCTTTGTCAGAGATCTTTAGTTCAAGCCAACGGTTGTGTGCGTGTGAGGGGGAAATTGAGGGGTGTAGTCATGTGGGGAAGGTGATATTAAAAAAGGTGAACCAATTCACAAGGATTTTTATTAGCGTGACTGATTCCCTTGGTTAAAAGGTGGGAGGGGAGATAGAGGCTGTAAGGGGCACAGTGGAACTACCTCGACCCTCTGATCAGGTCGACATGTTTCTTGCTTAGTATCGCAATTCCTCAGGACCTCAAGTACACAGTACTACACAGTGAAAAACCAAAAGTGAAGATAAAAGATCAATACAACCTCTCTGGGTCTGTAAGGGTGCAGGCCAAGTGGTTCTGCAATGAGGGGTTGACCTAGAAGAGATATGAGAGAACAAGCCGCTTGATTTATAATGGCACCATCACCTCATCCAGTCATAGGTCACCCTTAAATCTCTTAAGGAATATGCACACTCCAAGAAATGTTGTACTTTACCCCACGGGGGCCCACTTATGTCGTTGACTCTGGCCGCCCACAGCGTCAGTGCATGGTCCACGATGTCCGGCTTTCTTCCCGAGCCTACACTCCGGTCGCGCAGACCCCTTCTTTGCTTCGTGGGGGAGCGTGCGGCCCCGGTGGGGCTGTACACCGGGGCCTTCTTACTTGTGTTCCAGTATGTTTACAGACCGAATGTTCCTGGTTTCTGCCCCTCACGACCATGACCTGGGGTTGTGGAGGCTTCGGTACGCTGATCTTTTTAGACACTTGTGCCATGACAAAGTGCTCATGGTGCCTACATGCCTCCACTATGGGGCCGCACTGCACGCCACCCTGACGACGGGGGGGTCCAGTGGGCTGGGTCTGGCTTGGGGTGTTCCGAATGTCGGGCTCCGGTGCTGGCGGTTGTCCTGCCTGACCTCCTGATATCGTGGTGCTCCTATAGCCATTTCCTTCGCACTGGTCTTCTCAGTCCACCCCTATAACCTCTACCTTGAATCGGTGTGTGTATTTATTATTGTTTCTCTCCAGGGTATTATACCTTTTTGTGCTGCCCCACGGGAACAGACTGCGAGGCCCTTTAGGGACTACTTTTAGGGTAAGCATCAGCCTACGCCTTCATTCGTGCGTGTTGTCTCCATCGTCAGTATTTATAACTTAACGTGCTAAGGCCTTGCCTTTTGTTTGGGCCTTTGTTTTTAACATTTCTTGGAGTGTGCATATTCCTTAAGAGATTTAAGGGTGACCTATGACTGGATGAGGTGATGGTGCCATTATAAATCAAGCGGCTTGTTCTCTCATATCTCTTCTAGGTCAACCCCTCATTGCAGAACCACTTGGCCTGCACCCTTACAGACCCAGAGAGGTTGTATTGATCTTTTATCTTCACTTTTGGTTTTTCACTGTGTAGTACTGTGTACTTGAGGTCCTGAGGAATTGCGATACTAAGCAAGAAACATGTCGGCCTGATCAGAGGGTCGAGGTAGTTCCACTGTGCCCCTTACAGCCTCTATCTCCCCTCCCACCTTTTAACCAAGGGAATCAGTCTCGCTAATAAAAATCCTTGTGAATTGGTTCACCTTTTTTAATATCACCTTCCCCACATGACTACACCCCTCAATTTCCCCCTCACACGCACACAACCGATGGCTTGAACTAAAGATCTCCGACAAAGAGCGCCTTCTAGGCGCCCGTCAGGCATTGCAGCGCCAGCCTGACGAGGAGCAAGAGGCCAATGATGAAGCTTGACATCTAGCTTGCTGGGTGTGTGAGGCCTCTGAGTTCTAAAAAGGGAGCCTTCCGCTCCCTGACTCCACACTTGTTGGTTTACACACTCCTTCCCCTTTTCCCTCTCTAGATACTCTCGGGCAACTTTGTACCCTCTGTGTTTCATGTTTGACTGGACATGTACACTGGACCCCGCTAAATATTGTCCAGAACTGGTTCCCCCCTTTTGTACTGAGCTTGGCAAGAGCAGACAGGCTTATCCCAAAGGCAATGTGTAAAGTATTTGGGCCCAAAGACATATTAACACAGTGAAAACACTACAAATGGGCACCACATTAGCTTAGAAAAATAAGGTATCGTTATCCAAATCAAACAAGACCAAAACAACAAAAATCCAAAATACATGTATCATGTTATTAGGTAAAAACTGGTCGCTTAAAAAATAGAAATGTAGAAATAAAATATCTCTACCGGGGCAGATGTCATGATGTCATGACAGGTACAAATCCAAAGTACGGCGCCAACCGCGAGCTGCACGGGCAGGGAATGGAGTTACACAGACCCTGTTAGAATTGGTGGTCACTAGTTGGCACAGGTAGGTACTTGTGGCAAATAGAGACCCTCTCCTCTAGTCAGGGTAAGGGGGTACACTCCCAAAATAACCCCTGCTCATCCCCTTGGTAGCTTGGCACGAGCAGTAAGGCTTATCTCAGAAGCAGTGTGTAAAGCATTTTTGAACACATACAGTAATCAAGTGACAACACTACAAATGGACACCACACTGGTAGTATATCAAAAATAGTTAGCTTTTATATAAAGATTTAGCAGAAGACCAAATAACGAAAAACAATATCCACAATACTATCAGCAATAAAGAGTTCTTGTTAAAATGCTTATTTTTAGAGTTCTGTGCGATTCGTACCCTTTGTCCGGCTCTCCCGGTGATGAAAAGAACACAAAGAGTCTAGCAAGCCCAGCGGACGCTTTGGTCCGATGCATTCAGAATGTTGTGCGAGTTGTACACAGTACCTTATCTTGATGCATCCGGCATGGACAGCGCGATGTAAAAAGAAAGCGTTGTACAGTGCATTGTCCTCCAGTCACGGTGCGAGCTATGGCTCGTTGACGTTGTCTGTGCGGGTCGTTGAACTCAGAGCCGCATTGATCGAGGGGTCGGTGCTTGGTGAAGTGCGTCAGTTTACGTCGCGGCGTATGAGCCATGCCTTGGGAGCCGGCGTCTTACAGTCTTTGAATGTGGTGCTAGGCGGGCAGTACGACGCGGACATGCAAAGTGTACCCAATTCCAGGTGCGATCATAGACTTGAAATCGGGCAATGTACGCGTCGTTCCGACCAGTGCGATTCGATGAGGTGAAGTGTTGTACACTGCGTTGTCTGCCAGTCACGGTGCAAGCTACGGCTCGTTGACGTCGTTGGTACAAGTCGTTGGGCGCAGAGCCGCGTTGATTGAGGAGGACGGACTTGGTACGGTGCTTTACAGGACAGGAGTCGATCGTACGAGGCGCACACAGCTCCCTGCCTCGGCAGCCACGGAAAACAGCGTTTCCAGCAGCTCTCCTCAAGGCGGGTGAAGTACACTGGTACTGGGACTTCGTTCAGGATGCAAGCTCTCTTACAAGCCCTTGGAGATCTTTTGCACAAGTGAAAATAAAGTCTTTAAGTCTTTCTCCTCTCCTCCAGCAGCAAGGCAACCACTGCAGGCCAATCCCCCAGGTCACGACAGTATTCCTCCTTCAGTTTTCCCAATTCCTTCTCTTCAGGCAGAGGTTTCATCTTGTAACTTCAGAGGCTTCTGAAGTATCTTTGTCTGATCTGGATCTAATTTCTTGGGAGCAGGGTCCCAATACTTATACCCCTAAATCCTTTGTTCCTCTGGGGCTGAGGGACCTTTGCCCAGTCTAAACCAGTTCTGGAGCACTCTGTTGATATGACTCTGACTTTCTATTCAGGGAGCAGGATAGCGACATCAGACACTCCACAGGAGGTGGAGCCAGCATTGTGGTGGAAAGGCACAGTCCTATTCAGAGCCCAGGTGCACTCCTCCACCCATCTGGATGTAAATCTCTCTATTCACCACCGGGCTACCTAGCCCAGCCCCTTGGAATTCCCCAGCCCTGTCACTCACAGAAACCAGACAGCAGATACACGTCCTAGCAGAGGCAGGCCTGGATAGGTTAGGCAAGCAAATACCTAATTTCTAAAAGTGGTATTTGCAAACACAGAATATTAAAATAAACTTTACTAAAAGATATATTGTATCATTCAGAGTTCAGGCATACTAAACTCAAATTTCTACCATGTTCCCTGAGTCTTTTAGGATTATAGAATGTAATAATTCTAACAGCCCATTCTGGCCTATGGAGAACAGGTAATTACAAAAAGGGGGTGGTGATGGACAGAGTATCTGAGTTAATCAGAACACTCCTACCCAGTCAACAGATCAGGGCTTGATCCATCACCGTTTTTTAGCTCACTGCACCATCCCAGTTCAGAACCTGGCTATATGCAAATTAGTGTGTCCCTGGCCCAGTGCATCATGGGAACAGGGCAGACCAAACTACCAAGCCAATTCTTCAATGGAAAGGAAACAAGCTTCCGGGGACCGGTTTCTGGCATTACAGCCGTCTTCGGCCCGGCATGCTTGAATCCTGATGGTGCAATGAGCCAGGGACTCATGTCTGAGCATACCCTTCCACACTCATGGTGGCCAAAATAATTACAAAAAGGGGGTGGTGATGGACAGAGTATCTGAGTTAATCAGAACACTCCTACCCAGTCAACAGATCAGGGCTTGATCCATCACCGTTTTTTAGCTCACTGCACCATCCCAGTTCAGAACCTGGCTATATGCAAATTAGTCTGTCCCTGGCCCAGTGCATCATGGGAACAGGGCAGACCAAACTACCAAGCCAATTCTTCACTGGAAAGGAAACAAGCTTCCGGGGACCGGTTTCTGGCATTACAGCCGTCTTCGGCCCATCTTGCTTGAATCCTGATGGTGCAATGAGCCAGGGACTCATGTCTGAGCATACCCTTCCACACTCATGGTGGCCAAAATAATTACAAAAAGGGGGTGGTGATGGACAGAGTATCTGAGTTAATCAGAACACTCCTACCCAGTCAACAGATCAGGGCTTGATCCAGTGTAAGAATTGGCTTTTGTAGTCTGGTCTGCCCTGTTCCCATGATGCACTGGGCCAGGGACAGACTAATTTGCATACAGCCAGGTTCTGAAACTGGGATGGTGCAATGAGCTAAAAAACGGTGTTGGATCTAGCCCTGATCTCTTGACTGGGTGAGAGTACTCTGCTTAATTCAGAGACTCTGTCCATCACCACCCCTTGTTGTAAATTATGGAGAACAGGTAGCCTTACAATAGAGAAAAACGAAAATGGCTGTTATTCACTATTAGGACATGCCACACACATCAGGGCTTGTCCTAACTGATACTTACAATGCACTCTGCCCTTGGGCCTACCATAGGGGTGACTAACATGAAGGTAAGGGAAGGATTAGGGACTGGCAAGTGGGTGCACTTGCCCAGTCAGCATGACAGTACCAGACTGCACGCAGGCTCTGCAATGGCAGACCTTAGGCACATTTTACAAGGCTGCTTTTGTGGGTGGCACAAACAGTGCTGCATGCCCATCAGCAGCATTTGGATTTACAAGCCCTGGGCACTCCTGGTGCACTATACTAGGGTCTGACAGTAAACTAAATAAGCCAATCATGGAATCCAATCAATATAGCAATTTACACAGGGAGCACTTGCACTGTGGCACTGGTTGGCAGTGGCACAGTGCTCTGAGCATCGAACACCAGCGAAAACATATGAGGCACAGCAACAAAAAGTGAAAGGGAGACCCACGCCAAGGTGCCAGGTCTAACACGTGTCCCCTACAGCTGAAATGTGGGGAGAACTACCCTACCCCAGGGAGTTCTCATCACTATGGCGGAAAAATCTGGACAGACCGTCAGCATTGACGTGATCTGAACCAGGGCGATGTTCCACCGTGAAATCCATACCCTGTAGGGAAATGGACCACCTCAGCAGCTTTGGATTCTCACCCCTCATATGCATCAACCATCTGAGGGGCCTGCGGTCTGTCTGAACCCGGAAGTGAGTCCCAAACAGGTATGGTCTCAGCTTCTTCAGTGCCCAGACCACAGCAAATGCCTCACGCTCAATAGCACTCCACCTCTGTTCCCGTGGAAGTAACCTCCTACTGATGAAGGCTACAGGTTGATCTAGGTCCTCTTCATTCATCTGTGACAAAACAGCCTCCACACCATGCTCTGAAGCGTCTGTTTGAACGATGAACTCTTTGGAGAAGTTGGGTTCCAAGAGCAGAGGCGCCGTGCATATGGCAGTTTTCAGGGCCTCAAAAGCTTTCTGACAAGTGTCAGTCCAAATCACTTTCTTGGGCTGCTTCCTTGACAAACCTCCTGTAGTACCCTGTGAGTCCTGTCTGGGTTTTGGGTGGCTCCCAAGCCAGGATGGTTTCAATCTTGGGTTGTAGGGGTGCCACCTGGCCGCTCCCAACTTGGTGTCCCAAGTACACCACGGTACCCTGCCCAATCTGGCACTTACTCGCCTTGATCATGAGGCCTGCCTTTCGCAGTGCCAACAACACTTCCCAGAGGTGGCAAAGGTGTTCTTCCCAAGTGACACTGTACACTGCGATGTCATCCAGGTAGGCGGCACTGAACTCGTCCAGTCCAACCAACACCTGGTTGACCAACCTCTGAAAGGTGGCAGGTTCATTCTTCATCCCAAAGGGCATAACACTGAACTGGAAATGCCCATCTGGTGTGGAGAATGCTGACCTCTCCTTTGCCCCATCAGTCAAGGTGATCTGCCAGTACCCAGATGTCAAGTCAAACGTGCTGAGGTATCGTAGACACAATCGCAATGGACCGCACACTGAGGTACCGTGCAGCCCCTAACCGATCAATAAGCTCATCAGCTCTGGGGATGGGGTGCGTGTCGGTCTTTGTGACCAAATTGAGCCCTCGGTTGTCCAAACAGAACCAGAGTTCGGGTGTGGCACCCGGCGCTGCAGCCTTCAGGACCAAGACCACTGAGCTGGCCCAAGGACTGCTGGAGGACTCAATCACCCCTAGTGCAAGCACCTTTGAAACCTCCTCTTTGATGCAAGCCCTCACCCTGTCAGTTACCCTGTAAGACTTGTGCTTCACAGGTAAGCTGTCTCCTGTATCCACATCATGGACGCACCAATCTGTGATACTAGGAACCAGGGAGAACAGGTCAGAAAACTGTCCCAGCAACTGGCGGCAGTCATTCTGTTACTCAGGGGTCAGGGTGGAAGAGAGGTTAACACCATCCACTGACCCATCTTGCTCTGTGGCCGCCAGAAGGTCTGGAAGAGGCTCAGTCTCCTCTTCCATCCCAGCATCTGTCGCCAAGAGCATGCCCACTTCAGACCTCTCAATGTGGGGCTTAAGGCGGTTGACATGCAGGACCATCAAGGGGTTCCAGGGAGACCGCAAGTCCACCAAATAGGTAACAGCACTCTTGCGCACTACAACCTCAAAGGGGCCGGGCCACTTATCCTGGAGCGCACAAGGCTCCACTGGGGCCAAGACCCACACCTTCTGTCCAGGCTGAAGCTCAACCAGAGTGACATTCTGGTCGTACCACCGCTTCATCTCCTTCTGGCTGGCTTCCAGATTTGCCTCTGCAAGTCCTCTGAAACACCTAGTCTGGTTCCTGAAGGCCAGCATGTAGCTAAATACATTCTGGGGAGGTTTCCTGGGAGATTGCTCCCAGCCTTCCTTGACCTGACTTAGAGGTCCTCTCACTAGGTGGCCATACAGGAGCTCAAAGGGGCTGAACCCTAGAGACTTCTGTGGCACCTCACGGTAAGCAAAGAGCAGGCATGATAAGAGGACGTCCCACTTATGCCTCATGGGTTCCTCAAGACCCATTATCATGCCCTTTAGGGTTCGGTTGAATCTCTCAACCAACCCATTTTCTTGGGGGTGGTAAGGTATGGTAAACTTGTAGGTTACACCACACTATTGCCAAAGGGACTTCATATACTTGGATATGAAGTTGGTATCCCGGTCAGAAACCACATCTAGATGGAATACAACTCTGGAGAAAATTCCCATCAGTGTACGTCCCACCACGGGGGCCGTCACTGTCCTCAGAGGGATGGCTTCCGGGTACCGGGTGGCATGGTCCACCAGGACCAGGATAAACCTGTTGCCCATGGTTGTCCTGGGGTCCAGTGGCCCCACAATGTCAATCCCCACTCGCTCAAAGGGGGTACTAACCACAGGGAATGGCTGTAGAGGAGCCTTTTGCTTCCTCCTACTCTTTCCACTTGCCTGGTAAGTTTGACAGGTCCTGCAGTGAGTGTCTGAACTCCTGCGCAGTTGAGGCCAATAAAAGTGGGTGACAAGCTTCTCAAAGGTCTTGTCCTGGCCCGAATGTCCTGCCAATGGTACATTGTGAGCCAGCCCCAGTAGGAAGGCTTTGAAGCACTGGGGTACCACCAGCACACGGGCTGACCCAGCCTCAGCAACCTTAGGCTCTGAATACAGGAGGTCGTTCTCCCAGTAAATGGAATGTGTTCCAGACTGATCACCGGCGGCCTGGTCTACAGCCTGCTGCCGCAGACCCACGAGAGAAGAACATTCTTTCTGCCCTCTGCAGAATTCCTCCCTGGAGGGGCCTCCTTCCTGCTGCCAATGGGTCAGCTCAGGTAGGTCCCCCAGTTCAGCTATCTGTTCCCCTGTAGGTTCCAGTGCATTCTCCTCAAGGTCTGCCTCCTCCTGGACCATGGGAACTACAGGGGACGGTTTCCCGCGCCCCCTGCCTCTTCTCTCTAAGGCTGGTCCCTGGGCCTCCCGCTCAGGCTCCAGGTCCTCTTGAGCACCCCTACTGGCTGCCATTGACCGGGTGGTCATGCACGCCCAGTCAGCCAGACCCACCATCCTCAGGTGAGTACTCTTCTCCACCTTCTCCCGAGGTGAGTTCTCCAAATCGTTCCCCAACAAACAGTCAACAGGCATGGCGGGCCTCACAGCTACCTGAAGAGTACCAGAGACCCCCCCCACACAAAGGGAACCTGAGCCATTGGACAATGACTCTCTGTGTTGTCTGCGTTAACAACTCGGCATAATGCATGCGGGACAACCTGCTCTTGATACACCAGGTGACTCCTGACAGCTGTCACACTGGCTCCTGTATCTCTAAGAGCCCCCACCATTTGCCATTGATGGTCACCCACTGCCCATATTTCTTAGTGTTATTTGGCAGTTGGTTCTCAGGGACCACCTCACAGTCTCCTAAAGAGACAAGGGATATTTCTGCGGGACCCCACCCACCTTGGACTTCCACCTCCTCCCCAGAGGCTACACTAGCCATCTGCCGGGGCGGAGCACCAGTGGGTGCTGGTTTACCAAACTGGCGACCTCTTGGGATCAGAAGCAAAATGACCCAGTTCACCACACTTGTAACACCTTGGGGGCCATCTTTGAACAGGGGGACCTGTCGTGGCCACGGTCGGTTTCTGGGGGGGGGGGGTCTGAGAACCTTTCCCTTGGTTCCCTTGGGGATTACTTTGGGGCCTTCTTTGGAACTCCCTCTGTTTACCCTTGTCCCCCCCGCTCTTCTGCTGGGGACCCTGCCCACCCTTGGCGGAGTCTCCCACGTGACCCTTGTGGACCCTGGTACTGACCCAGCTGTCCCCCTCCTCAGCAAGGGTTAGGCAGCCTACTATCAATCAGGTGCTAGCGTAGCTCAGAAAAACAGTTACTGGACAAGTGCTCCCATGCAATTAAATCAAGAAGTCCTTGAAAATCATCACCCTTGCTACCCTTCACCCAACCATCCAATGCTCTGCAGAAAAAAGTTACATACTCAACATAAGTACTGTTAGGAATCTTTGTGCAACCCCTGAACCTTTGACTATACAACTCAGGAGTTAACCCATACCTGGCCATCAAATCATCCTTCATGTGGGGATAAGAATTATGAACATCTGAGGGCAAATCCAGCAGTGTGTCCCGCCCTTCACTCAGGAACCGTCCCCACAACCCCGCTCCCCAAACTTTCTCAGGGACCTGGTGGGAGGACATGGCTACCTCGTAGGCCTTGAACCACTGCCCTATGTCATCATTCTTAAAACATTCTTTAACCACCTACTTTGGTATGTTCACCCTTGATTCTACCTGCACTGGCGGTGTACTGCCAACAGAGGGAGTACGCTCTAAACTCTTAGCCTTTATTTCCAATTCCCTCAAAGCCATGTCATGCTCCATTTGGATTTTTCTCTCTTCCAGAGCCATCTTTTTGCTTCCCAGCTCCAGTTGCCCATTCAATTTGAGCTTTGCCATCTCCATTTTATGTATCCTGGTTTCCTTCCTGTCTGCCAACTCTTCTGGCGACAGGCCTCTGCCAGAACCATTGCTGCCCTCTGACTGCTCAATTTCCACCAAATCTCCAGGTGCTCTCCTTGACTCAATCCATACTCTCAGCGCCTTTTGGAGGTTTGACTTGGTTCTGCATCCAACATGGAGAATTTTGAGTTTTTTGCGGAAGTCTTTTAGCTGGGCTTGGGTGTAGCTCTCTAGTATCTCTTCTTTCCATTCTACTACAGCCCTCTCAGAGACTACAGAGGCTGCCCTCTCTTCAATGACTGAACCAGGCATGATTTTGTAAAAATGTAGATCTCTAGCAAGCAAGAATCAAAAAAATACGTGGTTGCGTTATGGTCTGCACTCACTAAGTAGTGTTCACCAACCACTGTACATGAATCACAAATGCAAGTCCAGAATCCCACCGCTGACCAACAATGTTAGAATTGGGGGTTTCTGGTTGGCACAGGTAGGTACTTGTGGCAAATAGGGACCCTCTCCTCTAGTCAGGGTAAGGGGGTACACTCCCAAAATAACCCCTGCTCACCCCTTTGGTAGCTTGGCACGAGCAGTAAGGCTTATCTCAGAAGCAGTGTGTAAAGCATTTTTGAACACATACAGTAATCAAGTGACAACACTACAAATGGACACCACACTGGTAGTATATCAAAAATAGTTAGCTTTTATATAAAGATTTAGCAGAAGACCAAATAACGAAAAACAATATCCAAAACATCAATCAGGTTACAGAATTGATAACAGAAAAAAGGTTTGTGCAGAGCATATTAAATGTGCTTACAGCCCGTTCCATAAAGGAAAGAATCCATATTCTAAGAAATGGGGCACAAATTATGTCAGTCAGAACCTATGAAGGGTTAAAAAATAAAGGCGAGAGTGAGATTAACATGAAGCTAAACCAATAATTAATGATTGCAGAATTTCCCATAAATCGAAATAAAGCATAGAGCGAATAAGCCTTGCCAAAGCCAATTAGTCAAAGCATAAAGCTTGGATTTAAACCAAAAGTCAAATGGGATACAGCCTGCATGTAATCTGCCCTTGTCTGAATCTGTTCTGCTTTCTTCCCTCTTCTCCTTTGCATCTGTTCTCTGCAAATCACCTCTGCTCCCTTCAGTTCTGCATCTAACATCCCAGTATTCTTCTCTAAAGGAATCTGTCTCCCCTCTGTAACTGCAGATCTCCGTCTCTAAGTCAGAAACTCCTGAACTTGGAACGTGTTTATAAATCTGTAACGATTTTGCTAAAGGTATGTTGCATGTACTTTGTCTCGGCCAATGAAATCCAGTGTACTCCAGAAGCACATTTCCACCTTCTCCTGCTGTCTACACGTCATCCATCAGGCGCTGTTCTCACGGCACATTTGTATCTTATTTAAAATTACTTCATCGCTTAACCTTCTGTTAAAGAAATTTTTATTTTAACAAAACATATTACATTAGCTGCAAAAGAACATATTACTGAAGTAGGAATCATTAAAACATAATATGGTAATACATTTTGAAATGTGTTTGCCTTTTTGTTCTCTCTAAGGCAAATAAATAAATGGGGCTTTGTTTGAATCATTTTACCAGCAGCTAAATATGGTAAGGCTCCAAGGTTACTTGCTGTAAATTATGACATGCCTCTTTTTCTCATGAGAGGCACATTCCTCTTTTATCTGGAAGGTCAAGCTTGAACTCTCCGAGCAAGCTAAACCATTACCTGTTTTCTGTTTTTCACACTTTAAACTATTGTGTTAATTCATTACAAACTATATGCTACTACTGCACACATGTTTACATTGTAAGTTAAAACTGCATTCTATAGTGAGTACAAAATCTAAACTAGTCACATTAAGGTCAAACTATAAATCCATTGTGCAAAGGGAAAGCTTCTGGTTAAAGGCCTGTGAATATCAAAGCCTTATGTGTTCAATTGCAGCACCAAATGACTGTGTGTCACATTTTAAAATGCATTTAATGCTTCAAGCCCACAGCAGATTTGTCATTAATAGGGCTTAATTCTATAGGCAAGTTCACGCTGTTTCAAATGCTTGTACATTATAAGGCGTTTGACAGATTTGTGCTAGCCTACTTCAATTACAAATCCCGTAGATACCGTATTCCTTTTGAAATACATTTTAAAGCAAATGATTGTACCTTGTTAATCTCATCAACACAACGTTTGGGAGCAATAACTTCATTTAAACCTCTGGTTAGCAGTGCACTCTCATGTCCTCAATTTGAGCGGTCTAGAAATGGACCAGTAACTCTTCATGTGCTGGTGCCTGTGAGGTGCGTAAAATTTTGGAGCATTGTTAATTGGACTTTAAGGGTCTTCTTGAAAAAAGCGGAAATTCTGGGGAAACGGTCATTCTAGGTATTATTCCCCAAAATGTTCTCATTACCTCAGCGGAAATCTCAAGTTAAAAGTAAATAGATCTGGCAAGGATATCATAATTCCGATAGGGCCAGGGCCTGCCATCAAATCAGAACAATTAGTATTAGAAAATACGGTCCATTTCTGAACACAATTGTTTCAGGGGAAATAATGAGAAGTGGTGAGAAGAGAGAGAAAGAGAGGAAAGATATGGGGAAAGACTAGGGGCCAAGGAGGAGAGAGCAGGACAAGGAGGGGAAACAAAATCAAACCTTGATATACAAGTTGGCAAATGGATACTATAAAAAGCTGAAATTATGGCAGCAAATAGAGACATAGGGGTCGATTCCGATCCGGTAAAAAAAACGTCCGTACGAATTGTATCCGGAGCCCTCTCCGTACGACTCGTACACACGCCATACGACCCGACGAGTACGATCCAGACTGGGGCATCAGGACGCGATCCGTACGGTCCAAGTCAGGTAAGGGCGATTCGTATGGAAAAGCGCATAATCACATACACACCATACGGTGCGTACCCCCCACGATCGCAGGGGTGTGCGCCGTACATCCAGCGTACATGGGGTACGGTGCGTACCCCCCACGATCGCAGGGGTACGCACCGTACACCCAGCGTACATGGGGTACTATGCGTACCCCTGCTATCATAGGGGTACGCACTGTACCCCATGTACGCTGGGTGTACGAGGCATACCCCTGCGATCATGGGGGGTACGCACCGTACCCGGGGGGGGGGGGCGTTCCGTACCTGTTTCAGCGCAAACTCTGCTTTTACGGCTGTTTTCAGCTCCCGTAAAAAAAGGGTCGTACGGTGCGTACATGACACGTATCGTACTTGCTGGGTCGTATAAACCAACCGCGAGCCGTACCGATGTCGCGTACAGCGGGTTCCGACGGAGACTCGTACTGAGATTTGAGTCGTACGGTCTCTGTACGATTCGTACGGAGTCCGGCTCCTGGTACGAATCTTACTTCGACGTACGTACGCCGGACGTTGCAGGGTACGATTCGTACGGGAAAGACGCTCCAAACGGCTATTCAGAGCGGTTTTTCCCGAATCGGAATCGACCCCCATGTGTATAAGCAATTCATTACTATGTAAAACGCAGTATCTATTACAAAGTGAAAATTGTTCAATTCTTTAATATGATAGACATGTGCATACCAGGGTATTTACATATTTACAAGGACACGCCTGACATCTGATAGGTCTAATGTACAAAATGGCCTCCTGCATAAGGCAAAAGTCGTACACCAAGAATAAAATTGAGAAAGGTTCGGTGCATACAGCTTAGATGTGTACGGGCCCTTCACAGCCTTTGCTTTGATGCATTATAGTATGTGTGAAATTGACGGTGGGACAGAAAATGTAAAAAAGTGATTTTTTTTGTTTAGCCAAACATTGCGGTCTATCACAGAGCTGTAATAAAATGTGCCTTTTCAATGTATATTGCAGACACAATTCCACCAGTTCGAACAGTCTTAAACCAACAGCCCTTTGACTCATCGGCCATTTGCCACTGATTTCTGATAGCAATGCCCGCTAAGGCTCCACAGTAGAAAACTTGGGGGTTGCCCACCTTCAAATGAGGCAAGGGAATCACATGTGTTAGGATGGGAACCGCACACAGTTAAGCTAGCTTGCCTGCTCCACCAAACCTTATATTAACTCATTACTCTACTCTTAAGTACTACAATTGTATACAAGATTATGCTCCTTACCTCAATTTCATCAATGGCCTCATCTCTTGTTTTCTTCTGAAATAATTATTTCATCTAAGAGGCCTTCTTCTTAGACCCTTTAGGCGTTAAGCTTCAGTTTCCTGTTAGGGTAGATGCATAAGGGATCAAAGGTAATTGAGTGAAATAAGCAAATCTCAAATACCACATTTGTCCTGTTGTTCTGGAAGTGTCATCAATCTGCAATTACTCCACTCATGCCCCACCTTAAGGATGTTACAGGAGTTCTAAGTGGAGAAAGGTAAGGGTGGGCCTTTTATTATCATGTGTCAGTTGTGCCAAATGAACATTTCTAAATATATATTGGTGGGATTATGCAGATATGTTGTGTGTCAATGCAGATTTGTGGAGAAGAATAATGCTGGAAATTAGCAACATCTATTCCACTCAAACATGAAAATAATTTGTGCCAGTGTGAAGGGACGTTTGTTGCTCTTCTAATATAACTCAAGCAGTTTTAAGTTTATGACTTTCTTCAAGCCACAACAAACATGCAAAGTGTAAATTCCCTACAGCACGGGTTGGAACTAGGGAAGTTCACCCTATCCACATCCTCAGCTTCTAGAGTGTGGCACTGTCTGCTGGGGGGTTCCTTTTAGCCTTTATGAATTTGTAAACTATTTTATGTACTTCTTTAAGGAAAACACTGGATCATGGAATGGACAATCCTGGAGCAGGACAGAGAATCAAAAAATATAGCTTATCTTTTTTGTGGATTCCAAAGGCCCTTTCCACAATAAACAATGCTCACTTCACTTATTAAGATTTCTTTAATTTTTTCCCTTTTCAATGCCCATGATTATGGTTTCATTCGCAGAGCAGCATATTATTATCTTGATATATCATGGTCTGCATTTCTCCCAAACTAACAAGAGCTATGAGAATGTACCTACCTTCAAAAGGATTTTCGGAAGCAAATTCAGTTTTATCTGAGACAATACCTTCTGATTATTTTCCCAATGAAAAAAAGTTTTAAGTAACCCTGAGCAGGTCCTTATGCTTGCTCCCCCTGCGATTGTTATCCTGTCCCGCTTGCCCACAGTCTGCTACCCTTTGCTGCCTTAGGTTGTGCTTTCTCTGCTCAGATGCTGCATTGTTTTCTACCCACTTATGTCCTCTATTTATGCCTCTCTCTGCTTGTTCTGCTAATTATTTTGCATCTTTCTGCTTGTTTCTGATATATATTTTGCCTCTTTCTGCTCGATTCTCACCCTTAACTTTTCTCTTTCCGCTAGTTTCTGCCCATTATTGTTCCTCTTCCTGCTCATATCTGACCTTTATTTTTTCCTCTTTCTGCTAATTTCTGACTATTATTTCTCCTCTTTCTGCTCATTCCTGACCTTCATTTTTCCTCTTTCTTATCTTTTTGATCTTTCTTTTTCCTTTTCCTGCTCGTTACTTCCCTCTTCCTGCCATTCCTTCCTACCGCTGTTTCCCTCCTCCAACACCCAGCGCACGCACTCCCCCAAGGACCTAATTAATGGAGGCTGCAGCTTGGCCCCATTGAGCAGACCCTCGTGCCTGCCCCCCCTCTGACAATTCTCCTGACCAGCTTGCCCACAGTCCTCTGCCCTCTGCTGCCTCTTTCTGCTAGTTTCCCTGCATTTTTCTGCCCCTTTCGTTCTTCTATTTTTTCCTCTCTCTGCTTGTTCATTTTTATCTTTATTTTGCATCTTTCTGCTCCTTATTTTTCTTCTTTCTGCACGTTTCTGCCCTTTGTTTTCCCTCTTGCTGCTCATTTCTTCCCTTTATTTTTTCCTCTTTCTGCTAGTTTCTGACCTTTAGGTATCCTCTTTCTGCTAGTTTCCGACCTTTATTTTTCCTCTTTCTGCTTGTTTCTTACCTGGATCTTCAACAGAGACATCGCATCCACAGTACCAAGATACCCCTAGAGTTGACAGTGCTGCGTTTTACAAATGCTGATTGATTGGATGTTTCTGTCAAATGAGCCAAAATACAAGCATCATGTGCCACAATCCCTACTTTGACAACAAGGGGGTACATATATTTAACTCTTTTATCCCGTTATAATTGATGGAACAAAAATTCTGACATCACAATAATTAATATTGGTGACAAGGGACATCCCTGCCTGGTATCCCAAACTAAGGATAAAATGGTGGAAAACATTTAATTGGAAACAGCATGCACCCAAGGATCGGAATACACTATCCATTTTGGTAAAAACAAGAGTTTGTCCCTGTAACACACAAAAGAAAGGAAGTGCAGGTAAGTCTGTCAAGGGCTATCTCTGACTGCCTAGAATTTTCCACCCACTGAGACACAGGCACCATGCTGGAATCCTTTCACAAATATCAAATGCTAATGGGGCACAGTAAGTCTCTAATACACTCCCAAAGATTTTGCTGTCACTATTGATAAGCAAAATATGTTAGTAGCTGTAGGAAGCTGGCTCAATATATGCTATACCAAAAAGAGGTATAGTGTGCAGATAGTCCAGTGGATCCCCAGAGGCTTTCCAGAAGCTAAAGTAGATACTACTAATGCTCTCTCTTGTAGTAGGGTTAGGCGTATCAGAATGCAGTGTTAAGCATTTGTTGAACACACAGTGGCTATAAATGAGACACATACTCAATAAATTAATGCCAGTCCAGTTTATAAAAATAATACTTGGTTATATTTATTTTGTAGAACAACAGAACTTCATCTTTGGAAAATATGTTTTTAAAGAGAAATAATGTTCAGTTTAAAAAATGGACACAACACAATTTTCAGGCTTTGCAATGTTATGGGAAGCCGAGACATTCAGCATTCATAGGTATAACATTGACTTACATGACCAGTCTTTGGAAGTTAAATTTAGTATATGGGCATGGTTCAGTTCAGCACCAACAGTACTCTACCAGCACCACCGGGGCAGCTGTGTGCAGGGTGCAAGTTTGAGGTTGAGAGCCCGATACAAATCAATGGGGATTGTGACAATCGGTTGGTAAGTAACAGCAGATTGGGGGGGGGCAGTCTATGGGGGGTGAAGCAAGCACTGATGGGGCCCAAAGGAGCACCAACACTACACCACCAGTGGCACAGGGGCAGCAGGGTTCAGGGTGCAGGGTGCCAACATAGCTTTGGGTGCCCAATGTAAGGCAATGGAGATTGGCCAAATCAGAAAATGGGCTGCATGCTCAGGCCAGGAGGCTGGTTGAAGAAAACCAACAGCTTCAGAGGTAAGTTGCAATGCTCGGGGATGTTAGGATGTAGGGACACCTTTTGTTCTCTTCACCAAGGCCCAGGGCAGACGGTTTGCTTACCGGAGCAGGTCTGTCAAAGGCTCCAGATGCTTCGCAGAGGCTGAACTGCTGCTAATCCCAAACTCCCACTCACTGGTGTCGCAGCGAATTTATCTACTAGACCAGCAAGGGGGGGAAAGGGGAAGTGGAGTGAGAAAGAAGAGACACTCTGTTGCTGGCACCCCGGTCAGGTTCTGAAATCTTCTACTGCTTCTTCTGACATCTTAAGGGGGTGTCTAATGCACATAAAAGAGGAGTGGGGGTTTTGAGAACACTACACTCAGAATCATTTAAACATTCAATATTCTATATGGCTCTTATCCTACCAGCTCACTGCAGAGTCTTCGCCCCTCTTCTATATAGAGTAAGTAATGGAGTTTGGAGATTCTGTCTAAAAGAGAAACAAGCTACATTAAAGACATTCTCCTAATCAGCAGAGAGATTCTAGGAATGCTCAGCTCAGAATTATACTACCTGTTGAATCTCCTGTGTGAGCTTTCTATTGTCTGTACCTTTATAGGCTTTTAGTCTGCTGAATTATGTACAAGCTGTGCAGGCTTCTGACCATCCGTAGCGTGCAAAAAGGATTAAGGAAGGTAAGAAGGGAAGGAAAAAACAAGGTAAAGCGCAATGAAGGGAGGTTTAGCCACAGCTAACAGTACCTTACTCATAAAGTCTGAAGTATTCAACTCTCAGGGTTGCTGAATTGTCTCCAATGTCTCCAGGCAGCTTGTGCTGATGTAAATCTCTGAGCTGACTCAAGTAAACCAATTACTGCCACGGAGGTATCCACAAACTGCCTTCTAGTCAGTTGTTATCTTGCAAAGTCGTGTGCTTAAGGCTTTGAGGCAGCAAGAGCAGCACTGCCACTGACTGAAGTCTCGCTGCTGCTCGCTAGCTGCTCCTGTTGAAAGTCTCGGAAATGTTTGTCATAGAATTTCCGTTCTTACTGCTGTTCAGAACGGACCAGGAACTCTCTGACATCTCTCTCTTGAACTACTAGATAGGAGAGGCTACTCTTACCTCCCGACTGACAGATACTCTAAGATTTCAGATTCCGTTTCCTACCGCTATGAAAACAAGCGCGGAGGAACGGGAACAGGCTTCTCCTCAGGGAGCGATTCTAATTGAAGTGCGCAGCTCGCCAGGCTCGCGCCCCCCACATAAGCTAAACCGCCTAGCCAAGCAAGTACTAGCAGCTCCCTGGCGACTTTGGCAGCCATCTTAGGAAGGACAGTTAGTACTACAGATACTGCCATACGTTGACAGTTCTAGGTTTGATCAGGAATCGAGAGTGCCCAACCCTTCCAGAATTACCAACTGCAGCCACAACATGTCTCCTGACAAGGTCGCGGTTGAGGGGGTCTCCGTGCAGAGGCTGCAGGTGACATCAAAGAGTCCAGGAGACGTCATCTTATGGTGGACATGGGCTCTGGAGCACTGGGGAACCTTGCTGGAACTGATGGGCCACTTGGAATTGGGTTGGAGCCATTGCGTACAGTGGCGGAACCAGGGGCAGGCTATACAGCTCTTACAGTCACAAAGTCTTTACTTTGAAGATGGTGAACAGGTCCACTGTTCTCTGGAGCCTTGACATTTGTTGAAGGCCATCTGTTCCCCCAGGGTTATGGAGGTCACTGGGCTGCAGGATGAATCATCTTTTGGTGCAGGTTCGCCGAGGACTTCAGACAGGCCGGTAGGGCTGGGTCCAAGTCAGTTGGTCTCTGCATTCTTCTCTGGTGGTGCAACTCTGTAAGGGTCTGGGGTACCTAACTTATAGATTTAGAGGCATTACATTGGAGTGACAGATAGTGGCCATTGGCCCCCTTACCTGGGGTGTCTATTGCCGCTATCCTTCCCACCTCCTGCAGGAGGGGGACACAGACCTTAACCTGCTTGTATAAGTCTTTGAGTAGTGTATATAAAGGGGGTAACCTATATATACTACCTGACCTAGGTCAATAAGTACAGTATCAAACAGTGGTCACGGCAGTAAATAATTATTTTGTGAAAAATAAATATTAGTAGCAAAAACATAAACAAATTCGGTGTGGCATGTATCCACTTCAGTTGTTTTATAGCAATATAAAGTATGTGATGCAATTGTATTCAAAGCATTTTACAGATAGAGGCAATGGCCTTACTCATTGCAGCAATTGTGCAATATCATACAGTGCTCTTGGTGTGGTAGGGAAGAAGAGAGGGAATGGGTACTGAGTGGTCACATGTGGGTAGGGGACAAGGAAAGGTATTCGTGGCATATATACATCAACATGGTTTGGTGTAGACGTTTCAGCCTGTGAATGATCAAATGTTCCCAGTGTTACACATAACTCAAATGGACCAGAAGTTGTTTGTATACAGTGTCACCAGAGTTTGTTTTCAAGTGTTGTCGTCATTTAGACCCCTCAGGGCAGGACAGATTATTATCCTTGCGGTGAGGTCTTCATCAGGACTGGGAAGAGCACCTGCAGACAATTTAAATGGTATTAAAGGGATAGCAGGAGTCAGTGTGTGTGCTACTAATGTGTTTGGTAAAAGTACCTACTTGATAAGAAAACGGCGAAGGATCCGCCGTGGTAATAGGAAATGTGGGCTAGCGTAAGCTCCTGGAGTGGGGAGAGAGGGAAAACAGGAAACAAAACACCGGTTGGTAGGTGTGTCAACACAGGGGACTCCAACTGAATCACCTAGTATCTCAATGGTGGAGGGATAATACTTACTCCTGTTTGCTTGGTAGGAGGTCTGCTGCTATCTCAGCTTGCAACCAAAGGGGAACACACAAGCATTTCTCCAGAATATCAGTTGAAAAATCTGCAGCAGTGTCCGCTTACAGATGGTAGGGAAAAATCCTGTGTTTCCTGGAAAAGAAACGTGAGGAGGCTCTCAATATGGAGGGAAAAAATACCGAATGGCCCTCTACTGAAGCGTCCCGGTATGTGGGGGCTCTAAGGAGGGGCGCCACCTAATGGCCTTGTGTAAAATGGGTCTAGTGCGATTAAATGCAGTGTACCCTTGTGGCGTAGACCTTTTCACTAATCAAAACGGGGTAGTGGCTCCCGTTTGAAAGTTAGGCCGATGGTCTGATGCAGATTTTGGTGTGCCCAAGAGGTCTAATGTCGTGGCACCTACAGTTGGGGATTGGACCGAGCACCATGCTCGCTAATCTTGCCTTGACGGCCGGAGCTCAGCGAGGAATACCAGGCGTATGCCCGAGTTGAGTGCGGCGTCAGATACGCGCTCGTGGGATTAAAACCGCGCATCCTCAAAGCTGCTAATGGTGACAAACAATAATAATTAATGTAGGGATTCAAAATATATGATTTTAAACAAAAGGTTGGGTGCGATCCTGGAGACAGGAAGCATTATGATCGTTCATTGCTCGACATGCAAAAGAGACCGGGGTCATGCAGCAAATGAAATCGATAATAAATTAATTACGCTGTGAGTGCGTGACGAGTCTATGAAGACGGAAAAGAAACGAGCATCAAGCTCGCTTACCTGGCATTGCCAGCCGGAGCTCAGAATGGGAAGCCGGTGCCGGGCATGTAGCCTGAAATAAATATGGTATTCATTATGTGCGCGAGGACGCATAGACGCGATTGGCAGAGTCAGCACATCCCTACTGTATCATTGTCATGGTGGCAGAGACAGCACATCCCTAATGTATATACGTTGCAGCTGTAAGCGGCAGAGTCAGCACAATACTGCTGAAAGGTTATGGAAAACTACCTTGGGGCATCTTGTGTGTACAAAATCGTGATTGTCGAACAATACTGTAAGTTGGCTGTGAAACCATAAGTTGTTGGATCTCTCAAGTCACACGTAAAAAACATTGATGTATACAAAATGAGTTTGCACATGGTGGATATTAAAGGTATACGCTTTGTAATACATAATTAGTGCTACATAATGAAACACAGCTTGGTGCTAGTGCATGTGATGGAGTTCACAGTTGTGGGTTACAGTTCTGACAGCACACATTTCATGGTAAAATATGAGGCATAGCTATGCGCTAAACGACAGCAAAAGGGATTCTAGCATTACATATGCATTTATAGCTAGACTACTGACATAGAGACGAGATTGGAATCACATGGATCAGCCCACTATACTGTAGCTAGACCCACCAGTTGTGCATCCGTGCCCTCCAGTTCATTGAGTCAATTGTTTATAGTGTCCAAAAGGAACATCATCTTACACTCCCTGACATTCAGGATTGGTCCTATGTCCCCACCTCTTGGTTCCAATGTCACCTTTTCTAGAACCAAACATTTAATGGAATCTGGTGGGTGTGCGTGTTGTTTGAAATGTTCCACTAGTGGTGCACCCGGGGTGTTGCAGCGAATCCTGCTGCAGTGTTGCAGTATTCTTGCCTTAACCTTCTGCCTAGTTTGTCCCACATATAATAAATTGCATGGGCATAAGATGGCATAAATGACAGTAGTATGGGCATGTCAGGAAGTCCATCGAGAGCTGGCGAGGGTGGAGGCGGGGATGGGAGCACTGAAGCAGGCTGCAGTGACAGACACAGCTAGAGCAACAGAGCTTCAGGCATCATGGATTGAATATGCAGAACTATGGGAGCTCTTGTGTGTAATAGATTATTGTTGCTTCATTCAGAAATCCCATGCAGAGGCAGACAAGTTGGGAACATTACTAGCCCAGCTAATCAACCCCCCCCACCAACCTCCATTCTTGAAATAAACATGCCAGCGATACCACTTATAACTACCCAGAGTTGAATTAATGATGCATTTCATGACTATTATAAAAATTTACACATAGCCCCTCCTAGAGCTGGATTCCAAGCTATCACTGACTTTTTAGATGCACTACCCCTTCCACAATTAACAGATGTGGACCGGGAAGCACTAGCTTCATCAGTGACCACCGCCGTAATTTGGGAGGCCATTAGGGAACTCCCCCGTAATAAAACCCCAGGACTCAATGGTCTGCCGGCGGAGTCTCACTCCACCTTCTCTACACACGTAGTTCCTCAGTTGGAGCATCTCTACCAGCCTTGGTGACATTACTGCCGAAGCATAGGCAGGGATCCCACTGACATTACAGCTTACAGGCCCTTCAGTTGCTGACGACTGAGTACAAGGTATTGAGCAAGGGTACTGGCCCGGTGATTACTCCCACTTTTACCAAAACTCATACATGGAGACCTATGCGGCTTTGTACCATTTAGTACATCACTAAATATACAGAGACTCTTTTGTGTAATGGATGAACTTAACTGCTCCACGCCATAAAGCGGGCTGTCTTTCGCTTGACCTTAACCAAGCGATTTACACTTTAAGTTGGCACTACATGCTGGTCGCCCTCTAATGGTTTGGCATCCCCATACCTTCCTCAGATGGGTTGTGTCAGATTTATCCAATCACGTAGTCTCTTACCTTATCTTCTTTTGAAATTGCGTGATTGTTGTTTCGTGGAGATGTAAGGGACCAACTTCCCAAGTAACTATTCTATAACCTGTAACTTATATATTCAAACAAGCTATAAGATAGAAAGTGGGGAGGAGGGCCGGATACTGGACGTTTGTGTTGATCTTGCTGTCGACCTGCAAGGCAACAAGGGAATTCTCAGTTTCTTTATTTCTTTGGGATAAAATGCCTCCTAAGGCAAACTGAGAAGCATCAGCCTCTACAATGAATGGCTGAGTGGTATCGGGATGGCTCAATATAGGTGCAGATGTGAACAATATCTTTAAGTCGTTAAAAGCTTTTTCTGCAGTTTCAGTCCATTCAAATTTCACACCTTTGCAAAGAAGTTTAGCAATAGGTGTAATTGTTTGAGAGAAATTTTGAATAAACCGCCGATAAAAATTGGCGAAGCCTAAAAAGCTTTGCACTTGTTTTACTGATGGTGGGCTAGGCCAAGTGCTTACTGCTTCCACCTTTTCCGGGTCCATTTCAATGCCTGAAGGACATATCCCAAAAACTCTACTTTGGATACATGAAACAGGCTTTTTTCCTATTTGACATATAATGAGTTTTGAAGCCATTTTTCAGGGATGGCGAGTACCTGTTTGACATGTTCTTCTTCGGACTTTGAGTATATCAATATGTCATCGATATATACGACACAACAGACATCCAACAATTTGTGCAATACCTCATTTATAAAAAATTGGAAAGCTGCTGGAGCATTACAGAGTCTGAAGGGCATTACTTTATATTCATAAAGGCCAAATTTGGTGCGAAACGCTGTTTTCCATTCATCGCCCTCTCGGACTCTTACAAGATGGTAAGCTCCGCTCAAATCCAATTTAGTATAAAGGGTTGCTTGCTTGATTTGATCCATTTTTCATAGTCACATTATTCAAAGACCTATAGTCTATGCACATACGAAGCTCCACTCCCTTCTTTGGTATAAAAAATAAAGGGGAGGAGACTGGAGATTTGGATTGTCTGATAAACCCATTAGCAAGATATTCATCTAAATAGGTTCTCAAATGCTCATTTTATTTTTCTGTTAATGCATAAATCCTACTGCACGGTAAGGTTGCTCCTGGTGTTAAATCTATTCGGCAGTCAAAGTCTCTATGTGGGGGCAAGGTGTTAGCTTTTTTTTATCGAATACGTCAAGTAAATCCGAATGCTAAAATGATAAACAGTCTAACAGTAGAATGCTTTGTGATTCCTTCGGGAAGTCAAATCCTTGCACTATATCCTCTTTTACTTGAGGATGAAAACACTTTGAGTGACATTGAGCAGAATTAAAAGTTACTATTTTCTGAATCCAGTCACTATGAGGATTGTGATGTACTAACCAGGGTATTCCCAAAATTAGCCTAAAATGTGGTGCGTCTATGATATCAAAACTATTCTGCTCGCTGTGAACTGGAGAACATTACATATTCAAAACTTCAGTTTCTTTTTGTATAGGGCCTGAAGTAAGTTATTTGCCATCCACTGCACGAACCACTTCAGGATGATCCTTAGTTGTAGTGTTTAATCCTAGTTTCTTTGCAAAACAAGTATCAATAAAATTGCCTGTGGCTCCTGAGTCTATTAATGCACTAACCATCCAAGAATAAGTGGGTTTGTTAATAGCAGTGAGTTTTACTTGAATACTCAGGTGTCTACAAACTACGGTTGGAACAATAGAGGCCAAACTAGAACAAGCACCCGACAAACCGAATTTGTCGTTTATCGAGTGGTTTAGTTTTCCATTTGTGGATCAACGGAAGCTACATCTGATGTTTTACTTTTAAATTTGTTGGGTCGATTAGGACATTCCTTTACGAAATGTCCAGTTTTGCCACAATAAAGACATTGATAAAGTTTTCGTCTTTTATCTTTCTCCTCTCTAGTCAAAGGCCCTCGAATAGTACCAATCTGCATAGGTTCTACAGGATCTATTTTATTAGCCACTTTTTTGATACTTACATTCTTTTCTTTGCAAACGAATAGTTTGTGATCTGCTTTCCCTTTTTCTCCTTTCCGTTCAGATAAACGGTGATTTAATTTCACCACCAAATCAATACATTCTGTAATGTCGTCTGGAGGCTCCAGAATTTACATCACCATATCTTTTAAATCCTCTTTTAAACCTCTATAAAAAAGAGAAACTCTTTTGTCGTAAGGCCAATTCGCTTCTAACACTAAGCGATTAAATACTGAGATATAGTGAAGTAAATCAGATGTTCCCTGCTTCAAATGTAAACGCTCATTATCAGCTGACTGTACAAACACATGTTTGGTGAATAATTTTTTCATAGATTGTTTGAATCTATCAAAATTGTATAAAATAGGATGTTCATTTTCCACCAATGGAACTGACCAAAGAGCTGCATCTCCTCCTAAATGAGATAACACAAAGGCCACTTTGGATGAGTCATCAGGAAACGCTGAGGGTTTTGCAAGAAATTGCAGGCAACATTGATTCATGAAAATGGTGAAATTATAAGTATCACCATAAAAACTTTCAGGTTGTGCTAAAGGTACCTGTACTGAAGTGACAACCTGAATTTGTGGCGTAGGCTCCCCAGTTGTAGTTTTAGGAAAAGTGGTCTGAAAGCTTGCGGGTTTCACTATGGGTTTATGTATTCTCTCTTGAAGATTCAAAACGTCTCTTCGTAGAGCTGAATTTTCAATTTTTATTTCCTGCAGAAGAGTGGCTATATCTTGCAAAGAAATTTGCTGGGTCGCATCCATTACGTCTGGGTGAAACTTTTTTCTGGGGCTTTGCCTTCTGTCAGATTTATACAATCACGTAGTCTCTTCCCTTATCTTCATTTGAAATTGCATGATTGTTGTTTCGCGGAGACGTAAGGGACCAACTTCCAAAATAACTATTCTATAACCTCTAACTTATATATTCAAACAAGCTATAAGATAGAAAGTGGGGTGGAGGGCCGGATACTGGACGTTTATGTTGATCTACAAGGCAACAAGGGAATTCTCAGTGCTTTATCTTTCAATTATATCTCTCCACAGTACTTGCACTATTTAGGTTCTCTTTATAGCTTTATTCAAAATATAACAAAAGTCTACCTGCGAGCAGTAGTTGTTTCGCCTAACGTCTCAGTATGTCTTGTTGGGATGTTGAGATGGGCTGAGAAGTGGAACAAGCAAGCTTTGTGGATACGATGTTCTTGGATAGATACACCGGGTAACAAGGCGATATCAGAAACTGAAAATAAAATATTCCTGTTAATTTCACCCTTCACTGAAATTCTGGAATTGTTAAACTTTTCACTCTTTTTACACTTACTGGTTTTCTCTCTTGAATAAACGTCGAGATGCTCCTACTGGTTATTAAAACATAAACACAAATCTTCACATTACAGTGACCTCTGATTAATACTGAAAGTTTAAATATCTTAGGCTCTAAGAAACATTAAAAGATTAAATACTTGTTTTCTTTCTCACAAAATGCTAAAGCCTTCACTAATTCAAAAGTCTCTAATATAAAACTATATTGTTCAAGCCATTGTCTTTTTATGCAAAATCCAGACTGTTCTTTCTTGTGATGGGCGCCAGTAAAGATTGTTACTTATCTAGTTATTTCTTCTTTTCTTTTCAGGTCCATCCGTGTAGAAAATAGAAGTTGAAGATAAGTTGTCATCCTTAATGAAACCTGATCGTCTTCACCTTGGAATCCAGATCGCCGCTTTTCGTTTCGTCAGGTGGGTTACAGGATTCTCCTTCGAGTCTCGTTCCGAAGGCAAAGCGTTTTCCAGAACCCCGGTTGTGGCTTTTATAGCGAGCCACACCCAAAACGGCAGTTACGTGTGCTCACATTCAGCGTGAGAGCACCGCAACTGTACACGGACTCGGACTTGAGTGTTTCTAATAGCTGGCTCCGTAACTCACGGAGCTGAGCAACTTGGTCCGTGAATTAGCGGCAGGCTCTTAATTAGTTCAAATTCTAAAATGTACCAAAGCAGAATGCAGATAACGTGATTCCATCAACACCATATGTCCCCTAGGCAACGAGCACTAGCATTTAAGCACAATGATTACTGAACACAGTGATTACAGACGTCAGTTAATACCAAAGACCGATAATATACATGTTGCATATTATGTTTCAAAACACTTTCAATACTTTAGGCGGTGATGGTGCACGGGATAGGGGTGGGTCTTTTCTAATAAATGTCAGCTGTTGCAAAAGTGTTGTGCACCTCTTAGTTGCTTATAAAACCAAGCTAGGCACGTAATCATGACAGGTTGCATTGCTATACTCTTCCCCCACGGGGAGAGCATGCACTGGAGTCCATATATTGATTGCTTACTCCATCCATAGTGGCACAAGACAGGGATGCCCACTATCCCCAATGATATTTGTACCCACGCTAGAACTGCTAGCTCACAAGCTTCGGTGGGGCGCTCATGAGTGGGGTGTTCCAATAGGGTCTGCAATTTATGCATTGTCGATATACGCAGATGATATATAATTTTATAGAGTAGCACAAATGTTCGCTCTTTGAATCCATTTCCACTGGAAGTAAACGTGTATAAATCTCACATATTTTTCTTTGTGGATAACCGCCTGGCGTTAACAGTACCATTTGGAGACGATTGATCAGAGTAGCATCTACCACATTCAAATACATGGGGATCCAGATATATAGAGACCCACAAGTCCTGCTAGAGGGGAACCTGCAGAAATCAATAACTACGCTGCGCTCCCAGGTATCCTACTGGACCTCACTGCCGCTCTCCGTGGCTGTACTCCTCACCATATAAACAAGCATTGGCAAAGCCAAAAGGTCTCGCCTTTGCGAACTGGAGACGTTCCCAATGGTTTTTAGCCACATAGCATGGCATCCCTGATGCTTTGCAGCATGGCTGAAGTAAAAACAACAAACCTTTGAAGTGGCCACCCGTATTATTTTGTAGGCATGTGCACCATGTATGCACATGCCTACAAAATGATAGAGGCTTTTTTTATTTTGTTAGTTACTGATCTAATTTGGATCAGTAAATAAAACAAAATAAAATGTGCAAATGTGTTTTCTCTTAAATCAAGGGGGTATGTCACATACCAACCTGCCCTTTGCCTTCCAATTCAGTAGAAGCAATCCGCAAAGAAATTAGGGAAACAGTAGGTAATAATAATTGTCAATAGTACTATGTCAACCAAATGGAAATATATGTTAATGTGCTTTGAAAAGGCATAAAAGAATTACATGAGAATTTAAGGGATCTATCCTTAGAAACACATTAATTGGGAGTCTCTTCTGAGTCAAAACTGGACTTCTGGCTCAAATGATCCATAATTATTATTATTTTGGAATTATTGACGTGGATGCCATTTCATAATAATTGTCCCAAAAAGACTTTTTTTAGACAAGGACATCAAAATTCTTGAGCAAATTCTGCATGCCTAACATATGCCACCTTGCTTTACCTTTTGTGCTTGTCCATTTGTTTTGCTGTAATAGGTTTCTCGCATTACTTTATAATGTTTTGTTATGTTATTTATTATCCCTGTTTGTGTCAGATAAACTTTAAGCTAAAGCTTGGTTTACGTGCACCTGTCATGTTGATCTTTATCTAGAGGGTGTCTGTGACAGGTAACCAGTGCTAAGTCTGAATTTTGAATTTTACTGTCCCTTTGGGGGATCGGTAGAGTCAAACCTACAGTGACATGTATGATTCAAGGAGTAGGAAATAGATATTTAATAAATGTAGATGTGAAGCATCTGTATCAGACCAGTACATCGACGTAAAATATTGCATTGTGAGCTGAAAGGGCTTCTTGGTGATTGATTAATTTGAGATGCATACTAACCACAGCATCACTCAGACAGGTGGCAGTCACGTTGCAAGTAATGGTTACAGCCAGATACAACCGTAAAAGTCAGCTCAACCCTCTGTTTGATAGGGATACTACATTGACCAGCCGACACCACACTTTTTTTTTCTCTTCTGACAAAGGGTTACTGGAAGAATGTACAGGTGTGGGAATAACACAAAAATGCTGCTGAATGCTAGGCTTTAGAGAAGGGAAGTGGGGTATTTCCTTATGTGTCTGCATCTTTCCTGAGTGTAGCAGGTGGTAAACGAAATCTTCTCTTGCCTCTGGGACCAATTAGGGTGAAGGATACACTACATTTCACTAACTAGCTCTAGTAAACATTAATGTCTGTTACAAAATGTAACTGATTCTAAATAATTTTGCTTGCAAAAATTCTGTTCTTGTCCTGGGTGGTGTATCTCACACCATAATGATATTTGGCTTTCACAGTCAACAGACACCTGTGACGGTAACACACTTGCATGGAGCAGGTCACCATACATATGAGATCAGAACTTTATGACATAGCCAAATGTGATCTGTCAATGGATGGCGTGACACAGCTGCGCCTGCGCCTAGAGTTACATATGTCAGAGTATCAACTGCAGGAGCACCCACTGGCAGATTGTGTAATATAAGATGTTGTTTCCTAATGAAGTGACAGACAGGGCATACTTGCAAGGATAATCACTTTTTCCTTTTCCCATAACCAGTTGTGTTTATGTTTTTATTGTAAAAAAAAAAATACAAGCGCCATCTGTACATGATAGCTGTCCAATTGTACAAAATGGAAATCTCACAGAAAGCCAGTGTTGGAGCTCAGGGTGAGGTCATGAAGCAATGTGATTTTAACTTAAGGAATTCAATATGATTTTTCTGTGCGCAAAACAAGCAATCCTTTTGTGACTTAGTAAAGCTTAGGTAGAAACCATGACACAAACATTCACTGTGAGACATTGTCCAGAACATTACAGGCATTCCAATAGCAAGGGATTTTCTCCACATAAGTACTAAAATCACAGTTAAAGCCGGCGAGGTACTGATGTCCAGAATCTACAAGCAGCCAAGAAAAACAAGGTACGGCACACTGCTCTACTGCATCTAGCCAACCACCGACCAGTGGGAACTCCTGCTACCTCAGCCAATCACTCACTGTTGACGTAGCAGCTCCTGGAAAGCTTAAAGATCAATCGAAAACTCGAGGTATCCAGAGCTAAACAGACATCACCATGGAAGCAGAGGAAGGACAAAGCACTAGCCCTGGTTCCAACATAAATGATGTGGCCATTTTCAAGTTGTCTGAAATTATAAAAAAGGTGGAAAAAATTATTAATCAGAGAGAAAAACATGGGCAAATTTGCATTTTTAAAAGAATGTAACCTATTTATTTCAATTAAGGCACGTGAGAACGGGAGGGGGAGGGAGCAAAGGCAACCTGACAATTGTAGCGCTCACAGAGATAGGAGCAAAATATGCCAATTCTTTTACTGAGAGGATCCTGCATAACACGAAGAGCTGCTGACATTGGAAGTGGAGAAGTGGATTCAAGTCTTGCATCCACCCACCTGTGCCTTCAGAAATGCAGATGTGCCCTTGTTAAATGTAAATAAAACCATGCTTGAAAGTTTCTTTGCTCTAAAACGAGGGCGATGCTGAACACTGACAAAGGAAGGGGGCGGGAGAAATGTCAACTGACAACAGGTGGTACTCGCAGATAGAAACCTAAACAAAGGGAGGGGTTGGGAGCAATGGCAACTGACAAGGAGTCACAGATAGGAACCTAAAAAAATATTACACATACGGTGTAATAACCAAGTAAAGGGGCCAGTAGCCATGGGAGGATACAAATGATGATATGGCCATACTAAGGAGGAACTAAGAAGCCTATTAAGGAAGCAGAAGCCAGCATTTATGAAGAGCATAGACACAAGCCAATGAAAAATGTGGGTGGTGCTTCTCTTCCATACTCTACCTACAACAGATCGCCAGAGCAGCTCGGGCTCGACCTAAAAATGGTGATGCTTCCGCCCCTACTTTATCTCATCACTAACCTGCCGGTAGTAGTCCTGACACAATACTTTAAAACAATAAACACAATAAAGACGGACTTAATAAGGGAGAGTGGCCGAAGAGGTATATGTTTAGCAAAGCTGCAGCTACCACCAGACAGTGGGGGGGATGGGAGCACCAGATTTCAAAGCTTACTGTGTGGCTTGGCATATGCAGAGACTTTCATACTGGCTGGTGAGACATAATCTACAAAAGATAGCCTAAACACCTTATATGCTTACGCAGGGCACACTAAGCAGGCTGCTCTGCCCGCGGTGCATGCCCCCTCAGAGATCCCTTTAATTGGTAAAAGTGGCTCTCACATATTGAAAATGCCCCTGAAATATACAGCACAAACGGTCCTTTATTGCCCTATTATAACTTTATTAGGGCTTCCTACCTCAGTGGGGACACTGACAAAGCATCGACTATACAAATAGGAACAGGTGGGAGTGGCGACAGTGGGGGCATTGTTTGGAGATGGGATGCTACTGAGTCATGCAGACTTTGTGAATAAGCAGGGGTTACCTGATTCATTGTTTCTCATACACGCAAATATTAGAAGGTATATCCTAGTATGCCCCATTAGAAGTGGATTCGTGGATAGCCTCAGGCGTAAAGTTAATTTTCCTAAAATCCACTATGGTGTGCATACTGATATTTAGACCCCCCACTGCAATAGGGGAATTAATTACTGAATTGGCTAATTACCTGACCCCTTTAACCATAAATTATGCTAAAATCCTGTTAATTGGAGGCCGGAATTGTTGGTCTACAGAGGAAGGGGGAGTAGGGGCTCTAAGGAGCTCACAGACCTACTGAGTAACTTGAACCTAGAAGGACACATAACTGAACCCACACACATCAAAGGGCATGCATTAGGCCAGCTATGGACCACCAACTATTTGGTCCATAACTTAACTGTTAAGCCATATGTTTGGTCAGACCACCACCTAATACACCTCACATTAAGTGGTCTATCAGTAGTTAAATCCTTGACCGGCTTTAAAATATTGACCAGGAACTGGACCAGCATCGGCTTCCCAAATTTCCTTAACACCCTAGAATCCACCCTTCCGGCTAGAACAAATTATGTTGACGAGTTGGAGACAGCTATCATCATCTGGCAATCAAGAGCAAGTGAGATTCACGCCCCTCTACAAAGGAAAGAGAGAGGTATGAGGCGGCACGAGGCCTCTAAATGGTTTACCGTAGAGTAAAAATCAGTAAAACTCAAAACCCGTCAGGCAGAACAGAAATGGTGGAGAAGCTATTTTCCTGCAGAAAGGAAAATGTATGAAATAGCTCTAACTGATTACAAAGCTGCCATCTTGGAGGCGAAAAAAGCCTTTTACACAAACAGTGTTCTTTGTTCTGAAAATAAATCCAAAGACATCTTCAAGATAGTCTAAGAACTTTCCAATCACGACCGCGACACACTGGCCATTACTCCTTCCCAAGTCTTATGTGACCATCTGAATGCTTTCTTCATGGACAAAATTAAGGCTATACAGAACTCCATCTCTCCTATCTCACGGGATTGGATATCATATCAGCAATTTACAAACTCAACAACACTTTTTAGCTTTCAGAACATTACCTTAGATCCGCTTGCAGAATTAAGAAGCAAGGTCAAATCTAGCTCCCCCAGAGACCCCTGTCCCTCTAAGATACATAAAGACATTGTTGCACAATTCACAGATACCTTTCTCTCATTGCTAAAACTCGCCCTGGAGCAAGGGGTGGCCCCACGTGCTTTCAAAGAGGCAGTGCTAGGCCCGCTTCAAATGAAAGCAAGAGTAGGTCCTAATCTACTGAGTAATTACAGACCCATATCGCTCCTCCCATATCCTGCAAAAGTTCTTGAAGCACATGTAGCGAAGCTCCTTTGCACATTCATCAATGAGACTAGGTGTAGTGGATGACCTGAAGGAGGGAGCAGGCAGGGGTTGCACACATGCATTGGTCCTGTACGACCTGTCTGCTGCATTCGATAGCGTGGTTCACATCATATTAGCGGATAGACTGGCAGCGGTAGGCCTGAGAGGCATGGCCCTGTATTGGATGATTTCATTCATAGGGACTGTATCAGGTCTGTTAGGCTGGCACCCTTTAATTCAGCCAGGGTCAATATCACCGGTGGTGTACCTCAAGGCTCGTCCCTTTCCCCCCACCTTTTCAACCTTTATATCTGCCCCCTGATTCACTCCCTCTAAAGCAGGAGAGTAAAGGTATATAATTATGCAGATGATATGCAGCTGATATTCCCGATCGACGAGACGGAGGAATCTAAGGTCTTCTTTCAAAATACCATGCTCTTTATTAAAGACTGTATGAGCCACAACCCTCTTAAATTAAACTCTAACAAAACAGAGATAGTCATTTCTAACAACAGACTTCATTATTGGACGCTAGGACACTGGCCAGCTGCATTGGGCACTCCACCTATCCCTAAGAATTCTGTCAAAAGTCTGGGCATCAAAATCAACGCAAACTTATCCATGCATGAACAGATCAGCCTGGTCACTTCCTCTTGCGTTTATCATCTAAGAACTTTTAAGAAAATCAGGATATTTTGTACTAGGAATGCAAGCATGGTGATCATGCTGGCCTTGATTATGTCCAGGTTGGATTACGCCAATCAAACCCATAGATTGCAGATGATTCAGAATCAGGCGGCCAGATTAGCTTTCCAGCAACCGAGACACTGTCATACTAAGTCACTAATGTAGCAGCTTCACTGACTTCCTGTGACCCAGCGGTTTATGTTTAAGACAGGCTGCATGATTTTCAACACACTCCATGAGACGGGCCTTAAATTTATTTCCATAAAGATTTCACGGTACCTTCCCAAATGGAGTCTCAGATCAGCATCAATGAATATGCTGACTATCACTAGATTTCAGATTAAAAGAATGGGTGGTTCTCGTTTCTCTGTACTCAGCCCAAAACTCTGGAATTTCCTACCGATTGATATCAGACTAACGTCGGATGCATTGATTTCAGGAAAAAAATAAAAACTTGGCTATTCACCCAAGCCTACTGTATACTTCAGGATGGTTTTCCTACCTCCGATAGCGCCAAGAGACCTTTTGGTGAAAAAGCGCTTAATAAATCCCCCAAACATAACATATCAAACATCACTGGCCACCGGAGGGAACATGGGCACTGGCGGGAACAGAACCCCCACACATTAATTTATATATTCACTCCTCCTCATTGGTAATGGTAGGCATCTGACACGGTGTCTATATCGAAGCTTCCACACAAATTTAGCAATATCTCTGGCACAATTACAGAACCAGTGGGAATTAGGACAATGAATGGAATTCTCTAATTGAATTTCCCAAGAAAATCTGCCGAAGATACTAGATTCAAATGTATACAATTCTCAATTGTCCATCAAGCCTACCTCACACCACACAGGTTACATGCAGTGTTTCACGCTGTCTCCATGGAATGCAGATGGGCACCACACTGGGGCAAGTAGAAGGAGGTACTAACTGGCGAATAGTTCAGAGCTGTCTTTTAGGTCTATACCCACGTCCAAAAAGCTATAAGGTACAAGTGAGATTTGCAGATTTGGATCTTCTCCTAGCAAAATGCCTCATTACTAGTAGGTGGAAGTCAGCAACCCCCCTACTGTCGTGTCATGGAGTGAGGATGTGAAAAGATGGGGAATGGCGGAGAGCGGGGCACTCCGCAGGGACGAATACCATGGGTTGCGGAATAGGCCAATAGCCATGGACTGGGATTCAATACTGGAATCCTTCAAAGCTTTAGACTTGACTATTGATTAATAGCAGTAATTTGCACTTCATGACTGGGTTGCGACATTGCTGTCCCATTTGGGGCACAGCTTATCACTCACACAATGGTATCATTGGTGTGCGTCTACAGTCTGCAGGTGTATAGAAATGGCACAGCTAAAGGGAGCGATAACATAAGCCCCGGTTCCCCACGATACAATGACATTTGGATCTCTGTTGAATTGTATTATTGAAGAATATATTGTTCAAGCAAGGAATGCTTCTCTTAATATGTATGCTCTGCTATTTGCCTGCCGTTAATAGGGGGAGGGAGTTTAAATATTCACCTTCAAGAGGGGTTAACATGACAGTTATAATGTTATAATGTCACACGTGACACAATGCCTTTCACAATGTATAAACTGTCTTTAATGATGTCATATGTAGATACAGTGCACAGGACAATTGCCGCGCTAAATAACGGATATTCTGGCACTTGCTGATGTAACCTTCTGTACTGTATTGCTTACCAAAACCCAATAAAGTGTGTTTAAAAGCATATATGTATGTGAATGTACCAGAGCTTCCAGAACTTAGGAAACCCTATTAAAACAACTATGGCCACTGACAAAGTAAAATTTGCCAACCTCTGTATATGACGTTTCTCGATTCAATCACATTCAAATTCATTTATTTCAGTAAGAAAGTGGAAGGAGTATTTGTTTTATACAAGAATATAGGATTCACCAAGGTTTTTGTGCACCTAGCTGTAAGTTAGATATATGAAAAACCTGTCATGCACACTAATATTGAATGTTTCATAATGTAGGGCGTCATCACAATGTCGGGCGGACTTACGTCGGCATGATACCTTTGTCATTTGGAAGCACCGACCTCAGGTCGGTAGTTCTAACCACAGGATTAGAATGCGGCTGCCCATAGGGCAGTCTCAAACATCCATTTTTCAATGGAAGCTTGAGCGACAGGCAGAAAAGGCCTGCAGCACAAGCTTCCATTGAAAAATGGATGCTTGCAAACATCCCTTCACCGTGTGGTAGGCACCATGTGGTGCCTGCCACGCGGTGTAGAGATGTTTAGGGGGGCACATTAGGTTCCCCCCAGGCCCTAAAGTGGAGGGCCAGTATGTTGGGGGTCTCTGCCAGGGGAGGCCAAATTCACTTTCGGACAGCCTTTCCATGTCGTAAAGGCTGACATGGAAAGGCTGTCGAAAACTGACATTGTAATTCCGATGGCGAAGCCAAGGCTAGCTCCACCATCATTCAAGAGATTACAATTTCTCTCCTCTTCTGACAGGCTCTGTGAGCCCCTTTGGAGAGGAGCGGAGTCCCTCTGCGTGTTTCCCTCCGACTGCCGTCATCATAATATGGCGGTCGGAGGGAAACCCTCCATGTCAGGCGGAAAGCCCATAATGTTCACTTCTGATGGCCGAAAATGTGCCAATATGGCTGGCTTTCCAATATTGCAAATTTAATATTCAGAGCATAAAAGTGGATTTTACCAGCATAGTTGCTTGACCACTTACAATGAACATCCAGAAACGTTCACAAACATTTTGGAGGTCGTGTCTATTTACATATATCCAACATATGCAAATGCTGCTATCATTCAAAGACATACGCGCCTTTTCTTGGTCAGAAAGGAAATTAAGACCCCATGTTTTATGGATATGTAGACAAAGGAGTTTCTCCACAGGAAAAAAACATACGAAATACTTTTAGAGAGAAAGAAGTTAAATAGCCACGTTTTCGCTTGATTTATTCATGCAGGTTTCTCACATGTAGGAAACTTTGAATGTGGTTTGTGAAGACGAATTATAGCTTAAAACCCAAAACACCTCTGGATTTCAAGGAATACTCCTAAAATTGATGTGAATTCGATTACCACAAAGTTCGAAATCTATTCCAAGAGTAAAAGGAAACCTATAGTTGTAGATTTCTGGTGTTTCAAAGCTGGGCTTTGTGGACCCGGACACGAGGGAAGATTCACTTCCTAACAGTCACTACATACAATTTGGTTACTAAACAACACCTAATAACTAGGTAGATTATTCTGTGTCGCGTACATGTAATGGATCATCACTCTGTCAAGTTTAATGAGTGACATTGGTGCCCTAATGAAAATAACATCTAACTATACAATTGGTTATATCTATGTTTTAATGAAAATATAAATGAAAGCTTGAGCAGGGATGGTGCTTGGACAACAGGACAGTGGCCTTCTTTCAGACTTCTAGCCCATATTTTTCTTCATAACTGATATGGCAGTCATTATCTTAAAACCATTCCCATATTCATTATAGCTGGACCAGAAATATGACTGACAAATAACGCGTTCCAAAGTGCAATTTGCAAAATACTTTTTTTTTTTTTAACAGAATTGATAGTTTAAAAAAATGTCCCCTTTACTTTTAAAACCTCTTCCTGGCTGCTAGTAATTTTACAGGATGGATTGCTACATTGAGGGATTTACCAAACAGACAGATGACGCAACACTCTGGATGTGTTTTGACTGGCATCTGGTCCAAGTTGTAAAGAGTGACTCATGCAGGTGACCGGGGGCCGCTCACAGGGACTGTATAAAAGGGGAGCAGAGAGATGGAGAGGCAGAGAACCCGAGGAGAGACCTTTCACTGAGCAGAGGGAGGGCCAGGAGAAGAGAAGAATGAAGTCCTTGTCGCTGCTGCTGCTCCTGGGTGTGCTGCACACATATGCCTTCCCTGCAGTGCCTGTAACCGAAGACCGGGATGAAAGTCAACAGCTGGCAGAGGTGAGTCCTGGGACAGACTTCAGTCCATGAACTGAGTCCAGCAGAATCCCAGTCTGCATAAAGGAAGAGTTAAAATACCATAATAGTATGTTTTGGTTCTGCGGTAAATCTTGTAGTTATTTTCAAATTATCGACTCTTGAAAACAAAATCTTTCAAGAAATGCTAAATTCTGTTCTGCGTGTTATAACATTTTTCGGTTGAAACTTTAATCCCTTAATCTTGGAAGTTGTTCAGTTAATAAAATATGGATGAATTGATATTTTAATGTATCAACGTTAAAGGTGAAATAAACGTTGATTTGGCTCCTATTTAGGGGGATCCAGCGATATATAAAGTGCAGTATAATACAATTCTACTATTAGCAAAGAGCGTAATAATACTGTGAAAACGAGAAAAATAAAAACTGCGGGTTTTGAACTGCTCTGCGTGCGCGATTAGCAAGCAATGAAGTGGCACGAGAAGTTAATGAGAACTAGGACATTTTGGCCCTGGGGTATATAAAAATGTCATAGCAGTAGGCTGAGAGGCGGCTCCCTGCTGACTGCACTCATATTACAAGGAAGAGCAGAACATGTCTGTCGGCGAATGAAAGGAAGCAGGCATTACTTCATTACGGAAGGCAGAAAACATTTTCAGGCACTAATCATACATACCAAATATATCTATTTTTTAAATCCTATGTTTACAGCACATCATGTGCTGAGATGACCTACATATACGAATCCTGTCCAATAGCATGGTAGAAGGAACGCCAATGTCACCAATGTCTCAAGTGCAAACAGTGGGCTACCAAAACGTCATTAGAACTTTGCGAAAAGTAAATTATGGGAACCCAGATTATCACTAGAGAGATATATAAAGGCCACTCTGCTCTATTTTGAAAGCCTGTGGGGAAATCTGTTTAGGTCATTGTACTACAGAACCCAAAGCAGCAATATACTATTAGATTTAAATAGTCACAGGAATGTGCCATTAGAATTTAATAAGAGAAGCACTAGCCCGCAGAACCCAGGAGATATGTACCAATGGCTTTAGTATACAGTCACTTAACTGCAGATTCCAAAAGAAATACACAATTACACTTCTGATAAGCGACTACCAAGGGTGGTCCTGCAATATGGGACAAGCAGAAACATCCCAGGAGGCTTAGAAACAATTGAGCGTGTTTAGGATTGGGAGATTTGAGGATTCTCCAGACCCATATATAGCCCTGAGGAAGGAACATACAGTTTTATTAGACGCATTTGTACAGTTTACTGCTGCAAAGAAGTAATTGCATTTTATACAGTACTAGAGCTTAAATCATTGTAGTAGCTCCATTTTTTTTCTTCAGGGCAAGCTGTAAGGTGGTGGTTTTTGAGCATTTTTCTAAAATTGTTTTGTAAAATGTGTTATTGGCTCCCCCATAACCCCAGAGACAGTCATTAGCCTCGGTCACTGTATGCCGGGCTCGCTCACTGCGGTCACTGTAGTAATAGGCAATTATGTGAGTGTTTTCCACTGCTGAATCTAGATTCCCAGTTCAGCCTTGGTGGTAAAATCTTAAACATCGCTCTTATCTGCGACCACTGTTCAGGAACTGGTCTTCTTCTCTCTGTACCTACATGAAAGACCTACAAACAGTGACTTTCTAAGTTGGAAGGAGACCCTTGCCTCAGGCAGGCGTTGTTCTGTGGTAATGTACTGCAGAAGTCAATATGGCTGCCTAGTCTGATAATGCACTGTGCACAAGTGTAGCAAGCGGAGTATTTAAGCTCAGGTCTGCATCCCAGATAAGGCAAAGGTTCTGTTTCGTAACATACAATCTCAGCCCACTGTCCCTCAAACATTTTTCCACCAGACCTAGGCCATCTGACACTGCAGCAAAACTCTCCAAGGGAAGACTAGAAAGCCATCTTTTATATAAGACAGTCATTCAACTCTAATGGGGTCCATAACCTCTCATTGAGATGTAAAGGAACATTTGTGGCAATTGAGAGGTTTCTAACATTCCTTACTATCTTGTTATTTGTATTAATTTCAGGAATATTTAAAGAAATTCTACAACCTCAATGAAGATGGAACACCTATTACGCGAAAAAAGCACAGCCCGTTCTCTGAAAAACTTCAAGAAATGCAGGCATTTTTTGGGCTGGAGGTTACTGGGAAGCTGGATTCAAACACACTGGAAATGATGCACAAGCCCCGCTGTGGAGTTGCTGATGCGGCCGAATACAGCCATTTTGGTGGTCACCCTACCTGGAGAACAACATCTTTGACATACAGGTAACATGATAGAAAACATTTTAGATGACAGTATATACTATTGTTCCCAATGCACGCAGGCACCACTAATATTTATGTTTCTAATTTTTTGTAAAAAAGAATTTTGAACTACACCCCTGACATGCATGAGGCTGACGTAAATACAGCAATCCGGAGAGCCTTCAAAGTCTGGAGCGATGTGACCCCACTGACCTTCAGCCGGATCTACGAGGGGACAGCTGATATCCAGATCTCCTTTGGAGCAGGAGGTAAGGATGAATCAATGTGCTGCAATCATCCTTGGGAGATCTCCCTTGTTTTTCATTATTCCTTAGCTTTCTATTCCTGCAGAGTTTGCTAATTTGCCATTTACTCTTTTAGTGCATGGTGATTTCTACCCATTTGATGGACCTCATGGAACTCTGGCCCACGCTTTTGCACCTGGGAATTCAATTGGTGGTGATGCGCACTTTGATGAAGACGAAACCTGGACTGCAGGGTCGGCCGGTAGGTGTTCACAGACATGAAACCATTCTCTGAATCTTGTTCAAGTGTCATTGAATGAGTGATACTTATGTGAGGGTCGTCATGAGTACAAAATACAAAGGGGAAATCAACCCATGAGGAATAGGGCAATTTTAGTCAATGCCCCCTGGAGGAAATCATTAAGTGCTTTGCCAATTACAAAAGAATTGACTTTACGACCTATGAGCAGTTCACAGAGAAATGAAAGACACATATGTTTAAACGATACTAACTCACTCCACATTATAGGATCCTATACATACCCTGCATCACTTGTAACAATCATAAACCATGAACACGGGATCTAGCCTGGTGTCCCATGCTGCCTTGATCTCCATCGAGGTCAAATACATATATATGCATACAGTCATACTTTCATCATAGTGCCATCTGTGTTCTCACATTTACATTCTCTTTTGCATATTTGTTATTGCACTGATTTCATATAAATCTTTCATAAAATTTTAAATCAATTTAATAATCTAAAGCAATTTGATCAGAAGAACAGTCTACCCTAAACAAAGCAGTAAAAGAATATATGAAGAATATATATATAAGGAATTGGTTGTGAATGAGTCTGCTTTCTCAGAATTTCACAATTTGTAATACTAAGGGAGCAGAACTAAGGTATGTGAACCTGATATGGTATCACTATGAATGGTGGGTGTTTGATGTGTCTGAAGAAGCGATTAGTGGATTAGAGTATCGAACAAATACAATAATTTGGTTTATTTTTTTACTTTTTAAAACATAAAACATTTTAATTCTGAATGTTCCTACATAGGAGGACGGACTACCTAGTTATCTGTAGAAAGAGATTTATTTTGCGAGCTTTATTGCTTTATTTAAAAAAAAAAACTGATGACATCTTAAAGGTTAAAATGTCTTGATTAAAATTATTTGACCATAGAATATTTTATTTAATACAGTAGTTATTGTCACTGCTCACAGCGTGGGATCCCACATCCCCATTGTCATGTTTTCAAAGTCAAATTTATAACATTAGCTCACACAGTCTAAAAATTCGCAGGAAACAACATATAAGATTTACGAAAAATTATTTTGCACCTTCCTTGGGAAAGATGCGAACATTTCTTCAGCTTAGAAACTGTTTAATAAAGCGAGGGCATTATACACAGTTGTACCTTCATATACATATAATCTAATATGCACCTTTTAGGGCTAAATTGACTTATACATTTAAAAAAAAATCATAATGCTGGATTAGATTCTCACTATATCTTTCAGGCGTAAATGTTTTCAATTATTACTTTAAATTGGCAGTCGAAAATGAAATTCTTCCTAAGTTCCATAGCAAGATCCCTCACAATCAGTTATTTGTTTCCCTGTTAATTTTAGAATTCATACACAATGCTAATTAATATATCCAAGCAAACGAAACAAGAACTCAGGTGTTCAGGAAGTAACCTCAATGTCCTTAGAACTTGTCTGCATAATACATTGACAGGTTCAGATAGTTCAGAGCCTGACAATTAGCCCTGTTCACAATAGGGAGCACACACCATTACAAAAAAAGCTGCTCTGTAGTAACTGTTAAAATGGCATCATTTGGTCAACACTACTGTATTTATTTATTTTTGCCATTTGTAAAAGGAAAGGTACTAGGCTATACTTTTGTTCATCTTGATAAACACAGAGTTGACAGGCTCTAATTGTAATGTAGACCATAGTAGGGTCAGCCACAGTGTAGTATACCTTAGAAACATTGGTAGGCCTTCAGATATTCTGATAGGGTTTAGTAGTCCATGGTAGCACTGGCAGTATACAATATCCTTTAGGCTCTGGTAGGCTCTGGTAGTTCAGGTTATACTTGGCAGATCTCAGTGTGATGATATAGACTCAGAAAAGCTCTGGTAGACCTTAGTGAACCCAGGTAAAGCCGCATAGACCCACAAAGCCCCTGATGGTTACATACTACTTGTCTCACTAATTAGTTTCTCAGATCACAACTTTTTCTTAGCTTAGAATCGGTTATTAGTTTAAAGTGCTTTTGGTTTATTGCTTCACTAGCTATTGTTTCATTGCATTCTGAAATGAATAAACAATGAACAATGTACTACTAGCGAACTGTATATGACATGAGAGTATATTCATCATATTTGTTTTGATTTGTTCCACAGGATACAACTTGTTCCTGGTGGCTGCCCATGAGTTTGGCCATTCATTAGGCTTGTCTCATTCTGGTGACCCCAGTGCTCTGATGTATCCGACCTACTCCTATACTGATCCAGACCGATTCCGACTCCCCCAGGATGATGTCGATGGCATTCAAGCCCTGTATGGTAAGTTAACTTCAAATGCTATGTTAATTTTCCTTCTACAATATAAAAATTAGAATTTTAAGGCAGGGCCAATATGTTCTTTAAACTATTAAGTTCTAGCAACTAATGTATGAATGTGAGATTTTAAAGAAGGTGACGTTTACGTGCATGAGTTCATATTGCATAATATTTCACTTTGATTTTAAAAGACTTTTTGTTTTCATTTCATTAGGAGCATCTCCAAACCCAGTTCCAACAGCACCAGAAGCAGCCACACCAACTACCACCACACCTACCTCGTCTCCCATCAATCCATCCATCTGTGACCCAACTCTTGTTTTCGATGCCATCACCACATTGCGTGGAGAAATCATCTTTTTCAAGGACAGGTAAAGTAATGAAAAACATTTCTAATTTGGACTTTAAACATTATTGAGTAGGGCTGGAGAGGCTAATTCAGGTCCAAAAATAATTGCCACTCACTCAAGACGTGCAGACAACTACTGTTTCCTTTAGAGTGGCATCAATAGCTTCGAAACATTGCACTGATTTCTAGTGTCACTTTCCTTAATGTATATACATTGTTGTCTATATGCCAACATACCCTAAATAATGTTGATTGGTTTACAGGGTTGACAATTTTGATATGCAAATTAACTGATATGCTTTTATTTTTCCAAAACAGCTCCTTATGGCGCAGAGTTCCAACCATAACAGAGGTTTACAATTATCCAATCTCAACATTTTGGCCATCTTTGCCATCTGGTATCCAGGCCGCCTATGAAAATCCAGAGACGGATCAGATTTTCCTCTTCAAAGGTATTTACATTCCGTAATCATTTCCACCATATTCTTGTTACCATGTAGAATCTTGGCCTGGAAAGCACCCAGTGGTTGTAATGGATGAAGATAATCAATAATCTAAACTCTACTTGATTCAAGATAAAGAAAATGTCCGTGTGCTTCATGCATTAACCCCTTGATTGCTCATGCTGTAGTGAAGGTCACATTCCACCTATCTTTCCCCAAAACCCATAGTTTGCACAGATCACTAGTGTTCATTGAAGGTCCTTTGGAGCCATATAAGATTACATTTTCAGATGCTATCAACCTACATGAAATAATGTAAGTGGTCATTGTTTTTCTCTGTTGGAAAATCTGATGCAATTGCCTTCCTTTGCCTATTTTGGACATTCCAGGCCCCGGTCATCCAACAACTTCTGGGTCATTGTTGGGTTGGCGTTGTTGCAGTGTTGTTGCTTATCCTGAACCAAGCACAGGGGATAATTCCAATGTTATCTGAATTTGATAATTTTGAGAATAACATAATTTCGACTGAAGTGAAACCCCGCTCTTTAATGAATGAGAATTCTTGTATGACGTGAAAAGAAGGGGCAATCAATAATCCATTTCTCGTCATCATAAAAATGAGAGATAGCCTCTATAACTGGAGAAGCAATGCAAACGCACCATAGCAGTAACATTATTGTTGCCTGAAATGATCACCATTCATGATTTACAAGTTAGGGTACACGCTAGACGTTTACTCTCCACTGGGGTGTATGACCCATAGTGCATCAGTCTGCAGTAGCTTTGACACACCTATAACCCCCAAAAGTTCATATGCTATGCTTCAATAAATCTGACCCTACCTGACTTCCTTAGAGCTGTTAAATCTTTTAAATGGCCCATGCCATTACCCAGAAACTTGGGCCTTGGTTAGACAACTGTATTTATGTACATTAGCCCTCTGGGTTATTTTCTTACTTGTGTTACCATCTCTCACCTGTGTCTCAGGTCTGACTGTGCATCCCACCCCTGGAAATATACCACAGGTCTCCACAGTCTTCGGGTGTGGACCGTGCACAGACATGACAGTACAATAGGCCTGACCAATATCAAGCGCCTTGAAGTGTGTTTTGCGACATGTTAGAGCTGTGCTTAGTAATGAATTGATCAATTTGAGTATGCGACATTCATAAGTAATGTAATTTACCTTTTAATATTAAACATTAACTAGGGGTCGAATCAGGAACTTGTAATACGAAAGTCCACGGATTTACATTAAGACCCTGTACTATGGGTGGATAATCACTCTATATTTTATTCGCTTAACATAAAAAACAAATTCTTCTCATTTGCTCCTTGATCCGTGCACTGTGCCAGTACATTGCACCTGCAGTGGACCTGCAGAGTCTTTTAAAATGATGCTCCTAGAAATAAATGTTAGAAACTGTCGGTTCAATGTGATTGCCACCTGCATGTCAGTGGAATGTAATTTCAGTGAAAAGTGTTGTATATATAGGAACAAGTGCACTGAGCAGTGGCTGAAAATGTAATTTATCGACTGAAAGCAGACCGAGAAGGGTTTTAACGACCTACTTCCATGTAGATGACTTTGTTTTCAAGGTTAATCGGGACGTCATAAAGAATGCTAATAATGAATTAGGTAAAGGCGTGCTAACATCCTTTATTGTTTATTCCTTAAGGATCGAAATATTGGGCTCTTCAGGGATTTGACATTCTGCCCAATTACCCTAAAAACATCTACAAACTTGGTTTCCCAAGGACCGTGAAGCACATCAACGCAGCTGTGTACCTTCAAAGCACACAGAAAACATACTTCTTTGTTGGAGAGGAGTACTGGAGGTAAGGATGTGAGATTGTGATGTTCTGAAGACGTCATTCGGTACTTTCAGTAAATTTCAGAGGTGCCTCTGGTGATTATGATGAAAACTTATCAACTGCATTCATTTATATTTACATTGAAACATTAAACATCACAACAAAAATGTTGCAGTGTTTGCAAGGCAGGACCCAGCAAGAAAGCTGTTGGTGGCTTTATAAACCAAGAGGTGGATGGGATAGAGTTTGTGAGTTGGGAGTGAAACAAAGCTAAAGAAACATAAACATTAATGTTGAGGAAGGTGCTGCTGGGTGGGAGGATGAGCTGGGCATGTTTATGGCTCATCACATTGGGTCCACCAGGACAATGTAGGAAGTTCTTGAATTAGAATGTCCTGTGCAAAGACAGTGGTACCAAGGTGGAGTTGTGTGGCAAAGCATTTTGCAGATGAAGGGAAGTAGTTGCTAATATTGTTCAGAATGTTGGGAAGTGCTAAGTCTTCAAATGCTTTGAAACGGAGTGTTGATTTTTTATAGCACCATGCCTAATAAGGCAATTTGTGATTTTGGCTTGAATATTAGGGGTGAAGATGGCAAAAGAGAATAATATTTATGTGTTTTCAGCAAATAATCTAAATGAATGAAATACAATTTAGCCAAGACTGATGGTTAGAGAGAGAAGAGGAAAGGACCAATACCTGAGCTATGGGGAACAATACAAGGAAGAGAGTGCTTTGGCCAGATGATGGTTCCTCCAAAGTAACACACCACAGGCTGATGCTCAACCCAAGGGAAACTGCTTTGTGCTGGTTAACATTTTCTACTACTCTCACTTCATGAAGTCTTAGGAAATAGGCTTCCAGATGAACTAAGCCCCCTCGGTGGGGTGGAGGAGTAATGGGCTCCTTGTTCTTGTTAGGCATGGCCTTGTCCCAACAACCAACAGTTGTCCATATTTTAGCTGTAATTTAACATCCTAGTTCCACACCAGATTCCCTACTGTCCTTCCTCCATTGACAAATATGTGGTACCTGTTACCAGCACTGTGCACTGTGGCAAGCTTGTTGGAGTCCCTAAAGGCATTTTCAAAGGTACTTGAGGTCACTCGGGTCTTGCGCCATCAAGTTCAGCCGCACTACAGAGGTTATCTAATATTGCGCACCAAATTGAAGAGCAGAAGGCGCAGAAGCATTACTTTAGGGCAGTGCAGTAGTTCCACAATATGGCTCCTGCAGTTTAGAACATTCATACATTTATCAGCTCTGAACTTGCTAGTGGAGAGAAAGTTCAGTGTTGCTTTTGGAGGCTGACACCCACAATAAGTAACAGTAAATCTTTAATGGAAGTTCCAGCTGATAAATTATGGATCATTATTCTTAGGGGTGGTGAACTTAAACATAAAAAAGATGAAACATAATTATGACGATGCTCATGATGATGATGATGGTAATAGTAATGGTAATAATACTGTGAAAACATAATGATGTGTATTGGTTTCACCAAACTGAAGATCCTAATTCCTTGTAAACTATTTGCTCCATAGCTATGATGAAGCCAGAAAGACCATGGACAAAGAATCTCCACGACGGATAGAAGATGAGTTTCCAGGGATTGGCAAAAAAGTTAATGCTGTTTTTGAAGATAATGGTAAGGAGTTCCCTTAGTTAAAGCTTTGGACTGGTAGAGCTTGTGACTGAAATATCATAAGTGTTACTATATTTTATAATTCAGCTATGTGAGGACGGGGTTAAAAAGAAACTCATAGGTTGATTAAAACACAACCAAGAAACGAAACATGTTTGATTGCTGACTAAACAATGTGTGCCCAATAACAGAGTACTAAACCAGAAGAAATTAACAACTTTTGCCTTTCTTAACTTAAGTTATTCCCTCTTCCCTGCACTAAAACCCCAAGTCATTATTACCATTTGAGCAGAGCACGGCACAATCTACTGTTTCCAAACACATTGACTGATGTTTCTTAAAGCCTAACTCCCTTAATCTTCAAGACAGGATAAAGTAAGGCAGCCAGCTTATGGAGATAGACTCTGCCACGAGTCAGTAATGTTCTCTCAGCTATGAATGAAATCTGCAGTGCCAAAGAGTTGACCTCCTATACAGAGTGTCCTATTCAACCACATGAGCAGTCCCTGCCATAAACACACAGAACCAAAGTACTTCCGACATAGGAGGACACCCAACACTCATGCATTTTCTCTCCATCAGTACAATGTCATCTTAAAGCACAACAGTTGTATTACTATGTTTACTACTCACCAAGCTGTAGTGACACAAACAGGACAAGAATTCAACTCTGGTCCTCACACACAACATCAAACCACTACTCGCACAGGCCACATAACAGACACATGTTCTTCCACCCAAGCACTGCCGCCAAGAAGCATGCCACCAATGTCCTTGGGTGCTTGTGAGAGCCATGTTTCAGAATTTAAATGTAACAAATACAATACAAAACAATGTTGTCTTGTGATGGCTACTGTTATGTCTACTTATTTAGCCAGAACTAAAAAGCAAACGACAGCCCTGCAATATAACGTAAAATGAAAGAGCAAGACCAAGAAACATTTTTTTGGCATAACAAAAGGGTCCCTGCTGTTTTATACTATTTACCAAAGTATTTATCAAAATTGATTGTTAAAATATGTTAATATTGTCAATAGAATGGCAGTTTGGAAAAGTTGAAGATAACCTCAGCAAAATAATGATGTTTCTTCTTGACCGACCGATAATAAAGTAAATCATTTTCACAAACATTACACATGCACTGATAGTCTTTCTGTTTTATTTGCAGGACTTTTGTATTTCTTCAGTGGACATAAGCAGTTTGAGTTCAACATGAAGTCTAAGAAGGTCACCCGAACACTGAAGAACACCAGCTGGTTAGGGTGTTAAGATATCTTCAGAAAATAGTTCACTAATGGAAGGAGAAGGTCTTTTAAAATGTGAAGAAAAAGACTGCTGTAGGAGTACTTTCGAAGCAGTACTAGTTCAAGTTTTAAGAAAGTTAGAATTCAATGCTGAAAATTAGGTTTATTTTTTACTGCAGGACAAAATTCTTGTTGAGCGTATGTTTCTAAACTAATTTATTATATTTAATAGTCATTTAACTTATTTATGTATTTGTTAAGAAACAATAAATTATTTTGTGAGAACATATCTTTACTACATATGTGTGATGATATTTGTGATTTTAAACAATAGTTTTATTCACTATGAACAAATGAACAAAAATTATTACAAATCTCAAAAGTGGTTGAAAAAGTGAATGCTAGTCTGTGAGTGTTCTGAGAGTTGTGTGTGACTTCTAGTTTGAGGGATCTAAGAGTGCGTTTGGTAGTTTGTGATTACTAGTCAATGACACGTGTGAGACTGCTGTTGGGAGTGTGAGACTGCTACTCTGTGAGGGCTGTATGAGTAGTGTCTGGCTGCTATCACTTGGCCCCCTGCTGCCACAGGGCCTGCTTCGTTGTTGGAGAGGAGATGCTGGTGGCCGACTTATATTCTGGAACCTGTGTGACTTGCAGCATCAGAAACTCTGAATTCTGAGACAATGATCGCCTTTCAGCCCCATTCACAAATGCATCCAAATACCAGGATTAAAAGACAAAGGCAGGTTAGAAGACAGTGGTGGCTCGCATAGGGTGTGCTGTGGGGCAGTGAGGTGCGGTGGGGGCAGGGTGGGGGTAGTAAACTCAGACATACGACGGAACGGAGGAAAGTAATCCTCCGTTTCGTCGTATGTCCGAGTTTACTAGCCCCACCCTTGCCCTCCTCTGCCACGCCCGCAGCACGCCCTATGCAAACCGCCACTGTTCGAAGAGAGAAGCATTACCCATCTGAAAGGAAGGGAGTAGGACCTGCGCTTGGCATCCCCTTAACCCGGAACAGTGACCTCATAATCTCTCCTCACCTGCTTTGCTGAGAGAAGGCCCCATTTCAAACTGCACTGTCTAGCCCTGCAGGCCAAACCGAGAATAAAATCAAACCTGCTAATATACACAAGGTACTTTTGTAGTAACGCGCCTTCCGTAAAAGTGAACTGCCATGCAAACATGAGGGCTCACAGTCCTTCTATGATACTGTGTCCTCAGGCCAGCTAAACTGAAGTACTGTCTTTCTGTGGGTGTGGGCAGTAAGAGGATCCCAGCACCTACTAGCTAGTGCTTCATGAGTTGACAGTGTCTTCATGCTCAGTGTCAACCATGTCACAGCTCCCTCTCTGAATACAAAAGAGCACTAAGCATATGTTCAACTTTTAGGGTAGACAAAGAACAAAAAACTCCTGATGAGCACTGAGCACAGGCAAAAATTGGCAGGTGGTAAAAGTACAAAAATACACACAACAGGAAATCAGCATTTAATGCCACAAAATTGGCACTCCCTTAGTCAGGTTTTTTCTCACACAAATTAGACAAATGTTGTACATTTACCACACATTGCTGTGATCATGGTGACATGGTGGCCTTTTTTAGATGATGTGATTCCCTTCCATTACTATAGCCTGGGCAATGTATCTCATGAGCTTCAGGAGTTGAATTGGTCAACTGCATGATTTAGCCCACCCAGTGACTGAGATGCTTTCAAGGTAATAACAAGCATTTGCAATGCAATAGGTCGCGCATTTGCAAGAGTTAGAGCTATTGGTGTAGTTAATGACAATATGTTTTACCTAATTTTTAGAAAGGGAGGTCTCTAATTGGCAGAGGTATGCACCTTTGTCCAAGTAAGGACCCTTTCTTCGAGTCAGGGTAAGTGAGTTACACACTTTAGTTAACCCCTGCTCACCCCCTTGGTAGCTTGGCAAGAGCAGACAGGTTAATCCCAAAGGCAATGTGTAAAGCATTTGTGCCCAAAGACATAGTAACACAGTAAAAACACTACAAATGGACAACACACTAGTTTAGAAAAACAAGGTATCGTTATCCAAACCAAACAAGACCAAAACAACAAAAATCCAAAATACATGTATCAAGTTATTAGGTAAAAATTGTTCGCTTCAAAAATAGAAATGTAGAAACAAAATAGCTGTACCGGGGCTATAATGATGTCATGACAGGCACAAATCCGAAGTACGGCGCCAACCGCGAGCTGCACGGGCAGGGAATGGAGTTACACAGACCCTGTTAGAATTGGGGGTCTCTAGTTGGCACAGGTAGGTACTTGTGGCAAATAGGGACCCTCTCCTCTAGTCAGGGTAAGGGGGTACACTCACAAAATAACCCCTGCTCACCCCCTTGGTAGCTTGGCATGAGCAGTAAGGCTTATCTCAAAGGCAGTGTGTAAAGCATTTGTGAACACATACAGTAATCAAGTGACAACACTTAAAATGGAAGCCACACTGGTAGTATATCAAAAATAGTTAGCTTTTATATAAAAACTTAGCACAAGACCAAATAACGACAAAAATAATCCACAATACTATCAGCAATAAAGAGTTCTTGTTAAAATGCTTATTTTTAGAGTTCTGTGTGATTCGTACCCTTTGTCAGGCTCTCCCGGGGATGAAAAGAACACAAAGAGTCTAGCAAGTGCAGCGGACGCTTTGGTCCGATGCGTTCAGAATGTTGTGCGAGTCGTACACAGTACCTTATCTTGATGCATCAGGCATGGACGGCGCGATGTAAAAAGAAAGCGTTGTACGGTGCGTTGTCCTCCAGTCACGGTGCGAGCTACGGCTCGTTGACGTCGTCTGTGCGCGTCATGAACTCAAAGCCACGTAGATCGAGGGGACGGTGCCTGGAGCTGTGCATTCAGTTTACATTGCGGCGTATGAGCCGTAGCTTGGGAGCCGGCGTCTTACAGTCTTTTAACGCGGTGCGAGACGGGCAGTATGACCCGGACGTGCGAAGCGTACCCAACTCCAGGTGCGATCGTAGACTTGAGATCAGAGGCATTGTGCGCGTCGTTGCAACCAGCGCGATTCGATGAGGCGAAGCGTTGTACGCTGCGTTGTCTGCCAGTCACGGTGCGAGCTACGGCTCGTTGACATCGTTGGTACGAGTCGTTGGGCGCAAAACCGCGTTGATTGAGACGGATGGACTTGGTACGGTGCTTTACAGGACACGAGTCAATCGTACGAGGCGCACACAGCTCCCTGCCTTGGTAGCCATAGAAAACAGCGTTACCAGCAGCTCTCATCAAGGCGGGTGAAGTCCACTGGTCCTGGGACTTAGTTCAGGGGCAAGCTCTCTTACAAGCCCTTGGAGATCTTATGCACAAGTGAAAATAAAGTCTTTAAGTCTTTCTCCTCTCCTTCAGCAGCAAGGCAACCATTGCAGGCCAATCCCCCAGGTCAGGGACAGTATTCCTCCTTCAGCTTTCCCAGTTCCTTCTCTTCAGGCAGAGGTTTCTTCTTGTAACTTCAGAGACTTTTGAAGTACCTTTGTCTGATCTGGATCTAATTTCTTGGAAGCAGGGTCCCAATACTTATACCCCTAAATCCTTTGTTCCTCTGGGGCTGAGGGGCCTTTGCCCAGTCTAAACCAGTTCTGGAGCACTCTGTTGATATGACTCTGACTTTCTATTCAGGGAGCAGGCTAGAGACATCATAAACTCCACAGGAGGTGGAACCAGCATTGTGGTGGAAAGGCACATTCCTATTCAGAGCCCAGGTGCACTCCTCCCACCCATCTGGATGTAAATCTCTCTATTCACCACCGGGCTACCTAGCCCTGCCTCTTGGAATTCCCCAGCCCTGTCACTCACAGAAACCAGACAGCAGATACACATCCTAGCAGAGGCAGGCCTGGATAGGTTAGGCAAGCAAATACCTACTTTCTAAAAGTGGTATTTGCAAACACAGAATATTAAAATAAACTTTACTAAAAGATGTATTTTATCATTCTGAGTTCAGGCATACTAAACTCTAACTTCTACCATATTCCCTGAGTCTGTTAGGATTATAGAATGTAATAATTCTAACAGCCCATTCTGGCCTATGGAGGACAGGTAGCCTTGCAATAGTGAAAAACGAAAATGGCTGTTATTCACTATTAGGACATGCCACACACATCAGGGCTTGTCCTACCTTATACTTACAATGCACCCTGCACTTAGGCCTACCATAGGGGTGACTAACATGAAGGTAAGGGAAGGTTTAGGGACTGGCAAGTGGATGCACTTGCCCAGTCAGCATGACAGTACCAGACTGCACGCAGGCTCTGCAATGGCAGACCTTAGGCACATTTTACAAGGCTGCTTTTGTGGGTGGCACAACCAGTGCTGCAAGACCACCAGCAGCATTTGGATTTACAAGCCCTGGGCACTCCTGGTGCACTGTACTAGGGTCTGACAGTAAACCAAATAAGCCAATCATGGAATCCAATCAATATAGCAATTTACACAGGGAGCACTTGCAATGTGGCACTGGTTGGCAGTGGAAGAGTGCTCCGAGCATCTAACACTAGCAAAAACATATGAGGCACAGAAACAAAATCTGGAAGGGAGACCCACGCCAAGGTGCCAGGTCTAACAGACTAGCTTCCTTACGCCACATTGCTGAGGCTTGGACAAGCGGCGCCCAGAAGATGCTCCAGCCCGATTATTTTTGTGTCTGCCGAGACCATCTGAAAAAAGGGACACTCGTGCTAGCATGGAAATCTCGCTGTAATCTCTCTTTGGAAAGTGTTGTAAATGTGGCACAACTACCTATATTTGCCATTACCCCTTTTCCACACCAATATCTATTCTCAAGGTGACAAATCTTGGCCATTGTATTTTTGACCAAAAGAACTCCTTCATAAACAGAAACAAGTACTCAAATGCAGAATTTTTTTTTGTCAATAATGAGAGTTTTGAAGGGCTTTTTTCAAATTAAAGTTTAAGCTTCTCTGATTCTTCATTCAGTAGTCAAACATCAATCAGGTTACAGAATTGATAACAGAAAACAGGTTTGTGCAGAGTATATTATAATGTGCTTACAGCGCGTTCCATAAAGGAAAGAATCCCTATTCTAAGAAATGGGGCACAAATGATGTCAGTCAGAAGCTATGAAGAGTTAAAAAATAAAGGCAAGAGTGAGATTAGCATGAAGCTAAACCAATAATTAATGATTGCAGAATTTCCCATAAAGTGAAATAAAGCATAGAGCAAATAAGCCTTGCCAAAGCCAATTAGTCAAAGCATAAAGCTTGGATTTAAACCAAAAGTTAAATGGGATACAGCCTGCATCGAATCTGCCTTTGTCTGAATCTGTTCTGCTCTCCATCAAAGTCTTCCCTCTTCTCCTTTGCATCTGTTCTCTGCAAATCACCTCTGCTCCCTTCAGTTCTGCATCTAACATCCCAGTCTTCTTCTCTAAAGGAATCTCTCTCCCCTCTGTAACTGCAGATCTCCGTCTCGAAGTCAGAAACTCCTGAACTTGGAACGTGTTCATAAATCTGTAAAGATTTTGCTAAAAGTATGTTGCATGTACTCTTTCTCCGCCAATGAAATCCATTGTACTCCAGAAGCACATCTCCACCTTCTCCTGCTGTCTACACGTCATCCATCAGGCGCTGTTCTCACGCCACATGTGTATCTTATTTAAAATTACTTCATCGCTTAACCTTCTGTTAAAGAAATGTTTTATTTTAACAAAACACATTACATTAGCTGCAAAAGAACATATTACTGAAGTAGGAATCATTAAAACATAATATGGTAATACATTTTGAAATGTGTTTGCTTTTTTGTTCTCTCTAAGGCAAAGAAATACATGGGGCTTTGTTTGAATCATTTTACCAGCAGCTAAATATGATAAGGCTCCAAGGTTACTTGCTGTAAATTATGACATGCCTCTTTTTCTCATGAGAGGCACATTCCACTTTTATATGGAAGGTCAAGCTTGAGCTCTCTGAGCAAGCTAAACCATTACCTGTTTTCTGTTTTTCACACTTTAAACTGTTGTGTTAATTCGAAACAAACTATATGCTACTACTGCACACATGTTTACATTGTGAGTTAAAACTGCATTCTACAGTGAGGACAAAATCTAAACTAGTCACATTAAGGTCAAACTATAAATTCATTGTGCAAAGGGAAAGCTCCTGGTTAAAGGCATGTGAATATCAAAGCCTTATGTGTTCGATTGCAGCACCAAATGACTGTGTGTCACATTTTAAAATGCATTTGATGCTTCAAGCCCACAGCAGATTTGTCATTAATAGGGCTTAATTCTTTAGGAAAGTTCATGCTGTTTCAAATGCTTGTACATTATAAGGCGTTTGACAGATTTGTGCTAGCCTACTGCAATTAAAAATCCTGAAGATACCATATTTCTTTTGAAATACATTTTTAAGCAAATGATTATACCTTGTTAATCTCATCAACACAACGTTTGTGAGCAATAACTACATTTAAACCTCTGGTTAGCAGTGCACTCTCATGTCCTCAATTTGAGCAGTCTAGAAATGGACCAGTATATCTTCATGCGCTGGTACCTATGAGGTACGTAACATTTTGAACCATTGTTAATGGAACTTTAAGGGTCCTCTTGAAAAAAGCGGAAATTCTGGGGAAACGGTCATTCTAGGTATTATTCCCCAAAATGTTCTCATTACCTCAGCGGAAATCTCAAGTTGAAAGTAAATAGATCTGGCAAGGATATCATAATTCCGATAGGGCCAGGGCCTGCCTTCAAACCAGAACAATTAATATTAGAAACACCGGTCCATTTCTGAAAACAATTATTATGAGGGAAATAAAGAGAAGTGGTGAGAAGAGAGAGAAAGAGAGGAAAGATATGGGGAAAGACTAGGGGCCAAGGAGGAGTGAGCAGGAAAAGGGGGGGAAACAAAATCAAACCTTGACATACAAGTTGGCGAATGGATACTATAAAAAGCTGATAATATGGCAGCAAATAGAGACCATGTGAATAAGCAATTCATTACTATGTAAAACGCAGTATATATTACAAAGTGAAAATTGTTAAATTCTTTAATATGATAGACATGTGCACACCAGGGTATTTACATATTTACAAGGACACGTCTGACATCTGATAGGTCTAATGTACCAAATTCCTCCTGCACAACGCAAAAGTCGTAAACCAAGAATAAAATTGAGAAAGGTTCGGTACATACAGCTTAGATGTGTATGGGCCCTTCACAGCCTTTGCTTTGATGCATTATAGTATGTGTGGAATTGACAGTGGGACAGAAAATGTAAAAAAGTGATTCTTAAACCAACAGCCCTTTGACTCATCGGCCATTTGCCACTGATTTCTGGTAGCAAAGCCCGCTGAGGCTCCACAGTAGAAAACTTGGCGGTTGTCCACCTCCAAATGAGGCAAGGGAATCACATGTTTTGGGATGGGAACCCCACACAGTTAAGCTAGCTTGCGTGCTCCACCAAACCTTATATTAGCTCATTACTCTACTCTTAAGTACTACAATGGTATACAAGATTATGCTCCTCACCTCAATTTCATCAATGGCCTCATCTATTGTTTTCTTCGAAAATAATTATTTAATCTAAGAGGCCTTCCTCTTAGACCTTTTAGGCGTTAAGCTTCAGTTTCCTGTTAGGGTAGATGCATAAGGGATCAAAGGTAATTGAGTGAAATAAGCAAATCTCAAATACCACATTTGTCCTGTTGTTCTGGAAGTGTCATAAATCTGCAATGATTCCCCTCATGCCCCACCTTAAGGATGTTACAGGAGTTCTAAGTGGAGAAAGGTGAGGGTGGTCCTTTTATTATCATGTGTCTGTTGTGCCAAATGAACATTTCTAAATATATATTGGTGGGATTATGCAGATATGTTGTGTGTCAATGCAGATTTGTGGAGAAGAAGAATGCTGGAAATAAGCAACATCTATTCCACTCAAACATGAAAATAATTTGTGCCAGTCTGAAGGGACGTTTGTTGCTCTTCTAATATAACTCAAGCAGTTTTAACTTTATGACTTTCTTCAAGCCACAACAAAAATGCAAAGTGTAAATTGCCTACAGCACGGATTGGAACTAGGGAAGATCACCCTATCCACATCCTCAGCTTCTAGAGTGTGGCACTGTCTGCTGGGGGCTTCCTTTTAGCCTTTATGAATTATTTGTAAACTATTTTATGTACTTCTTTAAGGAAAACACTGGATCATGGAATGGACAATCCTGGAGCAGGACATAGAACCAAATAATATAGCTTAGTTTTTTTGTGGATTTCAAAGGCCCTTTCCACAACAAACAATGCTCACTTCACTTATTAACATTTTCTTTAATTTTTTTTTCTTTTTAATGCCCATGATTAAGGTTTCATTCACAGAGCAGCATATTAATATCTTGATATATCATGGTCTGTATTTCTCCCAAACTAACAAGAGCTATGAGAATGTACCTTCCTTCAAGAGGATTTTCCAAAGCAAATTCAGTTTGATCTGAGACAATACCTTCTGATTATTTTCCCAATGAAAAAAAGTTTTAAGTAACCTCGAGCAGGTCCTTATGCCAGCTCCCCCTGTGATAGTTCTCCTGTCCAGCTTGCCCACCGTCTGCTACCCTTTGCTGCCTTAGGTTGTGCTTCCTCTGCTCAGGTGCTGCATTGTTTTCTACTTGCTTTCTGCTAGTTTTTCAGCCTTTTTCTACCCACTTATGTCCTCTATTTATGCCTCTCTCTGCTTGTTCTGCCCATTATTTTGCATCTTTCTGCTTGTTTCTGATATATATTTTGCCTCTTTCTGCTCGATTCTGACCCTTAATTTTGCTCTTTCCGCTAGTTTCCGCCCATTATTGTTCCTCTTCTTGGGCATATCTGACCTTTATTTTTCCTCTTTCTGCTAATTTCTGACCATTATTTCTCCTCTTTCTGCTCATTCCTGACCTTCATTTTTCCTCTTTCTTTTCTTTTCTGATCTTTCTTTTTCCTTTTCCTGCTCGTTACTTCCCTCTTCTGCCATTCCTTCCTACCGCTGTTTCCCTCCTCCAACACCCAGCGCCCGCACTCCCCCAAGGACCTAATTAATGAAGGCTGCAGCTTGGCCCCATTGAGCAGGCCCTCGTGCCTGCTCCCCCTGCAACAATTCTCCTGACCAGCTTGCCCACAGTCCTCTGCCCTCTGCTGCTTCTTTCTGCTAGTTTTACTGCCTTTTTCTGCCCCTTTCTTTCTACTATTTTTTCCTCTCTCTGCTTGTTCATTTTTATCTTTATTTTCCATCTTTCTGCTCCTTATTTTTCTTCTTTCTGGACGATTCTGCACTTTGTTTTCCCTCTTGCTACTCATTTCTTCCCTTTATTTGTTCCTCTTTCTGCTAGTTTCTGATCTTGAGGTATCCTCTTTCTGCTCGTTTCTGACTTTTATTTTTCCTTTTTCTGCTTGTTTCTGACCTGGATCTTCAACAGAGACATCACATCCACAGTGCCCAGATACCCCTAGGGTTGACAGTTCTGCGTTTTACAAATCCTGATTGATTGGATGTTTCTGTCAAATGAGCCAAAATACAAGCATCATGTGCCACAATCCCTACTTTGACAACAAGGGGGTACATATATTCCATTCTTTTATCCAGTCATAAATCATGGAACAAAAATTCTGACATCACAATAATTAATATTGGTGACAAAGTACCTCCCTGCCTGGTATCCCAATCTAAGGATAAAATGTTGGAAAATATTTATTTTGTACAACAGAACTTCCTCTTTGGAAAATATGTTTTAAAAGAGAAATACTTTTCAGTTTAAAAAACGGACACAACACAATTTTCAGGCTTTGCAATGTTATGGGAAGAAGAAACATTCAGCATTCATAGGTATAACATTGACTTACAAGACCAGTCTTTGGAAGTTAAGTTTAGTAAATGGGCACGGTTCAGTTCAGCACCAACAGTACTCCACCAGCACCACCGGGGCAGCTGTGTGCAGGGTGCAAGTTTGAGGTTGGGAGCCCGATACAAATCAATGGGGATCATGAATACATGAAACATGCTTTTTTCCAATTTGACATATAAAGAGTTTTGAAGCAATTTTTCAAGAATGGCGAGTACCTGTTTGAAATATTCTTCTTTGGACTTTGAGTATATCAATATGTCATCGATATATACGACACAACAGACATCCAAGAATTCGTGCAATACCTCATTTATAAAAAATTGGAAAGCTGCTGGAGCATTACAGAGTCTGAAGGGCATTACTTGATATTCATAAAGGCCAAATTTGGTGCGAAAGGCCGTTTTCCATTCATCGCCCTCTCGGACTCTTCAAGATGGTAAGCTCCGAGAAAATCCAATTTAGTATAAATGGTTGCTTGTTTGATTTGATCCAATAATGTTAGAATCAGTGGTAAAGGATATCTATTTTTCACAGTTACATTATTCAAAGCCCTATAGTCTATGCACTAGCAAAGCTCCCCTCCCTTCTTTGGTATAAAAAATAAAGGGGAGGAGACTGGAGATTTGGATTGTCTGATAAACCCATTAGCAAGATATTCATCTAAATAGGTTCTCAAATGCTCGTTTTCTTTTTCTGTTAATGCATAAATCCTACTGCATGGTAAGGTTGCTCCTGGTGTTAAATCTATTCGACAGTCAAAGTCTCTATGTGGGGGCACGGTGTTAGCTTATTTTTATCGAATACATGAAGTAAATCCGAATACTAAGATGGTACACCGTCTAACAGTAGGATGCTTTGTGATTCCTTCGGGAAGTCAAATCCTTGCACTATATCCTCTTTTACCTGAGGATGAAAACACTTTGAGTGACATTGAGCAGAATTAAAAGTTACTTTTTTCTGAATCCAGTCACTATGAGGATTGTGATGTACTAACCAGGGCATTCCCAAAATTAGCCTAAATTGCGGGGCGTCTATGATATCAAAACAAATCTGCTCGCTGTGAACTGGAGAACATTGCATATTCAAAACTTCAGTTTGTTTTTGTATAGGGCCTGAAGTAAGTTATTTACCATCCACTACACGGACCACTTCAGGATGATCCTTAGTTGTAGTGTTTAATCCTAGTTTCTTTGCAAAACAAGTATCAATAAAATTGCCTGTGGCTCCTGAGTCTATTAATGGATAGGGGAGAGGAGGCCATGTTGGTCCTCCTCGACCTATCCGCAGCATTTGATACTATCTCGCATGATACCCTGCTGGTTCGCCTTCAGAAGATAGGCATAGGAGGGATCCCGCTGGCTTGGATGAAATCCTTCTTGACGGATAGAACTTGTCAAGGTTACAAGCACTCTTACCTGTGAGTTGCTTGTAGATGGATTTCGCAGAGACGTTATAGACCAACTTCCCCGAATTCTAGGCAACACCTAGTGATTGTTTAGTACACTTAGGTAATCAAATAGAAAAAAGGGAGGAAGGCCGGATAATGGACGCTACCTGTTCCTGGGTTGTCGACCTGCGAGGCAACAAAGAAACTTTTGTAACTTTTATCCCTTCTGTTTTATACCTTTAACCTACAGCTAGTCTTACAAATTCCCTTCTTTTATTTCTAAAAGCCTACCTGCGACTGTACGAATCTAAGCGTCGCGTCCGTGTTGTCGTCGTGGAGGGTTGAAGTTGTTTGGGTTGTAGAGATGACGAGTTGATACTGAGAAGATGAAGTCTTGTTCTTTCTCCTGAGAAAATACAAGTTATTGTGAATAAGTTACTCCCTTTTCTACTGTTTGTTTCACACAATAAACATTGCTTTGTTACACTCACTCTGTATACTCTGTCTGGATCTCTCTCGTTTTCTCAACCTAGATTAAAACAACTCAATACAAGAAACAAATTGCCAAAACTCAATAATCTCGATTTCAATCCTCAAAGTTCTGGGCTTTGATATTTTCTCAAAGCGCTTTTCTTTCTTTTGTCTTTCAGTAAAAACAAACAGTCTCTTTTACTTTTAATGCTCGGGCTCGGAATGTCCTTGAAGAATTGTTTCAGGTAAGTCTATCTTTTCAACTGAGTTGCTGCTTGCTTGCGTTGGGCGCCTTGAAAGAAACTAACTATAAAAAAGATTTCACTTAGCTTGAGTTTCTTTTCTTTTCAGATGTCGCGCTGGAACCGAGCAGGAAGATGAAGACCTTCGGAAATCTCCCGGCGGCTGTTGACGTTCTGGATTCCAGGGCGCTCCGAGACAAGTCCTTCTCGTGGGCGGAGCAGGAGGCGAAGCATCGGGAAGCTTTGGGTGTGGCTTTTTATAGCTGTGCCACACCCAAGAGACGCTGACGCATTGCGCACCTTTTTTGTGCGTGCGTGTGCATCTCGGGAAACTTCTTCAGCCGGCTGCAAGATTCTAACGCTCTAGTACTAGTCAGTGATTTCAATCCAATGCTCGCAAACCTTGATAACAGCGAACAGAAAATGTACATCAAAAGATTCATGGAAACGTTCTTTTACAACTGAGGCATAACACTTTCATCACTAATGCAAAGTTCCCAATACACTACACTGTACACCAGAATATTTCTCATACATAATTTTGGCGTGCTGGGTGCACGGGACAGGGGTGGGTTTTATTAATGGGATTAAACTGCTCAGAGCAGGGCAGAAGGTGTTCAGTACTGTGATTCATGACAGTACTCCCCTCTCAAGAGCCCTCCCAAGATTTGAGGAACAGATCTAGGCTTCTTTGGGTTTTGAAGATGAAAACGTTTCAGGAGTCGAGGAGAATTTTGTAAATTTGAAAGGGGCTCCCAAGTCCGGTCTTCTGGACCGTAGCCTTTCCAATGAATTAAATAAAACAATTTTCCTCGAATTCTTTTGGAATCTAGGATATTTTGAACTTCAAATTCTGGAATCCCATCTATCAAAATGGCCGCAGGGTTTTTTCTAAATCTAGTCATTGGATTGCAGGGTTTAATCAAAGATACATGAAATACCGGGTGAAATTTATATCTGGTTGGTAAAGTTAGTTTTACGCTAACAGGATTTATTAGTTTCTCTATAGGAAATGGTCCAATGAATTTGGGGCAGAATTTTTTGCAAGTTTTTACTTTCAAGTTTTTGGTGGACAACCACACTTTGTCTCCTATGGAGTATTTGGGTGGTGCCTTTCTGTGAAGATCTAAAGTTTCTTTCTGTCTTTCTTTTGCTTGCGCTAAATGATATTGAGCCTGATCCTGAACGTGAATTAGAGTTTTAATATGATCTTCCAAAGATGGAATTTCGGATGGAATTTGTACTGAACCAGGAATACTTTTAGGATGAAATCCATAAGTACAGAAGAAGGGTGATAAAGTAGTAGAGGAATTATCCATATTGTTATAAGCAAATTCCAAGACCCATAGGATATCTGACCACTCCTTCTCTACTTCTGCTAAAGCACATCTTAAGAACTGCTCAATAGTCTGGTTAGTTCTTTCGGTTAAGCCATCCGTTTGAGGATGATATCCAGAAGAGGTGCGAATATCCATATTTAAAGTTTTTCCTAAATTTTTGCCAGAAGTGAGAAATGAACTGGGGGCCTCTATCAGAAATTAGTACCGATGGAATGCCATGCAACCGGATTATTTCTTTAGAGAATGTCTGAGTTAATTCTTTGGCTGAAGGAACTTTCTTTAACGGAACAAAATGAGCCATTCGAGAAAAATGGTCAACCACAGTTAAAATAGTATTAAAGCCTTCTTTAGTTTTAGGGAGTTCTACTATAAAGTCAAGGGATACAGTGTGCCAAGTTTGAGGTGGAATCGGGAGAGGAAGTAAAAGACCACTGGGAAGTTGGTGTTGTGTTTTATTTTGAGAACAAACCACGCAAGTTCAATATAAGATTTTACATCACTTAACAAAGAAGGCCACCAAAATTTTCTTTTTATAGAATGACTGGTCTTAGTTACCCCTGGATGTGCAGACATTAATGCGTCATGATGTAAATGCATCACCTTGTTTTGGAGTTCTTGAGTAGGTACAAAAATGTGTTCATTCATATACAACAAATCATCTTTTCTTTGTAACAAAGGATACAAATCATGCCATTCTTCCTTTGTTTTTTCTTGTATTTTTTCTTTTATGTCTTCCATTACATCAGTTATAATTACACCTACTTCAAAACAGTGATCAGACAATACCGGTGGAGTCTTTTCAGAAGTACAATCCTTTTAGTCTGCGAATTCCATGCGAGACAGAGCATCTGCTTTTAAATTCTCTTTTCCAGGACGATAAGTGATTATAAAATTGTAGTCATTAAAAAATAACGTCCATCGTAATTGCCTAGCTGTGAGAGCCTTTACAGAACGTAAAAATTGTAAGTTTCTATGATCTGTATAGATTTTTACAGGATGTCTAGCCCCTAACAAATAATGACGCCATTCTTCAAAAACTGCCTTTATGGCTAACAGTTCCTTGTCAGCAATTGCATAATTCTGTTCAGTAGGGGTAAGTTTTCTTGAATAATATGCGATTGGATGCATTTGTCCAGTTTCTTTATCTCTTTGAGATAGTATACCACCAATGGCAAGTTGGGAAGCATCTGCTTCTACTATGAAGGGATGAGAAGGATCAGGATGCATCAGTACTGGTGCTGTAGTAAACTGTCTTTTAAGCTTTTGAAAAGCCTCTTCAGCATCATTGTTCCATTCGAACTTTACATTCTTTTTTAACAGTCTAGTTATTGGGGTAATCATGTGGGAGAAATTACAGATAAACCGTCTATAAAAATTAGCAAACCCCCAAAAACTTTGAATTTGCTTTACTGAAGAGGGACTTGGCCAATCAAGTACTGCTTGAATTTTCTTTGGATCCATCTCGATACCTTTCGGACTTAAGACGTAGCCTAAAAACTCTACTTTGGTGGTATGAAAAATGCTTTTTTCAAGTTTTATATACAGAGAATTGTTAAGAAGTTTTTGAAGAATAGCTCTTACTTGTTTTACATGTTCTGTGGTGTTTTTTGAATAGATGAGAATATCATCTATGTAAACAATGCAGCAAATATCCAAAAATTCTCTTAAAACTTCATTTATAAAAAATTGGAACGCCGCAGGAGCGTTGCAGAGTCCGAATGGCATGACTTGGTATTCATATAAACCAAATTTCGTACGAAAGGCTGTTTTCCATTCGTCTCCGCTTCGAACTCTCACCAAATGGTAAGCTCCTCGTAAGTCCAATTTGGTATAAATGGTGGCATCTTTTAACTGATCTAACAAAGTCGGAATTAAAGGAAGTGGATATCTGTTTTTGATGGTAACATTATTCAGAGCCCGATAGTCAATACAAGTACGCAATTCACCTCCCTTTTTAGGGATAAAAAAGAGAGGAGAGGATACAGGTGATTTTGAATGTCGAATAAATCCGTTGGCCAAATACTCATCTAAGTATTCCCTCAAATGTTCGTTTTCTTTTTCAGTGAGAGCATATATTCGACTACACGGTAAGGTAGCTCCAGGTACAAGATCTATTCGACAATCGAAATCTCTATGAGGTGGTAATGTATTAGCCTTTTTTTTATCAAAAACGTCATAAAGGTCTGCATATTCTCTTGGAACTCCTTCCAATAACAATACACTTTTGGACTATAAAGGGAAATTACTACCTTGGACTTGTAATTCCAAACCCGGAGACTGTAAACAAGAAGCTTGACAAAATTCTGAATCGAATAACACTGTTTTCTTTATCCAGTCAATCTTTGGGTTATGTTTCACAAGCCAGGGTATCCCTAGAATCAAGCGAAATTGAGGGGCATCTATAATGTCAAAAATTATTTTTTCTTCATGTTTATTTAAACAAGTCATTAAGAGTTTTTCTGTGTGAAATTGAATCAATCCAGATGATAATTCTTTACCATCTACGGCTTTAACTACTTCAGGATATTCTTTAGACTCAGTTGTGAAATCTAGTTTTTTTAGGAAGCAAGTGTCAATAAAATTGCCTGTGGCCCCTGAGTCTATTAAAGCGTCAACTGTCCATACCTTTTCTCTTCTAGAGAGAGACTGTAAAGAAATTTTAATGCTGAGATGATGAGAAGTTATCTCAGGGGTTATGGAGGCCACACTAGATAACATACTCGGCAATCTGACCTCTTGATTTGCCGAGCCAGTTAGTTTTCCGACTGTTGCACTAATCCAACCTCAGAGTTTTTGCTTTTAAATTTATTTGGGCGAACTGGACATTCTTTAACAAAATGCCCTGCCTTCCCGCAATAAAGACATTGATTCAATTTCCTCCTCTTGTCCTTTTCCTCTTTCGTCAGAGGTCCCTTAATGGTTCCGATCTGCATAGGTTCTCCTAAATCTACTCTAGGTGTGGATTCTACTTTTACACTATTGTTTCTTTCTTTGAAAGAAAATACTTTAGGTTCTACCTTTCCTTTCTCTCCTTTTCGTTCAGATAAACGATGGTTTAATTTCACCACTAAATCTATGAAGTCCTCTATGTCATCTGGTGGATCTAAAACCTGTGTAATCATATCCTTAAGCTCATCCTTAAGACCTTTGTAGAAAAGAGACACTCTTTTCTCTTCGGGCCAGCGAGCTTCAATAACTAGCCTGTTAAACTGGGATATATAATGTAATAAGTCCGAAGATCCTTGTTTCAAATGTAACAATTCGTGATCAGCGGATTGAACAAAAACATGCTTAGCAAATAATGTTTTCATAGTATTTTTAAAGCGTTTAAGATCATAAAGGATAGGGTCATCTCGCTCTACAATTGGTACAGACCACAGCGCAGCGTCTCCACCTAAATAGGACAAAATGAAAGCTACTTTGGAGGAATCATCAGGAAAGGCTGCAGGTTTAGCAATAAAATGTAGATGACATTGATTCAAGAAAATTGAAAATTTGTTGTTATCTCCATAAAATCTTTCCGGTTGTGCTAAGGAGACAGGAACTGGTGTGACTACTTGAATTTGGGTTGGCGCTGTAGAGGAACTAGAACTAGAATGCAAGGTTTGAAACCCAGGTTGGAAAGTTGCTGGTTTTAAGACTGATTTTTGGGTTGGAGAAAAGTTCCAACTAGTTGTGCCTGAATGAATTCTGTTTTGAATTAGAGTAACATCTCTACGAAGAGCTGAATTTTCTTCTTGTATAGCTGTTAGCATGTTTGCAATGTCTTGCAGAGAAATCGAGTCGGAATGATCCATAACGTCTGGGCGAAATGATTGTCTTGGGCTTCGCCTTCTGTCAAGGTTACAAGCACTCTTACCTGTGAGTTGCTTGTAGATGGATTTCGCAGAGACATTATAGACCAACTTCCCCGAATTCTAGGCAACACCTAGTGATTGTTTAGTACACTTAGGTAATCAAATAGAAAAAAGGGAGGAAGGCCGGATAATGGACGCTACCTGTTCCTGGGTTGTCGACCTGCGAGGCAACAAAGAAACTTTTGTAACTTTTATCCCTTCTGTTTTATACCTTTAACCTACAGCTAGTCTTACAGGTTCCCTTCTTTTATTTCTAAAAGCCTACCTGCGACTGTACGAATCTAAGCATCGCGTCCGTGTTGTCGTCGTGGAGGGTTGAAGTTGTTTGGGTTGTAGAGATGACGAGTTGATACTGAGAAGATGAAGTCTTGTTCTTTCTCCTGAGAAAATACAAGTTATTGTGAATAAGTTACTCCCTTTTCTACTGTTTGTTTCACACAATAAACATTGCTTTGTTACACTCACTCTGTATACTCTGTCTGGATCTCTCTCGTTTTCTCAACCTAGATTAAAACAACTCAATACAAGAAACAAATTGCCAAAACTCAATAATCTCGATTTCAATCCTCAAAGTTCTGGGCTTTGATATTTTCTCAAAGCGCTTTTCTTTCTTTTGTCTTTCAGTAAAAACAAACAGTCTCTTTTACTTTTAATGCTCGGGCTCGGAATGTCCTTGAAGAATTGTTTCAGGTAAGTCTATCTTTTCAACTGAGTTGCTGCTTGCTTGCGTTGGGCGCCTTGAAAGAAACTAACTATAAAAAAGATTTCACTTAGCTTGAGTTTCTTTTCTTTTCTTTTCAGATGTCGCGCTGGAACCGAGCAGGAAGATGAAGACCTTCGGAAATCTCCCGGCGGCTGTTGACGTTCTGGATTCCAGGGCGCTCCGAGACGAGTCCTTCTCGTGGGCGGAGCAGGAGGCGAAGCATCGGGAAGCTTTGGGTGTGGCTTTTTATAGCGGTGCCACACCCAAGAGACGCTGACGCATTGCGCACCTTTTTTGTGCGTGCGTGTGCGTCTCGGGAAACTTCTTCAGCCGGCTGCAAGATTCTAACGCTCTAGTACTAGTCAGTGATTTCAATCCAATGCTCGCAAACCTTGATAACAGCGAACAGAAAATGTACATCAAAAGATTCATGGAAACGTTCTTTTACAACTGAGGCATAACACTTTCATCACTAATGCAAAGTACCCAATACACTACACTGTACACCAGAATATTTCTCACACATAATTTTGGCGTGCCTGGGTGCACGGGACAGGGGTGGGTTTTATTAATGGGATTAAACTTGTGGTAAATAAATAATTAATTACCGGTACTATTTTTGAATACATTAATAAAACAGATAGCTCAATAAATAAGAGGCAAGATTCGATGTATCTGAGTCGAACGGGCTTTATTCAGGCATAAGGGAAGGGACAGGATCGGGACAGCCTGAAATAGAATGGCATAGAAGGCAGCTGCAACGTTTCTTCAACAGTACAACATATATATAGTAAGACGTTTCTATTACATTACATACAGTAGGCGTAACTAGTGACAAGCGTAAGATAAGAACACATGGGCGTGAAAAGAAGGCGTGCACAGGGCGTGCACGAAGACATGTGATGAAAACGTCACAGAAGTGTCATAAAGTGGGTGGATACATAGAGGGGGCTACCTGAGTAGCTGGGACCTTTAACCTAGTAGTGCGCGCGAACGGGCCATGACGTGTTACCGGGGAGAACTGGGGGCTATGACTTCTGCACTAGATGAGGAGACGAAAGTCTGCGATGTCAGGACGACATGTACCTATAGCATATCTGGTATCTGGTGTTTGGAGTACATGTTGATAGAATCTAAAAGTTATCAGGGCAAAGGCTACTTGACACTAAGGCTGGTGCATGCATATATTCTACATGTATTGCGTGTGCTATGAATCTTCTATGAATATTAATACAGTAATTCTCTTGCATGGAGACAGAAAGACTAGACTATAGCTGAAGCTGTTTATGCGGTTCAGTAGCTTAGGAATGCGAAGACGGAGAGCTGAACTGATAACTAGAGGCATAACATATTCTTGGCAGACAGGCAGGCAGAGCCAGGCCGGGCACCGCGCTGCGCGGCAGGAAGTAAGTGAAGGGTCAGGGATGCAGGTGGGGGCTGCATCGCTCCTCGGAGTGGGTTCAGGAGACTGGAGCTTGAATCTGGTGTCCGGGCCCTTTTGAGGCCTAGAAACGGGGACAATTCAATGAATTAACGTGCATAATGTAAAACGTGGGCAACATAGGCCTAATACTCGTTGCTTTCACAGGAACTGGAAACTGGCATACTAGAGTTGGACACAACTATAATTGCGTCTTTAATCGATCATAGGGGGATATATGCATATCGATCATGTACATATATCATAGGATGGGGAACACGTAGGCACATATGGAGTGGAGAAGCGTGGCTCAGTGGTTAGAGGCGGCAGACCCGGAAGCTGAGATCGACCGTGGACCAGGGTTCGATTCCCCGCCTCGGCGGGTCTCGGGCTCAAAATTCCACGGACTCGACAATTCTCGCTCTGGTGCCTACTCAACTCACGGGGTCACACTCTGCGACTCTGGGCAATAGCTTGCTTAATCTCCACTACGGCCCCTCGCGGCGGGATGCCTGGCTTTCACCTTGTGGACACCCTCCGGGGTTTCTCACAGGGGAATACCAGGACGGGTTCCCTAAGCAAGCGCCGGGACGCTCACGGGCAGCTGTGCGCTTTACAAATCCAGCACATTACATTACATTACATATGACAAGGCAAAATTCAATTTTCCTCATTCCCTCCTTGTGCCCTACGTTTCCATCAGGAAACATCAATATTCATGATACCATCTATCTGTTCATAGAGCATCATTTGCTCGTCTCGAATTGTCTTGGAACGGGACTTAGGACTAGGAATACAAGAGGTAGCGCACAAGCCGCAAATCGCAGGGCCACATTGTAAACAGAGGCAGCAACTGAATATGATCATTACTGCTATACCCAGGAATGACAATACTTTCCATCCCCAGGCAGATACTATACTCCAGAGCCAACCGGACCATGTCCAGGTGCCTGGATTCTGGTGTAACTGATGCGCAATTTTATGAAGTCTGGTTATAGCTGAATAAACAGACGGCGCGTTATTAGGAATGAAAATGCAGCAACTAGATCCGATGACTCTACAAGCTCCTCCCCTATCGGCCAGTATGACATCAAGGACGAGACGATTTTGGAGCACGACAAATCTCATAGCAGATTGCTCTTCAGTTAAGTTACCTAGAGCGGAAGTAGTCTCATTCACTACTGCTTCAAGGGTTCTGGTTAGCCTACGTATTAACTTACTATTCTGGACAGGACCTATGAAGAAAAAGAAACCTTTATTGAAGTCTTGATACTGTTCTAAGGTAGTTTCAGTTTGATCGACAATTGGGGACTCAGTCTCCCTTCTATGTCTAACGTGTACTAGATGTGTGTTTCTGTGATAATCGGATGGGGCTAGAAAAACGGGTGGCAGTAGGAAGGCAATGTAACATGTTTCATCCCAATCGAGGGGCAGACGAACATATGCGGTCTGGCCACAAACAAAATAAGAATGACGTGAGGCTTTGAAAATAGATTTCCCACTGTCACTATACTCGACTACAGTAGTACAATCACTATGACCTACATGTGTGGAACCATTCTTTCTGACACATAATTCGCCTTTAACGGGTAGAACTGAAATAGCAGGCAAATCTGGAGTAGTTTCGGACTGAACATTCTAAACCATGAAATTCGAGGAATAATTACCTAGATCATATACTTCATTTTCCAGATCTAACCCTGTTCTATGGGAAGGTCCTTCCTTGTCTGGGAAACATGTTCTATTCAGAAGGGACATATCATTTGAGGATGACGTTAACGTGGACCATGCTCCACACGAACCATTATGTGAAAATGGATAGGGAAAGAGTGGCAGAACTCCCTTCGATGTCTGGAAAGGGGGGAAGTCTGTGAAACTTGTTCTTGTCTAGGCGGACGTGGTCTCTCTTTCGTTTTACCAGTAGCTATGTTATGTTTCAGAACTGCACATTCGTTTATATAATGACCTGGCTGTTTACAGTAATTGCATGTCCCCTTAACGGGAGTTGCAGGGTGACTGGTTTGACTCGGACCCCTCTTCTGACTGTCTTGCGGAACAGACTGTGCAACTAGTACTTTCATTTTCGTGTCTTTCATACGTCTCCTTTCATGTTCCTGCTCCTCCCTAATTCTGTTCTGGTGATACTGGAGCATCTGGAGCATTTGTGACGGAGTATTAGCTTGCCAGGTACTTTCGACTTTCAGTACTCGATTCTTAACTTGTGGACTTGAATTCTCGACTAGTTTGGTAACAAAAAGATGTGGATAAGCTTCACTACTTGTTTTCAGACCACTATTAATAATGAAACATTTCTCAAATCTAGAATAAAAATCACTAGTATCTTCGTCTTGTTTCTGTTTACAGGCTGAGATGGCATCCCAGTCTTCCTTTTTCGTGGCTAGTAATCTTGGCAAGACTTGTATCAGTAACTCGGGCAATGCTTTAGCTTTATCCCCAAGACCGGTACCTGGAACTCGTGTATTATCTTCAGTCTCTAATGCGGTCCAATCTATCTTTTTCTCTCCCACCTCCCATTCTTTTTCTTTAAGTTTTTCATATATGCCCGCAGGCAACAGGACCTTTAACATTTTAATGATATCGGGATACGTGTATTCTCCCATACGGAGCATGTCCTTTAATTCACGGTGGAACCCTGCTGGATCTTTATCGTGACAGGGTATTAACTTTTTCATTTCCAGAAGTTCTATTTTCGTGATAGGGGTGTAAACAAATACTCGTTCTAGATCACCCCCCTCTCCCTTAACTGGATGTACTTCTCGTAACGGATTCTGTCTGTCTATGTAGAATGATTTTCTTACTGGAGGTGGGACAGGAACAAAATGTGGATTCAAGAACGTTCTGTATTTGTGGCGCTGTTCTAGTATGACACTAATTAAATCGGTACCTAGACCTTTCCATCTGTATTGGAGTAACTCGTTCAGCACATCATGTAAAGGACCTGGATCAGAATGCTGACCCTCATACAATGTAATGAGGTGTTGGATCATATACGTACCCACCAGACGCTGCTCGGCTGGGGGCAGTTTCAGAAACGTTTGGGCCACTATTTCATCTGGGAACGTGGTAGAATCACTAGTCCATCGTACTGCTGATCGGGCTAGTTCTTGTTCATGCATGGTACTAGGCTCGCTATAACCTATTCGTGATTTCAGAATTTGGTCGGTAGCCTGGAATACTTGTTCAAGAGAACTCTGTTCTGGTACTGGAGGAGGAAAAACTTTCTTGTAATCTAGACATGAATGTCGGTCGGAAAGTCTAGTTCTACCTACATACGCTATTCTGGAGGGATTCTCGCTGTCTACCTCTTCACTGGAAGAGTCATTCTCTTTCTCGGTTGCTCGTTTTGCTTCCTCTTTCTGGTGTATACGTATTATTTCCTTACGAATTTTCCTGTACATACTTTCTATACTACCTAGTGTCTTGTGTTTTCCCTCGGCTATGTTGTCACTCCACTTAGTCAGGCCTTTCATCTCGTCTTTGTCTTTATCAGGATAATCTTGTTCTCTTATTAAACAGTTAATCAAGAACTGTAAAATCATATGTTGAATCTCGGCTTTTCTGTGTGCCATAGCTTCGTGAATACTTCCTGGATTCTCTCCTGTACGGACAAAACGATATATTCTGTCTAGATGATCCTTCATGTCGGGCAGGGTGACCAAAAAGTTGGCAACCCGTCTTAAACGTACTGAATATAATACCATGTGATCTTCGCCTGGGACTGGATCATATATACAGTCGGTAAGAAGTCTCTTGAGGTCTGCGTATGTAGCCACTTTTGGCGTACGCTGTAACGCTGCGTCTCGCGGCGTCAGTCATCTTATTTGAGGCGGGGTGATAGGAGCACCTCCCCCCACTGCTCCTGAACTGGAATCGTCAGTTAATACTGTACGTGCTGGTAGAGTGACTGGCAAAACGGGTACATTTAATGTGGGCTGGTCCGGGGGTACTGGCACATTAACAGAGTCCCCGGGACCAGTGGCTGGAGGAACAGGAATTACATTATTTACAGGATGCTGAGCGTGAGCAGGCGGAATACGATTTGCATATTCTGGGACTGTGTCGTCCAAGCAGGACGAAAGAAAAATTTCAGCTGCAGTCGGTTTATGACGTAGCTTAATCGGGACCAATGGTGGCGGTAAATTACAGGGTGCTTCCGGGGTTGCCTTCGGCAAGCCCTCGGCAAGAAGAGGATACATACCTTTAATAAGGGCATTTCTCTGTCTGTCTGACTGTTCTGCTCTAACTCGTTCACCTTCTTCTAGAAGTTCCCTTTCTTGGGCTTTTTCTGCGGATTCCCTACTTAACTCTGCTTTTCTGAATTCTTTTTCGGTTCTTCTATGAGATTCTTTGCGCCATAACTCGATGGCATCTTTCTGGGACTGTCTGGCTTTCTTTTTCCATAATGCTTCTTCTACTCGCATGATGCACTCGGCATCCCATGTACCTGATACAGGCCATCTATATTTCTCTTCAAGATGTTTGGTGTAATCCACCCATAAGTCTAGATATAATATGGCATTTAAACCATGCTTGTGATACATAAAATGTCCAGGACTATCCCTAGGAGGGACAGGAACTGATTCTTCGAGTAACCCCTTTCTGGTTCTGATCTGACGTAATTTCGAGAACAGAGGCATGGCTGAATTATACTTGCGAACACAATACACAATAATCACAGTAATGAAATGGCAAACAAATCACTCATACCACGACATAGAAATACATTAATAACAGTTCGAACAGAATTCTACCTGATACACTGAAAACATAACACTTGAATTTCTCGAGAATGGACTTACTAGAATTACTGGATGCACTGCTAAAACAGTACAGAACATACCGGTCTCATAAAGAGACACGTCATACCGTATCCACCTAGATGGACACGTCAGACTGGATCTGTGTACCCAAACCCATCGGACCAGGAACAAACCAATGATCCTGTCTAGATACTTCCCCCGCAACGGTACTCACCGGGAAGCAGAAACTGAAGGCCTCGGACTGGACTGGACTGCTACGACGTCTGGTTACTACTACGCATGCGCTTCGGACCTCTGTCTTCGGTTACAGGTGGGCCTCCTGATACCTCGGACCTTGCTCTCTCGGCTTGGGCTCTGGTCGGGACGAACCGCATTCCACACCGCCTCGTCTGTATGCCGGACCGCAGTCTCCGTCTCCTCCGTGGGCCTGAGGGAGACTTGAAGCAGAAATATCTGCACGTGCACGGTAGAGTTCCGTCACGGCTGTAGAAGGGTCAGGGGGCCTGCGTTACATCGCCGGCGCGTGGGGAAAGGGCACGTCCCTATTCGGGCGCCATTATGTGGTAAATAAATAATTAATTACCGGTACTATTTTTGAATACATTAATAAAACAGATAGCTCAATAAATAAGAGGCAAGATTCGATGTATCTGAGTCGAACAGGCTTTATTCAGGCATAAGGGAAGGGACAGGATCGGGACAGCCTGAAATAGAATGGCATAGAAGGCAGCTGCAACGTTTCTTCAACAGTACAACATATATATAGTAAGACGTTTCTATTACATTACATACAGTAGGCGTAACTAGTGACAAGCGTAAGATAAGAACACATGGGCGTGAAAAGAAGGCGTGCACAGGGCGTGCACGAAGACATGTGATGAAAACGTCACAGAAGTGTCATAAAGTGGGTGGATACATAGAGGGGGCTACCTGAGTAGCTGGGACCTTTAACCTAGTAGTGCGCGCGAACGGGCCATGACGTGTTACCGGGGAGAACTGGGGGCTATGACTTCTGCACTAGATGAGGAGACGAAAGTCTGCGATGTCAGGACGACATGTACCTATAGCATATCTGGTATCTGGTGTTTGGAGTACATGTTGATAGAATCTAAAAGTTATCAGGGCAAAGGCTACTTGACACTAAGGCTGGTGCATGCATATATTCTACATGTATTGCGTGTGCTATGAATCTTCTATGAATATTAATACAGTAATTCTCTTGCATGGAGACAGAAAGACTAGACTATAGCTGAAGCTGTTTATGCGGTTCAGTAGCTTAGGAATGCGAAGACTGAGAGCTGAACTGATAACTAGAGGATAACTAGAGGCATAACATATTCTTGGCAGACAGGCAGGCAGAGCCAGGCCGGGCACCGCGCTGCACGGCAGGAAGTAAGTGAAGGGTCAGGGATGCAGGTGGGGGCTGCATCGCTCCTCGGAGTGGGTTCAGGAGACTGGAGCTTGAATCTGGTGTCCGGGCCCTTTTGAGGCCTAGAAACGGGGACAATTCAATGAATTAACGTGCATAATGTAAAACGTGGGCAACATAGGCCTAATACTCGTTGCTTTCACAGGAACTGGAAACTGGCATACTAGAGTTGGACACAACTATAATTGCGTCTTTAATCGATCATAGGGGGATATATGCATATCGATCATGTACATATATCATAGGTTGGGGAACACGTAGGCACATATGACAAGGCAAAATTCAATTTTCCTCATACTGCTCAGAGCAGGGCAGAAGGTGTTCAGTACTGTGATTCATGACAGAACTCAACAAGTTTTCCTCAGACCATTTGTCTCCACAGAGAAGCCATTGACATGGGGGGTTCCGCAGGGATTGGCACTCAGTCCCCTTTTATTTAATGTGTACCTGTTGCCGTTGGCGAAAGTGGTTGAATCCTGGGGCGTCAGAGTGGTCTTTTACGCTGATGATACTCAGCTTGTGTTTTCTTTCAAAGACCACTCTGAAAGTTCCTTGGCTAATTTCCACCATTGCCTGGTGAACACTGCCTCTTGGATGGCCTCTAACAATTTAAAATTGAACACTGATAAGACGGAGGTCTTATTTTTTAACCTGAAATCTCCAATTCCCGCAAATATTTGGTGGCCGTCTGAACTTAATCCCCCCCCCGGTACCAGTTCAAGCTGCCCGCAATTTGGGTTTTTATTTGATACAGCTTTATCTTGTAAAACTCAAATCAATAAAGTTTCGGCATCCTGCTTTGGAAAGCTACAAATGATTAAAAAAATCATCCCTTTCCTTCCCCTTGATTCTCGTAGGACGGTAGTCCATGCTCTCATAACGTCCCATTTGGACTATGCAAACAGTCTGTATGTTGGAGCTCCGGCGTATCTCATTAACCGTCTTCAGACAGTGCAGAACTCAGCGGCCAGGCTGATTAGTAATATTCCTTATCGCCACTCTATTTCACCCTATTTGGCCAAACTGCACTGGCTACCAGTGAGATACGATTAAATCAAAAAGAGACTAGCTCAAGTTACTTTAGGGGAGGGGGAAGACTCTGGTATGTTTTGTCACGGAGTGTGAACACCCAGCAGGTGTGTTCAAAAAGCCCTCACCCACCAACCTAGTTGGTGGCATGCTTCATCATCGGGCCCACCCAGTGGCACCTAGCGTGCCCCGGGTGTGCTTCAACGCCTGACTACAGCGGAGCTGGTATATTACTGAGTGTGCGGTGAAGATAGTTAAGGGAGTGATGTTAAAACGGCTGGACGGTGGTCCCAGTACCCGAAGGTAAAATTAGACTTTAATACCTGGGCCTCCGTCAGCGGTTAAAAATAAGGCAAGGGGATGTAAGGGGCGAGTTACGACCTCTCACATCCAATGGGTCAACATGTTTCAGCCAGTGCCTTATGACTAGACTGGCTTTCTTCAGGACCTAAAATAAGTGAGTGCAAATTACCTACCGGTATGCGAAGGAGGCACTACAGGTCCAGAGCAGGCTCAACCCAGAATTACTGGTCAAGCCTTTGCCACCTCCCAACCTTGAGGTCAGACTGAGCAAAAACTTGCGTGGTCTTGAGAAGGGAATCCCCCTCTCACACGTAGATACACTTTAGGGCGTGTAGACACATAGTCTCCCCTACACCCCCACTAGGTAATTTGCACTCACTTATTTTAGGTCCTGAAGAAAGCCAGTCTAGTCATAAGGCACTGGCTGAAACATGTTGACCCATTGGATGTGAGAGGTCGTAACTCGCCCCTTACATCCCCTTGCCTTATTTTTAACCGCTGACGGAGGCCCAGGTATTAAAGTCTAATTTTACCTTCGGGTACTGGGACCACCGTCCAGCCGTTTTAACATCACTCCCTTAACTATCTTCACCGCACACTCAGTAATATACCAGCTCCGCTGTAGTCAGGCGTTGAAGCACACCCGGGGCACGCTAGGTGCCACTGGGTGGGCCCGATGATGAAGCATGCCACCAACTAGGTTGGTGGGTGAGGGCTTTTTGAACACACCTGCTGGGTGTTCACACTCCGTGACAAAACATACCAGAGTCTTCCCCCTCCCCTAAAGTAACTTGAGCTAGTCTCTTTTTGATTTAATCATATATTAACCGGGGACATGGACTAGCTTTCTGGTCCTACCTCTCTCTCTTGATTACGCAATACCAGTGAGATACTGCATACAGTTTAAGGCCCTGGTCCTTGCCTACAGAGCTCTTAATGGTCAAGGCCCTGCTTACTTGAGGCACAGACTCAAGATGACACAAGCAACACGGGACCTTAGATCTAATCACCTTCGCCTAATGTTTGCCCCACGATTCCGTCTTGCACGCGCGGGTGGCAGGGCCTTTGCGGTGGCCACCTCCAAACTCTGGAATCAACTTCCGCTGGAACTCAGGTTTCTTACATCAGAGCCTTTGTTTCGGAGGAAACTTAAGACCTGGCTCTTCTCTCTGATTTAGCCCTCTCTGTTCTTCTCTCGTTGTCGCATGTCTATAGCGCCGGGACACTCCCGTTGGGGGTAGCTGAGCGCTTTACAAGCTTAAAGAAAAATAATAATTAATGCACTAACCATCCAAAAATTAGTGGGGTTGTTAATAGAAGTTAGTTTTACTTGAATACTCGGATGTCTACAAACTACGGTTGGAATAGTAGAGGCCAAACTAGAACAAGCACCCGACAAACCGACCTTGTTGTTTATCGAGTGTTTTAGTTTTCCTTTTGTGGATCAACTGAAGCTACATCTGATGTTTTACTTTTAAATTTGTTGGGTCGATTAGGACATTCCTTTACGAAATGTCCAGTTTTGCCACAATAAAGACATTGATTAAGTTTTCATCTTTTATCTTTCTCCTCTCTAGTCAAAGGCCCTTGAACAGTACCAATCTGAATAGGTTCTACTGGATCTATTTCATTAGCCATTTCTTTGACACTTACATTCTTTTCTTTGAAAACTAATAGCTTGTGATCTGCTTTCCCTTGTTCTCCTTTCCGTTCAGATAAACGGTGATTTAATTTCACCACCAAATCAATAAATGCTGTAATGTCGTCTGGAGGCTCCAGTATGTGCATCACCATACCTTTTAAATCCTCTTTTAAACATCTATAAAAAAGAGAAACTCTTTTGTCGTAAGGCCAATTAGCTTCTAACACTAAGCGATTAAATACTGAGATATAGAGAAGTAAATCAGATGTTCCCTGCTTCAAATGTAAACGCTCATTATAAGCTGACTGTACAAACACATGTTTGGTGAATAATTTTCTCAAAGATTGTTTGAATCTATCAAAACTGTACGAAATAGGATCGTCATTTTCCACCAATGGAACTGACCAAAGAGCTGCATCTCCTCCTAAATGAGATAACACAAAGACGACTTTGGACGAGTCATCAGGAAACGCTAAGGGTTTTGCAAGAAAGCGCAGGTGACATTGATTCATGAAAATGTTGAAATTATTAGTATCACCATTAAAACGTTCAGGTTGTGCTAAAGGTACCTGTACTGGAGTGACAACCTGAATTTGTGGCGTAGACTACCCAGTTGTAGCTTTAGGAAAAGTGGGCTGAAAGCTTGCGGGTTTCACTATGGGTTTATGTATTCTCTCTTGAAGATTCAAAACGTCTCTTCGTAAAGCTGCATTTTCAATTTTTATTTCCTGCAGAAGAGTGGCTATATCTTGCAAATAAATTTGCTAGGTGTAGCATCCATTACGTCTGGGCGAAACTTTATTCGTGGGCTCTCCCTTCTGTCAGATTTATACAATCACGTAGTCTCTTACCTTATCTTCTTTTGGAATTGCGTGATTGTTGTTTCACGGAGACGTGTGGGACAAACTTCCCAAATAACTATTCTATAACCTATAACTTATATATTCAAACAAGCTATAAGATAGAAAGTGGGAGGAGGGCCGGATACTGGACGTTTATGTTGATCTTGCTGTTGACCTGCGAGGCAACAAGGGAATTCTCAGTGATCTAACTTTCAATTATATCTCTCTACAGTACTTGCACTATTTAGGTTCTCTTTATAGCTTTATTCAAAATATAACAAAAGCCTACCTGCGAGCAGTAGTTGTTTCGCGTAATGTCTCAGTATGTCTTGTTGGGATATTGAGATGGGCTGAGAGGTGGAACACGCAAGCTTTGTGAATGCGATGCTCTTGGAAAGATACACTGGGTAACAAGGCGATATCAATAACTGAAAATAAAATATTCCTGTTAATTTCACCCTTCACTGAAATTCCGAAATTGTTAAACTTTTCACTCTTTTTACACTTACTGGTTTTCTCTCTTGAATAAACGTCGAGATGCTCCTACTGGTTATTAAAACATAAACACAAATCTTCACATTACAGTGACCTCTGATTAATACTGAAAGTTTAAATATCTTAGGCTCTAAGAAACAGTAAAAGATTGAACCCTTAGTTTTCTTTCTCACAAAATGATAAAGCCTTCACTAATTCAAAAGTCTCTAATATAAAACTGTAATGTCCAAGCAATTGTCTTTTTATGCAAAATCCAGACTGTTCTTTCTTGTGATGGGTGCCAGTAAAGATTGTTACTTATCTAGTTATTTCTTCTTTTCTTTTCAGGTCCAGCTGTGTAGAAAATAGAAGTTGAAGATAAGTTGTGATCCGCAATGAAACCTGATCGTCTTCACCTTGGAATCCAGATTGCCGCTTTTCGTTTCGTCAGGTGGGTTACAGGATTCTCCTTCGAGTCACGTTCCGAAGGCGAAGCGTTTTCCAGAACCTCGGGTGTGGTTTTTATAGCGAGACACACCCAAAACGGCAGTTACGTGTGCTCACGTTCAGTGTGAGTGCACCGCAACTGTAAACGGACTTTGACTTGAATGTTTCTAAGCGCTGGCTCCGTAACTCTTGGTTAAATACACGGAGCTGAGCAACTTGGTCCGTGAATTACCGGCAGGCTCTTAACTAGTTCAAATTCTAAAATGTACCAAAGAAGAATGCAGATAACGTGATTCCATCAACACAATACCTCCCCTAGGCAACGAGCACTAGCATTTAAGCACAATGATTACTGAACACAGTGATTACAGACGTCAGTTAATACCAAAAACCTCTAATATACATGTTGCATATTATGTTTCAAAACACTTTCAATACTTTAGGCAGTGTTGGTGCACGGGATAGGGATGGGTTTTTTCTAATAAATGTCAGGTGTTGCAAAAGTGTTGTGCACCTCTTAGTTGCTTATTAAACCAAGCTAGGCACGTAATCTTGACAAGTTGCATTGCTATACTCCTCCCCCACGGGGAGAGCATGCACTGGAGTCCATATATTGATTGCTTACTCCATCCATTGTGGCACAAGACAGGGATGCCCACTATCCCCAATGATATTTGTACCGACGCTAGAACTGCTAGCGCACAAGCTTCGGTGGGGCGCTCATGAGTGGGGTCTGCAATTTATGCATTGTCGATATACACAGATGATATAATTTTATACTCTGAACCTACAGACAGTAGCACAAACGTTCGCTCTTTGAATCAATTTCTTCACTGGCTGTAAACGTGTATAAATCTCACGTATTATTCTTTGTGGATAACACGCTGGCCGTAACAATACCATTTGGAGATGATTGATCAGAGTAGCATCTACCACATTCAAATACATGGGGATCCAGATATATAGAGACCCACAAGTCCTGCTAGAGGGTAACCTGCGGAAATCAATAACTAAGCTGCGCTCCCAGGTATTCTACTGGACCTCACTGCCGCTCTCTGTGGCTGGACTCCTCACCATATCAACAAGCATTGGCAAAGCCAATAGGTCTCGCCTTTGCGAACTGGAGGCGTTACCAATGGTTTTTAGCCACACTGCATGGCATCCCTGATGTTCTGCAGCATGGCTGAAGTAAAAACAACTAACCTTTGAAGTGGCCACCCGTGTTATTTTGTAGGCATGTGCACCATGTATGCACATGCCTACAAAATGATAGAGGCTTTTTTTTATTCTGTTAGTTACTGATCCAATTTGGATCAGTAAATAAAACAAAATAAAATGTGCAAATGTGTTTTCTCTTAAAGCAAGGTGGTACGTCACATACCAACCTGCCCTTTGCCTTCCAATTCAGTAGAAGCAATTCACAAAGAGATTAGGGAAACAGTAGGTAACAATTATTGTCAATAGTACTATGTCAACCAAATGGAAATATTAATGTGCTTTAAAAAGGCATAAAATGCCTGAAGAGGGCGTTTCACATGACTATGTTTGTAGAAGCTAGAATTACATGAAAAATCAAGGGATCTATCCTTGGAAACACATTCATTGGGAGTCTCTTCTGAGTCAAAACTGGACTTCTGTCTCAGCCGATCCATAATTAATATTATTTTGGAAGTATTGACGTGGATGCCATTTTTTAATAATTGTCCCAAAAAGTCTTTTTCTAGACAAGGACATCAAAATTCTTGAGAAAATGTTGCATGACTAACATATGCCACCTTGCTTTACCTTTTGTGCTTGTCCATTTGTTTCGCTGTAATAGGTTTCTCGCATTTCTTTATAATGTTTTGTTATGTTATTTATTATCCCAGTTTGTGTCAGATAAACTTTAAGCTAAAGCTTGGTTTACGTGCACCTGTCATGTTGACTTTTATCTAAAGGGTGTCTGTGACAGGTAACCAGTGCTAAGTCTGTATTTGGAATTTTAACGGCCCTTTGGGGGATCGGTAGAGTCAAACCTACAGTGACATGTATGATTCAAGGAGTAGGAAATAGATATTTAATAAATGTAGATGTGAAGCATCTGTATCAGACCAGTACATTGACGTAAAATATTGCATTGTGAGCTGAAAGGGCTTCTTTGTGATTGATTAATTTGAGATGCATACTAACCACAGCATCACTCAGACAGGTGGCAGTCACATTGCATGTAATGGTTACAGCCAGATACAGCCTTAAAAGTCAGCTCAACCCTCTGTTTGATAGGGATACTGCACTGACCAGCCGACACCACACTTTTTTTTCTCTTCTGACAAAGGGTTACTGGAAGAATGTATAGGTGTGGGAATACCACAAAAATGCTGCTGAATGCTAGGCTTTAGAGAAGGGAAGTGGGGTATTTCCTTATGTGTCTGCATCTTGCCTGAGTGTAGCAGGTGGTAAACGAAATATTCTCTTGCGTCTGGGACCCATTAAGGTGAAGGATACACTACATTTCATTAACTAGCTCTAGTAAACATGAATGCCTGTTACAAAATGTAGCTGATTCTAAATAATTTGGCTTGCAAAAAGTCTGTTCTTATCCTGGGTGGAGTATCTCATTCCATAATGATATTTGGCTTTCACAGTCAACAGACACCTGTGACGGTAACACACTTGCATGGAGCAGGTCACCATACATATGTGATCAGAACGTTATGACATAGCCAAATGTGATCTGTCAATGAATGGCGTGACACAGCTGCACCTGCGCCTAAAGTTACATATTTTAGAGTATCAACTGCAGGAGCACCCACAGGCAGATTGTGTAATATAAGATGTTGTTTCCTAATGAAGTGACAGACAGGGCATACTTGCAAGGATAGTCACTTTTTCCTTTTCCCACAACCAGTTGTGTTTATTTTTCTATTGTAAAAAAAAATACAAGCGCCATCTGTACACGATAGCTGTTCAATTGTACAAAATGGAAATCTCACAAAAAGCCAGTGTTGGAGGTGAGGTCATGAAGCAATGTGATTTTGAGGACTTCAATTTGATTTTTTTGTGCGCGAAACAATCAATGCTTTTGTGACTTAGCAAAGTTTAAGTAGAAACCATGACACAAACATTCACTGTGAGACATTGTCGAGAACATATGCTAAAATCCTGTTAATTGGAGACCTGAATTGTTGGTCTACAGAGGAAGGGGGAGTCGGGGCTTTAAGGAGCTTACAGACCTACTGAATAAGCATGGGCGTAAAATCCGTTTCACGGGCGAATTTGCGGATTTTTTACGATTTCGCGATCCGTGAATCGCGCGAATTTACCCAATAATCCGCAAATTCGCAAGCTATGAATTATTTTGCTTGGTCGCGCTTGAAAAATACAATATCGCTTGCGCGGCGTTGACTCTGAGCCTGCCGAGTTCTTTTTCTCCCGGTTTTGCGTGTGCTGCGCCATTTTCGATCTTGCTGCGTGATCGCGCGAGAGTTTTTCGAACGCAATTACGTCATCGCGGCATGCAATCTTGCACGGCGAGAGTTTGACAACGCGAGTACGTCATAAAGGCCCGCGACGGCGCGCAGCTGACTTCCAGCGGGAGGTTTGAACAGCTCGCGTTCCCGAAATTGCAAAAATTGCAATTCTGCACAAGAAATCCACCACAGGAAGCATAAACCTTGTGAAAATGATGATTTTGATTAGAATAACTCCTCAGATTGACATTTGGCTACACTTTTTGGTGCAGGAGTCCATTTTTTGGGGTGCGGTGGGAGGAAGGAAGTGCCCCAGAGTCTCCAAATTCCCGTTCCTGTCCAGCAGGCTCCTCCCAGTGCTTTGTCCATGTACTGGTCACTTTTCATTTGGCTGTGGAGCTGGAAGGATTACTTTCTGTGACTGCTGCTGGATATTTGTATTTGAGGACTTTTTGGACTTTGGAGTTTGGATCACTTTTGGACTTGAGATTTTACAAGTAAGTTGGTGTTGTTTGTTTGGGGCATTGCAGTTGAGGCAACTACACTTCTAAAACTTTTTTCACAACTTTAACAAAATATATATTGTGGTGGGTAGCCACAGTATCCAGTAGGCCCAGGGTTAGTCATGGGTGCATGATACAACTGTTTCTGTGATTTGTTTTTTAACTCAATTCTCATTTATGTCATGGAATTTTAGCTCACTGTTATATGTTGATTTTTTTTTTAATTTTGGGGTGCCTGTAAAGCCTCACTAGCCAGTAGGCCCAGGTGTAGTGACTGGTGCATTGACCAAGTCTTTCTGTGGGGTGTCTTGAATTTAAACATCATTGAGGGCATGGATGGCATTGGATTGTGGTGATTTTTATGTGTTTTTCGATTTTTTGGGGTGTTGTTGGGGCCTGGCTATGTGGGTGGGGGCCATTTTGAGGGCTGGTACAGGCAGGGCCTGGCCATGTGCTTGGGGTCAAGGGGCCATTTTGAAGGCAGGCAGTGTGCTCAGGCCTGCACCCAGTTTGCCTTGCTTTCAACCATTATGCCCAGGGGTACTCAGTGGTGCATGGACCAAGTCTTTCTGTGGGGTGTCTTGAATGTAAACATCATTGAGGGCATGGATGGCATTGGATTGTGGTGATTTATATGTGTTTTTCGATTTTTTGGGGTGTTGTTGGGGCCTGGCCATGTGGGTGGGGGCCATTTTGATGGCTGGTACAGGCAGGGCCTGGCCATATGCTGGGGGTCAAGGGGCCATTTTGAAGGCAGGCAGTGCGCTCAGGCCTGCACCCATTTTGCCTTGCTTTCATCCATTATGCCCAGGGGTACTCAGTGGTGCATGGGCCAAGTCTTTCTTTGGGGTGTCTTGAATGTAAACATCATTGAGGGCATGGATGACATTGGATTGTGGTTATTTAGATGTGTTTTTTCGATTTTTTGGGGTGTTGTTGGGGCCTGGCCATGTGGGTGGGGGCCATTTTGAGGGCTGGTACAGGCAGGGCCTGGCCATGTGCTGGGGGTCAAGGGGCCATTTTGAAGGCAGGCAGTGTGCTTAGGCCTGCACCCATTTTGCCTTGCTTTCATCCATTATGCCCAGGGGTACTCAGTGGTGCATGGACCAAGTCTTTCTGTGGGGTGTCTTGAATGTAAACATCATTGAGGGCATGGAAGGCATTGGATTGTGGTGATTTATATGTGTTTTTCGACTTTTTGGGGTGTTGTTGGGGCCTGGCCATGTGGGTGGGGGCCATTTTGAGGGCTGGTACAGGCAGGGCCTGGCCATGTGCTGGGGGTCAAGGGGCCATTTTGAAGGCAGGCAGTGTGCTCAGGCCTTTACCCAGTTTGCCTTGCTTTCAACCATTATGCACAGGGGTACTCAGTGGTGCATGGGCCTAGTCTTTCTGTGGGGTGTCTTGAATTTAAACATCATTGAGGGCATGGATGGCATGGGATTGTGGTGATTTTTATGTGTTTTTCCATTTTTTGGGGTGTTGTTGGGGCCTGGCAATGTGGGTGGGGGCCATTTTGAGGGCTGGTACAGGCAGGGCCTGGCCATGTGCTTGGGGTCAAGGGGCAATTTTGAAGGCAGGCAGTGTGCTCAGGCCTGCACCCATTATGCCTTGCTTTCATCCATTATGCCCAGGGGTACTCAGTGGTGCATGGACCAAGTCTTTCTGTGTGGTGTCTTGAATGTAAACATCATTGAGGGCATGGATAGCATTGGATTGTGGTGATTTATATGTGTTTTTCGACTTTTTTTCGGGTGTATAACTGATGTTCCTCTGTCTTCCATTGCTTTTAGGTGCACAAGAGAACCACCAGTGCCAGGAAGAAGTCCTGCAGCGGTGTGTGCGGCACAACGTCACGTGACGTCACGTGTGGCCACAGACAAGACAACTCTGCAACTCGTGCAACTGCGGCCTGCTGTTCTGACATCTCAAGAAGATGGCCCCAAAGAAAGTTGGCCGTAGCGCCTCAGTGAAAAAAGTTTCCAGTGCCACTGCCAGTAAGAAGGAGCAGATGAAGCAAGTGGCACCACCTACTAAGGAGACTGGTGTGCCCACCGACACCTTTTTTGGGGGAAAAAAACTACGCCTGCAGCAGCAGCGGTGTCCGCCGGGGACCAAGCTGGAAGCAGCACCCCTGCTTCATTGGGCTCAGTGCCACCACGCAAACTTAGGTCCAAGACCATGAGTGCTGCTGCGGCAGCCTCTTTGGTTGTTCAATCACCATCGACCAGTGATGTTGGCTCATCACAAGAAAGTACCATCCAGTCAACGCCGGGTGAAACTCAGCTGACGAGTGTTCAACAACCACAGCCGCAACGACAACCACACGTGCAACTAGTACAAGCGCAAGTACATGGGCAAGGAGAGGCAGAAGTAGAGCCGCAAGGAGAGGCGAAAGTAGTGCCACAAGAAGAGGCGCAAGTAGAGGCGCAATGAGAGGCGCATGGACAGGTGCATGGAGAGGTGCAACTAGAGGTTCATGGAGCGGCACAACTGCCTACAACGCTTGTTACTCCAGAAGTAGGGGCACATCAGGAAATTGATATTCAAGAGGAGGTATCATCCGAGGAAGCCACTCCTCCTGATGATGATTATCCATTGTCTTCCAGATCCCCAGCAAGAAAAAGGTCAAGGAGGGATAATATTACTACTACAAGTTCTTCTTCAAGCCCCCTTCCTTCTGATGACCTTGATCATGATTGGAACCCAGCCATGCAGTCTCAGAGTGAGTCACGCCATGAGCCGACAAAGGTAGCTAAGCCTAAAAGGAAGGCTCCCGCAAAGCTTCCACTTATGGGTGATGACGACGAACAAGAAGTGGTGTCTTCTGCTGCTGATGAACCGTCTGACCATGACCCAGTCATCACAGTCATCACTCCAGCCCCAGCAGGCATGCAGCAGACAGACATTTTCACCCTATCCCGAATGGCTGCTGAGCGCGATATGGGTGGCGTGGGACTGGTACCACCACCGTTAACTACAACACCAACACGACCTACAGCTTCCATCTTTTTTAGTCACAAGGGTCGGCATGGACCTCCATCCAGCTCGACCTCAAGTAGTGGTGCTGTAAGTCAACAACAGAAACTAATTCAGCCACGCCCATCCTCCACTTCATCTGGAATTGAAAGTCAAAGTAGCACCTCCACCTTCAGCAGACAGCACCAGTCCCCAGTTTGGGACTTCTTTACTGTTAGCAAAAGGGCGGAAAACATGGTTGTTTGTTCGATTTGTAAAGTATTAGTTAGTCGGGGTAAGCTTGGTACCAACTATGGTACCGGAGGCCAGAGAGGTCATCTCCAAAAACACCGCACTATCCAGTGGGATGCGCACCTAAGGAAAATCCAGGAAAACCAAAGTAGAACTGATCCAAATGTATCCATTCACATTGCATCTGATGCTGACGAGGGGCTGATTCATGTGCAGGGGGGAAGTGAAGAAGCGACAGACATTTTTTCTGGTACACCCAGTTCTCCTGGCAGCAGCACTGCAGTGGTATTGCCCACACCCTCTACCCCTGCAACATCTATGAGGCACTCTAAGAGTGTGGGTGAGACACCTATGTGAAAAACTACATCAATGGACCTAACTGGTTTGAAGTCGTCATCATCATCACGTAAAATTATCCAGCCCACCATTCGCCAAATGTTGTGGTCGGAGGCGCCATTTGAACGTAACCACCCAACGGTACGTCTGTATAACGCAAAGCTGGCTAAAATGCTAGCGCTGGACCTTCTCCCTTTTTCTTTCGTGGAAGGGGTGGGGTTTCTAGAATTAGTGGCAACAGTCTGCCCTAAATGGAAGGTTACTAGCCGGTCCTATTTTGCCAGAGTTGCGGTTCCAGCACTACATCAAGATGTGCTAAGGTGATTGGGGCAGCTTTGCAGAAGAGTGCTGTTCACACTATCCACTTGACAACAGGCATGTGGACCAGTTGCCAAGGCCTTGATTACATGTGCATCACTGCACACTGGGTATCTTTTGCAGGGTCTTTGGCAGGGGTTAGAGACAAGTCAAGTGCAGTTGTTGACCTGGACACAGTTTTTCAAGCTACTCGGAAACATGCAACATTAGCCATGTTTGCCATGGAGAAAACTTATACTGCAAAAAACATTTTGGAGGAGTTTAACAGTAAGGTCTCTGAATGGCTGCAACCAAGAAATTGCATAGTTGGTTATGTTTCCACGGATAATGGCAGTAATATAGTTAAGGCCATGCATCAAGGTGAATATTTCAGAGTGCCGAGTTTGGCGCACTGTATAAACCTGGTTGCGCAAGATTTCTTGAAAACTGAAAACACAGTCAAAAAGTTACTGACCACCTGCCGAAAAATCTGCACACATTTCAGCCATTCTTTTAAGGCCTGGAAGGAGCTGAGGAGCATTCAGCATGAACGTAAAGTGCCAGTCAAAAGACGCCTCCAGGAGGTGGCAACACGTTGGAACTCAACCTTTTACATGCTTGAGCGTCTGTCTGAGCAGTGGATGGTGATCAATGACTATGTCTTTAAACTAGGTTCTGATCATAAAGACAAGAGGCTAGAGTTGGAGGAATGTAAGCTAGTTAAAAGCCTGACAGACATGCTTTGTCTTTTTGAGGTCTTCACGCGTGATGTCAGCAGGGAGGACTGTTCTTTGAGCAAAGCTATCCCATTGTTGGTCACCAACTGAAGGACGTGTCTTCAACGTTCAGAGATGATGTTGGAAAGCAAGATGCATATCGGTTGGCGGAGAACTTATTAAGCTGCCTAGTTGCCAATGAAAGGCTTTAAAACATACATACAGAACAACATTACATTTGTGCCACTATTCTGGATCCACGGTAAAAAAAGGCAGTGGCTAGCAAAGCATTCATTCCTTTTGATGAAGCAGATGTTTCAAAGTACAAACATTGGCTAGCTGTGTCAGCCAGTCAGTTCGAAAAAGAGCGGCAGAAAATTCAAGGAGCCGTCAGAAGTCCAACTGAATCAGCAGGCCATCCAGCGTCAAGTTCCACTTCTGAATCTGTGGGCAAAGGGATTCACTTTCCCTCACAGCCGTTAACGACACCAGCAGCAACCGTATCATCATCCTCACCTGCACCAGGCCCAGCCACAATATTGTCGGAAGCGGATTGGCTAACTCATAAAGGGTTTCTTTGTTCCAGTGCTGAGAAGGCCACAGACGGTACGCAAAGTGGAGCAACCTTGAGTTAATGGTGCAGGCCTATCTGGATGAGCCAACACAGGTCTTTGCTAATACGAACCCATTACTGTGTTGGTACAGGAAAATAGATCTATGGCCACTGATCACCAACCTGGCTATAAATTATTTGTCTTGCCCACTCGCAAGCGTGTCTTCTGAACGTGTTTTCAGTGCTGCTGGTGCCATTGTAACTTCAAAAAGGACCCGCCTTTCGGCCAAAAATGTGGAGAGGTTAACACTGATCAAGATGAATCAGCACTTGATACCACCAGCTTACAAAGTACGTGAGTGCACGCAGGAAGAAGAGGACACCGACTTAGGTGACGGAAGTTCTTCTCTGTTACCTGACCTACTCCCGCCTCAATTCATGGAGTTTGAGGACGAGCTCTACTTCCCTGACACCGAGCCCTGAAAAGGACTTCCTTTTTTTCGTCCTTATTCAATTTTATTCCTGTGTGTCTTTCTTTGTTTTGCAACTTTTCCCACAACAAAACTCTAATCACCTAATCACAACAAGTCCATCAGCAGCACTGTCTTCATCTTATATTCCTTATTGATTTGAAGGTGTCTCAGTCTGCATTCCTGAGGTTCACAAGTTCACAACTCAATCATGCTCCTTTATACTCCTCCTCCAGACTCCACCTATCCATTTCCCTCAAGGCAGATGGATGGATTACGACGAGTCCCCTCAAGTGGGACTGAAATTACTGACTGACTATCATGCTTGCTGATTGCTGACAGAGTTACTTCTGATATTGACAGGAGAGGCTGCCCTGTGGACCCTCACTTTCCGAAGAAGATGCGGACAAAAAGTAGAACAGGTAATGAATAATTGAGAAGATGGCATGCAGTGGACAGCAATGGCTGTCTGGCTCTGATGAAACCAAATGCTGTTTGTTTTTTGTGCATGAAATGATGATTCATATGTCTTGTCTTAGTCATTATTTAATCTTTCACACAGTAATTGTACCTCATGCCAACAACTCTGTTTTTTTTAACCTTGTTTGATTAAATTTGTACTTCAAATTCAGGGGCCACTATATTGCATTTCACAAAATATGTAAAATGACCTTGGAGCGGACTCACTTGCCAATATACCATGATGATTGATTAAATATTATATCTTTTTTCTTTACAGTCACTCACTGGGATGGATCATCAGCGTCGATTTACGGAAGAACAATGGCCAATTCTTGAGTGGCAAACAGGTAAACCAGTCTACAACAACTACTACAGCAGGACTACATGTCTGTCTATTCGTGGTATGTATTGGTCGAGGGCGAGGCAGTGTACTGTTGTTGTTATGCCAGGCAGAGTCCACTCCAGACAGCAGTTCATGTAAAATTTGGGCTATGTGGCTTGCTGCATACAATTATATATGCTTTGTCTGTCTGACAAAGAGCCTAGGTATGCTACATCAGGTTGCTTCACTCAGTGGTGCCTGCCGTGACCCTCTGCATGGCACTACCTCAAGCTTGGGCCAAACATCCGTTATGTTTGCAAAATTTGCTGTTTTTCGGTATTTCGCAAATCTCACGAAAGTATCGAAAAATCGCAACTTCTTGAGCGGAACGGATTTTTGGGACATGCTTGCCGCAGGGCCATGCAGACGGTAAAGGCAGGCACCACTGAGTGAAGCATCCTCCTGATGTAGCATACCTAGGCTCTTTGACACAGACAGACAAAGCATATCTACGGTTTAGGGTTCAGTCAGTGCGATTTACTAGGGTTTTTGGGATTAAGTAGGTATGGTTCACGCTGATTCTAGGGCTCGGGCCCGATGCAGGCTCATTCATAATGATGTTGGCAATGTTTTAGGGGGGTTTGGTGTTCTTTGGTCCAGAATTGGCAGAATTTTGGCCTCTTTGGGTGTTTTACGGGCGCATGTGTTTGGGTGAAAACTAAGTGAAAACTAGTCGTAGACCTTCTTCTTCTTCTTCTTCTTCTTCAAAGAGCGCAGTGGTTCGATTTTGTTCTGCCTTGCTGAGATTCTTGTGAATCGCTGGAACTAGTGACTGTCCAGGTGAGTTTCAAGAGGATCGAAGTAGTGGAAGTGCAGAAAACAGCAATGTTTTGTGAACGGCGCAATTTGCCATGTTTTGAATATACCAGTATTGAATGTTTTTGGGGGGCTGTTTGGGGGGCTTCTAGGTTTCTGTCGGTGGGCTTTGGAGTCTGGGAGCACTGCTGGCCCAGTCTAATGTTGATTGCACTTGTTTTTCAGGAAATCCATGGTGGAAAAGGGGAGTTAGGGCCTAGCTGCAGAGCGCATTTGGACTGAATTGAAGGTAGGCCCATTTTTGCTTTTTGCCTGTTTGGGGGTGTTCTGCTTTTTGGCGGGTGGCTGCAGGGGTCTGGGGGCATAGCTTGGAAGGTCTAATATCGGATAAAAGTGTTTTTGATAAAATCCATGGTGAAAAAGTTTTTGCGTTTTTGCTCACTTGCCTGTCTTTGGGGTGCTGTTTGGGGGGCTTCTAGGTTTTTGTGGGTGGGCTTTGGGGTCTGGGAACACTGCTGGCACAGTCTAATGTTGATTGCATTTGTTTTTCAGGGAATCCATGGTGGAAAAGGGGAGTTGGGGCCTAGCTGCACAGTGAATTTGGACTGAATTCCAGGTAGGCCCAAATGTTGCTGTCTCACTTTTTGTGGTTTTGCTTTTTGGCTGTTTGGGGATGTTAAACTTGTTTCCGCCTGGGTTGACGGGTATGGGGGCATTGCTAGGAAGGTCTAATACCGGATAAAAGTGTTTTGGAGAAAATCGGAGGTGAAAAAGTTTTTCAGTTTTTGCTCACTTGCCTGTTTTTGGGATGCTGTTTGGGGGGGTTCCTGGTGTTTGGGGGTGGGTTGGGGGGTCTTGGAGCAATGCTGGGTATGGATACTTTTGATTGCAAGTGGTTTGAACAAAATCCATGGTGGCCAAGGGGAGTTAGGGCCTAGCTGCAGAGCTCGCACGGAGTGATTTTGGAATGAGGCCAAAATTATTTCTGTCCCCATTTTTTTATTTTTGCTTTTTGGCTGTTTGGGGGTCTTCTACTTGTTTTCACCTGGGTTGCCGGGTCTGGGGGCATTGCTGGGAAGGTCTAATACCGGATAAAAGTGTTTTGGAGAAAATCGAAGGTGAAAAAGTTTTTGCGTTTTTGCTCACTTGCTTGTCTTTGGGGTGCTGTTTGGGGGGTTCCTGGTGTTTGGGGGTGGGTTTTGGGGTCTTGGAGCAACGCTGGGTATGGATACTTTTGATTGCAAGAGGTTTGAAGCAAATCCATGGTGGCAAAGGGGAGTTAGGGCCTAGCTACAGAGCTCGAATGGAGTGATTTAGGAATGAGGCCAAAATAATTCTAAGTGCCCATTTTTTTATTTTTGCTTTTTGTCTGTTTGGGGGTCTTCTACTTGTTTTCGCCTGGGTTGACGGGTCTGGGGGCATTGCTGGGAAGGTCTAATACCGGCTAAAAGTGTTTTGGAGAAAATCAGAGGTGAAAAAGTTTTTGCGTTTTTGCTCACTTGCTTGTCTTTGGGGTGCTGTTTGGGGGTAGTTCCTGGTGTTTGAGGGTGAGTTTTGGGGTCTGGGAGCACTGCTGGCACAGTCTAATTTTGATTGCATTTGTTTTTCAGGAAATCCATGGTGGAAAAGTGGAGTTATGACCTAGCTGCACAGCGCGTTTGGACAGAATTGAAAGAAGGCCGAACATATTCTAAGTATGAAATTTTCCATTTTTGCTTTTTGCCTGTTTGGGGGTGTTCTGCTTTTTTGCGGGTGGGTTGGCAGGTCTTGGGGCATTGCTGGGAAGGTCTAATACCGGATAAAAGTGGTTTGGAGAAAATCCATGCTGAAAAGCGTTTTGGCACTTTTTTAACTTAGGGTTAGGGTTAGCAGCAGTATTGCATGTGTTTGGGGGTGTTCTAGATTTTTGCAACTGGGTTCTGGGGTCTTAGAGCACTCGTGGGAATGTGTAATTTTGGTTGCAAGTGGTTTGAAGAAAATCCGTGTTGGGAAAGGGGGGATTTGGCCTAGTTAAAGAAAGCGTTTGCCACTATTCTTAACTAGGGCTCGTTAGGGTTAGCAGTATTGTATTGCATGTGTTTGGGCGGGGGTTCTAGATTTTTACGACTGGGTGGGGTCTTGGAACACTTGTTGGAATGTCTAATTTTGATTGCAAGTGGTTTGAAGAAAATCCATGGTGGGAAAGGGGGGTTTTGGGCATACTTTCTGAGTGCGTTTTGGCACGATTTGAAATTAGGCCTCTGCGAGGTAGCAGCAGTATTCTGCATGTTTTTGGGAGGGTAATGTGGGGTGTTCTAGATTTTGGGGATTGTCATCTCTGAAAGTGAAAGTATAATTTTTGCACTACACAGCGTGCCTTATATATTTTTTTCTCCGAGGTGTCTTTAACACTTACTGTTGTGTTTTTCCATCATCAATTACAGGCAGGCTTTTACCCTGTGCCATCGATGTACTACTCAGGCTTACAATTAACGATCTGCAAATCCGCATCAGGCAGGCAGTGGATAGTGTGTCTGGTCACCAAGATTGATCGACGGAGCATCCGATGGAATGAAGGAGTACCGCGAATAAGAGGAATGGCTGGATGCATCAACTTCACAAATTCAATGGGACAACTACAAAAAACAGTAACAGTATCCAAAATTCTCCTTATCTTTTAAATGATATTCTTGTGAACTTGAACTTACTTCTACGAGTGTGACTCTGTGCGTTGGTTTGATCTCTGCTTCAAATTCATCCCTCCAGCTATTTGATACGTCTTTGCTATGTTTAACACTAATTTAATGCTCTAAGTGTTTATTCTCTCTGAGGGCAGAGAGGCAAGTGAAACTGCGTAATGACTGCAGCCCTGTACTGTCAACTTGTTTCTTCGTAGTTACTAGCAAGTTGCAGTAAGTAGTAGTACTACTTTTCAGTAACCTAACCATCCATTTAGTAAACAACTTCTGGCATGCAGTAGTGCACTTCCGTTATGTCCCTTTAAAGATTTATCAATATCTTCTAATCCAAAGATTTGTTTCTCTTCATTTGTTGTTTGACTGTCCATGCTGTGTTTTTTTCCTCTCTACCCAACTTTCCCAAAAAACCCCATTCCCATCCAATTTTCAAACCCTAACCCTCTTCCCCTGGGCTGTGTGGTATTTCATTGAGGCGTGACTGACAACAACAATAAATTCCACACACTTGCTGGGGAGGATAAGGTCAAAGCAACCAGAAGTTCATGTGCGCCATCGTGGATTGATAAGAACATCCTCCTCCTACACAACGTGAACAATCAAATGCTTAATGCTTACCTTACGTTGGTACTGCTTAGGCTACAATTTAGGGCACTGTTCTGTACCGTACTATCAATTGTACTGTTTCTAATGCTACGCTCAGGCCACTTAATGTTTAATTTCCTCTTTTTTTCATATGGTGATACTGCCAGTGTGTACCACTACTGCTACCAGCATAACAATGATATTGCATCCGTCGAGGATTCAAGTCAACAACCAACCTTAATCACCATTTGCAATGCAGCCAGCCCTGGGGCTACCCCGATTCTCAAACAAAAATCACAGGTAAGATAAGCATATTGGAGAGGTAGTAGAATAACGGGTTATGAGGACTAAGTTGGGAGGAGAGTAGAGACTGACAGTACTACTAGTAAAGTACAGTAGTAGGGCTACTAAATTTACTAACTCAGTTACTTGCATTTTGGTACATTGCAGGACTAGATGTTTCATTCATGCTGGTAAGTTTGAAGAAAACAAACGTCCAGTAACCACCGCCAACCCCCACACAAAATAATATATGAACGCGTATACTGTGTTTTTGTAAGAAAAATAATTATTAAGAAATATATCTTCGTGTTGTTTTCAGCACAACAATAAAATAAATTACTCAAACTCACCCCCCTCCCTAACCCAACCAATGTCAAAAAGTCCAAAAGTCCCCTTTCCCAAACACCCAATTCCTACCCCCCCAACAGTCTTTAAAAAAGGGGCAAGGGACAGTCACTTTGGCAAGCTGTCGCTGCATGTCCCGCTGCTCTCTGCGGAGGTCCCGGAGCTGGCGCTGATGTTTTTCGTCCAACCGCTCCAGGTAGTCCACTCTTCTACGTAGTCGGCGCACACGAACCATCCAGGATCTGGGGGGCCGCTGATTTTGTTGCTGCTGTGCGGCGGCGGCGGGAGGCTGTCGGGCCACGGCTTCGTTTGGCTGGAGGCTTCTGGCTGGTGGACCCGGGGGCAGTGGAGGAGGATGTAGATGTTGATGTCTCCTCATGCTCCTGAGCCCACAACCGCCGATACTCGGCACAAATAGCCTCCAGCTTACGGGCCCTGGCCCAGACAACCATCTGCTTACGGGTGAGCTTTTTGGGAGTAGCATAAATGAAAAAAGAAAGAAAAATACTGGAGCCAATAGTCTTTAACATAAAGTCAAAATAATTCAACGGAAGGTTGACACTCAGTAACACCAGCAAGTAGCAAACACAGTATAACATTTTGGCATGTATCTTTCCGCCGTCTTTTTAAGCCTGTGACACTGTACAAAAACTACACGCTGCAGGGAAATCTACAAGGAGGAATCCGAGATCAAGATCGTGGAAAAGAGAAGGCTGCCCACCGGGACTTTGGTACAACAGGAATCCATGAGTAAGGTACAGGGGGGGGCCGGAGGCGAGGGGCTAACTGTGTTGGATTTACTTGTGGGTTGTAGAGGGGACAGAGTTACAGAAAGTAGCTGTATAAATAGAGGAGAGAAAGGAGAGAGGGAGAGGGAGAAAGAAAAAGGGAAAATCTGTGAGCTTGAAACAGAAACTAACCTAATCATATCAGATACTACTGAAGTAGTGGAGAAGTCACATAACCCAAACTCAGAATCAGGAGCTAGGAGCAAGGAAAACTCGACTGAAGAAGTAGAGGGCGGAGCGGGGAGCAAGCGAAGGTCCAGCTACTGCTTAAGAAATAGACAGTTTTCCAAACAGGTACTCCCAAACAAACAAACTGTTATACCAGTCATACCTAAGGTTACAAAAAGAAAGCAAACTGCCAAATCACAGCAAAAAAAAAGACAAAAGTATGAAAGCGAAAAATCAGGCAGAGCAGATAATTAAAGTTACTCCCTCTCTCAGATCCTTTTTCAAAGTACAGCAGCAGGTTCAAGTAGGGCGTAATCTCTCAAATACTCTTAGTCACCCTAATACCCGAGATAAAAATATCTCCCCAGTCGCAAGCGCTAACACAAGCCCAGCCTGCACCGATATATCCACTATACGCACTATACGCACTGCTACCCCTGTTACCCCTATTAAAATTAACGGAATAAAAGGGAGTGAAAAATCTCAGGGAAAAAAACAAGAACCAGTAATCCCCAAAGACTTACAAATGGAAGAGGTGAGAGATACAAACATCCCTGCTACCTCAACTACTAGCATACCACAGCATGAAAAGCCAATGGCAACAGAACCTTCTCACATGATAGAACAAACGGAGAAACTCTTGGAAAAATTCATGGACAAAGTCCTAGGGGAAATGAGAGAGAAATTCTCAGTCTCAGAGGCTAATCAGAGTAAGATACAAGAGGTATGTGAGGTTTTAGACCAAAAAATGAACGCCCTCGGAGAAAGAGTGGCCGTAGTCGAATCAGCTGTGGAAGATCTCAGTAAGAGGGTTGATATAAACCAGAAAGAAATAAGAAAACTCAAAGAAAATGAAAGAAGCATGAGCGAGAAAATGGAATCGCTTGAAAACCAAGCGAGAAGAAATAACCTAAGGGTCCTTAACGTGCCGGAGAATATGGAAGGTACGGACATTAAAAATGTTATTGTCTCTCTGCTTGAAAAACATTTCTTATGGTCCAAAGAAGCCAATCTTACTGACGACAAAGACAGGAAGACACCAAGAAAAATCCTGATAAACTTTAAAACATACACGCTGAAAGAAAGACTACTAAGTGAAGGTCTAAAACAGGATATATTGAAAGAAGACAATTGATCTTTTAGGATTCGCTCAGACATATCCAAGACTACCCAAGACAGACAGTGGGAGGTAGGACAACATATGCAGGAACTAAAATCTCTTGGAGCAAATGTCCAGTTGAAATTCCCTGCCGCATTAAGGATAATGTGGAAAAATAAGATGCACAACATCAGAGACCCCAGAGAGGTAGAAATCTTTATTGAGCAAATAAAAGATCAACTATGATCTGAAACAGAAACCCAAGCAAGATGAATATCACACAAATCTAGGCGAAGCAACGAGCTCGAATAGGGCGAAGAATACCGCCCAAAAACAAGAAGGGAGGCTTCCTCAGGGTGGGAAACAAGGAACCCCACAAAAAAACGCAAATATCCCATTAAAAAAATGCACGGGTGGGGATCAAAATAGGGAAAAAAATTGAAAAAAAGTCCTCAGCGATAACAGTAAAAGGAATTATCGGGACCCACAGAACACGGAAAAAAACAAGATACCCATAACAGGAATGGCGACAAAATATAAACATTTTAAGGTACTCTCTTGGAATGTCAATGGACTAAGGACACCTAGCAGAAGGAGAAGGATTCTTGAATATCTAAAGGAAGTAGACTGCGAGATAATCATCCTACAAGAGACGCACCTCCTAAGTGAGGAATGGGAACATATAATGAAGAATCTTGGATGGGTGGACAACTATGTTTGCACAAACCAAGAATGCAATACCAAAGGAATAATAATAATCCTTAAAAAAACACTTAAAGCCAAAATTGAACACAAATCAGTTGATAACAAGGGTAGATGGGCTTTTATTAAAGTAAGAATATATGAAAATACATATACCGTGGCAGGATATTATGGCCCAAATATAGATGACCCAATCCCCCTACAAAAACTGTACACAGAATTACTATCAACAACAGCCCCGATAATATTAGGTGGGGATTACAATATCCTAATAGATCCAAGCCTAGACAGACATCCCCCAGGGAAACAGTCAAATCTCCCAAAAATGAGAGAATGGCTAGGTAATTATAAAAATGACCTGGGCTTGCTGGATATGTGGAGAGAGAAAGGGGACAAAAAATATCCCTACACTTTTTATAATAAAAAACTTGGTCATAGATCACGAATCGACTACTTCTTAATAAATGGTACACTACGAGACAATGTCAAGAACATAGAACACTTACCAGAACATCTATCCGATCACTCGGCAGTGCAACTAACCATGCAAATAACGAAAAATAATGTACAATCAAGATGGACAGTAGACCGCACAATATTATTAGATCCACAGGCAGTAGAAGAACTGGAGAAAACAACAGCTGACTTCTTTATTGAAAACCAAACTGACACATCAAAACAAAATATCTGGGACACATATAAAGCGGTTATTAGAGGCAAATTATTAAGTCTGGGCTCACATAGAGCCAAGACTGCAAAATTGGAAATTGGAGGTATGGAAAAGGATATTAAGGATCTCGATCTCAAGATAATGGTGAACGCTATTCCAGAAATAAAAGAATCGTTAGAGAAACGAAGGCAAGAACTAAAGGAAAGTCTAGTAAATCTCCTGGAAAATAAAGTAAAGTCTCGATGGGAAGCCAGTAAGCTATCTAATCATGAATATGGAGAAGGATGTGGAAAACTGTTGGCCTGGAAGACGAAAAAAGAGCAAACTAGAAACAAAATAATCTGCATTCAACGAAATAATATAAACGAAACGGAGGACTCCATAATAATGCAGGAATTTGTGAAATTTTTCTCTAATTTATATAAGGAAGATGTAAATCCTTCAGATGAACAGATCCACAAGTACCTAGAGCATATACCCTTCCCACAATTAACCGAAATAGAAAAAGAAGAGCTAAATAAAGATATCACAATAGAAGAGGTTAGAACCATCATAAAAGGCCTAAAAAAAGGTAAAGCAGCTGGCCCGGATACCTTACCAAATGAGTTCTACCAGATTCTAAGAGACTCTCTGACGTCACCATTAACAGAATGACTAAATCTAACGTATAAAAAAGGAGATAAAATCCCAGATTCCTGGAACGACGCAACAATTAGCATTATTTTAAAGCCAGGAAAAAATCCAGCAATGTGTAAGTCATACAGACCCATCTCACTGCTTAATTGTGATTACAAAATTTATATGCAGGTCATGGCGAAAAGATTAGCAGTGATAATGACAAAACTGATAAATCCTGATCAAAAAGGCTTCATAAAGGGTAGGCAAATACAAGAAATCACTCATGAACTCTTTGCCGCAATAGATATAGCCATCGCAGAAAAAATACCATTAACCATAATCACTTTCGACGCTGCCAAAGCGTTTGACAGAGTAAATTGGTCATTCCTTAACAAAGTCATCGATAAATACAACCTAGGTGAGCACTTCGGCAACATGGTGGCAGAGATATATACCAAACCAAGGGCTAAAATATTAGTCAACGGGAATCTCACAAACAACATTGACATACAAAGAGGGACAAGGCAAGGATGCCCACTGTCGCCCCTGCTTTTTAACTTGTATATTGAAGCCCTCGCAGTCTCATTAAGAAATCATGCCACAATAACCCCATTCCAGCATCAGGATTGGTCGAAAAAAGTGGCACTATATGCCGATGACCTAATGATTTTTACAAATGACTATAATAGTTCTTCGGACGCAATAGAGTCTACAATAATCAAATTCGGAAAAGTATCAGGATATCTTACAAATCAAGAAAAAACCGAGGCAATGAGCTGGAACACAAACGTCAACAACCCATATACAAAAGAGAAAATAAAATACCTAGGAATCACACTGGTGAAAGACATTGAAAAAATACCAGAGATAAATCTGAATAGAATCGCCATTGAAACCACGAAACTACTCAAAGTATGGGATGGGCTACCTCTTAGTTTCCTGGGGAGATCAAATATAGTTAAAATGTCTATTGTGCCTAAATTCACCTATCTATTTAATACAATTCCACTAAGTTTCAAGAGAGACGCCTTGAAGAAGATACACGGGAAAATTACAAGTTTTATTTGGTCATCGAAAGGAGCAAGGATATCTTGGAAAAAACTAAGGAGACGAAAACATGAAGGGGGAATAGCAAGTCCTGATCTAATCGAATACTGTAAGGCTTTCCAATTTAAAAATATGAGACCACTTCTTAAGACCTCCCAGTTTCTCCCTGAATATATGCAAATTATGACGGACAGGTGTGATCATTTCCTATATAAATTTGGACACCCAAAATACTTCAAGAAAATAAAACTGAAGATATTAACTAATGCAGTAAAAACATGGTATCAAGTTAGAAGCACCTTAAACATACCATACTATAGTTCACATGCCCCTATCTGGGATTCACCAGGCACCCCAGAATGTTTAAAAGACTCCTTGGCCCTCCCTTTAAAGGAAAATGGAATTGTGAAATGGGGTCAACTGATGACAGGAAGCATCATAATCCCCTGGAACCAGTTAGCTATGAATACAAACGAAACAGTGTCCAAATTTAAGTACTATCAATTGTCAAGCTGGGCAAAATCGATCACAGATAAAAAAGAAGGAAATGAAAATATGGAGAAAGAAATGCTGAAATCCTCCCCAATAAAAAAGGAAATATCTAGGTGGTATTGGGCTTTAATCACAACAGGAGAAGAAGATGTACAGATTCTGGAAACATTATGGAGAAATGACATACTAGATGTAGATGTATATAACATTTGGACAAAATCATTGGAAAAATGTTGGTCTCACATAAAACCAGCCGCACTGAAGAGAAACCATCTTTTTACAATACATAGGGCATATTGGACCCCTAAGAAACTATCTAAATTCAGAGGTGCCACCGTCAAAGCTTGACCAAAATGCGGTCTGGAAAGAGCAAACGATATACACATGTTTATAGAATGCCCCATGATAGATGCCTTCTGGAAAGAAGTGGGTAAGATGATATCATTGGTTCTGGGAAAACAAGTAAATGTGAGTATAACTCTTATTATCTTTGGGATTGACTTAAATAATGAATTGGTTAAGTTAACTAAAAACCAAGAAAGCCTACTGTTTGTATTGATACTTCTGGCTAGACGTCAAATTTGTATAAATTGGATTAAACCAACACCGCCTCAGCATGGGGATTGGCTAAACTCAGTAATAAAAACTAATAGAAATGACAGACAAGGGAAACCGGGTAAAAAGTTTAATTTTTGGGAAATTTGGGAAAACTTTTATAATTTGGAACAGGACTCTTAATGAGCAAATGTGGTCTCGCAAAACAAAGTCCTATGATTAAAGCGGAGACAATAATTCAGACTGGAATAATTCCCGTCGAGTAGCCAGGAAGGCTAGCTCACTCCCAAGATACCAGAATTATTGATTATGGTAAAGGTCACAGGAGCTCCCAAATCCTAAAAACAACGGATGTGAGAAACACCCCTCCTCAGATAGACCAATATGGGGTCGTGAAGGTAAAAAATGTTTGGATGGAATGGGTTCCCGAGTAAAACCTTAAACATATATATCGCAAAATGAGGAAAAAAAAAAAAAAGCCTGTGACACTGTGAGTTTCAGGAATTCCACTAGCAGCACTATAGGTGGACTCACTACTACATACATAGTCAGAGAGTACTAAAAAAAGGCCTTTTTACTTTTTTTCTCTTGTTTTGCAAAAGAAATTACTGGTACGTGAACTTGTGGTAGCCGCCATAATGGCAGCTCACTCAGCTTTCACCCAAGAAATACAGACACAGGCCATGATGATGCAGACTCGCAGTACTTTAAGCAGTACATGCAGGTGGGAATAGGAATGTCTTACTTTTCTATAAGGGTGGCGTTGCCACTGGCCATACTTCATCCACTCAGCGTCTGCTCTACTACATCATACACCTCTGCTATCGATGAGGAGGATAAAGAAGATAACATCCAGGCTTCCAAAGTACGTCTATGATTCTTCCTAATGTCTCAAATGTACCAAAATTTCTTTTTGTCAACAACCAACTAACACCCTTTTCATTATATTTTGGAAACCGCCGTCTTCTTATGATGAATTGCATTCAACAAAACCATTCTTTACAGTCATAAATATTAAGACTCGCTCGCCCTTCGTTTCACCCTTCTTTAAATTTTCGTTCTTCACATCCCTAAACTACATCTGATATGACTTGGCTTCACAATAAAGATTTGCCAGCTGAGTTGAAGTGAAATAGAGGGGGCCAGTGGTTACCAGAGAAGTACCGCCGCTAATGCCATTAAAAGTCAAGGTTGACTGTCTTCTTCGTGATAGCCCAAAAAGTAGTTCTAAATTAGTAAATGTTCTTGGCAGTACAGTGTACTTATACTAGTGTACTGTGTACTACTGTACAGTACATCATACACTCCTTTGCGAGCCTACTCAAAAAAATTTAAATAAGTAAGGAGTATAATAACTTACCACCGTCTGCCGCTGCTGAGTCTTCCCCCCCAGCTCCTCCTGTTTGCGCCGCCGCATCCAGAGTGGACCCTTCCGCACTGCTGGCCCCGGCACTGGTGGTCAACTGTGCCGCATCAGATGTTGTGACGTCTAGGAAAAACTTGTCATATTTTCAGATGCCATACACAACCCCCTATTTTGTCTCGTAATGGAAGAAAATGTTACATAACACATTTTTTATTACTGGGATTGAAAAAAAGTAACGTTTTTGGGGAGGGTGTTAACCTTTTATATGCTTATTCCATTAAATGCTACACTTCTTCTTATGACAACTGATGTTGAATGCTTTCTTAACGAGCTACCTCAACAACCGCATCAACTTCTACGCTCCCAAACGCCACCTCCGATCAGCCAGTCTCGCCCTCGCCGCCGTCCCCCGCATCCGAAGATCGACAACAGGAGGAAGGTCCTTCTCCCACCTGGCCGCCAAGACCTGGAACTCCCTCCCGACCGACCTGCGCCTGACCCAAGACCACCTCTCCTTCAGGAAGAAGCTCAAGACCTGGCTGTTCGAGCAGTAGCAGCACCCCCCCCCCAAGCGCCTTGAGACCCTCCGGGTAAGTAGTACGCTATATAAATGCCCATGATTGATTGATTGATTGACCATTTATCTCATTACAGAAAGAAGATTCCATTGCCCTTCTGCCAGACGATTCACCAACTACTACTAAGTCATCACCAGCAGTACTTTAAGTACTTTAAAGAAGGTGGAGGCTCCTGCACAGTTATTCTAATAATTTCATGTGTCTGTTAACTATTATTAAGTTTGAGTCATACTAATTTCATTCATGGGAATGTTGTTTAAACTTTAACGTCATCTTCATCCATCAGAATACTACGCTATTAAAAATAAAGAAATAATGTTTTCATTTCTTAATTGTAAATAAAACTTTAAAACTAACAAACACTGTTTGGTTTTTGTTTACGAGTGAGTGAGCGGAAAGGTTTGAACTACTGCACTTGGCAGTCATGTTTCAGTGACTCAGATAGGCCGGGACTCGGAGGTAGTCTTCTTCTGTTCTTCTGGGTCGTAAAAACATTGGTCAGACATTCTAGATAGTCGGTCAGGGGATTGGGGGTTCAACTTCTGTTCGGACTGAGGTATGTCGAACGTCGAACTGCACCTATCATCAACAATGTCCTATTTATCTGGTTGTGGACTGGGGTTACGGGCGGACCGGAATAACAGGCGTGGAGGCCGGATATAGTGTGCTATGGCAGCAGTTATTTTATTGTCACCAACGGGTTAAACAGGAGGGTTTGGAATAAGGCAGGGTTGGTAGGCTGGAAGTCCGTTCTCCGCTGAAGAGATGAGCTGGTCTTCGGAATGGATTCGGCTCTTGAAATCGGGGTCCGGTGTCGCCTCGGAGGTAAAAGGGAGAGAGAGAAGGGGCAGTTAGTCCTTGACAGCTTGTGGACCGTCGCAGCACCGTCGCCAACCACCGGGTCGTGCGGGACAAAAGAGACCGTGAGGAGGAGGCAGGAAGGGGAAGGGGTAGGAGAAGGCGTAGACGAGAGAGGAAGGGGAAGAACGTGCAGTTGTGAGGGCGAAGTGCAAGGGCTATTTTACACTGGGATAAGTGAAGTGAGTTCCTACGTATATACAGTGCAGCAGTGGGTAATCCGTGAGAGGGTCTATATACACACAATTTACAATTATCTACAGGGAGACACGGACATAAGAACGGTAACAGTGTACTCACGTGCCCCGCCGCAACTCTCCGGTGAGTTGCGGCCGCTCTCCAGCCATCTCCGGAGGACTCCACCAGTCTTCCGTCCAGACGTCCTCCTCTTCCTCGCTTCCACTCCGGCACTGTCCGCTCTCCGTCCCAGGTTCTCCGCACGCTATCTCCTGCCACGAGTCCACCGCATCGAACGCTCTCCTCACTTCGTCGTCGGCTTTTCTGTACCTCGGGTTGTTGATGGGGGCGGGACTTCCGGGGTCACAGGGGTTCACTTCCGGGTTGTTGCATGACGCCGTGAGTCGCTCCAATTCCTGCATGGGAAAAAAGAGAGGAGGAGTCCTGCTCGTCAGGGACGCCGGAGGGTCAGTCGTCAAGGTATCCTGGTTAGAGGGCCGCTCTGCCGGGTTGCGCGGCGCTCCCCTCCCACACTGGTCCATACTTCTTTGTGTGCAGAATAGTCCCTGAAACACTAGCGGTATGGGATGTGCTCCTCTCAAATCAAAAAGGCAACTGCTACCTTTTACTTGGTGTAAACAATGACATTTTGTTGTTGGAAATTGTCAAAGCACTTACATTAAGAAGACTGGAATAGACAGCAAGGGCAACCGAGAGGACTGCACTCCGTGCCTAGAGCTATTGCTGTATCAGAGTTTTGTTTCACATCGTTTGCCGAATGGGCAAGCTTAGCTACCTACACATACCGACTCATAATTGTAAATAGCAGTAGCACAGAGAGCGATGGTAGAGGCAGGATAAGAATGTAGAAAGTAGTCTACATTAGAAGAAGATCAAAGACTATTTTGTAAAACATAGAATTATTAGGAACCAGTTTGTAATGAATAGGAGCTGTAAAAGTTAGGGAAGTATAAGTATTAATATAACAATAGAACAACTTACTGGGGCCAGCAGAAGAGCCTGCAAGGGACTGCTCCTGTCCACCTTCTGCCACCGGAGTCTCTGTCGCCGCCGGCGCCTTGCCCCTAGGAGGTACTGGTGATCATGAAATAAAGAAACACAACATGGATGATTGTTTTTTTGGAAATATTTGATTTCTTTGTACTCAATCTAAAATTATGTCGGGAAACAAATTAACATCAATTGCATCTGATCTGGTCAACTAGGAGGATAGTAGTACAGTATTGCAGGATTCGCAGACCGTCTAATAGGAAAGTTATGTAGTTCACAAACTACATCAACAACAAAAAGGTTCTACTACGACTGCCATCACTCAGCAGCACGAGACGTCGTGTGACAGACACAGTCCGTCATCATGATTGCAGACCACTAAGAAATGTCCTATAACAAGTAATAAATAATATACTCAACGTATCAATCCACAACTATCTCTTCAAAGTGGCAGCAGCAGGAGTACAAAGAAGGACTAGACTTGAGTCTACTGTCTCTAGCATTACGCAGTAATGCTCTCAAATGACTAAAAAGTTGCAAACAAGTAAGCATGGTAGCAACGCCAATAACCAGGCGAGCACCTGCAATGACAGAAGCTATTTAAACATTAATTTACCTGCAATGTAATCGAATCAGCAGCATTCGTACTCTTCAGGAAAAAAATAGATTTTCAATATAACAGAGCAGAAGGAAAAAAAGTAGTTATTAAATAGCTACTTACCAAGGCCAGGGATCTCCAATCTTAGCAGGTCGAGCATGTAATGCTCCCGGACCAAGATGTCACTCTACCGGTGCGTCACTTGCTGGTAGGTGCGCCGGACCCCAGACTCCTTATACATGTGCCGGCACACCTTCTCCCACAGCTGGCGACGCTCCCGGAGGCCGTAACCGGAAGCAATCCGCCCACCTGCTGCCACGGTCTTAGGGAGGTGGACTTGGACAATTACCATCAAGGCGGCCACCTCCACCGCAGAGAAGATCTCCCTGGCCTGGACTTCCTCCCCCCCTCAAACGCCCGCAAGGGAGCCAGTACGGGGTGCTGGGCCCTTCCCCTTGCCCTTGTCGCCTCCCTTAGCCATGGTCCTGGGCACAAGAAGAAGGAAAGAAGAATAGGTGTGAAAAAAATAAGAGAGAGAGGGAAAGAAATAACGTAGGTAATAAAGTAACAAAAAGATAAAAAAACACAAAATATAGATGTAGGAAATGAAGAGAGAGATAATAAGCAAAAAAAAACAAAAAAAAGTTTAGAAAAACATAGGATTACAAAGATGTATGATGGATAGAATGGTAGCATGCCCAAAACCATAGCTGTGAATAAAAAACAAGATGGCCGCGCCCATAAAGGACCGCGTGGGTAAGTTTGCGCGATATTTCCCCCGCGAGCAATCAAAAACGCCCACGAACACGTAATCGCGCGCCGCATACGACGCGAGCATGCAACTAGCGCCCGGAAACGGAAACACGTCACGCAAACAAGATGGCCGCGCCCATACACGACCGCATGGGCAACCTCGGGGTCGGTGCGCTGCAAGCGGTCCGCGAATAAGCAAAAAAACGCGCGAACACGCAAAAAAAAGAAATCAAAAAATTCGCACGAATTTGCGGATTGCAAGTTCGATTTCGCGCCCCACGAATCTCGCAAAATGGCAGTAAAACGAATTTTGGAAAACTGAAAGCACTTAGCAGGTGCAAAAGTTCAAGCTAATTTGTAACCATTCCCTGTAGTGCTTCCTGAGGGGCCCCTCCAGAGTTCAGTTGCCTACTTGCAACTATTCTCTGACCCTGCTCTGACCCTCAAAGCAGGGTCAGAGAATAGTTACAAGTATGGCACAATGCTCCTGTAAAAAAATAACTGCAACAGGAAGCACTTACAGCTAAGGAAGCAGGTGCCAGACTTGAAGCACAAATTCAGTGACACATTAACCAGCCCCAAATTAATTCATCTCAGTTGAGGCTGGGCAGGTGTGCTTTCCCCCCATAATCTACAGTGGTGAACAAGAGGGTGGTAGTGGTGAACCAGAGGGTGACAGCGGTGAACCAGAGGGTGGCAGTGGTGAGTGCTGTACCTGAGGGTGGCAGGAGTGAACCAGAGGGTGTCAGTGGTGAACCAGAGGGTGGCAGTGGTGAACCAGAGGGTGGCAGTGATGAACCAGAGGGTGGCACTGGTGAACCAGAGGGTGCTGTGCTGAACCAGAGGGGGACAGTGATGATCCAGAGGGTGGCAGTGGCAAACCAGAGGGTGGCAGTGGTGAACCAGAGGGTGGCAGTGATGAACCAGAGGGTGACAGTGGTGAACCAGAGGGGGAGAGTGATGATCCAAAGGGTGGCACTGGTGAACCAGAGGGTGCTGTGATGAACCAGAGGGTGGCAGGGATGAACCAGAGGGTGGCAGGGATAAACCAGAGGGTGGCAGTGGTGAACCAGAGGATGGCACTGGTGAACCAAAGGGTGCTGTGATGAACCAGAGGGTGGCAGTGATGAACCAGAGGGGGACAGTGATGATCCAGAGGGTGGCAGTGGCAAACCAGAGGGTGGCAGTGATGAACCAGAGGGTGGCAGTGATGAACCAGAGGGTGACAGTGGTGAACCAGAGGGTGATGTGATGAACCAGAGGGTGGCAGTGGTGAGTGCTGAACTAGAGGGTGGCAGCAGGGGTGAACCAGAGGGTGCTGTGATGAACCAGAGTGTGGCAGCGGTGAGTGCTGAACCAGAGGGTGGCAGCAGGGGTAAACCAGAGGGTGCTGTGATGAACCAGAGGATGGCAGTGGTGAGTGCTAAACCTGAGGGTGGCAGGGGTGAACCAGAGGGTGTCAGTGGTGAACCAGAGGGTGGCAGTGATGAACCAGAGGGTGTCAGTGGTGGGTGCTGTGATGAACCAGAGGGTGGCAGTGATGTACCAGAGGGGGACAGTGATGATCCAGAGGGTGGCACTGGTGAACCAGAGGGTGCTGTGATGAACCAGAGGGTGGCAGGGATGAACCAGAGGGTGGCAGGGATGAACCAGAGGGTGGCAGTGGTGAACCAGAGGGTGGCACTGGTGAACCAGAGGGTGCTGTGATGAACCAGAGGGTGGCAGTGATGAACCAGAGGGGGGCAGTGATGATTCAGAGGGTGTCAGTGGCAAACCAGAGGGTGGCAGTGATGAACCAGAGGGTGGCAGTGATGAACCAGAGTGTGACAGTGGTGAACCAGAGGGTGCTGTGATGAACCAGAGGGTGGCAGTGGTGAGCGCTGAACCTGAGGGTGGCAGGGGTGAACCAGAGGGTGTCAGTGGTGAACCAGAGGGTGTCAGTGGTGAACCAGAGGGTAGCAGTGATGAACCAGAGGGGGACAGTGATGATCCAGAGAGTGGCAGTGGCAAACCAGAGGGTGGCAGTGATGAACCAGAGGGTGATAGTGGTGAACCAGAGGGTGCTGTGATGAACCAGACGGTGGCAGTGGTGAGTGCTGAACCAGAGGGTGGCAGCAGGGGTGAACCAGAGGGTGCTGTGATGAACCAGAGGGTGGCAGTGGTGAGTGCTGAAGCTGAGGGTTGCAGGGGTGAACCAGAGGGCGTCAGTGGTGATCCAGAGGGTGTCAGTGGTGAACCAGAGGGTAGCAGTGATGAACCAGAGGGTGGCAGTGGTGAACCAGAGGGTGGCAGTGATGAACCAGAGGGTGGCACTAGTGAACCAGAGGGTGCTGTGATGAACCAGAGGGTGGTAGTAATGAACCAGAGGGTGGCAGTGATGATCCTGAGGGTGGCAGTGGTGAACCAAAGGGTGGCAGTAATGAACCAGAGGGTGGCAGTGATGAACCAGAGGGTGGCAGTGGTGAACCAGAGGGTGCTGTGCCCATACACGACCGCATGGGTAACTTCGCCGTGCAAGCAGCTCGCGAACACGCATAAAGCCCCTCGAACTAACAAAAAGCCCCGCGAACACGCAAAAAAACAAAAAACCGCAATTTCGCACAAATTCGCAAATTATGCGGATCGCAAATTTGCTTTCGCACGATTTCGTGAACCGCGATTTCGCAGACTTCGCCCATGCTTACTACTGAATAACTTGAACCTAGAAGGACACATTACTGAACCCACACACATCAAAGGGCATGCATTAGACCAGCTATGTACCACCAACTGTTTGGTCCATAACTTAACTGTTAAGCCATGTGTTTGGTCATACCAACACCTAATACACCTCACATTAAGTGGTCTATCCGTAGTTAAATCCTTGACCGGCCTTAAAATATTGACCAGGAACTGGACCAGCATCTGCTTGCCAAAGTTCCTTAACACCCTAGAATCCACACTTACGGCTAGAACAAATTATGTTGACGAGTTGAAGACAGCTATCACCATCTGGCAATCAAGAGCAAGTGAGAGGTATGAGGCAGCACAAGGCCTCTAAATGGTTTGCCGTAGAGTTAATTTCAGTAAAACTCAAAACCCACCAGGCAGAACAGAAATGGTGGAGAAGCTATTCTCCTGCAGAAAGGAAATGTATGAAATAGCTCTAACTGATTACAAAGCTGCCATCTTGAAGGTGAAAAAAGCCTTCTACACAAACAATGTTCTTTGTTCTGAAAATAAATCCAAAGACATCTTCAAGATAGTCTAAGGACTTTCCAATCCCGACCGCGTCACACTGGCCATTACTCCTTCCTAAGTCTTTTGTGACCATCTGAATGCTTTCTTCACAGACAAAATTAAGGCTATACAGAACTCCATCTCTCCTGTCTCACGTGATTGGATATCATATCAGCAATTTATAAACTCAACAACACTTTCTAGCTTTCAGAACATTACCTTAGATCGGCTTGCAGAATTAAGAAGCAAGGTCAAATCTAGCTCCCTCAGAGACCCCTGTTCCTCTAAGATACAAAAAGACATTGTTGCACAATTCCCAGATACCTCTCTCTCTGTGCTCAACCTCTCCCTGGAGCAAGGGGTGGTCCCACGTGCTTTCAAAGAGGCAGTGCTAGGCCCGCTTCAAATGAAAGCCAGAGTAGATCCTAATCTACTGAGTAATTAGAGACCCATATTGCTCCTCCCATATCCTGCAAAAGTGCTTGAAGCACATGCAGCGATGCTCCTTTGCACATTCATCAAAGAGACTAGGTGTAGTGGATGACCTGAAGCAGGGAGCAGGCAGAGGGTGCACACATGCATTGGTCCTGCTCGACCTGTCTGCTGCGTTCGATAGCGTGGTTCACACCATATTAGCAGATAGACTGGCAGCGGTAGGCCTGAGAGGCACAGCCCTGTATTGGATGATTTCATTCCTAGGGGACTGTATCCAGTCTGTTAGGCTGGCACCCTTTAATTCAGCCAGGGTCAATACCACCTGTGGTGTACCTCAAGGCTCGTCCCTTTCCCCCACCTACTCAACCTTTATATCTGCCCCCTGGTTCACTCCCTCCAAAGCAGGAGAGTAAAGGTATATAATTATGCAGATGATATGCAGCTGATATTCCTGATCGACGAGACGGAGGAATCTAAGGACTTCTTTCAAAATACCATGCTCTTTATTAAAGACTGGATGAGCCACAACCATCTTAAATTAAACTCTGAAAAAACAGAGATAGTCATTTCTACCAACAGACTCCATCATTGGACGCTAGGACACTGGCCAACTGCATTGGGCACTCCACCTATCCCTAAGAATTCTGTCAAAAGTCTGGGCATCAAAATCAACGCCAACTTATCCATGCATGAACAGATCAGCCTGGTCACTTCCTCTTGCGTTTATCATCTAAGGACTTTCAAGACAATCAGGAGATTTTGTACTAGGGATGCAAGCATGGTGACCATGCTGGCCTTGATTATGTTCAGGCTGGATTACGCCAATCAAACCCATAGATTGCAGCTGATTCAGAATCAGGTGGCCAGATTAGCTTTCCAGCAACCGAGACACTGTCATACTAAGTCACTAATGTAGCAGCTTCACTGGCTTCCTGTGACCCAGCGGTCTATGTTTAAGACAGGCTGCATGATTTTCAACACGCTCCATGAGACGGGCCTTAAATTTATTTCCACAAAGATTTCACAGTACCTTCCCAAATGGAATCTCAGATCAGCCTCAATGAATATGCGGACTATCCCTAGATTTCAGTGTAAAAGAATAGGTGGTTCTCGCTTCTCTGTACTCAGCCCAAAACTCTGGAATTCCCTAACGATTGACATCAGACGTACGTCGGTTGCATTGATTTCAGGAAAAAAATACAAATGTGACTGTTCAACCAAGCCTACTGTATACTTCAGGATGGTTTTCTTACCTCCGATAGCGCCAAGAGACCTTTTGGTGAAAAAGCGCTTAGTAAATCCCCCAAACATAACATAACAAACATAACATATCAAACATCACTGGCCACCGGAGGGGAACATGGGCACTGACTGGAACAGAACTCCCACAAATTAATTTATAAATTCACTCCTCCTCATTGGTAATGGTAGGCATCTGACACGGTGTCTATATCGAAGCTTCCACACACATTTACCAATATCTCTGGCACAATTACAGAACCAGTGGGAATTAGTCAGGACAATGAATGGAATTCTCTACTTGAATTTCCCAAGAAAATATAGCGAAATACTAGATTCAAATGTATACAATACCCAATTGTCCATCAAGCCTACCTCACACCACACAGGTTTCACTCAGTGTTTCACGCTGTCTCCATGGAATGCAGATGGGCACCACACTGGGGCAAGTAGAAGGAGGTACTAACTGGCGAATAGTTGAGAGCTGTCTTTTAGGTCTATACCCACGTCCAAAAAGCTATAAGGTACAAGTGAGATTTGCAGATTTGGTCCTTCTCCTAGCAAAATGCCTTATTACTAGTAGGTGGAAGTCAGCAGCCCCCCCTACTGTTGTGTCATGGAGAGAGGATGTGAAAAGATGGGGAATGGCGGAGAGCGGGGCACTCCTAAGGGACGAATACCATGGGTTTCGGAATAGGCCAGTAGCCATGGAGTGGGATTCAATACTGGAATGCTTCAAAGCTTTAGACTTGACTATTGATTAATAGCAGTAATTTGCACTTCATGACTGGGTTGCGGCATTGCTGTCCCATTTGGGGCACAGCTTATCACTCACACAATGGTATAGTTGGTGTGCGTCTACAGTCTGCAGGTGTATAGAAATGGCACAGCTAAAGGGAGCGATAACATAAGCCCCGGTTCCCCACGATACAATGACATTTGGATCTCTGTTGAATTGTATTATTGAAGAATATATTGCTCAAGCAAGGAATGCTTCTCTTAATATGTATGCTCTGCTATTTGCCTGCCGTTAGTAGGGGGAGGGAGTTTAAATATTCACCTACACAAGGGGTTAACATGACAGTTATAATGTTATAATATCACACGTGACACAATGCCTTTCACAAAGTATAAACTGTCTTTAATGATGTCATATGTAGATACAGTGCACAGGATAATTGCCGCGCAAAATAACGGATATTGTGGCACTCTGTACAATTGCTGATGTAACCTTATGTACTGTATTGCTTACCAAAACCCAATAAGGTGTGTTTAAAAACACATATGTATGTGAATGTACCAGAGCTTCCAGAACTTAGGAAACCCTATTACAACAACTCTGCATCTGCCTATGGCCACTGACAAAGTAAAATTTGCCAGCCTCTGAATATAACATTTCTCGATTCAATCACATTCAAATTCATTTATTTCAGTAAGAAAGTGGAGGGAGTATTTGTTTTATACAAGAATATTGGGTTCACCAAGGTTTTTGTGCACCTAGGTGTAAGTTAGATATATGAAATACCTGTTGTGCACATTAATATTTGATGTTTCATAATGTAGGACCTCGTCACAATGTCGGGCGGACTTACGTGGGCATGATACCTTTGCCATTTGGAAGCACCCGACCTCAGGTCGGTAGTTCTAACCACAGGATTAGAATGCGGCTGCTCATAGGGCAGTCTCAAACATCCATTTCTCAATGGAAGCTTGAGCGACAGGCAGAAAAGGCCTGCAGTACAAGCTTCCTTTGAAAAATGGATGCTTGCAAACATCCCTGCACCGTGTGGCAGGCACCATGTGGTGCCTGTCACGCGGTGCAGAGATGTTTAGGCAGGCCCCAAAGTGGAGGGCCAGTATGTTGGGGTCTCTTTCCGGGGGCAGCCAAATTCATTTTCCGACAGCCTTTCCATGTCGTAAAGGCTGACATGGAAAGGCTGTCGAAAACTGACATTGTATTTCCGATGGCGAAGCAAAGGCTGGCTCCACCATCATTCAAGAGATTACAATTTCTCTCCTCTTCTGACAGGCTCTGTGAGCCCGTTGGGAGAGGAGCGGAGTCATAATATGGGGGTCGGAGGGAAACCCTCCATGTCAGGCGGAAAGCCCATAATGTTCACTTCTGATGGCCGAAAATGTGCCAATATGGCTGGCTTTCCAATATTGCAAATCTAATATTCAGGGCTGCATAAAAGTGGATTTTACCAGCAGAGTTGCTTGACCACCTACAGTGAACATCCAGAAACGTTCACAAACATTTTGGAGGTCGTGTCTATTTACATATATCCAACATATGCAAATGCTGCTATCATTCAAAGGGATCACTGACATAATATCGAGGGACATAATATCGACTATCAAAAATATCGGCGACAAAATATCGACAGACAGAATATCGAGTTTGTATCTACAAACAGGTAAGTACAAAAATATCGAGTAAAAAATATCGTTTACAAAAATATAGTTATTAAAAATATCGACTTTATTGAAAACAATGTTAAATTTAATTAATAATAAAAATTAATTACTAAAATATACTTAAAAATACTTAAATTAACTTATAATATTTAAACAATTAATGAAAGTTATAAAAAAAATGTTTACAATCATATTTGTTAAAACATATATATATAGTAACATAATATAATAAAATAATATCCAATATTATTACCGTACGATAGCGGAAGTGTAAAAAATACTATTCCCACTCCAGAGAGTGCAACAGTACGGAAAGCGTTGGATAGTGTAGGGATAAAAATTACTATTCTCACTCCAGTGAGTACAACAGTAGAGAAAGCGTTGGATAGCGTAGGGGTAAAAATTACTATTCCCACTCCAGTGGGTGCAACAGTAGGGAAAGTGTTGGATAGCGTAGGGGTAAAAATTACTATTCCAACTCCAAAGAGTGCAACAGTAGGGAAAGCGTTGGATAGCGTAGGGGTAAAAATTACTATTCCCACTCCAAATAATGCAACAGTAGGGAAAGCGTTGGATAGCGGAGGGGTTAAAATTACTATTCTCACTCCAGTGGGTGCAACAGTAGGGAAAGCGTTGGATAGCGTAGGGGTAAAAATAACTATTCACACTCCAGTGGGTGCAACAGTAGGGAAAGCGCTGGATAGCGTAGGGGTAAAAATGACTATTCCAACTCCAAAGAGTGCGACAGTAGGGAAAACATTGGATAGCGTAGGGGTAAAAATCACTAATCCCACTCCAAATACTGCAACAGTAGGGAAAACGTTGGATAGCGTAGGGGTAAAATTTACTATTCCCACTGCAGTGGGTGCAACAGTAGGGAAAGCGTTGGATAGCATAGGGGTAAAAATTACTATTCCCACTCCAGTGAGTGCAACAGTAGGGAAAGCGTTGGATAGCGTAGAGGTAAAAATTACTATTCCCACTCCAGTGGGTGCAACAGTGGGGAAAGCGTTGGATAGCGTAGGGGTAAAAATTACTATTCCCACTCCAGTGGGTGCAACAGTAGGGAAAGCGTTGGATAGCGTAGGGGTAAAAATTACTATTCCCACTCCAGTGAGTGCAATAGTAGGGAAAACGTTGGATAGCGTAGAGGTAAAAATTACTATTCCCACTCCAGTGGGTGCAACAGTAGGGAAAGCGTTGGATAGCATAGGGGTAAAAATTACTATTCCAACTCCAGTGAGTGCAACAGTAGGGAAAGCGTTGGATAGCGTAGAGGTAAAAATTACTATTCCCACTCCAGTGGGTGCAACAGTGGGGAAAGCGTTGGATAGCGTAGGGGTAAAAATTACTCTTCCCACTCCAGTGGGTGCAACAGTAGGGAAAGCGTTGGATAGCGTAGGGGTAAAAATTACTATTCCCACTCCAGTGAGTGCAATAGTAGGGAAGGCGTTGGATAGCGTAGAGGTAAAAATTACTATTCCCACTCCAGTGGGTGCAACAGTAGGGAAAGCGTTGGATAGCGTAGGGGTAAAAATTACTATTTCCACTTCAGTGAGTGCAACAGTAGGGAAAGCATTGGATAGTGTAGGGGTAAAAATTACTATTCCCACTCCAAAGAGTGCAACAGTAGGGAAAGCGTTGGATAGCTTACGGGTCAAAATTACTATTCCCACTCCAAAGAGTGCAACAATAGGGAAAGCATTGGATAGCATAGGGGTTAAAATTACTATTCCCACTCCAGAGAGTGCTACAGTAGGGAAAGTAAATACTTCATATATTATTTAAAAAAATATAAATTAATATTGATAAAAAATTCATTAAAAGTAATTACCAATTTAATATAATATAATAATTAATCAATTAAAATTACAAATTAAAATTAATTATTACAATTAGTTACCTATTAATACAAATTAATTACAAATTAACAATTAATTATTTAACAATTAAAAATTAATTAACAATTAATTCAAATTAAATACAATTAAATAAATAGAATTATTTAATTAATTATAAATAAATTACTTCCCACCCTATTCCCCTATAAACCCACAACCCACTACAGAAAATAAATTAGTAAAATTAACATAATTAGCAATTAATCAATTAAATAAAATAATTGGCAATGATATTTTAATTAATTACCCTTAAAAAATTAATTAACAATTAATTGTAAATAAATACCAATAAATAATTTTACATATTTAATTAATTATAAATAAATTACTTCCCACCTAATTCCCCTATAAACCCACAACCCGCTACAGAAAATAAATTATTAAAATTAACATAATTAGCAATTAATCAATTAAATAAAATGAATTGGCAATTAACATTTAATTAATTACAAAATAAAATTAATTAACAATTAATTATAAACAAATACCAATAAATAAATTTACATATTTAATTAATTATAATTAAATTACTTCCCACCCTATTCCCCTATAAACCCACAACCCGCTACAGGATTAAGCTACGCAAAATTTAAATAACATTAAATTCATTAATTAAATTACATTATAACATAAATAAACACTTTTTACACATAAAATACACTATAAAAAATTTGATATTATTAAATTTTCGATATTTTAATTAAACTATATTATGTACTTCGATATTTTGACTATCTATATTTTAAAATTCGATATTACATTACTTACCTTCAAAACGATATTTTTGATGTCTATATTCTGTCCATTCGATATTTTGTCCAGCCTATATTTTGGACTCGATATTATGTCCATTCGATATTTTTAACTCGATATTTTGTCTGTTTACCCATTCAAAGACATAAGCGCCTTTTCTTGGTCAGAAAGGGAATTAAGACCCCATGTTTTATGGATATGTAGACAAAGGAGTTTCTCCACAGGAAAAAAACATACGAAATCCGTTTAGAGAGAAAGAAGTTAAATAGCCACGTTTTCGTTTGATTTATTCATGCAGGTTTCTCACATGTAGGAAACTTTGAATGTGTTTCGGAAAGACGAATTACAGCTTAAAACCCAAAACTCCTCTGGATTTCAAGGAATACTCCTAAAGTTGATGTGAATTCCCACAAAGCTGGAAATCTATTCCAAGAGTAAAAGGAAACCTATAGTTCTAGATTTCTGGTGTTTCAAAGCTGGGCTTTGTGGACTCGGACACGAGGGAAGATTTGATATTTGATATTTATGTGTATTTATAGAGCGCAGACATTCGCTCCGACAGGAGCATCTTGGCGCTAGGAAAGCGTGCTACGAGTACATGAAAGTGGAAAAGGATGAAGGAAAAGTGAAGAAGCTGAAACTAGATAGCTGCCAATACTGCGGTGTCTGATTGTTGGTACACCCATGTCTTTAGAAGTTTTCTAAAGATGCTCTCCTTGTCCGTCAATCTAAGATTGACCGGTAGAGTGTTCCCTGCCCTGGCTGCCAGGACAGTAAAGGTCTTCCCACCCCTGGTCTTGTACTTAAATCTTGGAATGGTGATAAGATTTTTGCCAGAGGATCTCAGACAACGCGAGGGGTGGTAGCGTATAAAACGCTTTGCAAGATAAAGGGGCCCTGAGTTTTTCATAGATTCACTTCCTAAAAGTCACTACATACAATTTGGTTACTAAACAACACCTAATAACTAGGTAGATTATTCGGTGTCGCGTACATGTAATGGATCATCACTCTGGCAGGTAAACAACCTTTACAGCGCGGTCAAAACACTGCAGTGCCATTACGATGCATCTTTTACAACGCAAGTCGTTACCACGACTTGCGCTGGAGGGCGCTCTAGACTAAGGAATAGTAGATTTACTATTCCAACACCTTCCCTACTGTACGTAGGCTGGAGTTGGAATAGTAAATCTTACTATTCCTAAATCCAGCACCCTACAGCGCAAGTCGTGGTAACGACTTGCGTTGTAAAAGATGCGTTGTGATGTACCGCGATCATTTTGATCGCGTTGTAACATCATACATCCCTCTGGCAAGTTTAATGAGTGACATTGGTGCCCTAAAGAAAATAACATCTAACTATACAATTGATTATATCTATGTGTTAATGAAAATATAAATGAAAGTTTGAGCAGGGATGGTGCTTGGACAACAGGAGAGTGGTCTTCTTTCAGACTTCTAGCTATATTTTTCTTCTTAACTGATATAGCAGTCATTATCTTAAAGCAATTCCCATATTCATTATAGCTGGACCAGAAATATGGCAAATAACGCGTTACAAAGTGCAATTTTCAAAAGACAATTTTTTTTACCAGAATTCATAGTTTAAAAAAATGTCCCCTTTACTTATAAAACCTCTTCCTGGCTGCTAGTAATTTTACAGGATGGATTGCTACATTGAGGGATTTACCAAACAGACTGATGATGTAGCACTCTGGATGCGTTTTGACTTGCATCTGGTGGAAGTGACTCATGCAGGTGACCGGGGGCGCTCGCAGGACTGTATAAAAGGGGGCAGCGAGATGGAGAGGCAGAGAACCCACAGAGAGACCTTTCACTGAGCAGAGGGAGGGCCAGGAGAAGAGAAGAATGAAGTCCCTGTCGCTGATGCTGCTCCTGGGTGTGCTGCACACATATGCCTTCCCTGCAGTGCCTGTAACCGAAGACCGGGATGAAAGTCAACAGCTGGCAGAGGTGAGTCCTGGGACAGACTTCAGTCCATGAACTGAGTCCAGCAGAATCCCAGTCTGCATAAAGGAAGAGTTAAAATACCATAATCGTATGTTTCGGTTCTGCGGTACATCTTGTAGTTATTTTCAAATTATCGACTCTTGAAAACAAAATCTTGCAAGAAATGCTAAATTCTGTTCTGCGTGTTATAACATTTTTCGGCTGAAATTTTAATCCCTTAATCTTGGAAGTTGTTCAGTTAATAAAATATGGATGAATGGATATTTTAATATATCAACTTTAAAGGTGAAATAAACGTTGATTTGGATCCTTTTTAGGGTGATACAGCGATATATAAAGTGCAGTATAATACAATTCTACTATTAGCAAAAAGCGAAATAATACTGTGAAAACGAGAAAAATAAAAACTGCAGGTTTTGAACTGCTCTGCGTGCGCGATTAGCAAGCAATGAAGTGGCACGAGAAGTTAATGAGAACTAGGACATTTTGGCCCTGGGGTATATAAAAATGTCATAGCAGTAGGCTGAGAGGCGGCTCCCTGCTGACTGCACTCATATTACAAGGAAGAGCAGAACATGTCTGTCGGCGAATGAAAGGAAGCAGGCATTACTTCATTACGGAAGGCAGAAAACATTTTCAGGCACTAATCATACATACCAAATATATATATTTTTTAAATCCTATGTTTACAGCACATCATGTGCTGAGATGACCTACATATACGAATCCTGTCCAATAGCATGGTAGAAGGAACGCCAATGTCACCAATGTCTCAAGTGCAAACAGTGGGCTACCAAAACGTCATTAGAACTTTGCGAAAAGTAAATTATGGCAACCCAGATTATCACTAGAGAGATATATAAAGGCCACTCTCCTCTATTTTGAAAGCCTGTGGGGAAATCTGTTTAGGTCATTGTACTACAGAACCCAAAGCAGCAAAATACTATTAGATTTAAATAGTCACAGAAATGTGCCATTAGAATATATGATTATACCACGATTTCAATTACCACGCATGGCTTTACCACGCGAATTTTACATCGCAAGTGGCTTTACCACGCTGGTATTTACAACGTAGGATTTTACAACGCCTAGAAACGTCTTACCTGCACGTCTTTCTCTACGAGCCCTTACTTCCATCCTCCATTGAAACAAGCGTCAAAACACGTATACCAAAATAAAAAAAGGACTGCTTTTTTGACGTACACGGCACGTCTTTGGGGGAGGCTCTTTCCTTTTTCTTTTAAATTTATGTTCGTTTATTTTTTTAAAGTAACCTGCTTGTTATTTTTGGGGGGGGAGACCCCCCCCGGCCCCCCTCCGAGCCCCCACCCCCCCCTCTGCCCCCCAAACCCACGCAGAACGACTTGAAGGAATACCACGTCTCCCCCCCAGCCCGTGGTAAAGACGTCGTGGAAGGCACCCTGCGTGGAAGGCACCCTGCGTGGTAAGTGTCACGTGGTAAACGTTAGTAGTGGTAATGCCTTCGTGGTAAATGATGTTTCCCGTGCCATTAGAATGTAATAAGAGATGCACTAGCCCTCAGAACCCAGGAGATATGTACCAATGGCTTTAGTATACAGTCACTTAACTGCAGATTAGATTAGATTATATTAGATGTGGATTTGTAGAGCGCGAATTGCTGCCCGGAGGCGTCCAAGCGCTAAAAAATAACCAGAACCTACCAGAGAGCTGTGAAGGAGGTTAGCTGAAGTTAAAGGGGTAAATTAAAAAGGAAGTTCTTTAGCTGCTTGCGAAACACAGAGAGATTGGGATTGGCTCTGAGGTGCAGTGGCAGGGTATTCCAAGTTCTGGACGCATTGTGGGCGAACGTCCTACCACCCGATCTGGATCTTTTTATTCTCGGAACCACTGCTAGAAAGGTCTGGCTGGAGCAAAGACTTCTGTTGGGAGTGTAGTGAGTGACTAGGTCGCGGGTAATGCTAGGGCCAGTGTCCCAGAAAGCTTGATGGGCTATGCACATTGCCTTAAAAAGAACTCTCTGGCGAACCGGTAGCCAATGAAGGCTGACCAGTCCGGCCCTCACTGATTGTCTACGAGGGATCTCAAGCAGTAAGCGCGCTGCGCAGTTCTGCACTGTCTGCAGCCTGCGCAGGGTGTACTCTGGGGCGCCGAGATAGAGCACGTTGTTAAAATCAAGGCGTGAATGTATGAGACCCTGTATAGCCACCTGTTTGGCTTCCATGGGAAGGAGGGGAAAGATTTTATTTAACATCCTCATGATGCCAAAACAGGTGGCTGAAAGTTTTGTGGCCTGAACGTTGAAGGACAGGGATCTGTCCAACCACACTCCGAGGCTCTTGATATTGTCTTTGGGAGCTGGAGGAAGACCCAGACACGAAGGCCACAAAGAGGCAGGGAGGCAGAGATCTGGGGGGCCTAGGAGCATCAGCTCCGTTTTGTCCCCATTCAGCTTGAGGGATGATGAGGACATCCAGGTCTTCACCTCATCTAGGCATTCTCTAAGCCCTCCTGGCATAGGCCGGTTGGCCTCCTGCGCCAGTGAGACCACCAGCTGCGTGTCGTCCGCATAAGAGATGATCTTAACCCCGAATGGACGGACGACCTCAGCCAGTGGCCTCATGTACAGGTTGAAGAGTGCGGGCTCAGAGAGGAGCCCTGAGGAACTCCGCACTTTAGAGGTCTGCTGGAGGACACGGACTCACCCTCAAAGACTCTAAAAGATCTGTCCTCTAAAAAGGACTTAAACCATGACCAGGCTTTATCCTTATTCCCGGCACAGGACAAATGGTACAATAGGGTGTCGTGACTGACCGTGTCAAACGCCGCACTTAGGTCAAGGAGGATCACTGCCACTGATCCTCCTTGATCCAGGATTTTTCTAGCTTCCTCGGTGACCATGAGGAGAGCGGTCTCAGTCCCGTGTTTCGGTCTGAAACCCGTCTGGGTGGGGTCTAGTAAGTGATGATCCTCCAGAAAGTTTACTAGCTGTTGATTTATGTATTTTTCCAAGACCTTGCTCACCCATGGGAGCAGGGAGATGGGACGGTAGTTACCCAGGTCAGTCGGGTCTAGATTGGGCTTCTTCAGTAAAGATCTGACCATGGCCTGCTTCCAGACGGTCGGGACAGTGCTGGAGGTAATGGATGCATTTAATACCTCCCTAATAGTAGGCAGGGTGATCTGGGAAGCAGCCATTATTATGTCCAGCGGGGCTGGGTCGTCCGGAGAGCCGGATTTAACTCTCTGCGCTAATGATTCAAGGGTTGTAGGGTCTAGTAGGGGAAAATGAGTCAGAGTGGGTTGAGGTAGAAAAGGGGGGGAGCTGGGGGTTTATTAGATTGGATTGAGGAGGTGATCTTTTTAGGGGAGAAGGCTGAGTAGATAGTATTTACTTTCTGGTAGAAGAACTCAGCAACGTTATTACAGTGGGTAGTGGATTTTACGGCCTGCAGGGCAGGGGGGGGATTCATTAGCTTTTTGCCGATCTGAAAAATCTCCTTAGGCTTTGACTTGGCCAGCAGTATTCTATTGGAGAAATAGGTGGCCTGGGCTGCTTTTACTTGAGCTTTATATTCGCCGATAGATTCTCGGTAGCGGGTTTTATTGTCTACCGAGTAGTCTAAACGCCAACGTCTTTCCGATCTTCTACATAGACGTTTCTTGTCCCTGATAGCCTCCGTGTACCAAGGGGCAGTTTTGTGGGGGCGCTTCAGCGTAATCTTACTTATTGGGAGTGTCGCGTCTAGGGTTTGAGTGATCCAGTTAACGTAGGCCTGGTTGGCTAGGTCAGGATCCTCCTGATCACGGGGTTGAGTACTGGCAAGATTGATAGACCAGTTATCAACCGCGAGACGGGACCAGGCTCGCATGAGCCTCGTAGTGGGTACAGTTGATAATGGTTTGAGCGAGGTCCAGCTGATAGGGACCAGGAAGTGGTCTGTCCAAGGCAGAGGTATTAGTGGAACGGCTAAAACATCAGGGCAATTGCTGAAAACAGGGTCCAGCAGGTGGCCTTTGACGTGAGTGGGAGTAGTAACACGTTGGGTGAGTTGCAGGGCTGCTAGATCGTCTGCCAAGGTGGCGGCTATGTGGTCTGAAGGGGAGTCAAAATGAAGGTTAAAGTCGCCTAGCAAAGTAAAATTGGAAGTGGTGCTGACTCGATCCAAATGAAATACACAATTACACTTCTGATAAGCGACTAAGGGTGGTCCTGCCATATGGGACAAGCAGAAACATCCTAGGAGGCTTAGGAACAATTGAGCGTGTTTAGGATTGGGAGATTTGATGATTCTCCAGACCCATCTATAGCCCTGAGGAAGGAACTTAAAGTTTTATTAGACGCATTTGTACAGTTTACTGCTGCAAAGAAGTAATGGCATTTTATACTGTACTAGAGCTTAAATCATTCTGGTAGCTCCATTTTTTTCTTCAGAGCAAGCTGTAAGGTAGTGGTTTTTGAGCATTTTTATTTCTAAAATTGTTTTGTAAAATGTGTTATTGGCTCCCCCATAACCCCAGAGACAGTCACTAGCCTCGGTCACTGTATGCCGGGCTCGCTCACTGCGGTCACTGTAGTAATAGGCAATTATGTGAGTGTTTTCCACTGCTGAATCTCGCTTCCCAGTCCAGCCTTGGTGGTAAAATCTTAAACATCGCTCTTATCTGTGACCACTGTTCAGGAACTGGTCTGCTTCTGTCTGTACTTACAAGAAAGACCTACAAACAGTGACTTTCTAAGTTGGAAGGAGACCCTTGCCTCAGGCAGGCATTGTTCTGTGGTGATGAACTGCAGAAGTCAATATGGCTGCCTAGTCTGATAATGCACTGTGCACAAGTGTCGCAAGCAGAGTATTTAAGCTCAGGTCTGCATCCCAGATAAGGCCAAGGTTCTGTTTTACAATATACAATCTCAGCCCACTATCCCTCAAACATTTTTCCACCAGACCTAGGCCATCTGACACTGCAGAAAAACTCTCCAAGGGAAGACTAGAAAGCCATCTTTTATATAAGACTCAAAACAGTCATTCAACTCTAATGGGGTCCATGACCTCTCATTGAGATGTAAAGGAGCACTTGTGGCAATTGAGAGGTTTCTAACATTCCTTACTATCTTGTTATTTGTATTAATTTCAGGAATATTTAAAGAAATTCTACAACCTCAATGAAGATGGAACACCTATTACGCGAAAAAAGCACAGCCCGTTCTCTGAAAAACTTCAAGAAATGCAGGCGTTTTTTGGGCTGGAGGTTACTGGGAAGCTGGATTCCAACACACTGGAAATGATGCACAAGCCCCGCTGTGGAGTTGCTGATGCGGCCGAATACAGCCATTTTGGTGGTCGCCCTACCTGGAGAACAACATCTTTGACATACAGGTAACATGATAGAAAACGTGTTTTAGATGACAGTATATACTATTGTTCCCAATGCACACAGGCACCACTAATATTTATGTTTCTAATTTTTTGTAAAAAAGAATTTTGAACTACACCCCTGACATGCATGAGGCTGACGTAGATACAGCAATCCGGAGAGCCTTCAAAGTCTGGAGCGATGTGACCCCACTGACCTTCAGCCGGATCTACGTGGGGACGGCTGATATCCAGATCTCCTTTGGAGCAGGAGGTAAGGATGAATCAATGTGCTGCAATCATCCTTGGGAGATCTCCCTTGTTTTTCATTATTCCTTAGCTTTCTATTCCTGGCGATTTTGCTAATTTGCCATTTACTCTTTTAGTGCATGGTGATTTCTACCCATTTGATGGACCTCATGGAACTCTGGCCCACGCCTTTGCACCTGGGAATTCAATTGGTGGCGATGCGCACTTTGATGAAGACGAAACCTGGACCGCAGGGTCAGCCGGTAGGTGTTCACATACATGAAACCACTCTCTGAATCTTATCCAAGTGTCATTGAATGAGTGATACTTATGTGAGGGTCGTCATGAGTAACAAAATTCAAAGGGGAAATCAACCAGTGATGAATAGGTCAGTTTTAGTGAAAGCCCCCTTGAGGAAAATCATAAAGTGCTTTGCCAATTACAAAAGAAATGAAAGACACATATATTTAAACGATACTAACTCACTCCACATTATAGGATCCTATACATACCCTGCATCACTTGTAACAATCATAAACCATGAACACAACGGATCTAGCCTGGTGTCCCTTGCTGCCTTGATCTCCATCGAGGTCAAATACATATATATGCATACAGTCAAACTTTCATCATGGTGCCATCTCTGTTCTCACATTTACATTCTCTTTTGCATATTTGTCATTGCACTGATTTCATATAAATCTTTCATACAATTTTAAATCAATTTAATAATCTAAAGCAATTTGATCAGGAGAACAGACAGTCTACCCTAAACAAAGCATTAAAAGAACATATATATATATATATTTTACTACTGGATAGATAAGGAATTGGTTGTGAATGAGTCTGCTTTCTCAGAATTTCACGGTTTGTAATACTAAGGGAGCAGAACTAAGGTATGTGAACCTGATATGGTATCACCATGAATGGTGGGTGTGTGATGTGTCTGAAGAAGTGATTAGTGGATTAGAGTTTCGAACAAATACCATACTTTTTTATTTTTTTTACTTTTTAAAACATAAAACATTTTATGTCTGAATGTTCCTACATAAGAGGACGGGTAACGTAGTTATCTGTAGAACGAGATTTATTTTGCGAGCTTTATTGCTTTATTTAAAAAAACTGATGACATCTTAAAGGTTAAAATGTCTTCATTAGAATTATTTGACCATAGAATATTTTATTTAATACAGTAGTTATTGTCACTGCTCACAGCGTGGGATCCCACATCCCCATTGTCATGTTTTCAAAGTCAAATTTCTAACATTAGCTCACACAGTCTAAAAATTCGCAGGAAACAACATATAAGATTTCCGAAAAATTATTTTGCACCTTGCTTGGGAAAGATATGAACATTTCTTCTGTTTAGAAACAGTTTAATAAAGCGAGGGCATTATACACGGATATACCTTCATACACATATAATCTAATATGCACCTTTTAGGGCTAAATTGACTTATACATTTAAAAAAAAAATCATAATGCTGGATTAGATTCTCACTATATCTTTCAGGCGTAAATGTTTTCAATTATTACTTTAAATTGTCAGTCAAAAATGAAATTCTCCCTAAATTCCATTCACAATCAGTTATTTGTTTCCCTGTTAATTTTAGAATTCATACACAATGCTAATTAATATATATACAAGCGAACGAAACAAGAACTCAGGTGTTCAGGAAGTAACCTCAATGTCCTTAGAACTTGTCTGCATAATACATTGACAGGTTCAGTTAGTTCAGAGCTTGCCAATAAGCCCTGTTCACAATAGGGAGCACACACCATTACAAAAAAGCTGCTCTGTAGTAACTGTTAAAGTGGCATCATTTGGTCAACACTACTGTATTTATTTATTTTTGCCATTTGTAAAAGGAAAGGTACTAGGCTATACTTTTGTTCATCTTGATAAACACAGAGTTGACAGGCTCTAATGGTAATGTAGACCATAGTAGGGTCAGCCACAGTGTAGTATACCTTAGAAACATTGGTAGGCCTTCAGATATTCTGATAGGGGTTAGTAGTCCCTGGTAGCACTGGAAGTATACAATATCCTTTAGGCTCTGGTAGGCTCTGGTAGTTCAGGTTATACTTGGCAGATCGCTGTGTGTCGATATAGACTCAGAAAGGCTGTGGTAGACCGTAGTGACACCAGGTAAAGCCGCATAGACCCACAAAGCCCCTGATGGTTACATACTACTTGTCTCACTAATTAGTTTCTCAGATCACAACTTTTTCTTAGCTTAGAATCGGTTATTAGTTTAAAGTGCTTTTGGTTTTTTGCTTCACTAGCTATTGTTTCATTGCATTCTGAAAAGAATAAACAATGAACAATGTCCTATTAGCGAACTGTATATGACATGAGAGTATATTCATCATATTTGTTTTGCTTTGTCCCACAGGATACAACTTGTTCCTGGTGGCTGCCCATGAGTTTGGCCATTCATTAGGCTTGTCTCATTCTGGTGACCCCAGTGCTCTGATGTATCCGACCTACTCCTATACTGATCCAGCCCGATTCCGACTCCCCCAGGATGATGTCGATGGCATTCAAGCCCTGTATGGTAAGTTAACTTCAAATGCTATGTTAATTTTCCTTCTACAATATAAAAATTAGAATTTTAAGGCAGGGCCAATATGTTCTTTAAACTATTAAGTTCTAGAAACTAATGTATGAATGTGAGATTTTAAAGAAGGTGACTTTTACGTGCATGAGTTCATATTGCATAATATTTCACTTTGGTTTTAAAATACTTTTTGTTTTCATTTCATTAGGAGCATCTCCAAACCCAGTTCCAACAGCACCAGAAGCAACCACACCAACTACCACCACAACTACTTCGTCTCCCATCAATCCATCCATCTGTGACCCAACTCTTGTTTTTGATGCCATCACCACATTGCGTGGAGAAATCATCTTTTTCAAGGACAGGTAGAGTAATGAAAAACATTTCTAATTTGGACTTTAAACATTATTGAGTAGGGCTGGAGAGGCTAATTCAAGTCCAAAAATAATTGTCACTCACTCAAGACGTGCTGACAACTACGGTTTCCTTTAGAGTGGCATCAATAGCTTCAAAACATTTGCACTGATTTCTAGTGTCACTTTCCTTAATGTATATACATTTTTGTCTATATGCCAACATACCCTAAATAATGTTGATTGGTTTACAGGGTTGACAATTTTGATATGCAAATTAACTGATATGCTTTTATTTTTCCAAAACAGCTCCTTATGGCGCAGAGTTCCAACCGTAACAGAGGTTTACAATTATCCAATCTCAACATTTTGGCCATCTTTGCCATCTGGTATCCAGGCCGCCTATGAAAATCCAGAGACGGATCAGATTTTCCTCTTCAAAGGTATTTACATTCCATAATCATTTCCACCATATTCTTGTTACCATGTAGAATCTTGGCCTGGAAAGCACCTAGTGGTTGTAATGGATGAAGATAATCAATAATCTAAACTCTACTTGATTCAAGATAAAAAAAATGTCCGTGTGCTTCATGCATTAACCCCTTGATTGCTCATGCTGTAGTGAAGGTCACATTCCACCTATCTTTCCCCAAAACCCATAGTTTGCACAGATCACTAGTGTTCATTGAAGGTCCTTTGGAGCCATATAAGATTACATTTTCAGATGCAATCAACCTACATGAAATAATGAAAGTGGTCATTGTTTTTCTCTGTTGGAAAATATGATGCAATTGCCTTCCTTTGCCTATTTTGGACATTCCAGGCCCCGGTCATCCAACAACTTTTGGGTCATTGTTGGGTTGGCGTTGTTGCAGTGTTGTTGCTTATCCTGAACTAAGCACAGGGGATAATTCCAATGTTATCTGAATTTGATAATTTTGAGAATAACATAATTTCGACTGAAGTGAAACCCCGCTCTTTCTATAGCATTTAATGAATGAGAATTCTTGTATGACGTGAAAAGAAGGGGCAATCAATAATCCATTTCTCGTCATCATAAAAATGAGAGATAGCCTCTATAACTGGAGAAGCAATGCAAACGCACCATAGCAGTAACATTATTGTTGCCTGAAATGATCACCATTCATGATTTACAAGTTAGGGTACACGCTAGACGTTTACTCTCCACTGGGGTGTATGACCCTTAGTGCATCAGTCTGCAGTAGCTTTTACACACCTATAACCCCCAAAAGTTCATATGCTATGCTTCAATAAATCTGACCCTACCTGGCTTCCTTAGAGCTGTTAAATCTTTTAAATGGCCCATGCCATTACCCAGAAACTTGGGCCTTGGTTAGACAACTGTATTTATGTACATTAGCCCTCTGGGTTATTTTCTCACTTGTGTTACCATCTCTCACCTGTATCTCAGATCTGACTGCGCATCCCACCCCTGGAAATATACCACAGGTCTCCACAGTCTTCGGGTGTGGACCGTGCACAGACATGACAGTACAAGAGGCCTGACCAATATCAAAGCATTAAAAGAACATATATGTTTATATATGCAATGTTTCCCATGTTGCTAAGCCTCTTTTAGTGTATATTTTAACTTTCCAGCCTCATTTACTTTTTATTTTTCTTTTTTCTTTTCCCCCCCTGCATTCCTTATCTTCTGATATTCATTGTGGTACCCTAGTCTATTATACTTTTTGATGATGATGTATATCTTTTCATTCTTTGTAATAACAATTTTGTTTATTCTAATAAAATTCTACTTGAACTTAAAAAAGAGGCCTGACCAATGTCAAGCGCCTTGAAGTGTCTTTTGTGACATGTTAGAGCTGTGCTTAGTAATGAATTGATCAATTTGAGTATGCAACATTCATAAGTAATGTAATTCGCCTTTTATTATTAAACATTAACTAGGGGTCGAATCAGGAACTTGTAATATGAAAGTCCACGGATTTACATTAAGTCCCTGTACTATGGGTGGATAATCACTCTATATTTTATTCGCTTAACGTAAAAAACAAATTCTTCTCATTTGCTCCTTGATCCGAACACAGTGGACCTGCAGAGCCTTTAAAAAATGATGCTCCTAGAAAGAGAAGTTAAAAACTGTCGGTTCAATGTGATTGCCACCTGCATGTCAGTGGAATGTAATTTCAGTGAAAAGTGTTGTATATATAGGAACAAGTGCACCAAGCAGTGGCTGAAAATGTAATTTATCGACTGAAAGCAGACCGAGAAGGGTTTTAACGACCTACTTCCATGTAGATGACTTTGTTTTCAAGGTTAATCGGGACGTCATAAAGAATGCTAATAATGAATTAGGTAAAGGCGTGCTAACATCCTTTATTGTTTATTCCTTAAGGATCGAAATATTGGGCTCTTCAGGGATTTGACATTTTGCCCAATTACCCTAAAAACATCTACAAACTTGGTTTCCCAAGGACGGTGAAGCACATCAACGCAGCTGTGTACCTTTACAGCACACAGAAAACATACTTCTTTGTTGGGGAGGAGTACTGGAGGTAAGGATGTGAGATTGTGATGTTCTGATGACGTCATTCGGTACTTTCAGTACATTTCAGAGGCGCCCCTGGTGATTATGATGAAAACTTACCAACTACATTTATTTATATTTACATTGAAACATTTAACATCACAACAAATATGTTGCAGTGTTAGCAAGGCAGGACCCAGCAAGACAGCTGTTGGTGGCTTTATAAACCAAGAGGTGGATGGGATAGAGTTTGTGAGTTGGGAGTGAAACAAAGCTAAAGAAACATAAACATCATTAATGTTGAGGAAGGTGCTGCTGGGTGGGAGGAGGAGCTGGGCATGTTTATGGCTCATCACATTGGGTCCACCAGGACAATGTAGGAAGTTCTTGAATTAGAATGTCCTGTGCAAAGACAGTGGTACCAAGGTGGAGTTGCTTGGCAAAGCATTTTGCAGATGAAGGGAAGTAGTTGCTAATATTGTTCAGAATGTGGGGAAGTGCTAAGTCTTCAAATGCTTTGAAACGGGGTGTTGATTTTTTATAGCACCATGCCTAATAGGCCAATTTGTGATTTTGGCTTGAATATTAGGGGCGAAGATGGCAAAAGAGAATAATATTTATGTGTTGGGAGAGGTGTGGCACCGCGGCCAGGGCGACTGACGCTGGAATCTGGGGACCACGGTTCGATCCCCGGCTCCGGCGGCAGGTTAGCCCAGCACCATGTGACTCTGGGCAATAGCTCGCTTAATCTTCCCGACGGCCCCCAGCGCCTAGAGACCCTTACGGGTGATTGTGCGCTTTAAAAATGTGGACTTTACTTTACTTTACTTTGTTTTCAGCAAATAATCTAAATGAATGAAATACTATTTAGCCAAGACTGGTGGTTAGAGAGAGAAGAGGAAAGGACCAATACCTGAGCTATGGGGAACAATACAAGGAAGAGAGTGCATTGGCCAGATGATGGTTCCTCCAGAGTAACACACCCCAGGCTGATGCTCAACCCAAGGGAAACTGCTTTGTGCTGGTTAACATTTTCTACTACTCTCACTTCATGAAGTCTTAGGAAATAGGCTTACAGATGAACTGAGCCCCCTCGGTGGGGTGGAGGAGTAATGTGCTCCTTGTTCTTGTTAGGCATGGCCTTGTCCCAACAACCAACAGTTGTCCATATTTTAGCTGTAATCTAACATCCTAGTTCCACACCAGGGGGCATATTACCAAGCAATAGCGATAATTATCGCTATTGCTTAGTTAGAGAGAAAATGTTACCTCTAAGATGCGGCGATTTTTACCGCAGATAAACCTTGGTATTACCAAGGTTTATCGCAAATGCAATAAAAAACGGCCGCAATGCATGAATATCGCTGAAAAGTCAGCGATATTCATTCATTACCGAGCTAATGCTCTTAGCCATGTTATCCACCTCCCATTGGATAACATGGCTAAGAACTGCTCAGGGGCAGGTGTTAGCTTTTGGAGATATTCACGCTTAGTGTGAATATCTCCAAAAGTTGGTAATAGGAGATAGCGATGTTAGCGACTGTTTCCAGTCGCTAACATCTTGGCACGCCCACTTTTCATGTCATTAGTGATAAATATCACTGACATGCAAAGTGGGGCCCAAGATGGTCGCTATCTCCTACTAGCTGTCGCTAACTGGTGTTAGCGACAGCTAGGTAATAGGGAGATAATTTTATCTCCGCTTTCTTGGCTTTTAAAGCCAAAAAAGCGGAGATAAACCCCCTTGATAATATGCCCCCAGATTCCCTACTGTCCTTCCTTCCATTGACAAAGATTTGGTATCTGTTACCAGCACTGTGCACTGTGGCAGGCTTGTTGGAGTCCCTAAAGGCATGTTCAAAGGTACTTGAGGTCACACAGGGCCAGATGTAGGTAGGCAAATACCGGTCGGTAATGGTCGAAATTCGGTAATTTCGGCCATTACCGACCGGTATTTTGAAAATGAGATGTAGGGCCACCTAAAATACAGATTCGGTAATTTTACAGATTCCGTAATTTTACAGATTCGTTAAAATTACCGATTCTGTAAAATTACCGAATCTGTATTATGAGATGTAGGTAGCACTGTAATCAGTGCTACAGGGCTTTAAGAATTCGTTATTTACCACCATTTATAAGTTCGTGGTAAATAATGAAAAGCCTTGAAAAGGCATTTTTTTTGCTTTTCAAACGCTGCCATGTTGCAGACATACATGCCCTTAGGGCATGTATGTCTGCAACATGTGCACCCATACACGATTGAGGGGTGCAACAGGGTGTCAAAGTGACACCCTGCCACCCTTCAATGTTTCCACCAATTACCGAATCGGTATTTACCGATTCGGTAATTGACATTCATTCCTATGGGCTTCCAGGCCCATAGGAATGAATGGCAATTACTGAATCGGTAAATACCGATTCGGTAATTACCAAACCTTACCGATTCGGTAATTTGAAAAGAGAAATTACCTACATCCCATTTACCTACTCTTAAATACCGAATCGGTATGATACAGTATTTAAGAGTAGGTAAATCGAGATTACCTACATCTGGCCCTCAGTCTTGCGCCATCAAGTTCAGCCGCACTACAGAGGTTATCTAATATTGCGCACCACATTGAAGAGCAGAAGGCGCAGAAGCATTACTTTAGGGCAGTGCAGTAGTTCCACAATATGGCTCCTACAGTTTAGAACATTCATACATTTATCAGCTCTGAACTTGCTAGTGGAGAGAAAGCTCAGTGTTGCTTTTGGAGGCTGACACCCACAATAAGTAACGGTAAATCTTTAATGGAAGTTCCAGCTGATAAATTATGGATCATTATTCTTAGGGGTGGTGAACTTAACATAAAAAAGATGAAACATAATTATGACGATGCTCATGATGATGATGGTAATAGTAATGATAATAATACTGTGAAAACATAATGATGTGTATTTGTTTCACCAAACTGAAGATCCTAATTCCTTGTAAACTATTTGCTTCTACAGCTATGATGAAGCGAGAAAGACCATGGACAAAGAATCTCCACGACGGATAGAAGATGACTTCCCAGGGATTGGCAAGAAAGTTAATGCTGTTTTCGAAGATAATGGTAAGGAGTTCCCTTAGTTAAAGCTTTGGACTGGTAGAGCTTGTGACTGAAATATCATAAGTGTTACTATATTTTATAATTCAGCTATGTGAGGACGGGGTTAAAAAAGAAACTCCTAGGTTGATTAAAACACACCCAAGAAAAGAAACATGTTTGATTGCTGATTAAACAATGTGTGCCCAATAACAGAGTACTAAACCAGAAGAAATTAACACCTTTGCCTTTCTTAACTTAAGTTATTACCTCTTCCCTGCACTAAAACCCCAAGTCATTATTACCATCTGAGCAGAGCACAGGCACAATCTACTGTTTCCAAACACATTGACTGATGTTTCTTAAAGCCTAACTCCCTTAATCTTCAAGACAGGGTAAAGTAAGGCAGCCAGCCTATGGAGATAGACTCTGCCACGAGTCAGTAATGTTCTCTCAGCTTGAAATGTAATCTGCAGTGCCAAAGAGTTGACCTCCTAACCAGAGTGTCCTATTCAACCACATGAGCAGTCCCAGCCATAAACACACAGCACCAAAATTCTTCCGACATAGGAGGACACCCAACACTCATGCATTTTCTCTCCATCAGTACATTGTCATCTTTAAGCACAACAGTTGTATTACTATGTTTACTACTCACCAAGCTGCAGTGACACAAACAGGACAAGAATTCAACTCTGGTCTTCACACACAATGTCAAACCACTACTCGCACAGGCTACATGACAGACACATGCTCTACCATCCAAGCACTGCCACCAAGAAGCATGCCACCAGTCCACAAATGCCCTTGGGCGCTTGTGAGAGCCATGTTGCACAATTTAAATGTAACAAATACAATGCAAAACAATATGGTCTTGATATGGGTTCTGTTATGTCTACTTATTTAGCCAGTACTAAACATGCGATGACAGCCTCTCAATATAACGTATAATGAAACAGCAAGACCAAAAAACAATTTCTTGGCATAACAAAAGGGACCCTGCTGTTTTGCACTATTTACTAAAGTATTTATCAATGATCGGCTTAATTTTGATTGTTAAAATATGTTAATATCGTCAATAGAAGGGAAATTTAGAAAAGTTGAAGATAAGCTCCGAAAAAAATTGATGTTTCTTCTTGACCGACAGATTTTAAAGTAATTCATTTTCACAAATATTACACAATGCACTGATAGTCTTTCTTTTTTATTTGCAGGACTTTTGTATTTCTTCAGTGGCCATAAGCAGTTTGAGTTCAACATGAAGTCTAAGAAGGTCACCCGAACTCTGAAGAACACAAGCTGGTTAGGATGCTAAGATATCTTCAGAAAAAGTTCACTAATGGAAGGAGAAGGTCTTTTAAAATGTGAAGAAAAAGACTGATGTAGGAGTACTTTCGAAGCAGTACTGGTTCAACTTTTAAGAAAGTTAGAATTCAATGCTGAAAATTAGGTTTATTTTTTAATGCAGGACAACATTCTTGAGTGTATGTTTCTAAAGTAATTTATTATATTTAATAGTCATTTAACTTATTTATGTATTTGTTAAGAAACAATAAATTATTTTCTGAGAACATATCTTTACTACATATGTTTGATGATATTTGTGATTTTAAACAATAGTATTATTCACTATGCACAAATAAGCAAAAATAATTACAAATCCCAAAAGTGGTTAAAAAAGTGAATGCTAGTCGGTGAGTGTTCTGTGAGTTGTGTGTGACTTCTAGTTTAACGGGATCTAAGAGTGTGTTTGGTAGTTTGCGATTACTAGGCACTGACAGATGTGGGACTGCTGTTGGGAGTGTGAGACTGCTAATCTGTGATGGTTGTATGCGTAGTAACTGGATGCTATCACTTGCCCCCTGCAGCCACCGGGCTTGCTTAGCTGTTGGAGAGGAGATGCTGCTGGCAGACTTGCATTGGAACCTGCCTGACCTGCAGCATCAGAAACTCTGAATTCTCAGACACTGATTGCCTTTCAGTCCCAGTCATTAATGTATCCAAATAACAGGATGAAAAGAGAAAGGCAGCTTAGAAGAGAGAAGCATTACCCATTTGAAAGGAAGGGAGTAGGACCTGCGCTTGGCATCCCCTTAACCCGGAGCAGTGACCTCTTCTGGCTTACTAGCCCTTGGCAGAGACCTGATCATAATCTCGCCTCACCTGCTTTGCTGAGAGAAGGCCCTCTTCAAACTGCACTGTCTAGCCCTGCAGGCCAAACAGAGTATACAATCAAACCTGCTAATATACACAAGGTACTTTTGCAGTAACTCGGCTTCCGTAAGAGTGCACTGCCATGTAAACATGAGAATTCCCAGTGCTCCTATGATAATGTGCCCTCAGGCCAGCTAAACTGCAGTACTGTCTTTCTGTGGGTGTGGGCAGTAGGAGGATGCCGGCACCTACTAGCTAGTGCTTCATGAGTTGCCAGTGTCTCTCTGCTCAGTGTCACCATGTCACACCTCCCTCTCTGAATACAAAAGAGCACTAAGTATATGTTCAACTTGTAGGGTAGACAAATAAAAAACACTCTAATTCCTGAAGAGCACTGAGCACAGGCACAAATTAGCAGGTGGTAAAAGTGAACCTATATACACAACAGGAAAGCCGCATTTCATGTCAATATTTTGCTATGATCATGGTGACATGGTGGCCATCTTAGTTGAAGTGATTCTCTTCCAATACTATAGCCTGGGCAGTGGATCTCATGAGCTTCAGGAGTTGGATTGGTCCGCTGCATGATTTAGCATGCCCAGTGACTGCAGGATGGGGAGTGCCCTTAGATGCTATCAAGGGAATAACAAAGCAGGTGGTAAAAGTGAACCTATACACACAACAGGAAAGCCGCATTTCATGTCAATATTTTGGCACTCCCTTAGTCAGGTTTTCTCTCACACAAACGAGAAATATTTTGCATATTTGCCACACATTGCTAGACACAAATAACAGTTATCAAATAAATAGCAACACTAGTTAGCAATAACGTGATGCTGGTGGTGACGACGTTGGTGTGAGCGCTGGAGTTGGGACCGATAACTGCAGGCATTGAAGTTGCGGTGCAAGTGGGGCGGAGCATCGTACACTTCACAAGTGGTGCCCTCCGGCCTCGGTGTAGGTGACGGCATCAGTGGCTACATCACTGACGATGTCGGCATTGGTTTTCTTGCTTTGCAGCACCAACAACATAATTTTCGGGGCCCAGGAACTGGAATTGGTACCCTTTTGAATACAGGAGTCCACAGAGAAGTATAGGTGCTGTTCAGTGAGGGCAGGTGAAGTCATTGTGGCCCTGAGACTTCGGAACAGGAGGCAAGCAAACATAAGCCCTTGGAGATTCATCTTCAAGCAGGTTCACAGCAAAGTTCCAGTCTTTGTCCTCTCTTTGGCAGAGATAGCAACTGCAGGCCAACCCAGCAAAGCAACACAGCAAAGGGGCATTACTCCTCCTTACAGCTCTCCAGCTCTTCTCCTTGGCAGCGGTTCCTCTTGAGTTAAGAAGTGATCTAATTCACTGGAGTATAAGGTCCAAAACTTATACCCCATTTTCTCTTTGTTCTCTTTGTGGCTAGGGTCTCTGAGCCGGTCCAATCCAGTTCTGTCCTCTCTGTTGCAGCATTACCACTTGAGGTGGAGACAGCATTGTGCAAGGGAGATACAGCCTATTCAGGTGCAAATGGAACTCCTCCCACCATTATAAATGCAGCCAAGATCTATTCAGTCGACTATAAGTTACCCAGGAAAGGCAGGACACACTCAACCGCCCTCCTTGTGGCTGTCTACAGTGAATGCACATCCCCAGCTACTGTCATTCCAAAACCAGACAGTCAATACACAAACAACAGAGGCACACAGAATGGTTAAACAAGAAAATGCCTAGTTTCTAAAAGTAAAACAAACAAGATGATGGACGGAATGTTGCACAATGGCAAAACATTCACCCCCAGTCACAGATCTGGGTTTAATCCATCGTTATTTTGCTCACCAAGCCACCCCAGTTCAGACATGGCCATATGCAAATCAGTCTTGACCATGTGCCTCATGGGAACAGTCCAGCCCAAACTGCCAAGCCATGTCTTCCCTGGACCGGAATCAAGCATCCTAGGACCGGTGTCTGGCTATTAGCCGTCTTCAGCCAGGATAGCTTGACTCCAGTGGCGCAGTGAGCATGGGACCCACGTCTGGGCATACCCTTCCCACATAGGGTGAACAGTAAAACAAACAAGATGATGGATGGAATGTTGCACAATGGCAAAACATTCACCCCCAGTCACAGATCTGGGTTTAATCCTTCGTTATTTTGCTCACCAAGCCACCCCAGTTCAGACATGGCCATATGCAAATCAGTCTGGGAAGGGTATGCTCAGACATGAGTCCCGTGCTCTCCACACCACTGGAGTCAAGCTATCCTGGCTGATGACGGCTGATAGCCAGAAACCGGTCCTAGGATGCTTGATTCCGGTCCAGGGAAGACATGGCTTGGCAGTTCGGACTGGACTGGTCCCATGAGGGACAGGGTCAAGGCTGATTTGCAAATGGCCATGTCTGAACTGGGGTGGTGTGGAGTGCAAAAAAAGGATGGATTAAGGCCCAGATCTCTGTACAGGGGTGAATGTATGACATTGTTCTGCATTCTGTCCATCAACTGTTGTTTTTGTAGTTCCTAAAAGTGGCATTTTCAAACACGCAATTTAAAAACCATAGCCCTAAAAAGATGTACTATTAACGTCTGAGTTCAGAGAGCCAAATGCCATTTCTTAATCTTGTCCCAATGGAAAGTTATACTTGTAAGATGTTACAAAGCAACTCCCATGTTCGCCTATGGGACACCTTTAAATAGTGAAAAAACGAATTTGGCAGTATATTACTAGGGGAAGGTTGGGGCCTGGCAATTAGGTGCACTTGCCAGGATGACATGGCAGTTTAAAACTGTGCTCATAGACACTGCAGTGGCAGGTTTGAGATACTTTTACTGGGCTACTCATGTGGGTGGCAAAATCAGTGCTGCAGGACCACTAGTAACATTTGATTTACAGGCCCTGGGAACCCACAGTCCACTGTACTGGGGACTTACCAGTAAATCAAATATTTCAATCAGGGATAACCAATTGTAATAACACATTTATAAAGGGAGCACTTGCACTTTGACACTGATCAGCACTGGCATGGTGCCCAAAGTCTAACACCTATGTGTTTTGTTTTCGAGTGGAGTGGATGTATGTGGTGTGTAGTGGAATTATGTCTGTTGTATTGGAATTGTTAGTTGTGGAATTTTGTTTGGAGGAATTGTGTGGTGTGTAATGTATTTGTGTTGCAGAATTATGTGGTAAGGTGAATAGATAGGGATAAGAGCTGCATAGAATAGATAGAAAGGAAGATAGAAAGGGATAGGTAGTTTATGGATTAAGTTGTGAAATAATTTCAGAGAGAGGAGCAGGACGAGTGTGAGAGAAATAAATAAATATGGGGCTATCTGGACATTATAACAAAAGCTGCCGACTTTATATTTAGGGAACCAGGTTGATAATGCACACGTATTATTTACAACATAATTGAACCTTCGCAACTATTTTTCAACTAAGTTCACATTTTATTTAATGTGACCTTTGTTATGTTGTTGCCAGAGCTCCTGGCATAGTAAATGGAGAAGCGGGTTTAAGTGTTGGCATGGTGTCAACAACCTATTTCTCTGGTGAATTACTAAAAGTCAACTTGTGTCTAAAAGAACACACCAAATTTAGAAACAATATTCCGACATGCTCCACTCCCAAAAATGTACTTCTACACCAATACAACAAAAATGCACTTAAAAAGCCACGCTGCTTTCCAGCTCAAATGTACAAAATTAGAAATATTAAACAATCAGGCAAATAAAAACCATCACTATTGACTACATACAGCCATGTCTGTTGAGACACATGCGTTCCCATGATGGTGTGCGACTACCTTGCAGATTCATGCTTGATGGAAGCTGCTTCCACAGTGAAAGATCCCGGTCCCATTATGCTTGTTTCCAGTCCAGGGAGGACCTGGCTTGGCAGTTCCACTGGACTGTTCCCATAAGGAACGGGTCAAGACTGATTTGCATATAGCTGGGTCTAAACTGTTGTTAGAAATGGGGGTCTCCAGTTGGTAAGGGCTTGCACCTTTGTCCAAATAGGAACCCTTCTTCTTAGTCCGGATAAGAGAGTTACACTCCTAAAATAACCCCTGCTCACCCCCTTGGTAGCTTGGCATGAGCAGTCAGGCTTATCTTAGATGCAGTGTATAAAGCATTGGCACATACCCAACAGTAATACAGTGTAAGCACTACAAAAGGACACCACACCAGTTTAGAAAAAAAGCCAATATTTTTATATACTTTAAGACAAGACCAAAAACGATAAAAATCCACAATACAGTACTTAAAAATCTACAGTTGTCAAAATAAGCTTTAGAAAAAATTCCTTGATGTCGATAGCTCCTTCCTGGGCTATCACGGCGTCATGAGCAAACAAATCCAAACAGTTCTGGCTTACCGTGGCGTCGCGGCCCAGCTATGCTGTCGGCAAGACCAGCAAACAGTACCTTTTAGAAATGCAGGGCGTCAGCGACCTCTCATTGAGCTTCCGAAAACACGGCGTCCGCAGGCGTTGGTTCCGGAGGTCGGTGCAGGAGTCCTCGGGGCCCTCGAAGACAAACGCATTGCAGGTCGACCTCCTCCCTGTTGGAATCAGGAGCGCTGGCATTGGCAGGCGTCGTGTGCTGCGTTGCGGCGTGCGGTGCCCTCAGGTCACGGTGCCAGCAGCTGCTCAGTGGCGGCATCAGATCGCGTCGTCCTTGAGACCAGGGTCGCGGTGCGAGATGAAGGTGGTGCTTGTCACAGTGCTGGCAGGTTACGTGCATGCAGCAGCATCATTATTGTTGCTGAAGCGGTGTCGTCGGCTGATGAACTGGAGTCGATGGTGCCGGCATCGGTAGGCGAAGGCTGCGGTGCGGGATGAGGGCCTTGCAATGTGTAACTTTACGAGTGGTGCCCTCGAACCACAGTGCAAGCAGCGGCATCGATTTTAGCGTGGAGCAGTATCAGATTCATCGGGGGTTACCAAGGCGTCACCGTGAAGCGAGGCGGTGCTGAGTGCAGTGCCACAGTCAGCAGGCTTCGTCGGTAAGACCAGGATCGCATTGCGGCAGTGCTCTCTGCAGTGCCAAGGCTTTGTTGTAAAGTGGTGCGGAATGTGGTGCCCACAGATCACGGTGTGAACAGCGGCTCTGTGGCGGCACCAGCAGGCGTTGTCATGAGACCAGGGTCACAGTGTGGCGTTGCAGTGGTGCCCTCTGCGGTGCCTTCATGACACGGAGTCGGCAGAGGCGTCGTAGACGTCGTCGAGTTGCTTTTCTTCTGTTGCAGCACAAAACAAACAGTCCCCAGTGCTGAGGGCATAAGAGCTTGAAGTCATTGCTGTTCCTGAGACTTCTTGACCAGGGGGCAAGCTCTACCTCAAGCCCTTGGAGAAACTCACAAAAGTAGATTGCAGAAAGTTCAGTCCAGTCCTTTCGCTACCCAAGGCAGAACCAGACACTGCAGGCCAACGCAGCAAAGCACAGAGCAAAGTGGTAGTCCCTCCTCACAGCTTCTCCAGCTCTTCTTCTTGGCAATCGTCTTGATCCAAAAGAGTTCTAAAGTTCAGGTGTCTCGGCCACAATATTTATATCCCAAAATCCTTTTATCTCTTAGGCAGAGAGTGCCTGAACCCAGCCAGAACCAGTTCTCCCTTCTCTGGTGTGACTTCCTGGCAGGAGGTGGAGACAGCATTGTCAGAGGCAGACCAGACCCTTTGAGGTGCAAGGAAATCTCCTCCCCCTTCCCCCATTGCAGCCTAGGTCTATTCAGCCCTTTTCTGACCCTACCTAGACTATCTGGAGCCACTCCTGCTCCCCAGCCTTCTGTCATCCAAATCCCAGACAGGCAATCCACATTCCAGCAGAGGCACACGGGATGACTGAGTAAGAAAATACCTACTTTCCAAAAGTGGTATTTTCAAACACAGAATGTAAAAATCACAGTCACTAAAATATGCATCTTTAGATTCTGAGTTCAGGTGTACTAAATGCTATTTTCCTACCTAGTTCCCAGGGCCAGTTATGTTTATAAGATGTTATTAACAAACTTCCCCTTCTGTCCTATAGGGAACAGGTAGCCTTGCAATAGTGAAAAACGAAATGTGTCAGCACATGCCACACACACACCGGGGCATGTCCTACCTTTCACATACACAGCACCCTGCCCACATAGAATACCTTGGGCCTACCTTAGGGGTGACTAACATGTAGAAAAGGGAAGGTTTATGGCCTGGCAATTGGGTACACTTGCCAAGTAGACATGGCAGTTATCAACTGCGCGCAGACTCTGTAATGGCAGGTCTGAGTTGCCTTTTTAGGGTTACTCGTGTGGGTGGCACAATCAGTGCTGCAGACCCACTGGTAGCATTTGATTTGCAGGCCCTGGCACACACAGTGCACTTTACTAGGGACTAACAAGTAAACCAAATATCCAATCATGGAAACACCAATCCATAACACACTTTACCACAGGAGCACTTGCAGTTTACCACTGATCAGCAGTGAGGGAGTACGCAGAAACACTATGCCAGCAAAAACAGAGTCAAAACCGGGAAGGCAGAAAGCAAAACCTCAGGGGAAACACTCCAAAAGATGCCAAGTCTAACAACTGCAGTGTCAAGGTGAGCAAAAGATTGATGAATTTAACCAAGATCTCTTCATTGGGGGTGAATGTGTGATGAATTCAGCATTCCGTCCATCATTTCTTTGCGTAGCACTTTTTGCCCTCAGTGAGTGGGATGGGTATGCCTAGACGTGGGTCCCTTGCTCACTGCACCATTCAGGCTAGCCTGGCTGATGAGAGCTAATAGCCCAAAACCGGTCCCAGGATGCATGTTTCCAGTCCACGGAGGACCTGGCTTGGCAGTTCGGGCTGGACTGTTCGCATACAATACAGGGGCAAAACGGATTTGCATAGGACTGTGTCTAAACTGGGGTGACATGGTGAGCAAAAGAATGATAGATTTAACCGAGATCTCTTGACTGGGGGTGAATGTATGATTTATTCAGCATTCCATTCATGATTTGTTTGCGTAGCACCCCTTCTTATGGTAGTCTCCTTGCTTCCTCACCCCACCTCCTCCTGCTGTCTACATGTCATCTATCAGGCGCTTTTCTCACAGCACATTTGAATCTTCTTTAATCTCCTAACGTTCTGTTAAAGAAATATTTTATTTTAACTAAACACATTAAATTAGCAGCAAAATAACGTATTACTTGGAAGTTCAAGTTCGAGCTCTCCAAGCAAGCAAAACTATTATCTGTTTTCTGTTTTTCACACTTTAAACTGTTGTGTAATTCAATACAAACTATATGCTACTACTGCACACATGTTTAGGAATATTTATAAGTTAAAACTGCATTCTATAGTGAGGACAAAATCTAAACTAGTCACATCAAGGTCAAATTATAAATTAAGTATGCAAAGGGAAAGCTTCTGGTTAAAGACCTGTGAATATCAAAACCTTATGTGTTCAATTGCAGCACCAAATTACTGTGTGTCACATTTTAAAATACATTTAATGCTTGAAGCCCACAGCAGATTTTTCATTAGTAGGGCTCAGTGATATAGGAAATGTTCACGCTGTTTCAAATGCTTGTGCACAATAAGGCGTTTGACAGATTTGTTCTCGCCTATGGCAATTACAAATCCTGTAGATGCCATATTCCTTTTGAAGTACATTTTAAGCAAATTATTCTACCTTGTTAATCTCATCAACACAATGTTTTTGAGCAACAATTTCATTTAAGCAGTTTCCTTCATTCATTTAAATCCCTGGTTAGCAGTGCGCTCTCATGTCCTCAATTTCAGCTGTCTAGAAATGGACCAGTTTATATCTACATGGGCTGGTACATGTGGGGTGCGTTAAATTTCGGCCCATTATTAGTTGGACTTTAAGGGTCTTCTTGAAAAAAGAGGAAATACTGGGGAAATGGTCATTCTGGGTTTTGTTCCCCAAAACGTTCTCATTACCTCAGCGGAAATCTCAAGTTAAAAGTAAATAGATCCGCCAAGGATATCATAATTGCGATTGGCCAGTAACTGCCATCAAACCAGAACAATTAGTATTAGAAACGCTGGTCCATCTGTGAACACAAATATTACAGGGAAAATAAAGAGAGGTGGCGAGAAGAGAGAGAAAGAGAAGAAAGATAAGAGGGAAAGACTAGGGGCCCAAGAGGAGAGAGCAGGACAAGGAGGGGAAACAAAATCAAACCTTGATATACACGTTGACGAATGGATACTATCAAAAGCTGATAATATGGCAGCAAATAGAGACCATGGGCCACACATACGACCCTTTCATTTAGCATCCGCAATTATCAACACATTGTGAGTCGCAAATTGCGAGGACCTAAATGAAATGTACAACAGTGTGTTTACACTGCTTTGCGATTCCCAATGGGGTCGCAAATTGTAAGACTCAATAATATTATTGAGCCTCTCTCAATTTGCGAGCCCATTCTGAATGCTTTAAGGATGGTAATGTCTGGTCACAAGCAACCGCCGGGCTGAATCGAGATCTTAAAGAGGAGGGCGAAGCACGTTGCAAAGATCAACTGGGGTCATCTGAGTCATCAGATTCATTACCAGGTGAATTGTCAGGGCCATATTGCTTAGACATGGCCAACCTGAGCTCTGAGAGTAGCGGTCTTTCGTCAAGCATAACTCAAATAGAAGAAAAGAAGTCTATATTGGGCAGAGCGTTGTGCCCCGTGGGCAAATAAAACATAAAATTAGTAAAGGAACAATAAGCTTCCAGCAGATAAGGACCATCAGCACAAAAGAAGATGGCCATTCCCATAAAAATTCATGTCCCGTTCCAACAGACTCGTACCGAGGTAAATAATTGCTACAGAGGAGACAGGAAAGTGAACATACAGAGAGGCCAGTAACCTGACAGAGAGCAGAGAGACCAGGTATCAGTAAAAGTAAACTCGTAATGTGAAAAAGTGAGGAGCAATGAACCAAACGGCAGTTTAGAATTCAAAGCCCTAGATCAGCGTCTACACTTCATTCACAAAATAATGACCATAAACAACACTCAAATAATAGGATCCTTTTAACACCACCCTACTCATCAAAAGGACCACTAGATTATTTAAATAGAGGTAACATCTTGCTCCTAATGGCAGCCATACTAACTCTAAAGTATTTATCATCAACAGGCGTGTTCATAGACCAGGCGAACAACAATGGAATGGAAAAAACTCTTGCAATCTGGGAGACAGATGAAATGTTCTCAGCCATTTTAAAAGCGGCCTCGAAGTTTGAAGAGTGGGGTATATCTCTATTGATTCTTCTGAAACAACGTTTCCCCCTACCCTTCCTATCATCAAACAACCCCATAAGCAACAACAGTATTACGAGGAGCAAAAGGGAAAGAGGGCAACAGTCCACAATTGCAAAAGTCACAAAATACAACATACTGCAGACCTCGAAGACAAGACTTACAAAGAGAATGACACACAATGACGCAAAGGAAACCAGAGATCATCCCAGTCAAAATCTTGTCATTGAACATAGCAGGTGCAAAGAGATTCCTGCAGGATAACGGATCCCCCAAGAACTGGGATAAATATGAAATTGTTGACCTCCAAGAAACATGGCTAACAGCTTCCTTGAAGGTCCTTGGGCACATTCTTCATTATGTAAACACCACACGAACGCAGCAGTATGGCAGACCTTAAGGGCGGCCTCCCTGTATACTTTTCTACAACATTAAATATTTCTTCTGTCCAGTTGGCAACCACCCCAGATGATATACAAAAAAAAAACAGAGTTGGGATCTAAGCAAGCTGTAAGCAGCATTATTTTATCAACCTTTACAAACACCTGAAACAAAAGATCAAAAAAGAACTATTCAAAAAATGAATTGCTATTATTGCAGAACTCTGGTTTGAACAACCAACCTGGGAAATTATCCTAACTGGAGACTTTAACTCAAACCTAATACGCACACCAGAAGAAGACTACAATATAACTGCAGCAAATGCAAACTGGGCTGTACAAACGCAATTCTACCCCATCCTCAAATGGTCTGACTCTGGAGGACAACAACTAGTAACAGATCTTGAACATCTATGGATGCGTATGCTAAATGGTAGAACGGCACAGGACAGACCACCTACCTGCACGTATCATGGCCCTCATGCAAGCTCTGTCACAGACTACACAATAGCAACTCTACCGTTCTTAGCGCACATAAAAAAGTTTCTGATCATATACACTACTGAGAGCGATCATTCGCGTCAACATCCAGAATTAACAATGACATTCCTAAGACATATAGAGGCCCTGACTGAGGTTGGGTCCACATCAACCATAAATCTAAAGTGATTGCGATGGTCAAACTACACATTATCCCACATAGCTTCAAGGGCAAAAGATCTGATGGTAATCCTTGAATCACAAAAAAGCTTGACGATTGATACTTGGGTCAACTTCCTAGCAAACCTTTCTCAGCCAGTGACACCAACAAAATCGCAACGTAGCAAGAGGACAAGCCATTGTAGATTCCTAAATCAAACAGCCGGAAGTTTAGGGTAAAAACTAAGAAGAGCTATCAGGTCTACAAGGAAACATAGTTTTTTTTTTTAGTAGAGTTTTATATAGCGCGAACTAGACCCGAACCGAATCAGGTATCAGAGCGCTTTACATAGCACCAGTTACATTACATGAGGACACACTTTCATTTTTGGCACGGGGAGATTAAGTGATTTGCCCAGAATCACAGGAGGTTTTTGGCGTCGTTACCGAGACTCGAACCCAGATCCCCAGGTCCGAGGTCGAGCGCCTTAGCCGTTAGGCCAACTCCTCTCCCCTAGTGCATCAACTACCACATGGGAGAAAATACGACAAATGAAGAAGCAGTACAAAAAACAAATTTGAGGCAATCAAAGAATACAATGGGACAACTTTATACAAACCTCTATACAATACTAAGCAATCGAACACTAAAGCATTCTGGGACCAAGTGTACTCCCTAGATAGAACATCGAAAGTAATAAACGTGACCTGTGTTACAGAACTAGCTTGGGTACAAAACCTAATCGCCACCTTCTCAATACCTGCCGAGGGTGAGACCAAGTCCCTTGAATTATCAATCCCCCCCCATAGCAGAAGACCAATACACGATCGTGCACCTAAATATTTTACGGGCAGACCAAACGCAGTTAGCGGTTTCGAAAAAGTAGAGTAATAGGGTTAATATATTTTCCAAGACTGCCAAAATATCAGGAATAAATTCAAAGTGTGACTGGCCAACACACCAACCATTCTCACCCATTTCCGAAGAAGAAATCTCCAAGGTCAAATCAAAGAGTAGGCTCAACGGAGCCCCAGGTCCGAATGGTATACCCCAAGCAATTTATAAGCAAGACCCTAATTTCTGGGCAACTAGGATGTATTGCCTGTTTCGCTTGGTGGGCACAACGAGTTGCCTCCCAGAAAGCTGGAGAGGCTCAATAATTAATCCAGTATTTAAAGGAGGGGAGTGCACCGACCCAGCCAACCACTGACTGATTGCTTTAATAAACGCTGAAGCAAAACATTATGCCTCCTTGATTTTAGCAGACTTAATAAGCTGGTCCGACGCTAACAAAATAATCCCCATCAATCAGTCAGGCTGCAGCCGGGGCACAGGTACAATCACTAATGCCCTTGTGCTAGGCCTAATTGCAGACAAAAGCCTCCGGCAGCTAAAGGAATTGCACCTTTGCTTTGTTGACTTCAAGGCGGCATTCAACCGAGTCAGTAGACGCATTTTATGGTGTAAATTGAAGCAGCAGGGTCTACTGGAATAGATATTGAAACCAATAATGGAATTATATACTGACACGTGGATGCAGGTAAAAATAGCCAATGGCAAGAAGCTCACCAGGAAGATCTACACAAGTGAAGGACTAAAGCAAGGGTGGGGCTTGGCCTTACACCTGTTCAACATATTTATGGTAAACTTGTCACCAAGGCTGGATGAGGTCAACTCACATCCTCCAGGTATGGGCACACTGCCATTACACACCTGTCCTATGCGGATGATATAGTGCTCCTAAGCTACAAGAGAATTGGCTTGCAAAGAGCAATTAATGAGCTAGGTAACTTCATCAAGACCAACATATTGCAAATAAACATCATAAAAACAAAAGTCATGATCATAAGTCACTGTCTCCATAAACAAACAACATTCATAATTAACAATGCCAGGTTGGAAGTGGTGACCAGTTATAAAATCCTAGGGATGCATCTGGACAGAAGATTATCTTTCCAAAAGCAGAATGAGGCCACACAAAAAAAGGGAAATGCCCTAATATTAGCATTCTGTACTTTGTCAAAAACTCTAAAAGGCCCACTGTTCACTCCACTTCTAGCAATCATCAAAGCCAAACTTCTACCAACTATAGCCTATGGAAGTAAAGTCTAGCATGGGACTGATGCACCGATCTTTGACAGCCTCCAAACACGAGCCTCCAAACACGAGTGTATAAAACTGTATTTTCCTTGCCACGCGAATCCTTACCGGCCCAGGTCTGATTAGAGTTTTGTCTACAACAACAAGGACTATACAGAAGGTACGTGTCGATAAAAACCTGGTATAATATCTGGATTAAGCAAGGGTTCGAGATCAATAATGCGCTCTGGGCCGCTCTACAAGGTGACCCTTAGTCTGCCTACACAAAGTATTTACAAACATCTTTAAAAATCACCAGGATGGCAGACCTCTGGCAGCGGAACCTACCTCTTGCTTCCTTTCAGCTTATTATAATGAAGGCGGCAAAAAAGCACTTGCTTATAGTAGATAAAGCAATGCTCAGCAAGCAAGCCCACAAATGGATGCTATTGCACTCTTACACAAAATTAGAGACAGCTGCATACCTGGGTCTCCCCTTCTCCCCCTACTTATAAACTAAGTTTTTAGCACTACATTTGGGGAAGCTGCCCTCCATTGCAGACCTGCCCCGCTGGAAGCATCAGGGCTCAAAATCATGTACTGTTTGTGGGTCACCCACACAGGACTTCATTCATTTAATATGTATCTGCCCATCCTTAGGTATGCAGCACCCTAAACTGCTGAAGAGACAGTTCAATGAAAGAGGCATCCGCTCCTGTAGAACTGCTATTTAAAAATGCCTCGAACCGAACGACCCGCAGCTTAGTTGCCATTTAATACAAATTTTAATCAGCTGCGAGAAAGACCTAAAACAGTGACACTGGTCATGCACAGAGTCGCTTTAGAGTCCAGTGTCTGTCTCTTTTAACACCGAATGCACTGTATAAATCAATTATTTTTTATGTACTGTATAAACTAGGTGGTGTATCACCCACTCATTTCGACCTTACACCTCCAGGCAGTTTTGAACTGGGATTATTCTGCCACCCAGATGACATATGTAGAAAATTTAACAGCAGGGGCACAGGGCCCTATCCGCTCTGTGGAACCAACTCTGCAGCTGATACTGAGCTCAATTAAACCATTACAGGATGCAACAAAGATTGAAGGGAAGAAAAACTGGTTAGCTACAAAGAATTTACAAGGAGTAATTAAAAAAGTGGCTAAGATCTGTACAGCCACAAACACAAGAGTGGCTCACCTGGAGGAACACACTAGCACACTGGAAGACCAGCAAGTAAAGGACTCTGCAAGGCTAAGCGGATATGAAAAGCAAATGGTTGATGTCCAGTGGAAGCTAGAAGACTTGGAGAACCGCCAAAGGCGGAATAATATCAGGATTTTGGGCATAGAGGAAGGGGTAGAAGGAGAGGATATCAGATCCTATGTCTTACAAATGCTGAAAGGGGCATTCCCTGAGCTGAGCCACTGGGACTGGGACAAGGAGGTTCAAAGGGTGCACAGGTTTCCGATGACCTTAAAAAAGAACAGTCGCCCGACTACGGAAGGAGTACAGAGACCCAGAGCTATTTTGATATTCTTTGGCAGTTTCTTACTAAGGGAGGAGGTATATGCGAAAGCTCGCCCCAATGCCAGACGGTCTTTTGAGAACCAATTTTTTTTTTCAACACCAGATTATTGTCACAGCACAGTGGAAAGACGGTGGAGGCTTAGAGAATTATTGGATCCATGTCGCCAGATGGGCCTCCAGGCATACTTAATGAACCCTGCCAAGTTGAAAATAATCCACAAAAACACCACAAGAGTGTTTTTTTCTGAAATTCAAGCCAAGGCATATATGGAAGAGATACACGGGAATAGGGAGGCGGGGGACAATTCATAAGGACCCTGTTTTTTTTTCTCTTATCATAGTTTATAAATTCCATGGGTTGCTGAGGTAGAAGGGGTTTGTGGTGTGGAAAAGGGGCTGGAAAAGATGGGGGGGAAGCGGTTTTGATATTCTGAAATTTTGATGTTTATATTTGAAGGCAGAGGGAGGCCGATAGCCAGACACCATCATAGAGGCATTAGGCCTGCTTGCTTCAGGTGGTGGGGGGGAGGGGGGGGGGGGAGTGGGAGGGGACAGGGGGTGATAAGGGAGGGTCGGGGAGGAAAAAGGGGGAAAAAACTTCATCACATCAGGATACAGAAGAAGCAAGAGAAGTCAGGATAACAAAAACAGGATTGGGGAGAGTGAAATTGAAACAGAAATGCCTATGCGGATAGTCTCGTTGAATGTTTGTGGACTAAATGATGGTAAAAAACGAAGAGCTATGAGGGAATATTTAAGAACATTGCATGCTGAGCTGATTTTCTTGCAAGAAACACATATAGAGGCGTCTCAAAAGGGGTTTTTAGAACAGCTGGGATATCAATTAATATCATACACAACGCAAGGGGTGGCGATCTTAGCAAGGCACGGATGTGTGGTGGTAAATAGGCAAAAATCAGACTGTTACGGCCGATGGGTCTTGGTGGAGTGTCAGATACAGGGGTTTAACTTCACACTATGTTCATTGTATGCTCCCACTGTAGATGACCCGGACGTTTTGGACTCTTTTAACGTACAAATTGCCAACTGGCCACTGCCATTAATAGTTTGTGGGGACCTAAATATCAATGGCCTGAGTGGTTTGTGGAAGAACGATCCGGGGAAATTCTCCAGTCGGAAGAAGAGAAGCCACAGGGCATTGATCCATTTGATGTGTGATAAGGGTTTAGTAGATATGTGGGAGCTGCAAAATAATTTAGGGAGTGGTAGTACATATTATTCTGCCCCTCACAAGGCTTTAGCAAGGCTAGACTATTTTCTGGTATCACCAGCAGTAGCTTCTATTGCAAAGATTGGCATACTCCCTCGGGTAATGTCCGACCATAATCCGCTTATCCTAGATATAACAATTTTTGCCCAACAAAAGGAGTTTACAAATTGGACATTTGAGAGAGCCCTGTTACAGGACCCGGAGTATACTGCCCTAATGAAAGAATGGATGAAAACATTTTGGGAAATAAATAAAGGCTCTGCCCCCCCCTGCAGTAGTGTGGGATACGCTGAAAGCAGGCATAAGGGGGAGACAATTAGGTACTCAATTAGGCGGAATAAGGCAGAGAGGGAGGAAGTAGAAACAAGGCTAAGGGCAGTTGCTAGATTAGAACAGGAACTTAGTAGTGTAATCAGGGCGAATCAGGATACAGGTAGAATAACAAATGAGCTTGCTATGGCTAAGGCAGCGGTTGGGGAGCTATTTGCGTCTAAGGCTGCAGGGAAGTATCTGGCGTGGAGGAAGGACCAATATGAGTATAGTGAGCAGATAGGTCGTATGTTAGCTGTTCGAACTAGGCAGGCTGCTACTAAGGGGAATATTTCTGAGATTAGGGCTGAGAACGGAAGTGCCGCAACAACACCCGAGAGTATATGTGCTAGCTTTCGGGACTACTATCAGAGGTTATATGAAGCTGACTATATGGTGCCCAGCGAGGATATAGAGAGGTATCTGGGGAGTGTCAGACTTGGGAAGCTAACTACAGGGGATAGGGGGATGTTGGAGATAGCATTTAATGAAACAGAAATGCAGAGGGCAAGCTATGACTTACCGTCAGGTAAAGCGGTAGGCCCAGACTCTATACCATTGGAATTTTATAAAACATTTTTAGCCGAGATAGAAGAAGAACTGTATGAGATGGTTGTAAATATACAAGAGGGTGCGGTACCCCCGGAGTCATGGGGAGAGGCAACTATGATAGTCCTTCTGAAAAAGGATAAGCCCCCAACCAATCTTGGGTCTTATAGGCCTATAAGTCTAATGAACAGCGATGTGAAAATTTATTCAAAGATAATGGCAAATAGGCTAGGAGCTGTAATCGGGAAAATTGTCTCTCCATGTCAGCACGGGTTTATCCCTGGGAGAGGAACGGCGGAACATGTTAGAAGAGTGCTCACGCTATTCGATGGCACTGCATCCTCACAAGATCCTATGGCGCTGATCCTTTTAGATGCTGAGAAGGCGTTTGATAGGGTCTCGTGGGGATTTCTCTGGGCTACGTTGGAGAAGCTGAATCTGGGGGAGGGCTGTGTGGGGGCTCTGAAGGCCTTATACCACAATCCAAGAATAAGGGTCAGAACTATGGGGGAGCTGAGCGGTATAATAGATATTGGACGAGGAACTAGGCAGGGGTGCCCCTGCTCCCCGCTACTCTTTGCTCTATATATAGATTTGTTCATTAGGAGGATAGAGCAGAACAGAAATATCCAGCCTATAGTATTGAAGAGGCATGAAACTAAAATTCTAGGTTATGCGGATGACCTGGCTATAACATCCAGCGATCCAGCGTCAGCCCTAAGAGAAATAGAACAGGAAGCGGCTGTATTTGGAAGACTGTCTGGGTAAAAATTAAATACAAATAAGACCCAAGTGGTAATAAATCAGAAAATATCTTTAGTTGATCCAAGAGTAGTAGAGACAGCAGAATATTTGGGGGTCCGTATAACCTCAGACCTTCCTAAAGTGGTGTCGAAGAACTTAAGTCCCATCATAGATAAGGCTAAAATTAATTTTGACAAGCTGGACAATTTACACTTAACAACAATTGGTTGTTGTAATGTTATTAAAATGGTGTTTATGCCAAAGGTGTTATATTTATTCAGGACTATACCGCTAATCTTTAACAACAGCTGGTTCAGGGAGCTAGAGAAGGTGACAAATAGATTTATCTGGGCTAAGGGCTAAACACGCCGCAGTAAAAAAAATGTGTCGCTCCCAAGAGAGAGAGGAGGGATGGCGGTACCAGACTTTAAGGCATACTATTGGGCAAAGGTCTTGCAATACATTAGAGGTATGCTGGGGGGGAGTGTTACAGATAGATGGAGAGGTAGAGATGGTGTCCCAGATGTATATGAACTTGTAGTGAAAAACTCCAACCAATGGCTACTTACATATGAGGAGAGGAGCTATCACAAAAAAGTAAGGTTCAAGACTCTGGCGGCCGCAAGGTTAGTCTGGTCCGGGATAAGGAGAAAATTAAAACTAGGGAGAATGAATTACTAAACCCCTCTGTATGGGAATCCATCGCTGCCGGGGGTATTTCATGACCCTGTTATGAGGAGCTGGGATGCATTAGGGGTTAAGACTATTGGGGATCTTATAGGGGCAGCCGGTTTGATTTCTTTTGAGCAGGCACAACGCTTATATAATTTAGGGCGCAGAGACTTTTTTAAGTATCTACAAGTGAGGTCAGTTTTGCTAAAAAAACAGGGGGGGGACATGAACTTTCAAAGAGTTGAGTTGTTGGAATGTGTAAGGGATGAAGGGGGATCCTCTATCTCGCAACTATACGGGGAAATGTGTAAATATAAAGAGGATGATTGTGGCAGAATGTATGAGAAGTGGAGAGGCAAATTAGGTCTAACAGGAAATGAGGCAGAGAAGTCATTAAAACAGTCAAATTCGGTGCTAAAAGTGGCAAACTTACAATCTCAACAATATAAGACTATGTTTGAACTCTACTACACTCCTCATAGAATAGCGCAGTGGGGGGAACAAGCGGGGGTGTTTGCCCAAGGTGCCAATCCACGCAGGCAGACACAATTCATATGTTTGCATCATGCCCCTCTTTAGAAGAGTATAACAAATCTTTGGAACAATTTTTCTCTGATTCTTTGGGGATTCATATAATTTTGACTGATGGAGTTAAGATTTTGGGTGTAGTGAGGGAGGGTGTAGACGTTCTTCACCATGAGTTTTTGTATTTAGCTATGACCCTCAGTAGATTATGCATAGCCACACTTTGGAAGGATCCCAACCCCCCAACGCTACAGCAATGGATCTCTCGGGTACTTGCCATATATATATATTAGAAATGGCTCTATATGAAAAAAGGGGGAGGGTAAAAAAAGAAGCTGGACGGAGGATATGGGCCCCAATAATTGAATGGAAACGGAGGTTGGGTGAGATGTAAGATGAAATGGGGGGAAAGTTTAATGCAATTAAGATTGTATGATATTCCTTGATGCTGTTTTTGTTTTCTTTTTTTGGGGATGAAATGTTTCCATTCTTATGATTTACTTTTCCGAGTTTATAGCTTTTTGTGTTTTTGAAAAATGCTTCATTTGTTTTGAACCTGATGATAATGCTTTCTGAATTGTAAGTTATTTTTCTTGTTTCTCTGGCAATGTCTTATGAATGTGTAACTTTGATGGTGATGAAAAAAAAAAAAAAAGGAAGTGAAGTCTAGCATGGGAATGATGCACCGATCTTTGACAGCCTCCAAACACGAGTGTATAAAACTGTATTTTCCTTGCAACGCGACTCGTCACCGGCCCAGGTCTGATTAGAGTTTTGTCTACAACAACAAGGACTATACAGAAGTTACGTGTCGATAAAAACCTGGTATAATATCTGGATTAAGCAAGGGTTCGAGATCAATAATGCGCTCTGGGTCACCAAGGCTGGATGAGGTCAACTCACATCCTCCAGGTATGGGCACACTGCCATTACACACCTGTCCTATGCGGATGAGGTGGTGCTCCTAAGCTACAAGAGAATTGGCTTGCAAAGAGCAATTAATGAGCTAGGTAACTTCATCAAGACCAACATATTGCAAATAAACATCATAAAAACAAAAGTCATGATCATAAGTCACTGTCTCCATAAACAAACACCATTCATAATTAACAATGCCAGGTTGGAAGTGGTGACCAGTTATAAAGTCCTAGGGATGCATCTGGACAGAAGATTATCTTTCCAAAAGCAGAATGAGGCCACACAAAAAAAGGGAAATGCCCTAATATTAGCATTCTGTACTTTGTCAAAAACCCTAAAAGGCCCACTGTTCACTCCACTTCTAGCAATCATCAAAGCCAAACTTCTACCAACTATAGCCTATGGAAGTAAAGTCTAGCATGGGAATGATGCACCGATCTTTGACAGCCTCCAAACACGAGCCTCCAAACACGAGTGTATAAAACTGTCTTTTCCTTGCCACGCGAATCCTTACCGGCCCAGGTCTGATTAGAGTTTTGTCTACAACAACAAGGACTATACAGAAGTTACGTGTCGATAAAAACCTGGTATAATATCTGGATTAAGCAAGGGTTCGAGATCAATAATGCGCTCTGGGCCGCTCTACAAGGTGACCCTTAGTCTGCCTACACAAAGTATTTACAAACATCTTTAAAAATCACCAGGATGGCAGACCTCTGGCAGCGGAACCTACCTCTTGCTTCCTTTCAGCTTATTATAATGAAGGCGGCAAAAAAGCACTTGCTTATAGTAGATAAAGCAATGCTCAGCAAGCAAGCCCACAAATGGATGGTATTGCACTCTTACACAAAGTTAGAGCCAGCTGCATACCTGGGTCTCCCCTTCTCCCCCTACTTAAAAACTAAGGGGCATATTACCAAGCAATAGCGATAATTATCGCTATTGCTTGGTTAGAGAGAAAAATGTACCGCTGAGCTGCGGCGGTTTTTATCGCAAATAAACCTTGGTATTACCAAGGTTTATCGCAAATGCGATAAAAATCGGCCACAATGCATGAATATCGCTGAAAAGTCAGCGATATTCATGCATTACCGAGCTAATGCTCTTAGCCATGTTATCCACCTCCCATTGGATAACATGGCTAAGAACTGCTCAGGGCAGGTGTTAGCTTTTGGAGATATTCGCGCTTAGCGCGAATATCTCCATAAGTTGGTAATAGGAGATAGCGATGTTAGCGACTGTTTCCCGCTAACATCTTGGCACGCCCACTTTGCATGTCATTAGTGATAAATATCACTGACATGCAAAGTGGGGCCCAAGATGGTCGCTATCTCCTACTAGCTGTCGCTAACTGGTGTTAGCGACAGCTAGGTAATAGGGAGATAATTTTATCTTCCCTTTCTTGGCTTTTAAAGCCAAAAAAGCGGAGATAAACCCCCTTGATAATATGCCCCTAAGTTTTTAGCACTACATTTGGGGAAGCTGCCCTCCATTGCAGACCTGCCCCGCTGGAAGCATCAGGGCTCAAAATCATGTACTGTTTGTGGGTCACCCACACAGGGCTTCATTCATTTAATATGTATCTGCCCATCCTTAGGTATGCAGCACCCTAAACTGCTGAAGAGACAGTTCAATGAAAGAGGCATCCGCTCCTGTAGAACTGCTATTTTAAAATGCCTCGAACCGAACGACCCGCAGCTTAGTTGCCATTTAATACAAATTGTAATCAGCTGCGAGAAAGACCTAAAACAGTGACACTGGTCATGCACAGAGTCGCTTTAGAGTCCAGTGTCTGTCTCTTTTAACACCGAATGCACTGTATAAATCAATTAGTTTTTTATGTACTGTATAAACTAGGTGGTGTATCACCCACTCATGTCGACCTTACACCTCCAAACCAAACTATTTAAAAAAAAGGATTTAAACATGAATTTTTTTTTATTTCAAATCTTTTTTATTAGGAAGTCAAACATACAAAAAAAAAATCAGCTCGCATGAAATATACGATGAAATCAGCTCGCATGAAATATACGATGAAATATACGATTAGTAATGCATGGACTTTTAACATGTATTTTGTTTATTGGAACATTGTTTCGGTTTTAATTAACTAAACAATAAAATGTTTGAATTGAATTGAATTGCATACCGGGGTATTTACATATTTACAAGGACAAGTCTGACATCTGATTGGTCTAATGTACCAAATGGCCTCCTGCACAAGGCAAAAGTTGTACACCAAGAATAAAATTGAGAAAGGTTCAGTACCTACAGCTTAGATGTGTGTGGGCCCTTCACAGCCTTTGTGCTTATGCATTATAGTATGCGTGAAATTGACGGTGGGACAGAAAATGTAAAAATTTGTTTTTTGTGTTTAGACATACACTGCGTTCTATCACAGTGCTGTAATAAAATGTGCCTTTTCAATGTATATTGCAGACACTATTCCACCAGTTCGAACATTCATAAACCAACAGCCCTTTGACTCATCTGCCATTTGCCAATGGTTTCTGATAGCAAAGCCAGCTGACGCTCCACAGTAGGAAACTTGGTGGTTTCCCACCACTAAATGAGGCAAGGGACTCACATGTGCGTTGGGATGGGAGCCCTACACATTTAAGCTGGCTCTCCTGCTCCACCAAACTTTATATGAACTCATTACTCTACTCTTAAGTAGGGCAGTCACAAAGAGCCACTGCAACCATCGACAAATGTTAATGAGCCAAGAATCAATATGCAGGACAAAATTTGGACATCAACCGATTTATTGTTGACCCCTCAAAACAGTGCCAACAGTGTAATAAACAACATCAACAATGTTCAAAACAAGTCTCAGACCAACACAGCAACTATCGTTAAGAGAACCCGGACCCAGGATCAGGAATCGCCGGAGTCAGAGGAAATAGACACCATCATATTATTTCCAGAGTACAAATCCCGCAGCAGACCTAGGAGGAAAAACCCTTTGACCTTCAAGGACATACCACCGACCTTATTCCAGCAATAAAGAGATCCGACTTTGGCCTCCGCTCGGGGGGCTTAATGCTTCTAGCCTCAATAACTGTAATAGGAGAAATCTCTCCTATAAATACCCATATTTCACCTCCAAGATGCGTTCAGGCTGCAATAGCAACACTTAAGTTCAATCAGATCCACCAGAAAGTAATAATAATCAATGTCTACGTGCATCCTAAACAAAAATAAAAGGCAGCTAAGAAACTGGTCGCAGAACTAAAAAGAATAGCGAAAGAAGAGGTCACAAATAGAATTATCTTGGCAGGCTATTTTAATATGCATCTCTTAGGAAACGGTCAAGATGAGGATTCAACACAAGATGTATCAGTCGCCGGAGAATACCAATACAGGGCTCTTCAAAAAACAACAAACCAACAAAATGCTTGAAGTACCTGCACCAGGAACTAGAGCACCTCAATTTGACAGCACTAAATGGCCGCTTTGAGGGGGACAATTCACCAGTAACCACATATCATTCAACCAAAACATCCTCTCATTTAGATTTCACCTTTACAACTCTAACCTTGTTTCAAAACATCACTTCCTTTAGAATAGGTAACAATGAATTCAGTGACCACCTGCACCAAGAAGTAAGACTTAAAGCAAGCTCATCCCTACCACTAGAGGTGTGTTAAACCATCAGCTCTGAAGAAACCACAAACCTTAAATGAATAAGATGCAATCCTAGTAATAAAGGGGCAATATCAGCTACCGCTAAAGAATTATATAACCAAGGGGAGGGCACATTAGCACAGCCCTTGGAAATCTGGGAAAACTTAATTACCATCTTTGGAGATAAATTTGCAACCAGGTCACGGCCAAAACCGAGGCATATGGCGGTCCCCCCAACATGGAAGGTGAATAGCCTAGTTACAAAAAAACTTAAGTCCAACGTAAAAGAACCCTTAAGGCGCCTTCGCAAATCACCCCAAGATTTGAGCCTGCATGGTACATTTTGGGAATCGAAGGCTCAACTACAGCAAAGGAACTGGGAAAAGAAGATAATCAAGGATGACGACTATGGGCAAAATTGCTCCACGATGCAAGACAAAATAACAGTGCCAAGTTTTGGCAAACAGTCAACACACTTCAGCGGCCAAATCATTCTGGAATAAATTCCAACAGTCTGTGTTGATTATCTTTACAACCACTTCAATGAAAAAGAGCAAAATATAGATGACGCCTCTAAACATCCAGGGAACGCAAGTGCTGGTGGCACTACCAGGGAAACAACAACCCACAATCTTGCGAACCTTGAGCAAAGTGACTATTCTAGGACAACACAACAGCAACAGAGGGAAGCTCCACTATTAGGTGCATACTTCCAATAATTACAACAGATGCACATAGTGGCCCAACGGCATCACAGATAACGAAACAAATAGCCAGGGGCAGACCTGCAGGAGCCCCTGGCCTGAATGGCATACCCCCAATGTTATACAAACATGATGCGGAATTTTGGAGCAAGGCACTAGCACCAGTTTTTAGACATGTAATCAGCTCGGCCACAATTCCAGAGTCCTGGAAAGGATCAATTATTATCCCAATTTAGAAACAGGGCGAAAGGAGTGATCCAAACAATTACCGTCTAATCGCCCACATTGACATCGAGGCTAAATATTATGCGGGGACAATCCTGGACGAATTAGCTTATTGGTCTTAAGAAAAGCGCATAATTCCGCCAACTCAAACTCGGTTTAGCCAAGGACTAGGTACCACAACTAATATAATTGGCACTAACTTTGTTAATGGATTCAGCAAAGGAAGGAATATAGCCTCTATTTCTATGCTTTATAGACTACACAGCAGCTTTCGACCATGTTGATCGCACAAAGCTCTGGCAAAAACTGGAAGGATGGGGGATACCTAAATCCCTTTTAGACCAACTCCAGCAGTTGCACACTGATTTCTGGATTAGGATAATATTAGGCGCTGGGACACATCTATCAAAGCAAATCCCCAAATCAAAGGAGCTAAAGCAAGGGTGCGCCTTAGCCCTGCTGCTTTTTAGCCTTTTCCTAGCGGACCTCCCAGGGGAACTTGACAGATGTGCATCCCATGCCCCGAAGCTAGGAAAAATGACGTTGTCAAACGTACTTTACACAGAAGACTTAGTGCTGATAAGTCGCACCCCCATAGGACTCCAACATCTCTTGGACATGACCCATATCTTCTCGCAACGCAATGCCTTAAAAATAAATCTCAAAATAATGAAAATAATGGCAGTTAATTACCACAGGAAGAAAAATATTAACTGGTATTTGGATGGCCAGCACTTAGATCAGGTAATGAGCTATAAATACCTTGGAAAACTCTTAGGTCACAAAAGCTCCATCAAACCACATCTGGAGCCTCTGTGGAGAAAGGGGGTTATGACCTACTTAGCCATAAAACCTTTGAAGAAGAAGCTGCCGGACTTAACATTTGACCCCCTTTTAAAGGTACTGAGAGCTAAGTTGCAGCCAACTTTAACCTATTGGAGCGAACCTCTGAAAGGGAAAGATGCCGCAGCCCTTGACATAATAACATCAAATTCTTATAAAGCGATAGTTCATCTCCCCAGATACGCTTCGCTGACCCAAATACGGTTGGAATTTGGGCTACAAAAACAATCGGTGGAAAGAAGGGGTGCATACATGAAATGTTGGCATAAAATCCAAAGACCTGAGGAAGGATCCTTGAACTCCCACCTCTGGATCGAGCTATTTCGTCCCAGGAAACTGCCAGCCACAGAATATCTAGACTCCATCAAGCTTTTGGGGCTGACAGATCTTTGGAGTACTCTAATAGAGCATCTTTCATTTAAAGAAATAGTGACAAAGGCAACTCAGCTTATATCTGTCTTAGAGGTCAAAGAAGCACTAGCCACGCAGGGAATACGTCTGGGTAGTGCTCAATAACGACGAAGCCCTCAAAACCCAACCCTACTTTGAAATGGGAATAAAAACTGCAATTAAGAAGAAATTTCTAAAGCTCCGTCTAGGTGTAATTCCGATCTTCCCTTTTTTACCACCATGGGAAAGGAGAGGAGGTGAGCAGCTCTGTTGTCTGTGCGGGCACGACACTGAGGACCTTATCCACATCATTTGCACTTGCCACATCCTAAGGGACATAAGGTGCACTTTATTAAAACCAATATTTAAGCAGCACGGCATCAGGTCCTGCAGGCAGGCAGTAAAGCTGTGCTTCGATCCAGCTGTAGTGCAACTAAACTGCCGGCTCACAACATTTGTCAATACCGTTGCAAAGAGACTCAAAAATACTGTGTTATTGGTCATGAGTCAATCCAATACAGTGGAATAGGGTATCTTGGGAAACTGGTTTTCTACAACCTCAAGAGCATTTTATGGCTGCACAAGCACTTTAAAACTGGCCATCGTTGTTTGTTGTTCAAGCCACTAAGCTTAGAAAGAGCTCCATATCACTGTCAAGGTACTTCAAATCACACCATCGGGTACAGTATTCGGCAGTGGAGGTCACAAAGACAGGTCGGCAGCCTAATTTGTCAATTTACTAGCACCCAAACTCTTTGCTACTCAAGCATTCTAGAATTTTGAAGACTGTAATAATCATGAGCGCACCTTTTTTAGAGAATTTTAACATTGCGTTGTTCACAGTCTAAATGCGGACTTTTTAACATTGTTTTACTTACTGTATTATGAATAAGGAACCTTTATTTTTATATGTTTAATGTATGCAAATGTTTTAATTAACCATGTATAATAAAATGTACTTACTTACTACTCTTAAGTACTACAATTGTATACAAGATTATGCTCCTCACCTCAATTTCATCCATCGCCTCATCTCTTGTGTTCTGAAATAAATATTACATCTAAGAGCCCTTCCTCTTAGACCCTTTAGGCGTTAAGCTTCAGTTTTCTGAGAGGGTAGACACATAAGGGATCAAACGTAATTGAGTCAAATAAGCAAATCTCAAATACCACATTTGTCCTGTTGTTCTAGAAGTGTCATCAATCTGCAATTACTCCACTCATGCTCCACCTTAAGGATGTAACAGGAGTTCTAAGTGGATAAAGGTATGGGTGGTCCTTTTGTATTCATGTGGCTGTTGTGCCAAATGAACATTTCTAGATATATCAGTGGGGTTATGCAGAGATGTTGTGTGTCAATGCATATTTGTGGAGAAAAAAAATACTGGAAATCAGCAACATCTATTCCACTCAAACATGAATATAACTTGTGCCAGTGAAAGGGACATTTGGTGCTTTCCTAATATGACTCAAGCAGGTTTAAGTTTCTGACTTTCTGCAAGCCACAAGAAAACTACTAAGTGTGAATTCCCTATGGCAAGGGTTGGAACTAGGGAAGTTCACCCTGTCCCCATCCTCAGCTGCTTCAGTGTTGCACAGTCTACTCTGGGTTTCTTATTACCCGGTATGAATTTGAAAATTATTTATCTATTTCTTTAGGGAAAGCACTGGACCATGGAATGGACAATTCTGGAACAGGACTGAGAACCCAAAAATATAGCCTAGTTTTTTGTGAATTCCGAAGGCCCTTTCCACAACAAACAATGCTCACTTCACTTATTAACATTTTCTTTAATTTTTTCACTTTTAATGACCATGATTATGGCTTCATTCAGAGAGCAGCATATTATTATCTTGATATATCATGATCTGTATTTCTCCCAAACTAACAAGAGCTATGAGAATGTACCTTCGTTCAAAAGGATTTTCCGATGAAAAATGTTGTTTTATCTGAGACAATACCTTCTGATCACAGAGAAAATGTACATTTTCACAATTTTAAAAAAATGGTTAAGTAAGGGTGAGCAGGTCCTCGTGCCAGCTCCTCCTGCAATAGTTCTCCTATCCAGCTTGCCCATAGTCAGCTACCCTTTGCTGCCTTAGGTTATGCTTCCTCTGCTTGATTTCTGCATTCTTTGCCACTCGCTTTGTGCTCGTTTTTTAGCCTTGTTCTGCCCACATCAGCCAACATCTGCCCTCTATTTTTGCCTCACTCACTCTCCTTGTTCTGCCCATTATTTTGGCTCTTTCTGCAAGTTTCCGACCTTTATTTTACCCTCTTTCAGCTCATTTCTGACCAATGTATTTCCTCTTTCTGCTCATTTCCTCCCTATTCCTGCAGTTTCCCTCCTCCTGCTGTTTCCCTCCTCCCACCACCCAGCACCCGCACTCCCTCCAGGATCTACTTAATGGAGGCTGTAGTGCGGCCCCCTCAACAGGTCCTCATTTCAGCTCCCCCTGTGACTGTTCTCCTGTCCAGCATGCCTGCAGTCCGCTACCCTCTGCTGCCTTAGGTTTGTGCTTCTGTTTTCTGTTTTCTTTACTGCTCGCTTTCTGCTTGTTCTTCTGCCTTTCTCTGCCCACTGCTGTACCCTATTTTTGTCTCTCTCTGTTCGTACTTCACGTTACCTTTCCTTTTTCTGCTCCTTTCTGACCCTTATTTTTCCTCTTCCTGCTCATTTCTCACCTTTATTTTGCCTCTTTCTGCTAATTTCTGCCCATATGTTTTCTCTTTCTGCTGGTGTCTGACCTTAATTTTTCCTCTTTCTGCTCGTTTCTGCCCATTATTTTCCTCTTCCTGCTCATTTCTGCCCTTTATTTTACCTTTTTCTTTTCATTTCTGACCTTTATTTTTCCTCTATCTGCTCATTACTTCCCATTTCCCACTATACCCTCCTACCACCGTTTCCCTCCTCCAACCACCCAGTGCCCGCCCTCCCCTACTTAACTTAATGGAGGCCGCAGCGTGACGCCATTGAGCAGGCCCTCGTGCCTGCTTCCCCTGCAACAGTTCTCCTGACCAGTTTGACCACAGTCTGCTGTCCTCTGCTGCCTTAGGTTTGTGCCTCCTCTACTCTTTTTCTTCTCATTTTCTGTTTTCCTTCTGCTCTTTTTCCTGCCCATTTCTGCCTTCTATTCGTGCCTCTCTCTGCTTGTTCTGTCTGTTATTTTGCCTCTTTCTGCAAGTTTCTGACCTTTATTTTGCATCTTTCTGCTCGTTTCTTCCCGTTATTTTTCATCTTTCTGCTAGTTTCTGCCCTTTATTTTTCCTCTTACTGCTCATTTCTTTGCGTTATTTTCCTCTTTCTGCTTGTTTCTGACCTTTAGGTTTCCTCTTTCTGCTTCTTTCTGACCTTTATTTTTCCTCATTCTGCTTGTTTCTGACCTGGATGTTCAACAGAGACGTCACATCCATGTGCTTTACAAATGCTGATTGATTGGTTGATTGGATGTTTCTGTCACGTGTGTCAACATGCCACCATCATGTGCCTCAATCCCACTTTCACAAGAAGGGGGAACATATATTTCATTTTTAATTAATGGAACACAAATTCTGACAACACAATTATAAATATTGGTGACTAGGGGCATCCCTGTCTGGTATCCCAAACTAAGGCTTAAACAGTGGAAAACTTTTAATTGGAAACAACATGCACCTAAGGATCAGCATATGTGACCCATTTTGGTGAAAACAAGAGGTTGTCCCTGTAACACACAAAAGAGGTCTGAAAGGAAGTGCAGGTATGTCTGTCAAGGGATATCTCAGACTGCCTAGAATTTCCCACCCAGTGAGACCCAGGCACCATGCTGGAATTATTTCACAAATTCCTAATGCTAATGGGGCACAGCAAGTTCCCTAATAAACTTGCAAAGATTTTGCTGTCACTATTTATAAGCAACATGTGTTAACAACTGTAAGAAGCTGTCTCTCTATATGCTATACCAAAAAGAGGAATAGTGTGCAGATAGTTCAGTGGATCCACAGAGGCTTTGCAGAGGCTAAAGTAGATAATACTAATACTCTTTTCCTAGTAGTGTTAGACTTATCAGAGTGCAGTGTTAAGCATTTGTTGAACACTCAGTGGCAATCCATGAGACACACACTCAATGAATAAATCATAGTCCAGTTTATAAAAATAGTACTTGGTTATATTTATTATGTAGAACCACAGAACATCGTCTTAGGAAAATACGTTTTTAAATAGAAATACTTTTCAGTTTCAAAAGTAGACCCAGTTGCATTGTTAACCTATGGGAGGAAGAGAACATTCAGCATACATAGGGATACATTGACTTACAAGACTAGTCTTCGTAAGTTAAGTTCAGTATTGGGCAGGGTTTTGTTCAGTACCAACACTCCTCCAACAGCACCACTGTGGCGGCCGGGTGCAGGCTGCAAATTTGAGGTTGGGCACCCAATACAAATTAATGGAGATTGTGGTAATCGGCCAGAGGCTGCTTACAGGTAAGTAGCAGCACCTGAGGGGCCAGTTTGCAGGGGTTGAATCAAGCACTGACGGGGCCCAAAGCAGCACCAACAATACACCACCAGTGGCACAGGGGCAGCAGGGCGGAAGGTGCTAACACAGCGTAAGGTGCCCATTGTAAGGCAATGGAGAATGGCCAAATCGAAAAAGAGCTGCAGGCTCAAGCCAGGAGTCTGGTTCAAGGAAACCGACAGCTGCAGAGGTAAGTTGTGATGCTCAGGGAAGTAGGGACACCTTTTCTTCTCTTCACCAAGGCCCAGGACGGTGGGTGGTTACCGGAGCAGGTCGCAGTTGAGGGGGACTCCATGCAGAGGCCGCAGATGACGTTGAAGAGTCCAGGAGAGGTCAGCTCATGGTGGACTCAGGCTCTGGAGCACTGGGGAACCGGGCTGGAACTGGTGGGTCACTTGGACTACATTGGGTACAGAGGTGAAATCAGGGGCAGGCTTTGCAGTTCTCCAGGTCACACAGTATTTACTTTGAAGATGGTTGCTTGGTGAACAGGTTTGGTGTTCTCTGGAGTCTTGAGCTTTGTTGAAGGCCATCTGTTCACCCAGGGTTCTGGAAGTCACTGGGCTGCAGGTCAAGTTGTCTTTTGGTGCAGGATCATCAAGTACTTCAAACAGGCTGGTGGGGCTGGGGCCAAGTCAGTTGGTCTCTGGAGTCTTCTCTGCTGGTGCCACTCTGTAGAATTCGGCTCATCTTAGGTCATCAGGGACTGAAGTTCAGGGTCTGAGGATGCCACCTAAATACTAGATTATGGGGCATTACAAGGGAGTGACAGATAGTGGCCATTGGGCCCCTTACCTGGAATGTCTACACCCTCTATTCTTCCCACCTCCTGCAGGAGGGGGATACAGACCTAGCCCTGCTTGGATAAGTCTCACAATCCTCAAGATGGTCGACAATGAAAAGTGTACTTCACCTCACCTCTAGCATCTGAGGGGTGGAGTTGACAGAGGGGGGCACAGCTCCTTTTCTTTCCACCTGTCCTCCCACCAACTACGGGGTGAGGACAGAAAGGGGGGGCTGCTCCCTCTAACTGGAGAGTCTGGGGTTGCATTACAAAGGCGGCAAGACATTTGAAACTCCCCACCAGGGATGACTCTTTCTGACGAGGAGGAGGTGTGAACACCTCCACCCAGGAAAGACATTGTTCTAAACCTCAGAGCGTGGAGGCACTCTCCCCATGGGGTCATAATACTGTCTGGTTGTATCAGGCCAGTCGGTGACCACACTAGGGATTTGTAGGTTTCAGGGGACCCCTCTAAGGGGTCTTCTGTTTTCCATGTTTTTATAAATCTGGAACTGGAATCAGTGCAAGTTTATTATGCTGAGATGTTTGGTCCCAAACATCCCATACTTCAGTGAAGCCATCATAAAGCTGGGGAACTTGTAATGACGAGTGTCCAGTCCATGCACTTACTATGGCTTTCCTGGCCACTTACAATAACCAGGAATCTGCCAGGATATTGCAGATATGCCCTCACAGGAGACATAGTACAACCTGCCTAAGGCATGCTAGAGTGGTGTCTTACCTATATCTCATGCAGTGTCCATGGGCATGGCGCACAGCGATGTGTGCCATGTTAACTCTTTAGTTCTATATGCATCAAGACACGCAAATAGCGGCATCAGTGTGCATGTGCTTGGTGAGGGGTTCCTCTGTGGAAACAGCAAATGCAGTTTAGGGTAGGAGATCTGGCACAGGGGACCTGGTTGGCAGGGACTTTGTGCACTTCCACTTTTTAGGAAGAAGTCTGTTTTTTGCAAGAATGTGATATTCTTACAAGAAGCAACAACCTGGTTTCAATTATTATTTTAATTAGTTCAATAGCGCAGGATCAAGAGAGCCAAACCTATGCCACACCATTTCAAAACGTCAAGAAGTCATTTGTCAACGGGACCTCTTTTTTTGCAGATGTTCCTTAGCAGCCAGAACTTCCTTCAACAGTACATTTCCTCCAAAAGATCTGGAATAATTGGGCCTATATGTTGCTTAAGTATTTTGTTTAGGGGGACAATATTATATGCTATTGAACATCACCCTAACGTGTAAAAATGTGAAAACATTGAGAGAACATCTGTAGTATTTTTATGTGTTGCCCTGGATGCCTACATTTGTTTAGAAGAGAGGAAACACTGTAGTTTTGTGTTTTTGGCTCATATAGTTGACCATCACCCTCCTAGCATAGTTACTGCCCACAATTAAGTTTTAAGAGGACACCATCCACTTTTCAATTATTATCTTGTTCATGTCTGTTAGAAATGGGGGTCTCTAGTTGGCAGAGGAGTGCACCTAAAAGGGACCCTTGCTTCTAGTCAGGATAAGGGAGTTACACACTTTAGATAACCCCTACTCACCCCCTTGGTAGTTTGGCATGAGCAGACAGGCTTATTCCAAAGGCAATGTGTAAGTATTTGCACCCAGACACACAGTAGCACAGTGAAAACACTACAAATGGACACCACACCTGTTTAGAAAAATAATGTATCTTTATATAAACCAAATAAGGCACAAGGCCAAAAAGACAAAAATCCAACAAACACAATTCAAAATATGACTTTTAAACAGTTTCAAACAATTCTGTCCACAGAAATCTATGGATGCTTGATTTTACACAATCTACCTTTCTGATGTGTCAAAATTCACAACACCTAACAGCCGCAGAGAAGGGAAGCATTGAAAAACACAACGATGCGTCAGTTCCTGAATCCATGAGCAGTACCATGATGCGTTGATCTCTAATAGCTACACAGCAGGGCCTGCGCCGGAGTCGGTGTGGTGCTCCCAGAATTCAGTGCACTGAACTCGGCACGCATCTCATTTTTCAGCCGCTGGCAGGCGCTGCCTTGATTCTTTGGCTCCATGGCATTGGTTTGTGGAAATTCTTCCCGAACGGCGGTGCAAGATGAGAACATCTGGTTTTGGAAGGACGATGTATCTGTTTTCTTGACTTCTTCAAACATTTTCAGCTTTCAGTAACAGGAATAACCTCCAGAGGTCCAGAACTTGAATAGGCACCTCCTGGCAGGTCAGAACTCCCAGCAGTGGAGTTCAAGAAAGCTGGTGGTAAAGTATTTGTGTCCCTGAGACTTCAGAACAGGAAGCAAGCACACACAGGCCCTTGGAGATTCTTCACAAGCAGGCTCAGAGCAAAGTTCCAGTCTTTGTGCTCTCCTTGTCAGAAGCAGCAACTGCAGGCCAATCCAGCAAAGCAACACACAGCAAAGGGACAGTCACCTTCTCACAGCCCTTCAGCTCTTCTTCCTTGACAGAGGTTCCTCTTTATTCCATAAGTAATCTAATGTTCTGGGGTTTTAGGTCTAATATTTATACCCCATTTTCTGTTTGTATTTTTTGTTGCAATAGTCTTTGAGCTCAGTAAACAACAGATCTGTCCTCCCTGGCACAGCTTCCCTCCAGGAGGTGGAGACAGCACTGTGCAGGGCAGACACAGCTTATTCAGGTGCTAGTGAAAACTCCCCCCACCACTCTGAATGAAGAGAGGTCTATACAGCCTGGCTCTGAGTCTACCAGGAAAGGCAGGGCACACCTAAAACCACCCCATCCCCTTGTGACTGTCTACAGTGAATGCACATCATCAGCTTATGTCACTCCAAAACCAGACAGTGAATACAAACAGGTAGAGGCACACAGGATGGTTAAACAAGAAAGTTACCACTTTCTAAAAGTGGCATTTTCAAACATACAATTTAAAAACTACCTTCACTAGAAGGTTTGTTATTAATTTCAGAGAGCCTAAGCTCCCTTTCTCCATCTTGTCCCAACGGAAAGTTACGTTTGTAAGATGTTACAAAGCAGCTCCCATATTAACTGATGGAACAGAAAGCCTCTCAATAGTGAAAATCAAAATACACAGTATTTCACTATCAGGACATGTAAAACACACCAGCATATGTCCTACCTTTCACATACATTGCACCCTGCCCATGGGGCTACCTTGGGCATTCCTGAGTGGTGCCTTACTTGTAAGAACAGAGAAGATTATGGCCAGGCAAGTGGTTGCATTTGCCAGATCGACATAGCAGTTGAAAACTATGTGTGTAGACACTGCAGTGGTATGTCTGAGACACCCTTGAAAGGCTACTGGTGTGGGTGACACAATCAGTGCCCACTAGTAGCATTTGATTTAAAGGCCCTGGGCACACAGTGCACTTTACTAGGGACTTACCAGAAAATCAAATATGTCAATCATGGATAACGAATCATAATCACAATTTACACAGCGAGTACTTGCACTTTGACACTGAACAGCGGTGGCAAAGTGCCCAAAGCATCTAAGCCAGCAAAAATGAAATCCAGCACACAGTAAAAAATGCAGGAGGTAGAGGCAAAAAGTCAGGGTAAACCACACCAAGGATGCCAAGTCTAACAATGTCTCAAATACTTGGCATGGGCATGTCCTCATACAAAGAAAATTTCTTGCAGAAAAAAGATACTCTAAAAAGGTCTTATTCTTTTAACTGGCAGTGTTAAATCTCAGTCTAATCCCAAATATGGAAGTAGCTCCAATCAAAGCCCTTGGTGACTGGTGCTTGATTTGATTTGCAAGTTGACCAACTTTACTGTCTAACTAATGCCAGGCTCAAAGGTGTTTGCTTGGAAATGCATTCATTGTAGAAATGGAGCTGTAGGTTTCAGAAAGTGTAGCCTCTCCTACATGTCTCCTAAAGAAATGCCCACCTCCCTCAAGTGTTATGGTGGCACCTGAAAACTCGAGCACATGCTACCTTGGAGCAAACCAAAAGGCAGTATTTTCTACATCGGATGACAAATAAGCAAGGGAGAGCTATAACCATTCTCTATCATGCCTTGCAAACTATCCACGTTTTGTCTTCATTAAAATGATGTACTGTATTCAGTAGTAGGGGCACGTCAGGAAGTCCATCGAGAGCTCGCAAGGGTGGAGGAGGTGCTGGGAACACTGAAGCACGCTGTGTGTCAGACACAACTAGGGCAACAGAGCCTCATGGAGCACGGATTGAATATGCAGAACTACAGGATCGCTTGTGCTTAATAGATTAAGATTACTACATTCAGAAATCCCATGCAGAGGTAGACAAGTTGAGCACATTACTGGTCCAGCTGATCAAACCCCCTCGCCAACCTCCATTCTTGAAATAAACATGCCGGCAATGCCACACGTAACTACCCAGAGTTGAATTAATGAGGCATTTCATGACTGTTATAAAAATGTATACACTGCCTCTCCTGCAGCCAGACCCCAAACAATCACTGACTTTTTAGACGCACTACCCCTTCTACAAGTAATAGATGCAGACAGGAAAGCACTAGCTGCATAGGTGACCACTGCAAAAATTTGGGAGGCCATTAGAGAACACCCCAGTAATAAAACCCCAGGGCTCGATGGTCTGCTGGCGGAGGTTTACACCACCTTCTTCACACACCTAGTTCCTCAGTTGGAGCGCCTTTACCAGCCTTGGTGACATTACTGACAAAGCTGGACAGGGATCCCACTGACATTACAGCTTACAGGCCCTTGTCATTGCTGACGGCTATTACTCCCACTTTTATTAAAACTCATACATTTGGACCAATGCAACTTTGTACCGAGCCATAGTACATCACTAAATATACGGAGACTCTTTCGTGTAATGGATGGACTTACTGCTCCATGCCATAAAGCGGGCTGCCTTTCGCTTGACCTTTAAGTTGGGACTAAATGCTAACCACCCTCCGACGGGTTGGCATCCCCATGCCTTCCTCAGATGGGTTACGTTGCTATACATCTCCCCCAAGTCGAGAGCATGCACTGAAGTCCATATATTGAATGCTTACTCCATCAATTGAGGCACAAGACAAGGATGCCCACTATCCTCAATGATATTTGTACTTGCACTAGAACCGGTAGTGCACAAGCTTCGACGGGGAGTTCAGGAGTGGGGTGTTCCAACAGGGTCTGCAATTTATGCATTGTTGATATACACTGACGATATAATTTTATACTGTAAAGATCTGGAAAATAGGCTACAGACAGTAGCACAAACTGTTGCGCTCTTTTAATGCATTTCTTCACTGACATTAACATGGATACATCTCATGTGTTTTACTTTGTGGATAAACTGTGGCCTAAACAGTCCTATTTGGAGACCGAGTGATCAGAGTAGCATCTACCACTTTCAAATACCTGGGGATCCAGATATATAGAGATGCACAAGACCTGCTAGAGGGAAACGTGCAGAAACCAGTTACTATCCTAGGTATACTTCTGAACCTCACTTCCGCTCTCCAAGGCTGGATGCCTAGCCATATCAAAAATGTTGATATTGGAAAATGGCCCTGAAATATACTGCATAGATGGTCCCTTATGCCCCCAATATACATTTATGGGGACTTCCAACCTCAGTGGAGACATTGACACAGCATCAACTACACAAATAGGAGCAGGCAGGAGTGACAACAGTGGGGGCATTGTTTGGAAATGGGATGCTGCTGAGTCATGCAGACTTTGTGAATGATCAGGGGTTACCTGATTCATTGTTTGTCATATACACAAATATAAGTAGGTATATCAAACTACAGTGGGCACCGGAGGGAACAGAACCCCCCACACATTAATTTATATATTCACTCCTCATGCGTAATGGTAGGCATCTCAATTTATTTATTTATTTTATTTATTTATTTATACGATTTGTATAGCGCGCAAATACCCTGGGGTGTCTCGGCGCTGAATAAGGCTGAAGAGACGCTGGATGGTATTACTGATTAATGAGCCATGTTTTTGTTTGTTTTCGGAATATCATCAAGGATGGACTGTTTTTAATGTGGAGGGGGAGGGTATTCCACAATCTAGATAAGGTCACTATGAATCGTCTGTCTCCCCAGGTCACTTTTTTTGTACTTGGGATTGGGAGAAGTAGGGTCGTGGATGAACGTAGCGATCTTTTAGGAGTGTATATGCACAAAGCTTTTTTTTACAACTCCGGCCCAATGTTATTCATAGCTTTATACGCAATGCACAAGGCTTTAAATTTAGTGCGGCTTTTAACTGGGAGCCAGTGGAGTTGACGGATAATAGGGGATATCGAGGAAAACTTTGGGGTGCGGGTCAAAATTCTTGCTGCCGCATTCTGTATTAACTGCATTTTATTAAGGACTTTCTCTTGTGCATTTAGTAGAAGTTCATTGCAGTAGTCCACCTTGGATAATACCAAGGTACACATGAGGGTGTTGCCTGCACTAGGAGGAAGAAAAGGTAGAAGTTTTCTAACCATTCTGAGGATAAAGAAGGAAGAGGAGACAACCGCATTTGCATGGCTAACAAAAGATAGCTTATCATCACATATTACCCCTAGGATCCTAACCTTGGTAACAGGTAATGGAGGGGGGCCAAGCTCAGTAGGCCACCACGCTGGGGACCAAGAAGGGGTGAGGCTGCCAAAAATCACGACCTCTGTTTTGTCGGAATTAAGTTTTAAGCAGTTACAGTCCATCCAAGAACTAATAGCCATCATACCTTCTTGAAAATTGGCTGCAACTGCTCCTCCATCATTATGTATAGACAATACCAACTGGGTATCATCGGCGTATGATGTTAGCTTTATTCCACATGATTAAATGACCCTCGCTAAGTCCGACACATAGATGTTGAATAATGTCGGACTTAGCGAATATCCTTGGGGAACTCCACAGGGGAGGGAAAAAACGGGGGAGTAGTAGCCACCGAGTTTAACTGACTGTTTACGTTCAGACAGAAAGGAAGTCAGAAGCGATTTTGCCTTGTGATGGATGCCAATGGAGGATACACGGTCGATCAAGATGGTGTGATCGACCGTGTCAAAGGCTGCGGACAAGTCCAATAGTATCAGGACTGCCGCGCCGCCTTGATCAATGATCGTTCTGATTTCGTCTGATGACTTTATTAGTGCCGTCTCAGTCCCATGTCCCTTCCTGAAACCAAACTGGGTGTCAGCCAGCAGATTGTTCTGGCCGATGTAATGGGACAACTAGGTATTCATGATTTTTTCAAATAATTTGGATGGGAAGGGAAGAGAGGCAATTGGTCTATAGCTTTTTGGTTCTGTAGGATCAAGATTGTTTTTTTTTAATAAGGGCTTAATAATAGCTTTTTTCCAAATCGATGGATAAGAACCTGAGAGGAACATAGAATTACATATTTTGGTAAGAGCAGGTCCTATGAGATTAGAAGCAGGCTTAAGGATGGACGGTGGACAGGGATCAAGAGGAGATCCTGATTTAATGGTTGCTATTACTTCTGCTATCTGTGTGGAGGAGATTTGACTAAATTCGCGAAAAGAGACGGAGAGGGAGTTGGAGCTTGAGTTATGACTAGGGTGATCAGTGGCAGTCTTGGATGTGAAGTTAGAATAGATGCAATTGACCTTTTCCTTGAAAAAGTCAGCCAGACAGTTACAGAGATTTTGGGAAGCTTTTGTGATTGCACTTGCCGGTGGAATGGATAGTTTCGTTACTACTTGATAAAGTTGTTTGGCAGAGTTTTGGGCTGATTCTATTTGTATTAAATAGAAGTTGCTTTTTTCTGTGATTAGGAGCTTTTTATATGTTGCAAGTGCTTTTTTATACACAGCTCTATCGTTGTTATCATAGTGATTGCGCCATCGCCTTTCTAAATTTCTACAACGCTGTCTTTCCAGTCTAAGGGTTTCTGAGAACCAGGGGGCAGATGGTGACGTCCTGTTGGGCAGCATGTTCTTTGAGGGAGCTAAAACAGTAAATGCGTTTTGTAGCCAGGGCAATAATTGTTAGAGGATATATGTGGGTCTGTTGTGTCATCTGGCTGAGTGGATGAAAGAGTTGTCTGTAGAATCGAGATATCGATGTTCTTCCAGTCTCGAAATTGGACAGAAGAGCGAGTCATGACATGTGAGTTTTTGTGATTGGTTGTCATGATGGTAAACATGACTGCTGAGTGATCGGTCCAGGTTAATGGTATGACTGTTGAACATGCAATATGAAGGTTATTAGTAAATATGCCATCAAGGGTGTGTCCCACCTGATGAGTGGGTACTGTGATTAACTGTCGAAGACCTGCTGATAGAAGGTCCGAGGTTAACGCTAAGGAGTCTTTGTCAGTGATGGTTTCTAAGTGGAAATTAAAATTTCCTAATATAGTATAATCTGGTGTAGTGGCAATGGGTTCTAATAAGCTATTAAGAGCTGCAAGAAATTCAGTCTGAGGATTGGGTGGGCGATAGAGAAGGGTTCCTTTAAAGGATTGAGAGTGGGAAAGCATGATTGAGAAAGTTAGTGCTGCTGCCAAGGGAAAATCGATGGGTTCTATCTTAGTTACGTAATTTTTTCTGTATATAATTGCTATGCCCCCACCTTTTTTATCTGAGGGTCTGTCCTGTCTGACTACCTGGTAGCCATCGGGGGTGACAATGCAGAAATCTGGGCCAGATGCTTGGTCTGCCCAGGTTTCTGTTATAAAAAGGAGAGCAATATTGTGACTGGTTATCAATTCACAGATTTCGTACTTATGTTTTACAAGTGAACGAGCGTTAATAAGCGAACATTGGATGTATTTAACATCGTTTGTTCCCGGGGATAAGTTATCCCTTTGTTGACGGAAAGGTAAGATCATGTTATAGGAGCAGCTGGGACATTGTGTGGATACTAGATTGATGAGAGTATCGGTTCTAAAATAAGGGCAGCGAGAGGTGCTGGTCGTATTCCTTATATCCATGAGTTGGGCACTAGTATAGGTTAGCACCTTATCTCCTAATCGGGGGCTCAGAGGACCAGGGGTTAAGGCCCTTGGCGCGGTCCAGGCATGGACGGGCGCAGACGGGCTCCCCTTTGGCGCGGCTTCGGCGCTCCTGCAGCGCGCCCGCTGCGCGTTCGGTATACCATGTGCAATATATAGTCTAGCCCCTCCTCAAGCTAGACCGCAACCTCTGGTCCTGCCGGGCTCCGGGACGGACCAAAGATGGCGCCCTGCCCTGCACACAAACGGCAATGCAGCCGCGATGGAACGGGGCAGGGGGAGCACACACCTCGCACCAGGTAGGAAAGGGAAATTTAAAATGGTGTAAAAACAGTTGATGTCCAATGTGAGTGAAATATTAAAAACGAACAATCAGGCGATCAATAAAGCAGAAGAGTGCACAGTAATCTAAAATCATTACAGTCTAGTGCCTCGCAGTCTGCCCATTAGCGTTCAACGGGATCGTAGGAGCTGCCACCACCTACTACTCCCGCCTCGCGCTTCGGTCTGTCAGCCAAGATATAGTCTAGCCCCTCCTCCAGCTAGACCGCAACCTCTGGTCCTGCCGGGCTCCGGGACTGACCCAAGATGGCGCCCTGCCCTCCACACAAACGACAATGCAGCCGCGATGGAACGCGGCAGGGGGAGCACACACCTCGCACCAGGTAGGAAAGGGAAATTTAAAATGGTGTAAAAACAGTTGATGTCCAATGCGAGTGAAATATTAAAAACGAACAATCAGGCGATCAATAAAGCAGAAGAGTGCACAGTAATCTAAAATCATTACAGTCTAGTGCCTCGCAGTCTGCCCCTTAGCGTTCAACGGGATCGTAGGAGCTGCCACCACCTACTACTCCCGTTGAACGCTACTACTCAATCAAGGCTTCCACACACATTTAGCAATATCTCTGGCACAATTACGGACCCAGTGGGAATTAGACGTGGGCAGTTTCAGTACAAAGAATCGAATTCTCCACATGAATTTCCCAAGAAAATCCACCAAAATACTAGATTCAAATGAATACAATTTTCAATTGTCCATCAAGCCTACCTCACACTGCACAGGTTACACACAATATTTCCGCCGTTTCCACAGCATGCCCTAGGTGCCCTGAACAAGATTCTACCTTATTCCATAGGCAATGGACCTGCTCGACCCTCTAGGTGCAGATCGGCACCACACTGGAGGAAGTAGAAGGAGGTACTAACTGACAAATAGCTGAGAGCTTTCTTTTAGGTTTATACCGAAGTCCAAAAAGCTATAAGGTACAAGTGAGATGTGCAGATTTGGCACTTCTCCTGCCAAAATGCCTCATTACTAGTAGGTTGAAGTCAGCAGCCCCCCTACTGTCGTGTCATTGAGGGAGGATGTGGAAAGATGGGGAATGGCAGAGAGCGGGGCACTCCGCAGGAAGCGTAAAGGCCAATTACCTATAGTTTGCGGAATAGGCCAATAGCCATGGACTGGGATTCAATACTGGAATCCTTCAAAGCTTTAGACTTGGCTACTGATTAATAGCAGTCATTTGCACTTCATCTCTGGGTTGCGAAATTGCGGTCCCATTTGGTATTGTTGGTGTGCGTCTACAGTATGCAGTTGTATAGATATGACACAGCCAAAGGGAGCGATAACCTAAGACCTGGTAAGACATCGAAAGGCTGTTGAACCCGACATTGTAATCCCGATGGCAGAGTTGAGGCTGGCCCCACCGTCATTCAAGGGATTACACATCCGCAGGTTTCCCTCCGACCCCCGTCATCATAATATGGCGGTCGGAGGGAAACCCTCCATGTCAGGTGGAAAGCCCATAATGTTCACTTCTGATGACCGAAAATGTGCCAATATGGCTGACTTTCCAATATTGTATATTTAATATTCAGAGCAGAAAAGTGGATTTTACAATTAGAGTCGCTTGGCCACCTGCAATGAATATCCAGAAATATTCACAAACATTTTGGAGGTCGTGTCTATTTAAATATATATATCCAACATATGCAAATGCAGCTATCATTCAAAGAAGTAAGCACCTTTTCTTGGTTAAAAAGAGAATTAAGAACCCATGTTTTATGGACTCGAAGACAAAGGAGCTTCTCCACAAAAAAAATATCGAAATCGCATTAGGGAGAAAGAAGTTAATTGGCCACGTTTTTACTTGATTTATTCTTGCAGGTTTCTCACATGTAGGAAACTTTGAATTGTGTTTTGTGAAGAAGAATTACAGCTTAAAATTCAAGACATCTCTGGATTTCAAGGAATGCTCCTAAAATTGATGTGAATTTCCCAAAAATTGGAAATCTATTCTAAGAATAGAAGAAGGCCTATAGCTGTAGACTTCTGATGTTTCAAAGCTGGGCTTTGTGAACCCGGACATGAGAGAAGATTCACTTCCTAACATTCACTACTTACAGCTTTGTTACTAAACAGCTTTAAAGGTCTAAAGCAAAATCTGCCATGAAATGGGACTATTCCCCTACCCAGAAAGTCTACCCCGATCCTCCGGGACAAGAGGAAATCTCCAGTAATGCAAGGACAACACAAATTGAAGAGCATTCGCTGAAATTAATTTATGAATCCATCAAGCAGCTCTAAGAAGAGACCCGACTGGATGGAAGAAAAAAACGGCTTTCAAGTAAAAAGCTTCAGGGTGCTGAGAGGAAAGTGACTAAAGCCTGTGTAGACATGAGCACAAGATTGACGACTGTAGAAGTGCGCTCTACAATGCTAGAAGATGATATGACAAGAGCCCAAACCCTGACTAAGTACCGGACAGAAACAACTGACTGATTTTCAGTGGAAGCTGGAAGGTTTCAAAAACCAGCAAAGTTGGAACAACTTGCGGATTCTTGGAATCAAAGAAGCAACAGAGGGCAACGATATTCGGGCCTATTCGTTGAAATTAATGAAAGGAGCTTTTCTGGAACTCCAGCACTGGAACTGGGACTTAGAAATACAGTGGATGCACCGCTTCCCACTGACTCTAAAAAAGCCTGGTCAGTTTCCTAATGGAGAAAACCCAAAGCCGAGGTCATTCTTAATTTACTTTGAGAACTATCTTCTCCGGGAAGAAGTGTTCTCAAAAGTGTGACCCGATGCCAAACAAACGTATGAAGACCAGTTCTGCACGTCACAGTGGAGAGATGGTGAAGATTAAGACAGTTGATTCAACCATGCCAAACTTTAGGAGCTGAAGACTTTTTGATAAATCCTGCTTGCCTGAAAATCATATAAAAAAAAACAACAAGAGTTTTTCCTTCAGAAATCCAAGCCAAAGAGTACAGTGATAAAATAAAAACTAAGTAGGGTGAACAGTCCCTCTTTCTATCAGGTTGTTTCGAGCAGGCACGCATGTCTCTCCCTGTCAGATGAAGAGGATATGTGATAGGATACTTCCCCAAAAGTTGTAAAAGGGTGGTGGGATGCTGATGGTGGCAGGGGAGCCGTTTTACAGGCTCCATGACTTATACCTTAGGTCTGCTTGTCTCACAATGCAGGTGGGGGGAGCTGGGCGGGAGGTCGCAAGGACAGAGGGATGTGGGGGCAGGCTAGGGGGAGAGTCACTTTGAGGAGTGGGCGAGTTGTTAAAAAGCAAAAAACACCACTAACTAGGGAGGAAGGGGGAGAAAGTGCGGGAACAGGTTGGAAAAACATATTCAGTATGCGAGTTGCGATGATAAATATGTGTGGGCCAAATGACCCGGCAAAGCGCTAAAAAATCAAAAAACAGTTACGGATGTTGCATGCCGATATAGTATGTATGCAGAAAATGCATATCGAGGGTACCAGAAAAGATCTTTTAGAGCAGTTGGGGTACCAATTGGTAGCATGTACTACACAAGGGCTCAGAACCCGGGGGGTTGCTATCTTGGCCCGGAAGGGGGGCTTAGTATTAAAAACCACTAAACCGACAGATGTGGTCTGTGGGCAATTGCAGAGTGTCAATTTCAAGGGTTTAAATTTACGCTCTTCCCAGTCTATGGCTCCATGAGCGATGATCCCGACTAGTTCAAATTTCTCAATTTGGAGCTTATCGAATGGCCATTACCAATCATCTATGTGGCGACTTGAATATCAATTGCCTGGTGGGGCTATGGAAGGGGAATTTCAGTAATTATACGGGCTGGAAAAAAAGTGCATCAGCCCTCACTCAATTGATGCAAGACAACAGACTTACAGATGTCTGGTCACACTTAAAACCACAGTAGGGAGGCAGCAAATATTTTTCACCCCCACATAGAGCAGTAACGCTCAGATTACTTTTTGGTGTCGCATCAGTTGCTTATGACCTGCACCATCAAGAAGTTCCCCCTGGTTAAGTCTGACCATAACCCCTTGGCCTTAGAAGTAATAAACATAGGGGCAGATGCACTGGAACACACTTGGACATTTGAGAGCGGTCTGCTAAAAGATCCTGAGTATGTTTGACACATGAACAAATGACTGGATGAATTTCTAGAGGTCAATAGGGGCAGTGCTAGGTACGGAATGGTGTGGGACGCTCTTAAGGCCTGGGTTAACTCTGAATTATTCTCTGAATCGGAACAAGAAAACAACACAGCACTTAAACATGATCTATAGCTCAATGATAGACACAGAAGAGGAGCTTGTTAGGGCTATAGCTAATGCCTTAAGTATTGAGGGGATTCTCCAGAAACTTGCTCTAGTAAAGGCAACGTCTGGAGAAATTGTGGCAGCAAGAGCAGCAGAAAAATACCTGTCCTTTGGCAGCAAAGTTCCTATGAATATAGCGAGCAAGTTGGGCAATTGTTAGCCACCAGGACAAGACAGAAAGTTGCTGGGGGAGAGATCCTGGAGGTCAAAAACCAAAATGGTAAACTAGTCTCAGAGATTAAAGAAATCTGCGAGGTATTCCAGAGATATTATGGAAAGTTATATGGAGAGGAGGGACACAGGGAGGCAAGGTGTATAAAAGAGTATTAAGAGTTGCTCCGTATGGAGCAATTTTCACAGGCAGACGCGGAATCCCTCGAGGGTACATTTACAGGGGAAGAAATACAAAGAGCTCTAAAAGAACTTCCCTCCGGTAAGGCTGTGGGCCCTGATCAGATTCCATTAGAGTTTTATAAAGTCTTCTTTCCTGTGCTGGGGGTCAACCTAATTTACATAATGTGCCAGGTACAGAAAAGAGAAGCCCCCCCGGAGTCATAGGCGGGAGCCAACATAGTTATTTTTCAAAACAAAGGGAAACCCCCTAATGAGACGAAATCTTAGAGACCCATTTGTCTTATAAATAGTGACACAAAGATCTTACTAAAAAATATTGGTCAATCGGCTAAGTGGTATCATAGAGAAGGTGATATCCCCTAGGCAGCATGGGTTCTTTCTGGTAGAGGAACGGCTGAGCATATTCGTAGAGTTATAACCCTATTTAACGGCACTTCAGTTACCGCAGACCGTATGGCACTTATTCTACTCAATGCCGAGAAGTCGTTTGATTGGGTCTCCTGGGAGTTCCTCTGGGCTGCTCTTGAGAAAGTGGGGATTGGAAAGCAGTCGTGAGCATAAGCGACCACTCGCAATGAGAAACCTGACCTCCCTGCGTTGAGAAGCTTGCCGGGAGGTTTATTTTTCACTCTCGCGATCGGCAACTTGATGTTGCTGATCGCGAACAAGGAAAAAGTCTCGCTGGGATGTCATTTTGCTTGCTCGCGGTCGCCAACTTGACATTGAGGACCACGAGCAAACAAAAAATGACCGCTGCACTACGCTACGTGTGTTTGCAATGTGCTACGTGCAATTCGCGTAGTGAGAAGTAGCGCAAACTTCGCAAACTACGCGAGCGTAGCGTAGTGCTCTTGCCCAGTCTTAGTAATAATGCACTACTGGGCTGCAGTGATTCAATACATCCGGGGATTACTCTGAGGACTGGTGGAGAAGTGATGCTCCCCCAGATGTATATGAATTGCTGCTAGAGAGAGAGGCCCCTAATTAGCTATTGAGATACAGCAAATGATATCTATTATAACAAAATTAAATTTCAGACCCTAGGGGCAGCAGTTTCTGTCTGGACTATTGTTAGAAAGAAGCTAGGGTTAGTTAGGATTCATTTTTACACTCCCCTTTTTGGTAACCCATCATTCCCAGAGATATTCCATGATGGGATTATGTCACGAAGGGATGCACTAGGATTGGGGAAGAAGGGGGATCTGCCTGATTCAAATGACGTAATACCATTTGAGAAGGTCCAGTTGTTCTTCAATATTGATTTATTGAATTTAGGCTGATGACTTAGATACACATCATGAGAAGTGGCAGTGAAAGCTAAGGGCCTCATTAGGATGGCGGACGGGCTTTGCCCGCCCACCACCCTATCGGAAAACAGGACCGCCCGCCTTAAGGGCGAGGGTTCCGGGGGTGCCATTAGGATGAGCCCGCCACAGTGGCAGGCACATCCTGTATTCTCAGCATTGTGGCATGCGGTGCTCTCTGCACCGCCTGCCACAATGCTGACAATACATCACAGCATTTTCATTTCCAAAGCGGCAGGCACCACGCGGTGCCTGCCGCTTTGGAAATGAAAATGAAGGGGGTACCACAGGTACCCCCCCATGTGCACCCCCCCACTCACCTTCACTCTGGGGGCCCGCAGAGGGCCCCCAGAGTGAAGACCGCCTGCCTTTCCATGGCGGCATTGCCGTCACGGAAAGGCATTGCACTCTTGCCATTGTAATATGGTTGGCGGTGTCTCATAGACACCGCCACCATATTCAACATTTTCCGCCCTGGCCGCAAGGCGACCGGGGCGGAAAAGTGGCGGGCGGTGTTTTCTTCCACCGTGGTCCCCCCCGCCATACTAATATGGCGGGGGGGAATTCAGGGAAGGATGTCGGGTGGATTGCCCCCGCCAGGCTGGCGGTGGCTACCGCCAGCCTGGCGTGGGCAATCCGCCCTACATCCTAATGGGCCCCTATGTATTTAAGGGGCCGAGTTTATGGACCAACTTAAGCTGGGCCACTCCGTATTGAGGTTGGCTAGGCTGCAAGCGCAGCATTATAAAACAATCTTTTCACTATACCATATGCCAGCTAAGATCGCCCAATGAGGTGGCACAGAAGTGAGTCTCTGTCCTCGATGCCGTAGTGCTGATGCCGATATTATTCACATGTTTTCTTCTTTCCCGATTTTAGAGCCTCTGAAGATAGCTATAGAAGAATTTTTAATACAATCTTTGAGGATTCAAACAAGACTTACAACTGATCTGATGTTATTAGGGGTTACGAATGAAGGGGTGCCACTGGTGCAATGTAAGTTTGTCTTCTTGGCCATGGCAGTTGTTAGAATCTGTATGTCATCTGCCTGGTTAGACCCTGGCCCCCCACACTCCAACAGTGGCTTTCACGTCTTTTAGCTATTTATAATCTTGAAAAGGGTATATTTGAGAGGAAAGGATGGAGGGCTAGAAAACTAGGGAATCATATCTGGGCTGCCATCAACAATTGGAAAGCTGATATTGAGGTGAGGCAAATCACAACCTTAAGGTTCTAGGGCCTCTGGGGCATCGAAGCAGCCTAATCATGGTATTTTACGTTATGTAATGACATTTTTCTAAAATGCTTTATTCCGTTTCTTATCGTACTTATTATTGATAAGGTTTCCTCGTGTATTTATTTATGTGTATATATATATATATATATATATATATATATATATATATATATATATATTACCTACTGGCGGTCGCCAGTAGGTATATATAGTTAGGATTTTTTCCCTATGGGATTTTTGAAAATTCTATGTCTAATAACTTTGGCGTTTGTGGACGGAATTGGCTGAAATTTTCTGGAAAATGGAACATTTTGTTTCTGAGCAGCCCCTGGAAATTTGGGGGGGGTTCGTCAAGGGGGGGCCGAGAAAAAAGGGGGGTCCCAAAACGTGTTTTTAACATTGAGTTTTCCATAGGGCGGTTGGCCTCACTTTTAGCCCGAACGGCTGAATGGATTTCCACGAAACTTGGCAAAATTGTAGGGACTGGTAGCCCGATGTGCCTTTGCTAGGTCTCAATATATGTGCTTCAGTGGATTTTGAGAAATTAACGTTTAAAAAAAGATATATATCTGTAAGCGCGCTCCGGGCAGCGCTCCGGTTCGCGGACTTTACGCGTACCGGAACTTCGCGTAGCGAAGCTGATTGGCTCTCCGGTGTCTGTCAACATTCTAAACAGTCCGGAGCGGCCGCCATCTTGTCTCTCGGTAGGATTGAGAGACAAGAGGAGGCCAAAACAAAGGGGGAAATGACCATAAGGGGGCATAGTATATCCTCCCTGACCCCCTAGGTTTAATGTGGAGGCTTTAAAAGGGCCCCGCGGGCAAAAAAAAAAAATTGGGGGGGGGGGTTTTGCGTGGGTAGCGCCCGGTTCGCGAACCGGGAAGCGTTCTGGGGAGCGTACTATAATGAAAAATGAATGATAGACTTTTCAAATACTGTATGTTAATTGATTGTTGGTTTTGTTGATTATTTTTTAATTTTTTTATTTTTTAAGCAATTATTTATTATTGTGATTGTGTTTCAAAATTTAATAACATTTCTAACATTTAACTAGTTTATGAATTACATATAAAAATGATTAAAGACTCAAACAATTTTTTAATATTACATACAATTTTATTTTTCAGATTGTTTTTCAAAATTTAATAGAACGTCTAGCATTTGACTGTCCGATATGTCCTCTTGTTGAGTGAACATAAGTTCCCACATTTGACCGTCATCATAATGGAGTAAATGATCGACAGATTCTACACATTGAAGTAATTCATAGTACCGTGACTCATCCATGAATTCTAAGTCATCAATGGGTTCCATAACTTGTTCATTGTTGCTGTCCAGAACAATTTCGAAGGAAACATTCTGCTCACCTTCCATTTTATTGCTGTAATTTGCATAAAAAATAAATATATCAGTAGTGATAGGACACTGTTGGGTTTAAGTTCAGACAGGTACTTGTGAGTTTATAACAGAGAAGTAATCTATGGGCACTGTATGGTTTCAGGCGTGAAGTAGTACTATTAAAAAGTGCCTGTGAAGAAGCCTAAGTAAATTCATAATTATACCACAGAAACCTAAATCAATCCATAATTATAATAAAGAAGCCTTTCTCAATGTCTAACTCTTACAGAGGGATAGTATATAACTATCTGAAAATGTTTTCAAATTTATAAAATAATATCTCACCTTCTAAAAACAAGTTTAAGTTGTGAGTGAAAATGATCTTGCAATGTAATTCAGGAAGTAGTAGTCAAAATGGCTGTGTTTCTCTCTCTTTCTTTATATATATTCAGGTACATAACCAATCAAATGTCAGGTAAAAAAAGTAGAAAATGAAAGTAACATTTTAATTGGTTGTCAATTCCAACACTTCAGATGTGTTTTGTGAAGTAATTTACCTCAGGGTATTTAGAGAGGTCTACAGGCTAAATGGCTAAATGGAATTTCAATCAAATTTGTGAAAATGGTAGGGATTGGTATGTAGTATGAGCTAATCTATATTTGGTGAGAGTGTCTCCAGTCGTTTTTCTGTAAACTACTTTCCCACCTTTTTTGATGGTGCGCTTCCCAGGGAGCGACCCGGTACGCGAACTGGTGAGCGCCCCGGTTCGCGAACCTTAAGCGTTACGGGAGTCCACCATTTTGTGTTTCGGTCGAATTAAGATACAAGATGGAGGGCAAATAATGTTCAGAATGGGTAGAAGGGGGCACGGTAGACTTATCTTGACCCCCTAGGTTTTCTGAGGGTGGCTGAGGAGGCCCATATGTGCGAAAAAAAACCATTTTTTTTTAAATTTAGCGAGGTTAGCTCCCGGTTCGCGTACCGGGAAGCGCCGCAGGGAGCGTACTTTGTTGAAAATTAGTGAAAAATGTTAGAGTAAAATAATAATTGTGAGTGATCAGATGTAGGGTAGCTCTGAGAAGAGCTTTTGGGTTTATGGTACATTTAGGTACTTATAAGTAGGTACCAATGCACAGTCTTAAATTCAGAATGAAAATTCTGTTGCCCTCATCTGAGAAGTGAACTCCATCTCCTCTGTAGATATCTTGCATGTAGTAACGCAAGTTATTGTTGTACAGGGAGCCCATTCCATGGTCTCTCATGTAAGCTGAAACAGATTTGTTTACATGCTTCCTCGACTTCTCAATTTGTGGACAAAATTGGTTTGACCACCTCCATTTCTGTCTTTGGCATATATTTGAATATACCAAGGCAGTTTGAGGAAAAAGTGCCATCAATTGCTCAAAGGTGTCCTTTAAAAGCATTTCCAGACCTACCCCAGTCAAAGTGCCCAAATCATTACCTCCACAGTGCACAATTAACAGGTCAGGTTTTGGCAAATGCATAAAGGTTTTCACCAATGGTATCAATTGGTGACATTTTAATCCTCTGTGGCCAAACCACTTAATTTCCACATCTTGTAAATTGAGGTTAGGTAAATTTCTGTTCTTAGCATACCTGTGAGCCCAGTGGATATAACTATGTCCAACAATCCAGACAGAAAACATGGTGAGAGAAGGTTCTGCTGCAGTCAGATGAAGTGTGGCAATGAAATGGCAGTTGAAAAAATGAGAGTTTAAAATGAAAAAAACTGTGGAGTTTCTGTGTTAATGAAGCAGTAACAGTGATTGGTGTATTTTGATTGCTGAAAACAGAAAGTTAGGGTGCATGGATGAGTTCTTTGAAAGATGTATTTTGAATGGTCAATAAAAAATCATTAAATGAAAGATTGCAGTGGATACGCAGGTGCACTGAGAGTTCAGAGTTCAATTGCAACATTGTTGTGTGAACTTGCAAACACCAGAGGTCTTCCAAGAGGTGGTTGCCATGCAGAAAAGGCATGAAATGGCAGAGGGGGGAAGGGTTTTCATTTGAAAAAAAGTGAGGGAAGAGTTTTGATTGGGTGACATGAGAGATATGTGTGAAGAATTACAGCATTTCTGTGCTTTTGATAGCTGCAGACTCTGGAGTGCATACCTTTTGCTCTGCTGAAGACAAATTGGTGTGTTTCTGAGACTGTTTTCAAACTCAAAGTATTTGCTAAGGTGAGAAAATATTTCTTTAATTTAGATAGAGAATAGTGTGCTTTAAGGAGAAAATTATGAAGAAAGTTGTGTTTTTCAAATGTTGCTTTGTCTCAAGTGTTTTACAAATAGATTTTGTTTCTTTGAGAAAATGTAATTGGAGAAAATGTGAAGTATTAGTACTGACAGGGTGTTTTTCTGCATAGGAGCTGTGGAGTATTTTCAAATACTGACTAGAAAATCGTTTTTGAGGAAAATTAATGGTTATAATATTTCTGACAAGGACATAATGGTGTATGCTTCTTTATAATGCAATTGACTGTCTCTGATGTTATTTTTCCCATTTTAATGTAAGACCTTTCTCTGTGGCGCAAATTGCTTGTAAATATGCTCCCACCTGTGCATGGCAAATTTAGATTTTGAATGTTTGTGTTACATAGCCATGTTAAAAGTGATACAAACATGCTGCAAAGGCAATCAAAAAACGCTTTTATGTGTCTTAAGGACATTTTAAGTAATTTTCCCATGTGCAGTGTTTTGAAATTATGATTTGAAAATCGTTTTTGGGGAAAAGGAATTGTTTTTAAATTTATGACAAGGACATAATGGTGTATGCTTCTTTATAAGGCAATTGACTGTCTCTGATGTTATTTTTCCCATTTCAATGTAAGACCTTTCTCTGTGGCGCAAATTGCTTGTAAATATGCTCCCACCTGTGCATGGCAAATTTAGATTTTGAATGTTTGTGTTACATAGCCATGTTAAAAGTGATACAAACATGCTGCAAAGGCAATCAAAAAACGCTTTTATGTGTCTTAAGGACATTTGATGTCATTTTTCCCATATTACATTAAAAGACCTTTCTCCGTGGGGCACATTCCTTGTAAATATGGTTACACTTGTGCATGGTAAATTTAGATTTTGACTGTTTGAGTTACATAACAATGTTAAAAGTGACCCAAAAAAATTGCAAAGGCTTTCAAAAAACACTTTCATGTGTCTTAAGGACATTTTAAGTCATTTCCCTGTGGGCAGTGTTTTCAAATTATGACTTGAAAATCGTTTTTGAGGTAAAGGAATGTTGTTCATTTTTATGTGCGCCATATGCCCCCAAATTTCTTTTTCAGGGGTGCAGCAGGGTGTTCTTGAGACACCCCTGCACCTTTGGAAAAATTCCTAATTTGCGATGAGCTAATTGCTAATCGCAAATTGCACCTTCATTCCTATGGGCATCCTGGCCCATGGAAATGAATGGGTAATTTGCAATTAGCAATTTGCTCATCGCAAATTAGGAATGGTAAAGAATCGCTATTTATTCTTTAAAATTCGCTATTTTGGAAATGCAAAATAGTTGATGATACATATGGCGGTTGATCTCTAACAAGATAAGAAGCTTAGGGATACATTTATGATGACTGGCGCAATGAAGTGGACATCACTTACTTCATTGGTAGAGCTTTACATGTATTATCTCCTCTGTATTCTTCATCAAGCGTAACTTTAATCTGCAATCCTGAGTAGGCCTCACCTTAAACAAACCTCTGGATAGGCCACACCTTATCGTCATCATGAATTAATCATTTAAAATGCTAGGGACAGATTTATGATAGGTGTATGCCTCTTTTGCGCCACTTACAAAACACTGCCCATGGGGAAATGACTTAAAATGTCCTTAAGACACATGAAAGTGTTTTTTTAAAGCCTTTGCAATTTTTTTGGGTCACTTTTAACATGGCTATGTGACTCAAACAGTCAAAATCTAAATTCACCATGCACAGGTGGGAGCATATTTACAAGGAATGTGCTCCATGGGGAAAGGTCTTATAATGTAATATGGGAAAAATGACATCAGAGACAGTGAAATGCCTTATAAAGAAGCATACACCATTATGTCCTTGTCATAAATTTACAAACCATTCCTTTTCCCTAAAAACGATTTTCAAATCAAAATTTGAAAACACTGCACATGTGGAAATGACTTAAAATGTCCTTAATTCAAAATTTGCTATTCCTTATTTTGCGATTGCACTGAAGGATTTGCAAATTTTGCGATTCCTTAAATGCAATGTATCAAACAAAAAATATGTAAAAAATTACATTAAGGATTTGGAAACTACCACCAACTTCTAGTTTGTGGTAATTTGCGAATTCTTTTCAAAAAGCTTTTTTTCCAAAAAACAAAAGGTGCCATATGACGCCAATACATGCCCTTAGGGCATGTATGTGCACCATATGCCCCCAAATTTCTTTTTCAGGGGTGCAGCAGGGTGTTCTTGAGACACCCCTGCACCCTTGAAAAAATTCCTAATTTGCGATGAGCTAATTGCTAATCACAAATTGCACCTTCATTCCTATGAGCCTCCTAGCCCATGGAAATGAATGGGTAATTTGCAATTAGCAATTTGCTCATTGCAAATTAGGAATGGTAAAAAATTGCTATTTATTCCTTAAAATTCGCTATTTAGGAAATGCAAAATAGTTTGATGATACATATGGCGGTTCATCTGTAACAAGATAAGAAGCTTAGGGATACATTTATGATGACTGGCGCAATAAAGTGGACATTACTTACTTCATTGGTAGGCCTTTACATGTATTATCTCCTCTGTATTCTTCATCAAGCGTAACTTTAATCTGCAATCCTGAGTAGGCCTCACCTTAAACAAACCTCTGGATAGGCCACACCTTATCGTCATCCTGGATTAATCATTTAAAATGCTAGGGACAGATTTATGATAGGTGTATGCCTCTTTTGCGCCACTGTGCGTCACTTTTATGATGCAGCGGCGGTGCAAAAGATTTGCTATGAGGCGACAAAATTACAAATTGATGCATTTAGGCAGATGTGTCATGGTGTAAAAAAAACATGCCACATGAAACCGATGCAGCAGTGATGCAAAAGATGCACCATGTTGCAAGACAGGCCTCACTTGGGGCCATATGTATCAAGCTAATTAGCATTCGCAAAGATCAAAATTCTGCAAATTTCGGCCTTTGCGAATGCTAATTAGACAAATGGTATGTATCAAACAAGTTTGATGCAAAATAAGGAATAGCAATATTTGCTATTCCTTTTTTTGCGATTGCACTGAAGGATTTGCAAATTTTGACATTCCTTAAATGCAATGTATCAAACAAAAAGTATGTAAAAAATGACATTAAGGATTTGGAAACTACCACCAACTTCTAGTTTGTGGTAATTTGCGAATTCTTTTCAAAAAGCTTTTTTTCCAAAAAACAAAAGGTGCCATATGACGCCAATACATGCCCTTAGGGCATGTATGTGTGCCATATGCCCCCAAATTTCTTTTTCAGGGGTGCAGCAGGGTGTTCTTGAGACACCCCTGCACCCTTGAAAAAATTCCTAATTTGCGATGAGCTAATTGCTAATCGCAAATTGCACCTTCATTCCTATGAGCCTCCTAGCCCATGGAAATGAATGGGTAATTTGCAATTAGCAATTTGCTCATTGCAAATTAGGAATGGTAAAGAATTGCTATTTATTCCTTAAAATTTGCTATTTAGGAAATGCAAAATAGTTTGATGATACGTATGGCGGTTCATCTGTAACAAGATAAGAAGCTTAGGGATACATTTATGATGACTGGCGCAATAAAGTGGACATTACTTACTTCATTGGTAGGCCTTTACATGTATTATCTCTTCTGTATTCTTCATCAAGTGTAACTTTAATCTGCAATCCTGAGTAGGCCTCACCTTAAACAAACCTCTGGATAGGCCACACCTTATCGTCATCCTGGATTAATCATTTAAAATGCTAGGGACAGATTTATGATAGGTGTATGCCTCTTTTGCGCCACTGTGCGTCAATTTTATGATGCAGCGGCGGTGCAAAAGATTTGCTATGAGGCGACAAAATTACAAATTGATGCATTTAGGCAGATGTGTCATGGTGTAAAAAAAACGTGCCACATGAAACCGATGCAGCAGTGATGCAAAAGATGCACCATGTTGCAAGACAGGCCTCACTTGGGGCCATATGTATCAAGCTAATTAGCATTCGCAAAGATCACAATTCTGCAAATTTCGGCCTTTGCGAATGCTAATTAGACAAATGGTATGTATCAAACAAGTTTGATGCAAAATAAGGAATAGCAATATTTGCTATTCCTTATTTTGCGATTGCACTGAAGGATTTGCAAATTTTGCGATTCCTTAAATGCAATGTATCAAACAAAAAATATGTAAAAAATGACATTAAGGATTTGGAAACTACCACCAACTTCTAGTTTGTGGTAATTTGCGAATTCTTTTCAAAAAGCTTTTTTTCCAAAAAACAAAAGGTGCCATATGACGCCAATACATGCCCTTAGGGCATGTATGTGCGCCATATGCCCCCAAATTTCTTTTTCAGGGGTGCAGCAGGGTGTTCTTGAGACACCCCTGCACCCTTGAAAAAATTCCTAATTTGCGATGAGCTAATTGCTAATCACAAATTGCACCTTCATTCCTATGAGCCTCCTAGCCCATGGAAATGAATGGGTAATTTGCAATTAGCAATTTGCTCATTGCAAATTAGGAATGGTAAAGAATTGCTATTTATTCCTTAAAATTCGCTATTTAGGAAATGCAAAATAGTTTGATGATACATATGGCGGTTCATCTGTAACAAGATAAGAAGCTTAGGGATAGATTTATGATGACTGGCGCATCACCAGGGATGTGCCAGTCATCCTGCGCCGCTGTTCCGCCACCCATGGTGTACTGCATTTACAATGCGGCGCAGCATGGGGCAAAAATGGCACAGATGCGTGACGTATCTGTGCTGTAAAGGTGGCGCATTGCTGGAGTTGTATTGCAAGTGTGATGCAGCTCCAGCAAGGCTCAGAGGTGCCCCATCTCCACAATGTTGCGTCAAGACCTATGCCTGCTTAAAGCAGGCGCAGGGTTTTGACGCAGCTTTCTCCTATCTGATTGTAAATGCGGCACACCATGGGTGGCAGAGCAGCGGTGCACGTTAACTGGTGCATGCCTGGGGATGTGCCATTTAACATAAATCTGCCCCTTTACATTTAAGTATGTGCAGGGGACACAGAGTCGGTGAGGCTTATCCAAGGTTAAGAAGAGATGAGTCCTGTTCACTGAAAAATTAGACATAGGCTTCACCTGCTCAGCATTACTGGACATGGCTAAATAATAGCTGCAAAATGTTACTCTTGTTAAACAATTTTACTATTATAATCTCTGAGATTTGTCTCTTACTCTGCAACATCTCATTGTTGTTATCTTTCTTTAAGGATAAAGACAACATCAACATGAGCGATAATCTGCAATCAGTTGATTTTGACCTCATCATTGAACTTGTAATTGAAACATCAGTGGATGTTGATCCCTTGGATGATTTAAATCCTGAGGATGAAGAAGAACGTGATGAGGATGCAGATTTGTCCGAATTATATGACATAGGGTGGGAAGCTGACCTGCTTGAGCCTATGGAACTATAAACATTTATTTAAAAAATTTATAATAAAAAAAAAGTAAAAATGTAAACCGTTTAATTTAAAAATAAAGACACCTTCAAAAACAGGTTATGTGTAGTGTCTTCAATAAAATATTAAAATATGCTCATAAAATTAGATCAGATTCACATATAAGATAGCACAGGTAACATGATTATAAATTCCATTTCTTTTCTGCTATTTCTGTATTCTAAAATTGCCATGCACTAAAAAATCTTATATGTAAAAATGTAAAGTAGTGTTTTAAGTTTTTGATTACTGTTATTGATGTACTGTTGGGTAATAGTGGTTAATAACATTTTTTAATATATTTTACCACAGATTCAACTGCAGATCATTTCAACATTTCACCATGCCAACGAAAGAAAGACTGAGAAAGGCTGCAAAACGTCAAAGACAGCAGGTGATTGAAAAAAAGCAGCAGTCCTCTAACAAAAAGATTTATCAAGTCAACAAGAAAGCACCGGGTAAGAGTACAAAAACATTCATAAGAAATATTTGCAGTAAAAAAAATATTACTACAGAAAATGTTTCAGTCCAGAAAAAGAGAAGCAATTCAAATGGAAAGGAAAGGCCAATCAAAAATGTTACTGCTAGAGCAAGAGATAACTCTGTGCATGATAGTAGAAGGAAACAACAGTTTAGGGACATTCGTAAACGAATGTTCCGCAACAGGATAATTGGCAATTTGTTAAAAAATATTAAGAAAGGTCAACAGAAAGTGGTTTTTTATAAGAGAAAAAAAAAGTTGAGAAAGTTATTGATCAGGCATTTGAAATTAAACGTAAGTTATTTATTTTGATAATCAATAGAATTAGGAAGCTAAACAAGGCAATTTATGATTTCAAAAGAAATAGTAGATGGAAGAGAATAGTTAATCGTAGTAATTTTTGTGACGTTTTTTCTGGAGAATGGATGCATAGTTCAAGCTGTGAGGCATTTTTTAATGAGGAGAGTTATTTCCAGGATAATGATTTGGTGCATGCAGTTGACACCAGTGGTCGTGCTTATGAAGTGAAAGATGGTTGTCCAGTTGAAAAAGAAAAACTTGTGACAACAGAGGCAGAAGAGGTGTTAGGTAATGAGGTTTTAGGAAAACGTGCTAAGGGTCCTGTGTACACCTGGAAGTGTAGTAGTATTTGCAGTGTGCGACAGGATTCCATCAATTTGCTTTGTGATTTTGTACGGTCATTTAATAAGAAAAGTTTGAAGCAGAAAATAAGGTTGTTGCAAGAATTAGATCCTTGAAGAGTGAGAGAAGTGACAGGTTTGCATGGTCATTCACTGGCTTGTCTTTCCAGGAGAGTATGTCAGAGTGTTTTTCATCATTTCAGGATGCTAGCAGTGCATCATAATAAAGTGAGGAAATTAGTTAGAATGTTGTATTATGCTAAGAGTCCAGCAATTATGCTTAAAAAATTATGTGCTGCTCTTTTGCATGGTTCTGAAATAGATGTGAAGAATATATGTGAAGAAATTGAGTTTTGTTACTTTGGAAGTAAAGAGGAGAATGTTGAAATTGACCAAGAAGAAGCGGGTAATGTGGAAGATAGTGTACAGGTTTCCAGTACAGATAATTTCCAGAGGGAAATTGCCACGTTTCAGGTCAAATCAAGTGAGAGGCCCAATTTCACTTGTGTGTGTTGTCGACGCACTTATTATAAGAATCAGACTAAGTTAGTGGATTTATATGCAAAAAGTGAAAGGGAAAATAATAGTGAATGGAAGGATTTCGCAACATACTTGATGGTAGAGAATTGTTTTGATTTGGGATTGGATCAACGTGTGTGTACTTATTGTTGTTGCAAATTAAATCAAAACCAGATGCCTGCTAGAGCAGTTCATAATAATCTGGAATTGGTTGAGATTCCTTCTGAATTGAAGGATTTAAATACTTATGAATCTATTTTGATTCAAAGTATCCATCCCTTTCAGGCTATTGTAAGAATGGAGCCAAAGACAGGGAAATTGCCTCCATCAGATTTACAGAGAGGATTAAAGGGAAGAGTTGTTTATTTGCCTCTAGATTCGAAGAAAAACATTAACACAATTGGAGTAGAAAAAGTGGACGAGGAACCTCTGGTTATCTTAGTTAATGGGGTTCAAACAAAGAATAAGAAAATATGGCAAGATTTAGTAGATGTTAGGAAAGTTAAAAAGGCAACATTGCATTTGAAAAAAAATAATAAATACTATAAGAATGTATATGTTGCAGAAGAGGAAGTAAGTGAGGAAGAGGATAGCGATTTGTGTGCTGGTCAAATTGAGAAAGTAGAAACTTCTACTAGTGAAGAAATATATGAACATTATAGTGTTCATCCTTTGCATTCCAAGGAAGTCATGGGGAATGCTATTGAGTTGTTTCAAATGAAACAAGCCAAAGGGAGTCCCATTAGTGTTTGGGAGGAAAGTTTGGAAGCTCGGTGTTTCCCACAGCTTTTTCCAACAGGTCAGGGAGGAAGATATGATGAGCGACCTCATCAAATTCCTGCTTCTGAATACCGGACTTTGCGATTGTATGCAGGAGATGCTAGGTTTCGACAATGCATTCCCTATTTGTTTCATCTCCTGTTTGAAAGCGATCTGTCTGGACTGTCATATGCAGTGAACCACATCTTGAAAAGTGGTATACACATGCAAAACATCTCAGGAAGTGACTTTATGGATAAAGTCAATGTCCAAGACAGTATTTTGGATTCTCACCTGATTAATCTCATGGCGTGTCAGCGTGGTACTAATGAGTACTGGTACCGTCGTCATGGTGATTTAAAATGTATGCTGAGGAACTTAGGTACTCCCACATGGTTCCTCACTCTGAGCTGTGCCGAGTATGGCTGGGAAGACTTACTTGAATTTCTACGAGAGGCAAATGCTAACGTAGAAAACATCGAATTCAAGACACCCGGAGAACTGTGCTCTTTGGATCCAGTCAATGTATGTAGGTACTTCAATCATAGATTTGAAGCTATGATGTCTTTCATCATGAATAAGAAGAATCCACCTCTTGGAGAGGTGTTGGATTTCTTCTGGAGAAAGGAGTACCAAGCAAGAGGTGCTCCTCATATACATATGTTGCTGTGGATCAAGGATGCACCTAAATTTGGAACGGATCCAGAAGACTCAGTGATGAGTTTTATACAACAGTATTCTACGTGTGCTGTTCCAAACGTAAAGGAGAAGAAAAGCCTAAGAGAAAAAGTTCTGCGTTTCCAAAGCCATCGATGTGGAAAGTACTGTCGTCGTAAATTCCGAAACAAGGACAAGTTCTACACCAAATGTCGTTTCGGTTTTCCACGACCGGTGATTTCTAAAGGAAGAGTAAACAGTTTGATGTCTTCGCTGCGACATAATGTGATGAAGAAATCACCTAAAAACACATACAATTTGAAGAGGAACGAAGAGTCCAAGTACATCAACGACTACAACCCGGTGATTTTGTCCATGTGGAATGCTAACATGGATATACAGTTTGTGGCTGATAACTGTATGGCTGTGGCTCAGTATGTGACGTCTTACATCACCAAAAAAGAGAAGACAGAATTGAAGGATATGTTGGAGGACATTTCCCATGAAAAGAGCCTCAGCAAGAAGTTGTACAGTTTCAGTCTGAAGATGTTGTCGCATCGAGAAATCGGAGCGTACGAATGTTCTGACCGGTTGTCTTCAGCAAGTCTCTATGCCAAGTCCAGGAGTATCATTTGGGCGAGTCTTGGTCTTGCTGCAACGCGTAATCGAGTTATCAAACCTGTGCGGGAAATTGAGTATTTGGCGGAAAAGGAGCCAAACAGTACCGACATTTTGAAGACCAACATGTTGGATACATATTATCCAAATCGAAGCAGTCACCTCGAGAATGTTTGTCTGTATGAGGTTCTGCAAAATTACATATTCAAGAGGAACATCAAAGAAGATACTGAGAAAGGAGTGTATGCTGTAATAGGAAGTGAGGGATGTCTGGTCAAGCAAAGAAAATGCCACTTGGTAAACCATCGAAAATTGAGTGGCGAATCTCCTGAAAAAAAGGAGTTTTTCTATTTAGCACTTTTGCAACTTTTCAAGCCTTGGCGTGCAGAAGAGGAACTGCTTGGAGATTTTCTCTGTTACGAAGACTCTTTCAATGCCGCCAAGGAGACCATAGAATGTCCTGCTTTTCCCAAATATGTAGAAATGTTGAATGCGGAAATTGAGCAGGAAGCAATGATTGCAGCTGAGATTGCCAGAGACAGTTCTCAGGACAGTCAGAGTTCTGCTTCATTGAGTCAGGATCCACTAGGAGGACCTGTTATCGAAAATGAAGCTGCCACTGCTATGAATGAAGTGGAAAGAGCCATGGCACATGCTCAGGAGGATGCGGTTAACTTAGAAGAGTTGGAAAGACAACTCAACGTTGAGCAGAGGAAAATATATGACGAAGTTACCATGCAAATTGATCATGGATTAAGTCATGACAAGAAAGAGTGCTCATGTACGTCATTGAAGCCTGTCCGATTGTACGTGAGTGGAGAAGCGGGAACTGGAAAAAGTTTCCTCATTAAAGCAATTTCATGCTATTTGCAGGAAAGGACAGAGTCATCGCTGTCTTGTGTTGTCACCGCTCCAACTGGACTGGCAGCACATAACATTAAAGGGATTACTTTACATCGTTTACTGATGCTGCCAGTGGAGCATGACAACAAATTACAATATCACAAGCTATCTGGAGATGCTTGTTTTGAAGTTTCAAGAATCTTGAGGAAAATGAAACTTCTTATCATTGACGAAGTAAGCATGGTTTCCAATGTCATGCTTGCCTTTGTGCATTTGAGAATGCAAGAAGTTCTCAAAACAGAGTATGATGTGTTATTTGGTGGCAAACACATCATTGTTTTCGGAGATCTTCTGCAGCTGACACCAGTGAAAGGGCAACCTGTGTTCAAAATGCTCACGCATGAAGATACCAGGAAGTGCCTAGGCAGCATTGGCAACGTCAATATATGGTTAAACTTCAATTATGCTGAACTGCATGAAAATATGCGTCAGGCGAAGGATGAAGTTTACAAGACTATTCTACAAGATGTTAGAATTGGAAAAGTGACCGAGCATGGGAAAGAAGCTTTACATGCACGATTACTGTCAAATTTATATCCAGAACAAGATGTTGTGCCTGAGAATATTTTTCAGAAAATTACTGAGAAGAAATCTGGAATATGTTTGATGCCAACTCTTGCAGAATGTGCCAAATTCAACAACAAAATGTTGCATTTAGAAAAGCAAGAGATTGTGAAACTGGAAGCTATTGACAGAGTAGAGCATATGGGATCAACAATTATTTTGTCTGAGAATTTGAAAACAAAATTGGATTCATTAGAGAAGAGTATATCTAAAACTGCAGGTTTTGAAAAGACTCTGAATGTGTGCTTGAACTGCCGTATAATTTTAAGAAGGAATTTACATGTTGAAAGAGGTCTGGTAAATGGATCAATGGGTAATGTTGTTGATTTTGTAAAATACAGAAATAGAGATGGAATTGAATTTTTAAAAATTAAATTTGATGGCATTGAGGAAGTACAGCTAATTGGTCGTTGCTCTGCTAGATTTTTGCTTGTAAAAGACTTATATGTTCGCCGTAAGCAGTTTCCTGTTTGCTTGGCATATGCGGTGACAATCCATAAATCGCAAGGTTTAAGTGTAGACAGTGCATTGGTGAATATTGGCAGTTCTGTGTTCAAGGAGGGTATGGCATATGTGGCATTGTCACGAGTTAGAACTTTATCGGGATTGTACTTGATTGAGTGTGATGTCACAAGCATTTGTGCGGATCTAGATTGTGTTAAGGAATACAATAGGTTAAGAAGAGAGTATGCGCCACATTTGCCTCAATATCCTTTGTTTGAGAAACGTGTGGTAGGCCGGAAACGAAGAAATGTAACCAATACTGGGGAGGTTGTAGCAAAAAGACGAAAAGTCGATGAACCTGAAATTATAAGCAGAAACAAAAAGAATTCTGTTGAAGATGTTGTTGGTTTTCAATTTGAAAACAGTTCTGGTGTCAACTGCTATGCTAATGTAGTGGTTAATGTTTTGTTTTCTCTAGAAAATGTAAAAGAAGAGATTGTGGTCAATTCTGATCAAAGATTTTGCAGTTTGTTAAATTCTGTGTTAGAGAAATGTAGCACTGATAGAACAAACATAGAAAGTGTGTCTGAAATTCGAAATCTGTTAGACAGATGTTCAGGCCAAACACAATTCTCTCAAAATATTCAGCAAGATTGTCAGGAGTTTTTAATGTATATGCTTGATGTATTGCATGCTGAAGGTGTAGATGTAGATCAGCTGTTTGGGCTTTCTTATCAATGGCAGCATGACTGCGAGAACTGTATGGTATCAAGTACTACTAGTGTAGACTCAGAAAGATTTATATATTTAACTTTGCCAGACAGTAAATCAGTCTCCTTTAATAAGCTAGTAAAAGCAGCTGATCACAACATGGAGTGTAGCCAATGTAAATCTGAAATGATGTCAACATTATTTATACGAACATATGGCCAGTATGTCATTTTAATGTTCCAACGATGTAGGCCTGATGGAACAAAATTGACAACTTTAATTAAAAATTTTGTGGCTTCGCAGTTGTCAATATCAGGAAGGACTTTTGTAACTGCAGCAATTATATATCATGACGGTCCTTCAATAACATCAGGACATTACACAGCTTATTTAAAGTCTAGAAATGGCTGGTCATTTTGCAATGATTCTGTTTTAATTTTCAAAAAAAAATTGCCGTATGACCTTAAAAACTCTTACCTGGTGTTTTTAAAACCAACATTTTAGGGAAAGAATCTCGGGATGTGCTCTGTGGAATTTCAAGAAGTTCTAATGGCTCCTACACGATTTGGCCTTGAGGATAAGTGTAGTTCAGAGACATAACTTCTAACCATAAGACTGGACGTCATGGAGAAATAAGTGCACTTTGAATGAGTTCAGAAAAACTATTTCTTTTTATAAGCTAATTGAAGCAGCCAATCAAAACATAGAGTAGAGGGAATGTAAGTCTGCAATGCTGTCTACTGTTTTACATTGCTTTGTGATTAAAAGTGATGTAGAGAATTAAATAATTGTAGTAGTCATAGAGGTAGTGTAAGTCTGCTTCATAGTAAGCAGTATCAGTGTCATAGGAAATGTAGAACATGACTGAGCAAGAAGGGGAAGATATTACTATTCCAGGATTGTGAAAATGATCTTCAACATTTTAATTCTGAAAGTTGCAGAAATGCCAAATGACGGGATTGGCTTACAAGAAATCCAAGAGTTATAAATGGCTCTGCCAAGATTTGGCTTTGTGGAAACGTGTGGTAGAGAGCAAGAAGTCATTTATTGCATGTAACATGTTTTTAAAAACGATGGAGGTTTTCTTTCAGAAAGTGGCGGGCTGAAAGTAATAACAGCACAACAGAGTGTAAGCTGTTCATAGGACATCCTTTGACGTCATGGAAAGTAAGTTAACTTTAAGGAGTTCTGAATTCTGATTTGTTATGTTGTATGGGTTTTTTAAACACAATCATTTTGATTGTGTTTTTTTTCCCCGCTGTTATATGATGAATACCTTCAAGTCACTGTTTTTAGTGAATTTTGATACATTCTGAGAACAGCAAAAATAAACCATTTAACATGTATAATTAATTCTGTACTGTTTGCATTTATAATGTATATGTAGAACTGTGTAGGAGGCATGAAGAAGGTGAGGCTTCTGTAAGTGTCAAAGTTGTTGCATGCAGTGCTGCACTTCTGCGTACTCTTTCATATGCTGGACTACATCTGCACAATGAGATACCTAAGCAAAGGAAACACAAGTGATGTGATTGTGAAATGAGCAAAAGAAATTGCACGTATTTCAATTACATCACCTGTGTTTCCTATCATTACGAATCACATTGTGCAGATCAAGTTTAGGTCTGTCCAGGGAAACATAGGAGGTTTGGACTTTGTTCAAGAGTGCAGTGGACATGACTCACTTCATTGGTAGACCTTCACATGTATTATGTCCTCTATTCTCTTCAACAACTCGAAATTTCATCTGCAACCCTGAGTAGGCCTCACCTCAAACAAACCTCTGGATAGGACACATCTTATTGGCATCCTGAAGCAATCATTTAAAATTTTAGTGTCTTGCGACACTTTTCTGAGACAACAGCAATGCAAAAGATGCACCATGTTTTAAGATAGGCCTCACTTCATCTGCATCAAGATACTGTTAGTTTAAAATGTATATCTTTAGGACTGTGTAGGGGGCCTGGAGAAGCAGAAGCTTCTGTAAGTGTCAAAGTTGTTGAAAAACTGTTTGTCCTTCAATCTTTTCCCTTGTCTTTTGTAATTTTTAAATACATGTTTTAATATTTTTCAAATGTTTGTTCTCTCTTTCACAGATTGAAAGTATAAAAACAAAAAGTGAGTAATTTAACAACAATTATAAGGTAAATGTTTTGTACTCTTTTCGTTACATTTCTATCACATTTAACTTCTATTAGTTCCACTGCTTCATTTCTTTAACCCTCAGTTTCCTGCCTTTGCTACTTCCCTCATTCCTTTCTCTATTACCTACTTACTCAACTCCTTCCACTCTTTTTCTCAGTCCCTCTCTTCTCATAGTTCCTCACTCTTGTTCACTCACTCCGTCTCTATTACTCTTAGTGTCTTTGACTGATCACTCTATCACTATTTGTTCATAATGCTTTCTCTGTGTAGTTGAAGCACACTAAGGGGCATATTATGAACACAGCCAATAAAATTATTGCTGTTTTTATTGGCAGAAAACTGGTGCAAAAGTGGTTTTAGCGGCAGTTTTCTGCCGCAAAAGCGGCTTTAGCGACACATTTCTGCCAATAAAAGCTGCAAAACTTTTATTGCCTATGTTGATGATATGGCTCTATGTTACTTACATTTCTTTGCTGTTTCAATTAATCTTTTTCTGTTATTTTTTGTTTTCTGTTTTCTATTTTTTCTCTCTGTTATTCCCCATGTTTTAATCTTATTTTGAACATTCACTCACATTCTCCAAGAAACTCTTCTTTGTTAATGTTATACTCTCTTTTTTTTTCTTTCACTTCCTTATCTATTTTGTTTTTCACAATTATACCCTCTTCCGTCTTTTCTTCGGTAAATAGATCTATTAAACAGTATCTCTTCTTTACTCCCTATAGCTGTCTTTCTTTTAACATCACTCTCTGTTTACTTTCCTTATACTTACTCTTTTTTTTTTTTTTTTGGTTAGCTCCCGGTCCGCTAACCGGGAAGCGAACCAAAAGAAATAGAGCTTGCCAGAGTGCTAAACATTCTAGCAATTTTTTTTTAAAGGGGAGGTAGTTCTGAAAAGAACTTTTTTTTAAAATATTTTTGTTGTTTTATATATATTTTTTTTTTTTTTTTTGTTTTTTTTGTATTTTTTGAACGATTTTATATTTTTTTTGGTTTTTTTGGGGGGGGAAACAACAAAAAACAGGCATTGAAAAGGGCTCAACAGGAGCAAAAAAAAATTACTGGGGGCGGTTAGGGCAATTATGATGTTCATAAGCCAGGTTGATAGCATTTATACTCATATTACCACATGCTATCAACGCACCACAGTGCATACAAGTATGTTTCATGTGGCCAAAATTCTCTTGTATGTTTGGCACAGTTTCCCGTGCCTCTGCTGGTGTCAATGAAATTGACGATCTTGATCTGGCCACAGGAGTTGATGTTGGATTTTCCTCCAAATCCCGTATTTCCGCCCGGCTGTAATTAAGTGGATGCTTCCTGGTCATGTGCCTATGCATAGTATAGTTCCCATAACTATACTTCTTATCCGTCCCTCTTGATAATTTATCTTTGCAGATGAGGCAGGTGACATACCTCGCATTCACTTTTTTTTGGCCAGGAGGGATTGAATAAAACTGCCAGATGAAACTGGCTTTCTTATGGGAAACCCGGGGCACCTCTTCCAAGAACTGTGGTTCTTCTCCCTCCTCTTCCTCCATTTCTTCCTCTTCCTCCTCTGTGTTGGTCATGACCTGGGGAGGTGGTCCTCTCTTCCCATGAGGCGGTGGAGGTGGTGGTGGGGGTGCACCAGCTGAAGCAACTACTGAAGCCATTTCTGAAGTATTAATAAAGGTCTTCCTCTCACAATGATGAAAGTCAGAGTGAGGAAAGAAGGAGGGGTTTTCATCATTTGGGAAAAACAATAGTTCTCAACCAATGAAAAGTGTTATTTTTAGGTCACCTGACCTAGCCTTACATGATTATGAAACCAAAAGTGAAATGAACCAATGAAAAGTTTTATTAACAAGTCACATGACCTCTCACGCTCATGTTACGTGCTGCGGAACGCGCCCCGGTTAGCTTCCGGGTCGCTGCGCTTCGCGCCTCGGTCCGCGCCCCGGAGCACTTCCGGGTGCGCTAACACGGTACGTCACAAGACGCATTACGCGGCAACGCGATACGTCGCGCTTTCGCGACGCGCCGCGGATCGCTTCCGGGGAGCTGCGTTTCGCGCCTCGGTCCGCGCCCCGGGGCACTTCCGGGTGCGCTAACGCGGTACGTCATAAGACGCATTACGCGGCAACGCGATACGTCGCGCTTTCACGACGCGTCACGATGTTGATTTCTTACCGGTTCGTGGACCGGGTCGCGGCATCAATTTGAGCTAACGGAAAGCTTTCCGGTTCGCGGACCGGGAGCGAAACAAAAAAAATATTTAAAAAAAAATTATTAATAAACATATAAAATATATTTTTGGATTTAAAGAAGAATACATTTTACAGCTATAGATATTAGCTTTTAAAAAACCAATGAAATTCACTGAAAAAACCATAGGTTATAGACCATATATAGTTAGGAATTAGCATTTACAAAACCTTGAAAATTCACTGAAAAAACCATAGGTTATACACCATATATAGTTAGGAATTAGCATTTAAAAAACCTTATTTTACTCACACAAAACCATTGAAATTCCATATATAGTTAGTTGTACTAACTATATATCGCGCACCCGCAATCCACTGCTGATCATGTCACATATTACATCATTCATGACATGGTCAGTGACATCACTGATGACATCACTGATGACATCTCAAATGACATCACTGATGACATCACTGATGACATCTCAAATGACATCACTGATGACATCACTGATGACATCTCATTTGACATTACTGATCACATCACTGATGACATCATTCATGTGATAATACGATGAAGCTCTTCAGACTCTAATATAACCTTAGATACACTCAGTGTAAACAGACACTCACAGACTGTCACTCATCCATGGAGTTACTCACACACCTAGTCAGTCATGCAAAGAATCAATCACACCTCCATTTCCTCAACTATACAGTTATACACACCTTACTTATTCAAACATATACTAACACATATTTACTCTCTTATACAATCCCTGATACAAGTTCACAATGATCCATACGGCCACTCACACATTCACTGGCTCTTTTGCACAGTTATTTATATATGTCAACTCTCACATGTACTGTGTTTTACATATGTACTTACTTTGACATGTAGCACTGAGATATCCATTCACTCACCAATACACTCATGCACACAGTCAACCGCCCATACAGCTGTTTCCACATGCACTTTTGAACCCATACATCTAGTGAATCAACTGCTCACACATCTATGCACAGAGTCATACACCTCCCAGCCACCCATACACACTCTCAGTCTCCCATACAAATACTTGGGCAACCAATCAATAACCCATATAGTTAATCATATAGCTAATGATCAACACATGCAGCATTTTATAGAACAACAGACATAATGATGCACAAATTGAGACAGTTTAGTCACTAACCCATGCACTCAGTGAGACACATTTAATCACTCACTCATACAGTCAGTCATGCACCTACTAAATCCTTCATCCAGACATTTATACATCCACTCATTCTTAAATATGTAAGACATATTTTAACTTTACAGAAAAATACAGTCACTGGATGTTGTCATCAGTGATGTCATCAGTGATGTCATTTGAGATGTCATCAGTGATGTCATCAGTGATGTCATTTGAGATGTCATCAGTGATGTCATCAGTGATGTCACTGACCATGTCATGAATGATGTAATATGTGACATGATCAGCAGTGGATTGCGGGTGCGCGATATATAGTTAGTACAACTAACTATATATGGAATTTCAATGGTTTTGTGTGAGTAAAATAAGGTTTTTTAAATGCTAATTCCTAACTATATATGGTGTATAACCTATGGTTTTTTCAGTGAATATATATATATATATATATATATATATATATATATATATATATATATATACATATATATATATATATATATATATATATATATATATATATATTCAAATGTACTTTACTGATAGTGGAAAAAAAATAACTAGGTACATTATTCTCCGTCATGTAAATGCGATAGATGATCACTCCGGCAAGGATAATGAGTGAGGATGGTGACCTAACGAAAATAACACCCAACCATACAATTGAATATATCTATGCTTTTTAATGGCAATATAAATTAAAGCTTGAGCAGGGACAACAGGACAGTGTTTATTTTCAGACGTCTAGCCTATATATTTCTTCATAATTGATATTACAGTCATTATCTTAAAACCATTCCACATATTTATTATAGGTGGGACAGAAAAAAGGACAAATAACGCCTTCCAAAGTGCGATTTGCAAAATACTATTTTATCAAAAGTATTCATAATTTAAAAAAAAGTTTCCTGTGCTTGTAAAATCTCTTACTAATAATTTTACAGGATGGATTGCTACATTGAGGTATTTCATCAAACAGACAAATGATGTAGCACTCTAGATGTGTTTTGACTTGTACCTTCCGGAAGTTGTAAAGAGTGACTCACGCAGCTGACTAGAGGCCGCTCACATGGACTGAATAAAAGGGGAGCAGAGAGATGGAGAGGCAGAGAACCCGAAGAGAGACCTTTCACTGAGCAGAGGGAGGGCCAGGAGAAGAGAAGAATGAAGTCCTTGTCGCTGCTGCTGCTCCTGTGTGTGCTGCACACATATGCCTTCCCTGCAGTGCCTGTAACCGAAGACCGGGATGAGAGTCAACAGATGGCAGAGGTGAGTCCAGGACAGACTTTAGTCCATGAACTGAGTCCAGCAGAATTCCAGTCTGCATAAAGGAAGAGTTAAAACCCCATAATAGAATGTTTTGGTTCCGTGGTACATGTTGTAGGATATTTATTTTCAACATTTTGGAAGAAATGCTAAATTCTGTTCTGCATGTAATAACATGTTTCGGTTAAAGCTGTAATCACTTATTCTTTGAAGTTTGTTAGTTAATAAAATATGGATATAGGGATATTTTAATGTGCCAACCTGAAAGGTGAATTACATGCTGATTTAGCGTTTTTTTCATGGGATAGAGCGCTATAAACGGTCAGTAAAATACAATTATACTATTTAAAAAAGTTAATAATACTGTGATAACAAGAACAATTAAAAATATATGCAAAAACGTTTGTTTCGCTAAAGGTCTGGTATTGCTATCCGTGCCCGATTAGCAAACAATGAAATGGCACAAGAAGTTAAAGAGAATCAGGAAATATGGCCCTAGGGCATGTAAAATGTGATAGCAGTAGGCTGAGAGGCGGCTCCCTGCTGACTGCACTCATATTACAAGGAAGAGCAGAACATGTCTGTTGGAGCATGGAAGGAAGCAGGCATTACTTCATTAACGAAAGCACATTCAATTTTAACAATTATTAAAACATACCAAATATATTTTAAATTGTTCAGTATGTTAACACCACACCATGTGCTGGCTGAGATGACGCAGAAGTAAACGTCCAGTCCAGTAGCCTGGTATATAGGACGTCAGCGTCACCAATGGCTCAAGTGCAAACAGTGGGCTATTAAAACTTCATTAGAACTGTGCAAAAGTTAATTGTGTCAACCCAGATTATCACTAGAGAGATATATAAAGGGCACTCTCCGCTACGTTGAAAGCTCGTGGGGGGGTTTGTTTATGTCATTGTACTAAAGAACCCAAGCAGCAATATACTATTAGATTTAAATGAGTCACAGGATTGAAGGACGAAGCAGGAATGTACCATTAGAATTTAATAAGAGAGGCACTAGCCTGCAGAACCCAGAAGGAATATACCAATGACTTTAGAATACAGTTACTTAACTACAGATTCCAGAAGAAATACGCAATTACACTTTAGATGAGCGATTACCAAGGGTGGTCTTGCCAAATGGGACAAGCAGAAACATCCTAAGAGGCTTGGGAACAATTGAGTTGTCTAAGATTGGGAGATTTGAGGGTTCTCCAGACCCAGCTATCCTCGAAAATAGCCAGAGGGAGCTACATACAGTTTTATTAAAGGAATTTGTTCAGTTTATTGCTGCAGAGTAGTGGGGTTTTATACTGTACTGCTGCCTAAAGCATTGCAATCTCACCATGTTTTAGGTCGAGCTTCGATCGACCTGTTATTTATCTTCTGTGGGGTTTGGCAAACCCACCGATTGCCATTGGTTACTAGCTGTGACAGTCAGAAATGCTGGCTTCTTATTGGTTCATTTCTGTAAAAGTCCCTCCTTTGTGTGTTTAATTCTCTTTCTGGCGATTTCACTCAGAAAGCATTTTGGTCAGCCATCACATGTACAGCCAGTGTGTGATGGCCTCTCTTCCCTCCTCCCATCTGGCTATTGAAGGTCAGGTGTTATTTTTTTTGTAGTGTAATATAGCCTGAACAGGACCCGAAGGTCACCAGTTATGTTACACAAGTATACATTCGTTATTTGGAAGGCACAGGGAGATTAAGTGATATACCCAGAATCACCAGACAATCCCTTGTTTTATGGTGCTCAGTCTGACCGCATCTCTGCAGTGCAGTGCTGCTCGCACCCACAGTGGTCCCCCGCCGTGGGGGGTATAATGTAAAAGCTGGCGACCGGTGAATATTTATTCATTTCCGAGCTCTGCATGCCCAAGGGAGAGAGTCAGGCCTGTAAACGTTATCTGCTCACATTTGCTGAACATTCAATGTCAGAAGTTGTTTTTGAGCGCCTCGTTATTTTATTTCTCTGACTTCAGAGAGAGGATTTCCCAGTTTTGCATGCAGCTCCCCCAGCCCCCTCCCCTGCTTGAGCCCTGCGCCTGTGTTTAAATATTTAGCCACCCTCTGCAGAACTCTTCTGTCCCTGCTCTCTCCTTTACTCTGTACAGGTGGAACCTAAATGTAACACAGGCAGTCTCAGCGCCTCCGCAGATGCACACGGTGCTTGTGTTGTCCCCACAAACAGCTGCAGTACTCGTCTGTTCACTCTGCAAACAGCACATATCCTCTCATTTACCCGCAGTTTGAAGTGGCTGCTGGTGTGCACTTAACTCGCTGTAGCACAATATTAGTGCTTGCACTTTACTGTATTAGTTTATCACCCTCGTTCTCCCACGGAAACGCCACCGCCTTGCCGTTTTTTGTTGCTGATTAGACACAGAGCTCCTAGATTAAAAATATATATATATATATGCAAAATGTTCCAAAGGCGAGATACGTTGACATGTATAGGGACTAATGTAGATAAACAGCTGCATCACTGAAGCATAAAAGGTAAGGGAAATGTTCTCAATAAATTAGTAATCGTCTGGTTTAATTTGTTCGATTAACATTCTTGATTAGCACATGAATGCATGCAAATAGACGTCACACGAATATGCTGACGCCACGTTGCTGAAAGTAGATATACTATAAGGTAGTTCACTGCTTGCACAAAGTGTTCGGATAAATATGGCCACTCACTTCCATGGCTCCCGGTGGCTCGTTTCTAAACCGCTGTGTGCACCCCTCAGCCAGCACGGGCAGGAATCTAATGGCTAAGAGCAGGGAGGAGTGTTTGGAACAGCTACGCTTTACATAATACCAAGCAGTGGACAGGGTACCCACATGGCGTTTGAGTGGGATCATGACGATTGGGCCCACTGTTGGAAGGTGACAGTTGGACAAGAGAGGTAAACACTATGGTGTCTGCACGATGCTCATGTGCAAACTGTGGTCAGTGTGGGAGGAAAGGATAAGTGTGAGGTGCGAAATTTGTATTTACTTATTTAAGATTTTGCAGCAGTTGATGGAGATCCTCAGGAAGGTGGGTCAAAACAATTTACAACCCACAAGATACAAACGAAAGTGCTTTTTTTAAAAACTCAAATTTAGTACAGAAGGCGATCACTGACACAGAGGGACCGCAGACAATTGACGGTGTGTGAATGAGGCTGTGGCAAATAATATAAATGCAAGGCAGCCCTTAGCAGTGCGATGCACGAGAAGAAATAAGGGAGAAGTACAAGAGAAGGGGAAACAACCTTTACAACGCAGTCATCACATTGCACTACATTTATAATGCAGTCATTACATCGCAACATCCTTTACAACGCATGTCACTACGACGCAACCATTACATTTTAATGTCACTACAACGCATGACACTACAACACATGTCACTAAAACACAGGCATTACATCGCATGTCATTACAACGCATACCATTACAACGCATAGTACCCAAACACTATCCAACACTTACCCTACTGTTGCACCCCTGAAGCTAGAATAGTCATTTTTACCCCTACACTATCCAACACTTACCCTACTGTTGCACCCCATGGAGTTGGAATAGTAATTTTTACCCCTACACTATCCAACACTTACCCTACTGTTGCACCCCCCTGGAGTTAGAATAGTAATTTTTACCCCTACACTATCCAACACTTACCCTACTGTTGCACCTCCTGGAGTTAAAATAGTATTCGTTTCCCCTACAGTATCCAACACTTACCTTAAATGCAATGTTGGAGTATGCATTCTAATAGTATGCGTTGTAAATGTATAATACAATGTAATGGAATGCGTTGTACATGTAGTTTAAAAAAATTAGTTGTAATGGCATGCAATGTAAATGTATGCGTAAATGTATGTAAGGGATGTTGCAGTGTAAAAACTGCTCTGTAAAGGCACGCGTTGTAAATGTATGCGTTGTAACTTCATACATTCCAAGAGAAGCTTCAACATTTGAATGCTATGAGGCGTGGCCGTCGTGTAGGTTGCATTTGGAAGGCTGGTAAACAAGAGATAAGCTGAGAAAGTAGAGCAAGAGTTTACAAATGAGGAGAGAAGAGAACGAGGTAGTCTAGAGAATAATTGGACATTTTAGAGCGCTTGAGGTTTCGTGGCAGTAGCATTGCAGCATCACACTTTTTTTAAACATTGCCGACTTCAAAAGCCAAGTTTAAAAAACTCTGAGACCTAGGAGCCCCGACTGCAGCTGAAGTTTCTGCTGTTGTGCATACAGGTTTAGCAATAAGAAATGTAGTGCTACAGGAGTTTACACACTTATAAATCCCTTTCTGACTTCCCTGAGGGCTGTCGCGGAGTAGCAGTGCCATCTGGGCTGCACTTGCTCACACAGGGCACTTCACGGTGGAGGTGTAAGCAGTCAATTAAATATTTTTTTTTGAGTGTCAAGTTTGGACACTTCTAACTGTTGCTGCTCACATTGTTCTGGAAAGAACACCCACTTCAGGTTTTCTAAGGAGTGTTAATGTAGCCCATTAAATATGAAGGGCCTCTCTGCCCTCTTCCCCAGTGGCTGTTTAACCTTTCATTGTATACAAGAAAAAAATGTAAAAAAGCAAGGAACGAGCATTTATTTTGCATTGCACAACACCAATTTTTGGTTGGAGGACAGAAGATACCATCTTCTATTTAGTTTTCTTCAGCCATCTGCTCGCTGCATTGTGGGCATTTTAGTTTGGTTTTTTAACAGTTTCATGATGGGCTCAAAAAGAAATTTGTCTTTCTTACGTTTTTTAGCATCCAGGATAATATGCTGCATAAATAAAAAACCTATAATGTAATGTCCCAAAGGCGAGACCAATTGCATTGCAAATGCTTGTTTTGTCAGAGGTAGCTGTGAGGCCCGTGGTTTTTCAGCATTTGTATTCGGAACATTGTTTTGCAAAATGTGTCATTGCACTCCACCATAACCCCAGAGACAGTCACTAGCCTCAGTCACTGCTCACTAGGCTCCCTCACTGCAGTAATAGGCAATTATGTAAGTGTTTTCCACTGCTGAATCTAGCTTCCTAGTCCAGGCCTGGTGGTAACATCTTGAACGCCGCTCTTTTCTGCGACCACTGTTCAGATACCGGTCTGCTTCTGTCTGTACTTTGCTGAAAGACCTACAAACAATGACTTTCTAATTTGGAAGGAGACCCTTGCCTAAGGCAGGCATTGTTCTGTGATGATGAATGCAGAAGTCGAATGGGCTACATTGTCTGGTAATGCACTGTACCCCAATCTGAGAATTTAAGCTCAGGTCTGCATCCCAGAAAAGGCCAAGGTTCTGCTTTGCAACATACAATCTCACCCCACTATCTCTGAAAAAAAATTCCACCAGACATAGGCCCTACAACACTGCAGAAAAACTCTCCCAGGTAAGACTAGAGAGGCATCTTTTATATAAGACTCAAATCAGTCATTCAACCTCAAAGAGGTTTATGAAATATCTCATTGAGATGTAAAGGAACACTTGTGGCAATTGGGAGGTTTCTGACAATGTACTAACTTGTTATTTGTATTAATTTCAGGAATATTTAAAGAAATTCTACAATCTCAATGAAGATGGGACACCTATTTTGCGAAAAAAGCTTAGTCCGTTCTCTGAAAAACTTCAAGAAATGCAGGCGTTTTTTGGGCTGGAGGTGACTGGGAAGTTGGATTCCAACACACTGGAAGTGATGCACAAGCCCCGCTGTGGCGTTACTGATGTGGCTGAATACAGCCATTTTGGTGGTCGCCCTACCTGGAGAACAACATCTTTGACCTACAGGTAACATGATAGAAAACATGTTTTAGATGACAGTATATACTATTGTTCTCAATGCACAAAGGCTCCACTAATAATGCTGTTTTATATTTGTTTGTAAAAAAGAATTTTGAACCACACCCCTGACATGGCTGAGGCTGATGTAGATAGAGCGATCCGGAGAGCTTTCAAAGTCTGGAGCGATGTGACCCCACTGACCTTCAGCCGGATCTACGAGGGGACGGCTGATATCCAGATCTCCTTTGGAGCAGGAGGTAAGGATAAATCGATGTGCTGCAGTCATCCTTGGGAGATCTCCCTTGATTCTGATTTTTCCTTAGCTTTCTATTCCTCCAGATTTTGCTAATTTGCCATTTACTCTTTTAGTGCATGGTGATTTCTACCCATTTGATGGACCTCATGGAACTCTGGCCCATGCCTTTGCACCTGGGAATTCAATTGGTGGCGATGCGCACTTTGATGAAGATGAATCCTGGACCGCGGGGTCGGCTGGTAGGTGTTCAAATACATGAAACCATTCTCTGAATCTTATTCAAGTGTCATTGAATGAGTGATACTTATGTGAGAATCGTCATGAGTAACAAAATACAAAGGGGAAATCAACCGGTGATGAATAGGTCAATTTTAGTCAATGCCCCTGGAGCTAATCATAAAGTGCTTTGCCAATTACAAAAGAATTGACTTTGCTACCCACGTGCAGTTCACAGAGAAATGAAAGACACATATCTTTAAACGATACTAACTCACTCCACAATATAGGATCCTATGTATACACCCTGCCTCGCTTGTAAACGATCAGAAACCATGAACTCGGGATATAGCCTGGTGTCCCATGCTGCCTTGATCTCCATCGAGGTCAGACTTATCCATATAGTCATACTTTCATCATAGTGCCATCTGTGTTCTCACATTTACATTCTCTTTTAAATTATTATAATAATCCAAAGCAATTCAATCAGAGGAACAGACAGTCTACCCTAAACAAAGTATTAAAAAAAACAGCATTTCATTACTGAATAGATAAGGAATTGGTTGTGAATGAGTCTGAATTCCACATATAAAGTGCTTTCTCAGTATTCCACGCTTTGTGATACTAAGGGAGCTAAACTAAAGTATGTGAACCTGATATGGTCTCACTATGAATGGTTGGGTTGGGCGGTGTCTGAAGAAGCGATTAGTGGATTACAGTTTTGAACAAATGCGATACCTTAGTTTATTTTTTTACTTTTTAATACATAAAGCATTTTACGTTTGGATGTTCTTACCCAAAAGTATGGAATATAAGGTCATCCGTACAAAGAGATTTATTCAGAGAGCTTTTTTAAAACTGAGAACATCTTACAGGTTAAAATGCCTTGATTAGAATTATTTTACCATAGATACATTTGTTAAATGCAATAGTCATTTCCAGCGCTCACAGAGTCCGATCCCACATCCTTATGTTTTCAAAGCAAAAGTTATAACAATAGCGCACACATTTCGCAGGAAACAACATATAAGTCGTACGTAAAATTATTTTGCACCTGCAATGGGAAAGATATGAAAATGACTTCAGCTTAGAAAGAGTTCTATACAACCAGGACATTATGAACAGAAATACAGTCATATGCAAATAATCTAATATGCCCATTTTAGGACTAAATGTACATATTAAAATACATTTAAAATCATAATGCTGGATTAGATTCACACTATATCTTTCAGATGTAAAAGTTTTCCATTATCACTTTAAAGCTTCAGTCGAAAAATTATATTTACCGTAAATTCCATACCAAGATCCTTCACATTCAGTTATTTGTCTCCCTGTTAATTTTAGAATGCATACAAAATGCTAATTAATATATCCACTAGTAAGCTAACGAAACAAGAACTCAGGTGTTCAGGAAGTAACCTCAATGTCCTTAGAGCTAGTCTGCATAATACCTTGACAGGTTCAGAAAGTTCAGAGCTTGCCAATAATCCCTGTTCACAAAAGGGAGCACACACCATTACAACAAGCATTGGAAATGCAATAGGTCTCGGATATATTTGAGTTAGAGCTAATGGCATTGTAAATGGCAATGTCTTTTAGTCATGTGTTATGGAGTGTATGCATGTGGTGTGTAATGGAATTATGTGGTTTGGATTGGAATTGTTCAACCTGCACACTCACAAACTGTTCACTCTGCACACTCACAAACTGTTCACTCTGCACGCTCACACACTGTTCACCCTGCACGCTCACACACTGCTCACCCTGCACGCTCACACACTGCTCACCCTGCACGCTCACACACTGTTCACCCTGCACGCTCACACACTGCTCACACTCTGCACTCGCACTCTGCACTCGCACTCACTACTCTCTACTCTGCACTCACTACTCGGCCCTCACTACTCGGCCCTCACTACTCTGCCCTCACTACTCTGCCCTCACTACTCTGCACTCACTACTCTGAACTCACTACTCTGCACTCACTACTCTGCACTCACTACTCTGCACTCACTACTCTGCATTCACTACTCTGCACTCACTACTCTGCACTCACTATTCACTACTCTGCACTCACTATTCACTACTCTGCACTCACTATTCACTACTCTGAACTCACTATTCACTACTCTGCACTCACTACTCTGCACTCACTACTCTGCACTCACTACTCACTACTCACTACTCTGCATTCACTACTCTGCACTCACTACTCTGCACTCACTACTCTGCACTCACTACTCTGCACTCACTACTCTGCACTCACTACTATGCACTCACTATTCACTACTATGCACTCACTATTCACTACTCTGCACTCACTATTCACTACTCTGAACTCACTACTCTGAACTCACTACTCTGCACTCACTACTCTGCACTCACTACTCACTACTCTGCCCTCACTACTCTGCCCTCACTACTCTGCCCTCACTACTCTGCCCTCACTACTCTGCCCTCACTACTCTGCACTCACTACTCACTTCTCTGCACTCGCTATTCACTACTCTGACCTCACTACTCACTACTCTGACCTCACTACTCTGCACTCACTACTCACTACTCTGCACTCACTACTCTGCACTCACTACTCTGCACTCACTACTCTGCACTCACTATTCACTACTCTGAACTCACTACTCTGCAGAGTAGTGAGTAGTGAGTTCAGAGTAGTGAGTGCACTCACTACTCTGCACTCACTACTCACTACTCTGCACTCACTACTCACTACTCTGCACTCACTACTCACTACTCTGCACTCACTACTCTGCACTCACTACTCACTACTCTGCACTCACTACTCACTACTCTGCACTCACTACTCACTACTCTGCACTCACTACTCTGAACTCACTACTCACTACTCTGCACTCACTACTCTGCACTCACTACTCTGCACTCACTACTCTGCACTCACTACTCTGCACTCACTACTCACTACTCTGCACTCACTACTCTGCACTCACTAATGACTACTCTGAACTCACTACTCACTACTCTGAACTCACTACTCTGCACTCACTACTCTGCATTCACTACTCTGCACTCACTACTCACTATTCACTACTCTGCACTCACTACTCACTACTCTGCATTCACTACTCTGCACTCACTACTCAGCATTCACTACTCTGCCCTCACTACTCTGCCCTCACTACTCTGCCCTCACTACTCACTACTCTGCACTCACTACTCACTACTCTGCACTCACTACTTACTACTCTGCACTCACTACTTACTACTCTGCACTCACTACTCACTACTCTGCACTCACTGCTCTGCACTCACTACTCACTACTCTGCACTCACTATTCACTACTCTGCACTCACTACTCACTACTCTGCACTCACTAATGACTACTCTGAACTCACCACTCTGCCCTCACTACTCTGCCCTCACTACTCTGCCCTCACTACTCTGCCCTCACTACTCTGAACTCACTACTCACTACTCTGAACTCACTACTCACTACTCTGAACTCACTACTCACCCCTCACTACTCTGCCCTTACTACTCACTACTCTGCCCTCACTACTCACTACTCTGCCCTCACTACTCTGCCCTCACTACTCTGCCCTCACTACTCTGCACTCACTACTCACTACTCTGCACTCACTACTCTGCACTCACTACTCTGCACTCACTACTCACTACTCTGCACTCACTAATGACTACTCTGAACTCACTACTCTGCCCTCACTACTCTGCCCTCACTACTCTGCCCTCACTACTCTGCCCTCACTACTCACTACTCTGAACTCACTACTCACTACTCACTACTCTGAACTCACTACTCACTACTCTGAACTCACTACTCACTACTCTGAACTCACTACTCACTACTCTGAACTCACTACTCACTACTCTGCCCTCACTACTCTGCCCTCACTACTCTGCCCTCACTACTCCGCCCTCACTACTCTGCAATCACTACTCACTACTCTGCACTCACTACTCTGCACTCACTACTCACTACTCTGCACTCACTACTCTGCACTCACTACTCTGCCCTCACTACTCTGCCCTCACTACTCTGCCCTCACTACTCACTACTCTGCCCTCACTACTCACTACTCTGCACTCACTACTCACTACTCTGAACTCACTACTCTGCACTCACTACTCTGCACTCACTACTCTGCACTCACTATTCACTACTCTGCACTCACTACTCTGCACTCACTACTCTGCACTCACTACTCACTACTCTGCACTCACTACTCACTACTCTGCACTCACTACTCTGCACTAACTACTCTGCACTCACTACTCTGCACTCACTACTCTGCCCTCACTACTCTGCACTCACTACTCAGTACTCTGCACTCACTACTCTGCACTCACTACTCTGCACTCACTACTCTGCACTCACTACTCACTACTCTGCACTCACTACTCTGCACTCACCACTCACTAATCTGCACTCACTACTCACTACTCTGTACTCACTACACTGCACTCACTACTCTGCACTCACCACTCACTAATCTGCACTCACTACTCTGCACTCACTACTCTGCACTCACTAGTCTGCACTCACTACTCAGCACTCACAAATACGGGTCAAGCTAGCGCTATATAAAACTTTTAAAATAAAAAATAAATAAAATAAAATACATGCCAAGTGTGTACGAAAGATGCAGAAATGGGGAGTGTTAACATAAGACATTTGAAGAATGGAATATCAAATTGATACATCGAAAACCTTCTAATGAGTAGAGTTGTGCGTTGGATTTACAATATTTACCCATGCAGTGTATCAGATTTCTTTCGCCCTTATCTACCCACCACCAGCCTAGCCAAGTTTCTCAGGTCCATGAGTAACTGCTCTAGAGCAGTTTTTTCTTTGCATTCTTGGACTGGTCTCTTGTTTATCCCACTACTATAAAATCAGAACGACATCCCTGCATGCTAGGAAAAAAACTGGCACGGGAGCAGCTAGCTATTCGCGCATGGACCGGGTTAACTTTCCAGCTATGCACCAACCTCCGGTTTAGAAACAAAAAAACCTTTTAAAACGAACTTTTATATTTTACCTTTCGCACTTCATCCAGCACCACGTCAAAGAATTTCTTGTCCATTGTTGGATATCTGCTAGCGGACTCGCAATTGTTTCAATGGCTCGACAAATCAATATTCTAGGAACGGTGATCAAAAACACGATCACCGAAGACTGGATAAATTAAAATAATAGACAGCACCCGTGCAGTGCCCTCCTATGTTCGTGGCACATTAGATGCAGGATGCTTCGTTTCTCCAGTCACTAGTCGTGTGGTGCTTAGGTATTCTAGGAAGCAATACAAGAAACTCTAAACGCGTTGCGTTTTTGTATTCATCGGTGCAGGACATTCTTGACAAAAAGCTGTCTCCCTTTCTGGACAATGGACAGCAAAAGCGTTACCAGGGTTTCAAAGCGATGGACACAGAGACTGCTAGCTGTCCGAAAATAAACAGTTCAATGTGGGAACATAAAAACAAAGGCAGCTCTAGGAGAGCGAAGCAGAATGAAGAGGTGAGGGCAGCTGTCAGGATAGAGCTCCAGCACTAGCCTTCGTTAAGGTGGTTCCCATTTCCAACTGCATGGCGCGAGACAGAAGGTGCGAAAACACTTTCCAGGAACCACTTTGCTCCAGACTGACACTGCACGAGAAAATAGCTAGTTTATTATCAGAGTAGTAAAGCAGTTCCCAGACCTGGAGTTAGCTGTGCTTCCGGGTTGCGTAGGCGGCTGCAAGTGGGATTATCACCCATATTCAGCGACCGAACATTCGGCACAGTAAGAAAGCTATCACTACAGTGCAGCACGTGTATATCAAGCGTACAAGAAATTACATTTCACTCTTTGTCCCATGCTGAAACGTATTAAAAAATATATATATGTTCGTGTTATTTTTAAGTGATGCAAGCAAGAACATTATGATTGAATACTTTCAATTTCTTAGTAAGTATTTGGAATTAAATAGAATATGAGATTGTCGATCAAAGTGACAAAAAATACTACATATAGGTATCTGATGTAGACTTAAGGCCAGTGATCATAGCAGACTCCCTTCCAATATGGCAGCCTACCTCACCAGAAGTGTCGGTGGACGCCTACAGCAAAAGTAAATAAACAAGCACGAGCACGGAATCGAAACCGGCCGACGCGGGAATAGAAACCAGTGGTGCGCGCGCACCAGAGGAGCGGGGGCAAGGCAGCGCGATGACAAGCCGAGACGAGGTAGGAGATTTGTGTGTGTAAGGGGGGGTTCTGTGTGTGTATGCGCACTGGCGGCGGCGAGGGGGGCTGTATGTGTGTGTGCGCGGCGGGGGGGGGGCTGTATGTGTGTGTGTGTGTGCGTGCGTGTCTGTGTGCTTCCAAGGAGCCATGGGAGACAGGAGGCGCGCGCGACCTGATCCCAGTTCCAAGGTTGCGCGTGCACCTCACTTGTCTGTCTCCCTTGACTCCTTGAAACCGAGAATGATCACAATAGAGTCTCGCAGTTCCGAGACCTAAAAAAGTACTATGTAGTTACTGCTAAAGTGACATCACTTGAACAACTCTACTGTAAAAGAAGAGGCTATACTTTTGTTCATCTTGTTAAACCCAGAGACTGACAGGCTCTAATGGTAATGTAGACCATTGTAGGGTCAGGTACAGTCTGGTATACCTTAGAAACATTGGCGGCCTTCAAATATTCTGGTTGGGTTTAGTAGTCCCTGGTAGCACTGACGGTATAATATATCCTTTAGGCTCTGGTAGTTCAGGTTATGCTTGGCAGATCTCAGTGTGCCGATATACAATCAAAAAGGCTCTGGCAGACCGTAGTTACACCAGGTAAGGCCGCATAGACTCACAAAGCACCTTATGGTTACTTACTACAAGTCTCACTCATCAGTTTTTCAGATCCCAACTTTTTCTTAGCTTAGAATCACTTATTAGTTTAAAGTGCTTTTGGTTTGTTCCTTCACTAGCTATTGTTTCATTGCATTCTGAAATGAATACATAATGAACAATGTCCTATTAGAAAACTGTATATGACATGAGAGTATATTCATCATATTTGTTTTGCTTTGTCCCACAGGATACAACTTGTTCCTGGTGGCTGCCCATGAGTTTGGCCATTCATTAGGCTTGTCTCATTCTGGTGATCGCAGTGCTCTAATGTATCCGACCTACTCCTATACTGATCCAGCCCGATTCCGACTCCCCCAGGATGATGTCGATGGCATTCAAGCCCTGTATGGTAAGTTAACTTGCATGTTATGTTAATTTTCCTTCTACAATAAAAAAAATATGTATTTTCAGAGAAGGGCCAACATGTTCTTTAAACTATTATGTTCTAGCAACTAATGTATGAATATGAGATTTAAAAGAAGGTGTATTTTATGTGAATGAGATCATATTGCATAATACTTCACATTGGTTTTGAAAGGCATTTTGTTTTCAATCCATTAGGAGCAGCACCAAACCCAGTTCCAACAACACCAGAAGCTACCACACCAACTAGCACCGTATCAACTACCACCACAACTACCTCGTCTCCCGTCAATCCTTCCATCTGTGACCCAACTCTTGTTTTTGATGCCATCACCACGTTGCGTGGAGAAATCATCTTTTTCAAGAACAGGTGAAGCAAAGAAAAACAATTCTAGTTTGATCTTTATACATTATTGAATAGGGCTAGAGAGGCTAGGTCAGGCCCAAAAATAACTGTGGCTCACTCAAAAAGCACAGACAACTACTGTTTCCTTTATAGTGGCAACTTTTAGCATGAAGACATTTGCAGTGATTATTAGTGTCACATATTTCAATGTTTATAACTGTTTTCTGTATGCCAACATATCCTAAGTAATGTGGATTGTTTTACAGTAATGTGGATTGTTTTACAGTGTTGATAATTGTGATATTGCAATTAAATGATAAGCTTTTATTCTTCCAAAACAGCTCTTTTTGGCGCAGAGTTCCAACCGTAAAAGAAGTTTCCAATTACCCAATCTCAAAATTTTGGCCCTCTTTGCCATCTGGTATCCAGGCCGCCTATGAAAATCCAGAGACGGATCAGATTTTCCTCTTCAAAGGTATTTACATTTCATAATCACTTACACCAAATTCGTGTTACCATGGTGAATCTTGACCTGGAAAGGACCCACCAGTTTTAATCACTGAAGATCATCAATAATCTAAACTTTGCCTGATTTAAGATTGAAACATTTCCCCATCATAGCTTATGATTGTCCATGTGCTTCATGCATTACCCCTTTCATTGCTCATGCTGTAGTGAGGGTCACATTCACATATATTTCTCAATAACCCATAGTTTGCTCAGATCACAGGTGTTCATTGAAGGTCCTTTGGATCCATATGTGCTTACAATTTCAGAATAATCCAATGAGATGAATGCCCAGGTAATCAACCTAAATGAAATACTTTAAATAGTCATTGTTTTTCTCTGTTCGAAAATCTGTTGCAATGGCCTTCCTTCACCTATTTTGGACCTTCCAGGTCCCGGTCATCCAACAACTTCTGGGTCATTGTTGGGTTGGCATTGTTGTGTATTGTTGCTTATGCTGAACCAAGCAAGGGTTATTTCCAACGTTATCAGAATATGATCATTTTGAGAATAGCATAATTTTGGCAAAAAAGAAAACCCTAGAACTTTCCATTGCATTTTGTGGATGAGGATCCTTCTATGATGTGAAAAGAAGGGGCAATCAATAAATCATTCCCCAACATCATAAAAAGAGAGAGGTAGCCTATGTAACTTGAGAAGAGAAATAATGCAGAAACACCATAGCAGTAAAATTATTGTTTCCTGGTATGATCACCATTCATGACCTACAAGTTAGGATGCATGCTAGACGTTTACTCTCCACTGGGGTGTAGGACCCTTAGTGTATCAGTCCGCAGTAGCTTTGACACACCTAGAACCCCCAGAATTTCATATGATATGCTTCAATAAATCTGACCCTACCTGGGTTCCTTGGACCTGTTGAAGCTTTTAAATGGTCCCTGCCATTACCCAAAAACTTGGGCCTTGGTTAGACAACGGTAATTATGTGCATTAACCCTCTTGGTTATTTTGTCACTAATGTTACCATGTGTCACTGGTGTCTCAGGTCTGACTGCCCATCCCTGGAAATATACCACGGGTCTCCACAGTCTTCGTGTGTGGATCGTGCACCGCATTATGACAGCACAAGAGGCCTGACCAATATCAAGTGCCTTAAAATGTCTTTTGTGACACTAGAGCAGCACTTAATGAATTAATCAATTTGAGTGTGCAATATTTCATCAAATAATGTAATTTACCTTTTAATATTAATCATTAACAAGGAGCCGAAAAATTAGCTTTTAATATGAAAGTCTACAGATTTAAGCATATACTATGGGAATGATAATCATTACATATTTTAGTTCCATAACAGAAAAAAACAAATTCTTCTCATTTGCTCCTTGATCCGTACTCTGTGCCAGGACATTGCACCTGCAGTGGACCTGCACAGCCTGTAAAAAAAATGCTTCTAGAAAGAAATATTAACAAGCATTGGCATAGCTAATAGGTCTCGCCTTTGGGACCTTAAAAATGTTTAGACATGCAACAGTTGATGTTGTTGCACCAAGGATATTGTGCTGCATAACTAAATACTTATAAGGTCCCAAAAGTGAGGCCTACGGGATATGCCAGTGCGTTATTACAAGTTTTCGCAAATGTACAACAATGGGTAAGGTAAGACACCTAGATTAACAGGTCTTTACTTTCAATTGGGTCCCTAAATATTCTGTAAGACTTCCACTTAAAATTCAACTCTCACTTCCCAAATTCAACAGATATCAACCCTTCTTTTTCTTCTGCACTTTGACAAATTTTTCTCTTTCCATTAACCAGATTTACATCTTCAAGAGATTTGGCTTGCTTCATTGAGGCCACCCGTCACAAGTCTTCCTTGAAGACAATTAAGCGGCCTAGCTTTTCATGCCCTTTTTTTGCAGTCCAATTAATAATCCAATTTTGAACAATACACTTGCCATTAGGGAACAAAACCTAGGGCGTCTGTTCCAAGGGAGCGCCGTGCCAGCAAAAAATGTTTTACAGTTTGTGGTGCATTAATGAGCAAGGAGGTGGGGGCACCCACCGATTTCAAACAATATAACTTATGTTGAGAGTTATGATTGTAGAGTTGGCTGGCCGTGATCGGTGAACTTCTACAAGAACAAAACTGTTGAAAGATCATGCACCCATATAACACATAATTAAACAAAGAGATTATACTGGCCTGCTCACAAAAACTATCTACATAGAATGGCACCACCTGTCCTTGTAACCCCATTAATTAGTACAAAATCGGAGGTGCCAATTAACAGAGAGGGAAGAAAGAGAGGGGTGTCATGTTAAATAAGCAGCGATTTGTCAGAAAACAAGGCCTAACATTTGACCCTTGTGTTTGAAGGCATTGAATATAGGGCAAGATAAGAATAAAACGTCATGGCTTCTTTATGGTCATTCACTTTCTGGACATTTTTTGGAGGCGGGGCGGGAGGGCTGCAGCTCCCCACTTCCAACACCTATGTCCAGGAGCTTTCAGAACCAATCAAAGATTATTCTTCAATTGTCTTCCAATGTACAAGCCCCCCCGCACGTCAGTGTAGCAGGGAACCTTAACTTATAGTTTAGAACACTTTCTGTGTTCGAGTTTTAATGTCTGTTCCACTCATGAAGCCTGAAGTCCTCTAATCCCAAAAGACCAACTGGATCGAGATCTGTGATCCACACACCGAGATTCCACAAGCTGAAGGGGGAGTGGAGGTGGGGAGAGGGAGGCTGTTCAGGAGGAGTACGGCTTCTAACATTTTATCTACTGAGCAGTTTCCTGGCACTTGAATTTGAGAAAACAGCGAAAGAAATATTTTTTGTCGGGAGATTGGGAAATTGGAATTTGTTCAATGTATGGAGTGTGGAAACGTGCACCCATACCTTGCAACCAGCATTGTTTAGCGAAAGTTTACTGTAGGAAGGCTCCGGCACTAGTAACGAGCGGGAACCTTTATGTGCAAGGAAATTACACTGAAATATTAGGTGCTATTTTAACCCACCTCAAATGATGCGCGTGCTTATCAACCACTGGCAACTCGTACAGGATATGTAACTTGTAGGTTACACACAGCCTCTACAACTGGTGCTCAGCCCACTAAGTTGTCAACCCACCCGTGTTTGAGTTGTTTCTATTAACACATTGAAACGAACTAGTGCCAAATACTCATTGAATACATTCTAGGTGCCCTAAGAGTGAAATACTGTATACAGCCCCTCCCTGCCTGCCTCCCTGACCCCGTCAGATCTCCGCAGTCTGAAGCGTGCATGTGTTTTATCTCTGTTTCCCTTGGGTGTCAGATGCGCCAGCGCTCCCTGAACACACTACTTACTTAAGTCCCTGAAACAGCGGGACCTCGGGTTCGGGCCCCGGGGGCAGAAGCTTGAACAGAGGTGTCCATAATTTATAGGGATCACAGTCTGTGAGCGGATCCGCCGCGTCCATAATGATGTTTTAATACAAACAGACCCGGCGGGAGATGGCCCAGGACTGCGCACTGGCAAAGAGACTGCGTGTGTGCCAAGTGTGTGCATGCTTGTGTGGTGCGTGGGCGTAATAGAAGTTCCAATGCCGTGTTTGCCCAGGAAAAACTGAGGCGGGCATTTGTCGGGCGGTGGGGGACAAGTTAAAGAGGTAGCGTACTTTTAGCAGAACCTTAAAAATGTGCTTTATGTACAAACTGCAGGCACAGCGCTGGGGGGGTACATGTCTTGCTTTACTACTTATTACCACAAACAGAAATGGCGGGCAAAGGTTACGCTAACCAGTATGTGGTAAACCACCAGGGGCCTTATTTATGAAGGCCTTGCGCCACCGGTGCGTCACTTTTTCCCATTTTAAAAGTGACGCACCGGCGGCGCAAGGCCTTCATAAATAAGGCCCCGGGTTTAAAGAGAGAGGCAAAGGGGGTAGGAAGTAACCACTAGCCAGAGAGAGGAAGAAAGCAATAATCAGTAAGACTTGCATGTGGGGCATTAAGCAGAAACAAAACAAAACAAGCACGTGTGTGCGAGCGCCATCTGTTTCCAATTAATGCAAACATGATAATTGGAAACAGATACTCGCTCCTGCACACTCTAGGCCAGGGAACAAAGAAGGCGGAACAATCACCCGCCTTGGACCAATTGTGTGCTGTCTTTTCAAGAAAGACGCATGCACAGGCCAGTTGCGGGTGTTCTCTGGTGTTTTGAACTCTGCACACATGCACAAGCGTGTGTTCAGAGTTCAAAAGCCCTTACTAAAGGCCTCATAGAGCAGCGCATGCGCACTGGCTAAGGCAGGGCCTAAAAACTGTCAATGCAATGTAATTGTCGGTGGAATGCAATTTAACTGAAATATGTTTTAAATATAGGAACAGGTGCACTAAGCAGTGGCTGAAAATTTAAAGGTCTGAAAGCAGATCTAGAAGTGTTTTAACAACCTACTGCCATGTGGTTTACTCAGTGGCGGCAGCCAATAACAAACAGTGGTGGGGTGTGTGGAGGGGTTCAGGGGGAGCGCGGGAGGGGGAGTTCCGGGCAAGGGTTAGGTTTAATGATAATAATAAAAAAGGAATACAAGGAGACTTACCTGGAACTGCTGGGAGCTTCCCATGTTGCGTCTTGGACTTCCTTGTCCCAGCAGGCACAGGGGCAGCATCAGACACCATGTGCAATTCCCACGCTGCTCTCATGCTATGAGAGAAGAGCGGGGACTGGCATGAGTGGGCTCCTTTAATGTTCCGCTTAGGGCAGGGAATCTGTGCTGTTTCTCCAGCCCTGCTGTATAATAGAGTCGGGCTGGAGAAACCTAAGGGCTCATGGGTGTTTGGCCAGCCTAAGACTGCCAGCCAAGCACACATGAGCACTTATAAGTGCACAACCAGACCTCCTCCTCCCTCCCATGGCCCTGACCCCGCCCCTTCCTACAGTGCTGGCTCAGCCAGCAGGTGAAAAAAAAATGTGGGTTGAACATTGTTTTATTTTTCACCTGCTGGCTCTGAGCAAGCGGGGTGATGCTCCTTCATCATTGCGGATGAGCCACCACTGAGTTTTCTGCATTTTCAAGGTAAATGGAGGCGTCATATAGAATTCTCATAATGAATTAGGTAAAGGCGTGCTAACATTTATTAATTTTTGTGTTTCCTATAGGATCAAAATATTGGGTTCTTCAAGGATTTGACATTCTACCTAATTACCCTAAAAACATCTACAAACTTGGGTTCCCAAGGACTGTGAACCACATCGATGCAGCTGTGCAGTTTCAAAGCACACAGAAAACATACTTTTTTGTTGGAGAGCAGTACTGGAGGTAAGGATGCGAGATCATGATGTTCTGATGATGTAATTCGGTACTTTCTGTAAATTTCAGAGGTGCTCCTGGTAATTATGAAAAAACTTACAATATAGATGACTTTATTTGTTTTTATGTGGAACCATTTAACATCACAACAAATATGTTGAAGTGAGCAAGGCAGTACCTAGCAAGACATCTGTTGGTGGCTTTATAAACCAAGAGGTTGATGGGATAGAGTTTAGGAGTTGGGAGTGAAACAAAGCTAAAGAAACATGTTGAGGAAGGTGCTGCTGGGTGGGAGGATGAGCTGGGGGTGTTTATGGTTCCTCACATTGGGTCCACCAGGACAATGAATGGGATGTTCTTGAATTGGAATGCCCTGTATGAATTCAGGGGTACCAAGGTGGAGTTGCGTGGCAAAGCATTTTGCAGATGAAGTGAAGTAGTTGCTAATGTTCAGAATTTGGGGTAGTGACAAGTCGTCAACTGCTTTGAAATGAGGGTATTGAATTTCTATAGCACCATGCCTAATAAGGGAATTTGGGCTTGAATATTAGGGGTGAAAATGATTAAAAAAAAAGAATAATATTTATGTGTTTTCCGCAAATAATCTAAATGAACGAAATACAAGTTAGCCACGAGAGATGGTTGGAGAGAGAAGAGGAGAGGACCAATACCTGAGCTACGGGGAACAATAAAAGGGAGAGGATACATTGGCCAGATGATGGTTCCCAGTTCGGCCCTGGTTCCTCCAAAGTAACACACGTCAGGCTGATGCTCTACCGAGGGGAAACTGATTTTTGCTGGTTAACATTTTATACCAATCTCACTTCATAAAGTCTTAGTAAATTGGCTTACAGATGAACTAAGCCCCCTCGGTGGGGTGGGGGAGTAATGGACTCCTTTCTCTTGTTAGGCATGGCCTTGTCCCAACGACTAATAGTTTTCCATATTGTAGCTGTAATTTAACATCCTAGTTCTACACCAGATTCCCTACTGCCCTTTCATTTACAAAGTTCTGGTACCTATCACCAGCACAGGTGATCTAATGACACTGGAGCAAACCTGTTGGGGCACCAAAGGCATGTTCAAAAGATGTGAAGAAAGGTACCCGAGGGCACTCAGTCTGGTTCCATCAAGTTTTTTTGTTTTATAGAGGGCGCACTTGGCCCGAAGGTATCAGAGCTCTTTACATGAGCACCAGTTGCAATACAGAGGGACACATTAAAGAGCAGAAGGCACCGAAGATGTCTTGCTTCACAGACATTACTTTAGGGCAGTGCAGTAGTTCCATGATATGGCTCCTGCAGTTTACAACATTCAATCACTTATCACCTCTGAATTTGTTGGTGGAGAGAAAGCTCTGTTTTGTTTTGGAAGCTGCCACCCTCAATACATAACAGTGAATCTTTAAAGGAAGTTCCAGCTGTTAAATTATGGATCATAATTCTTAGGGTTGGTGAACTAGAACATAAAAAGATGAAACATATTATTGATGATGTTAATGATGATGGTAATACTAATGATAATAATAGAGTGAAAACATAATTGATGTGACTTGGTTTCACCAAACTGTAGATCCTAATTCCTTGTAAACTATTTACTCCTACAGCCTTGATGAAGCCAGAAAGACCATGGACAAAGACTCTCCCCGACGGATAGAAGATGACTTTCCAGGGATTGGAAAGAAAGTTCATGCCGTTTTCGAAGATAATGGTAAGGACATCCCTTAGTTAAAGCACTGGACTGGTAGAACTGGTGAATGAAATATCAGAAGTGTTTATACATTATAATTCATCCATGTGAGAGCAGGGTAAAAAACAAACTCCTTGCGACTTAACAATGTGTGACCTGTAACAGAGTACTGAACCAGAGGAAATGAGCACCCTTTGCCTTTCTTGGCTAAGGTTATTGCCTCTTCCCTGTGCTAGAGCCCCAAGTTACTATTGCCATCTGAGCAGAGCACAAGCACAATCCACTGTTTCCAAACACACTTACTGAAGTTTCTTAAAGCCGAACTCCCTTTATCTTCTGTGCAGGCTGCAGTCAGACAGCCAATTTATGGAGCTAGGCTATGCCAACAGAGTCAGTGATGCTCTCTCAGCTTTAAATGCAGGTCTGCAGTGCCAAAGAGTTGATCTATCCAGAGTGCCATGTTCAAACACAGGAGCAGGCCCTGCCATAAACACAACACCAAAGTACTTCCTACATAGGAGGGCACAACACACTTGTGCGTTTTGTCTACATAGTATACCATCATCTTCAAACACAACAGTTGTATGAAACAGGATTAGTGAGGAATTAGTATAGGGTAATATGGAATTAACTTGAGCGATGGACATGTTAGTCTGTTAGTTGGATTGAAAAGAATAGTAGAGGGAAAGGTCTAGAAAGTGTTTATTTTGTTTTAAAGGAATAAGTAAGTCCTTGGCAACGTACATAGAAGGTTAGATGAGGTAGTCAATGAACTCATGTTTAACGCAAGATTACGTAGATTTGATTAGGGAATGTGAGGAATGTACAGCTAAACGATAGGGGTCAGGGGGAAAAGGAGGATCAGGGCGGTCGAACAAGGGTGGGGGAGTGATAGATAAGGAAAGAGGCAGGTAAACAAAGGCAGACATCAATGACAGGGTGAGTTCATCACTGATCAAAAGAATGAATAAGGGAACAGGATGACTTAATGTGAGAACAAACAGTTTAATTGAGTGGATGGATACATTATGAAGGACATAGATGATTAACGGCTTCGATGACTGAGCAGATAGGGGACCAGGTGAACAAGTGAGCTGAACACATGGTGGACTCGTAAATAAACAAAAGAAAAAGGGGTGCAACGAGTCGCAGGTCATGTTAATGTAAAGGTAATCTAATGGGTGTACGAACAAAGTGCATGGGTGGATCAATGGAGGGGTAAAATAACTGATGGAACAAACTTGCAATTGAATGGGTGGACACAACGGATGAATAGACTGGGACTTGGATAGAAGGGTTGACGGGAGTACTGAGAGTGAATGGGTGGATAAAAGGTGTTCGAATAGTAAATGGAAGACTAGGAGAAACTAATGGAGTGGAAGAGTTGTGTTAGCGCTAGACCCTGCACTGTGCATCGTTTAATTATACTTTGGTGCCAGCATCTCCCTGGCTTCTCAGGGCTTATTGCCCTGGGCCTATGCAATAGAGGCGTTAGCACTGGTCCCTGCGCCATACTGTGTTTATTTCTGCTCAGATGGAACATGTGCAGGCCCACTCCTCTCACAGGCTTCATCACCAGTATAAATGTTACAAATACAATGCAAAGCAATATTGTCTCGATATGGCTACTGTTATGTCTACTTATTTAGCCAGTACTAAATATGCAACTACAACTCTGCAATATAACGTATATTGAAACAGTAAGACCAAGAAACTATTTCTTCGCATAACAAAAGTGACCCTGCTGTTTTGTACTATTTACTACTAAAGTATGTATTAATGAGAAATTTTATCGTAATTGCTAAAATATGTCAGTATTGTCAAATGAAGGGCAATTAGGAAAAGTTGACGATAACCTCAGCAAAATTATGAGGTTTCTTCTTAACCGATTCTATATTAAAGTAGATCTTTTTCCCAAATATTACACAATGCACTGATGGTCTTTGTTTTTTATTTGCAGGACTTTTGTATTTCTTCAGTGGACATAAGCAGTTTGAGTTCAACATGAAGTCTAAGAAGGTCACCAGAACATTAAAGAACACCAGCTGGTTAGGGTGCTAAGATATCTTCAAGAAATAGTTCACTAACGGAGGGAAAAGGCCTTTTGAAAAGTGAAGAAAAAGAATGATGTAGGAGTACTTTTGAAGCAGTACTGGTTAAACATTTAGGACACTTGGAATTCCATGCTAAAACTAGGTTTATTTTTAAATTCAGGACAAAATGCTTTAAATGTGTATTTTTCTAAACTAATTTATTATATTTAACAGTAAACCTATTTATATATTTGTTAAGAAACAATAAATTATTTTATGAGAACATACCTTTACTACATATGTTTGATGATATTTGTGATTTAAAAAATAGTTGTATTCACTATGCACAAATAAGCAACAACAATCACAAATCTCAAATGGGGTTGAAAAGAGTGAAAGAGTGTGTGGATGTTGTGTGAGTTGTGTGTGACTTATTGTTTGAGAGTGAGTTTGGTAGTTTGTGATTACTAGTCAGTAACAAGTGTGAGACTGCTGTTGGGAGTGTGAGACTGCTACTCTGTGAGGGCTGTATGAGTAGTGTGCGGGTGCTACCACTTGGTCCCCTGCTGCCACATGTCTTGCTTGGTTGATGGAGAAGAGATGCCTGTAGCATACAAATGTTCTTGGACGTGTCTGACCTGCGGGTTCAGCAACTCTGAATTCTCAAACAATGATCCCCTTCCAGTCCCATTCACAAGTACATCCAAATAACAAGACTAAAAGAGAAAGGCAGGGTTAGAAGACTGAAGCATTACCCATCAGAATGGAAAGGATTAAGTTCTGCTCTTCACATCCCCCTAACCCGCAACAGGGACCTCCTCTGACTCAGTTGCCCTTGGCAGAGGCCTGCTCCTAATCCCACCTCACCTGCTGAGAGAAGGCCTCTCTTCAAAATGCTTTTTCCAGCCCTGCCGCACAAAATGAGAGCAAAATAAAACCTGCTTATATACACCATGTGGCCATCTTATGTGAAGCGATTCCTTTCCAACTCCATAGCCTGGATGGTGGATCTCATAAGCTTGACTAGTTGCAGTAGGCCGCAGCATGATATAGCCCGCCCAGTGGATGCAGGATATGGAGTTGCCTGAGATGCCATTGTTGCAGCGGAAGTTGCTCTTACTCTGAGAAGCTCTGGGCCCATGAATGATTTTTCAATTTAATCACTAAACTCAGATTCTATACTTTACCCCACTGGTATTGATCCTCAGATGGACCTTTCTTCGTCGTAGTGAGGGGTGGGAAATAAAGTTGTCCAATTATTGGCCACCCAATGAGGACCAATAATTGGTAGCCAATGCACAAGTTTGAGATAAGGTTGAAGTACGTTACCCTAAGAACCATGCTATAAAAATAGAATATTGCACTTGAAAGCCCCAACCTCCTAAATAAGTTCAACCTAACCAGGATCATACAAATCAAGAGCTCTGTTGTAGCTACACAGAAAACTAACCTGATGTCCTGAAAATAATCTATCACTCTCCCCATCGTGTATATCAAAATCAATATCTCCTAAGCACAGTTTCTATGGAAAGAACACAAAAACAACTCTGATAAATTTAGATAATTTCAGAAACAGCAAACAGGGTAAATACTTTGTTGCTCTTCATGGATTCAGTCAAATGTCGGGTTCCCACCAATTTACTCACAATAAAGTATTGGAAAAGTGTCTTATTGATTAGAGAATGTTGCACAAACAGAACGATAAAGCAACATTTGAGGAAATGTACCAAAAGTCCATTACACCAGGCTATGAAATAATGCTGCCTAAGGAAAAAGGCAAAAGACACAATTGATGGAAGGAATACAGGCCAAATCAAAACATTCACCCCCAGTCAGGAGATCTAGGTTAAATCCATCATTCTTTTGCTCACCATGCCACACCAGCTTAGACCTGGCCATATGCAAATCAGTCTTGACCCTGTGCCTCATGGGAACAGTCCAGCCCGAACTGCAAGTCACTGCATTTAGAGTTAGCATTTCTTATTTAGTAAAATAAACTCACAATTAGATTCAAGCATAATTAAATAAATCAAGCATACCATGTAGAGATATATTTGTAATAATGTCAATGATTATTGCATTGAAATGTCCAAACCTAAATAGGGCCTACTGCCACCATTTTTCAAAGAACATACATGTAAATTATTTTAATGAATTTCAAACTCTATTAATATCAAGCATTGATATTGAAAGTATCATTCATATTCACATACAGCATAACAATTTGGCATCACTTTTCTCTTCTGTTATGATGAATTACAATGAAGGCAATAGAGATGCTAAGTCTGATCATTAATAATTTCATAACTATTTTGGTAAAATAATATAGTAATCCGTTAATAAGCATGTTTAATTAATTGCGTTTATATTCTTCTCTTTCTACAAAGCCAGGCACGTTTTTGTAAGGCTGCTACCTTAACTTTTTTCAGTTTCAGTACTGTTTTCAATACATGTGCAAGATGCACATTAGAATTTCATTGTCAAAATTGGGGTTTTGTGTTGTGTAAAGAATCTGTTTTTTTATGCTGTAACACCATCAAGGGAATAAACTCAACACCAGAACCGCAGTCCTGTTAAGGACCCAGGGGTCAGTTAATGCATATTACAATTGAGCTATCTACTCCTCAAAGAGCGCTGTGATGACAGCAATATAGTGGCCATTTTTTAGAAGAAGGGATTCCCATTTAATCCTATATATTGGATTAAGATTTCCAGTGGTGCTCAGTGACTTCGGACTGGGCAACAGGAGCAGAAAGGTTTTTGGCTATAGGGAAATATGAGGTGAAAGGAAGCAGGAACATAACAGTGGGAGGTGTGGAAAAAGAAGAAAATAGAAAGTGTGCAATCTGGAAATTTAAACTCTAACATTATGAGTAAACAAATGTACCTATCTGATGTTTTCAGGGCAATGGATATTTAGTTCATATGAGTTTGTAGGGCAGACCCAAATTCAATTTAATTCACCTTCCCATTTATAGTACCACCTTTATAAGTCATTTATCTCCTTTTTGACAAAGTTCTCCATCGCTGCGTATACCTCCTCTCCTGTCACATGTGAATTAAGAACAGTCTCTCAGTTCCTTGAATCCATTTATGCCCTGCTGCTAAAAGATGTGTCTCTAGCAATACTCCAATTTGCAGTGTAGCTCCTTGACTTTTAAATTAATGTATTTTTATGAAAAATACTGTTGTGATTTTAAAGTTTTACACTTTCAAAATAAGAGGCCAATTAAAATATTTATCTAGGGAATTAATGTATAAATTAGCGGCACCTTGCAAATTTTTTTCAAGCAATCATTGATCCTAAAAACGTCCATCACACCTGTCGGTGTACAAACAGTAACTTTGATTTAAATTTGTCAGGTTACAGCAATAAACAAAATGGCACATTTTGCTCTAGGAAATCTTGTAATCACATCCTTGTACCCCGTTGAATAGCAACATCAATTTGTTGAAGGTAAGGGGATTCTTTAACTCCATGCAAAATAGCCAGGCTAACTTTTTCTCATGAAACTCTCTCTTTTGTATTTCTGGTTATCGAAGAACTCAACAGGTCCCAAAAAGGCATTCTCTCTCAAAACTGACAATGTATGTTTATTAAAATTAACTGGGTTCGGTAGGTTCCCCAAAATGGCCGCCGAGACCAGGACCAAAAACACAGGTAACCCCCTTGCAAAACCAAGGGATTTACAGGTAAACTAAATAAGTCAATTGCCTACACACCAATGTCACCATGTTTAGGGGAGAAGCACATGCACTTTAGCACTTGTCATTAGTGGTAAAGTGCTCAGAGTCATCAGGCCAATAAAATGATGCAGCAAAAAGAGGAGGTACGCATGCAAAATGTTTAGGGGAAGACCACCCTAAGGATGACAGGTGTAACAAGCTCACAATCTAAATTAAGTGTAGAATGAAGACATTACAGTTAAGAACTAATATCTGGCTTATAATTTTGATCTACATGTATTTTGCACATGCACAGTTTCTTATGATAGATGAACAACCCTGCCAGTATGCTTTATCCTTTGGTGTCAAGCTATATTTGTGGTGCAAGAGATGCACTAACACAGATTCTAAATATATGAATATGATATGATAATTTCCTCTTTTTGTGGCCGTTAATGACACCATAGATGGACAGAGATGCCAGTAAGTACCAGCCAATTTGCAGTCCTAGTGTGAGAGGACCTCTAGACAACATTCCATATTTTACACAACTAAAGTATACTTACCTGCATCTATGAGCCATAGCATTAGACATGAAACCCAAACCATGTCAGTGCGATTACAAGGACACTGCATACAGTTCAGCTAGTGTGTCAGAGACATTTGAAAGAAAGGATGGGTATGCCACAATTGTATCACATTCACCATTGCATATCTTTTAAGTGTCGTAACTTTATGTGTATGATGGAATTGTGGGACCTTTGGCACCTTTTGGCAACTAGTTTATTTGAGGGACCAGTGGATGCATGCCATGGCACAGCAGACATTTTCAAAAACCCTCAAACATGATGGATGGTCTCTTGAAATTGCACCACAATACTTCATATTTCCCATAAACTCACACAAGTCCAACACTGTGAAGGCCAAATTCTAAGCCATTTGCGAGTTTCCTAATGTCATTGGTGCTCTGGACTGTGGCATTTGTACCAAGCAGAGCTACAGAACAAATGCATATTAAACACCAGATGCGACTTACTCTGAATGTTGACATGGCATATAACGCTGTTCCTCATCATCTCGCATGGTTCTACCCACGATTCCGTTATCTACATAACAATTTTATATCACATACCAAGGAAAGCCACCACCCTAAAAGAACATGACTGCTTGGGGAGTATACACACAATGGTCTCCTATGGTAAGAAGTACCATCTTTAAATTACATGACCTTTTTTAACATCGATGTGTTTCAAATGACCTAAAGCATTGTGAGAACCTTAGTCAAGTATCACTTCATGCACACTGCACAGCAACCTGTCATTTGTCATCCATATGAGTAGTGAGGCAAATGTAATGTGTAGGATTAAGAAAATCTTTGTGTATTTCTTCGTTTCTTTTTCACCCACAAAACTCTGGCTTCCATTTGAGGAGGTACTAACACCCATCCATGATGCCAGAACACAATTTGCATGGGCATACAATGTTATCAAGCAGCCACCTGGTTTCCACGAAGGCTATTTTAAAGCTGGCACTGTGTATACAATATTGGGCTCTCAGATCGAACTCTTCTGTACACCACTGGACCTGTGAAAGACTCAGAACGACTGATATGCAGCTCAGCTGCAAGAAGGACTGCTACTATGCTGCCCTGCCACGTGAGTGAAAAGGACTGGGCATGCATCTTGAACTCAGGACCATCAGAGTGACTCTAAGTTCTGGCTGGCTGGCCTCCTGATCAGAGCCTCACAGACAGAACAGGCATCCCAAACTTTGAACTCGGCACCTGCACTTTGCCAGGTGTGATTCCTGTCCCCCATGTGGTGCCTCCCCTGGACTCTTGGAATTGGACCTAAAGGTGCTCAGTCAGCCACCTGTTGTCTCAGTAGAACCAATGCATTGTAACCACTGCATGATACATCCCTGATGCAGAACTTTGCATCGCAGCCCATAGCCACTTGGAACAGTTTTGCACAACGCATCTCCATGCAGGGCATTGTATCACCACCACAGCTCCTTGAAACCCCTGCTGCGCGATGAATCTCTCCACCCAGACCTTGCTTTGCCACTGCAGCTCTCTTAGCAGCACTTTGCAACTGGAATTTAAGGGACTTCTGTTGAGCGGGCCTAACTTGGTTCTGAATGCCTGCCCATGTTCTATTGCAGTTAGCTTGAACTTGTAACTTTGTCCCAGTTTGGCATGGCCAGATAGCCACAGTTGATGCTTTGTGCTTCTAGGCACTAATTTTACCTAAAACATTGAAAGTGCATATCTCAGGTTTTACTGATTGCATTTTTCTTGTTTTGGTCTCAAATAATTGAAAAAATTGTACTCTATGTTTCTAAACTGATGTGGGATGTTTCATGTGTTGTGTGTTCAATTTATTAATGTTTAAAGTGTGGTATAAATGCTTTACACATTGCTTCTAAGTTAGGCCTGTTTTTTGCGAAGTTACCAGAGGGTTAAGCACAGGTTAATTTGGAGTTTGCTTGTGTTTCAACCTGACAGAAGTTTTGGTTGCTGCTTGAGTAAGGCTTCACACCCCTCAACCAGTAACCCGATTTCCAACAATGGGCCATCCTGGTAGAATTACTCAGAGAGGCTGTAATCAGCCCCACTGACACTTCAAAGGGCTTTGCCTCCTGCTCTCACAAAAGACTTTTACATTATGCCTGCTCTGCCTTTGTCACCCCCAGACAGTCTGCTGCGTTGGCAGGATAAAGGAGCTTTACAGAACCAGATGTGGGGGTAGGATTAAGAACACCCCCACACAGGTAAAAGTCCTGGAGCTTGGGCTTCTCGGAACCATGAGCTTGACTGTTCTTGCCAAGACTACTGCCTGTGATGACTATCAATGTGAGGCTCCATTAAGATCTGCCCTTTGCGCTACAACCACCGTCAGCAATGACCTGCAATGCAAGGGCCGCACTTCATACTACAGCAACGACAGCCCTCAATGGCAGCCTACATGAGCTAGAGCAACAACCATCCGTGACAACTGACCGGCTCTTGATGCTAAAGAGACAACAGCGCACGATACCTGGCCTGCTCTTTGAGCTACAGCCATGAACATCCAAAATGTTCTACCTGCTCCTCGTGGTCTCCTATCACAAAGAGAGCTCTTCATGCCGGCATTTGAAGGTAGCTCTTCAGTAGACTAGCCTGGTGCCTGTATCTAACCCACAGTCGGCCTGAACTAGTGACTTTCCCAGGGTCTAGTGCAATCAGTTGAACACGAGTGGTGCTTTGCCCATTTAAGTGCTATTTTTCCCAAAAACTTAAAAATTAAATATCCCCAGTTCTACTGATAGGATTGTTGTAATTCAGGTACAACTTTATTTACTAAAATGTACTATTTTTAATAAATTGTTTTATGAGTTGTCTTGTGTTGTGTTTTCACTTTATTACTGTTTGTATGCTGCATAAATCTTACACACATTGCCTCTAAGTTAAGCCTGACTATTTTTGTGCCAAACTACCAAAGGGTTAAGCACAGATTAATTTAGTGACTTTTGTGGTTCACCCTGACAAGGATTGTGGTTGCTGCCTGAGTGAGGCTTCCACCCCATCAATCAATAACCCAGTTTCTTGCACCCCTTGTATGCTTAACCTAAGTATAGGCAAATTAAGGTTGCTTGCTAGCAATTTACATGAGGATTCTATATCTGCAATTAGGTTTTCAGCTTAACGTGTACCTCAACAACACTTCTCAAGGCTTATAACACCACCCCTAATGCTTTTGATGAACACATAGTGCCCATACTTAGGAGTTTGTGCTTGTCCATAAGCAACAAATCAACCCAGGCCATGGGTCAGAAAGAAGGTTTTTTTATACCTAGAAAACCAATAAACTAGAGTATGAGATTCTTTTGTTGAGGAGAGGCATTAAGAGGACTGAGAAAGAAAAGCAGGTGGCAGAACGTTGGTGGACATGTCATATTAAGAGCGATGAAGAGAGGAAGGGGGAATAGAAAGAGAGAGGTAGGTGGATATACCCAATCAAGATGTGTAAGGGTAAAAGAGAAAGATAGCAGTGAAAAAGAGAAGGTATATATCTCCCCTTCACAATAGACAGCAAAATTATTGATTTGATCTTGATCAAAAAGAGTATACATTTTGTTTACTAGGTTTGTTTCTAATTGAGAATATGATTCATTTAGAAAATGTGTGAAAACAGATTCCTGAAGAGAGAGCAAGTTTCCACCACTTTGGTTCTTATCTTAAATACATGCACCCATAATGCAAAACTCCAAACTGAGTGAATTAAAACAATACTTGTCTGTGTGTGCCTCCATGTTTATTTGTGTGTGTGTTTTTATTTAGGGCTAATTCCTCATATATCTGCTTAAGGTGATGAGAATTGATCTAGTATAGTTGTTGTAGGTTGGTCATGGAGCTATAATTGATTACAAAGTTACAAAGGTACATTTCAGTTTTTGTAGTTTCTTAAGAGGAGCAGTTAATTGAAGAACACCTCTTTTTTCTCGCCCACTGCCCACCTTTTTTCTGTCAGACATTTTTCCCTTTCTACCCTGAGCAAAGCAGTCATTACTGTATTTAGTTCAGGTGACCGTCATATATGTCTGTTTGCATTAAGGCTTGGAAAAGAAATTGCAATAGTATCTTACTATGAAGAAGTAATTATTGTAGAACCACTGCCCTTCATCATACCTTCTCAATAGTGGGCACCTCTACTGAGTTGCATGTTTGACCATTACAGTCATGTAAACCATGCTCATCTGACACAGCTGCCGTCTGTGTGAGGAACATCCAGGAAGTCAGTATCCAGGCACAAAAGTGAATGTCTAAACATGATAATAGGGCCCAGCTAAGAAGCCCTTGTTAGGCCTTAGTAGTACTGTGGCTAGTTCTCTTGTTTATTTGTCCATGACTGATTACCAAATGCTCAAACAGATATAGCAAGACTCTATTCGGCTTGTCTCCGTGGGCACAAGTATATGCTGGCACTCCAGCAATTAATTCAATACAAAATCGTTCGTTTTTCAAAAAGATTTTTGGTTTTTATTTTCAATTCAAATAATGTTCTTTGATGTTAATGCACATCGTTGTAATGATTTTCCAGGATCACATCACAAAATTTTTTTCATATTCATTTCATTGAGTAACCTCCCAATGCATTTCGGCGCGATAGCGCCTTTATCAAGGGATCTGTAAATCAGAAATACATTTCATTAGTACTACCTTCTAATAAGCCACCCACAGTGTTTTTCTAAAAAAACAATCCTTCAAATGTAACTATTAACGTGTAATACATTTGCCCCATAAATTCTTTTCAATACAAATAGGCTAACGAATAATTCGTAACTATTGCATTTTAAATTGTTCAAAAAAACAAAATCAGAAATCACCTATGCGCCGGTTCGTGACGCGTTATTGACCTCACAATCCTAAAGACAATTGCTCTGTTAGTCTCACAGCTAAGGAGGTGGGTTTCGTGTGGTGATTATATTAGAACTCGCAAGGTCTTAAGAGAATGCGGTATGCTTAGTTGTAAAAATTCCGCCCTCCCGTTTTATGGATGCCCAGATTTAAAATCCCCAGCCCGGTTAGGTGCTAGGTGCCGCTGTTAAAACTCCCGCTTACCGCTAATCAAAGTTGGATGGTGTGCTCTGGTTACCGCTGCAATGAACTCCGTTTCCTTACGGCGGAGTTCTGGGCGGGAAACTAAATGCAAAAGTGAGGTGGACGCGCTGTGGGATACGCCTATGCGCAAAGGATGTTGGGACATGTATTCCCTAAGGAGTTAAAGGGCAAGTTACATGAATTGGAACAACCAGGTCAAAACATGATAAGCATTTCATAAATTGTATTCATAAAGTATCATGAACGGGTTATAAGTAATACAAAAGTTCCACTCTTTCATTGAGCCCCCCAGGTTTCAGTGAATGCAAACGGTAAATCCATTGATTTTCTCTTTTTAGGAGTTGCGTTTTATTGTTGATTCCTTCATGTCTCTCCACAATCTCCAAAATACATGCTCTCAGTTGAGTAATGTCATGCTTGGCTTCCATGAAATGTGTGGCCACTGTAGATTTGAGCATTTTCGTCCTTATGTTGCTTTTGTGCTCGTTTAATCTTACTTTCAACTTACGCTCTGTGTGACCTACATAGTGCTTATGGCAAGGGCAACTCAACAGGTAAATGACATTCATAGTGTCGCATGTCCCATTGACCTTTAGATCTATTTTTTCCTTGAATTCAGGAGGCAGTAACGTGTTACCTTTAGTGATGTTGGCACAATTGTGACAATTTAAACACGGTTGTGTTCCCTTATATATCGTGGTGCTTAGACTTTTGTTGGTGGGTTTAAGCAATTGTCCTATGTTTCTAGATCTTGTGTGTGCGAACAGAGGATATTCCACGAATGCTCCTTTGAAATCAGGTTCTGCCCGTAGGATTGACCAGTGCTTTCTGATGATTTTTTTAAAAGATTGGCTCGATGTGGAAAATTTACTCACACATGTAATGCGTGATTCTTTTGTAGAGGGTGTGGTGGATAGTAGTTCTTCCCTTGTTACATTCGCAACCCTACGTTTTGCTTCCTCTAGTATGGGCTTGGGGTAGCCCCTTCTTTGAAATCGTGAAACCATTTCATTCATTTGTTCTTCAGCCTTATCTGGTTCTGAGACGACTCTCTTAACCCTCATGAGTTGCGAATAAGGCAGGTGCCTCTTTAGTGATGGCGGGTGATGGCTGTCATACCTAAGTAAGTTGTTACGATCAGTGTTTTTTCGAAACAATGCGGTGGTAGATTTGTTTCCTTGTCTAGTGATTACTACATCCAGAAAGTTAATAGTGTTTTCATTTATTTCCCAAGTGAACTGAATCCTGTCGTTGATTAAGTTGAGTTTCATTATTTCTGGTAGCAGTTGTTCCTGTGTGCCTCCCCAGGCTATGAAAATATCATCTATGAATCTCACATAGAGTTTGATGTGCTCCTTCCAAGTGATTTGACTCAAGATGTGGGTGTCCTCAAAATCTCTCATGAAGATATTAGCATATGTGGGAGCAGCCGCATTTCCCATAGATGTTCCACTCATCTGTGTGTACCATTCCTGGCCATACTTGAAATAACTGTGCATTAAGGTGAAATGCAAAAGTTCCATAATAAAAACTTTCATCTGGTCATCATGATTGCTATTTAAAAGAACTTTTTCCACTGCTTCCATGCCTGATTGGTGGGGAATTGACGTATAAAGAGCCCTCACGTAGATGGTTGCCAAAGTTATTAGTTCATCTTCCTTCATCACAATCCTGGATAATTTATTCAAAAAGTCAGTAGTGTCTTTTATATAAGATTGAGCTTCCTTGGCAAAAGGTTGTAGGTATCTATCCAAGAACTTACCGATCGGTTCATGGATGCTGTTACAGGTAGACACAATGGGTCTACATGGAGGCTTCATCAAGTCTTTATGTACTTTGGGAATCACATAGAACGACGGGCTGCGTGGTTCATTTTGGGTCAAAAATTGTTTAGTTCTTTCAACAATGGTTCCATTCTCTGTGGCCTTGATCAAAATCTGTGACAATACTTCCTGGATTTCCTTTGTTGGATTTTGTTGCAATCTCATGTAATGGTCGGTATCAGCAATATGTTCATTGATTTGAGACTCGTAGTATGTACGGTCTAAGATCACAAGGGCACCCCCTTTGTCCGCTTTTTGACAAATCACAGTTTCATCTTGACTAATGTTTTTAATGATGTTAATTTCACTCAATGGTATGTTCATATGTTGTTTTCTGTGACTGACTTGTGATTTTTGGATATCTTGTTTACATAAAGTCTCAAATAGATCTATAGCTTTATGGCTGATCGGGGCCATATATGTGCTTTTAGGTTTCAATCCTTTGAGTTGATCTTGATCTTGAGTGACATTTTGTTTGTCAGTAATGACGTTATCAAAAAAGTTCCTTAGACGCAGTTTTCTCGTTAATTTGAATAAGCTAACTTCAAGTTCCAAGACATCAGTTTTTGTAGTCGGTATATATGAGGTTCCTCTTTGTAATGTTTTTATCGCATTCCTACTTAAGGGTTTGTCTGATATATTGATGACCAGGTTTTCTTCATCAAATTGTCTTATTATTATTTCCTCCTCCGGTTTGGTGGTTTCGTCGCGGGTGGACTTTTCTCTTTTCCTGTTCCTGTTGCTCCTCCTGGTTCTTCCCTTATATCTTGGCCTACTTCTAAAAAAGGCTTCTCTGTTGATGTCGTCGGGGTCTCCTTTGTGCGTGTTTTACTCTGTTCTGATGTTTCACTCCCTGTGGAGGAAGTGTCCGTTTGTGAGGTATAACCTTTCGTTTGACGTCTTTTAGCGTACACCTCTGCCCATGAGTAAACTTCATCCAACTTGTAGTCCAAAGTATCTCTTCGATACTTTCTAATCTTACGTTCATTAACTTCTTCTGCATGTTTGGCTAATTGTTGTTTGATATCCTCCAATGTTTTATCAATTTCTTCCGCAGTCATAAGTTTGCCCAATTCCTCTTTCACTGAGTTGATTTCCGTGCTTAATTCTTCAAGAATCTTAGATAGTTCCTCTATAATCAGTAAAATTAAGTCTAAACTGCATTTGTTTAATATAGCATACCATTTTTCAACAAATGGTTTACTGTTTTTACATAGAGATGGTTTCAGAGGGATCCTGAGTCCTCTCGGAATCCGTAGAGCTTTATGATACTTAATCATTGTGCTTGCGTGTAGACGCTGGTTGATCGATTTTCTTGTCAAATATAGCATTTGTTTGATGTATTGTTCTTTAGATTTTTTGGTGGCGAATTCAGTAGTGTCCTCCTCAATTAGTGAATAAATGCGTGTACTCGCATCCTCATCAAATGCAAATGTATCTGCCCTAGTTTCAGTCATGTGGGCTATTTCATCATATTGCATCTTGTTTATTAGCGTGCTTCAAACCTATGAGTAGGTTGCAGAGTAATCCAAAAAATAAGTAAGTTTGAGCACTGCTCGTGTAATGCCTGTGTAGTCTGGTTCACTGTGCTCCAAGGTTAACTCCCTACCCAGGAGTGAAATATTCAAACAGATATAGCAAGACTCTATTCGGCTTGTCTCCGTGGGCACAAGTATATGCTGGCACTCCAGCAATTGATTCAATACAAAATCGTTCGTTTTTCAAAAAGATTTTTGGTTTTTATTTTCAATTCAAATAATGTTCTTTGATGTTAATGCACATCGTTGTAATGATTTTCCATGATCACATCACAAAAAATTTGTCATATTCATTTCATTGAGTAACCTCCCAATGCATTTCGGCGCGATAGCGCCTTTATCAAGGGATCTGTAAATCAGAAATACATTTCATTAGTACTACCTTCTAATAAGCCACCCACAGTGTTTTTCTAAAAAAACAATCCTTCAAATGTAACTATTAACGTGTAATACATTTGCCCCATAAATGCTTTTCAATACAAATAGGCTAACGAATAATTCGTAACTATTGCATTTTAAATTGTTCAAAAAAACAAAATCAGAAATCACCTATGCGCCGGTTCGTGACGCGTTATTGACCTCACAATCCTAAAGACAATTGCTCTGTTAGTCTCACAGCTAAGGAGGTGGGTTTCGTGTGGTGATTATATTAGAACTCGCAAGGTCTTAAGAGAATGCGGTATGCTTAGTTGTAAAAATTCCGCCCTCCCGTTTTATGGATGCCCAGATTTAAAATCCCCAGCCCGGTTAGGTGCTAGGTGCCGCTGTTAAAACTCTCGCTTACCGCTAATCAAAGTTGGATGGTGTGCTCTGGTTACCGCTGCAATGAACTCCGTTTCCTTACGGCGGAGTTCTGGGCGGGAAACTAAATGCAAAAGTGAGGTGGACGCGCTGTGGGGTACGCCTATGCGCAAAGGATGTTGGGACATGTATTCCCTAAGGAGTTAAAGGGCAAGTTACATGAATTGGAACAACCAGGTCAAAACATGATAAGCATTTCATAAATTGTATTCATAAAGTATCATGAACGGGTTATAAGTAACACAAAAGTTCCACTCTTTCATTGAGCCCCCCAGGTTTCAGTGAATGCAAACGGTAAATCCATTGATTTTCTCTTTTTAGGAGTTGCGTTTTATTGTTGATTCCTTCATGTCTCTCCACAATCTCCAAAATACATGCTCTCAGTTGAGTAATGTCATGCTTGGCTTCCATGAAATGTGTGACCACTGTAGATTTGAGCATTTTCGTCCTTATGTTGCTTTTGTGCTCGTTTAATCTTACTTTCAACTTACGCTCTGTGTGACCTACATAGTGCTTATGGCAAGGGCAACTCAACAGGTAAATGACATTCATAGTGTCGCATGTCCCATTGACCTTTAGATCTATTTTTTCCTTGAATTCAGGAGGCAGTAACGTGTTACCTTTAGTGATGTTGGCACAATTGTGACAATTTAAACACGGTTGTGTTCCCTTATATATCGTGGTGCTTAGACTTTTGTTGGTGGGTTTAAGCAATTGTCCTATGTTTCTAGATCTTGTGTGTGCGAACAGAGGATATTCCACGAATGCTCCTTTGAAATCAGGTTCTGCCCGTAGGATTGACCAGTGCTTTCTGATGATTTTTTTAAAAGATTGGCTCGATGTGGAAAATGTACTCACACATGTAATGCGTGATTCTTTTGTAGAGGGTGTGGTGGATAGTAGTTCTTCCCTTGTTACATTCGCAACCCTACGTTTTGCTTCCTCTAGTATGGGCTTGGGGTAGCCCCTTCTTTGAAATCGTGAAACCATTTCATTCATTTGTTCTTCAGCCTTATCTGGTTCTGAGACGACTCTCTTAACCCTCATGAGTTGCGAATAAGGCAGGTGCCTCTTTAGTGATGGCGGGTGATGGCTGTCATACCTAAGTAAGTTGTTACGATCAGTGTTTTTTCGAAACAATGCGGTGGTAAATTTGTCTCCTTGTCTAGTGATTACTACATCCAGAAAGTTAATAGAGTTTTCATTTATTTCCCAAGTGAACTGAATCCTGTCGTTGATTAAGTTGAGTTTCATTATTTCTGGTAGCAGTTGTTCCTGTGTGCCTCCCCAGGCTATGAAAATATCATCTATGAATCTCACATAGAGTTTGATGTGCTCCTTCCAAGTGATTTGACTCAAGATGTGGGTGTCCTCAAAATCTCTCATGAAGATATTAGCATATGTGGGAGCAGCCGCATTTCCCATAGATGTTCCACTCATCTGTGTGTACCATTCCTGGCCATACTTGAAATAACTGTGCATTAAGGTGAAATGCAAAAGTTCCATAATAAAAACTTTCATCTGGTCATCATGATTGCTATTTAAAAGAACTTTTTCCACTGCTTCCATGCCTGATTGGTGGGGAATTGACGTATAAAGAGCCCTCACGTCGATGGTTGCCAAAGTTATTAGTTCATCTTCCTTCATCACAATCCTGGATAATTTATTCAAAAAGTCAGTAGTGTCTTTTATATAAGATTGAGCTTCCTTGGCAAAAGGTTGTAGGTATCTATCCAAGAACTTACCGATCGGTTCATGGATGCTGTTACAGGTAGACACAATGGGTCTACATGGAGGCTTCATCAAGTCTTTATGTACTTTGGGAATCATATAGAACGACGGGCTGCGTGGTTCATTTTGGGTCAAGAATTGTTTAGTTCTTTCAACAATGGTTCCATTCTCTGTGGCCTTGATCAAAATCTGTGACAATACTTCCTGGATTTCCTTTGTTGGATTTTGTTGCAATCTCATGTATAGGTCGGTATCAGCAAGATGTTCATTGATTTGAGACTTGTAGTATGTACGGTCTAAGATCACAAGGGCACCCCCTTTGTCCGCTTTTTGACAAATCACAGTTTCATCTTGACTAATGTTTTTAATGATGTTAATTTCACTCAATGGTATGTTCATATGTTGTTTTCTGTGACTGACTTGTGATTTTTGGATATCTTGTTTACATAAAGTCTCAAATAGATCTATAGCTTTATGGCTGATCGGGGCCATATATGTGCTTTTAGGTTTCAATCCTTTGAGTTGATCTTGATCTTGAGTGACATTTTGTTTGTCAGTAATGACGTTATCAAAAAAGTTCCTTAGACGCAGTTTTCTCGTTAATTTGAATAAGCTAACTTCAAGTTCCAAGACATCAGTTTTTGTAGTCGGTATATATGAGGTTCCTCTTTGTAATGTTTTTATCGCATTCCTACTTAAGGGTTTGTCTGATATATTGATGACCAGGTTTTCTTCATCAAATTGTCTTATTATTATTTCCTCCTCCGGTTTGTTGGTTTCGTTGCGGGTGGACCTTTCTCTTTTCCTGTTCCTGTTGCTCCTCCTGGTTCTTCCCTTATATCTTGGCCTACTTCTAAAAAAGGCTTCTCTGTTGATGTCGTCGGGGTCTCCTTTGTGCGTGTTTTACTCTGTTCCGATGTTTCACTCCCTGTGGAGGAAGTGTCCGTTTGTGAGGTATAACCTTTCGTTTGACGTCTTTTAGCGTACACCTCTGCCCATGAAACCTGGGGGGCTCAATGAAAGAGTGGAACTTTTGTGTTACTTATAACCCGTTCATGATACTTTATGAATACAATTTATGAAATGCTTATCATGTTTTGACCTGGTTGTTCCAATTCATGTAACTTGCCCTTTAACTCCTTAGGGAATACATGTCCCAACATCCTTTGCGCATAGGCGTATCCCACAGCGCGTCCACCTCACTTTTGCATTTAGTTTCCCGCCCAGAACTCCGCCGTAAGGAAACGGAGTTCATTGCAGCGGTAACCAGAGCACACCATCCAACTTTGATTAGCGGTAAGCAGGAGTTTTAACAGCGGCACCTAGCACCTAACCGGGCTGGGGATTTTAAATCTGGGCATCCATAAAACGGGAGGGCGGAATTTTTACAACTAAGCATACCGCATTCTCTTAAGACCTTGCGAGTTCTAATATAATCACCACACGAAACCCACCTCCTTAGCTGTGAGACTAACAGAGCAATTGTCTTTAGGATTGTGAGGTCAATAACGCGTCACGAACCGGCGCATAGGTGATTTCTGATTTTGTTTTTTTGAACAATTTAAAATGCAATAGTTACGAATTATTCGTTAGCCTATTTGTATTGAAAAGCATTTATGGGGCAAATGTATTACACGTTAATAGTTACATTTGAAGGATTGTTTTTTTAGAAAAACACTGTGGGTGGCTTATTAGAAGGTAGTACTAATGAAATGTATTTCTGATTTACAGATCCCTTGATAAAGGCGCTATAGCGCCGAAATGCATTGGGAGGTTACTCAATGAAATGAATATGAAAAATATTTTGTGATGTGATCATGGAAAATCATTACAACGATGTGCATTAACATCAAAGAACATTATTTGAATTGAAAATAAAAACCAAAAATCTTTTTGAAAAACGAACGATTTTGTATTGAATTAATTGCTGGAGTGCCAGCATATACTTGTGCCCACGGAGACAAGCCGAATAGAGTCTTGCTATATCTGTTTGAATATTTCACTCCTGGGTAGGGAGTTAACCTTGGAGCACAGTGAACCAGACTACACAGGCATTACACGAGCAGTGCTCAAACGTACTTATTTTTTGGATTTTTTTGAATTTTTTTGATTACCAAATGCACCACAGCAACACCCACCATCCTCAAATACAAGCACACAGAAACATATACCCCCTAATTTCAAAATATTTTCACCACTATTTCAACCAATTTAAGAATCCCAGTCTCCAGATCATATCTCCTCTACCCAGCCACTCCTTCTGGGAGGTGTCACAGGATCCATGCAAACAGGATGGCGTTTGGTTAGCAATTCACCATTTCAAAACTCTACAGTGATAACGCACCTTTGCTTAACCACTTCACTCCATACTGAGAGTGTGGTCTTTCGTTTCAGCAATGCAGCTGCTTCCTCAGCCTGGAGCTTCTATAATACACTTTAATTGAACTGCAGCCCTGAGAATGAGCTACACATGCAGACAAGGAGATGAGGCTTTACAATATTAGCCAAATAAATACACTTAAGATATAACAATGACAACCAAGCATAAGACGAAAAAGATCAGTACCATTAATTCCAGATCAAGCTTCCCCCAGGCATAAAATCAAGGAGCCGATTAGGATGTCGTGGAGGTGGCATCCTCCATTCCCAACATTGTCATGCACAAGGTGACAGGAACCGCGAGGTGCCTGCTACCATGTCCATGACAATGCAGGGGGGTACCATTGGTTCCCCCCATGTGCACCCCTCACCCTCCAATACCCTGGGGGGCCCGCAACGGGCCCCCGAATGCAGACTCCGCATGGCTTTCCATAGCGGGGTCTCTGCCATGGAAAGTCGTGCTCCTCTGCCCATGCTAATATGGATGGCGGTGTCCAGCAGACACGCCACCATAGATAGTACCTTTTCCGCCAGGTCGACTGGTGGAAAACCGGCGGCCGGTCTTTCCGTCGGCCGGGGTCCCCCACGCCATACTAATATGGCCGTGGGGAAATGGGTGGCGGTCGGGGAAGGATGTAGGGCGGATTGCCATCGCCATGCGGGCGGTGGCGATCCACCCTACAAACTAATCCCCCCAAGTGTGCAAGGGGCTTTCATGTCCGGAAGGGACAATACCAGGAAGACAGTATCCCTCTAGTATCAATAGCCTCTAAAATCTCTCTCTCTCTCTTCAACCTTTCTCTCTCACATGTCTCCTTTTCCCTTCATCTCAGTTCTGATTACTAGGGGGGGGAGAAGCTTGCATAATTCCATGTAGCATAATCACACCATATTACTTTCAATTATTCAAGATTACATGGAATTACTTGAGGAGAGTAATTCTGCAATTAGTGTTATTTTATTAGCACGTAAATGCCCTCTCTCACCCAAACTGAATGCATGGATGCATTTTGTGCTACAAAATAGTGCTCAATCTAACAGAACAAGAATATTAGTGTGAGCAGCCAAATACACTTGCTAAATGTGTTGTTGTGGTTGGATTTACTAAATTTACTCCTGCTCTTTAGCGCTAAAGTGACCATATTTACTTAATTGTTGGTAATTCTGGGTGAAACCGTAACACAGAATTACCAAATTAGTACGATCACTCCGTTGTAATTAAAATTACTCCCAGGCCTACTTGCTACTTCCTGTCACTGGTTATGCGTCCCTCATGCCCTCCCTCAAATTTCTCTCCTCCCTATGTATTCTCTCTCACTTTAGTCCCTACCTTCTACCGCACTCTCTCTAAGGACCTCGTTAAGATACTTTCTCTAATCTCTCTGCCTCTGATCTCCATCCCCTTCCCTCTTCTTCTCACCTATTGTGTTTCCTCTACCCAGTCTCACACGTTCCTTGTGCCTGCTATCTCTACCACAAAGTTCTAAGATATACTGCTAAGGCCCTCAAAAGACCCCTTATCCTCCAACAGATGAAGTGCCTGAAATAGAGTTTAGCGATCAGAGTGTTCCATCACAAAGAAGACACAGTACCCTCTGTGCCAACCCTCAGTCCACCTGCTCATTTATAAGTTGGGTGGACCATCAGTTTTACAAAAAGAAGAGCCCCCTCTGGCTCCTTCATTAGAAAACTTACTTCAATGTCTTGAAAGAGTAGAGAGGCAATCTGAGTAAATCCAACATACCCCACACTGCCACCCTGACTGAAAGACTTCTGCCCACCAAACTTTTAATTGGGCCCGAAATATCCCATCACTTATAGCTGTCTATACTTTAAAAGTGATAGAGAGCACAGTAGCCAAAAACAGGCAGGCACCAACTGGCTCACCAGCAAACTGTAGATAAAAGACTCATAGAAAAGATTACAAAGCATTTGTAATCACTACATGCTACATATGAATCAAATGGATAATGGAAACAGGAACGCCACACAAATAAAAAGTAACACTCTAAAGCTGACACTGCATTGGTGGAAGATCACAATACTAAGGGGGTAATTTAAAGTGTTGATGGCATCCTGATGGCGACACACTGCAATTGGAATCCTGGTTAAGGCAAAATTTCCACGAATTAGCCCCTTTGCAGATACGTACATCCAAGCAGGCCAGGTCCTCTGTCTCCTGGTTCAATGATCTTCTGAAAACTAGCAATAGCGTATGTAACCGCTCTGAAAGGAAGTGGCAGAAAAACTATAGGGAATAGATTGCAGTATGAGGCGGCATTGAAATCTTACTATACCAATGTCAATGGTGTCAAGAAGAGCTATCTGGAAAACAAAATCGAGACTTCCAACAATAAGTGAAAAGCGATTTTTAATAGTGTGAAACCTTCCCAGCTCCCAAGGCTGCCATCAGGGAGCTCCCGCATTCAGCTGAATGGACCAACCACTTGGCTTTGTTCCTCCATGAGAAAATCATGACTATTGAGAACTCTTTTTCAGGGAGGCCTCCTGTTCACCACACACACTTGCGAACTCCTGCTAGGGAGCGTCCTACTGGAGAAACCCCCACTCTATTACAGACACCTTTGCTGCAGCCGGAGATATCTCTGGATATTTTGAAGGGTATTAAGTCTTGTCCAGTGAAATTGCTGGCCTCTGTGGCCTCTGCAATAAATCCAGTGGTCAATAAGATTCTGAATTCTTCTCTCTCAGTAGGCCATATGCCATCTGGAAGCATGCGAAAATTCTTCTGCTCCTAAATAAACCGTCAGCTTACCTGAATGTGTCTGCATAATTACAGGAACGAGTGGTAGGATGGATGCACAGCATTTAAATGTAGATTCGTCCAATTGGGTTCACCTAGGGTGGCGTAGATACCCCTAAAAACGCCAGTGCTAAGAATATAGAATGTGATTCCAGAGTGGCTCTGGGACCATCCCCTTGGGAACACCTTATTTTCCTCTTAAGACAGAGGATTCCACAATGTTGTATACGTAAAGTTTCCTTTTTATTCGTCAAAGTTCATCAGATAATTGGTTCAAGATATATTCATTTTAAACAATGATTACACTCATTAATATGCATGAGTGACACGTTAAATCATGAGACATCATTATGGTTCAGTGTGTCCAATGCATTTCGGGCTATACAATACGCCCTTCATCAGGGAACAATGCTGCAATCAAAAAAACAATATATATTACCACCTTCCATGTAACCATATGTAAGTTCATTCAGGTAACATTCTTATGCTAGATAAACATATGGCTGTCCGATTGTGCAACAAACATAAATCAAGAATATGCAAAAAAATCCAACAAAAACTAACACTGGATAACTCACATGTCTGTAAGAGGTTTGGTGCCTGCTGAACCAGTGTAGTGGCGCTGTTACCAAAAGGAAAGAAATGCGGCTTGTGTTAGAATGTGTGAACGCGATATGTGCAATGCAGCGTAACGGCTTCGTTCTAACGTATCCACTAACCTGATGCTCGGTAAGACCGGTGTATTCAAAAGTAAGGGTGCCCTCTCTACAGAGGGTCGATGCTCACGGCGAGTGTGAGATTTCTCACTGCAGCGTAATGGCTGTTGGGTTCATGTTATGAAACGCAATACCGATCACGTGATCGTTAAAGTTAGAAAAAAGACTACCGGGCTGTGATAGCCGGGGATAGTTCCATATACAATAGTATGTATGTGAAAGCAATTGCGAGATTAACCTGAGCATATCAAACTATGTGAGAGAAACGCAATAAATTACGTATATGAAAAACAGAAAAAGCCACAAACTGAAAAATAAAAATAAAAAATAAAAAATGGAAGGATCAGGGCGGTAGCGAACCGCTAAGCATAAGGAAATGTTCTCTGGAGACGTGCTCCAACGTGTTGTGCTACTACCAAGATGGGTTAGAATGAACATTGTTATGGATGTGGTAACCATTATACAGGAGGACCAAACTAAAAAACACCAGGGCAAATTTACAGTTTTATCAAGATTCACAAGTAACATGAGAATTCACTTCTTTCATTCAAACCAAATGGCGTATGCGTGCACAATTTAAAAATCCAATAATTCTCCCTTTGGAGAATGTATTTGGTATTGTCTCTTCCTTCTGTTTTTTCGATGGTCTCTAGGATCATGAACTTCAGCTGGGCAATGCTGTGCTTGGCTTCCATGAAGTGCGTTGCAACAGTTGATTTCGTGTTTTTTAACCGTACATTAGATTTGTGCTCAGTGAGTCTTGTTTTCATTTTGCGTTCGGTCTTCCCGATATATAATTTGCCACACGGGCATTTGAGGGCATAATTACAGGCCCATATCTCTTTTACCGTCTTTCTCTAAGGTGTTGAAGAAATATGTGAATAGAGTCATTTCTGACTATGCAGAGAATAATAATATTCAACACATTAGTCAATCTTGTTTCAGGGCTAATTATAGCACTGAAACTGCTCTGTTGGAGGTGACTGAACACATCAAAGAGAAGCTTGATCAGGTAGACAGAGCCATTCTAATTTTATTGGCCCTATTGGCAGCCTTCGACGCGGTCCCCCATGACAGGCTCCTGGATAGGTTAAGAGACCTTGGAATAGGCAGATCTGCACTGGATTGGCTTACTTCCTTTCTTGAGGACAGAAGTCAGGAAATTTCGACTCCTCCTTTTGCTTTCTCCATTCCTAACTTGAAAGTGGGGCTCCAACCGTGATCTGTATTGAGCCCTACCCTTTTCAATCTATATATGCCGCCCCTTGCTCCACTTGCGAAAGCTTGTGGGGCAAAAATATTATCATTCGCAGATGATACTCAGTTGATTTTTACCTGTGATAAGGGAGCTGCCTTTGATGGTGATAAGATCAGATCGTACCTCAGTATGGTGTTCAATTGGCTTAGGAGAAACCAATTTAAATGTAATTCAGGGAAATCAGAAATCATCTTTTTTGGCACCCCTTTCGCAGAAGAGTGGAGACGTTGGTGGCCTGAGGAGATGTCTTCTCCTCTCTTAAAACAAACCACAGTAAAAATTCTGGGCATCTGTCTTGACAGTGCTGTCTCGATGGAATCTCAAGTCCAGTCTGTAGTCAGCATCTGCTTTGGCCTTCTACCTATGTTGAGGACATTTCTTTCACTTCTTTCATTGGACATCAGGAAAACTGTGGTGCAGGCACTGGTTATTTCCAGACTGGACTATGGCAATAACTTATACCTTGGCCACTGGGAATATCTCCTCCGACACTTGCAGGTGGTGCAAAATGCTGCTGCCAGACTGGTTCTTAAGCTTAATCTCAGAACTCATATGCCCCCGCACCTGAAGGCATTACACTGGCTCCCCATGAGTAAAAGGATCACATTTAAGGGCCTGGTACTGTTCTTCAAATCTCTTCATTGTAGGGGTGCTGGTTATCTCATGGGCCCGGCCTGCGCCCCCAGAATACGCTGAGCCCGGTCAAGAGGAAGATCCTTCAGGCTTCTGGGAGCCCAAGCTTGGAACCGACTCCTGGTTACTCTCAGATCCACTACTTACCTGGCTGTCTTTAAGAAACTTCTTAAAACGTTGTTATTCCAGGGGCAGGGGTGGTCGTGTAGTCTGTTAGACGGAGACTATTAGCGCCGGGACATTCTTGCTGAGTAGCCGTTTGCTCTACAAATGTGCATCATGCATTCATTCATGCATCCTGCTGGTTGAAGCCTCATTCACCCTGTTGGATAACCACCTGCCAGATTTAAAGACCTACGCCTGCCTGGCAAAGACCTCTAAATATGTCCCAAAGTGAAAATTGCTATTGAATTATGTACTAAGCTGTAAGGTACAAGGGTCCATGAACAGTGAATAGGGAAACCTAATGCTCCGGGTTCAAATAAATGATTCCCAAGAAATATCCAATTAATTAAATAGTTTATTATTGTATAAAAATAAAATAGTAGGGCTAAGGACCTCTCTGGGACACACCTAGACAGGTATTGCAAAAACACACAGACAAAGCAAAAACACACAGACAAAGAAAAAAATTCTGTGTCAGAGTGAGCGAGTCGACGATGTTTCGATAGGCTACACATGTGGGATCATCATCAGGACAAGACAATGTTTGCCTGGTTACATCAACGAGTACGTGTCCAGATTAATCTAATAGATATTGCTCATGATTGCTGGATATGTTCTCGTGTGCATTTGTATTTGCGATCCTATTGTCAGATATGTATATTGTTCTAAACCTAGTTGAAGGTTTCAGCTTTGTATATACTTTACAACCTTTCTCTTTGGGACTGTCTATAATTCTTGCTTGGGTGTCACATGTGAGCATATTTATTTTCCATACTGTTTTTGCTATTCTTGCCTATTTCAATACACCCATACTTAATTACAATACGGAATGAGTAGTAGAACACCAATTGAGATTTGAAATCTTTTTCCAAATCACAGCCACACATTGGATCTTCTTCTTACCAATTCTTTGGACCTGACAGCAGCTTTTCCTATTCCACTGCTCTGGACAGACCACTATTTGGTAAATGTCTCTTTCCCGATGGTCAAAACAAAAATAGCATCGGCAAATGGATCAAAGCTGCAGAGACCTCTGAAAAAAATCGCTTTACCACTCTTCCCCCAAAAATATTTCAGTTCACCACTCACACTCCCTCCCTAAATGCCAGCACTGCGGCAATACAATTTGATCGCGCTATAGAGGTAGCATTGAACAAAATTGATCCTTTGAGCAGAGTTAAGCACAAAATTAGGACTGCGCCTTGGTTCACAGAGGAATTAAGAATCATAAAACTGGAATGTAGAACCGCAGAAAAGAAATGGCGGAGGAGTAGAGTTCAAAAAGATCGGAAAATATACAAACTTCTGCACTCCAGCTATATGCTTAATATAAATTTGACAAAAAGAGCATTTCTCACAGACCGGATTGATAGAGCCCAAAATTCCTCCAAGGAACTTTTTCAAATAATGAAGGAATTTACTACTCCTAATACTGCACCAGAAATTCTGAACTATTCTGGAATGGACTAATGCATTATCTAAATTTTTTGAAGATAAAATTACCGCTATTCACATTTCCTTGCCGTATCATCCTGACTTAACTCAGCCAAATGCCTTAGGCACATCTACTTCCGATCCCCCAGATATCATGGAGGAATTCATTAAATGTGATTGTGAGGCAATTATGTCGGCTGGATTAAAAATAAAGTCAGGGACACCTACAGATCTTATCCCCCCTAAACTCTTTTCCACACTTGCACCGGTATCGGTGGAACATCTCAATGACCTTTTTAATAAATCTTTCATAGATGCCGATTTTCCGACAATATGGAAAGCCGCTAAAGTCAGGCCCATCTTAAAAAAACCTACGGCCGACCCTGGCATCCTTAAATTATCGGTCTATATCCCTGCTCCCATATTTCGGGAAAATGCTTGAATCCATTGTCAACAAACAACTTGTGAGCCATCTTGAAAACCATGGACTTTTGGACCCCTCACAATTGGGTGTTAGGGCACAACATAGCACTGAAACCACACTGGTCGAGGTGGTTGATAACATCAGACTGGCGCTGGATAAGCGCCAGTCAGCCATCCTTGTTCTGCTCGACCTGTCGGCGGCATTTGACATCATCTTCCACCGCATTTTAATCCATCGGCTGTGGGAGATTGGTGTCAGAGGAAGTGCCTTAAAATGGTTTTCTAGCTATCTGTCCAATCGTACCACAACGGTCCAAATTGGAGAAAATAGTGCAAATGAAAGACCGGTTAAAGTGGGTGTCCCTCAGGGCTCTATATTGAGTCCGACACTCTTTAATATCTATATGACTCCTTTAGCAAATATAATCAGAGACCATGGCTTTGATGTTCTGTCGCATGCCGATGATACGCAGATTTTAGTCACACTAGATTCTGACCCTAACAAAACCAAATAACGTTTCCAAAACTGCCTGGTACAAGTTGAGGAATGGATGACTATCAATCACCTTCAACTAAATGGCAGTAAGTCAGAAATTCTGCTTTTTGGCAAAGCGGCAGAACATTGGCCAAACAATCTGGGCATCTGCCCAGCACCAAAGGATTCAACCCGTAATCTGGGCTTCTTGTTGGATAATAAATTGTCAATGAACAGTCAAATAAATAACATCATTGGGACTTGCTTCAGACTAATACGGAGTCTGAGAAAAACCTTTAAATGGATCCCCGTTGTGGCCCGAAAACCCCTAGTCCAAGGCCTAATAAGAAATAGGATGGACTTTGGGAACGCACTTTTGTCTTCTATAAATGAACACCATCTGAGGAGACTTCAGGTTCTCCAGAATACCGCAGCTCGGTTGGTTCTTAATCTTCCACGAAGAACCTCCGCTGCTGCCTGTCTAAAAAGCTTACATTGGTTGCCTATAAAAAAGCGCATCCTTTTTAAAATGTTATGCCTGGTCCACAGACAACTGTATAATAAGGGTCCCAAATATTGGACCAAAAAACTCAGATGGTATCAGCCACAAAGGGAACTCAGATCCGGAAACGAACTACTACTGACCCCTTTAAGAATACGCACTTCCAGAAATGGCGGTCTAGTATTTTTGTTTCTGGCTCTGGCTGCATGGAACAAAATGCCTTTCCATCTCCGTAATTCCCCTGATCATGGCCGTTTCCGCAAGGGACTAAAGACTTGGCTCTTTGCAAACTAACTGTGTCATTAACGTCAGAGACTGCTGCAAGCGCCATGAGACTCCAAGGATGTGATTTGTGCGCTATATAAATGCCCCTGACTTGACTTGACAGAAGGTGTTTTGTAAATATTAAAATATCATTTTGCGACCACAAACTGCTTTAATACATTTTGTGCCAGATGTACGACCATTGGATTTTGTGACTCGCAAATTGCAACAAATTGCGAGCCGCAATTTGCGAGTCGCAAAATCCAATGTACAGCAGTGTCTCAGACACTGTTTGCGATTCCCAATGGGGTCGCAAATTGCATGCCTCATGAATATTAATGAGGCTGTCATAATTTGCAACCCCATTGGGAATGGCTGGCACTCCCAGGGATGGTGGCCTGCTGGGGTCAGCAGACCACCATGTCTGGGACTGCTTTGTCAACAAAGCAATTTTTTCTAAATGTAGCTCGTTTTCCTTAAAAGATGCATTTAAAAAGAAAAATACAACTTTTCAGTTTCATTTTTTAAGGGCAGGCAGTGGTCCCTGGGACCACTGCCTGCTCTTAATAAATATTTGCGCACCCATTCACAAAGGGAAAAGGGTCCCGGTTGTGAATGGTTTACCACCTACTTGAAGTAGGTGGTAAACTGCGAGTGGTCGCAAAACACTCATACATGGTAATAGCACTCGCTATTAGAAAGGGATGCTCTTGGCACGCCACTTCCTAATAGTGAGCCGCTAACCCTATTTTGCAAGTCGCTAATAGATTAGCGATTCGCAAAATAGGGTTTGTACGTTGTGCCACAGTTTATTGTGGTCGCAAATGGGCCAAATGCCCCTTTGCAAACGCAATAAATGGTTGTACATCTGGCCCTTGGTCTCTAGTGGATCTGTGGATGGAGGCAATATAACTAGATGTATGTTTTGTCTAAACGTTGATGGCAAGAGTCACAAAGCCATTTATGAGTGAAAGTTACATTTAAAAGCACAAATGACTTCACTTATGATTTTAAATTCACTTTAAATTAACACATTTTAAAATTGGACTCATGAAGAGATGAAGGCCCTGATGCATGAATTTTTCAATCGCAAAAAGTGGTCAAAAATTGCGCTATGATATTTGCAAATGGTAAGAAATGTTCTGAACAGACCCATGAAAAATAGGCCGGTTTACATAATTTCGAAGTGTAGTAGGTATCAATCTAACCTACCTCATTTACATGCAAAATGCAGGTTGTAACTTGCTACCCACTTCAATTGGCTAGAGTCGCAGGCAGGGGGGCTGCTGGAGTTAGCAGACAACATGTTTGTGATTGCTTTTAAATAAATCACTATTTAGATTCAGCCTGTTTTTCTAAAACTAAAACGGAATGCGTTTAAAAAAAATGAAAAGCTAAACATACCTTTTTTAGGAGTAGGCATTGTCTAAACCTAAACAAATGTTTTTTGCCAACATTCTCAAAGGGGAAGGGTTCCCATCAGGACCACGGTGCAAGGGTGTAAGGGTGCCTGCGTTGCGGAGATGATTATTTTTGTGCAGGAAGGGAAAACTTCCTGCACAAAAACAATCACAGGAGGCTTTTTCCTCTTGCTATGTGTACTGCAGAATGCAGCACACATAGAAAAAGGAAAAAATAGGAGAAATAAAGATATTTCTCCTCGTTGTGCCTCACTTACGTCTCCCCTGGGGAGGCGTATGTTTTCGACACTGCTTCAGATTTACGATTTCTCATAGATCTGGGGCAGTGTCAAAAAGTGGATGTTGCTGGGAATGCCCCCAGCAACACCCATTGCATGCCCCTTTAACGCAGAAAGCGCCGTTAAAGGGAACAATATTTATGAGGCAACATTAAACCAAAGAAAGTGGCTTAGTGCTTCCTCTTAAATATGGATCAGGCTTCTGCGCCATGGAACGTCACAAAAAGTGATGTTCAGGCAGCGCAAAGATGCCCTATGTATCTCAAGCACATGACTAAATCTGTTTCTAGGGAAAGCAAAGGTACATTCCCGGGTGAATTTGTGCATCACAAACTTTGAATGAGCAAATTCCCACCTTGGAAGCTGACAGCGATTTAATCCTGCCAAGTAAAACGAAAACGCACTTGCACCAAAGCTAAGTGCAAAGTGATTTCACACTATGTAAAATTGCACAAGTGTTCTGCCTTCACAAGGAGAAAATGTGGGGTTCAGGAAACCTTTCCAAAATTACTGCTGGAAAGCTAGAAGTGCAGCATGTTTTCCAGAGTTACCTTGAAAACCTTTGTGAATTATAAATCTTCTCAATTCTGCATCAAACCAAAAGAGTATGCCGACCACAAAAAATTACGAATTGTCCTAGGACTCCAGGCAAATGACTCTGGTGTCCAAGGCTTTCCTCTTAAAGGACAGTAGTAGTAGTAAAATCTTTATTCGGTATTCAATTTCCATGAATTACCATAAAAGCATTTGTACAATACATTTGCAAAAGATTTAACATTACTAACACATTATCAACCTATTTAAAAATGTATAGTATGATGATTTGTACACATTAATTTAAAAGATTATTATTCTAAAGATTTATCCTTAGTTTAAAAATACATTTTAAAAAGTTACTGACGACTTTACAAACGTGTTCTGACGTTAAAAATTGTAACCACAACATGGCTGGACGACATTTTCTGAGGCCTAGGGTTCTCAATAATGGAGTTAGCCAGAGTCTTCGATGGGCGGAATAATATTTACAAAACAGTACAGTGTGCATCGTTGACTGCACTGATAGTACATCACAGGGGCAGGGAATTAAGGTCTCTTCCCAGCTGTTTCTATTGGGGAATGCTACAACCCTGTGGAAAATATTCAACCTGAATCTTACCAGTAAGAATCGTTCGAACTGCGAGTCAACATAGGTTAAGTATGGTTCCATTTGCATTGTTGTTGTAACCGCCAGGGAATGCTGTACAGACGGTTTCTTAACCTCCGCGGTTATGCGTAGTTCCTCGAAGTGACTCAGCGCCTTTGCCTTAAGATCTTTCTTAGAAATTCCATTGATAGATTCTGGGTGGTAATAGAACTCAGCCATTCCAAGATCAGTGAGCACGTTCTTTACATATCTTAGCCACTCTATAATAATAATAATAATCCACATTTGTATAGCGCACAATCACCCGTTAGGGTCTCTAGGCGCTAGGGGGCCGTCGGGAAGATTAAGCAAGCTATTGCCCAGAGTCACATGGTGCTGGGCTAACCTGCCGCCAGAGCCGGGGATCGAACCCTGATCCCCAGATTCCAGCGTCAGTCGCCCTGGCCGCGGCGCCACACCTCTCCCACTCTATGTTGTCTGCATGATCTAAGGTCATACAATCTGCGACAATAGTTTTAGTGAGGCAGTTCTTTGTTGAGACCGAGATTCTGCGCCATAGGAGTACGGGTTCAATTTTAGCCAGATCCTCAATATGTGGTAATCCCAGTTCTACATGGGAGGCAAAAGTCGATGCTCTTTTAGGGACTGACAGTAAAAATCTTATAAAGGTATTCTCTGCTACCTGTAGGCTTTTTGTGTGTTTGTGGCCCCATAAGCCCGCCCCATAAAGTGCGATTGAGTGGCACTTCGCTTTATAGATTCGGAGTAGCTCAACTGGGGATTTTTTACCTAATTTCTGTGCAAATTTCATAAGAGCGGCGATGGATCGCAGAAGTTGGTGCTTGCGAGCTTCTATGGCCGCTCTCCAATTGAGCTTCTCATCTATCGTGATTCCCAAATAGGGATATTGGGGAGTGGATTCTAGCTTTTCATTATTTAGAAAAATTACGTTTGCATTTCTCTTAACCCTTCCAGCTACCATGACAAAGGTTTTCTTTACGTTTATGAGGAGATCTAAATCACTCATAAACTTTGCATAGTTGTCGAAGGATTTTTGTAGCTGTCGAGGGGTACGTGCTATAATCACCGCATCGTCTGCGTACAGGAGCGCAGGGACCAATCGCTCTTTTACCCGGGGTAGGTCTAACCCCCCCTGTAGCATCTCTACCTCAAGGCCATTAGTGTAGAGGGAGAAGAGGAAAGGGGCGAGGACACATCCCTGCCTAACACCACGCTCTACAGGAAAGGAATTTGATAGTTCACCCTGTACTCCAAAACGGACCCTCGCGGATGCATTAGAGTAAAGTTCTCTGAGGAAGGTCACGAGAACCTCATCCATGCCCATTTTAATCAACACTGACCAAAGTTTTGCGTGGCTAACACAATCAAAGGCAGCGGAGAGGTCAACATATACCATGTATAACCTCTCACGTTTTGCCGAGACGTACTTTCCCATCAATAGGGCCAAATTCAGGGCCTGTTCCGTTGTTCCATGGCCCTCTCGGAAACCGTACTGAATATCCGAGAGGGTCCCGGTATCGTCCACCCACTCCTGTAAACGCTGGAGAACCACTCTGCCCAGTACTTTCCCCAGTGAGTCCAGGAGGGAGATTGGACGGTAGCAGGTCACCTCCTCTCTGTTTCCCTTTTTGAAGATGGGTACTATTGTTGATTGTCTCCAGGATGTGGGTAATCCGCAGGCCATAGCTGCATCAAAGACCCGTTTTATTATCGGGGCCCAGAGATCCATTCTAAATTTAAAAAAGTCAACTGGCACCCCATCTGGGCCTGGGGCTTTTCCGCTCTTGCTTGCCTTCAGTGCATCTGTTACCTCGTATAATTCTAGTGTCAATGGAATTGGGAATGTTTTATCATCATTTCTAGGAGAAGTCATTTCGCCAGGAGCTGCCACTGTTGTTTTACAAAAGATCCTAGCGAAATGATCTATCCAAGTTTGCCCCTCGATCGCTACATCGAGGCTTGGCTGGTCTTTAGGATCCGATAAAAAGGGTGCTTTAACCACCTTCCAAAATAGTTCACTATCTTTGCTTAAAGAGCTTTCATGCAGCTGGTCCCACAATGCCTTTTTTAGTTCTTTTTTCCTTGCTTTGCAGGCCAGCTTGTATGCTATTCTCAAGGTCTTAACCTTCTCTTTATCTCTTATGGTTTGTGATAGTGCTCTTTTTAAGTTTTTATGGGCTACTGAACAATCGTGATTAAACCATCCTCTACTTTTTTCCAGATTCCCTTTCTGTTTCACTGTAATATGTTCATTTACTTTGCATAGGATCGTCTTGAAATTGGACAGGACTTCCTCGTCAGAAAACCTCCATATCTAGACACTTCAGGATTTCTATTTGGGTTTCAATTACGACCTTATTTGTCAAATCATTTGGATCAATCTTGCCCCAGCCAAGAGTAAAGCCATTTATTTTTGTTAGCTGAATATTGTTCTGGGAAAGGGTAGACATTAGCATATGGGGTGATGACAGAGATTGGTCCACAATTAAATCGAAAGTCAAAGCTGAGTGGTCGCTTAGTGTATTAATTTTCACTCTGAAATTCAAGATCTTATTTGCTAGGGTCGTTGTAGTGAGGATGTAATCAATTGTCGTTTCACTTCCCCTTCCAAGATAAGTGGGATCCAGCTTCCCTAGTAGAGGATTTATTTGGTTCGATATTATTAGGTCCAAACTGGACAGGGATTCGTTTAGGAAATCTCCCACCGCAGAATGACCAAAGTGGGTTATTTGGTCCTCCATCCCATTACCCATGCCACAAATACTACTGTTTTGGTTCTCACAGGGGTGAAGATTAAAGTCCCCTCCCCAGACTATACTCGGTGGTTCCCCCCCTAATGATAGTTTTATGTTGCTGGTTAATTTCCTGCATAAAGCCCCCAACATTTTTATTCTCTCTTTTTCTGGTGCGTTATCGTAAAGGTTGACAAGGAGAAAAGACCTCTTTTTCTTAAAGGTCAATCTCAAGATCTGATAGTGCGTTTCTAAGCTAACTGGGGTGACTACCAGGGCGGGTATGGTGTTTGATATATAAATTGTCAACCCGCCTTTAGGTCTCCCGTGGGCGCTTGAAATTGCTGCTGAGAAATATGTTTTGTACCCTATCAGATGCATTTCCTTTATGAGCCAAGTTTCCTGTAGGGCTAGGACATGGGAATCTTTGACAAACTCTAAGAGGCTTCCGTCCAAAATTTTGTCTCTAAGACCTGCGCAGTTCCAATACATGAAGTGGACTTTATCTCCACTAATTTCGGAGATCTGTGTTCCGTTTTTCCTGTTAAGGGTATTGATATTTGGGATGTTTGTAGCAGGTACTTCCAAGTCACTATTGTGTGCCCCATAAACTAGAGTTGAATTAATGATGATATTATTCCCCCTGATTGGGTCTTCCCACTCCCTGTCAGATGGTTGGTCCAATTGTATTGACTCGGTACATACTTCGTTACTGCAAGTATCACCCATGATGTCTGTGTTGGTATCACCAGCTAGGGTGGGTTCCTTTGCCATTTTAGAATCTTGAATTAGGGAAGGGTTACTATTGAGTCAATCCACACCTTCTAGGTTGTAGAGAGTTGAGAAATGATTAAAGGTTGGGATATTAAATTCTGGGAATGGTATTTGGTAATTATTACTCAAGTTGCCCCATTGTGTCTGAGGATGTGATTTTCGGGGAGGTTGATTGAGGAATGGGTTCTGAATTGTTTGATAAGCTGCTTCTCTCCACTCCGGGCAATACCCTCTTGTAGGAAGGCGTCCGGGATTGTTCATCAGTTCTCGTGGGTAGAAGTAGCTAATGTAGTGTGTGGAGATGGTATCTCCAACTATGGCCTCATACCAATCACCTAAGGTTCTCACCACCCTGTGATCTTTAAAATTGATGATAATCACGTCTCCCCGTTTATCTTTTGGCCATGAGCCCACCCACACCGCTCGTCTTACTGACAGAATTTCTCCATTTACATGTGCTGGGAGAGGTCTATTCTGCTTTAGCCAGTAAATGGTTTTATTTTTTAGAGCATGGTAGTTCTCTCTAGCTCCATCTGCTAGCTCTGGGACTCCTGTCAGAACAATTGTATATGGGGCTGAGTCCGGGGGTAAATCAACGGTTCTGCGTCTTAATCTTTTGAGATATTCAGTTGAATCTCTAGTTGGTATATAATTTCTAGACGGATTAGATTTTGTTATTGGTAGAGGAGGATTGGGTTGTGTTTGGTTAATTATGGCGGGAGGGACTGGAGGTGGAATTTGTAATGGTGGATTTGTAGTTTTATTAAGTGTGGGAAGAAGTGCGGTAGGGGCAGAAGGGTGTGAAAGGGAGGTGTCGGTGATTGTCGAGGAGGGCTCTACATTCCGCTTTGGGAGTGATGGGGTGGGATGTGGATTGGGGAGGGTTTTGGGCTCAGGAGGTCTATCTCGTATAGTAGCTGAGGATTTAAGACTAGTCAATGTGGCTTCTAAAATGGTGAGCCTGATCTCCACTTTTTTTATACTCTCACTAATAGGTAAAAGTAGCGATCTAAGCAAAAATTCCAGATTAGTCAAAGGAGCAACAGTGGGTACAGCATTAGGTGGATTAATCGTGAGGACTTCCTCAGGAATAGGGGGATTGGCGCCTCCATCAAGAGGTGGACTATGCACTTCCACCATCGATCTATCGCGATTTGAAGCAGATTTACAACCTTTGCCGAAATCAGAAAAGGTGATTTTTGTTTTGGCATGGCCTCCCCTAGTTTTCCTTCTCCGTTTATTAGGGGGGGGGCATGAACCTTTACATCAACATCTGTTTTTATCTTGCCTTTCACAACTTTGGGTTCTTTGTTCGCTGTGGTTATTTGGGAGGTTAAGTCAATGGGCGCCTTACTAGGGGTAATTAGATCGTTAACGCTAGGGAATAGGTCTGTAGGTGGACAAGGGGGTGTAATGCAATCCCTCAGCAGAAGCGGGACACCCTCATCTAAAGAGGGCCCCTCGCTAATACCGAGTGACTCACCCTCTTGAGAGAATAGCATTTCTGGCAGGGGCCTATTTTTTAATGATTCAATCGAGCGGCGTCGCTCGGCCCTACGCTCAGCTAAGGTAGACTCTTTCTCCCCTTCCCCACCACCTGGTGTTCGTGCGAAGAAAGTATCCAATGTCCTGTTTTTTGTACCTCCCACCCTAGGGGTAGGCCCATCCAGCGCAGGTGAAGGCATTTCGGATGTTCCCAGTATGTACAGACCCAAATACGCAGAATAGCAAAGTCAGGATGTGAGTCCGACAGCGGCAGCAAGAGAGTGGGCCCAGCCCAGGCTCCTCAGGCCTCTGAGGGCCACAGAGGGCCCGCCCTTTGCCCGGGCTTAGCCCCGGGCGCTCCCTTAAAGGACAGTAGAATTTAGGGGCATATTTACAAGGGTTTGAAAAACTATCACCCTATTTACAAGAGGGTGCTAACATGCATAATCACATGTTGGCACCCTTTTTCCCAACGCCTCCCTTTTCATCTCTAATGAGATGCAAAGTGGGCATCACTGGGCGTACCCCAGATGGACAACCTTGCAAATATCGCTGATGTTCACATTGCGATATTTACAAAGGCTGCCCCAGCATTTTAGCACATGTTAGTTTTTGGAGAAAACCGATGTTTTCTTCAAAAACTAACGTCTGCAAAATGCAGATTTACCTATCTCTAACATTGGAGTGGATTATGCTGATACGACCCAGTGGGTCGTATCAGCAAGGTTATCGCCGTTTTGCAGGACACATCGCTGGAAAACCAGCGATGTTCCCTGCAAAACGGCAATAACCTCGCTATCTCTGGTATTTTTATCGCCCTGGAGAAACTACCAGGGCGATAAATTCCAGAGATAGTCTGCAGCGGCGGCTCCCCCATTAGGGCGTTGGAGTGCCTCACCACTGCTTTCTCTGCAGCGCAAGAAGCAGAAAATAAAATGGTATGTGCGAGAAAGCAGACGACAGGGGTATGCCAAGATTGGGTGTGGGTGGGAAGGATTCCCTGGTTTGGGGCGGGTCGGTGGGCGGGTCGGGTAGGAGTGGCTTGCACCACTCTAAGTGCCCAGACTGCTTGGTCGGCCCTGGGGCCGAACAAAGCAGACATGCACACTCTAAATTTTCTCTATGTAGGCTGCATGCAGCCTACATAGAAAATGGCGTCCCTACTGGTGCCCGGCTGGGCGCTGCCCCGGACTCTGCACCAATCGCAAGACTGCTTGGTCGGCCCTGGTGCCGAACAAAGCAGTCATGCGCACTCTAAATTATCTCTATGTAGGCTGCATGCAGCCTACATAGAGAAAATGGCGTCCCTACTGGTGCCTGGCTGGGAGCTGCCTGGGACTCTGCACCAATCGCAACGTTGCCATTGCAGCGTTGTGAATGGCTACAGGAGGGGAGGGAGTATGCCTGTTACTGCACAGGACCAGAGGCGACGTGGGACCAGCAGCGCGGGCCGTCAGGTAAGTTTTCTTTTTTCTTATCCCCCCCTGTTCCCTAAAGCAAACAGAGCATGCTCTTGAGAGTGTCACCTCTGTCAGCCATCTCCCGCGCCCATGCCAAGGTGCAGCCAAAGCCTGTTTAGCCCTGCACCAAAGCGCGCCCCTTCATGCCACAAAGCTCCTGCTTCCTGCTCCCCAGCCCGTAAACCTGCTGCGCCAAGCCGGATAGCGCCTTTAACAAAAAAACATGCAAGTATAAACCCATGGGGGAGGTTGGCATGCGCCCAGGAGCAACTGTGAGTCTGCCGCATTGGAGTTTATTTTTTAGAAATTATATTTTATACACAGGACTGTGCTCTCATCACCATGGATATTGATGCATTCGGACTTGGCAATAAACCAGAGTGGATTTTTTGTTACACTGGTGTAATCTTAGTTAATTATCTTCTTTAACAGGAAACGGCCCCGTCAGTGCCCCGTCCTCCATGTTAGACCCTCATCCTTTGAAAGTGTAGGTGAGCGTTTCCATTTCCCCGCCTGTGGCTGAAGAGTAGATGTGAATGGGTTATTTCCCAGCTCTGCATACCAACGCAGCGGGACCTTGACTCCCTTTAGTCAGCCTGATTTCACCTCTTGGCTACCCCAGAAACAGAGAGCCTTATCTTAATGGGGGTGGGGTCGTGGGGAGAGACTCTATGCTACGGGTACTCATAGAACGGCCCCCGGGCCGGAAGCGGCCCGGCAAGCCTTCCGCTGCGGCCCGCGGACCATGAAACATCGTACCCGTGTTTTAAAAAAATATTTTCCGAGTGTCTGCAAACACTGCCGGTTACAGACACTCGAAGAGACTCTGCTGCTCTGTGGGGGCTGGGCGATTCATTCCGGCGAGGCCAGAGTGGAGCTGCAGGGGCGCTAAGAGGAGGAGAAATACAGCAAAGCCCCATTCACAGGCAAATCTTTTTAAAGACCTGTGAAGTGCTCGGGTGGGGCTGTGTGTCTGTGCGCGTTGGGGAAGCTGGCTTGGGAAACTGTCTCAGCTCGGTGACACACAGGCAGGGTGAGATGACAGAGGGTGACAGAGGGAGGTAGAGGGACAGAGACAGAGGGAGGGAGGGAAAGGGAGGGAGATAGAGACAGAGGGAGAGGGAGGGAAAGGGAGACCTAGAAATGGAGACAGAGTAATGGAGACAGACAGAGGGAGGAGGGCAACAGAGGGAGGAGGATGACAGAGGGAGACAGAGGGATGGAGATGGAGTGAGGGAGATGGAGTGAGGGAAGGGAGTGAGGGAAGGGAGTGAGGGACAGAGTGAGGGAAGGGGAGTGAGGGAAGGGAATGAGGGAAGGGAGTGAGGGAGGGAGTGAGGGAAGGGAAGTGAGCGAGTGAGGGAAGGGCGTGAGGGAAGGGAGTGAGGGAAGGGAAGTGAGTGAGGGAGTGAGGGAACCGGAATGAGGAAAGGGAGTGAGGGAAGGGGGTGAGGGAAGGGGAGGGAGTGAGGGAGGGAGTGAGGGAAGGGGAGTGAGGGGAGGGGAGAGAGGAAGGGAGTGAGGGAAGGGGAGTGAGGGGAGGGGAGAGAGGAAGGGAGTGAGGGAAGGGGAGTGAGGGAAGGAGTGAGAGAAGGGGAGTGAGGGAGGGAAGGGGAGTGACAGAGGGAGGAATGCGACAGAGGGAGGAGGACGACAGAGGGAGACAGAGGGATGGAGACGGAGTGAGGGAGATGGAGTGAGGGAAGGGAGTGAGGGAAGGGAGTGAGGGATGGAGTGAGGGAAGGGGAGTGAGGGAAGGGAATGAGGGAAGGGAGTGAGGGAGGGAGGGAAGGGAAGTGAGCGAGTGAGGGTAGGGAGTGAGGGAAGGGGTGAGGTAAGGGAAGGGAGTGAGGGGACGGAGGGAGTGAGGGAAGGGGAGTGAGAAAATGGGAGTGAGGGAGGGAGGGAGTGAGTGAAGGGGAATGAGGGAAGGGGAGTGAGGGAAGGGAGTGAGGGAATGGGGTGAGGGAAGGGGAGGGAGTGAAGGAGGGAGTGAGGGAAGGGGAGTGAGTGAGGGAGTGAGGGAAGGGAGTAGGGGAGTGAGGAAGGGGAGTGAGGGAAGTGGAGTGAAGGAGGGAGTGAGGGAAGGGGAGTGAGGGAAGGGTAATGAGGGAAGGGGGTGAGGGAGTGAGGAAAGGGGAGTGAGGGAGAGAGGGAAGGGGAGTGAGGGAGGGCGGGAAGGGGAGTGAGGGAAGGGGGTGAGGGAGTGAGGGAAGGTGATTGAGGGAGGGAGAGAGGGAAGGGGAGGGAGGGAGAGAGGGAAGGGGAGTGAGGGAGGGAGTGAGGGAAGGGGATGAGGGAGTGAGGGGGGAATGAGGGAAGGGGAGTGAAGGAAGGGGAGTGAGGGAAGGGGAGTGAGGGAGGGAGTGAGGGAGGGGAGTGAGGGATGGAGAGGGGTAGGGAAGTGAGGGTGAAGGAAGGAGAGTGAGGGTGCAGGAGGGAAGGAGAGGAAAGGAGAGGGAAGGAGAGGGAAAGAGAAGGAGGGGAGGGAGGGAGGGAGGGAGAAGGAATGAGAGGGATGGAGAGCGAAGGAGAGGAAAGGAGAGAAGGAGAGGGAGTGAGACAGTCAGAGTGACTGAGACAGAGTGACAGAGGGAGACAGGGAGGGAGAGAGAGGGAGATAGAAGGATGGAGGGAGGGAGGGAGGCAGATATATATATATATACAGGGTCTGGTAGCTCAGTCGGCGAAGGCGTCTGCTTCAGGGATCTGTGTTCAATCTCATTGTCACCGTTTTTTTTGTTGCTCTAGCCCCGCCCCCTCCCCCACTGACCCCGCCCCTACCGGTGCGGCCCTCGGACACAAACCACACTGTAAGTTTGGCCCCTGAGAGAAAGTTTGTGAGTACCCATGCTCTATGCTGATGTGGAACCCCTTACTGTTGAGGCCATTTTGTTTTATTTTCAGTTACTCGAAACATTCCAGTAAACTTGCCCGAAAAATAATAATTTTCAAACTGGAGGTCAATAGCTTCCTTCAAGAAAAGGAAAAAATATAGGCAGGTGCCCAACAAAATGATGACAGGTGCACCTTTATAAATGCCATGTGAAGACTATTTTGTAACTTACGAAGAAATATGTCTGTGTGCGCTTGCTCAAATTAGTCCGAGTTTTGCACGTGTGAAGCCCTCTGATATTTCAAGCTTTTTATTGTTTATCTGGAATATACAGCAGCTGAATTGAAAATGTTAAATGTTTACAGCTCTTGATGAAGGGCACAGTAATCTGAATTGGATAAATGTATATAAGTGGGCTTCAAGAAGGGCGGTCATTCAAATACATTATACATGGTTTATTTAGCCCACCATATGAGTTTATTTGCAAAAACTAGAAATCCACAAAATATGTTTTATGCAAATGGTATATTTCACTGACTTTTGCCCCTAGAGACTCAGGGGCTTATTTAAGGAATGCCCTCACCGTTCTCTGTCTCACGCCTCTGCCCTTACTTTGCCTCATGTATTCTAACCCACGCCCTCTACAGCTTGATGTCAGACTCCTAGCTCACCTCTGTCTGTCTCACATCTCTACAGCACCCCTCACCTCTCGCAGGTACACTTCTATGTACCTGACCTCTCTGTTACTCACTATCATGACCTCACAGTGGGTCATATATATCAAGCCAGGGGGAGGAGCCTAGCTCGCGGCCGTAATGGTCGCCCTTTAGCTCGGCTCCCGCAGCCCTCCGTCCTGATTGCCTATCCTGTCTTCTATCCTGTCCGGGGACGACACATTTTTGGGGCATTGGAAACATAACGGCTTGTTTGTACTTACCATCCGACCCCGGGGTCTCGGTGTGCAGTGGCTCCGGAGTTGTGGCCTCTGAGAGATCGGGGCCTCTGCGAGACTTGGACCGGGACCCGGCCGATGGGATCCGACGGCTCTCGGCCCCGGCCGAGAGCGAGAACCAGTGTTGGGAGCCGATGTGCGAAGATCCCGGCGATCCTGACCCGGGCCTGCCCTGGTGGCCGCGCGGCCGACGTGGGTGAGAGGCCCGGGGACCTGAGTCTGTGAAGGGGTCTCTACCCGCCGCTGCTTTGTCCGGCGGCCCTGGTCCTCGGGGCTCGGACTCCGCTTGATTGGGGCACCGGTGCTGGTGCTGGCGGAGACCCGTCTTGGGCGGACATCCTTTTGGCATCGAGGCCGCCCTTGCTGGGACCCCCGGAGCTTGTAAAGTCCTACATTTGAGAACTGTTCTTTCCGGGGGTCTTGGTGAGCGGCGATTGGGCTGATTCACGAAATGGCGGCCGACCCTCTGAAACGAGAATCACCCTGTGGCGGCGGGCCCGTGTTGCCTATTGGTGTGGGGAGCGGATCTGGTGGACGTGAGCCGACGGTCAGAGATATCCTGGAAGCCCTGAGATCCCTACACGCTTCCCTGGCCCTGGGCGTCTCGGTGGGTACGCCACGATCTGCCGCCATTTTGGGTGCCATTTCTTCTTGTCGCCCTCTTGTTTCGAAGACTTCATTGCCTCGCCCCCCTCGATTGACTTGAGTGTCTCCGCCACTGATCGAAGATCGTGTAGTGTGTCGGTGACTTTGGGGAGCCCTGCTTTTCAAGGTTCGGAACCCGGGGACTTGGATGCTGTACTGCGACCCTGTTCGACATTGTTGCCTGAAACTATTGGTGGACTGCCTCCTGTGCCTGCTTCGATGACTTTGCCTGTGTCTATAATTGGGGCCACCTCGCCCGCTCCAGTGGCGCACCTGAACTCCTGTTTTTCATTGCTCGTGCTGCGATATTTGATGCATCGATACTTTCTGTTTGGACTATTGCTCCCTTGTGGATCTATCTACCCCCCACGTAACTATGCTAGTCACCATTCCACTCGATTATATGCTGATTTAGTATTTAGTATGTGGTTTTACATTGCCATGTGGTGGGTGGGGTTTGTCACTCGAAAGGGTTGGGGGTGAAATGTACGACTTCCGTTTGATTCCCGGTATACGATTTAGTAGCATAATTGTTTTTAATCGTAGAAAGATGGGAGGTCCCCTTCTCCTAATGTTTTGTGGCGCGTGATGGGGTGTCGTCCTGGTCTGTTTTTGACTGTGCTTGTCTGGTTGGGCGGAGGGCTGCGGCCGCCCGTTCGGATTATGTTTATTCTGCTCCTCCCTCCTGTCTTCTTTTCTCCGCTTTTGTTGCCTTTTTGTCTCTTTCTTCTTTCTTACTTCTCGCTATATTTCGGGTTCTGGTTTAGGGCGACAGGCACGCTGTTTGAAGGGTGGGCCATAGCCTTCTACAGGGGTGCAGGGTGGGACGGGTGGGTTGGGTTCTACTTTTTGTTTTTCTTCTGGTTCTATGGCCCTTTTGTATCTCTTTTTCGTGAGGCCGCGTCTGTCCCGACCTCCTATGGTGTGTTTCGGGTGGGGGGTGTGGCGTCGTTAATCCTCCTGCTATGTTTCGACTGTCTTTCTCCCCGATCGCCATACCCCCACTTGGGCCGCTACTCCTTTTGTCTCCTGTCTTCCCGCCACGGGGGGCCTGTGTCGGCGTGTCCTCTTCCTTTCGTTCTTCATATTTTCTTATTTTCTTTTTATTGTTTTATTTTGTTTTCCCTCCATTTTCCTTTCCCTTCCTCTTCCCCTTCCCCACTTCGTCCCCCCCCCCTTTTTTTTTTCCTTCCTGTGTCCCAGAGGTTATTATGACGGGCTGGTTTTGATGCATTGTTTTTCCGATCCCTCTGTTCTGGCTTGGTAGTGTCTTGGGTGGCGGGCATGTTACGAGGATAATGCTCAGGGGCTGATTGTGTTTCACGTATCCTGATTTTCTTGAAAGCATTGTATTGTCCCCCCGATATTTTGCCCCCATGCCCCCTTATTACTGTTGAGGGTGGTTTGGGATATCGGATGCCTCCGTATTGAAAGTGAGCCTGTCATATGTCTTCTCCCCATATTATAAAATTAAGCCTTATTTACTCCTGTGTTTTAGCCCTTTGGTTTCTGTATCTCTTCTCCCCCTCTGCGATTGTACGGCCTCTGCTTTGTATTGATTGATTATGTAATATTTGCCTGGTGACTCCTGATTATCTTGCACATTGCGGCCGGCCGGCTTGGTTGTAGGCCTCGACTTGTCTTTCCTTTTGATGTCAATAAAGGTTTTCAAAAAAAAAAAAAAAATATATATATATATATATATATATCAAGCCAAATTGTCTTTGCAAACGCCGAAATTCGCAGAATTTCGGCGTTTGCGAATGCAATTTGGACTAATAGTATGCATCAAGCAAATGTGCTTGAAAAATAAGGAATCACAAAAAATGTGATTCCTTATCTTGCGATTGCATTTAAGGAATCGCAAATTTTGTGATTCCTTAAATGCAATGTAAGAAGCCAAAAAAATTAGCAAATTGGCCTTAAGGAATCGCAAATTACCACCAACTTCTAGTTGGTGGTAAGTTGCGAATTCCTTTCAAAATGCATATTTTATCAATTTTCTAAGTGCCATGTGACGCACATACATGCCATTAGGGCATGTATGTGCGCCACATGTGCACCCATTCCGATTTCAGGGGTGCAACAGGGTGTCCTTTGGACACCCCTGCACCCTTGAAAATATTCACAATTTGCGATTAGAAAATTGCGAATCGCAAATTTCCCCTTCATTCCTATGGGCCTCCTGGCCCATAGAAATGAATGGGAAATTATTCCTGAATTGCGATTAGCAATTTGCTAATCGCAATTAAGGAATTTTAAGAAATCGCTAAAAAGAAGCTGATTTCTACATACATACCATTTTGCGATTTCTAAATAGTGATTCCTTAAAAATCGCTATTTAGGAATCGCAAAATGGTTCCTTGATACATATGGCCCAGTGTCACTATTCACTTTGCACCTTAGCGCACTGTTCCCATCTCACTGCCTCACCTCTCTCTTTGACCGTCATCTTTTCCTTTAACTCTCATCTTTTCATCTCACTTTACCTCACCTCTTGCCCCCCTTTCCTTCCCCAGACTTTCACTCACTACCTCCATCTCATTTCTCTCTGTTCCTCACTCACTCTCATCTTTGTACCCCACCACATTCACAAGCTAATTTTTCAATTTGCCTAACATTTATTCACGGCCTCACTTCTCCACCACCCTTCTTTCTCCTTGTTGGTTCCTTCTAACTTGCCTCTTACTACCTTCCTCCTATGTTGCTACATCTTTCTCTACAGCAACCCTTTATTCAGTCTGACATTTTCTTTTCACTCCATTTTCTCGGGTGGAGGAGAACCACCCAGAACCACTCCCCCGTAGGCTGTTCGGGCGCACACTAAGCTTGCGTGCCATAGTGCAATACGACAATAATTTTACGCCCTACCACTTTCAAATGTCACCAGCCGCCACTGATAACCTGTGATATAAAAATTATCGCTGAGCACGGCCAGCGATAATTATCGTGCTCAGCGATCATTATCGCTGGCCGTTGATAATATGCCCCTAGGATACAGCTACAATACAAGCATCAATATAAAACTTCAAAAATAAATCATGTTACTAAAATTGTCCTGCCTTTCACACGCAGTTACGTGTCCATTTCAATAAATGATGACAATCCATGCTTTCTTAGTTTTCCTATATTGTGGTTTCACACTGATTTATCACAACTTCTCTATTTACAAACATACTGACACCGGAAATCAGCCATCTATATTTACTGAAATGCCTAACTATGTTGCTTGGTGCAGAAGTATAAACATGTTCTTAGTTCTTAAAAATACGTTGTATTCCAGTTTGTTTGACTGGAAAATATCTTTTTATATGCGTCACTTTGCCGGAAAAGAGCATGTCTTCAAAAACAAGTTTTATCAAGCATCCCAATCGGTGCTTCCGAATTCTTTGAGCGTTGTGAACATTCCAGTCCCTCTGGACAGACATAACATTTAAATGTAAAGGAGACACCCGTAGAAGGAAAGTTATTGTGAAACTCCTGTTAGAGCGTTACAATATTTCAGCCACATCTGGCAAATAACTCATGGCCCCGTCCTACTTTTCGTGCCACCTTGTAGATGCCACCTTTCTAGAGTGGATCTGTGATGTTAGACTTGGGTCTGCATTCAAGGTCATAGGGAGACTCTGCACTGACCACTGTTTAGTCAGCCAAGTGGACAAATGCACCTATTACAGAGCTCATTTGTGTCCTGAAGATCATAGGTTTGTATTCTGGTGGGCAGACCCGATCTATCATCCTTCCAAGGCCGATACAATGGGCCTCATTTATGAAAAGTGACGCATCGCTGCATGAAAACAACGATGTGTCACTTTTCATTGCGCCCTCCTTGCGACACCAATGATGCGTCATATTTACAGTATGATGCATCATGTTGCAAGGAGTTACAGGAACGTCAGTTTTTCTGACGTATCTGTAGTCGCAAAAATTATGCATTGCTTGGGTGTGTCACAAAAGTGACGCAACTCCAGCAATGGGTCATTACACATGGGCAAGTCCCATTTCAAATGTGCCTGCGTCAGTCTTATGCCTGCTCTGAAGCAGGCGTAAGATATTGACGCATTTGCGTCCTAGAAGTGGCGCAGTGAAATCTCATAGATTTCACTGCGTCACTTCTACGAGGCTTACTTGTGTCAGAACACCCCCCTGCATACGCATTTAGGTAGGTGCGTCACTTTGTGAATATGGTGCAACAAGGTTCACTTTTTACACCGCTGGTGCATCACAAAAAGTGATGCACCGGCGGTGCAAAAGTGACGCAAGCGCTCATAAATAAGCCCCAATGTCTTTTTTTAAGTTGTCGTGTCAGGATAGCTCTTTGAGGCTTTTCAGATACATCAATTTAAGGAGCCAGTTGCTAGTATTAAATACATTCATTGGCATTACAGAAACTAAGACAATGGGTTTTTGTGAAAAGTAAACTACCATAGATTCATGTATGCTGACCTTAAAATGGTTCTCCTTTGACAGATCATATAATACACTAAACAGGGTTGAGGCCCTATAGTAAAGCTCTGGCACTCATTAGCTTTCTGATTTCCATCACCTGACCAAATTATTACATTCTCCAAAGAAAATATAACCCATGTAGATGAACTCGTGTAATGCGCTTCCAATTAGGTGATATTCATTCTACTTCCAAACAAAAAAACAATTGAAAATGAGCATATATTATATAAATCCCGTTTCAGCCAATTTCAAGCCATCAAAAAGCCCAGAAACATATCCAATATGATCTAATTCAGTAATATTCAATTCTCAGGACTCTTGCGATTGTATTTCATAATCCAACTTGTATTCATTTTTCCAAACAACACTTTTCGATCAACCCAGCCAATGCGTTTCATCGAATAGGACTTCATCAGGGTTTATTTAGCATTCCAGTAATGTATATTTCGAATTACATGTTGTGTGACTTCTGGTTCAAATATCTCTGGGGATTTCATTCTCTTACCCTAAGTGGCGATGTACCCCTTAGTTTATCTTTCTCTTCCGTGTGCCATGGCAGAAATTCTCAACTGACACATAGAGGAGTGAAGTTGTGTAATCCTCCTCCAATTAGATGATATTCATTTTACTGTTGACAAAGTTGGAGTTACTTTTAGGCAGCCTGACTGTGATGCACACAGTGTGTGTCACAATTGACACTGTGGCCCTCTAGTGACAAAGGCTGGGGTAATTGCAGCTGCTGGAGACTGAGGGCCCGATGTAGGTAAATCCCATTTACCGATTTTGAAATACCGAATCCTACCGAATCGGTATTCAAAAATCGGTAAATGGGATGTAGGTCCCAACATCTGGATTCGTTACCGAATCCTTAACAATTCTTTAATTACCGATTCGGTAAATACCGAATCGGTAATGCCCATTCATTCCTATGGGCTTTGAAGCCCATAGGAATGATTAGGCATTACCGATTCGGTATTTACCGAATCGGTAATTAAAGAATTCACAAGGGTGCAGGGGGTGTCACTTTGACACCCTCTAGCACCCCCAAAACGGGCATGTGTGCAATGTGGCACACAGACATGCCCTAAGGGCACGTCTGTCTGTCACATGGCACATGTGTACATGCACAGATGTGCATGTACACAGGAATCGGTTTTTTACCATGGATTTGTATTCCATGGTAAAATACCGATTCTGTAGGCCATGTGCTGATGGAACATTGGCTACCTACATTGCATTTTCGGTAGTTCTACCGAATCGTCATCATTACCGAATCGGTAAATATTACCGATTGGGTAACTTTACCGATTCGGAAATGATAACGATTCGGTAAAATTACCGAAAATGTGCCCCTACATCTCGATAGCCCTTTACCGATCGGAAACGGACGAAAATCGGTATTTTCAGCCGATTCCGATCGGTAAAGGGCTACCTACATAGGGCCCCTAATCATTTAACTGGGTCTACGCAACTTAACTCCACAAACCAGATGCAAAACCTCTATAAATGTAGCCTGAGTATTTTCTGCTTATCTCAAATGCTGCCCTATATAGCTCGCCTCTCACCACTGCCTGCACACAATAATATCTGGCAAAAAAAAAACTTGTTTTGTCAGCCAGCATTGAAAATTTGCTAACATCTTTTTAAATGTTTGTTATGTGCAGTTCTTAGTGCATTTACAAGGTTTATGTATGCAATTAATGGAGAGAATCAGAGGCCCAAATTGACTTCCAAGAGCACATTTTCATGATTCATTTCATTGAAAGTTTAGAACCAAAAAGGTCAGAGTTCTGCAACTGGTTGTCCTATGAACGTGTCAATATTAGGCCATAAGAGCACTTCAGGGGATAGACATCTCGTCTACATATCTTGCTTTGGTAGCTGAAAGAAAATGGGTTATTTGTTTGGGAGGATTTGAGTCCTTCCCAAGTAAGAAGCCTTAAATCCTGTCATGTCCAACATACACGTTTAATAAATAAACCTGGGCCGACCCCTGGTAGCTATGGCACAGAGTAGACAGGCTTAACTTAAGAAAAAGTGTTTAAAGTATTGAGTAGTACCAAAAAAATCACAAATGTTCAAAACACTACACAATATTTTCTACCATCATACTCAGTCTTTTTATGGAGCTGGAAATCCTCCAGTGGTCAAGCATGAAGCTATATCATCTTGAAATCAGACCCTTTGCTGTAAGGTCCCACTGTTGGTCCAGAGGTCTTGGATGTCAAAAAATGTTTGAAGTTCTGACTTTTCTGACTTTCTGGAGTAGTTCCTCTTGGATTCCTCTAAGGCTCCAGAACCTCAAAGATAGAAATTAGGGGCCAGGACATACTCCATTGGAGGTCACCAGCAGGGTCCTATCAAGATGCAGTTTCTTCAGAGCAGCTGACACTCCTGGGACAAGACCTCTTGCAGATTTCTGTATCCCTGTAGGGTCATAGGTCGTCAGCCAACTAAACTTTATTGTCCACTTCTCATTCCTGGGGACAAGTGGGAGCATGTGCAGCCCCTCGGGCCTCCAAGTAGGTGACATACAGCAGGTCATCTTCGTCTGTTCTTCCTCTGGCCCAGATGCGTTCTTATGAGCTGTAAGTGAGGTACCACTTAAGTAGGTATCACTATCCAGTGGGTTAGTAAATGTTAAGGACATTCTCTAACCAATGAGAAAAAAGTACCCAGTTACATCCCTTCCCATTTATGCAGCACATACCATTTCCCTTACTGCAAGTTTTCCAACTGTGCACTATGTTGAGGACATTCTAATAATGCAGGACTTTTTTGTCCTTGGAAGCTGCTGGTGTGCCAACCCCGCCTGTGGTAGAGGAAATGAGCAGCTCCTCCTCTTCTACTACACCAAACTCATTCCCAGACCAGCTCCCCCTCCCACTAAGCTGGTGGCAAGCTGGCTACAGGTGGTCCAGAGAACGAAGACCACACTTCCTCAGGTCTCCCTCTACACTTAACTGTGAATGGACAGGCTCATTCTGGTCTCTTTCAAGTCAATGAAGTTCCGGCAACCTGCCCAACTGCCCTACCTGAGCAGAGAGGCATCATATACCTCACACTTAAGTCTTCCTGCTCTGGAATTCATTTTCACACCTCATTAGGGGTAGGCACTAACAGGGCTAGGCACTGGCAGGCTAATGCTAATCAGACACTGGAGGTACAGGCAGACACAGTGTACCTTTCTAAAAGATACTTTTATTTTGATTTCCGATTTAACCAGTGGATTGGATTTTAATAAACATAAAAAATTGTGTTTGAATTACCTCGTTACATATCCACGCCAAAGATAGTAGAATTTGTATTTCATGTCTCAGAGCAAAGCTACACCCTTCACCCTGAAAATAGCTTTAGGCTAGTAAACTGTAGGTTCCCGCCAACTCTGCGATTTTTTGTCTGTATCACTTGTAAATACTATGCACACTACCTTGTAGGCTGCAAGGCCTATTTATGGATGGCTTATTTAATATTTTAAAATAGGCTTCTTTCCTGTCAAAATGGGTTATTTTGACAAGTTTACCTGCAGGTTTAAAAGGTGCTTGGGTCAGGCTACACAAGTAGGCTTGAAGCCATGTTTTCTTTGTGAGTCTAGTGGATACTACAACATATACTGCAGTTCATAGATGACATTAAAATTTTCCTTGCCATTAGTGTATTTTATTGCTCCATATAATATGGCCTTGCTGGAAAGACCAATATACTATTGAGGAGTTAGCAAAGACAGCAGTTCCTAAGTGTGCAAAGATCAAAAACCAGGAGCCTTGATCCACTCACTAATAATGAAGACCACACAAAAAGATATACTTTCTCACAGAGGCCAAGAGCGGCCATCCAAGCCATAAACCTCTTGATGTATTATTTGGATTGCATGGAGAATATACTCAATCTTGCCTTGGGCCAGCCCACTCCCTTACCATCCTCATTTAAAGCTGTTGTGATATTTTGTTAAACCCAAAGTCTACTACCTAATATCCTGTGGTCTACCAGCTTCTTAGGATTGAATGCTAATGATCATTGCAGTGACCATTCTTTCTTACCCAAGCATTTGCATCTGTCCAACAAAAGAGCCATCTAGAAAGTGAGGCCTGAGTCATTGTCTCACTGACCACAATCTCTATAGACCTCCCTTCCTTGAAGTGATACTGAAGCTGGACCTCATCAGCGGGTAACCACTTCTGTGCCCTCACCTGATCTGCCCTCACACAATGAGTTACCTCCAACTTCTTCCCTGAAGGAAGGACTCCCTTTCTTCTCCTTATACCTTTACTACTCCTCAGTGTATCACATGAACCTTTATGAGGTACATCACTCTTTAACTTTACTGCTTGGTTGGTGCTGCATAAACTCAATACATGTAAACCATATGGCCCTGAACAAAAATAGATGCCTTTATTGTGCATTATAAAGCAGTCGAGTATGCTATTACAAACACATGAAATGTAGGCTTGACAAAACTTTAGTGAATATCGTTTTTCCTTCAAGGTAGAACTTGAGGGAATGTCTTTCCTATTTTCTTGAGTTCTGAAATGTGAATTGGATTGAAAATCTGCTAATGCGCCACAACGTCAACTGGGATGTTTGCTCTTCCCTAGCATGATTTGTCAATCACAAATCACTTCTTTTTTAACAAATAATTTTTGGGGGTAAGAAATGCAATAGATATTTTCATACACCTATTCCTTTTTTTGCCCAATCGGTTTTTGTTTTCCAATTTTCCCTTTGAATTTGTTGAAGGAGATGTGGGACGATTACGGAGGGACTTGTAGTACGCACTAAATCGATATTTTAGCCAGAATGCATTTTAAATACCTTTGATTTTTTTTAAATCAATAACCATGACGTGTTGTCCATCTACTTCAGAAGGAGAAATTCTGCCATGCCATGGAATCGTGTGAGAAACTCTTGAGGCCGATGTTACACTGGAATAGTTGTTAAACGGGGGTCTCATCGCAATAACAATTAAACATACAAATTAAACGTGGCAATGGCTTTGTACAAACATTAAAGAGCAGGGGGCGGGTAGGAAGGGCCTTAGCCAACAGTATACAGAGCAGTGATGTGCATACTGCCAGTGACCAATTGCATGTATTGTTTTTTTTTTAATATAGACTGAATTAATCGTCAATACATCAACGGCAGACCACCACTGATGTGTGCACTACCCCACCTGCATAAGGGTGCTGGTGGAGTAATTACTGCTGGCAAAACTATTCTGAACCTACAATTTAATATTTGGATGATAAGCATACTTGGAGAAAAAAAAACATCTCGAAGACCTCTCCCTAAGTTATCACTTTTAAAAGATTGTGTAAGGGTGGTGGGTTCGACTCCGAAACAGATGATGTAACGAGCTGGATGTGTTTTGACATGTACCTTCCGGAAGTTGTAAAGAGTGATTCATGCAGGTGACCGGGGGCCGCTCACAGGACTGTATAAAAGGGGGCAGCGAGATGGAGAGGCAGAGAACCCACAGAGAGACCTTTCACTGAGCAGAGGGAGGGGGGGCAGGAGAAGAGAAGAATGAAGTCCTTGTCGCTGCTGCTGCTCCTGTGTGCCCTGCACACATATGCCTTCCCTGCAGTGCCTGTAACCGAAGACCGGGATGAGAGTCAACAGCTGGCAGAGGTGAGTCCTGTAATTGTCTTCTGCCTTTGAAAAGACAATTCTGTGGCAAGGAAATTATTGATATATTTTTAGGTTTTTTACTACATAGAAATGTCTGCGATAAAGTGCATGAAACAAAGTAATAAAGTAAAAAGATAAGCCGGATTGGATACATGCAGATTTTTGCAATGGCCAATATTATTTCGCTGCGGGACTTATTTGTGTTTGCATTTAGCCGAAGTAGGCACATTTTCAAAAATTATAAGGCCTGTCTTTTTGCGGTGTATTTGATATACATGCAAGAAATGGACCAGCTTGTTCTCCAACACTGCTATGTAAATATCGGAATAGTACATGAAATTTTAAAACTTGATTGCCGATTATCAGCAGGCACAATATATTAATATGTACATGGGAAATAACTCACAAATTGCATTTTGCATTGTCAATTAGTACAACTTCATTTGAAATAAATTCGATATAAAGGTGACTCAAAATGCAGAGAAAATGGCTTCTTGATGAACTTAATGTATTGTTTCTTCACAGCAGTATTATAAATTAATCGTCATTGACACAAAATACAAGAAAGTTTGCCAGTACAGAAGTGTGCCCAGCCGGTGAATCCTACCCGCACACAAGTCCTTCCTGGATTTTTAGAAATTATTGTTCTTCTCGTCTAGGATTATCTAAAGAAGTTCTACAACCTCAAGACTGATGGAAAACCTGTTGGAAGAAAGAAGAACAACCCATTCTCGGAAAAAATTCAAGAAATGCAGTCCTTCTTTGGGCTGGAGGTGACAGGGAATCTGGATTCCAACACGCTGGAGGTGATGCAGCGGCCAAGGTGCGGAGTGAGTGATGCTGCAGACTTCAGCCATTTTGGTGGACGCCCTACATGGAGGACAACCACTTTGACCTACAGGTATATGTCAAAATGTTTTTTATTTTTAAAATAATTTATCCAATTGCCAAAGGCGCCACTAATTTTGCCACTTCCTTTCTTTTGTAACAAAAAAAAAAGAATTCTGAACTACACCCCGGATATGGCTCAGACTGATGTGGATACGGCGATCCGAAGAGCCTTCAAGGTCTGGAGTGACGTGACCCCACTGACCTTTACCAGGATCTTTGATGATTCAGCTGACATCCAGATCTCGTTTGGAGCAGGAGGTATGACCAGATGGATATACTGGCAGACAAAGGTGGTGGCAGGGGCACCCAAACTTAATGGCGATAAGGTTTTGGATCATGTTAAGATGTTAGCAGATGATAACACGACCCCTTTGGTTTAGACTTTATATGCAATGATCATTGCATGTATTGATCACATATTTCTCTTCATGTCTCTGATCAGCACTAGTACGGCTGTTTCTGAATTATTCTTTCTTTTTTAGTGCATGGGGATTTCTACCCATTTGATGGACCTCATGGAACTCTGGCCCACGCCTTTGCACCTGGAAATACAATCGGTGGAGATGCGCACTTTGATGAAGATGAAACCTGGACTGCAGGGTCAGCAGGTAGGTGAACCAAAGTATTGTAAAATTCCCTTAATCCCTCATAGGAGGTGTGATTGGGTCATACATGCAGAACTGACTGCATTCCAAGTAACAGAAAAGGACAAGTGTCATCTGCAATCTTTGTGAAGCACCCTGCTGAGCCGAATGTTTGTTCCAGTAGAACAGAGTCACTTTATGAAGTTCAGGAAAATAAAATGCTTTAATGAAAACAAAATATATTTTTGAAAATTAGTTGTATGCTTGTGTGTGCGTGTGTGTTTGTATAGCACAAACGCAGTTAGAGAGCAACGGGGTGACAAAGAAGGCATCATCCCTGGTATACGATTTGGGATCAATTATAGGCGGCAGAGTTTTCATGGATAGGTAGTTAACTATCAACAAAACTGCACAATTATTTTACGCCTTTATATTTTGGACATACATTTTTTTATGTATTTCATCCAAATTGTTTTCCGACTATTAGTAGTGCTTAATTTGTGCTGGTGGATGGTGGTGGGGGCCACCAGCACTTATTGTTGGAGACCAGCACTTAATTTTCTGCATCAGACATTTCCAGAGAGCAAGAGAGGAAAAAATACAAATCCGAAAGATGGCAAAAGAATAAGACAGAAAAACCGTCACAAAGGGAGAAAGCAGCAGCCTGTAAGAGTGAGATAAAAGGAGGGAGAGTGTGTGGTAATGAATTAAACAGGCATGGGGTGGATTTATGACTACGCAGCCTTGGTATTCGGCATGTGCCATTTAATTGCACCGGCCCTGGGGTTTGAGCACCAGCACTGATTATTTTACAAACTAAGCACAGACTATTAGGTTAATAAAATGATTACTAGGTTATATCTACCAGAGTAACCTCATCAGAAACCACAAATAGGCAAATTTGAGAGCATAAACTAATATTCATAACTTTTATTACCTACAAAAGTAGTGAATTTGAATTGATGGAGAACCAATGGTCTAAATAGTACTTTCTCCGAGTTTTCACTTCATACACAGTACAAATATGTTTTATAGAAAAACGCATAATGTTATTATTACGATACACTGTTCAGTTTAAATGGCAGGCTAAGCTTGTTACAGGACAAATGATTATTGAATTCTCATATTACATAAGTATACTTTTCCACAACTGTCTAGTTGGCTCACAAAAGAGTTCAGATATTAATTGATTAATTGTGTAGACTAAATTGTGTAGACTAAATTAGGTAGCATTTCTAACACTTGGTGCTGGGTTTGCAGCACAAAAATTATGCAAATTGGTGTAAATTCTCATATTACATACACATATCTTTCCACAACTGTCTAATTGTCTCACAAAAGAGTTCAGATATTAATTGTGTATACTAAAGTAGGTAGCATTTCTAACACTTTGTGCTATGTTTGCAGCACAGAAATGATGCAAATTGGTGTAAAGTGCTGTTTTGGAATTTACTTTCCAGTGCAAATCCTGGCCCATATTTAGCACTTGTTACACAGTGCAAAGCAGGAAGGAACACCTTCCTGCACAAAAACAATCCTGAGAGGCATTTTCTTCTTTCTATGTGTGCTGCCGAATACAGCTTATGTAGAAAGAAGGAAAAAAGAAGAGAAATAAAGGTACTTCTTGTTACGCCTCACTTGGAGAAGTGTGGCATTTTAACACATTTCCAGGTATACCACTAATGGATGCATTGGAACACCGACGCTCCACCCATGGAATGCCTCCATGGGGCACAGTAACGCTAGGCAGCGATTTGCACTGCCTTGCATTACTCTAGGTTTATCAAGAAATGCAAGGCCATGCAAGCCATGCAGGGCCACGCAAAGGCAACGTAAACCCTTGATAAATCTGCCTCCCTGATTTTGGTGGGAAAGTATCTCTAAAGCAAAGCCAAGTAGTGCTTTATGCTACTTTGTGCTAGTTAATGCAACTTTGCATTAAGGCAATGCTCAATGGGTGGCAAATAGGTGTTCCCTTACACCCAACTTTGGAATTTGACACAAAGTCCCATCTAATAAAAACATAGACTGGAATTTGAGTCAAAAATGAACACCTCCTCGAGGCAGGCATAAAGCTTGAGAAAAGGTTTCTTTTCTTAAAACCTTCCAACTTTGCATGTGGGCTGCCCTGTACAGAACACATACAAAATAGGTAAAGTGTTAAACTATGTATTAGCATAGTATTTTGTATTAGAATTGTATCCTCCTAGCACAAAACCTTTGCTTGGCAGCACACACACATACTTGCACTATGGGCAAATGTATGTACATTGATGGAGAGGGAAACAGTGCCATATTTTATTAGATATGACACTGTTCGGCTCTCAACCTTTCACTCAGCATGAAAACTTTATTATTATCACCTATATCTTCTTATTTACCTATGCCTATCTATAGCATGCCTAAAATAATTAATCTTCTGAAATGACAATAATATTAACTGTTCACATCAGCTTCTGCATAATCTTCCATTTCACATCAGGTCAGTATGGGTCAGGTATTGTTTAACCTCTGATTGGCCAATTTACAGTAGGTTTTCATATTGTAGGAGGCATGTTCTTTACTACGTCCTGTCACTTTTATGTTAACAGCATTTTAGATCAGATTCATTTGCAACAAACACTTTACACATGCTACACAAATCACTGAGGATAATAAATATTTTAGAGACAGCATCAGAGATTGAAGTTGTTGCATCTAAATGAAGTTATAAGAAATAATACTTCTGATATTTAGAACGAGCTAACACCACATTTAAGTGTCCCTGCCAATTGCATTCGCTGCTTCGTGCATACAAATTGGGTGAGGATTTTTGATTTACTTTTCAAAGATTATGTAAGTGAATTCCTCTCTGATTTCCAGATAAAGATGCTGTCCATCACATTTTCACTTACATGTTCATTCCGCTAAACAATTACAATAATATTTAAAGTTCCCCCAAGCTTCTCTTTTTTCAGTCACATTTAATGTTTCTGTGTGCTTCAAGGATACGTGCTCAAAATAAGAATGTGGAATCACAACCCTTCACAAAACAGCTGCTTTGGAACACTTGCCTTTAAAGCATAACGTCAAGCATCGATGTTTACTCTGCTGTTTTGAGCCTTTACAAATATGCCTGCTATGACATTTGCAAAGAAAGAATATAAAGCAAAATTGCTTACAAGCATTAGCTGTGGTCATTGGTTCAGAAAGGATGATCTTAGGTTCTGAGTTCCATGATCGGTTCAGTATGTCACATGAGAATTCTGCTCACTTATATCATTGAAGACATCATAATAGAAGCACAGCAATTATCCTGGGAATGTACTCTGAACTATGACAATTGGCTGTCACAGGGTCCATCCTTGAAGGACATTATTGACAGGCTGCTTCTACATTCTTACCTGATACACCATCTGAACTGGCTTTCCTGCTAAACTTTTTTTTCTCACATGGAAGTATATTTACCAACATTTTGCGCTGGGTTTGAGTCACAAAAGTGACTAAAATCAGCACAAAATGTTTATTTGAAATTTGCTTTCCACCCCAAAACTTACTATGGAAGATTATCTGAAAGAAATTCAAAGCAGTACGGAGTGCTGCTTTGCATTACTTTGTGTCAAGGGGGCGTTCCCTGGGTTGTACATAGCTATTTCCAAGCCATCCTATCCACAAAAAGTAGACAGGGTTTTTGCATCACAAAATGACACCATTTTGACTGTGGCATTATCGAGGAGAAATGTTTTAATTTCTCCAATCTTTTGCGACTTTGCATGTGTGCTGCACTGTATAGCACATTACAAAGTAGGACATGTTTAAAAGTTGGTTTTAGCATAGTATTTCGTACTGGAAGGAATTTTAGTAAATATATCCCATGGTGTGCACAACCAGTTAAGGAGGATGCTCTTTTTGCTCAGCTGGATTTGTGAAGACCTGAAATGCAAAGCACATCTTTGATGTGACAAGCTCAGTATAAGCTCTGCTTCTGTTTATCCTACTTAAAGCACCTCAAGTGGCAAAGCTAGCAGGCCATGTAGACCTACATATTCACTTGAAGGCCTTAGAAGATGATGGTCCTGGCAAATTTGGGAAAGTGCAGGTCGACCCGACTGTCCTTGATAAGTCTAGTCATTTGAGTTTCCAACAGCAGAAGGTTGACTTACAGTTTATGTTCGGTTTAGAGTTGTTTTAGTTTTGTCTTGGTTCTGTGTACATGCAGCGATTTATTAAATACTGGCATTGATCATTTTGAAAAATGCCTCATAATTGTAGTTTAATAAACTACATGGATCACCCCTTTTAAAATAGTGATTTGTTCTTACTTTCAGGATACAACTTGTTCCTCGTGGCTGCCCACGAATTTGGCCATTCACTGGGCCTGTCTCATTCTAGCGACCGCGGGGCTCTGATGTACCCGACTTACTCCTATACTGATCCAGCTCAATACCGACTGCCCCACGATGATGTCAATGGGATTCAAGCCCTGTATGGTAAGTTGTGTTCAGTATTGTGTCTAGAATGCTCCAATGCAAAAACAATAGGTGTGCTTATGGGCAAAGATAAACATGGTCTGCAGAAAAAGCAGTTGAGGTAACTGATCTATGTTCAATTACATGGATTGCTTGTTGTATAATGCTAAGCATTGTTTTTAGAAAGAACGTCTGCTTTACCCCTTTTAGGAGCATCACCAAACCTACCTCCAACAACAACACCATCTCCCACCAAAACTACCATCCAAACTACTGCCCGAACTAAAACAACAACCACAAAACTATCTACCACTTTATCCAATTGCGATGCAAATCTGGTTTATGATGCCATCACTACATTGCGTGGAGAAATCATCTTTTTCAAAGACAGGTAAATATTTAATTAAACCAAATCAATGTTTCTACTTCTGTGCTTTATATACAATGAGTTATGGATGAGGAACGAAGGTTTCAGATACAAATTTGTATTAAAGACCAAAAGAAAGATATTTACAATATGATTAATGGTGCGAAATTAAACGTCATCATTCTTTATTATGTTTTAATTTATAGGTATTTATTATCGTCGTAAGATATTTTTTATAGAAGAGACCTTGCCTCAGGGGGCACTGAAGCACTGTAGATGGCAAAAAATGATATTTGACATATTAAGGATTTGTTTCTTATTTATTGCGGTGTCTAAGAATTGTTCATAATAGGCGTTACAATTGCAAATGTAGTAGTATTTCATGTGTCAAGTTCGAAAGCATGAAAGACCAAGTAGACAATCATGGGGACTTGGATAGGAACGTGTAAAATTGGGAAGGTTTTTCCACTGCAACACAACTACTTTTTATAAAATGTGCCAATCTTTGGGAGGGTTGCATAAGCAGAAAAGTTGTAAACTAAAGTAAGAAGTATTGATCAAAAAACACATGAGTGGAAAAACTCAGCAAAATTCACTTTTTGTGCCAGAACTCTTCTCTCATTGGTAAAACATTGCGTATTATGCAGAATGAGAAGGTTGCAAATTTAATCAAATTTCATGGTCAATGTCTAAATGTTGTGCACCCCAGATAAAAATGTGTGACCTGGAGGGCACACAAGATGTTAGCAGAGCAAGTATAACTCATCATTCCATCCTAATGGACATGGCACAAAAAGGGAAACATACATATCACACTTGAAAATACAAGGTATTATGTAATATCATGGTAACAACTTGGTTAATGTGTACAAAGGGCTCCTATGAGAGCAGAGAAGGAAATTATGTTAGACTCACAAGGAGATGAACGCAGAGTTTGGGGTGTAATATGCCATTTTTTGATTTATAGGTGCAAATCATTTTCTTCTAGTGGTGTGGTAATGGCTTAGAGACAATAAAATATGTTTGCGAGGTAGGTTGGTTGCTTGGTATTGACTTCCTATATGATGTTCATCAGGACTTGAACTTAATGCTTCCTAATGACTAGTTGTGAATAATCTTGAGATAAAGACGTAGACCCATTGCACTAACCATTCCACCAGCCATACTTGAAGAGTAAGTGTGTACAATGCATTGACTACATTGTGACCATCAGTTGTTTAGGTAGAGTTAACAATTCTAACGATACCAATTGTCTCACACAATTGTTATTCCAAACAGCATCTTCTGGCGTAAGATCTCCCAGAACTCAAAGGTCATCAATCATACAATTACAACATTTTGGCCCACATTGCCATCAGGAATTCAGGCTGCATATGAAAACCAAGAGAAAGACCAAGTGTTCCTCTTTAAAGGTATGTTCATTCTGCACCTCGCCTTCGTCAGTTTCTTGTTGGGCCCTGAAAGCTTACCCTAATAACCATCCATTGCATTCAATGATAGTAGATTTCAGCAACATTACTTCTTGCTTGATTGAGGCCACGGTAAAAATGCAAAAAGTAGATGACTCCGTCGGTCCAAAAACTCTGAAATGTCCCCCATCAGTGTTATTATCTGATTATGTCCAGCCTGCTCTAAACTACCACCTGCAGGGAGCCCGATTCATGAAGGTAACTTACATGCAGTAAAGTTACGAGTGCGGAGTCTTGCACTGAGGGCATAGGGCCCGATTCACAGAACTAACTTAAGACAAAATCCTAAGCTTACTACCATTTACTCATTTTGGTATTCACAGAGGCACTTACTCATTTTGGTATTCACAGAAGGCACTTACTCACTTACTCATTTTGGTATTCACAGATGCACTTACTCATCAATGAGTAAGTGCCTTCTATGAATACCAAAACGAGTAAGTGCCTTCTGTGTATATCAAAATGAGTAAGTGCCTTCTGTGAATACCAAAATGGTAGGAAGTTTAGGATCTTGTCTTAACCGCATGCGTGCGGGCGGAATTCCGCCCGTACGCTGGGTTTTTTAAAATCGCACTTTACGTGACGAGCTGGGCTCGTCATCAGCGTGCGAGGAGGCTACGTCATGACGAGCCCAGCTCGTCATGAGCGTCGAAGGGGTTAAGTTAGTTCTGTGAATCAGGCCCGGAGTCTCAGCACTCGGGTGGAATCCCCTCACTTGGGGTGGAATCTCCGCATTGCTCACTGCAGAAAGGGCGCAGTGTGAAGAGTCTGCCCTGTGTGTGGAGACTCGGCACCCGTAACTTTACTACACGTATGTACCTACGTGAATTGGGCCCATATCCACGTATAGACAATCGTATCCAGGAGAAGAACTGGGCATTCTTACCACAAATTTAAAATTTGAAATTGGGTTGGTCTTTGTAATGCTATGGCTTAGGCTGTCTGAAGGGCAAAATAAAACCAACAACAACATCATTATTTCATAAACTAAATATTTTGCAATAAAGTGAGAAAGCCTCCCTTTCCTGAACATTAACCAATTATGGCTGATAATCGATGTTGCTATCTATACCGAATTAACCAATCACGCACTAAATTAAGAACTGGATAAAATCATTTTATGAAAAAGAATATGATGTTGCACTGATTTCAAGAAGTGAACACTAATGAAATTATTCCACATTATAACAATATGATGTTGCTATTATAACGTCAAAATTCAAGAAGTGCAGTTTAAGGTAAATGCTGGAGGTTTAACATTCCGAGTGTGTGACCCATTTTTCACAATTTCACCCCATGCAGCATATGGAATGGAGCAAAGATATCATAGAAATATGTTTACACCAGGGCAGAAAATGAGGGAACCCTGTTGAGCCACTGCTGAGCATTCATAATATATGAATTGCTCATATATCATTTTAAAGGTTTATTTGAGAATGAGAGAGGAGGCAGGTGAAAAGGATTTTTATAAATGGGACAGACTTAATTTGCCTATGACTCTATCGTTCACATTTAGATATCTCTTACTTATTAGACAAAACAGCAACAATATGAGTGATATGAGTTTGCTTCATGTTTTGTCCTAGTACAGAACTTCAGTTTGTAACAAAAACGGCTTGTCCCATTTCCTATTACACATCATTAGGGGTGAAAGTGACCCGCCCTTTTTATTTGCACCAGAGCAATGATTTTCTCTATAGCAAAGAGAGGTGGCCGAGAGAAGATGCCTAGGGCAGCTGAAGAGGTTCAAGTCTATGTAAGACAACATTTCTCCAGGGGTAAAGTCTGATATTATTGGGATGAAATATTATACATGCAGTGCCCGTTCTGTGATAAGCATGATACTGCGCACGCTGGTAATAATGTGCTCCCAAAACATATTTGGTGATATGAATAGATGGGTCGTTTTGAAGCCATAGCAGAGTAAGAATCAAACATAAAATACTGAGATATTAAGACAAATATTTTCAATATATATATATATATATATATATATATATATCCTTCCTCAAAATGAAATACACGGCACACCTCTTGGCTGTTTCAAGATGTTATTTATTGCAGACCATACAATTCCTTCCTACGCGTTTATATATATATATATGTGTGTGTGTATATATATATATATTTATAGGAAACATTTGTATTAGCTTTTAAACAGAAACTGCCCTTTCTCTGGTCTACACGGGGAACCTGCTACAAGCATCCATGGCAGACATGTATACCTCTGGCCCCCCTCCCGACTTTCAAGAATATTTGCTAAAATATATGTCTTGACCATAGATTTAATAAAAATACTTTGTTTGAGGGGTTCCACCTGGGGAACTCAAGGGTTCAACTGCAACAGCCTTTCATCCTTCCATGGAAAGGAAGTGTGTTCCATTGCACTGAGTACTAATAGCCCTTATAATTCATGCACCAAAGTGATAGTTCAGTTTTGGAGAGCGCTCCATGACACACATTTTCTTAGTAGTATGACGAAACTATGAATAGTGAAAAAATGACATATTTGTGCGCTGTGGGTTGGTAAAAGTAATTTCATGCTGTCTGTCTTCTGTCATTAATTAGCATGGCACTGTATGTTTTTATCTGGGCACTCATATCATACTGTATAGCGTGTTTTGTTCATGAGCTTTGTAAGGATGTTTGTCTTTGGGTGGCAGAGATTTGGCAAATGTGTAGTTTCATAATGGTTTGTTTTGGGTAATGAAAAAGTGAAATTTGCATGATTCTGCTAAAATTCTTTGTAGTGTGTTATGTGCAGGAATGATTGAACCCCGATATTGCCTCAAAAGATGTGTAACTTTCTAAAACTGAAAGGCCAGCTATGGAGCAATAGGATGTACTACTAGTTAATGCCCACTGTTCATACTATAGCCTTAGAGTCCACCGTAGCGGGCTCTACCTGCCGTTAAAGCCCTGTTTCAGCATTAAAGGCTGTGTAGAAGGTAAGATGGCCTTTAAAGGCCGGTGGAGCATGCTACAGAGGGATCTAAGGCTATTAGAACATTCCGCCCCTAGAGGGCAGAATGCTATAATTAGTAAAAACAAAGGCCTCTCAGAGCACAAGGGGGTTTAAATCCCCTTGGTCTCTGTGAGGTTTTGTTCACAGCAAAAGCTGTAAACAAAATCAAACATTGAAATGTTAGAGCTCTTGGCTTCTACCAGCCACTAGAAGCCCAGAGCATTCCATTGTTTTCCATGGAGCTACCAACATTCCAATGTTCTAATAAGTCTTAGGGCACTCCAATTGGACAATAAAACATATTTTAAGTCCACTACAAAAAACCTATGTCCTTCAGTTTTACTAGTCCAAATGTTGTAATATTCTGTTGAAAAACAATTATGCATCTGAAGGAAAATAAGCATAAAAGACACCCATATGGTTTCTTACATGCATGTGAACATTTCAGATACAAAGTTTACAACATTAATGGAATATCACTTCGGGCAATCTTGTGTTGAAATGCGTCGACAAGAATGTTAAGGAGCGGTTAGACAGATGTTTGGGGCCAGGTTACGAAACATTTTTGACTGACACTAATATATGCCCTTGGTGAAAAGTAATGCATTGCTGTGTGTAAACACATTTTACCACTGTATTTCGAAACAATATTTTTGTTAGCTATAATGCGTGATTAGAATATTTGTACTCACTTGTTATGTTGCATTTTGCTGTTGTGGTCTTTCATTGATTTTAGGGCTGCTGTGTTTGGGACTGCATCACTGCATTTTGTTGTTGTGTTGCACAATGTGTTGTGTTGTAAACTGGGCTTTGTGCTGAATTCTCTTTTGGCTATGTTAGGTTTTCTGTGTTGTTATTTTGCTTAGTGTTATGTCTTGGGGGTCTTTGCCGTTGTTTACTTTAGAGATGCCATCAACTGGTGCCATATTTCCAGTTGAAAGTAGCACATTACTTTAAAATGCAAGTCACAAACAGCCATATTTGTACAGTCGTGCTCGAACTCTTCAACTATTTAAGGCAACAGTTAGCCCAAAACTGCAACTAATAACTGCCTTAAATTAGCAATAATATTGTTCTATTTATGTGCTACAGAATTTATGTATTTGAAAGCCGATTAACTGAACAGCTTTATAAATAAAATGTAATATTAAGGTAAAGCGAGGCATTAAAAGAACCGTGCAAACATATTAAAAGTAGAGTTGCTCATAAATATATGTTATTGTTCATGCTTTTACAGGACACAAATACTGGGCCCTTCAGGGATTTGACATATTGCCAAGTTACCCGAAAAACATATACCAACTTGGATTCCCCAGAAATGTGACTCACATCGACGCAGCCGTGCATCTTCAGGGCACAGAGAAAACATATTTCTACATAGGAGACCAGTACTGGAGGTAGGAATGAACGATCGTGAGTTTTTTTTCTTAGTTATATAAAATGATGTTTCCAGCTGATTTCTCTTCCCTCGCTACAGTCAATGAAGGCTATTAGAATATACAAAGTTAACTTCTAATGAAGGAGAAAGGAATGGATGTGCAGCCGCGGCCGGTATGGGAGTACCTGCCGGGCGGTGTAGTGGGGAGGGGGAGGGGCAGGGTGGGGGCTAGTAATGTATGGATTACGGACCTTAACAGGTAAGTGAACATATAAATAAATAAAACGAATTTCGTTGCGTGCATTGCATCACCAAATGCGATGCAGTGCGCGCAACGAAATTCGTTTTATTTATTTATATGTTTACCTACCTTTTAAGGTCCGTAATCCATACATTACTACCCCCCACCCTGCCCCTCCCACTCCCCACGTCACCGCCCGGCAGGTACTCCCATAGCGGCCGCAACTAATGGATGGTAGAAATACAGTGCCTGTAGTGTTTATTAGCCTTTTGGTCAGTTTGGCAGCCTGGGAATGCCAGAGGGGACATCTGAAAATTACGTATATGTGGACACTGTTTTGGTCCAGTAGATTGTGACAGGGACCAAAAAAAGATAGCCCACACACTGGCCCTTTCAGTCTGACCCATCCGGCAGGGCCAGACTGAATGAAATGTCAGTCCAACACTGAGGGGCGATTCACAAGGAGCCTCCACATAATAAGCGCACAACGTGACATTCAATCCTCCTAAACTTCCGTCACCTTTCCTCTCTGCTGTGCCCAAGAACTCTCAGAACCAGGGTATGTTGTCCAAGGTGTAGCCTTTTTATTCACATCAAACCAGATAATTCACCACAAACCAATACGAGAGTAAAAGTATCCTACTTGGATATATAACATTATTCACAGCATCACACGTTAGCGGCATCAACATATCAAAGGCAGTAATGAAATTAGGCAGGATATTACACTTGAACTTGGCCGTACGCTTGAACTTGGCCATCTAGGCCCACCTAGCACACACTCTGCTGTGGATAGCGCACTGGCCCGCCGGGGTACCCGAACACAGACAGCCTCCCAAGATTCTACTCAGTCCATACGTTGCGGGTTAGGGAAGTAGAGTCCAGGACCACCAGCAGGTCAGTCCCTCCTCCCTGCCTACCCTTTGCACACATTGATCCTATCCTCTCCTGGGGTCCATCCAGTCACTGAACCTCCATTGTTGTGCATCCCCCTTTGCCGTTAACTGTCATTGCTCCGCCACAGGGTGAGAAGCTCCCTGTCACACTCGCCCTCCCCACCGGTGCTGACTGTGCTCCACAAAAGCCCCCAGTATACTCTGGATAAAAGCTCCTGCCCTTTTGACGATAAATGCCCCCCATCCTGATGGAACTGCCCCCTTTTCCCTAGATGGAGCAAGTTGTGCCGAATTGTGACCTAGTGGAACTTGCTAATTATTCTTTAGATTGAATGGTTCAGCTTCTTTACAGATTTGTTCATTGCCTTCACTGGAGCCCCCCCCAGCTGATACTCCTCGTGGTATTACTTCCGACCACATTATTGACGTTGTCTGTAAGTATTGTCTAATCCTAGACATGGCTGCGAACAAGGCCTCCTTCACCCCTCGTCTGCCTAGCGGCATCATATCATTCCCTCCAGCGTGAATGACTAAAATGACCGGGCGGGCAACTGCTTTTGATTCAATTGCTTGTTCAAGCCGACCAAACAGATCCTGCAATCTTAGACCCCCCACCCCAATCCAATGGTGTGCAAACCCAGCGCTCCCTTGTGCTTCCTCCAGACTGGACCCGCAGAATTGCTGCTCCGCTCTATGAATAAAGGAAGACCCACACCAACATACGTTTACGGTGCTGCGCACATCAACTAAAAGAGAGAGAGAATTGCTGTTATGACCATGACTGGCGGTCATGGAAAGCAGTAACAATATCTCAAATTAGATAGGACAGCGGGGGCCTACTGGGTGGGAGGCCAGGCCGGGAGGAGGAAAGGACAGGGAAGGAAACAGTTGCGCAGAGGGGGGGTGCTGGTAAGGCATGAGAGAGGTGTTGTAAATGGCAGGAGGGTGGAGTGGGGTGGTGATTGTTGCATGAGGCGGTGTGGTCTGGGAGTATGGCTGGTGAAGCAGAGTGAATAGGGGTTCTGTGTCAGCTAATGGAGAGGTCTGGCTCTGGCTAATGAGGCACAGTGGGATTTGGGTGTATGGTGTCAGCTGGCAAGGGTGAGCTGATGCGGTGCAGGGGCAGAAATTGAGTGAAGTGCACACCAGTGCAAAAGTTACCTGAAAGGAATTAGCGGTTGAGAAAAGCCCTGTTTAGGAGGACATCAGCGAGACGGATGGATGAAGCACAATTATTGATGTGCGCTCCGAATCTGTGGAGAAACGAGCAATGGGTGACGTGTGTCAGAGGTCGGAAGAAGTGCATGAGTTACCTGGTGAGAGACTGGTTTGAGCCGTGTCCAGGGGGACATCAGTGGAGCAGTGGAATTGTGTGCACTCAGGATCTTTGGAAAAACGGGCGATTCAGTTAGGCTCGGAGACCTCGGGGTACGTGGGCAGGAATGACGGAGCTCATCGGCATAAAACGGAAGCAAGCCGGTTGGGTTAAAGCAATTCTTACCTTGCAGAATTAGAATTCTCCGGCATGGGACGGTGAGAAAATCGACCGTGTACCGCCACGATCCTGTGCGGTATGGAGGGCGATGGCGAGGGGAAGTGAAGTGAATATGAAAGCGGCTTTCCGGGTCATGAGGCGCCCGTGGTCATGTGACCACAGCAGGGGGGTGTGTGTTGGCAGTGACGCAGTGTGGGCGGGGTTGAAATGAGGAGGGTGAAGGACTTGGAAGGGGGGCGGGGAAAGGGAACAAGGAGGGGACTGGCTTGACTGCGAGGCTGAAGGAGGGAGTATACAACGGAGAGCCCTCTGTGTCAAACAGAAGTGCATGTCATCAAAGCCTCGAGAGGCCAATAAGTCATACAGCCAATAAAGAAGATGAATGTTAAACATTTGATAGTAGGCATGTATGTGACCAACATACCTTGGCATGTATGTGACCAAGGTTGGCCCATAAATTGAAAATGAAAACGGATAAGGCAAATAAACAATAACCATAAGATGGTAGGCATGTATCTAAATGACAGATCTTGCAATACAAGCCTCGATTGGCCAATGACTGGAGAACTAAAAACGCATAAAGCAATTGAACATTGACCATTTGATGGTAGGCATGTATATAATAATAAAAAAATATAATAAACAGAAATCAATATATGAACAATTAAGCAATGGTGTAAGTGGCACTACTCAAGGTGGGCTATAGGAGAGTGCTTGTACTAGGTATGGAAGTTTGAGAACCTCTAGTGTGTGCGGGTGTAGGGCTCAAGGAGCCGAGTCAGGTCGCCCAGCTTGGCATATTCTGGAAATGTTCCAGATGGAGGGGCCCAGAGTAGGATTGTAATATTCCATTCATCAATTGTGTTCAAACCTGAATTGACAGAGTTGCAAATGGTGATCCATTTGCATTCACACTTGTTGAGGAGGGCTTTGATGTCTCCCCCTCTGATTGGTATTGTAGGTTGGTCTATCACTTGCCAGGTGATTTCTGTTTCGCTATGGTTATTTTCAATGTAATGGGTAACCAATGGAGCAGTAAGGACCTTGCAGTGGATTCTGCTTTTGTGCTGGATGATCCTCTGTTTGACCATTTGGGTGGTTTGACCGATATATAGGAGGTCGCAGGGACATCGGATGGCGTTGATGACGTTTTGAGATCTACAATTGGTGAGGGTTTTTAAGGGGTTGGATCTGTTGTTGTTTTTGAAGTCCTTCGTGTTCTGTGTAAGGTCACACACGGAGCAATTTTGGCATTTGTAATGTTCGATGGCGGGCGGTAGGCCCCAGGAAGCAGTGATAGCCCTTATTTCTTGTATGTGAGTTGGCCATGTGATTGCATGAACTAGATGTGTTGCAAGGTTGTTGAAACGTTGGTATGAAAAGAGGGGAGGCTCTCTAAATGTGTCAAAACGTCTCCGTAATGGCCAGTTGCGTTTGATGATCTTGCTAACCTTGTTGCTGCAGGGGCTGAATCTGGAGACAAATTGTATCCTGGTTGTCATCTTTTTAGGTTGGGGCGTGAGGAGCATTTCCCGGTGGCAGTACCAGGCTCTCTTGCATGCTCTAGTGACTAGGCATTTAGGGTAACCCCTTTCATTCAGTTTTTTAATGAGGATGTCCGATTCTTGGAAGTAATCTTTTCCGCCATTTACAGTTCCTTCAGATCCGTATGAATTGGCCATATGGAAGGCCGTCCCACCGACCTCGGGGTTGGTAACTTGAGTAGTGGAGAAGGGTGTTCCTCACTGTAGGCTTTCGGTAAAGGCAGGTACCGATATTTTCATCTTCAGCATGTATAAGGACATGTAGGAAAGGGAAGTCGTTTGGGTTTGCATCACAGGTGAATTAGAGGTGTACTTGGGACTGGTTAAGCCAGTCGAGAAAGTGGTCGAAAGATCCTGTGGTTCATTTCCATAGTACCAGAATATCGTCGATATATCAATGCCACAGGGTGATGTGGTTCAGGAATGGAATGGTGGGGGTGAGTATGTGGGTTTTTTCAAGGTTGTGGACGAACAGACGGGCAAAATTTGGAGCAAAGCAAGCTCCCATGTAGACTTCTTTGATTTGGATGTAGAAAGAGTTGCGATACAAAAAATAGTTATTTTGTGGGGCAATATGTAAAAGGTCCATGATGAATTCATTGAGGATTAAGGTGGGTCTGGGCCTGGTATTCAACAGAGTCTCGATAACTTGGAGTCCTTCACTGTGTGGGATGTTGGTGTAAAGTGATTCAATGTCTAATCCGACCATGAGATCAGTAGTGGTGTCAAAGGGTCTGTCTTCAATGGTAAGGATGAGGTCCATGGTATCTTTGATAAATGTGTCTGTGGAAGGAACTAATTATTTTATTATGGCATCAATGTATTTACCTAATGGTTACACCATTGACCCGCATCCAGACACGATGGGGCGACCAGGTAGATTGGTGCTGTCCTTATGGATTTTCGGGAGTACATAGAGGACCGATGTGTGCATGGGTGTTGATTATTTAAGAAGTTGAATTCCTTGTGGGATATGATGTTGAGGGACGGTCATGGCGGGCATCATTCCTCCCTCTACACAGGACTTGGCTGCACATACTGCTCAAAATATGCTGACGGCCATTGATCCACCCTTTTGATTGCTTCCGCTGGCAAGTCCATCGCAGCTGCTGTGGTGCCCGCCCCTATGCAAAATGAGTGGGAGCTAAACTGTGTTGAATCCTTTCCCAGATAGGCCAGCGCCTGCCTACACACCTGAATGAACTGGTAGTGCGTCAGTAGTGCCCCATCCATGTGTAAAAGAAGCCTTGTTGAGGCCATCAAAGGCATCCCCTGAGGTAATCCCTTGCCAATGCCACTGGACAGTACGCAGTGTTGTGCGCCGCTTGAAATTTCACCCTTGCACCTTTCGCTAGCGTGTCTGTTTTTGACCTCCTGATCCTGAGATGGATTGCCCCTAACTCCAGGAGGACATCCGCCATGCCCAGCCCTCCTTCACCCTCCTTTGACAATGCTGCCAACTCTGAGATGCGCAGGACCCCATAAAAGACTAGCACGTACGTGAGGCTGAATAGCTCTACCTCATACTGGGGCCTGCAAACCTGCTGTAAGACCCCCAAAATCCTCCCCAGCCTCTCCATGTTTATGGGTTGCCTATTGTCCTGTACACCCGGTACCATGCGTTCCCAACCTCTGATGGCCTTTCATACCCTAAAATCCGTGGTGGGATCCCTGAACCTTTTTAACCTGGAAAAGAAGGCAATGGCGGACAGTTGCCGGCGCACTAGCGACAATGATTTCCCCGCGTCTCTCTGACCCACCAGAAAGCCTAGTACTCCTTCCGGGGTGAACCTTTCTGCTTCATCGCCTGATCTGAACGTTGTTTCGAACACACCCGAAGCCTTCTCATACATACATTTTCTTTTGGATGCCAGCGCTGCTGCAATTAGGTCTGTGGCAATGGGGCACCAAGCCTCCACAACTCCTCTGGGAACTCTGCCATCACTTCTTCCGCTTGAGGCCACTGTGCCCTGAACTCTGCCAACTTAAAACAAGACAAAGCATCAGCCACTGCATTATCCAAACCCAGTACATGTTTGTTAGAAAAATGCATGTTATGCAAGAGACATAGGCGAATAAGAGTGTTCAGCAACCGCAGCACCCAAAGGAATTTCGGGCTTTGATTATTGATTGTCATGACCACTGATATGCTGTCTAACCAAAACAAAAAATTATCCTGGTGTTTGCTATTGATGCCCCCAAATGTGTAAGGCGACAATGATGGGAAATAATTCTAGAAAAGTAACGTGGCGTGTGATCCCAGACGCAATCCATTCCCCTGGCCAATGCTGCATGCACTATCGAGAGTCCAACCCTGCCCCAAACCCAAAGCTGCCCGCCGCATCTGTGTAGAGGGCTATCTTCTTGCAGTTCTGTGCTGGGCGCTGCCACAATAGCATTCCATTGAAATTATTTAGTAACCCCCTCCACCTCTCTAAGTCCTCTCTGACCTCTGCAGACAATCTCGTGTGGTGGTGCTTTTCCCATAAGACGGTCATTGCTCGCGCTATGTTCTTTGAAAAAACTCTCCCCATGGGAATCACTCTCAAGGCGAAGTTCAATTGCCCTACCAAGACCTGCAGCTGATGTAGCGTAACCTTCCTGGCTGTTATACAGGTATTAACTGTATCCATGAACACCCTCACCTTCTCCTGCGGCAACCTATATGCCCCTACCACTGAGTCTATCTCAATACCCAGGAAGCACAAACATGTTGTGGGGCCAACGGAACCGCCAATGTCTGTGCCAGCAGCTGGAAGCCCAGCAGGGCCCTCCCACATGCCCGGTCATCTGTGGGTACCCATGAACAGGAAGTCATCTAGGTAATGCACCACATCGTCCGATGACACCAAATCCCTCACTGCCTATTCCAGGAATATGCTGAATGTCTCAAACACTGAACACGCTATGGAACTCCCCATGGGCATGCACAAGTCAAGGAAGTACTTACCCTCAAAAGTGAAACCTAGCAAGCGAGTATCTTCCGGCTGAATGAGTAGAAGGTGGAAGGCTACCTCTATGTCTGATTTGGCTATCAGTGCCCCTTGCCGAATCTCTGCAGTGTTGCAATGGCTTAGTCAAAGGTGGTGTATTGCACTGTGCATAGTGTCAGGTCCAACCCATCATTTACGGATAACCCATTGGGGTAAGAGAGGTTTTGAATCAAGTGGAATTTGCCTGACTCTTCCTTTGGAACCAGCCCTAGGTGCCAACAAACCAAGGATGCGCACAGTGGAGAACTAAGGATTCCCGCCACCCTCCCCGCTGGCACCTCCTTCATAATCTTGTCATGGACCAACTCATGCTGTCGCAGAACTGACAATTGATTCTTGGGTGGGACTGATGTAGGGGGTGCATGGGAAGGAATGCGGGACCCATCCTTGAAACCATAGTACAGCATGTGTGTATCCTTGCTATTTTTATATTTGCTGAGGAGATGCGTGAGAACGTGAAGGCGGATTGGGGAAGGGAGCTTCACAGTATTAATTGGGCTGTCGACACTTAGGAGTTGTTTGCTCTCTCTGCTTCCCTTGCTTTTTAAAACACTTGCACTCTGGGTGTAAGTGTTTAAACTTACATGCTGCCCCCTTGCTACATTCCTTCTTGTACTGTCAGCAGGCTAGGTTTTTCTATCCCAAACTTCTGTTGAAGCAAAAGGACTGAGCCGCCCTCCCCGTTTCTTGAGACATATTGAACTCTGCGTGCCAAATATTGATCTCCCTCTGGTCCCATGCTATTTCTTGCCTAACAGCTTTCATCTGCCTAAACTTAATGTCATACTGCATCCACACTGCCCCTTGGAACTCGGATGCCGCTCCATGTATGAGGGACATGGACCCAAATAATTGTGGGGCTAACAATGGTGATTCTCAGTCAGAATCGCCACATAAATGGAAAACCCTGTCACCCAGTACCTCAAGGACCACTCTACCCACACCATTTTTGGCTTTAGCTCACTCTCCTTACCTGCTCTGGGCCTACTTGGGACCACCCCTGCATTTATCAAGTCAAAGACATTATTCCCCCTTGTGAATCCTTTTTCGTGTCTCCGTCGGTACGTGCCATGCAATCGCTGAAGGAGGGGCCAGCAAATATCAATGGGGTCACTACGGGAGGAGAGTGTACTACGCTTGCCCCCACTGTCGTCACTGTGGGAGTAGGCTAAGTTACTCCCAACCCCACCTTCACCGGCGTGTCCCCAGACTGTGCCCACACTTGCACTGCCACCCCCTTATGCTCATGTCGCCGCAACTGGTCAGGGTGGTGGTAGCACTGAGGCCCCCACCATCCTTACCGGGAACTGGTGAGCGACCTAGCTTCCTGCCGCTTGCAACCCCCCTTGTGCTCCTGTCGCTGTGCCTGGCCCGGGTGGTGGTGGCACCAGCACCCCGCCATCAGTACCGGGGACTCGTGGGTCACTGCGCTCCCTGACGCTTGTGTCACTGCTGGCCCTTCCCCTACCTGTGGTGAGCCCACAGATGCTGCTGTAGTTGTGATCACCACTATGCTCTGCCCAACGCGCCACACTCATGTTAACTACTGGCCCGTGCGCCACCTTAGCTACGCGCGGCCATGCCCTGAGCAATTGATTCACCCACCACTGTGGCTACTGATTTAGGCTGTTGGCTGGGCTTGTCCTGTTGACCCTCCCTATAGCGAACCGGGACCTTCCTCTGCGGTTTTGGTGCTCTGTTGTCTGGCTGTTGCTCTGGCCCACCTGACAACTTCTGCAGCGCTGCCTCCATGCCATGCCATTTTGCTGCCTTCCAAAGCTCGCTCAGGGCGTGGAAATTCTCCTGGGTAGCAGACTTCCCGGGGTTTGAGCGTGCGTGCTTCGGCGCCATGTCTTGTAACCTACTATTCAGAAACAAAAGATATTATATGTTAAACACCTAGTTTCTGAGTACCCTGCGAACTCTGTGCCACATACAACCTGCTCACATTGTGATTATTGCTAAAAGAGTACACCCTTTGACCTACTAAAAGGGTCCTCTGCCCCATACAGGCCGCACCCATGATCCGCATGAACCAACGTTACCTGTGGGCCTGGGTACGCCTCTTTACGCAGTCCTAAATACAGCCGGCCTCTCTGCACATGTACAGCCAGGGGCGTAGTCATTGGCCCTGAAACCGCAAGCGTGTCCGCTCTCCATGTATCAGAATGACCTGGGCTATAAATATTGCGCTTGCAATAACTCTCCCAAGTGCGGCCGTCTCCCCCTGTACGGGTGCATCCTGGGCTGCAATTATTGCTGCGCTCATTATCCAGTTAAGGTTATAGTAAATATCACCTCCATAACCAATAAAGTGAAGTGTGCGGGAGCTGCATCATTATCCAGATCAATAAAGTTTTCTACCTGACTCGTGCTGCGAGCCGCCTCTCTCCTGCATATGGGCGCGGCCTCATTCCAGCTTACAGTTGCATCACAACCTTTACACTTTTAAAGAATGCAGCAGCGAGCCGCCATTACCGCCGCCCACACATACGGGCCCCGCTCGCCTATTGCAGCAGCCTCATTACCCCCAAACTTTCAGCTTTAACCGCATATTTTTTATTGATGACCCGAGCCACCATTACTGGGCTTTCCTGCCTGCGTAAGCGGCCTCGTTATTCAGTTAAAGCAAATTTATCGAATAGCATTGCCCATACCCCCGCATACGGGGGCGGCCTCCAAATCTGTTAAATTTCCACCTTACATTTTTGCAAACTGTTGCGCGCCACCATTACCACTGCCCCCACATATGGGCGCAACCCCGCATATCGCAGGGGCCTCACTATCTATCCAATTTGCGACCTCGCCCACCGCATTTCCTACTGTGATTCTCAGTGCGATGCTAGTTCAGAAAAGCCTACAGCGGCCTCAATATCTATCCAATTTACTGCCGGGTCCACCGCATTGGTCATTCAGAAAATGTGAGTGTACCAATATGGTTCATTAGTTACTAGCTGCAGTAATAATGTGAACCACCACTAAATATTACTAAACGTCTGATTATGCAGGCAACACACTACGCCAAGGGGAGAAAGAGGTTGAAACCACTGGGGTGCAGCCTTAAATAACCTACCAGGTATTTCCTGCACCCCCCGATGACATCACCTGAAACCTTCTTCTTCCAGCCCCCCTTCTTGGCCCCGGAGGAGGTTCAGTCCTGTGGCGCTACTAAGGGCGCCCTCCCCTATGCGCTGGGGGCGCCTGTTTAGTCATGGTGGAATTTCCACACTTATGATGGAATCTCCTCACTGTGGTTTCTCACCTCTAAGATTCTGACACGAGTGTGAAAATTCCATTGCAACTACGAAGCATCCACCACGACTTTGGAGAATCTTTGTGAATCGGGCTCTGAGTGCCTGAAGAGTTGCAACTTTGTTTCCCTGCTAACAAAAAATGCAGTAGTCATTTAAAAAAAAAAAGAATTGAAGAGCCTCAATTGTTTTCTAAGGAGCTCTCCTCTGCCGCTGATGAATGCTGCAGATCCTGAATAATGGGGCTGCATAGTGTTAAATACACCTCATGCCATTTTTCCCCCAATCCTACACTTACTTACTGTCACTGTCTCTCTCTCTCACTCTTGTTGGTTCCTTTTCTCCCATTTGTCATTTTCTGTTTTGTATTACTGTTTTTTTTCCTTTGCTTAATAATGAAAAATAAGACATGTTATCCGAATGAAAAGTAAGTCCTGTATATATTAGGCACTGGCTGTTGGAAATTTCCCTTTCTGCAGGATCACCCCCAAACATTTTGCCTTCCTCCTCCCAATTTTGCTGAATTTGTTTTTGTTGGCTTTAGGACTTTTGACACTAACTTTACCAATGCTAACCAGTGCTAAGGTGCAGGTGCTCTGTACTCAAAACATGGTAACATTGGCTTATCCACAATTGCTATATTTAATGTACTTATATGACCCTAGTAAAGTGCACTATATGTGCCCATGGCCTGTAAATTAAAAGCTACTAGTGGACCTGCAGCACTGATTGTGCCACCCAGTCAGTAACCCTTTAAACATGTCTCAGACCAGCCATTGCAGAGCCTGTGTGTGCAGTTTTAAACTCCCATATCGACCTGTTTAGTCAGACACTCCCAAGGTAGGCCCTAGGTAGCCCCATGCGTAGGGTGCAGTGTATTTAAAAGATAGGACATGTACATTTGAGGTTTATATGTCCTGCTGAATTCATTTTTCACAACTGTCCAGCCTATCTCTCCCATGGGACCTTAAAACATCTTTTAAGTCGAATTTCCCATTGGGAACAGTTAGAAAATTAGAGTTTGGTGTCTCTGGTCTCACAATTTGAAAAAAACATATTTTAGTAAAGTTGGTTCTGAAATTGCAGGTCTGAAAATGCCACTTGTAGAAAGTTTGCATTTTCTTACTTTAACCATCTGAGCCCCTGCCTGTTTCTGAATACACGTCTGGGTTAGGGTGACAGCTGGGCTTTGTGCACTCCCTCCAGAAACTCACACAAGGAGAGCTGGGGTGTGACATTTGGATCCTGATGGCCGTCATCAGGCTGATGGGCCTCTCTGAGGTAAACTGGGAGTGAGGAGCTGACACTTGCACCTGAGTAGGGTTGTGCCTGTCCCCACACAAAGAGCAGCACACCCTCCTGTAGTGTGTCTGGAGTCAGGGAAGGAAGGGCAGGGACCTTGTGAGGTTCGAAGGCCTCTTTGATGTCTTCTCCACTTGAAAGGTACATTTGGCTATAAGTACTGGACCCCTGAAACCCCCAAGTCAGCAAGTCAGTTCACTTTTAGGTCCTGAGGAGACTTTGCCAAGAAAAGGAACTGTGCAGCCAGGAGGGACTGCCACGTTGTTAACAGCTCTGCTGAGTGAGCCTTCTGTCTGCTGTTTTTCTGTGCTTTATTGAGGGACTGCCACTTTGCAACTTACTCTGCTGTTCTGGTCTTCCGCCTGCTGACTCTTGCAGTGAGAAGGACTAAACCTGCTCAACAACCTCTTGAAACCTGAACTAACTCCAGGAGCATGTTGATTTGCCCCCTGTTCTTAGAAGTCTCAGGGCCATCAAACACTTTGTTATCTTTGGCTGCTATACTGCTGCCATGCCCGTTCTGTGAGAACTAGCACATTGCCGGTGTATAATGAAGATCAGCTCTTTGATTTCCAGCCACGGAGCACTTTGTATGCCAATCAAGGACTCATGTTTCCTTGCTAATTGATGAGTCCAGACTAGTGATAGATCGTCAGCACGAGCACCATTTTCCTGTGAACTGAGGCTGCCAGGGTAACGTGTGGCCCACCTGTAACTGAGGCTGCAGGAGACCACTGTGCCCGCTCTGGGCCCACCAGCACTGGACGACGACAGTTCGCAGTGGCCCTCGCAGGGATGCAATCGTGGTATTGAGAGCCCAGCCCTCAAGCCCAGCCCCACCGGCAGTCCTTCCATAACACGCTGCATTGCCCCTGCAAAAGGAACTGTAACTGCCAGGACCTGCGTGGACCCTAAAGTTGCACTGCTCTCCTGCAAGCAGCTGACTTGCCAGTGCTCGGTTGCGTAGGGTCCGGGAGAGGACTCTTATATGGGCGATTCTTGGGCATTGAGTTTTACTCCCTTTTGCAACAGTAAACTCACCTCCCCAGGACTCTTGGAGCTCTGCTTTGCTGTTCCGCCGCTGCTGGGACAGTCCCGTTTACGATCCCTAATGGAGACTGTTGTAATTGGGCGAGTATTACCGTAAAGGTCCAAAAATAAACTCATGTGTTTTTAGCACTACGATTTCATACATGCTTTAAACACCTAAGGGCCAGATGTAGGTAAATCTCATTTACCGATTCATAAATACCGAATTTTACCGATTCGGTATTTATGAATCTGTAAATGAGATGTAGGTAAAAATTCGGTATTTTTTACCGAATCGGTAAGATTCGGTATTTACCGATTCGGTAAATACCGAATCGGTATTTGCTATTGAATCCTATGGGCCTTGAAGCCCATAGGATTCAATAGCAAATACTGATTCGGTATTTACCGAATCGGTAAAAATACCGAATTGCTAAGGGGGACAGGGTGTCACTTTGACACCCTGTTGCACCCCTGTAACTGGCGTTTGCGCCATGTGGCACACATGCATGCCCTTAGGGCATGTCTGTGTGCCACATGGCACAGGTGTACATGCACAGATGTGCATGTACACAAGAATTCGTAATTTACCATGCAATTGTATTGCATGGTAAATACCGAATTCTAAAGGCCATGTAGCACTGTTAGAAGTACTACCTACATCACAAAATACATTTTCGGTATTTTTACCGAATGGTAAATTTACCGAATCGGTAAAATTTACAGAATCTGTAAATTTACCGATTCTGTAATTTTACCGATTCGGTAAAATTACCGATTCGGTAAAATTACCGAAAATGTACGCTTTTCTAGCCCCTACATCTCCATAGCCCTTTACCGGTTGGAAACGGCCGAAATTCGGTATTTTCGGCCGTTTCCGACCGGTAAAGGGCTACCTACATCTGGCCCTATATCTTGATAAATATTACTGGATTATAGTCTTTTTGGTATTATTTAAATCAGAGACATATTTTTTATTTTCCTAATTTGGTGCAGAGTCTTTTTGTGGTGTTTTCACTGTGTTACTCTGATTATTGTGCTTCACAAATACTTTCCACATCGCCTCTTAGTTTAGTCTGACTGCTCTATAACTCAGTTGGCATGCATTTATTTCACTACAGTGTCAACTACTCAGGTCAGCTACTGTTTATTATGTGTCTTCCCATATCCATGGGCTGACACCGAAGGTGGTGGTACTTAATGAGGAAAAGACATGTCCTGCTGCTGACACTAGAGAGCAAATGGCTATTAGAACAGTTCCTACTCCCAGACCTTTCTTCCTTGCTGCCCAAGTCTGTTTCCCCATCCAACTATCAATTTCACAACTCCCTCTTTCTGTGTCTCATATTATTTTTCGATCAGATTAATTATTCCAAACCTGCATTATCCTCCTTGTGATCCACATTCCTGCACCCCTCACTTCCCAACTGGGCAGAAGCACACCAACCTGCTGTTTTTGTGTTCAATTTTTATACCTCAAGACACTTTTCATAACACCGTACTTTAATCTGAACCTGTTCTTCTAGCCTGCCCAGCTCTCCTTATCCTCCAGATGTTCTCACCTGAACCCCATGCCACCATGCGTCCCAAATGTTTCTCTACTCCCTGTCCCATCTAAGGATCATGCTTCGGCCCCTCACTTCAATCAAAGAAGACTCAGAAGGATTACAGTGTGCGTACAAAAGCAGCAGTAAAGGCCAGAATTCTAAGCCTTTTATACTTCTATACAGCAGAGTCATTTTGAAAATTGTGGTATAGGTGATTACTAATATAACCTTTTAGCCCACCCTAACGGGTTATCCGGCCAATAAAGGAGTATTTAATCTGACTTATTATGATTATTGTTGATTTTCAGCAGGACATATAAGTGGCTGATATATATATCATACCTTTTTTAAATGTGTCCTTCTTTAGTTTCGATGAAGCAAAGCGGGTCATGGACAAAGGCTATCCACGACGGATAGAAGATGACTTCCCAGGAGTTGGCAAGAAAATCCACGCTGTGTTTCAAGAAAATGGTAAGCTGAGCAAGTAGTACACCATAAAAATATTGGGCAAGTTGATCATTTTAATACAAAAAAGTAGTAAATGTAACAAATGGAACACCTGATCTCTGTAAATATTTCCGAGCCTAAATGATTTGGACAATGACTTTCCTTGTGATTTTCTGCTTTTCACCCATGACATACATTGCAGACATTTTTCATTATAGATTAAACTAGGTCCATGTTTAGGGTAACCGATATTAAGCCATTCTTGTTATGCGTGAAGTGGTGGTGTTTTTAGATAAAACATGCTCACTGGTGACACTCCATCACCACAGCAGGTCCGGCTAATATAAACAAGAAATATATAAGCAAAACTCCATCTAAGTGCATTTGATCCTTAGAGGCTCACTGTGCTCCACACCAACAGCATAGCCTGAATGAATGAATATGCATTTTGTAAAGCGCATGCCTACTCCTGACAGGAATCCTGTAAGGATACTGCTTTCAATAATCTGGTCGCAGAGGCGTCCCACACACTGTACTGCTGCGATAAATATAAAAGGTGTTTACTGTAAAGTGCTCAGCTGCTCCTTGGAGCTAGTTCTAGTATTTATATCACACCTAATTTCAGCACAGCTCCTCCCTTCCGTATTGTGTGGAAAACTCCACAGATGCAGAATTGCATAAGGTTTCACTATTTATAAGTAGAAGAATGTTCACTAATAGACATGCTGTACTACTATATATGTGTGTTCAAAAGCAACTTTATTTGTAAAGGTCGGAAAGTTGTGTGTAGATAACTGGAATACAAAGATTTACTCCTAATGTGGGGTATTTAGGAATAGCTCATTCATTCATTCTCAAAATTGGTTTAGGGTGGACCTCACTACACGTGTAAGAGCAATTCCGGGAAACCTAGAACAATAAAGCACTGCGTCATAAAAGGCACGAGGAGAGGGGGCGACTTGAGCAGACAGAACAATTGAATTAAATGACCATCTGGAGCTTGATGGAGGCGATACGGGGTGGGGAGGGGGTTAAGGTGCATTTTGAACATGTGCGTCTTCAGTTTTTTCCGGAAGTTAAGCTTGCGTCTTACAACCTGACAGACTGTATTGGAATATTGGTGCTTGGCAAAAAGGGACTGGTTCTCAAGAACTGATTTGGACAATGACATGCACAGTACAATAATTACCTTTATTTTTTTCGCAGGCCATTTGTATTTCTTCAGTGGACACAAGCAGTTTGAATTCAACACAAAGTCTAAGAAAGTCACGCGCACACTTAAGAGTACCAGTTGGTTTGGATGTTAAGAAAAGCTCAGAATTAGAATTCGCAGTGGAAAGCAGACTGTTCTTCAAAAAGTGAAAGATTGCTCTAGGAACATATTCTATTTTTGTAATCGCCCACGTACATATTTTAGGAAATTAGTGGTAAAAGCTGACAACGCTATTTATTCTTCAATTCAAGATACTTAGAACGTGTATATTTTAATTAATATTTTATATTTGTGATGATATTATTTATATGTTTGTCAATGAACAATAAACTTTATAATTTCACATCTATTTACTATAAATCCATCATGATTTCTGACTTTGAAAGGTCAAAAAGAATTTGCGCATAAGAATGTTATTTGTGCACTGTCTTGGAAGACAGGTCTTGGAGATATAATGGGCCAGAATTAACAAAACTGAGATTGCACTGTGAAATAAAAGCGAATTACAAGGTATTTACCTTAGAATGGAGAATAGCATAGCAGAATCTGGAACACCGGGTCAAATTTCGCGAGGTTTTATTTCCTGAAGGAGAAATAATGGGCTCAAATCTGCAAACATTCACCAGGGGCCCGATGTAGGTAATTCATATTTACCACTTCTTAAATACCGAATCATACCGATTCGGTATTTAAGAAGTGGTAAATATGAAGGGGGGAGATGTAGGTATTTCCAGATGTGGAAATACCGAATCGTTAAGATTCGGTATTTACCGAATCTGGAAATACCGAATCGGTCTTTCCTATTAATTCCTATGGGCTGTGAAGCCCATAGGAATCAATGGGCAATACCGATTCTGTAATTACCGATTCTGTAATTACCGATTCTGTAATTACAGAATCGGTAAATACCGATTTTAGCAAGGGTGCAGGGGGTGTCACTTTGACACCCTCTGGCACCCCAAAAATAGGCATGTGCGTCATGTGGCACACAGACATGCCCTAAGGGCATGTCTGTCTGTCACATGGCTAGGTGTGCATGCACACATGTGCATGCACACCTGAATTCGGTATTTTAACACCCAATTGGATTGGGTGTTAAAATACCGAATTTGTAGGGCCTTTGGGACTCTGAAGAGTCCCACCTACATATGGATTTACAGAATCGGTATATTTACCGATTCGGTAAAATACCGAAGTGGTAAATTAACCGAATCGGTAAATATACCGATTCTGTAAATTTAGAACCACCTACATCTCAAAAGCCAAATACCGGTCGGTAACGGCCGAATTCGGCCGTTACCGACCGGTATTTGGCTACCTACATCTGGCCCAAGTGCCTTAAGCAAGTGGTAAATATTGCAGTGACTTTTTCTTTAGCCTTGGAGGAAGTGGCTGAGGGTGGGAGCCGCCGTAGAGAAGGCTCCTTTTTAGGTCTCGGCTAGCCGCACGAAGCGCGTCTCCGCCGAGAACCTTTTGTCGGCGTGTGAGCTTCCCAGGAGACAATCCTGGCCGCGTGCATCGCCTTGGAGGCGATTTCAAACTGACACGCGCACGCGAACGTGCGCTGTGGCCAGGCGCTGTCTCCTGGGAAGCACACACGCATGCGCATACACACACACAAGCGCACAAAGGTTTTGTCACCGCTCTGTGCACCTCACTGTTGCTTTCTTTTCTGTGCATTTCCCCTTTCGTTCTCTATGCCCGTCTCCGTCTTCCGACACACTCTTTCGCTGTCAATCTGAAGTTCTCTCTTTTTTACCCATTATTTGTGTCACCGTCAAACTCACTCGCTCTCTTTCTCTGGTCGTCTCTGAAATACTCATCTTTCCTTCATTCTCTCCGTTTCTCTGCCGACACTAACTCCCTCGGCGCTCTCTTCCCTCACCGTTTCCAAACTTTACCCCCCCTAATTACCATCATATCAACAGCGTAGGCTTTTAAACGCCAAACAGGAGCAGTCCTCTCAGGCCAGTCTTTCCTATTCTAATTGCTTCTCGACAACTTTCCTAGTTACTCGCAATATAAGTGCGATTCTCTCCTATAATTCTTGGATGTTGCCTCTGTTTGGAAGGGGCACGTTACCAACGAGACGACTTTCAAACTGGGGCAAAGTTGCAGGGACAATGCTGCATGTGCGTTTCAATGTTTTGACTTACGAAACAAACACGAAAAAAGCAGCGACTGAGGGAGTAAGTAAAGCTGTTAGCTCTCGTTGTTCACACCGCATCTTACACCGAAGGTTAACAGCAACTTGAACAATTACACCGTGTTTAACTCGGATGAATGATATTGCATTAATGATTACCAGATGGCTTTTGGAAAGAGGCGCCCCTGGCAAAGCCACTGCAGTGGGTACAGTGGAAACGACCGCTTTCTCTCTCACAATGTTATTCAACTGGTACAAACTCCGTCTTAACCTCTCTTGGGCGCGAGAGTGTACAGTACAGAGGGCACCCGTAAAAGCCATAAACACACCCCAAAAGCGCACCTCATCCTCACCCCGTACTACTTGGGCCGACAATCAGAAAGTATTAAGTTGGCCAGAATGAAGGTAGGGTGCACAGACCACTCCCCAGATGTGAGTGAGGCGCACATGACGTAGGGGGGGCAGGAGGTGCACGCGAGGATGTCCAGTCTAGGCGGGAAGGGGTGCGCTGCCTCACCTGGTGGCCCAGAGGAAAGGTCTCCCGTCTGCGCTTCATCCGCCGCGAAGCCCACCAGCTCATGGCTCCGAGCGTGCTCCCCCTGCGGTGCCTCGAGCACACGGCAAACACCCACACACATACATATAGAGACACCCACCCCCCCGCACACATACACACACGCGCGCACACACACGAGTGCACCCCCCCTCTCCCCCGCCGTCGCACACATGCATACACACACAAGCACACACACACACACACACACAACGAGGGAACCGAGCCCCCCCCCAGCCCTTTTCAACTTACCAGGTCAATTCTGAGGGACTCCGCTCTCCTTCTGGCGTCGCGAGACGCTTTCACTCCGCCTTCTCTTCCGGTCCGGACGCAGCCCCGCCCCGTCACAGGCGACTTTGCCTGACTTCCGGTGAGGCTGCTAGAAAATAATGCTGGGCTCGTGAGTAACAGTGACTTCCTTGTATATCATTATTTTTGGGCACGCTCATCCTTCAGGGTAACGGGACAGCATGCTTTTTGATAGACAAAATATATTTTTTAAATATGCCACCTTTCCTAAAGAATGGGACTGTCACACAGGTGCTAATATCCCTATACATTTGGAAAGATGAACTATTCTTCAGAAAAAAACAATGTTTTGGGAACCAAGAGCAATCTTTTGATGGACGTTGTTGCATTCCGCAGGAATATGAAGATTGTGCGATTTCCAGTTAAGGGGCACTCCCTTGATAGAAGCAGAGTGACTACAGACATCAGCCCGCACTATCGGAGGAGGGAGTGTGCGAGGGGGGGGAGTAATCCTGGCATACATTGCACCCTTCCCCCGGGGCGTTGTGTGCGGTTCAGGAATTTCCCCATTTTGTATCCACACTGAAAATCTCAAAACTCCACTCCAGACACTCGGTGAGAGGCCTGTGTGTCACTGCCCTCCAGCCCAAAACGAGCCGGGCAGGGCCCCTCCCTGACCGAGCATTAAGCAGAAAGCGGCCCCCTTCGTTCTGTCCATCCACGGCTGCGCTTCCCAGTGCAGCGAAGGGCAGCGGGTTGTAGATTAGACGCTATAGTTTTGAAGTGAACGTTGTGGGAGTGCAGGGGTAATGCCAAGTCAGGTGATCGCATGAAGGAAGTGACGTGGGAAGAGTGGCCGTGCCTCTGCCCACCTGTGATTCTGGACAAACCACCCAAAAACACGTGTAACACACTGTGGTGCTCGTGTAAAGACCTCTAATGCCTATATATATATATATATCCCTTAGAACCACCATTATTCGAAATATTTTAAGGATGACAAATGTGCTGGACTCGACTCTAGTCAGCTATCGCCCCAAAAAAGGCACATTCTTATTTAATTAAATTTTAGACATACATTTGCAACCAAGACTGCAAAGGGAAAACTATTTCTGGCTCAGATCACACCCTGCATCAGGTGAGGTGATCAGAAAGGTGAGCTGTGACTGTAATGTGTATTATTATCGATAACCGGCCCGGGACTGGAAGTGTGGAGCCGCAGAGCAGACACAGGAGTAAAACTTTCACGTTTGAAACGTTCACCTGGATTGGATAGAAGCCAGAGAGGGAAACTGCTGAAGAAAGTTGAGTACAAATGCGCTATTAGTACTAGGCGCTATCTACAACATCCGAATCCGGATTTCTTCGCTGATGTTTGCTCTGCGGGTTTGGCTCGGCCTTGGGTACGCAGAGCCGAGCCGGGCCCGTGGCTTGGCTCGTCCCATGAATTCTCTGGCATGTCCCGCTCAATTACCCGAGTTATGAACTCAGAGCAGAGTCAAATCATAAGACGTGCAGTTAAACCCAGCAGGGGTCTGTATGCAGCTATGGGGCACGGAGCAGCACTGCCCCTTGGTGGCACCGGGGTGCACCACACCAAGGCCTTCTGTACCCGGGCATCACTGACCCCGAAGGGCCTTTAGATGCGACAGACCCGGAGGTCACGGTGTCTGCTTGGTTATAAATAAAACAGCAGTTCCCCGCCCCCCCAGGGGCTCTTACATCAAAATGAAAGGCGGAGTCTTCAAAACTTCCGAAAACAGATTCGACCACAGACTCTTCCCCGTGCCCCCCCCCCCCTCCTTGCATCACTGCTGACGTTGTTGTTTTGGGCGCCAGCTGTGACAGAAATCTGTGGAAAGATGAAGTTTTAAGAAAAACATTACTTGCCACTAAGAACTTTTCTTCACAACTCCTCAAACCATGCTCCCTTTGTGTACTCTTCCCATTTGTCCAACGTGATTTCTTCTGTTTTTTTATCAGAAATGCCAGCTACAGTGCACTTGATGTAAACGGCACTAAAGAGGGTCCCGCACAAATTCATTCATGGTACTTTTGAAGTTCCCCTAAAAACTATAAAAGGGGTGGAAGGTTTATGGGATGAAGAGGTATTTTACTCCCAGTAAGGTAGCTCAGTTGCTTAATGCAGTTACTTCTCTAGCAGGTTTGATTCATTTTGTGTTGACTCATCCTTGAATCCTTACAAAGTTAATATTAAGTGGTGTTGGTTAAACGGGCTATTGGGTGAATGATGTCATGATAATTCTCAAAACCCCACCTGATATCGTCAAACAAGCATTTATAATGTCAACATGTTATGCTTTGGTTTAGAATGCAATGGTTTTGTTTTTGCCGTCTTATAACATGTGTTCAGTTGTGTTGTTATAAGGTCACCCTGTTATGCTATGCTATACTATTTTGTATGCTGCTGTGATGTTATGTGCTATGATGGTGTGTCATTTGTTATAGTGCTTTCTGATGCTGTTTAATAGAACTGGACTCTTTGTTATGTCTCATAATGTTATATTATCGCATGTGATACGTCAATTACTAGGGAATATATGTATTTTTATTTTGCCTCTTGGTTATTTACATGTGTTTGAGATATTGACATTGCAAATGACAATGCCATTTATTTATCTGTTTTAAAAACCAACACATAAACAAACATTTTGTCATTTACAATGACAATAGCTCTAACTTTTGCAAAGGCGAGACCGTTGCATTGTAAATGCTTGTTACTTCAGGTAATGAATCTACTCACCCCAGCTGAAGATGGGAGTGGGGATAGACCAGCACAACAGCTGCCCACAGCCCCAGCAACTCTGTTGGGACATCTCTGGACTTGAATCTGTGTGGCCTGGAGTCTGCAGACCTGACAATTCTGGACCTGGAAACACAGGTACAAATGCAGTTGCACGGAGAAGTATCCCCCTAGGCATATTGCTTGAGGCAACTTGCAATGGTACCTGTTGGAAGTGGGGGTCCTTATCCCTTACCGCCGTCACCAAATGCTGGAGGCGGGAGTCCCTGACCCCTCATTTCAACGTTAGGCTAAGTAAGGACACCGTCTGAGATAGCCCTGCTCACCCCCTTAATAGCTTGGCATGAGCAGCCAGGCTTATCTCCAAGGCACGAGTGTACAATATGTGCGACCACACTCACAGCAACCCAATGATGTCACCACAAATAGACTTCACACGTGTTTTTATAAAATGAGTATAATCTGTATATAAGAAGTTATACGATATGACCACCAATACAAAACCAACATATAAGAATGGGTAGTATTCCTTCCGGTGGGTTGGTAGGTTCTAATCCCAACCACCGCTTCTAACCAACAGTTAAGCTCACTTCTAACCATTTCCAAAAGGTTAGGCAACTCGTATTACTAGAATCACACATGTTGCAAAAGAAAACAAGTACTGCAATGCGTATTGATATTCTCCTGAACTGTGAAATAGAGAAACAATGCCATACGTAACGCCATAATCATGTACTTATATAGGAATAAACGGAATAATGCAATGCGTATCACTACTAGCATAGTAGCGGCCCGTGGTGGGAGTGCTGCCGGGCGGTGATGTGGGGCGGGGGAGGGGCAGGGGAGGGGCAGGGTGGGGGTAGTAAAGTATGGAATTTGGCCGTTTGGCGATGCAGCACGGGCAACACAATTTGTTTTATTTATTTATATGTTCACTTACCTCTTTTCGGTCATATTACGTACTTTACTACCCCCAACCCTGCCCCTCCCCTGCCCCACGTCACCACCCAGCAGCACTCCCACCACAGGCCACTACTGTACTAGCATGCCCTGTGCAAGGAGGAAACAAAGCGATGCATCATGCTACAATCATGTACTGTGCAAGGAAGAAATAGTGCACTGCGCCACGTTATAATCAGATACTGTGTGATGAAGAAATAATGCAATGCGTCACGTTACAATCATGTACTCTGCAAGGGAAAAATAACGCAGTGCGTAGCGCACCCAGCATGTAGTTCGTCAGGCACAAATAAGGTCCAGCATCATACGACAGCTCGATACTTTGTTATCAGCAATAATGCAAAGTGTAATACAACAGTTTAGGTGCTCCGTTAACAGTGCCCCCAATTTGGATCAATGATGACACAAAAGTACCGCTTCTCACTCCGGCCCCAGTACGTCCCCATCTTGGGTCAGCACGGGCCTAGATCCGAGCCAAAGCAACAGGCTCGCGCAGCTGACAGAAGCAACAGGCCGAGAGAGTGTCCCTCCAGGCCCACACCCCACCCCAGGTGGTGATCCACATTACCTGGGAAGGCACGACCCCACTCTCCTCTCCTCCTTTAGCAACCTGGGCCTTGATCCGGAACTCCGTCAATGGGTACGACGAGCTCGGGCCGGCAGCTCAGCTCCACTGGGGCTGCTGGTCCGGGCCACTGCTGTTTCACTCCGAGGGCCCAATGACCTGGCCCTCCTTCTGCCCTCAGCACTGTGGAGACTTACTACAAATTTGGTGCACACACTACTCAAACACTCCTCACCATCGCCTCTGGTAGCATCTCGACACGCACTCTGCGTGTCCGAGACTCACCTCCTCTCTGGTGCTCACAATGACCAGGTGCTATTCAACAACGCCCTGGCTGCACCACGACACGCACCCTGCATGTCAAAGATTCACTTCTTCACTCGGTGTACACCATGACCAGGTGTTCTTCACAAACGCCTTGGCTGCACCACGACACGCACTTTGCGTGTCCGAGTCTCACTTCTTCTCCCTGTTCACACGATGACCAGACACTCTTCACCAATGCCCTGGCTGTACCACGACATGCACTCTGCGCGTCCGAGACTCACTTCTTCGTTCAGTGCACACAGCGACCAGGCGCTCCTCATCAACGCCTTGGACTGCACCACGACACGCACTCTGTGTGTCTGAGCCTCACCTCATCTCCCGATGCACACAACGACCAGACACTCCTCACCAACGCCTTGGCCTGCACCATGACACGCACCCTGCGTGTCTGAGACTCAGCTTACTCCTGCGTGCCCACGATCACAAGGCACAACTTCTGAGGGTCTCAAGCTGTAAAATTACACGCACACCATGTTGCTTGGGACTTCTCTGGAAACTTTTATGTTCCTGTGTTTCCAAACAGGGAGCCAGCTCACCTCAGGCCCGTGAGGTAACAAGACACAGCACAAAGCACAGTCTTCTTCAAGCAAGGGGACCCAGCGCCTCCAAGCACAGTCCCAACAACCTTCCCTTGGTAAGAACAGCAAACTGCAGACCAGCCCCAGATCACGAAGTAAGAGTTGATCTTTCCACAGTAGTCACTTCAGTTGCTCCTTCTTTAGCAGAGGTTCCTGTTGACCACAGAATGGGTCCAAGCCTTTTCATTCTCAATCCATTTCTGTTTCATTCTAACATTCAGGGGTTTCAGCTCTCATAGTTATACTCCTTAATGTCTATGAAGTTTGTTTGTGCTCAGGAGTCCCTTACCCCTCCCTAAATCAGTTCTGGGTGTCTCCCTCCCAGGGTCACCTTTCTCCCTTTGATACTTGGGGTCTGCATCCTTAATCACTCAGCAGGAGATGGGTCAATTGGTTTATAGCACCAGCCCAGGCCTTTTCACATCCAAGGGTTCTCCTCCCCCTACTCTCCAGATGCAGGGCAGCCTGATGACATCTCAACCCCTCCCTGGGTCTTAGCTCTTCTCACCTTTCAGATCCAGACAGTCAATCTACATTTCAGCAGAGACACACAGAAATGCTTAAAGCACTTAAAGAGTGTTTTTTGAATACACAAAGCCACCTTCACAGAAAGATGTGTTATGACACTGTGAGTTCATACATACTAAACTTCACCTCTCCATTTTAAACTTATAGAAAACTAGGCTAACAAACACAACACCCAGCCTCCCCATTCCGTCCTATGGGCAGGATGGCCTTTCAGCAGTGAAAAACCGAATGGAGTGTGGTAACACACACCTTAGTAATTGTCCTTCCTTTTACCTACACGGCACCCTGCACAGGGATTACCCGGTACCTACCACAGGGGTACCCAATGTGTATGCAAAAGGGAAAGTCAGGCCTGACAAGTGGTTGCACTTGTCAGGACAACATGCTAACTTAGCAAACTGCGTGCAGGCCCTATACTGCAGACCTGAGTTTCCTTCTCCATGTGCCCTTGCATTACTAGCCCTGGCACACACAGTGCACATCACTAGGGACTTTACTAGGAAGGCAAAAATACCAATCATGGCCAACAAATTACGATTACACTTTACATAGGGAACACTTGTACATTGACACTGATCAGCAGTGGCAAAGTACCCAAAACATCTAGATTGGCAACTCTATGTCAGAAAAATGGTCTAGGGGAAAAGCAAAATGTTTAGGGAACTTTAGCCAAAAAGGCCAAGTCCTACAGGGCCCTTAGAGGTTAAGTAATCTTGAATCACCTCACATTTATTTTTTTCTAGAGTTGCATTTGCATGATTATTTCTCAGGTTTTACCACCAAAAGGACTGGTGAAACCCCTGAACTCTCATAAATCTTCCCCAGAGATTTGATGATTCCTTGTTGGAAACTACCAATTTTTGTGTGATATCCCCCCAGGTCTTTGACATGGTCTGCCATCGCACTCCAAAGACACGCCTCCTAGAAGCTGGAATCCAAGAGAAGGGCCTTGACTGGACCACGTTCTTCCTCTCTGGCAGAACCCAGAGCATCCACCTCCCACCTTTCCAATCGGAAGCCACCGATATCATCTGCGGCGTCCCCCAGGGCTCATCCCTCAGCCCGACACTGTTCAACATCTACAAGGCCCCCTTGCACAAGTGGCCCGCCATCACGACCTCAACATCATCTCCTACGCCGATGACACCCAGCTCATCCTCTCCCTCACCAAGGACCCACACACCACCAAAACACTGGATGGGGAGCAGCTGTTTGAAGCTGAACTCGGACAAGATGGAGGTCCTCATCCTCGGACCCACCCCCTCAGCCTGGGACGACTCCTGGTGGCCGACCACACTGGGAAAAGCACCAACACCCACCAACCATGCACGCAACCTAGGATTCATCCTCGACTCCTCCCTCAACATGTCTAAGCAGCTCAACGCCATCTCCTCCTCCTGCTACAACACCCTCCGCATGCTCCGCAGGATCTACAAGTAGATCCTGACCGAAACAAGAAAAACAGTGACACAGGCCCTCGTTAGCAGCAGACTGGACTACGGCAACACACTCTAACGCATCCAAAACGCCTCCGCCCGACTGATCGTCAACGTCCCCCGTCCCAGCCACCTCACCCCCCACCTGAGAGACCTACACTTGCTCCCCGTCGACAAGAGGATCACCTTCAAGCTCCTCACCCACGCACACAAAGCACTCTACAACATCAGATCAGCCTTCCTGAACAGCAGACTCAGCTTCTACACCCCCACTCGCCAGCTCCGCTCCGCCAGCCTCGCACTCGCCGCCACAGACCTCCGGCAGCAGATCCTTCTCCTACCTCGCCGCCAAGACCTGGAACACCCTCCCTATCCACATACGACAGACCCAAGACCTACTCGCCTTCAGAAGACTCCTCAAGACCTGGCTCTTCGAGCAGTAGCAGCACTTCCCCCTCCCCCTCCCCTCAACACCTTGAGGCCCTCACGGGTAAGTAGAGCGCTCTACAAGTACTCTGATTGATGGATTGATAAGGCCCTACGAATTACCAGTGGCTGAGATTGTCAAGCATTCCATTAGTCACTTTGTGTATTGTTCAAGTGTAGTAATAAGGCAGAGAGCAAAACGGCATTTGGTTTTAGGTTAAATGATGATGGTGGCCACCTCTTCCGGGAGTCAAATATATTAACATATTATAAGGTACTCTTATTGTTAATGCTGATAAAGTGCATTATCTCATCACCCTCTTCCTTGTCCCATTTCTTACTATAATGAGGAAAGAGGCCCTGCCTCCTTAAACTTGCACCATCTTCCCAAGTTTTTATTCCTGCCTCATTTGTATTTCCCTGATCTTTACCATGTCCACTAAGCAGACTATAAAGGGCAGGTACACCCACACCACTTCCTGTTTTTTTTATGATGGCTTTTGATCAGATATCCCCAGAAGGGGAAGAGCTATGATCTTATCTTTTTCTTAGAATCCAGAAAAGGGCAGAGGGGTGCAGGGTGTCTGCCGTGGTGTACCCATGGTATGACTCTTCTGCATTCTTCGGAGCAGCATGGGTAACAGAATGAAGGATTATTACATCCATATTTGATTGTAAACCTGTGGTCTGGGGAGCAGGGCCAGACTGGCCATAGCGGGCACCGGGAATTTCCCCGGTGGGCAGGGGGGGCTGAGAGTGGTTTGTGGCAGTAGGGGCCAGTTTTGTCACTGGAGGTCAGTTTTGCAGCAGTGCTGCAATATTGGCCCCCTTGAACAAAGGCAGGAGCAGTGCTTCTTACTAGCCCCCCCCGAGGGCTGCCTCTAGGGCATGGGTACTCACAAATTTTCTCTCGGGGGCCAAATTTACAGTGTGGTTTGTGGCCGAGGGCTGCCCTTTCCACTGAGCCACCAGACTTAGAATACATACATCTTTCTCTCTCTCTCTCTCTCTCTCTCTCTCTCTCTCTCTCTCTCTCTCACACTCTCTAAATCGCCATCACTCTCTCTGTCTCCCTCCCTCTCTCTCTCTGTCTCCCTCTCTCTCTCTATCTCTCTCTTTCCCTCTCTCTCTCTCTCTCTCTCTCTCTCTCTCTGACTCCCTCTGTCTCACTCTGTATGTCTCCCTCGCTCTGTCTCCCTCCCTCTCTGTCCCTTTGTCTCCCTCCCTCTGTCTCCCTCTGTCTGTCTCCATCTGTCTCCCTCTGTCTGTCTAACTCCTTCTGTCTCCCTCTATCTGTCTCGCTCCCTCTGTCTCCCTACCTCTGTTGCCCTCCTCTGTTTGTCTCCCTCTGTCTATCTCTCTCTATCTCCCTCCCTCTGTCTCCCTCCCTCTGTCTGTCTCCCTCTGTCTGTCGCCCTCTGTCTACCTCTCTCTCCGTCCCTCTGTCTCCCTTTGTCTCCCTCCCTCTGTCTCCCTCTGTCTGTCTCCATCTGTCTCCCTCTGTCTGTCTAACTCTGTCTCTCTCCCTCCCTTAGTCTTCCTCCCTCTGTCTCCCTCTCTATCTCCCTATCTCTGCCTGTCTCCCTCTGTCTGTCTCCCCCACTGTCTCTCTCTGTCTCCCTCTCTCTCTATCTCCCTCTGTCTCTCTGTCTCCCTCCCTCTGTCTCCCTCCCTCTGTCTCCCTCCCTGACTCCCTCTGTCTATCCTCCTCTGTCTGTCACCCACTGTCACCTCACCCCAGCTTCCCAGGCACACACACAGCCGCACCCAAGTACTTCACAGGTCTTTAAAAGACCATTTACTTGTTAATGAGGAGGAGACCATGGGGAGGGGGGCACCCAAAAAGTTGTTGCAGCGGGTGCCATCAGCACTAAAGCCGGCCCTGTCCACCCCTCCCCCCTTCTCCCGCCGGTCGAGTAGCAATTTGCCAAGGGTAGTTGCTGTTCCCAGTCCGGCTCTGCTGTGGAGCAGTGTGAGACAACAACTACTTATGTTTTCCAGGTGTGGCCAATGGAAGGGAGGAGCACTGAGTAAGAATAGCAGGAGGTGGGAAGATTGTCCTGCTTCCTTGAGCGGAACTCTGGAGGTGGCATGAGTGGTACAAGGGGTCTGTGGCTGCAGCAACTGAGGCAAATTTAAACACATATAATCAGGAACTTACTATGAATAATAGGCTGTATTGCTCCAGATGCAGTACTGAAAATAGCCAGTATTTGTAATCATTTTCCACACGTTGAGGCAGTATAGGGCCCACCAGTTTCAGCTGGAAGATAACCTTTGTAGTGAAATGTGTAATGACTCAGATCACTTCCTTGTAAGGTTGTATGAAATCAGGCAATCACCTGAGTGTCTCTTGTCCTTAAGGGACAGTTTATGGCACCAATATGAATCCAGGTGGTGTAATTTCACCAAGGTAAAACAAATGTACAAGCAACATCACACCTCTATGGTCGCAACATTCATCCATGGATTATCATTATTCCCCTCTTTATCTGAAACAACTACAGTTGTTGGTAAGAGTCTAACCTGAAGCTTTAAACAAACAGGGGGTGGCTAGATCATATCTAAGAGAGACTAAAAAGGCTAAGTTCAGCCAGACCACCAAGCTTGAGACCCAAACATTGTAACTTCAAAAGAACTGCAGCATAAACGCTTTCAAGACATGGCGAGGGCATTGACCAGACAGGTATATGAATACAGGGACAACAATTGGAATCTCTTCTACTGGATGGCCACCAGGGATAAGGGATCCAGGATTATATCTTGGTTTAATTACATTACTGCTCCCGAGGAGATAGTGGAGGCATTCACAGATTACTACTAAACTTTATACATTTCCCAACCCTGACCAGAAAGAGAAAGAGACAACCCACTTCTTTAGGAAATATCTCTTTCTACACTTACGAGTCCCAACAACTGAAGTGTGACTCTTTCTTTGCGGAAGTGAAGATAGAGAAGGCCATACAGGATATGAATACGGGGACAACTCCAGGGCCAGATGGGTTTCCCCTTACCGAAGATTTCCAGACATTCTTACTCTGCACCTCCAAATTCTATATATGGAAAAGTAGTCCAAAAAGAGTTGTTCCCTTAGGAAATAGAAGTGGTCACCATAGTGGTCCATCCAAGATGAGCCAGCCTACAGATAACTGTTATGCATACCCGCATATCTCTTTGATCCATACACAACTCAAAATATTCATAAAAGCACTGGTGAATCACCTCCACTGTATTCAGGGAGACCTTGTCTATTCAGACTAGTGTGGCTTTATGCAAACCCTTAGCATTACATTCGATGAGTCAATGTGGCGCAGGCCCGCCGGCAGGACAGTGCTGAGCCTTGCGCATTATTAATGGTGGACAACGAGAAGGAGTTCAGTACGATGGACTGGTCCTACCTGGATCAAGACCTTCATCGCATTGGATTTGGTCTCCAATATCACCTGCTTTGAGGCTGTAAAATTGAAACAGAGCCAATTTTGCCGCCGCCACATTGACTTCTCTTGTGATTGACGTTCAGCAGCCCTACCAGATAACAAAAATACCATCATATAAGAAAAGTTATAGTTTTCCTAAATCAGCATCACCTCCGTAAGGCTAGCCAGGTTGAACAGCATTGGCCACTTTCTTAGTAGACGTGAGAGGTCATGTAAGGTGCTGGCGTGAGAGCATTATGACTTGATGTACCATGCAGCAATGCTGTATGAACCCTGCAATGAAAGGAGAGAAGGAAGTTCAGACAGGGGAATGCCGAACACCCTGGCAGCCCAACTATGCGGGCCCCCCATTCTTCTCTATATGAATGAGGCCCCCCTAGCAGGTCTGTGCAGCGTGACTCTCTAAAGCAGCTGCAATGTGCAGCCTGCTCTGAGCTGAGAGGGACTGAAAAGAAACAAAATAACCTTTTGGTTTCTCTTCAGTCTGGGCCTGCCAGGCACCTCTCATGAGGGGGTGGGGTTCCCTGAGTGAAAGCTCCCCGACAGAGCACTGCTGGATTTAAAGGGAAAGAGGTCACAGAGCTGACTATAGCAGAGGTAGAGTTCCCACCTTTCCCAGTGAAAAATACCAGCTCTCTCTCTTGTTTTAAGATCTTGCTAAGGCCAGACATGAATCTTAAGTAAAACTTTATATGAAATAATCTGTATTCATTTTAACATTGTCTGTCTGACTTTGTTTAATTAGGTTATCAGTCAGGGGCCAGTAGGGCCCCTTTAACGGTTTTTTTTTCTTACATTAACTATGAAAGGTATCTATTGATAAGGTGAAAAAAATACCAACCAGGACGTTAAATGCTAGGCAGTGCTAGCAATTTCCCAGTGTTTCTATTAAAGAAAACCAGAGTTCTTGTTTCCTTTGGGCATGCTTTGAATAAGGTGTCAGGCAAAAGTTAAAAGCAACATGCAATACATATAGTTTAAAAAGAATTGACAAATATATCCCAATAAAAGCACAACATTGAAAAACGAAAGTGACCAGCTTTATTTCAATATTTCCAAGCGCTTTGTGTATTTTTCAAACCAAAGTAGTCCATAAAGCAGATGTTACATGAACAGATTCTGTGAATTTAATATATAAATAGCTAGTTTAAGTTGCAGTATTGTAAAGCAGAGATCTCAACCTCCCTTTTGTCAGATGTATCTTTTTCTGCAACGTAGTTCATGTTATTTTGCGTTCCCCATTACAGACAGGACTGCGAGTACCAGAATGCAATGCACCAACTACTCACACCTGAAATGGAAAGATGCAAGGTCACTGTGTAGGGTCTAATGGATGCTTCTTGTACACATATACAGCGTGAACGTTTTTTCCTTCATTGCAATACTGGAATAACAGGAATGTTCAGTAGCATTGCAATTTTAGTTTCCAAACTAAAATCCATCTTATGTATAACAAGGGAGTCCGTGATACCAAAGCATTGCCTTTGGGCCTTCCAGGAAGGGGTCCAACCACATGATTTTTTAGGGAGATGATGAAAATGCCAGGTGGCTGTAATGGAATTTTTGCTGAAAGAAGAATCTGAAAGTATTTACTGAATTTCAAAATGGGTTTAATGCAGATTAAAAAGCCGTTTTGTGGTTTCAAACCCTATGACTTTGTTAATCGCAGGAACTGGGAGTTCAAAATGTTTTAATTGTTAGATTCTATGTCAGTTAAAGGATGAATATATTTAAGTGGTATGCTGCTGTTAAAGATGTAATGTGTTTAAAATTTGACTTTTATTTATTGTTTTTCAGTAAAATATTAACTTTTCTGTTTTGTGTACCTGAAAAGAAAATACAAATATAATAAATAGAAGTTAGGTCTGCACGTTTTACTATGGGCAATCCCATATCTAGACTTAAATTCATCCCACAAATATATATATTTGCTGGATTTTTGGGAGTGAGGAGACATGTGGTGGGTGCACCAAGAGCATATGTTGCAAGTTTCGCTACACCCCTGAGTTCAGAGTATTCCCATTCAATCCTTTGACTTTCAGCAGCGATTCCTAAAAAGTACTCAGAAAAAAGGGAAAAACGTAGGAAAGGATAAGAAATGAGAGGATACACTGGTCTAGAACAGCTCCAACCGCTGCTCCGGACCTTCTCAGGGCCACTCCTTGCTATTTTAGACACTTCAGGAAGTGATCCCTTCATAACATGTGCAGGAATATACAACCCATACTGCAAGGAACATAAAACCCATGCAATCTGTGAGCTTGGTGTAATGTGTGCTCAGCACAGAAATATGATGATGAGCCGAGAACCTATCAGGAATACAGAAGGAAGGTCCCTGGTTAAGCACATTTTGAATTTGCTGAGTTTCTGATGGGTCACCAAACTGATTTGGTCTTCGTCTTGGAAACCTGAGTTTACGATCACTTGGGACCTGAATTATTGCAGATGCTTCTAGTGGATACGCCATTTTTCACCAAGACCTAATAAAAGGGGTGGAGGGCTGGCAGCAATTTATCGAAGTCGCGTCTCAGCTGTGTTTAATTCTATCTCGGTAGAGGGGCTTGAAGCGCTGCTGTTTAATATTGAATTAACCAAAACTCAATCATTCAATGGAACGCTTGTCTATAGTCCCACACGGTCAAGGGCAATCTTTGCTGTTAAGATCGGCCTGTTTTAGACTCCCCCATGCTGAAGGATGACTTCACCGTCATTGGTGACTTTGACTTGCATGTAGAAAATAACTAAGATCCCCTGATACAGAACGACTATTAGACACATTCTCATGCATCGGTCTTTCCTAGATAGTAAATGGACCTACGCATTGGGCAGGAAACTTGTTGTGCCAGATATTTACTAATAATCCCAACATTGTATAATCCCACTCCCTCCCAATGACCTGGTTGGATCACCATGTGGTAAACCAGCAGATAAAACTACAAGAAAGGCTACTCCTAGTATTGAATAAAAGAAACCTGCTGGTCCTGCCTGTCATAAAATACCAGCTACTGAATTAAATCACCTACTTATAAACTGACTGACCGAAATAGGGGTTAATCTAGATCAGGAGGCAGAGGACAATTCCAACTGGACTAGATTTGCCCTCAATGACATTGCCCCCATCAGATTAAGATCCAATAATGCAAAAAAGGTATCTCAACCTTGGTTTGATAAAACACTCAGGGCCACCGAACAGGGTTGTAGGAGACAAGAGCGCAAATGGCGTAGGGGATATAAAGAGGAAGAGAGAGAAAAATATAAAATCTGCTTAGCAGAATAAAAAATGTTTTCATTAACGGCCAAATCAGGAATTACGCAGAGCAAACAAAAATTCTCTTTCAAACAATAAAAAAGCTGACCTCCCTAAAGCGTGCAACGCATCAGTAAACAATTAAGACTTCTGTGACTCGCTACCTATTTTTTTTTTCAGGAGGAAACTACCAACATCTTTAACAAATTCACCGCTAGCATACATGATAAAAAACAGCCATCAGAGGTGGGTTCCAAACTGCCGGCTTCAGGCGATTTGAGGCCCCTTCAGTACAGAGACTCATCAAGATCATTCGCATCATTAAATCTGGATCTCCTCAGGATCCCTGTCCCCCAAAGATAGTGCCCTTAGCACCTGAGGCACTAGCATAGATCTAAAACTTTTAACACCGTGTTTAAGACAGGAGTCTTTCCTACCCCTTGTAAGTTAGCATCAGTTCTTCCATTACTAAAAAAATCGAATCTTAAAGTTATGGACTTGAATAATTAGCATCCCATATCATGGCTTGCCTATCCAACCAAACTGGTAGAGGAGGTAAAGAACTTGCAAGTGGCCTCCTTCATATATCCCAAGATGATACTCAGTTTTGCTTTAGGCAAGGTCATATCATGGATTTGGCACTTATAGTGGCCATGGAGAAAATAAGAACAACCCTGGTTGGAGGGGAAAGTGCAGCCCTCATCCTGCTTGGTTTGTCAATGGCCTTTGATACAGTCAACTATCAACTTTTGGTTGACCGTATTTGAGAACTTAGGATAGAGGGTCAGGTGCTGGCTCTATTGCAATTATTCCTCTTTGGGCGTCAACAAGTGGTGTCCCGATAGAACCTTATTCTCTGCCCTGTGGTGTCCCTCAGGGATCATCGCTGAGCTCGACAATGTTTAATCTATATGTAACACCTTTGGCTATGCTCATAAAATCATTTGGCTTGTCATTAGCATTGTATGATGATCAGACCCAAATAATAGTTTATCTTGCCAAAAATTATGTAATTTCAGCAGCATATTCAGGAACAGCATGAGTGTGTTAAGCAAATAGATGGACTGTAATTGCCTAAAGTTAAATTCAACAAAAACAGTGGTCATTCTGTTCGGGAATACACTGCCTTTTTGGTCCCCAGCTTGGTGGCCGTGCGAGTTAGGATCACTACCCACTCTCGCCTCAAAAGTTAAAAATCTGGGGGTGTTACTGGACAGGGAACTGAAATATAAAAACACAGTAAATAAAGGGGCATATTATCAAGGGGGTTTATCTCCGCTTTTTTGGTTTTAAAAGCCAAGAAAGCGGAGATAAAATTATCTCCCTATTAACTAGCTGTCGCTAACACCAGTTAGCGACAGCTAGTAGATGATAGCGACCATCTTGGGCCCCACTTTGCATGTCAGTGATATTTATCACTAATGATATGCAAAGTGGGCGTGCCAAGATGTTGGTTATCTCCTATTACCAGCATTTTCGATAAACCTTGGTAATACCAAGGTTTATTTGTGATAAAAATCGCCGCAGCTCAGCGGTAAATTTTTGTCTCTAACCAAGCAATAGCGATAATTATCGCTATTGCTTGGTAATATGCCCCAAAGTCTCCTCATCCTCTTTCCATGCTCTCAGAGTGATTAAGAAGATTGAAAACATTTTATCCTTTGATCTCCTAAAAACAGTAGTCATTACACTTGTGCTAGCAAGACCTGACTGTTGTAATAGTCTTTATGTAGACTTGCCCAATGGTTCGGTAAGGAAATTACAAGCTCTCTCGAATGCCACTGCTCAGTTCCTCTTGAAAATTTCAAAATTCCAGTCTGCAAATACAGCCATCAGCCAACTTCACTGGCAAACCATCAGGGAGTGCACTATCTTCAAGGCCTTGTATCTGGCCTTTAAGACCCTCACGGACAGGGCCCATCCCACTTCAAGAAGAACCTTAGATGGTACACCTTGCACTCCAGCTCTGCGAGGCACTTAGCAGTGCCAGTTTTCAAGTGCTCCTCCTGGGGCGGTGGAAGCTTTTTCAGGGTCATGGCCCTACTTTAGGACATTCTTCTCTACGATCTGAAAGCAGCATCATCACTCTCTGTTTTTAAGAAATCCCTAAAAACATGGCTTTTCACCTAGCTAAATTAGGTACTGAACCTACTGGTTTCATAACTGAATTTCACTGTCCTTATGTTTTGCATAGTGCCATGATGCCCCTGGACAGTTATTGCGTTTAACAAGACTAATCAATGCAGGAAAGCGGTCCTACAAGAAAGGATCAGTGCCAATGCACTCAATAGCAACAAACTGTTTGCCGTGGTCAAAGATTTTGCAAAACCCAGCTGAGAGAGACATCAGACAGTCTCCTCTCCCAATACCCCTGCAACAACCTCAGCACCTTATTGCATGACAAGATTAAGGAGATCTATGACAGCTTCAACAGCCCGATACCCAAGATCCTCTCACTCCACTCACAACCACTGCACCCAATGACAACGGACTCCAGCAGACCCTACTCAGGTAGACTCCCATCACCGCTGACGACCCCCTAAAGACCTTGAAGTGCACCCACTCCTGAGCACCCTTGGACTCCTGCCCACACCACATCTTTAACAGAGCCAGCACCTCCATCGCCCCCGAAATCTGCCGCACCATCAACAGCTCAATCAACTCCGCCACATTCCCCTAAGATTGCATACAAGCAAAGACCAACCCCTTGCTGAAGAAACCCTCTCTGACCCAAAGGACCTCAAAAACGTCAGACCCAGCTCTCTGCTCCCCTTCCCAGCCAAAGTCATCCAGAAGGCCATCAACGCCCCACTCTCCGAGCTCATCAAAGCAAACAACATCCTGGACTTCTCCCGATCCGGCATTCTAAGCAAACATAGCACTGAGACTTCCCTCCTTGCCGCCACAGACGACATCCGCACCTTCCTCGACAAATGCGAAATTGCAGCCCTCATCCTCCTGACCTCTCGGCCAACTTCGACACCATCTGCCACCACACCCTATACACAGTATGTATGTATGTATGTATGTATTTATTTCTTGTTGAGCGCGGCTGTCACCCAAAGGGTATCCTGGCGCTGAGACCTATCCATGCATCTGTTACCTAGGCTACATTACTCTGGGGAACAAGTAAGTCTTAAGGTTCTTTTTAAAAATAGGCAAATCAGGGCAACTCCTCAGTGCTAGAGGAAGGGAATTCCACAACTTGGCGGCCGCAAAACTAAAGGCACGACCACCCATTCTCACTCTGTTTATTTTAGGGACTTTTACCAAGAACGCCGAAGACGATCTCAAAGGTCTGGCTGCCTGATACCAGAAAAAGAGGTTCTGAAGAGGTATTGGTCCCAATCCATACAGGGCCCTAAAAACAAGGCATAGAGCTTTAAATGCGATTCTCTGCTGGACTGGGAGCCAATGCAAATCGGCCAGGGCTGCCGATGAAGAGGCAGACCGCGGTCGAGACAAGGCCAATTTGGCGGCCATGTTCTGAATCCTTTGAAGCTTTAGGACCAGAGTCTTCGGGGCACCCAGAAGTAGTGCGTTGCAGTAGTCTATCCTACTGAGAATGGAACTACGCACTACCTCAGCTCTGGAGCCCCGAGGAAGAAGTGGCAGAATTTTCCGTAGAGCGCGGAGCAAACCCATGCACGTCGCTGCCGTCCTATTTACGGAAGCTTCAAGCTAAAAATTAGGTTCGAATAGAACTCCCAAATTGCGAGCTGAAACTGCCGCCTCCACCGAGCCCGGAATGGGCGCTGGCCCGAAATCGGCCGGAAGTGTACGGGGAGTTCGGTCCAAGGAGCAGTATAGTACCTCTGTTTTTGACCCATTGAATTGCAGCGCATTGGCTCGCAACCATGCTGCTGTTGCTGCCATACAACGGTGAAAGGCATCCCTCGAAATGTTCTCCGATCCCTCAAGTGAAAAAATCAACTGAGTGTCATCGGCATAATTGATGACTGATATGCCGAATGACTTTATCAGTGCTACCAAGGGTCGGAGATATATATTAAATAGGATCGGACTAATCGCCGATCCTTGAGGGACTCCCTGTTTCACCTGCCGAGTGGCTGATTGAAATGGTGGTAATGCCACGGCTTGTTGTCGGTTGTCCAAATAAGAAGCGAGCCAGTCTAGGGCCAGACCGCTCACTCCCACATTCCGAAGACGGCCAAGTAATACTTCATGGTCCACCGTGTCGAACTCCACAATGCTGACATCCGTGACAAAATCAAGAAATGGAGCCACTCCTTCCTCACCGGCCGAACACAGAGAGTCAGACTAACACCGTTCCACTCTGGACCCAGAGAGATCAATTGCGGAGTGCCTCAGGGCTCTTCCATGGGCCCCACACTCTTCAACATCTACATGGCCCCTCTTGCAGCCATTGTCAGGAACCACAGACTCAACTTCGTCCTACGCCAATGACACCCAGCTGATCCCCCGCCTCACAATGAACCTACAGTCGCCAAGAACAACTTCCACAAGGGGATGATGGCTGTCGCCACCTGAATGAAGGACAACTGCCTCAAGCTAAAATCAGAGAAGACGAACTCCACCCCCTCCGCCTGGACGACTCCTGGTGGCCCGCAGATCTTGGACCTCTCCCCACACCCACAGACCATGCACGAAATCTTGGCATCATCTTCAACTCCTCGCTCAACATGAACCGCCAGATCAACACCATCTCATCACCCTGCTTCCACACACTATGCCTGCTCTGAAAAATCTTCAAGTGTATCCCCACTGAGTCCAGAAAGATGGTCACCCACGCACTCATCAGCAGAAGACTCGACTACAGCAACGCACTCTATGCCAGCATCACCCAGAAACTGCAGAACACTCAGAACACTGCAGCCAGACTCATCCTCAATATACCCAGCTACAGCGAGATCGTCGGCTACCTGAAAGACCTCCACTGGCTTACAGTCAACAAAATATTCACCTTCAAGCTCCTCACACATGCCTACAAAGCCCTACATTACCTGAGACCTGCATACCTCAACCACCACCTCACATTCCACGTACCCACCAGAGACATTTGCTCCGCCCAACTGGCATTGGCTGCTGTGCCAAATATTCGCAAGACCACAGCTGGGGGAAGACCTTCTCCTACCTTGCAGCAAAGACCTAAAACACTCTGCCTCTCCACCTCAGGCAATCAACATCACCGTCCAAATTCTGGAAGGACCTCAAGACCTGGCTCTTCCATTGAACCATAGTGCCTTCGACAGATCAGCATTCCCCCCAACCCCCGGAGCCTTGAGACCCTTACGGGTGAGTAGTTGTGCTTTACAAGCCCCTTGATTGATTGATCTAATTATTCTTTAATTCATTTAAGACTGATTTGCATATTGCTGGGTCCAAACGATGTGATGTGGTGAACAAAATAACAATAGATTAAACCCAAATCAGTCCATCATTTTAATTTTGTGATGTTGCTAAGATTCAAAAAGCAGCAGTCATTTACATTTCATTTACAAGAACGTTTTTAATATAAGAACAATGCTGGAAATAAGAGGATCAAGCAGGATCCCAGTTCTGGCAGCTATTTCTGGCCAACCCAGGGAAACATGCTGAATTTGTCCTGGAGCCATTTTCCGACACCAGGACTCATTTTTAGCAGTGCCTGCATGCTGTTTGCATTTAGTTTGAAGCATCAACCTGGTGGCAGCGACTAGTCATTCTTATTGGCCATTCCATCCGTATGCAAACAAATGCCTGTTTTAAAGGGCCATCAGCCATCTTTTGTTTGAGTATAATACTAGATGGGAGCTACATGGAGCCTTACCAGGGGCGGCTCCTCCATTTGTGCGGAGTAGAATCACCCGACTACTTTCAGACAGTGCGAGAAGCAGAAACATAAAATGGTAAAACTACCATTTTATGTTTCAGCTTCTCGCTCTGTGGGAAAGCAGAAGGGTTTGGTTGCCTGCATCTGCTAGAAAGCAGGGAAGGAGTGGCTTGCACAATGCTGTGGGCCCTGACTGTTTGGTTGGCCCTCTGGGGCCGACCAAACCAGTCATGCGCACTCTCCTGTTTCTATATGTAGGCTGCATGCTAGGCGCCGTCCCCACCAATCACAACACTGCCATTGCAGCGTTGTGATTGGTTTAGGGAAGGGGAGGGAGGCTGCTTGTGGCTGCTTCCTGTTCAGGAGAGCACAAGGAAAACGTCGGACCCGACCAGGACCTGAGGTGGCTAGGGACCCAGGAAGGTACGTTTTAATTTTTTTAAAATAAAACCTGTCCCGCCCCGCGAACCTGCGTCACTCCCCCATCTAACCACCCCACTCGCGAGACATGCCGGCCATGGCTGAGCCTAACACCTTGACACCAAAGCGCAAACCATACAAAGAAAACAAAGACCTACAACATGTTATCACTTCACAAGACCTTAAGAAAAACTGTGATTTAAAGGCAGGTTTTTAACTTTGCTCAGCCTATGTAAGAGATGTGCTTGCACTATAAGAATGCATGATTTATCTGTCTGTATGAGAAATTACAAATCATATTGATGTGAATAGCACCAAATATTTATTTTCGATTTATTTGTTTTATAGCTCTACTGACCGCAATGTAGGGTGCCAGAGTGCTTGACTTCATACACAAGGCACAATAAATCATACATGTGTGTAAATCCATATACAGGAAATTTTACATAAGACTATGAGCTTTATAACTTATAAGGTGTAGGAATCCCATAAGAAATGTCTACAAGTATGGATGATATGTGATTGCTACACTTTCTAAGTTATAAACCTCATTGTCTTATGCAGAATTTCCTGTACATGGATTTACACACATGTTTAAGAGTGAACAGTCGGGAGAATCACAAAGTCAGGATATAAAACCTAACAAAGTGATTGTGGTTATCTGTACCAATAAGCAGCAGCGGCTCCTCTGTTAAGGTGGAGGAGCGTCACCACACTGCTCTCAGCACTGCAAACAGGAAAAATAAAATGATCATGAAAATTTGTTATTTTCATTTTATTTTATAGCACTCGTCATCGTGATGGAGCAGGTAGGAGTGGTGGACAATATAAGTGCACATGACAGTTTGGCCGTCCGTCTTAGGATGGCCAAACAGAGGATGTGGCCTAACGGCTAGAGCGGTTGACCTCGGAGCTAGGAAACTGGATTCGAGTCTTGGCAGGTATGCTCAACATCCTGTGATTTTCATCAAATCCCTTACTCTCCCAGTGCCTAACAAAAATTAATGTGTCCATCTGTAACACATCTGTTGCTGATGTAAAGCACTCCGATACCTTCGTGTTGAGTCCGTACTATATTAAACTATAACAAAACACTTCACAATGATTGCGCAGGGCCGGATGCTTGTCCTCACTGTGCAATCATTGCGAACGGCATCATGCACAGTGCAAGCAGTCGTTTTCAACGTGGACTTGTAGTTTCTCATCGCAAGCGGTCGCGAGCATAGGCGACCACTCGCAATGAGAAACCTGACCTCCCTGCGTTGCGAGATCAGGTTGCGATGCGATGCAGTGCGTGCAACAAAATTTGTTTTATTTATGTATATGTTTACTTACCTGTAAAGCTCCTTAACCCATAGATTGCTTACCCCACCCTGTCCCTCCCCCTCCCCACGTCACCGCCCGGCAGGTACACCCACTACCGACCGCTGCTGAATGTCACTAAGTCGCCACCTACTTGTGCGATGAAATCCCCTTCTCCTGAAAACTCGCACACAGCATGGTCAGAACCACCGGGGCTTTCAGGGGGCGGAACTATCATTATTGCAGCAGGCGCAGTGGCACCGGTAGCCGTCATCCAAGTCGATGGACCCAAACTTTTAACGACTTTTAGTACTTGTTCATGGGCTACATTTTTCATGCTTGCATCAGAGTAAATTGCATGGCCACCGACTGCTTTGATTTCTTTCTTTGTATGGTAGGTGAATGCTGATTTATTTAATAAAAGTTAAGCAAACATATATTAAGGAAATAGATGTAACTAGCAGACGTGCAAGTGTTGAAAAAGAACAGCATCCAGTGATGACATTGTTTTGAATATCATGAGAAAAGCTTTGATCAGAGTTCAGAAATAACGAGATAATCGAATGAAAATGTATTCTTTAATGGTCTGCTGAAATATGTTGAAATGGTCAATAGATTCCTGTTGCAGTTGTGCTCATAATTCCCAATTAGGTTTCAAAAATAGAAATCATTTGGTAAAAAAACTGAAAATGATGCCTCGGTTACTACCTGTGGAAGCCACCCCAAACACACATGGAATTAAGTAATCTTTGCTTTTTTAATTCCCCTGCGCTGCCCTACCACTTTCTTTCCTCAACAGCCGCCACTGCAAATAAGACATTATTACTTCCAAGAGGAACCCTTCCTTGCGATCTTAGAATAACAACAGATTGAAAAAAACAATAAAGAGCTAAACCCATGGCTTGCAGCTTATATGCAGCTCCTTGATGCTGGTACATAGAGCACTGTGCTATATTGGAAGGCTTGCAATTTATGAACTGGAAGTAACAAAAGGATCTCTTTGTGAAAAAAACCTAGCCTACCTACCTAAATAAAAAGAAAATACATCTATGAATGATGTGCCTTGCAGCAGGCACATTAACCTCCTATGCTACTTTTCGAGTCCAAACTGTGACTGAAGAAAACACAGAACTCTAACTTCTCAATATTATAATCACCTCAGATCTCTGCAGCCGGTGTCTTCACCCTATTAGATAGTTTCAAACGTAGCCCTTTGTGGCCAAATAAGTAAGCTGGAACAGGTTTACTGTCACATATGTCCGTGTTGCCAACTTCTTTGCATCATTTTTTTTTAAGGGGCTTATTTACAAGCCCCTTGCGCCGCTGGTACCTCAAGTTTAATATGGAAAAAACTGACATACGTGCGGCGTAAGGTGCTTGTAAATAAGGTCGTAAATGTTCAAGTTGAGTGTCTGACTCTGCTATTTAAGCCCGCCCCTAGTGTCCCCATCCCCTTTCCTCTTCTATACCTAGCTGCCCCTTAAAGCGGCGATAATGTGCTTGATAATATGGCCTTGTGAATTCCCATAGAAGCCCAGGTTAACTCCAGAACAAGTTAACCTGGGCTTCTATGGGAATTCACAAGGCCATATGACCAAGCCCGTTATCGCCGCTTTAGTGGCAGTTTCCTGCCGATAAAAGCGTCGATAATGTATCGCCCTTTCTTGATAATATGGCCCGCAGTCCCATTCAATTAAGTCTAGTTATGTGTTCATAAGAGCAATTTTGTAGTAGTCCAGAAACCAGTCTATTTTTAGAGGTATTTAGAATCAGTGCATGTAGTGTGCGACTGCGTGAAAAGCGAAAGCACTGATTTATTGTTAAATAAAGACCGACCTCTGCTGGGCAATTAATGTATAGAACAGTTAACTCGAGTTTTATAATATTTGGTGGGTACTTTGCTACACTAATTCATTGCAGTGACATTGACTGCTCTTTTGATGACAGTCACAGAAATTTAGAAAACAACTGTGATGAATACTGGAGGATATTTGTAAAAATGTCAGTAGATAACATGGCCCAAAGATTCCAGGCCAAGAGCTGACATTCGTGACAGCAAAATATGTTAAAGCGTGGAAGCTCAGCATGTGGGCTCTGCCTTGCACACCTATATGTGTATTAATGCAAGCTATTATTTTAATTTTTACTGGGAATTGTCACTAGACGTAATTCACCAAGCCGTAACCATGCTGCCCCTAATCATCAGTTCCGGCATAGTTCTAAGTGGGTGTAGGAAACCCAGCTCTCCATATAGTGCACTACTATGGGATACATTGTGCAGAGAGGTCGAAGAGGCCCTTATTGGTTTACAGAGGCAAAAGTAGATAATACTAACGCTCTATCTTATGGTAGTGTGGGTGAGCAGTTAGGCTTATAAGAGGGCAGTGCTAGGCATTCTCTGTACACACTAATGCAATAAATGAGACACACTCATTGAATGAAGTCGAGACCGAATTAGAACAATAACACTTATTTTGTATAAATATTAGACCAAGAACTTCGGGTACAAGGTAAATACTTTTTGCCATATGATAAATCACAGTAAAATGCAATAATCACAGTTGTGCACAATTATGCACAATACATTTCCTAAGGGAGAAAAGAGGCAAGTAGGGAAAGCAGTGTAATACAGTTGTTGTGTGGTTACCCTTTTGGAAATCGGAAGGTCCCGGGCCAAGGTCCAAAGTGCCAAGCCCAAGTTCTCGAGAGCTGCCCAGGTGTCTCGGAAAACAAGAGAAAAGGGCACTTGGTACCTGGCATGCTTTGAAGCCAAGGGGCCACATGTAAAAGCAAAGCAAAAGTGGTCATGCAAGCAAGTGCAAGGGCTCTCAAGGGAAAGTGGAGGTCACGAGGGATCTAGGGCCTTGGAAGCACAGCTGGTTTGAAGATGTCCCTGCCAGGCAGACTGAGTGCAGTGCAGATGGGTAGCTGGGCAAATGCTCACAAAGTTGGTCCTCGAGGTCAGGGGCTATCACCATGGAGTGACAATTATGGAGCTGCTGAGTCACTGCTGAGGTGGGCCTCCAGAGTCCTGAAGTCTTTTGTCAGGTGTTGGCTTGCTGTAGAGTTGGAGTCTGCCTGTAGGCTTTTACAGCAGGGGGACCGGTACCCCAGGTATTAGTGCCTAGCAGCTGTGGTGGGTCCTGGGACATCAGGAATTGGTACCTAGACTCAGTTGACCCTCCAGAGGATGAGAACAGGAGGGTAGCTGACTCCTTCTATCAGGAGAGGCTTGGATCACGTTTCATAGGCGGCAAGGCCTTTGATGCATCCCACCATGGATGACTCTTCCTGACCGGGGGAGGTATGAACACTTCCACTCACGACCAGCTTTGTTCTTAACCTTTGAGCATGCTGGCACTCAACCCATGAGGTCAGAACTCTGTCTGGTGGTAACAGGCTAGCTTAGACCAGTCAGTGACCACACTAAAGTTTTGTAGGTTTCATCTGCATGCAATTTTTAATAAATCTGACACAGCAATCAATGCAGATGTATGAAAACAAGATGTTTGGTACCAAGCATCTCATAATACAGTGAAGCCATCATGGAGCTGGGGGAACTCGTAATGATGAGCGCCCATCCCATGTACTGCTCATGGCTCCCTTGTTCACTTACAATATCCAAGAATCAACATGGATATTGTATGGGGATATCTGCTCATGCAGAGATGTCCTCACAGAGGATATAGTGCACCCTGCCTTTAGAGTTAAAAGCCTTCTAGTGTCTTACCTCTATCCCATGCAGTGTCAGTGGGCATAGCCAACAGGGATGTGTGCCATGTCGACTCTTCACTTTTGTCTGCAACAAGGGACGCAGTTTGCAATCATCTACTTGAAAGAACCTGGAAAGGCCATCTGCATTGGCATGGGCAGTCCCAGTTCTGTGTTCCACTTCATTCCCTGGGGGATATGGAGAACTTTAGCATTTTGGGATTTCACTTTTCATTTGAATTAGCTATCTAATTCTAACTTGTGTTCGGTTTGAACAATGGAGTGAGAGCCAAACAGATATGGTCTCAGCTTCTTCAGGGACCAGATCACAGCAAAGGCTTCCTTCTCAATGGCGCTCCAATGCTGTTACATGGGGAGTTGCCTTCTACTGATGAAAGCCACTGACTGGCCTTGATGGTGGTCATGTATTTGGGACAGGACTGCCCCCTTCCTATGTTCAGAGTGCACAATAAATTGCTTGGCACAATCTGGAGCATTCAGAACAGGTGCAGAGCAAAATGTTTACTTCAGTGTCAAAAGCTGTTTTTTACAGTTTACTGTCCAGTTCACCTTTTTGAGCATAAGTTTTGAGGTCAATTCTGTGAGTGGTGTCACAATGGTGCCATAATTCTTCACAAACCTCCTGTAGTACCTAGTCAAGCCAAGGAAGGCCCTGACTTGAGTCTTGGTTGGTGGAGCCACCTAGTCCAGAATGGTCGGGATCTTGGGCTGTAAGGGTTGAACTTGGCCTCCACCACCAAGGTGGTCCAAGCATATAACCCTCCACAGACCTATCTGGCACTTGCTTGCTTTGATAGTGAGGCCTGCATTCCTCAGAGCCTCTAGTACTTTCCTAAGGTAGACCAGGTGATCCTAACAGGTGGAGCTAAAGACAGCAATATAATCCAGATAAGCTGCACTAAATGATTTCAATCCTGCAAGGACTGTGTTCAAGTGGCAGGTGCATTTTTCAAACCAAAGGACATCACAGTGAACTGATAGTGACCATCAGCTGTAGAGAATGCAGGCTTATCTTGTGCTCCAGGAGTAAGACCTATCTGCCAGTATCCTGATATGCGATCAAAGGTAATCAGATACTTGGCTGCCCTCAACCTGTCAATCCATTCATCTGCTCCAGGAATGGTGTTATATTTCATATTGGTACCCTGATATAGGTCATGGGAACATCGTACACATTTCCTACATCATCACCACATCCTTTTATATGAACAAGCCTTATAAGGTCATAATTCCAAATAAGGACAGACTGCCTTTTATGGACATAACGCCTTATAAGGACTTTAGCCTTTTATGGACTAAACCTTTCACCTAGTTACATGCCGAGGGTGGGTTTTTCCCAATCAATATTGCTAAGACATCATCCTTAGCTCATATGAATAATTTATGAGTACACTACAGGAGGTCCACTTCACCTCTCCCATCGCCGCACAAGGTTTAATCCCCAACGTCATCCTCATACCGAATAATGGGGAACATAAGCACATAAACTGTATAAATACAGCACCTCTTGCTATCAGTAGGCAGGAGGGAACCGAGGGGCATATTACCAACCAATAGAGATAATTTTTGTCTCTAACTTGTTTAGAGACAAAAATTATCGCCGCACATCGGCGATTTTTATCGCAGATAAACCTTGCTATTAGCAAGGTTTATCGCAAATGCGATAAAAAACGGCCGCAATGCATGAATATCGCTGAAAAGTCAGCGATATTCATGCATTATCGAGCAAATGCTCTTAGCCATGTTATCCACCTCCCATTGGTTAACATGGCTAAGAACTGCTCAGGGCAGGTGTTAGCTTTTGGAGATATCCGCGCTTAGCGCGAATATCTCCAAAAGTTGGTAATAGGGGATAGCGATGTTAGCGACTGTTTCCAGTCGCTAACATCTTGGCACGCCCACTTTGCATGTCATTAGTGATAAATATCACTGACATGCAAAGCGGGGCCCAAGATGGTCGCTATCTCCTATTAGCTGTCGCTAACTGGTGTTAGCGACAGCTTGGTAATAGGGAGATAATTTTATCTCCGCTTTCTTGGCTTTTAAAGCCAAAAAAGCAGAGATAAACCTCCTTGATAATATGCCCCCGAGACTTCAAGTCCGACATAATGACCAGAGACGCTGCGGCTCCGGCATGCCATTGCTCCAGTTGAAAGTGGTCTGACGATTCCTTGCGGGGTGTCCGACTCAAGTCCAGGACGAGGTCCCACACTCTCACTATTTAGGTATGGGGGGTTCGATTAAATCTTAGTGGGATTCTAACTTAGGTTCTTAGACGCACGCTCTTTCACATCTACTCACATCCTAGGTACACTAAGGTACATCTAGACAGGCATCTTAGGAGTACACACTTTATTTTATAAATGCATTTCATATTAAGTATGTGTTCATGACTATTGCAAAATGGTAGAACAATACTACTTCTTCTTATTCACAGTACTGCTGGTTCTATATTTATGCTACTGTGTTACAGTTGTAGCTGCACACTTATTTTACATGAGAAGGACTACGGTATAATAAATTCTTATTTTATATACGCTCAACTGTTTCTTCTGTATATCTCTCTGAGAGCAAAACAAGCAAGCATGAGCGACTGGGTGAAAAGTAGTATATTGTTTCCACAAGTCTGATGTTATTATTTTCTGAAGTTGCAAAAACTAATGTCTCTGATAACAGGAGATTCTAGTAGCTCTGTGAGCTAGCTAATGTGAAAACATAGGCTGACATATTCAGTGGGGGTGTACAGACACAGTTCGCCACCAAGCCCACAGTATATGTATTCAATAAACAGCATAGGTCCTGCATGAAAGGGTACTATCAGAACTACACTAGATGGTGCCTATGATGGTCTAAAGACACCCAACGTGTCAAACATGGTTTGCTCAACGTGGTAAATAAATGGCACACTTACTCAACAGTAGAATCTGTGTAGCTCAGTCGTGCTTATTCTGAGAGACCCTACTTCCAAAACCCAGAGACGTCTGGAGTAGGTGGGGTGAAAAACCTCTGCCACAGCTGAGTAGGCGAGGTATCCTATGTATTGGCTGGTGATCAATCAAGCTTGAAAGGAAATATTCACAAAATTGTGCATAAAACCTTTTCTTAATTTCCTTGGACAGCTATTTGGGGTCTTAAACATGATGTCTGTCGAGAACGGAGAACTAAACCCACTAGAGCAACCACTTCCCGATGATAAGGAAGATGCAGATGCAATACATATTACACCCAAAGTAAGACAAACTTTTACAGTCAAACTACTCAAACATGGGTTACCACCCAGAGGAGGTGTAGTAATATTCATGTTAGAGGCACATGAAGATTTCAAAACAGAGGTATTCTACTCATGGGTTATATTCTCAGAAGCAGATGCTGTAACAAAAACTTTTCATTATTACAAACATGAAGAAGTTCCAGCGGCTTACACTCCTTGTGAGGAGACTGAGATTCCGCTTACTTTCCAGGAACATCATTTCTGGTTTAATGGCGCCCTACCCCACATAAGAACAAGAGCAAGGCTTGGTCCTTTAGGAAGACCAGGAGCAACATGGCCGCTATTAGTGACCTATGCACCCCATCCAGACATTGGCACAATGCCACGTGATGAACTACTTGTTCAACTTAAAGAGTTGATTAAACTCTACAGAAACATGACACACTTCGTTTTAAGGACACTAGCGGTCCAACCTACAGTAATTACACCTACTGCAGCTCCTAATCAGAGCACTACTACTACAATTACTCCACAAACATTTAATGCAGTAATAATGGGGAAAGTGCCCACAAAACATGAACAAATTCCTTTCTGGGTAGCTCAGAAAATAACCCAGTTAGAAGCAGTATTCTCAAATACAACACCATTTGAAAAACACAGAATGTTAACAATCTGTTTGCCCAAGGGGATTACACCACAGCTAGAGGATTGCACCTCTTGGAGTACAGTCTTTGCTGCCATATATACCAGAACTCATCGTATTCCTTCATAAGCAGTAATACCAGATGTATTAAAACAAATACAAAATTACTATGGAGCGGAACCTGTCCTAATCTTAGGGATGAAGTTATTAAATAACTACAACCAGGTATCAGCCATAATACTAGCTAATTTTAAAGGGAAAGCAGCATCAGGGGTAATCCGCCAACGTCTAAGTGAGGTCGGCCCATTAACTCAGGAGGCTGAACTACCCAAAATAATTGAAACTGCATATGCAGAATTAGGCAGAGATAGTTTGGGGGGGAAGAGCTTTAAAACCTCAACTACAGGGTAGTCCCGAAAAGGACACTTCTAAGCAGACACCTACTTCTTCTAAGACAACTTGATGCACTCGTTTTTAACTTGTTATCTCATGTTGTGTTGTGTTTCTAATTTGCACAGTTTCTAAAGCTGATTACTAGCTTCTGTGTTTATCTTGCTGTTGCTCTGCACTTTGCACTTTTAGGCACCTGAGGCGGAAGCCGGGTGACCTTAGACCTGTCAGTATTTTTAAAAATCCTTTTCCCTTACCTTGTATCTCTTCCTCTCTTGCGCCGCGCTGCCCTGCCTGCAGCCTCGCCAGCCTTCCCGACGGCAAATAAAGGTGCTTAGGGTGTCCCTGGGACCTGCAGACGCGCATTTGGTGGCGGCCATCTTGGGGGTAGGCAGTTGCACGGGCGGCGGTCTAGTGGTGCAGCTTCGCGCCGGACGGCCAGCGACGCCTTAAAACTAAGTGCACTCCCCTCCGCGCAGCGGACGTGCGCTGCAGAGGCGCCTAAGGAGTGCCGAAGGAAAGCCCGTCTGCGTCCGTCAGCGTCCCGGAGGCGACCGGGCGCCGGCCTGGCTTGTAGGGTGCCCTTCAGGATGATAACATTTACAAGGGACGAGCTTATCACTCTTAGACACAGGAACAATAGTTGCTCTAAGGTCTTCCCTATGTCGCATCGGTCTAACATTAGGTGTACGGCTGTGGCTGGCAACCAGGCTATGGCCGCATCACCTCTTTGACTCCTCCCTCCCATAGCACCAGCTGTCTACTGCTTAACACTAGATCTTTAAGCAAGCACGCGCTTGACATCTATAATCTCGTGACAGACTCTAGACCCGACTGTCTGTTCCTGACAGAAACTTGGCTGGGTGAGGGCGCAGGACCTGACATTGCCACTACCATCCCCCCGAGCCATGTTATCTACAGGAAAGACAGAGCCAAGGGAAAGGGGGGTGGTGTCGCCCTGATTATCGACAGGCGCATCGCTTGCTCTATTATTCCCTCGGGCAACATTACGGGCTGTGAAGTCCTTGCTTTCTCCCTCTCCCTTTCACCTCATCAGTCCTGCACTGGCCTATTGGTCTACAGACCTCCTGGTCCTATGGGCGCTTTCTTTGAAGAACTCCATTCCTTGATCTCCACACTATGTCTTAGGTCTGACCACTGCCTCTTACTGGGCGATTTCAACATCCACATGGATAAGGAGGACGACCCGGACAGTATCAAGCTCAAGGACATCACTTCCTCCTTACAGTTTCTGCCGTATCTTCGTTCTCCTACACACTGTAAAGGACATACACTAGACCAAATTTTCTCTACTGTTCCGGTGGTCCTGACCTCCCTTGCCCCTGTTTTATGGTCAGACCACTTTTTAGCAGATTTTGAGATCCCTCTCACTATAAAGAAAGTAGGTAATGGACAGTGGCGCGATGCGCTTCCTTCCAGAGCGTTCCAGCATGTCTCTCCAGCCATGCTCTCCAAGGCCTTAGAGACCCACCCTTGCCTGCTCACAGGCTCGCTCGCAACGGACCTTGATCTGTTTCAGGAATGGCTGATGCAACAACTTGCCGTCCTTGCCCCCCCCCCATTCCGCCGAAGACGTGTTCGGTCAGGTCCTCTGCCCCTTGGTTTTCCCCGGCTCTTGCCGCCAAACGACGACAATGCAAACAAGCCGAACGGTCTTGGCACAAATCCTATGACGCCAGTACGAAGGAAACCTACAGGGCAATGACCAGAGACTATCATCACGACATCGCGGCGAGCAAAAAATCTTATCTGGCCAGTAGAATTGATGGCGCCTCTAACTCCTGCAAAGAAATCTTCAGGATAGTCAAGGATTTCATCTACCCCTCCTGGACAACCCCCAAACTGATGCCTTCAGAATCCTGGATCTCCGAACTGGCAGACTTCTTTACCAACAAAATCAGGACTATCCAGACCTCTTTCGGGACTGCCAAGTTGAGCCCCCCTCTCTCCTTAGGACCCCTCGATCCCCCCCAGACCTTGACCACTCCTTCCCTCTGGAACTTTCCTCCATTGTCTCTCCAGTCCTCCCTAGACCTCCTCTCTAAATTAAAATCAGGCTCTCCTCTTGACCCTTGCCCTGCTAAATTTCTTGCACAAATGGCCCCTACCCTTAATCATCTCATTAATCCCATACTCAATCTTTCGCTCAACACAGGTGAAGTACCACAATCTTGCAAGCAGGCCCTCATTTTGCCTCTTCTGAAGAAAAGCAACCTGAACCCTGAATCACATGTCAATTACAGACCCATCTCCCTTCTGCCAGCGCTGGTGAAAGTGGTTGAAAAACATGTCCACACCACTCTGTCCCACTTTCTAGAATCTAATGATATTTTACACAAATCCCAATCTGGCTTCCGCTCTAATCTGAGCACCAAAACAGCTCTGCTTGAGGTCACCGAAGTGATTAAAGAAGCCCTGGACAGGGGAGGAAAAGCTATGCTGGTGATGCCTGACCTCTCCGCAGCCTTCGATACCGTCCCCCACGATCGCCTCCTATCTGGACTCTGGGAGGTAGGTCTAAGGGGGACGGTGTTCAGATGGTTCAGGTCTTTCCTCATGACCGCCAGCAAACGATCTGGGCTCCACCTTTTTCTGCCGCAATGCCGCCTCTGGAGGTCGGAGTGCCGCAGGGCTCAATTTTGAGCCCCTCACTCTTCAACATTTATATGACCCCTCTGGCGGCACTTGGGGAGGACTTTGGGGCCCAGATCGTGTCATACGCCGATGACACTCAACTCCTGTTTACTTGTGACAGGGATCATGACTTCGACGGAGCATCCATTCGGGGATGCTTTGGGGCTGTGTTCCACTGGTTTAGTCAGCACAGCCTCAAGTGTAACTTCGACAAATCCGAGGTGCTTTTCTTCGGCTGCCCCGCTGACCCCAAATGGAAGGAGTGGTGGCCGGCTGCCATGTTCCCTCCCACTGGTGACTCTGAGGCTGCAAAAAACCTGGGCATTCAGGTCGATAACTGTCTCTCCTTTAGGGCTCAGGCGTCGGGCCTAGCCGGCAAATGTTTCGCCATCCTGAAGATGCTGAGAAAGTTCCTGCCCCTTTTATCCTTGGAACACAGAAAGACCACTGTCCAGGCCTTGATTGGATCAAGACTGGACTACTCCAATGTCCTTTACCTTGGACTGCCAGACTATCTCCTATCACGTCTTCAGGTGGTGCAGAACTCGGCGGCCCGCGCCATCTTTGGCCTCTCCGGGAGAGCAAGGGCCAGTGAGCTTCTTAGAACTCTTCACTGGCTACCCATGAAGAAGCGGATCAAGGCCCTGACCATTGCGTTTAAAGCTCTGCATGGCACAGGCGCCCGTTATCTTCAGAAATGGATCAGTTTTTACTCACCATCCAGATCCTTGCGCTCTTCAACCCAGGCCAAGGCAGTCACTCCCATAATCCGTCGCGCCCGCTGTGGGGGGCGCTCTTTCAAACATCTGGCCCCTCAGCTGTGGAACGATCTTCCACTCTCTCTCAGATCCAACCCCAATCTGTTGGCTTTCAGGAAAGACCTGAAGACCTTGCTTTTCCTGCAATAACACCGCCCTGCTGAGCTATGCCCCCTTCTTTCGTCCCGTCTTTTTCCACTCTGGACCTGTGAGGCTCCGACAGCGCCGGGACACTCCTCGGAGTAGCCATGCGCTATAGAAGCACCCCCTATAACATAACATAGCATAACATAACTCTAAAGACAAGAGATCTCAATCCCTAGGTAGGTTTCCTCCACAGGAGCTCTCTGAAAAGAGGTATAACTTCAGGAATAGGGATAACCTTAGGAAACCTGACCGGTATCAGGATACTGATACACGTTCCTCTAGTTCCTTTAAAGGCTCAAAGAAAAGCTCTGAAAGGGAAGGACTGTCAGAAAATAGAGAGGAGCACACACAGTCCAGAGACAAGCAGTTTGCAAAATCCAAAACCTCAATTTAAGAAAAAGAAAGTTGCTGGTCTGAAAATCAGACATGCCCAAAATTCTGAGGACACAACTTCTGAATGGGGAATGGGCTCTGACTATGCTAAACAGTGTGGCAGAAGTAATAATAGCTCGCCTGAACCTTAAGGAATTTTTGGTGACGGCGGAGTTGAATGATTACATCACGGTGGAAACTCCAGACACCAGGGTGTGCGTCCCACATAAGTTATATGAAATAACACTCTGGCTGGAGAGGAACAAGCCCAGGAAAGTAAAAAGTCTTTTTTGGAAGAAGTTATCATCTTGTTATGACATCCTGTTAGCAGAACAAGATTTGCCGCCTGCATTCATAATGGAGTGCCCCAGGGGAGAAAGTGTAATTTTTCCTCCATTTTTCAACTATGTTCCCGCTCACCTTAAACACACATATGCACAGGAGTGGGCAGTAGCCAAAGCTCCACCACGTGATCCCGATAAAAGTCTCACCTAATGCTCAAAGGCAACATCCAATGAAGCAAGACGCTAAAACACAGGTCAGGAAGATCTTAGATCAACTTGAATACCAGGGGGTCATTAAAAAATGTACCTCTCCAATGAACATTCCTTTGTTTCCTGTCACTAAACCCGACAATACATATTGTCTAGTTCTAGATTACAGACATTTAAAAACATGCACAAAGACATTTACAGTCCAAAATGCACATAGTGCCGCATTAATGAATAACGTGCACAAAAAATACAAAACCACACTTGATATCTCAAATGGATTTTTCTGCCAAAATATAGCTTCTGAAAGCAGGTATCTAACCGCATTCAGTGCGTTGGGGTCACAGCGTCAATTCCATCGTCTAGCACAAGGGTATAAAAACAGCCAGGGTGTATTTTCAGCAAGAGTAACAGAATTACTTCAAAAATTTGATGAAGAAGCGTTGTCATATGTGGATGATATTTATCTGGCAGATGTCCACTTAGAGAGGTACTTGACCAGGGTAAGAACCATTATTATGGGATTTGCTGCAGAAGGCTACAAATGTAACTTTAAAAAATCGAAAATAGCCCACCTCAATGTCCTTTTTTGGGATATGAGCTGTCAAGTGAAGGCAAAAGTCTGGCAGCTAACTATTTAGAAAGGTGTGCGCTGCTCCAGCCTCCAAAATCTTTAAAAACCTTTACAATCAATACTAGGATTGCAAAATTTCGGCAGGACATACATTTTAGATTACGCAAAAAGGGTAAAAACATTTCTATGACTTAATAAAACCTGACTTTTCAACCAGAGATTGGACACAAGAACATACTAATATTCTTCGTTAACTCCAGGAAGACATGATTGCTTCCAAACACTTTTAAACACGCATAAATCTATGCCACTTAGTGATCATAATCATCGCAGGTCAATGCGGGGACACATATTTGACCTTTAATGAAGGAGAAACTGTATCAATCGCTTACAAATTACACCTGTACACAAATGCAGAAATGCGTTTCACTTTAACAGAAAAAATCCTGCTGTAGCAAGAGAAAGAGCACTGGCTCAGGGGAAACGCATTATAGTCGTAACTCCAGTACAGGCTTTAGAAGCCATTACAAAGGCCAGCATCCCAAATGCAAAAGCGTTCCATCCAAGATGGATATAAGGGCTAATTCTCTTACTGCAACAGACGTTGCATACAGATTTGATCCACGTTTAAAAACACAGGCATTCCTGCAATATGAACAAGAATATCCTCTACCAAATGAAATCTTGCCTGTAGATCAGTATGAATATATAATTTATACTGATGAATCTGTGCAACCGGCTATAGGAAGTAAGCAGCATGTGCTATCGTTAAAGGTCGCATGCGTAATGGCAAGTTCAATCCTAGTTGCACAAAAATGCAATCTCTAGGACTGCACGGCTCAGGTGGCAGAATTAAAAGCACTTATAAATACGGATTGAGAATTCCCCACACTAATCGTGTGTGATTCTTTTTACTGTGTACAGTCGTACAATGAATACTTACAGCATTGGGGACAAAACGGTTTTAAAGACGCAAAAGGTTGCACAATTAAGCACAAAATGCTATGCCAACAGGTAGCGGAATGGAAATCCGAGCTACCGAGGACTCACGTGATCCATACACCGAGTCATCAACGTGATGGCGTGCACGTTATAGGGAATTCATTGGCTGATGAAGCCGCAAAGGGGGCTCTCCCACAACTTCCGCATCTGCACCGACTCGTTCAAAAACGAGAATAGACGGAGATATAATGATTGCTGTCATTGCATCACGCAAAGGCAGCACAGCAGTACCTAAAAAAGGTCCACTCAAATAGTCCTAAGTTAGATGGACAAAACTTTCCATACGCTCAGATTCCTGGAGTGGGGGATAGAGTAATACCAAATATGGATCGTAGGCAAGGTTTACTATTATATAACCAATCCCGATGCAATTCCAACAATTGATTGAACAACTTCTGGCTATTTCATTAACTTTGATATGCTTGAGACGAAATTGACTCAAAATCGATTTGGGGTTCAAGGAACTGGCAAGTCCAGGGTACAGAGGCACTATTTAGATCATGCCTCATTCCACAGCAGATGATCTTTTTAAATGATAATGTGCAACATACATCCTGTCTTGGAATAGCCAAGATTAAGGACCTGAAAACTCCCAAATTTCCTACACCATAACAGGGGTGGCAGAATTCTTCTACGAAGGAAGGGGCAACAGTTGATGACATACTAAAGTACAATAGATCAGACCCAAATTGGAAGGAGTGTGTAGTTTGGCCTTTAGACACAAACACATGCCATTAACGGTTCCTGCACATCACCAAGGGACTCAGTATGCATAGGCCAGATCCACGTTATGTACAGAGAGAACATCCAGGGGCAGTGACATCCTATAGAGTTGGCAAACTGTGACTAGAATGGCTAGAAACCTCAACACTTGCAGAAGTGAAATAACACTTATCTTTACTCTCACATGAGGGTTTGGGCTCTGCGCACACAGGCGTTACAGCGACTATTTCTTTACTGAAACAGCGCTATTGGTGGCCAGGGTTAACTAAGCAAACTAAAGACTATGTCTTGAAATGCGACATCTGCCAGCAGATGAAAGGCTCCACCGTTGCACGCCTGGCACAGACGCCATTACTGAAGTCAGACAAACCACTCTCATGTGTGTATTTGGACCACTGCAGTCCCTTACGAATGGACGGGGCTTGCAGGTATATCATGGTAGCAGTCGATTCATGCTCAAGATTCCTATGGGTATGGCCTCAGCGTTCTGCTGACGCTCGAACTGTTATAAAAGATTTGAGAGTCTTTATCGGTACATACGCAGTTAGCACTTTATACTCTGACCGCGGCCCTGCGTTTAGCTCTCTGGCTTACAAAGAGGCCATGGAAGGAATGTGCGTTGCATTGCGGTTCTCATCTCCATAGCATCCTGAGGGAAATTTGGTTGTGAAGAGAAAAAAACGGGGCTTAAAGCAATCTTTAACAGCTAGAGTATTAGGCAAGGGTGGTAGTTGGGTCACACACCTTTATGGGGTACAGCGGGCATTAAACAACCAGCCAAGAAGCTCTCTAGGGATTGTCACTGTAGGAGAGTAGGGTCTGCTTCCTATGGTCACCCCCACTTTTTGCTTTTGCTTTACTGGTTTTCGACTTAGATGTGGCTGTGGGCCTGCTAATCAGACCCACAGCCCAGATGCACTCCCTCTAAATTTACACCATGTACTCTAGGTACATACACAAATGGGAATTGGTTCACCTTGTCAGCCCCTGTAGAAGTGTACCCTAGGTACTCAGGGCATGGGGGTAACCAAGGCCTACCAGGGGCTGCAGCATGTATTATGCCACCCCTGGCGCTGGCCACTCAAATAGACACAACTGGCTGATCACTCAGCTGGGGCAAGGTCATGTAATCACCCCTTGCATAGGTGTAGTATTCCTATACCTACTTATATATAGACACATAGTAAACTGTAAGTCACTCCTATGGCAGGCCTTAACAATCCTGGAGGCAGAGTGCCTGGTTATGTGTGAGATGGTGCTCTAGCATGAGCTGAGCCTGTCTGTAGCTTTCAGAACCATGTCCTTATAGCTGTTCTATGATATTGCCATACCATATACTCTTAAGTGCATTATGAACCTCGCGGTTAAATGCTAACTTTGGTTTGGCTTTATCCAAACATGTTGTGTAAGGTGTCATACGCTTTGGAATACTACCCCCTCGCCCATTCTGGCAACGGGGGTAGCATTCCACCCTTCTAGAGGGAGAAGACATGTTAGTTCTGACTATCCCGGTTAAAGTTAACCAGAGCCCCAGCGTCACAAAATGGACGCTGCTGCCACAGACACAAGTCTGACCTCCTGCTGCTGGGAGTCCTACCAGTCACGGAGGTTTGGACAATAGGTTTCCTGCCTGAAGAGGTGCGAGCACCACCCCAGACAGGACTTTGTGTATTGGGACAGGGAGGGCTGAATAGATTGAGACACTGCCTGGGGCACACTAGGTGCTCCATGCATACCCCAGTTCAAACCAGTTGCTGGAGCCCTCCAGCCCCAGCTCTGGTGCAAAACTGAACAAAGGAGAGGGGGTGTAACCACCCCCCTTCCTGGTCCCACCCATAGGAGGGACCCAGAAAGTAATCCAGCCCCTTTTAGTTGTATAAAGGTAGTAGCTGAGTCCTGAGACTTTAGATTAATCCTGGAATTGAAACTTGACACGAAACTCTGGACCTTCGACATTCTGCTGAAGGTGAAGACTGAAGAATCTCCCTTGTGGCCAAGGAGTGACCACCCTGGGCAACCAGGCACCATCCAGCAAATCAACGGCTTGCTTTGTCGACATTCCCACCGGAACCTGAGCACAGAGCCTGACAAGACCCAGACTTCCAGACCTCTCTGACCCTCTCTTCATGACTGCAGCATAGCTGAGATCCGTGGATGCAACAAGACACGTGGGACCGGACATCTTGAAAAGCCTGCAACTTGCTAACTGTGCAGCTCCTGAGGCATCTTTGAAGCTGTGCACTGGGGACTGAGAAACCCCGAATCTGAGCTTCACCTGCACCAAAGATCAGCCCTCCACACTCCACGAGTTCTGCGTGGGGCCCTTCTGCTTGTGTTCTGCTCGACGCATTGTCCGGTTGCTGGCCCGTTGGCTAGTATCCTCTGTGACGACAATCCTTTTGAATCACCTCGCTGGTCTGGTTGCTCCAGACTGGCCCCAGCCTCTCTGCAAAGGTGAGGCCCCTCAGACCCTCCTGGTCTGCACCAGAAGCCTTCTTTGAATCCTGCGTGGGTTGCCTTTGCCAAGGCTCGTTGACTCCAATCCGGCAGTCGACCCCTCCATCTGCGAGAACCTACGTGGGAAAGCTCGCCTCCAGCACCTGGTTGTCCTCGATGCCTCCTGGTCCGCGTGTCTGAAGAGACAAGCTTCAAGACAGCACCTGATTGCTCCTCAACATCGCGGGTTCCTTCCTGGTTCCACCCGGTCACTGGCTAGTGACTCTGTCCCCTCTGCTTTCAGGTCCTCTTCATCCTCGATCCCCCCTTGGATCCACCCGGACATCTTCCTCCTGGTCGCCTGCAGCATCTTTCTCCAGGTCTCCATAGGCTTCAACAACGAAACCCGACACATCTTCACACCTATGCACCCGCCGTCCGTGGGTGAGGTAACGCGAGTACTTCGGTGCTCTCAAGGGTATTGACTATCCAAGTGTCTAGGTTTTTAGTTGTTTCCTCCTAGCTAAACCAGAAGTGTCCTAAATCCTTCTTTTTCTAACTTCTAAGTTCCCATTGAATTTGCATTGGCTCACGTGTGTGTGTAAAGACACTGCACGTGCTGCCTGTGGGCCTCCTACTTCTAAACTAAGGTTCAGATAGTGTAGCCCCAGCGATTCCCTAGGCCCTAGGCCTTTCCTTTTCTCGTGACGTGGTACTTATACCACTCTCTTAATATATGGTTTGCTTCGCCCCTAGGGCCTAACTGTAATTTGTGCAACTTAACGTATTCTAACTAAGTATCTTGTTATGTGCTTTTGCCTCTGATCTCATAAAGAGTTCAGAGAAGTGTGTTAGTAAATAAATACATATATATTTTATATATATCCTGTGTGGTGTCCTTTCATTTGATATTCAAGGGGTTACATATGGTAAAACAGCTGGCTTTACACGCCCTCAAGAGTCTTTTAGCCTAAGACTGTTCTGTCCACACTACCACTAGGATAGCTGGTCTATAAGGTTGACTTACAACCATCACCATAAGGGTTGTTTGGACTGGTGCAAGGTGTCCACTAGAATAGTGAACATCATATACCAGGCCAACTTTTCACAGTCACTCCATATGAGGTCCTCTTTGGGACACAAATGTGGGTACCTGATCTTGATTGTGAAGGCACATTGGAGGATGAAAAACCTTTTGATATCCATGATCGTTTGGTTGTTGTACAGGATCTAAATGAATCCAGGACAAAACAAAGCAATGTCCATCTAAAGCAGAACACCACTGAGGAAGTCAAAGTAGTCACAGCAAGACCTGTCTGGGTCCCAAAAGTCGGTATCTGGTCAAAGAGTAAAATTGTGGACAAAAAGAAATTTGGACCTTCTTACAGAAAACCTGTACCAGTCCTTGCAGTACACGGAACAAGGAATTGTGCCACTCCAGCCTCTTGCTGGAAGAAAGGAGAAAAGATTTGTCTCAATCGACTTAATCAAACCATACTATGAGCCTGATACTAAACAATAGGCCTAGTGGACTCCGCTGTAGCAGATGCCCTCCTCTAGCTACAATCCAAGAAGTTCAAACAGAAAGACTCATCACGTTTAAAGAGCCACCTGTAAGGAATGAAGGTCTAAGCAACAATGCTTTGGAACTTGTTCCACTTGAACCAGATATTCAAATTCAAGATGAAAATCAGAATAATTCACAAGTTGCAATTAGACCGAATACAGACATTGTAAGGATCTATCATGCTGCGCCTGCCTAAACTATTAAAAATGACATTTCCCATGATCCTCTATTCTGTGTACGTATATCAATGAGCTGCGCGATTGGTAGGTGTGCGTAATTCTACTTCCTGGTTAGTTGCTGCCAGCCAAGGTTCGCGTGAGGAGTATCAGCCTGGATCCTGGTTCCTTGTATCGTTGTGGATTAGTTTTTATGTACATTTACCGGTGAGAGGGGTTTGTGTGGGAGGAGCGCAGAGGAGTTCCCAGCGTACCCTGTAGCCTGAGAACCGAATTGACATTTGATATCGGAGCACCGAGTGCTTCTCTAAACTCGCGCTGCCGTATTTCTGTTGAGCTATTGGGCACATAGCGGAACACGGAGGAAATCTGCCTAGTGTTACCGTTTATGTATAACATAAGTATCTTGATTAACCTGTGGCAACGGAGTGTGGTGGTTTATTACTACAAGCTTCCGGGTGCAAAATTAAACTACAGCGAAACTCTAATACCGGAGTAGTGGTGGTGGTCGCAACCACCCGCTGCCGGTACTAATTCATTCGCTTTCTTTTTGAACTTCAATGAGCGGAGCACGGTGGTGGTCACAACCACGTGCTGCTGTTTCTAGAAACAAAGGTCTATTCTATTGTATTAAAAAAATAGAGCGTGGTGGTGGTTGCAACCACACGCCGCCGTATGTTTTTTTGTTCCTTCATTTTTGAACGCTCTGACTTTGGTTACGTCCTGTTGTTGAACACGTTTCTTGGTGGAGTGCTTAGGACTAAGTCATTCCTCAAACTTGCAAAGACTTTTCTTTTAAGTATTGGGATATTAGAATATTACCTTAAGTAGGGTCAAGAATTTACTATGGTGTGTTGTCTGTTCAATAATCTAAATCCTGTTTACACATGGTCCTCATAAGTCAAGGCTACTAACATGGTATGTTTGTTTAAAGGAGTGTAATGACAGAAATGCAAGCCTATTGAAAGCAGAATGAACTGTCACACATTCTATCAGGTATCCAGGGTTTAGTGAGAATTCAAGAGAGTAGTCATATCTGTTGACTTTGTTTATATATGCCTACATTTCAACCAATCCTGATGCAATTTCAACAATCGATCGAACATCTTCTGGCTATTTCATTAACTTTGACATGCTTGAGATGAAATTTACTTGAAATCGATTTGGGGTTCAAGGAACTGGCAAGTCCAGGGTACAAAGGCACTATTTAGAGCATGCCTCATTCCACAGCAGATGATCTTTTTAAATGATACTGTGCAACAGACATCTTGTTTTGGAATAGCTAGAATAACGGGTACCGCTCTCTCATATATACCTTATTTACTTGAATGTCCTCTCATGCCAGTAAGGGCGTGTTTAATGATACTGGCACTACATTTCCCAAGATTCCTGGGACTAGGAAGTGTAATCAAGCACTTCCGGTTCACTTACGTGACGCAAAACAGTAATCAGAACATAAATATCGGTAAGAAGAGGATGCAGGTCCCCTTCGGCCCTTACTGACATGAGAGGACGGCCAAGTAAATGATGTATATATGAGAGAGAGGGACACGTTATTCGAATACGCTGGGTGTAGCAGAGAGTGTGTGTGTAAGGATGGGTTCTGCAATTGCCCCGTGATTTTGGTTAGTGAGGTAAATTGGTTCTGTTTGAGGTTCGTAAACTTTTGTTTGGTTTTTTGAATCAGCCTATGTAAGGAACCAGTCACTTTGTACTGTTGTTGAAAATGCATTAGCCGATAGCGAGCAATATGGTGTTTACATATGACCTTTTAATTATGACTACTGGTAAAATAATTCTGGTGATCGCTTTTGATAACTAATAGCGACAGGAGAAACAACAGAATATCAACTTCACTAAATGATATAGATAGTGATTAAGAGTTTGCCTGTAGACAGGTATTGAGACATGATAACACGTAGTCTGAATTAAAAGGGATACAAATTGGACCACGATGTTGATAAGTACTGTGAACTTTATTTGAACATCATATGAACTGAATTTGAATTTATTTTTTCATTGTTTGCAATTCTACACCTTCAGAATTTGGAAAGTCATCAGTAACCGACCCCAGGAAGGTGGTGGTACATTAATAGTACCCTATTGGTGAGATGCTTTAGTGGCATGCCTTATTACTTTTGAATATACACGTGTTGTGAGGTGATGGACACATTGGTGTATATGAGTCAACGGATTATTGGAATATAATTTAAGAAGGTTAACAAAGTTGTATGCTTCTTGCAGATTGTGGACCATACTGCAGCTGGTACCACTCATATTGATGCCATCATAATTAAGTATGGTACTTTTTCACTTATTATTTTCATCATCAAAAGCAGAGTGACAAGAAGTGGGTCCTGATGAATGCCATTGAACCAACAGGTCACCTCAGGCAGAAACATGTCGACCGTACATCTATAGGAAACATCCATATCCCTGTTCACTTAGCTTTTTAGTCCTAACCACCGAAGACGACTATTAAAAATAATGTTGATCTTCTGTGAGTTAGTTTTAATACACATTTTCACTTTATTTGCACTCTGCCCCTCACTCCCTACTTCCATTGGATGATATATAAACAAAACACCTCACGCTCCTCTTCTTTCAGGAAGAGTTGTAGCCCACACTGCAAAGCTTGCGGTTGCAGTGTGCAAGAGGGAACCCAACGATGAAGCATGTCACCTTTGGGTGAGTGAGGGTTCTCGTCTTTAAAAGATTAATGCCCTACCCCTTCACCACACACTAACATTAAAGCCTTGTTTTTTGGACACAATAGAGTACATCCCGATATCTTATGTGAGTATATGGTTCTGGAGTAATGTCGTGGATGTGATTACTCCGTTTTGTACCCCATTGTGAGATTGAACTAAACGCTAGCAGCATTTTGGTCGTACCATTGCTTCTTGAGCTCCTGGCTGGCATCAGGTTTTTTATTTGCTTTCTCCATGTATTTAGCAATCCTGGAGTGGAGGCCAAGCACATAGTCCACTATATCTTGTTAGGCTTAATGAGGGATTTCTTTCATCCTTCCATCACATGGCACAATGGTCCCCTGCCAGGATGACCAAACAAAAGTTCATAGGGGAAGAACCCTACTCCCTTCTGTGGCACTTCCTGTAGGCCAAAAGCAGGCATCAAATTAAGACATCTCATCTCCTTTGGAGTTTTTCAGGGAGTCCACCAATCACACCTTTCATGGTTTTGTTGAACCTTTCAACAATGCCATTACACTGAGGATGGTAGGAAGAAGTGAACCTGTAAGTCTCTCTACACTTCTTACACAAGTGTTTCATGTAGCCAGACATGACGTCGGCACCTCTTTCTGACATCACTTTCATAGAGAAGCCCACTCTGGTAAAGACACCAAGGAGGGCCCTAGCCACTGAAGGGGCAGTGGAAGTCCTAAGGGGAATAGCCTCAGGATAACTGGTGGCATGATCCACTACCACCAGAATATATCTGTTTCCTGACATTGTAGGAGGGTCCAGGGGACCAACAATGTCAATCCCTATCCTCTCAAAGGTAACCCCGAGCACTGGAAGTGGAATTACAAGGGCCTTTGGGTGGCCACCTGTCTTTCTACTTGCTTAACATGTGGCACAGGAGTTACAAAAAAAATATTTCACCTTCTGATGCATCCCTGGCCAGTAGAAGTGGCTGTCTAGCCTACTCCAAATTTGGGTCTGGCCAAGGGGTCCTATTAGGGGGATATCATGGGCCAAAGTGAGAAGGATTTCCCTAAATGCCTGAGGCACTACCACTTTCCTAGTGGGAGCAGGTTTTGGGTCTCTGGCCTCAGTGTAAAGGATCCCCTCCTCCCAGTATAGGTCCTGTGGGAACCACTGTCATCTACTCCTTTCTGTGCAGCAGTTTGCTGTTGCATGCTTTCAAGAGTGGGGCAGGCCCTCTGCCCCTGGCACAGATCTTCCCTAAAGTGTTCCCAGGGGCCCAAAAGCACAGCCTGGTAACGTCTGAGGGTCAGTTCCCTCTGGGCCTGACTCTTCTTCCCCTTGAGGAGAAGGGTCTGGTGCCTGATGTGAAGTTTTTCTGCCTTTTCTCTTGGAGGACCGGGCCAATATTCCAGACTCCAGCACCTCTTTTCCACTCTGTGCTCCACTCTGTACTTTGATTTTTACACATACCCATTGTGGAATTCCAAACATTTCTGCATGGACACTCAGATCTGCCTCATACCAGGTTGAGGATTACAAATTATTGCCAAGCAAGCAATCTAATGGAATGGATGAAGACACTGCTACCTCTTTTTGGCCCTCCCTAGTCAAAGGACACCATTACCATGGGATGGTTTGTTGTCACATTGTCAGCATTGGTGACTGGATAGGTCCTTCCCGGAAAGTACTGTTCAGGGGACACTAGTTGCTTAGTCACCATGGTAATACCTCCACTCTAACCCCATTAATCATAGGATGCTGTCTGAATTTTTTCATATTAGTGGATCAGGCAGAAAAGATGGCTAAATCTACATCTCCTACTAGAGTCGCTTCAGCGAGCTCCCTGACATGGCCAGTGCTCTCCTGAGATCCCATCTGGAGATTGGCAACTGCATTTACTGCAGGTGGACTAGAGGCATTTGTGTTTTACAGCCAGAGTCTACTGTGCTATTCCCTGTGGTTCTACAGTCCTGGCACCAAGCCTTCTTGGGATACCAGTCATTTCCCTGGTATCAACCTTTTGGCGGTGAAGAGTCTCTTCGCCCTCCCTCCTGAGCAGGTTTTTGGGAGCCCAGAAAATACTCTTTGTTTTAGAGTCATCCTCTTTCCCTTTGGGGGCATTTTGTCCTCGTCCTCTTTCTTTAGGTCTCCCCCAATAGTGGTAGTTTTGGTCACCCTTATTTTGACCTAGTGGTCCGCCTTCTTCCCCAACTCTTGAGGAGAAAGTAGACCTACGTCTACCAGGAATTTGTGTGACTAGTCCTGGCAACGAATACTTAAAATACACTCCTTCATTATCAAATTACAAAACCCTTCAAAGTCTTGCACATTGATTCTAGTGATTCTACTGAGTAGTCTGCAAAATCTACACAGGTCTGGCTCTGGGTTTTTCAAGCCTCCCTAAACTGGATTCTATACTCTTCAATGGTGAGTCCAAAGGCCTCAATTAGGGTATCCTTCATGAGATCGTAGGATTCTGAATCTTTGTCATTGAATGTCAGGAGTCTATCCCTGCACTTTACTGAGAACATTACCCACAGGATAGCACTCCAGAGCTTCTTGTTGACCTGTCTGCTAAGGTAGACCCTTTCAAAGGCAATGAACCACTTTGTGATATCAGCACTCTCAAATAATTTTGGGACAATCCCTTTGGGGATTATAGGGTCAAAAGTATCACTTTTCTGCTTATGATTGTGCTTCCACAAGAGATGGGTTCTAAGGCCAGCTCCATTGTCTATCTTTCTATAGCTAGGAGTTAAGCTTCTATAGCTGCCCTCCTGGCTAATCTTTCCAGTGCAAGCACTTCATCTGGAAGTGCTCCTCTATCTTGGGGGTTCTGTATCATAACTTCCAATGTCTGTGTTATGATCTTTTTTAAGATCAGAGACATCCTCTGGATGCCCTTTTCCAGACTCTGCAAAAGCTCCTGGAGCTGTGATTTGGTAGTGTTTGACCCAGTCTTGAGGCCATACATTTTACACAAGTCTATACGCTGTTTCATTGACCAGGACAGGTTAGGTGTGAGGTTGAGCTACCCCACCTGTACCAGCTCTTCTGGAGTACTGTTTCTGCTACCCATTATTTTTACTAAGTTGGGACCCTTTTTGGAAGGAAAACAAACTGATTTCCTAACTAAAGTAAGGTTTGTCCGAACAAGGACCAAACCAGGGCCCTAACAATTATTTCAACAGTTCGAAAAATTGTACATTTGAAAAATACAGTTTAACTAAAGGCAATTGTGACTTCACTCGTGTGGTCACTGTATTGTCGGAGTGGTTAAAAAAACCAAAGTCGTAGATCCCACCGCTGCCTCCAATGTAGAAAACCCACCTCTCTCTAAAGTGCTCTACAATGGGATACACTGTGCAGAGAGGTTGAAGAGACCCTTATTTGTTTACAGAGGCAAAAGCAGATACCCGTCTGTTTTGTGGTAGTGTGGGTAAGAAGTTAGGCCTATCATAGGGTAGTGCTAAGCATTTGTTGTACACACCATGGCAATAAATGAGGCACACACTCAATGAATGAAGTCAAGACCAAATTAGAAAAAAAACACTTCTTTTACTATAAATATTGTGCCAAGAACTTTGGGTACAAGGTACATACTTTTCGCAATAAAATAAATCACAATAAAATGCAATAATCACAGTTGTACACAATTACGCCCAATTAAATCTCTGTTGGGATGCAAAAGGCAAGTGGGAAAAGCAATGCAATACAGTTGTTGTGTGGTTACCCTTTTGGACATCGGAAGGTTTAGGGCCAAGATCCAAAGTGCTATGGCCAAGTTCTTGGAAGCTGCCTGGGTTTCTCAGGAAACAAGAGAAAAGGGATGCGGTACCTGGTTTGCTATGAAGCCAAGGGGCCACGTGTGAAAGCAAAGCAAAGAGAGACTTGCAAGCAAGACCGAGGGATCTCAAGAGAGAGTGGAGGCTGCAAGGGTTCTGGGGTCTCAGGAGCACAGCTGGTTTGAGATTGCCCTAGCCTGGCGGGCTTGTTGCTGTGCAGTTGGGCAGCTGCGCAAAGGTGTGTATCAGTTGTTCCTCGTGGTCAGGGGTCGGGAAGTGATGATTCTGGAGATGCTGGGCCACTGCTGAAGTGGGTCTCCGGAGTACTAAAGTCTCTCGTTGGGTGCTTGCTTGCTGTAGAGTTGGAGTCTGACTGGACTCAGTTTTGTAGTTTTTTTACAGCAGGGGGTCGGTTACCCCGAGTATTGGTGCCTAGCAGCTCCAGTGGGTCCTGGGGCCTCAAGTCTTGGTGCAGTGGCTGGGTTGACCCTCCAGAGCAGGCGTACCTTTGGATGGCACTTGATTGGGCTGCAAAGCTGGATGATGCTGGACCGGACGTTGCTGCTTGTGGTGCCTGTGGTTGCAGGGAGAGAGTACGTCTATCTCAAGGGAGTTCTTTGGTGATTTTCGAAGTGCTAATGACCCTTCCAGGTTTGTGAAGGCTACACAGTAATGAGAAGAGCTGGAAAAGGCATATTGCCGAGTTCTGTGGCGGCAGACAGAAGATCCTGCAGAAAGTCCACCATGAGGTCTGCAGTTCCCGGACCACCTATGTGTCTTCATTCATCTTCTTCTTGTCTCTGTGGAATCTGATTTCAGAGTCTGGAAATGCTAATTAAATGTAACTTTTTGGGACATTTGCAAGGAAGTGATTGGCAGTGCCAATGGGCCCCTCACCTGGTGTGTCATGGAGGGGAACATGGCCCTCGCTCTGATTTGATAATATCCACCATCATTAAGATGGTGGGCACTGAAAAATGTGCTTCACCTTGCCCACAGCACCTAAGGGGGTGGAGTTGGCAGAGGGGGCACAACTACTACTCTAATTTAGTTTTTTCTGCCTGTCTTCTTGCCCAAGGGTGTGAGGACGTGGGTGGGCCTACTCCTTCTATCAAGAGAGGCCGGGGTCGCATTTCAAAGGCGGCAAGACCTTTAAAGCTTCCCACAATGGATGGTTCTTCCTGACTGGGGGAGGTGTGAACACCTCCGCCCAGGACTGGCTTTGTTCTTGATCTCTGAGTGCGCTGGTGCTCACCCCATGAGGTCAGCACTTTGTCTTTTGGTGACAGGCTGGCTTAGACCGGTCAACGGCCACACTAAGGGTTGATAGGTTTCAGGGGATCCCTCTGAGGGTCTTCTGTGTGCAATTTTCAATAAATTTGACAGTGGAATGGCAGTTTATTAAGATGAGATGCTAGGTACCAAACACCCCATAGTACAGCAAATGTAGCTGTGGGACTCGATTGACGAGTGCCCGGCCCATGTACTCCACATGGCTCTCCTGTTCTCTTACAATATCTAAGAATCAACATGGATATTGTAGGCCATATCCACTAATGCAGATAGGTTCTCATGGAGGATATAGTGCACTCTGCCTTTAGGGCTAAAGGTCTGCTAGAGGGGTGTCTGACCTATATCCCATGCAGTGTTTGTGAGCATGTTTTTTTTTATACTATAACTTCCCCTGAGTAAGGGCGTTAAGCCCAAAATGCATTGGGTTTATGTCTGCACAGTTACCCAGGATAAAACATGATGTGATATGTGCTGTGGAAAAAAAGTCTGGAACCACACCACCCCTACTATGGATTTAAACATCACATAAGAATTTTGAATAAGTATGGCTTAAAAAGCATTACTATGGTGAAAATTGGACTCTTGATTCCTAATTATCATGGCTAATGAGCTATAAGGCTTGAATTTGGTACATGATGGCGCACCAATTACTTTTGCAACACAGGGCTATATATCATGTTAACTCTTTGGTTTTGTCTGCATCAAGACACGCGGTCGTTAGTGGCAAGGATCACAGCCTTGGTGAGGCGACCCTAGAGTGGCACCATTTGTGATGCTACCCTTGGGATCCCTCTTCAGTGCCAGTGCCATAGGTACCAAGGGTACCATTTACTAGGGACTTACACGAGGTACTGAAGTTGTGCCAATTGAGACACAAAAGGTACAGTTTAGGGAAAGAGATCCCAGCACAGGGGACCTGGTTGGCAGGGACCCTGGCACTTCAAGTCAGAATTACATCATTTTCCAGGCAAAAAAGTCGAGGCTATCTATATCGAAAAGAGGCACTTTACTACAATAGGGCTTTTCCTGCTAAAGCATGTTGCAGTCTGTGGGTGGGCAGGGTCGAGCACACTAGCACCCCACAGCTTATTAATCCAGGAGTGCAACTAGACCTGACTTTTGGGGGGGGGCTAACTCTTCAGGCAGTGGGGCGGGACATGCATTTCAAGCAATGTAGGCAGCAATATCTTTATAGCCAACATGAGGGAATGAAGTGCCAAACTGCTGTACAAATGTATTAGACAAACACAATCTTATTTTGAGTGACATACTGGAGTCCGTATTTATCCCAGGATTCCTCATTAGGGTTCATTTGTTGGAATCGAGCCGGCTTGCTGCAGCCATATCTTTGATGGGCAGTGTTTTATCCATTTACTGCATGTGGATATTTCTATTTTTGTTGTGTTTATTTTACTGTGGTTAGATATCATCCATTATTTGACTTTGAGATGTTGTCTGATTGAGTATGAGTCAAAGTCAGATGAGATTTCATATTTAAATATGATTTGTTTATTTTCTGCTCACCACTGACATTTGAAATAAAAGGAGTATTCCAACACGTATGATACCAAACATAGTAGGATTAGTGGCAGCCAATTTTGAGATGGTCATCGCAGAATTACACGGTACCCCTCTATATGGTAAATGGCTGTCTCACTTGCAACCATGCATGGGCACCCTCACACTTAGAACCAAGCACCCTGCCTTCAGTATTGCAAAAGGCCTGCTATAGGGGAGGGGGTGGAGGGGTATAGGTTTTAAGTGTAGTGACTCTAGATATAGGAAACCTACATCTTTCATAACGGGTTCTAGCACAAGCTTACACAGGCTAAAATGACAGGCTTGTAGTTACAGTTTAAATGGTCTCTCATGGGTGGCATAATACATGTTTCAGCCCATGGGAGACCTCTGGGGTACCTATGCCCTGGGTACCTTAGTACTAACCCTGGGCGTAGTGGGCGTAGTGGGGCTTCGCGAAGCTACGCGAAGTGGGCAAAAAACTACGCCCACCCACGCACTTCGCGTGGCCCCACTATGCGCCACCCGCCTCCCTCCCTCCCGCCTAAATGCTTACATAAATATATAAATGAATTATTAAACCACTTACCTTGTCCGCCGCGTCCCCGGGGCTCCCGCTCGTCATCTCGCCGCCGGCGCCGCCGTCTTAGATCCTAATGCGCATGCGCGGCTGCCCGCACATGCACATTAGGATCTAAGACGGCGGCGCGATGACGAGCGGGAGCCCCGGGGACGCGGCGGACAAGGTAAGTGGTTTTATAATTCATTTATATATTCATTTAAGCATTTAGGGAGGGCGGGAGGGAGGCGGGTGGCGGGCAACTTCGCTACGCCCACGAAGTGGGCGTAGTGTTGCCTGCTTCGCCTACTTCGCAAAGGGCGAAGTAGGCAACACTACGCCCACTTCGTGGGCGTAGCGAAGTTGCCCGCCCAGGGTTACTTAGTACCATATCCATAAGGGCCTCAGTGTTCAATCTTGGATGTACCTAAGTACTGAACATAACAATTTTGGGGAGAAAGCAGAGAGACTGAGGTCCTGTCAGACTAGTCAGAAACAGCTTAGCGACAGGGAAAAAGTGGTGGTAACCATTAAAGCAGATCCAACTTTCCTACACCATGTGAGTGACGGATGACTGGTGAACCTGTGTGAGTGTAGTGTGAGCTGTGTGAATGCTGGATTATGTATCCATAGACACTCTAAGTAGTTCACCTTATTCTTGGCCGTTGGGAAGTGGGGATTCATGTATAATTTGAACTATTATTATTGAAGCTGATCATGCAGCAAAATGTCAGCCTTTTAGACATGCCGAATACGGTTTCTTCAGCAATCACAGCACTGAGACCGCCCTGATTGCAGCCACAAATAACATCCGAACCTTCCTCGACTGAGGAAAAACAGCAGCTGTGTTCCTCCTTGACCTCTTGGCAGACTTTGACACCACATCCCACCACATGCTGTTTGAAGGACTCCACCAAATCGGCATCCAAGGGGACGCACTCCGATGGATCAACTTCTTCCTTACCAGAAGGAAAAAAGAGTGTCTGCCTACAACCTTTCACCTCCAAACCCAAGAATATCATCAGTGGTGCACCCCAGAGTTCATCCCTCAGCCGGGCACTCTTCAAAGAATACATGAACCCACTGGTCAACACTGTCAGATCTAACAGTCTCAGAATTATATCCTACATTGATCACGCCAAACTGATCATCTCCCTCATCAATGACCCAACCAACACCAGGACCAACTTACACAGACGCATAATAAGCGTCATTGACTGGATGAAGGACATCAGCTTGAAGCTGAACACAGACAAGACGATATTACTAATATTCGGCAACAGCAGCAACCCCTGAAAAGACTCATGGTGGCCACCAGACTAGGAAACTGCACCTATAACCGCCGACCACTCGGGAAACCTCGGAATCATCATTGATAACATGCTCACCATGAAGTCACACCTGCTTCCTCACTCTGCACATGCACACAAGATGCACCATGACACAGGCCCTCATCCCCAGCTGACTGGATTATGGCCTAATCTCTCCAAGTAGGAATAGCTGCACACCTCCTACAGAGACTTCAATTCATACAGACCAGCGCAGCCAAACTTGTCCTCAATCTCCCTCACCTCAGGCAACTCCACTGGCTCGACATAAGGAAGAGATGTCATTGTCATTTCAAGCCGCTGGTCCATGCACGCAAGACTCTACACAACCAAGGATCCACCTACATAAACCGCCACCTGAACTTCCACCCATAATTGAGAAGATTATGCTCCGCCTCTCCATCACTTGTCTACACCCCCTCACATACAGAAGCATAAGTGGAGGACGCTCTTTTCCTACCTCACAGCTAAGACCTGGAACAGCCTCCCCATGTAACTCCGAACCATCACCTCTCTTCTGGAACTCTGAAGGGCCCTCAAGACCAGGCAGATCGAATGAACCTCCAGGACCTGCAAGCACCTTGATACCCTATCCGGCAATTAGCAGTGTTATACAAGTCCTGATTGATTGTTTGAAATTGTGCCCGTAAAACCAGGAAACCTGGTTTCAAACATTGATTACATGCTTGACAAGATCTGTTTTACCCTAGGCAATTATCTTATTTCATTGTGCCTCCATGTCTTCTATCTTCCCTTTGAGAGTACCTTAAAACAAATTCAATTTAGGAGGTGCCCTCTACAAAAACCTGACTTTTATATGTTTGTTTAAATAAAATTTAATGTTGCTCCATATGTTAAAAAAATCTAAGCAGGGTTCACATGGCAAAATACTTGCCTCTTGATTCACTGTTAGCCAGGGCCATTGGAAAAATTCGGCAGAGGAGGAACAAAGTATGCAGCTGTGTTGATTAAACTATGCGTCAACAAAAGGCAAATTGTGCTGCATAATGTGGCACATTTTGTGATAACTTTACCTCATTGTTTTGTCATTTTCACACATGGTAACACTATCTCTAAAATATTTCACCTTATTAATACCAATTTAACATCAAAATACAGCATTAAGGCCCAGATGTAGGTAAAATAGATTTACCGATTTTAAATTACCGAATCATACCGATTCGGTAATTAAAAATCGGTAAATCTAAGGGGTTGAGATGTAGGAACATCCAGATGTTCCTGCTACCGAATCTGTAAAAATCTGTATTTACCGATTCGGTAAATACCGACCGGTAATGGCCCATTCATTCCTATGGGCTTTGAAGCCCATAGGAATGAATGGGGCATTACCGGTCGGTATTTACCGAATCGGTAAATACAGATTTTGACAAGGGTGCAGGGGGTGTCACTTTGACACCCTCTAGCACCCCCAAAAAAGATTCGGGGGCCATGTGGCAGGCATACCTGCCCTAAGGGCAGGTCTGCCTGTCATATGGCACAGGTGTGCATGCACACATGTGCATGCACACCGGAATCGGTTTTTTACCATGAAGTTGGATTTCATGGTAAAATACCGATTCTGTAAGGCTTGTGGGACTCAGAAGAGTCCCACCTACATATCAAAAATACCGAATAGGTATAAATACCGAATCGGTATTTTACAGAATCGGTAAATTTACCGATCGGTAAATTTACCGAATCTGTAAAATAATGTGTCCCTACATACCGATTACTGAATACCGGTCGGAAACGGCCGAAAATACCGATTTTCGGCCGTTACCGACCGACCTACATCGGGCCCTAAGCAACTGAAATATGACTATGCAACCTTTGTGAAGGACCTTCAAGAGAGAAGGCAAATGTATAGCCATGTTGTTTAGTAAATTTTGATCCGTTTGCAATAGAAACTGTGTTTTTTATTTAAATCTACAGATTATGCAGCAGACAAAAGAATATGTGGCAAATCTAATATTATGGTAAACTACCATTACTTCGCAGGCACTACTACGAGTTATCATTATTGCGCATTTTTTATTTCACAGGATCTTTTTCTAGGTATGATTTTACTTAGCATGCTTTTACTTCATATTTACTGTTACTTCCCAAGTGAATTACTTTGCAGGCTATCAAGATCGTTGTTTGGAAAAGGAGGCGCTTCTGTTTCCAAACAACGCTGTGCACCACTGACGACGCATTACACAGGAGAAGAGAGATCCCGTCGACTGTACTGACAGCTGTAGTTCAAGACTGCCTGACTCCCGCCCAGCCCTGCTGGGACAACCTTGTGCCTCCTTGCTGAGGGTTGGGGCAGGCGGCTCTGCTGTGTTATGATGCTGTGTGTTCCCCAGGCACTGCAGCAAGGTGGTGTGGCAGTCTGAGGGCCACAATATGCTTAGTGGTGCCCTGCAGCACCACCGAGCATATTACCAGCGGTCTCATCAAGATTCTTAGTCCATGTAACTGCTGGCAGTGAGGAAAGAAAGGGGGCCCTGTATGTACCTGTGCATGAGGGTGCCTGCAGGAGGGCACATGTGTGCCCCGTGTGTGCATGAACCCCATTACTGCACGGCATAGGCTGCACAGTCCATGCTGCGTAGGAACGTGTATTGGCGTTCCCACAGAGGAGCAGGTTAAGGCTCACATATGAGCGGTAAACTGCACCACAGTGGGGCCACCATGCAGCCGGCCCCGCCAGACCATGATAATACTCGTAATCAAATGCTGTAAACTTGTAGGGTTAGTATTATTAATAATATTTGCTTTACTTGGTGCAGAACCTATTTAAGGGGAATTTATTATGTCTGTGGGAAAACTACCTATTTCAATTTGCCAAGAGGAATCTTAGGGAATCCTGCAGGAACCCCTGTTGCCTCAGGGACATGGTATGCATGCAGGGGGGGCACACGATGTGCCACCCTGTCTGCATGCACCCACTTTCCTGTATGGCATGGACTTTATGGTCCATGCAGTTCAAGAACAGGCTTTGGCATTCACATTGTGGTGCCTTTTTAATAGGCACCACCGTGGGAACACCAAAGGACAGCCCGCCAAACCAAGAGAAAAGTCTTAATCTGGCAATTGGTCTGACCATGGGTTTGGCAGTCCTGGAGCTGGGGGCTGGCATGGGGGCCCGCTCCAGGACCACCGTGCTCGTAAGTAGGCCCTAAGTCTTTTGATGAACCTGAATTAAGGGAAACTGTGAGTTCATGGTTTAGTGAAATGCAGAAGAGGTTTGGTGAATGACTAGGTAGTTTAGTTGGAATTGCTATATTAGCTCCTGTAATAATCAGAATGATTTGTGCTATTACTCTGTTTCTTTTGCTACAATTTTCTGAGTATATGATTAGTACATATAAAACAAAGGTTGAGGTGAAAACAGGTTGAAAAAAAGGAAAAGATCAATGGAAATTAAATCGTAGAGTTTTAAGTATCAAATCTGCAACCAATTAAAGATGGTGGAGATAAATTTACAAAAGCAAGCACAGATGATGACAGCGTCTACTGACTGACATCTGAGTGATAAAGTTTACTAATCAGTGAGAAGTTGTTAGAATGTTTCTAATCATTCAATTTTGGGTGACAAATAATTTTGAATGCTCATGGTTTTTATAATAAATATAGTTATAACCAATGAATATTAATGTTGCACTCGAAATTATTTTATTTAGAGATTTAGATATGGGTTTATCAACATATTTAATTATGCCAAATTTTTGTAGAGAAACCATTTTATAAAAATGAATGTTGTTCTGTTCGGTTTGCTCCTACTCATTACCCCCCAAATCAATGTCCCCCTGCATGTCTTCTCTCCTCGCAGTTTTTGCGGAGCACAAGACTCTGTTACATAATTGGTTATTTTCCTTAGAGAGTATGTATTGTGAATTAAACTTTCTTTCTGAACGACACTTCCTCTGGCAGTTTTGATGCAGGCTTGCTACCACAGTAGTGTATGAGTATGTGTTTGAAAATGTTTCATATTGTGTTGTAATGTTCCGAACGTTGTTGTTGCTGGAAAAGCTAATGGAAGATTTCTTCTACCTTAGTAGTGGGTTAGTGTTATAATTATTTGTGTGATGATTATCATTTGTATTTACACAATATGTGTTATCGCTACTCATGCCATGCTGAATTTGTAGTGTTTGCTTATTACCTATGTATAAAATGTATACAAAAAACTCTGGTTTTGGGGGTGAGCTGGAGAATTCCCTTCTACCCTAGCGATTCTGTCAGCATTCCTTGTAAATCGGCCTTTCTACTAGACATGTTGCTTATTCGGACTTGGAATAGTTCTGATTTCTGACTATGTACTCTGTATCTGAGCCTTCATGGCATTTATTTTGCATTTTTCTTTAATGCCTATCTTGAAATTTTTTAATAAAACCTTATAACTTTTCATTGATCTAGAACTCATATATTGGGTGGTCCCATTAACTGTCTATTTACTCTGCTAATCTTATTTTGTGGGCATGGTGATGAAGAGGGTGATGTCTCTTATCGCTTGATCAAGGATGCAGGAGTTGAACAGTCAAAGTTACATTTTGGGGTGATCATAATTTTGGGTTGCCGTTAAATGTAGGGGTTCGGCTCCCACACCCCAAGATACGAAAGCAAAATCATTTGCTATGTCTAGATCCAAAACAGGTGAGACAAGAGCAGACCCATAACCCACTGAGAATACAGTCAGAGTGGAAAAAGAGAACCACCAAGGACTCACCATCAAGCTGAGCAATATAAGGAGCCCAGAGCCTGTGTAGTCGCTATACAGGCCACCAGGATCTAATCAAATCCATCCTCTGATCCTCAAAAACCACTTTTGGCAGAAAATTGAAGGAGTGGCATACAGCAGGCCTGTCAAACACCAAGGGAACATTGCGCCTGCCATCCACCAAAGATAGAGCATCCCAGAAACCAGAAAAGAAATAGCAGAACGATTGAGGCATCTCTGTTTCCCCTGAAAGTGAGGCAGGTCTGGGAGAGCCATAAAGAACAGCAGCCAAAGCAAGACTCTCATCCATGCCTGAGTCAGCCTCCCACCATGGATGTGTTGACCAATTACTTCAAACTTAAAGCAGATATGTGAGAAGATGTAAAGACATACCTTGATATCACTGCTAGCAAACACCTCGCGAACCTCCAAGACTAAACTCAGCAACCAAACACATTAAGGCCAGCCATACTGAGCTATCCATGTCAGGGAAGAATGAACACCTGAGCACCTAATCACAGCAGTCCCACAGTCCCAAACTAGCAAGTCTAAAAGTCTTAAAATGACACACCCACACGTACAGGTACAAGAGCTCCATTTTCCCTCCAGATAGTCTTTTAAAGTACAAAAAGCTTTGTACTATCTATTGGTCACACACAATAAAACATGGGGTGTTGGATAGGAACTCCAGAAAGGGGGGGGCCTGGAGGAGGAACCTCGAAAAGATAGGCCATCCAAGCAAGAACACATCAGGGGGAAGCATAAACATAGGGTCTTCACAGGAAACAACATCTATTTTGCAATGGTAGTAATGGAGAAGAGGAGAGGAGGGGCTGTTGATGGTCACCCTCACTGTTAAACACACCCTTTTCGCGACACTAAACAAAATACAGTTTTAATATTAAAGATGTGTTTTCAATGGAGATAAATGAAATGGTTAAGGAAATCCAATTATAGCATTTATGACTGTTCAAGTATAACTGCCAATGCATATGAATGTATTTCAGGGAACTAATTTGGTATACAAAGAAAGCAGAAACGGGGAAAGAAGAGCTATATTTAGAAATGTGGTTTTGTACTGATTCCTCTTAATCATTTTGCATGACGAAAGTAATTTTTATTTAATTTAGTTAAATGTAGAACTAATGCTATTTTGGGTCAAAAATTTCCCTGCTTGAGGGATGTGGCTGTGTGCTCCTCTTCTGTTTTTGCCCGCTAAGGATCCAGTTATAGGTGACTTCTTATTTAAATGAGGCTGGTAAAGAAAGTTTTCAGCCCATTGGCTTTATGAGATTTGCAGGAACTCCGATGATCTATTTTCTTTCACCCACAGCTGCTGAAATCTCCAGGTGAAATTCATGTGGAAAATGACTTTACAGGGGAACCCGAAATTATTGATTCCCTCAATAATTTCTCTTTTCTAAGGGAAATCTCGGGGCTCCACAGGTAGTAACTGTTGACTCCACGCCCTATATTTACCTGTACCCCCTATAAAACAGGAGAGGTACAGCCTTGAAAAGGAGAATTCTGATCAGAATGAAACATTTCATCACTCACTCAATCTTTCCTTTTGCTTGTCAAACGTATGTTAAAAATGTCTCAATGCGGCCCACAGAGTTTTTAGTTTTTTTTAACTTTTAGGCAACCTGCCTGGTTCGTGCTTACTTAAGGTTTGTGGTGATGCGCTGTAGTTGTTTAGAGAGCGTGCACCCGAGGCATGTACAGAACGTAGGCGGCCATTTGAGATGCTGCAGAAAAGCCGAGGAAAGTAGTCGCTGTCCCGGCGCTTGAATAAATATTCTAATAATCCTCCAAAAGTGTCGGCGCATCATTGGGGCTACAACCCCGATCCTATAAAAATTGGTGACGAGGCTACGGGACGCCGTGACCGCTTCCCGCGCGGTCCCAACCCGGAACCCACCACCCGACACGGACCGAGCGCGGCAGTGGAGGCGACCTGCACCACCGGGAGGAGGTGCACCTGCTACCACACATGAGCGCTTCTCAGAAGCGCTGTGCCTCCATACAGGCAGGAGTGTCCACAGCCCCATTTGGCAGTGAGCAATCCCCTGACACACAGGAGCTACAAAGAACACAACGAGGGCACTCGGAGGCAAGGGGAGAAGAGTGAAAGCCCCATACACAGCCAGGATTGAGGCGCACGCCCTCTGGGGACACACAGGCCACATACTGACCACCAGATGCAAGGGGAGAAGAGTGCATGCAACGTGCACAGCCTGGAGTGAGGTGCACGTCCTTTGGGGACATACAGGCTGTATACTGACCACGATACGCGATCCTTGAGCTGGAGGCAACACACCACCTCACAGTGAGTACAGTGGGCGCAGCTGGGCTCCCTGAGACACAGAAGCAAGCCTCTACGCAGAAGGGGAAAGGATCCCAGAGGTCAGATATAGCCCCTTAGGTTCCCGTGCAGCGGAGGGGAACCCTGCAACCATGCAGGCTAGCAGGCCAGAAGAGAGGTAAGCTCCAGGGAGTCCACCAGGTGTTGCCACGCAGCAGGTCCTGGTCCAACGCAACACGGGGAGAATGTGTGCGCAATCATCGTCCCTCACCAATCTGGTCCCATCCTTGCCCAAAATGGGGGAGTCAGCGATGCCGTGGGAAGATTGGAAGCGGTACTTCCTGAACTACCTATCTGCCCTAGAGGAAGAAGGAGAAGGGGCCTTCTCTAGTTCAAGGAGGAAGAAAATACTTCTCCACAACTTAGATCCAGAAGGTATCAGAGTATACGACAACCTAGTAAAGAAGACTAGACTCCCGATGATACAGATGAGTTCCAACATGCATTAGAAGATCTGGATTCCTACTACCGCCCGTAGTGTGCACGGCCATAGACAGATGCAATTTTTTCCAAAGGAAACAAAGCAGTGGAGAGTCGATAGATGAGTATGTGGCGGTGCTACAGAAGGTGGCTGTGACATGCAAATTTGACACACTACATGACAAACTCATCAGAGATCAGATCATAATGCATGCCGCCAATACAGCGATCCAAGAGAAGTTGTGGGTCAACGAAGATGCCCCTCTCAAGGAGGTGGTAGCACTCATGAACTGTCAAAGAGGTGCGCAGAAGTGGCAAAAAGGGAGACCGTCAGCAAAACTCAGGTATGCAGAGTGTCAGACAGGAGCAAGCAAGGGATAACGCAACAATCGACGCCGCCAAACACAAGATACCAGAAGAAATACCCTCAGATGCCCACAAGAACCCAAAGACCACAGGGAGAAAGCAAGAACAATCGCTACTGATGCGGAAGTCAAACACACGCAAGCAACGACAAGGGATGCCCGAATTTCAGGTCCAAATGATCCTTTTGTGGGATAATAGGACACTACGAAAAGTTGTGCAGGCGTAAGCTCAGGAGAACTGAAGTGAAGTATGTCACCCAGGACCCGGACGGTGCGAAGAAACACCATAAGGGGAAGATGAAGAAGACAGAGTTTTGTGTATAGACGACCAAGTTCTCGGAATAAACTGCGCAAGATCCAAGAAGCAAGTGCTACAAATGAAGATCTGAGGTATTCAAATCAACATAGTGGCAGATTTGGGCTCCCCGTATACCATTATCCAGCGAACAGTATGGGAACGAGACTTTGAATCCAGAGTGGGTGCGGAATTGCTCCTTACAGACATTCACCCCGTCACGTACACAGGCAAACCCATACCCATGGTGGGTTATCGCCCCCTCACGTTCGAGTTCAAGGGACGAACAGCGGAAGGAAAACTGTATGTCGCAGAAAAAGGACCCTCGGTCCTAGCATGGATGGATCAAGGCGCCCTTGGAATCCAACTCAACCCAGGAGGAGCCACCCAAGTGAAGATGACTGACACGGTACAGGCATATGAAGAAGACGCTTGGAAGAAGGCATACCCCGAAGTCTTTAAGGGGACGATAGGTCGAATGACAATATTTATGCACAAGATATGTCTGAAAGACGGAGCGCAACCAGTAAGCCACAAAGTTCGCACCATCCCTTTCAGGAGCAGAGAGGCAGTGCAGGAAGAGCTAGTACGCCTGGAAAGAAATGGAGTTATAGAAGCCATTGTAAGTGCCGAGTAGCTCGCGCCTCTAGTGGTTGCACAGAAACCCAACGGGAAGGTACGTTTGTGTGTGGACTTGAGGAAACTCAACAATAACATTGTGGTAGACAAGTTTCCTCTAACCAGGATAAACGAAATGTTAGTTAAGACAAAGGGGGTAAAGTGGTTCTCCACGGTGGACCTCTCATCTGTGTACCATCAGATCTCTTTGCACCCTTCATGCAGTCACCTAACATCATTCATAACACCTTTTGGGTGTTACAAGTTCATCAAAGGCCGCAGCGTTCCAAAAGCTCATGCACAGATTGTTCCAAAAGGTAGAAGGCGTGCAATACTTTCAAGATGATATTCTCATCATGGGAAAATCAAAGGATGACCATGACACAAAACTACATTCTGTTTTAGCTATACTTTCCCAGAATGGCCTCACCGCAGAATCGGGAAAATGCAGGTTTAGAGTAGGATCGGTGACATACCTAGGCCATGAGATCAGCGAAAAAGGGATAGAACTGAAAAAGGCTAACGTGACAGCCATCAAGGAAGCACCTACACCCACGAGGAAGGAAGATGTCCGTTCATTCTTAGGCATGGTGGAATTTTACAGCAAGTTTGTCCCTCACTTTGCATCAAAAACTCACCACTTGAGGCAACTCCTGAAGGAAAGGAGCACTTTCAAATGGTCAAAGGAAGAGCAAGCAGAATTTGACCTCCTCAAGCAAGACATTTGCACCGCCGTTCCCCTCAAGGGATTTGACCAAGTTGCCTTGTCCATACTGACTACTGATGCCAGCGACAAGGGACTGGGGGCAGTGCTAATGCAGAGATCACTGGAGGGAGAAATCACCACTGTTAGCTTTGCCTCAAGGTCATTAGCACCCAACTAGGAGAAATTCAGCGTGATAGAAAAGGAGATGTTGGCAGCAGTCTGGGCCATGGAACGGTTCAGGCAGTTTTTGTGGGGTTCCAAATTCCTACTCCGCACTGACCATAAGCCACTGGTGAGAGTCCTGACCTCTTTCTGGCATGCACACGCGACTCCTCATATAGCGAAGATGACCCTGAGACTACTAGATTATGTATATGAGGTAGAATACATTCCCGGGAACAAAAATAAAGTGGCAGATTTCTTGAGCAGAGCAGCAGCAATGGAGCCAGCAACAGATCAAGAACCCTCAGGATGAGAGGGCTAAATGGTAGCGTTCACAGAAGACCACGAAGGAGTAGTCAGTGCACAGGAATGGGAGGAAGCGTACACCAACGATGAGACACTGAAAATGGTGAAGAGTTATGTGACACAAGGCTGGCCGGACAAGAAGCACTCAGACAGCCAGTTGAGGAAATACTGGGAAGTCCGGGAGTTATTATCGATTGGGGATAATCCAGTGTTTCTGCTCAGAGGAGACAAAGTGGTACCCCCACAGACCTTAGTAAATCACCTCCTAGGTATTTTTCACGAAGGACACCTTAGTATAATGAAGACCAAAGCCAGGGCAAAGCAGGCATATTGATGGCCAGCCATGGTCAGTCAAGTAGAAAGACATGTCAGGACGTGCGAACCTTGCAGCAGGGCAGACAAAGTACAAGTCCTACTATGGCCGCCACTACGAAGATTCACCTGTCCCTCCAGTCCATGGGAGATGCTTTCGGTGGATATTTTGGGTCATCAATGGTGTGCCCAAATACGCCATAGTGCTGGTTGATAGGTACTCCAAGTGGCCAGAGGTGAAAGTATGTGAGGTTGCAGACACAGAAGTGGTACTTTCTTTTCTCACCTCTACATTTGTGAGAGAAAGGATCCCTAAGGTAATTACCTGTGACAACGGACCGCAGTTCATTTCAGCGAAGTGGAGTGCATTCATGGACTGCAACGGGATAGAAGTCAAACACACTCCTGTGTATCACCCCGCGGGGAACGGACTGGCAGAGAGGTTCAAAAGAGTAATTATGGGGTCAGTGCAAGCAGCAATAAGTGCAGGACAGGATTGGGAAAAGGAACTACAACGGATGCAATGGGCGTATCGCATCACCCCAGCCAACACGGGATACAGCCCATTCAAAATACTCAGGGGACGTGATCCCTTCACGAAGGACAATCTAGCATTAAAACATCTCATTGTCCAAAGCAGGTGGTCCCCGGCAGTTGTGCGTCGAAATATGGACAAAGCACAAGCCTTATACACAGAACATTACAACAAACGTCGAAGCGTCAATGAAGTAACCCTAGAAAAGGGTGAGTGGGTGAGAGTGAAACAGGCTGTGTTGAAGAAGAAGGGAGACAGTATGCCAGGTCAGCCTTACTGAGCAATGGGAAGGTATGGTCACAAGAAAGTATGGCGAGATGCAACAAAGTCATGAAATGGGAAGCTCAGGAAGATGGGTGTTTGTTTATCCCAGAAGGAAGTGAAGGACAGGAAACGGCGAAGACCCTGGAGAGGAAAAGACATGGGACCACACTTACCAGTTGGAATGAGGAAGACCAGTACACCTATGAGGAAGGCGAAGGTGTGGCAATAACTAACCGACTCACACCAAGGAGCCCAGGCATTGAAGGACAGGAAGGAGGGCTGCAAGTGAAGGCTAATGTAGGAGCTGGTCCTACAGAAGGTGACCAAAGTGCAGACTGCAGCCCGAGGCAAGTAAGAACAAGGTTGGGCAGAGTGATTAAAGTGCCAAAGAGGTTTGAGGACTATGACATGGAGATCAAGTAAGACTGCTAAAAACTTTTAACCCCATTAATTAAATGAAATCTCTAGTTTACTGTGTGTGTATTGTGTATTGTTCTGTACATTTTGTTTCCCATGTCTAAAGGGGGAGATATGTGGTGATGCGCTCTAGTTGTTTAGAGAGTGTGCGCCCCGAGGCATGTAGGGAACGTAGGCGGCCATTTGAGATGCTGCGTAAAAGCCGAGGAAAGTAGTCGCTGTCCCGGCGCTCGAATAAATATACTAATAATCCTCCAAAAGTGTTGGTGCATCATTGGGGCTACAATCCCGATCCTATAAGGATGACTTGCCTCAAATGTCAAAAATGCCAAATAAGGCATAGGCACATGTAATGTACACTGCTCAGCAGGCTCCCCCTGCTGTGAGGTGTCAAACTCCAGAGTTCCAGGACTGCACAAACTAAAACAAAATCAAGAATTTCCATCGTGCATTGATACTGCATTCTGTTGAATTCTGCCTGCGCAATTTGCACCAGGCATAACCTGATGCAATTGATTTTGGCAAACGTTGCATATTGTGATAGTGCACCTCAGAAAAGCAACAAACATGTGGTATTACTCCCATACAGGGGTCTAAAACGCAGGACAGGTTCTACGTGCCAGATGCCACCTCCTGTAGTACTTCTATTTACTTGGAGTGCAATCACCGCCAGGATTGTGCCAGTCCTTAAATAGGCCTATTTTCTGCAAAATACGCAGAACAACTTTGTTAGTGGTAAATCAGGATATTCAAATCTTAAACTGTCACAATTGCCATCTGGATGTCGCACAGCAGAATAATTGGCACATTTTCCAAGTTATGATGTTTCACATAATCCTTTGGAAATGTTGTTAAGGGAACCTCTGTTGGAGGTGCAATGGTTTATAGCAGTGGCCAAAGTGAACAAAGTAGAGTCTTTGCTTGTGGATTGTGTTATGTGGTCTCTGCCCTCTAAAAGGACCTCCTAACTAGGAGCAAGCCTCAGTGCCATCTTCTTGTTTAACATGGTATTCCTACCTCTCCAGGGCAGCTCTTGCTGAAATGGGATTGGACTGACACATTGGTAGATCAGCCATCTGTAAGTGGAAGATATGAAGTCCACTATACATTGGTTATAGATAGGTTCACAGGATCAGTCCTGCCTGATCACATATGCATTTGTTTTTAGTGGTTATCAGAAACAAAAATTCTATTCCCATATGACTGATTCAGATTGGCAAATGGGTCTGTATCCAAGTCATGAAAATGGAAATGATTTTCCATAGTGTGCAGATTGCTGCCGTAGGACATGGAGTGCTGTGGGATTCCCTGAGTTCATCTGTCCCACTCTCCAAAAACAAGACAACCAGAACCCTTCTGAGCCTCAAAGCTGCCCGAATGCAAACTACTACAGCTACGGCGAAGGGACTGGTAAGACTTTAGACCAGTCGTGCCTCTGTTTGAGGTCCCAAAATAGCTATATTTACTTGGACAGGTCCTGGATTCATTCTAACCTGTTCTGAAGAAGGGGAAAGTACTGTAGAGGCACTGTTACTTCCACTACAGTAAAACTTGGAAGTAACATTTCTCTTGAGGGAAAACGTTAACATTTGTGAAGCATCGTCAAACGACAGATGTGAGCTCAAAGTACAAGTCGTAAAAACAGGCCACATCTTTGGCCGGTGGAAGAACTTCAAAGTTCAAAACTAAGACACCAAAAAATTGTTCATGATGAACCCCAAACAATGAGTGGCCGATCCACTAAGGGCCTCAACACTCTTGGTGGAAACACCACAATGGGTAACTGCAGTATGGGGGTCTCCCCGGGATTGCGGGGCTTCTGCTACAAGTGCAAAGGCCCTGTGCGAATTGGCCCCTTACAATTGGAAAGGCACGTGTTCAGCCAATGCAGTGGAGAACTAGTCAAAGAAAGACTTAATATTCACCATGAAAGGGCATCTTCTCCCAGCTGCAAGCCTTTTGACATTGAGTGCTGCAGGTGATCAGGGTTCCGTGTCTCGTGCAACTTCTAAAGAAATATGTGCATTCAATCAATCAATAAATCAAAGTGGATTTGTAGAGCGCTGCTTATCACCCATTAGGGTATCCAGGTGCTGGGGTTGATGCTGCTGGGAGTTGTTAGTCGAACAGCCAAGTCTTTAGACCCTTCCTCAATTCTTGTAGCGTGGGGGAGGTCCGGGGATGGAAGGGGATGCATTAATGCGCCCACAAAGAATAGGCAAATTCATAGCTCGAGAGACAGTGGCTAGAAAAAATGCACAGTGAGAGTAGACAAAGGAGGAAAGCCGCCCGCAGAGCTTTGTTCATGGAGTCAAAGGATGGGAGAGAAGTCAGGTAACATGGTGCTGTAACTGTTTGGCAGAGGCTAAAGAATACATGCATGATAATTTGAAAGACGTCGCCGAGTGGATGAAGGACAGCTGCCTGAAACTGAACTCGGACAAGACGGAAGTCCTCATCCTGGGATCTTCGCCCTCCACCTGGGACGACTCCTGGTGGCCCCCAGCCCTGGGCACTGCACCCAAGCCAACCGACCACGCACACAACCTGGGCTTCATCCTGGACTCCTCCTTCTCGATGACCAGACAAGTCAACGCCGTCTCCTCATCGTGTTTCAACACCCTGCGTATGCTTCGCAAAATCTTCCGCTGGATCCCGACCGAGACCAGGAAGACTGTCACCCATGCACTCGTCACCAGCCGACTGGACTACGGAAACGCCCTCTACGCCGGAACCACAGCCAAGCTACAGAAAAGACTCAAGCGCATCCAGAATGCCTCCGCCCGACTCATCCTGGATGTCCCGCGACGCAGCCACATCTCCAGCCACCTGAGGAACCTGCACTGGCTCCCCGTCGACAAAAGGATCACGTTCCGGCTCCTCACCCACGCACACAAGTCTCTCCACGACCTGGGCCCCAAGTACCTCAACGACCGCCTGACCTTCTACACGCCCACCCTCCAGCTACGGTCCACCAGCCTCGCCCTCGCAGCCGTACCACGCATCCGAAGAGCAACCGCCGGAGGAAGATCCTTCTCTTACCTGGCTGCCAAGACGTGGAACTCCCTCCCCACCCACCTTCGGCTAACCCAGGACCATCTCACCTTCAGTAAACAACTCAAGACCTGGCTATTCGAGCAGTAGCACACCCCCTCTCCCAAGCGCCTTGAGACCCTCCCGGGTGAGTAGTGCGCTATACAAATGGTTTGATTGATTGATTGATTGACCCTGAAGGCAAGCGTTTTTTCTTTAACTTTAACATTGACAGCTTGCCTAATGGTGATAATGTATGGATAAACTATGCTTTCGAATTGTTCAACTCAGGAATAACTGCTTGTTGTATTTCTTTGCCTACATTTAAATATATTACATTAATTATTTTAACTTCCGTTATTTGCTGCTAGAAAACCGTGCAGTCTAATTGAAGCTATTTAATTATTGAATGGGTCAAACTCTACAAATATATGAGAGCGTCTTTTAAGTTTTTGAAAGCAAAGTTTATTCTTGTATTTGCTTTTTTATTGTTTCTGACTGTTGCTTAGTAAGGGTCTATGGATCTTCAAATGTGTCTTTTAATAGATAAATAAATAAATGAGCAAGCGTAATGTAAAAACAAAGGGCCTCATTTATGAAAAGTGACGCGTCGCTGCGTGAAAACAGCGATGCATCACTTTTCACTGCGACCTCCCTGCGACACCAATAATGCGTCATATTTACTGTATGACGCATCATGTCACAAAGAGTTACAGATGCTTCAGTATTTCTGATGTATCTGTAGGCGCAAAAATGACGCATTGCTGGAGTGTGTCACAAAAGTGACGCAACTTCTGCAATGGGCATTACACATGGGCAAGTACCATGTTGATAGTGCCTGCGTTAGTCTTACACCTGACTTGAGGCAGGTGTAAGATATTGACGCATTAGCATCCAAGAAATGGCGTAGTGAAATCTTATAGATTTCACTGCATCATTTCTACGATTTTTGTCTTAAGTTGGGATTTTGTCTTAAGTTAGGATTTTGTCTTAAGTTAAACTTAAGTTTGTCTTAAGTTTTGGTTTTAAGACAATATCCTAACTTAAGACAAAATCCTAACTTTACTACTACTAAATGCCTTCTGTGAATACCAAAAGTAGTAAGTTTAGGATTTTGTCTCAGATTAGTTCTGTGAATCGGCCCCATAGTGTCTAAGTGGGCAGAGAATGGTCAGTGAGACGGCTCTCTGATGGTTGTTCTTTAAGTTTACGTTAAGTTTCCTGAGACATAGGAGGAAGGTAGACATGGGATCAAGGAAGGCTGTAAATCACCATACCTGTATTTACAACTCAGCAAGGATGGTGATTGCTCTAGGGCCTAAGTAGGAGGGAATGGAGTCATATGGTGATGTGGGTATGACTGCAAGGTCCTTTCCTGAAAGAGGACATCACCAATCCCTTTAAGGTAACTCAACAGGTTGAAGTAGCATGCAGTCAGTGGAGACCAGGTTGCTGTGGCCTCAGGGTCCTTCTAGGTTTATTGATTTATTTGGAGTGGGTAGGTCGGAAGTGTGCGAGATAATGTTTGTAAATGAAAAAGGGTTTATTGATGATAAATCTGGGGTTCCACTGACAACACAACATATTTTTGATAGATTGCTGATCTTGGAAATCCAGCATCTGTTGTGTGTTTAGATGAAGGAGGAATGAGTCTGGTGGAGGTGGAAGAATGTGGGATGCCTGTAGTGAAAATGGGTAGGAAAAATGGGTCTGAAAATATGAGCATATGGTGAGTGGTTAAGTCAGGTAAGAGATAAGTGGACTGGCTAAGCAGGCGAGTGACTCTTGGCAGAGAAAGGCAGAGCAGATGGGTTAAGATGGTAGTGGGGAATAATTTTTCAGTGGGTGGTGTTGTAACGTGCGATCCATGATACTCGGGAGACAAATCAATAAAGGCTTTGCGTTCTGTAATGCACGCACCTTTTTGTCTCAGAAGTATCCTGAATTCACGATGCTTAACACCCTGTCTCCCCCTCGTCACCCCCCGGGCGTCAGGAAGAGGCACTAACACCCGACAAGTAACCAAGGGGAACACAGGGGAACAAAACAAGGGTAAGAAAGGAAAAGAAAATATGGCGCTCCACACTCCTCTTCTGCTCAGATGAGGTTTTCTCTTCTGGTAGATGTACTGCAGTGAAATAAAAGAACAATTAGTGCAACCTATCCCCTCCCTTTTTGTCCCAAAGTATGGAGAGTAATGTACAATATCAGTACCTTTTGAAATGTGGAGAATGCCTATAACACTGGAAACTTAGGAACGGTTCTGGAATATTGAAGGTATGACTGGTTTGATACAAGCCACTGTATCTGTAATTGAAACAACCTCATGAATATTCCACACACACTATACACGTATAGTATTTCTGGTTGTAGCGTCACTCACCAGTTCAATCGTGTGTCAACGCTAAAACAAATTTCCTTAACCTAATAACAAGCTTAGGTAATAAGAACTCAAAAGACGCCACACTTATACTTGGTAATCAGCTTTAGGACAAGCTCCGACAAGTAACTACTCATTAACTAGGACTACCGCTAAGGTCCACGGCATAATTCCAAGTCCACACACTAAACTCGAAAACAACAGAAAACAATCCAAAAATAGAAGCAAGCCGCTCCTACAAACTTACGGACTTCAGACATGGGCTCTCAATAGCCCAACGGACATAGACCACAAACGCGAACCACTAGCTCCTCGGACGCCAACCCAAGCCCCGGAACGACAATGGACTCACACTGGCTAAACGCAAAGCGTTTCCTGTGAGTTTGGGGCGGGCTTAAGGCTACAACACTACTCTACAGCGCATGCGTGGCTACTACGCATGCTCCAAAGCCTGTGTATTCCTTTTTGCCAACCATTGCCAACCCCGTATTGCTTCCATGAACTCGACAGGCATGACAGAATACCCCTCCCACAACGCCCCCCACTGGTTTGGGTTTGTATGGGTAGCGTCTGTGAAATGCTCGCAATAAACGCGGAGCGTGTATGTGACTGGCAGGTTCCCATGATCTTTCCTCCACACCAAAACGGTTGTATGACGATCCATCGTATTCAAACTCCTTGCGGCCGTTCGCATCACGGCCAATACATCGCGATGCCACTTACATCGGCCATTTTGTCATCCCACGTAGTTGCGACGCAAATGCGGCCGTGGCCTAGGATCGCGCATCACATCAGCGACATTACATCGCGCGACATGACAACACGATGTAAGGGGTGCTTCCCGCATGTCCTGGACACCCTCCACCCATGTAGCTACAGCTGGGAGGAGCTTCAGCTATGCCCCCTTGGTGTCATGCCCCAGCAGGAATTCTCTCACCTAAGAACATGGACAGGGCAACTGTTTTGCTCCTCCGAAAGCATTATGTTTTAATCTGGGTTATACTTTTCTATTCCAAATGCAGCAATCTCACTAATATTAAAAATGTTGAAACTCCGAACTCTCGAGTAGACATGGCAGTACAGCAATCAAACATGGAGGAGATCGGAGTACCCTTAATCTTGCCGTACCAAGCTGCTTGTTTGTTACTTAGGCATTTTGGACCGTTAGAGGGACAGGGAGGGCGGGATGAATAGTACATTGCATGTTGGGGAAGCCGATGTAAGGGGCAACAAGCTTCACAATGAACACCGAGTAGAGCAGCATTTGAATTGAGATACACACTCAGACCAAGGAAAACCAGCCCCTGGAGGGGCAAGGACCCAGCTTTCATTAGTAAATCGTGAACAGATGAAAGGTAACAGGCAACAGACGGGCCTGAATTTGGTGACATGGAACGTACGGGGCTGAAAGCTCAGCGCAAGAGAAGAGATCTCTTGGCCTACTTAGCCAGGCATCACATAAACATACCACATACCCCAAGACGCCAGTTCTTTAAGAGCCTGAGTACCCAACTGATACATCTGGCTTGTGGGGGCAAGCAACCAGAAGCAAGTGGGATACCCTCAAAAAACCCTCTGGGGCCAGAACTATATTATTTAAGTGCCTATAACATTACGCAACATATTGATACAATCCTCATCCCTTCTTGCCACACCTGGCAGTGGACCTGGGGTACATGGCACCTGTGCCACTTTCTGGTTTTCTCAGGAAGGAACGACAGACAGCTGTAGGGAGGGAATCAACCATTGTTTGTACGAATGAGGCCTGAAAAAGCATTGCAAAAAAGCTACAGCCACCTTATGGTGTATTCACCGGCCTTGCCATTGAAATACCAATACAATCTTCGGGTAACGCATGAAGCGTAATGCCGTCGTATGCTATAACGCCACAATCTGCGCACCTGGTGGGCTCAGTATGTAGAGGGGAGATTCCAAATTAGGGAAGAATTTTTCACTGAAAATAACTCCACTCCCCTTGAGATCATTATGTACCTATGGCTAAGACAGGACTTTAAGACGACTACCCCTAGCTTCCCCGAGGAGCCACCAGTACTAATCCCATTGCATAATATGCTTCAAACTGAAGGCCCATCACACGTGGTTTTAAGACTACAGCGGATTAATTATAAAATATCTATGCTCTTGCTATGAGTGGATGGTAGGAGGTTTGAACCTTGTCTGACAGCACCAAAGTCTGTCTATGTTTCCGTCAGACCACATGTTGTTGCAGTGATTGACGCTGATGTTTCCCTGCTTTATATTGCGTTTTTAATTCAATTTTAAATTCCCATTTTCATTCCCATTTTATTACCTAAATAATGCTCGCATATGCGGTGCTTCCCATTTTATGTAAATTGTCATAAACACAGTGTCAAAGAAACACAATTCCCATTTTATGACTTAAATACTTAAATAAACATTGTGCTCGCATATGCGCTTCCCATTTTATGTAAATTGTCATAAACACAGTAAAGGCAACGTGCTTTAGTTGAAGTCGCATATGCGCTAATGTACAATTCGCTGCTTTATAAACATACTTCCAAATTCGAATTGTGCTCGCATATGCGCTGCTTCCCATTTTATGTAAATTGTCATGTGCTCGCATATTGCAATACTTCAATAATGTCACGATGTCATCGTTTGCGCTGCTTTGCTTGTTTAGTTAAAGAAACACAATTTCCATTTTATGACGTAAATAAACATTGTGCGCTGCTTCCCATTTAATGTAAATTGTCATAAACACAGTAAAGGCAACGCGCTTTAGTTGAATATGCGCTACTTCAATAATTGTGCTCGCTGTCACGATGTCATTGTCATAAACACATTAAAGGCAACGCGCTTTAGTTGAATGCCATTTTATGACGTAAATAAACATTGTGCGCTGCTTCCCATTTAATGTAAATTGTCATAAACACAGTAAAGGCAACGCGCTTTAGTTGAATATGCGCTAGTTCAATAATTGTGCTCGCTGTCACGATGTCATTGTCATAAACACATTAAAGGCAACGCGCTTTAGTTGAATGCTGTCAAGATGTCATCGTTAGCAAATGCGATGCACTTGCATGCGATGTAAATGTAAATGCGATGCACTTGCATGCGTCCTGATGACATGCGATGTGATGACGGCCACGATGTAATCTCCGCGTTGCAATGTCAGCGCGATGCGATGTATCCGATGTAAGGGGTGCTTCCCCACCAAAACCCTTCCAGTGAATCAGATACTGTAGCCGGCGACGAACACGTCTAGAATCAATAATAGCACCCACCTCGTATTCGTCGCTATCATCCACCACTGAGGGTAGAGGAAGGGGAATCGTCGGCAGGCGGGTATCAGGTAGAACTGGTTTCAACAAGGAAACATGAAAAACAGGGTGTACTCTCATTGAGGGCGGTAAGCTCAATTTCATGGCTACCGGATTGATGACTTGGATAACAGAAAAAGGACCAATATATTTGGGTTTAAATTTACATGCACCTTTCAAAGCCAAATGCTTGGTAGACAACCACACCTTATCATTTAGTTGGTATTTGGGCTCTGCATGTCTATGTGTATCGGCTGCCTTCTTGTATTCCATCTTAGCTTTGTCCAAATTATCGTGGATAGTGGAATGTACTATTTGTAAGTGGGAAACCACATCCTGTACAGCAGGAATGGCACAAGGTCTCAAAGGAGAAAAGGGTAACACTTTAGGATGGAAACCGTAAGAAGCATAAAAAGGAGAAAATAAAGTAGAAAAGTGATGACTGTTATTGTATGACAGTTCTGCCAACCAAATCAGCTCATCACACTCCCTTTGGTCCTGCAGTAATTGGCACCTCAGAAACTGTTCTAGACATTGATTGACCCGCTCTGTTTGTCCATCCGTCTGGGGATGATGGCTAGACGATAGACGGACTTCCATTTGCAATGAGTGACATAATTGTCTGTCTCCAGAACTTGGATATAAACTGTGAACCTCTATCCGTTATCAGAACAGAGGGCAAACCATGGAGTCTGACTATATTCTGCATGAATACACCAGCAAGAACAGAGGAGGTGGGCAGACCTTTTAAAGGGATGAAATGAGCCGTCTTGGTGAACATGTCCACGACAACCAGAAGAGTGTTATTGCCTCTCTGTGACTTGGGTAACTCTACTATAAAGTCCATTGAAACAGAGTGCCAGGGAGCTACAGGTGTGGGAAGTGGAAGCAATAACCCCACTAGTCCTTCGTGTGATGGTTTTCCTTGTGCACATATAGGACATGTCCTAACATAATGTTGTACATCCTTAGCTATTTGAGGCCACCAACAGTATCTCTGTATCAATTCTAAGGTCCTCTTGTATCCCGGATGCCCTGCCACCCCATGTGCATGACACCATTCCATAGCCTGATTTTGAAGGGGTACAGTGGGAATGAACAACAGTCCCTGCACATAATGGAGGTTTGTCTTAACTGTGGAGTGGTGTTGTTGTAGGATTTCTTGGGCTGAGGAGTCTTGTTGGGCTTTTTCTACTTGTAGGATGAATTCTTCTTCAGCAGTAAGTGCTCCTATGATCTTTTGAGGTGCAATGATACAAGGAGGTTTATCATCATGTGGTAATGGCTCAAATCCCAGGCGAGATAAAGCATCTGCCTTACCGTTTTGTTTACCTGCTCTGAAATGTATAGTGAAATCATATTCATTGAAGAATTGTGTCCACCTCAATTGGCTCTGGCCGACTTTAAATACTGCAAATTACGGTGGTCTGTTAAAACAGTAACTGTATGGTTCGTGCCCAATAAGTATTGTCTCCATTCCTCCAATACCTTTTTGATAGCTAGAAGTTCCCTTTCCCCCACAGCATAGTTTGTTTCGGCTGGTGTCAACTTGTGTGAGTAGTATGCTACGGGATGTAATTCACCGGTGTCTTTATCTGCTTGGGAAAGGATACCCCCTACAGCTACCTGCGAGGCGTCCACCTCCACCACATACGGACTAGCTGGATCAGGGTGTACGAGGATTGGGGCTTGGATAAACGACTTCTTCAGAATGTTGAAAGCCTTGTCAGCCTCCTCGGACCAATGAAAGGGGACCACTTTTTGCAACAAGCGAGTGATAGGAGCTACAAGCGCCGAAAACTGATGTATGAAGCGCCTATAGAAATTAGAAAATCCAATGAATTGCTGGATTTCTTTTACAGTTTTGGGAGGTGGCCATTCCAAAACAGCTTTCACTTTTTGTGGATCCATGCTCAGACCTGTTGCTGAAACAATAAATCCCAAAAAGGCGACCTGGTGGCGATGGAAAAAACATTTGTCTAGCTTACAAAAGAGATCATTGATCTGCAGCTGGTGCAAGACGGCCTTCACGTGATCTATGTGTTCCCCAAGGGTCTTGGAATAGATTAGGAGGTCGTCGATATATGCAATTACACTTCTGTCAAGATACTCCTTCAGCACTTCGTTGATGAAATACTGAAATGCTGAAGGAGCATTACAAAGCCCAAAGGGCATTACCATATATTCATAGAGACCAAACTTGGTGCAGAATGCCGTCTTCCACTCATCTCCGTCAGCAACCCGAACCAAGTGATAGGCCCCACGTAGATCTAATTTCGTGAACCATTTGGCATCCTTAATCTGGTCGAGAAGTACGGAGATGAGTGGTAAGGTATATTTATTTTTAATGGTGATGTTCAAGGATCTGTAATCAATGCAACAACGCAAAGCCCCCTCCCTTTTAGGGATGAAAAAAAACGCAGAGGAAGCGGGGGATCTAGAGGGTCCGATGAAGCCAAGTTCAAGCATAGTATCGAGGTATTCCCTTAAGTATATGTTTTCTTTTTCTGTAAGGGAGTATACTTTACTGGTCGGTATACGAGCACCCGGCTGCAACTCAATCCGGCAATCATATGCCCTATGAGGAGGCAGGCAGGTTGCTCTTTCTTTATCAAAGACTGTCTGGTAATCTTGATACACAGAGGGTAGGATTCTATCCGGTTGGTCCCTATTATCTGGTTCTAAGGAGGTATGTGAAGCCAAAGAAACCCTGTCTGGTATGGACAGTGTGTTAATCTGCACTGAAGGAACAGGAAGGTCAAAATCATCAATGGATAGGTCAGGTCTGCCTTTCTCATCAAAGGTGAGGCTGTTATTTTTCCAATCTATATGGGGATTATGGAGACGTAACCATGGAAGACCCAAAACTACTGGAAATTGAGGAGATTCGATTATATCAAAAGCAAGAGTTTCCCAGTGTGTAGGGTCAATGTGTAGGTCTAGAAGGATACTGGAATGTGTGATAGGCCCAGATCTCAAAGGACTCCCATCAATAGTGTATACCTCCTCTGTAATTTTCTTTTGCACCTTTGGGATATTCTGGACCACGGCCCAACGACAATCCATAAAATTACCAAAAGCCCCAGAATCTATCATAACAGGTTGTGTGATAGACTCAGATAACCAGGATATTATTATTATTATTCTGAGTTTTATATAGCGCCTGGTTACTGAGTAGGCATCCCAGCGCTCACCAGAGAATAACACTACCAAAAATAATACAGGGGTTTAAGCAGAAAACAGAAAAGTTTTTAAAAGTCTGCGGAACCGAAGAAGACTGGCTTCCGAACGTAGTTGTAGCGGAAGAGAGTTCCACAGAGTGGCCACATTTATCGAAAACCTTCTACCACCCGTCCTGGCCTTCTTCACCCTCCCGACCTGAAGAAGATGTTGATGGTCAGAACGGAGAGAGCGGGGGGCCTTATAGGGCTGGACCATCTCCCCCAGAATAGGTGGACCTACCCCCTGCCGAACTTTATGGGCGATACAGAGTGACTTGAATTTCACCCTGTCCCTAACAGGGAGCCAGTGCAGTGCCCTCAGCGCCGGGCGAGCAGACTGGCGCCTGGGAAGACCCGTCAAGAGCCTGGCGGCAGCGTTCTGCACTTGCTGCAGTTTGTTCAGGGTAGATTCAGGTGCACCCAGGAATAACGCGTTGCTGAAATCCAGCCGCGAGATGATAAGTCCCTGGATGAGAAGTCTCCTAGTGGCCGCTGGGATCAGAGGTAGGATCTTCCGGGCTGAACGAAGCAGACCAAAACACACACCAGCGGTCTTTTTAGCATGAGTTTTGAAGGAAAGGTCCTGCTCAAGCCACACCCCCAGGCTCTTGATCTCCTGCTTGGGGGTGGGTACAGGTCCCAGATAGTCGGGCCAACTGCTGGGGGACAAAGATGGAGAGGAGTTCCCCAGCAGCATCAGTTCCGTCTTGGAGCCGTTTAGCTTTAGTGCTGAGCTGCACATCCACGAGTAGATCTTCTCGAGACACGAGTGCAGCCGGTCGGGATGGAGAGCCGACTGGGAAAGGCCTACCACCAACTGAGTATCATCAGCATAACTGATGATTTTAATACCCATCGGCAGTACCACACTCTCCAGGGGGGCGATATATACATTGAATAAAGTAGGGCTCAATGAAGAGCCCTGTGGCACACCGCACTGGAGAGGGAATGAAGATGATTTTTCATGACCTTCCCACACCTCAAATGTACGTCCTTCCAAGAAGGAAGCAAACCATTTGAGAGCCAAACCAGTGACCCCCACCCCCGACAGCCGTTGGAGAAGCACCTGATGGTCCACGGTGTCGAAAGCAGCACTGAGGTCCAGGAGGATCACTGCCACTGATCCCCCCGAATCCAAAATGCTCCTTGCATTCTCCACGACCGCCAGCAGGGCGGTGTCGGTCCCCTGACCGGGTCGAAAACCCGTTTGGGAATCGCCCAGGAGGGAGTTAGCCTCCAGGAAGTCCGACAGGCGACTGTTCACCAGCTTCTCAGCCACCTTATTGAGACCCGGCAGCAGGGAGATAGGCCTAAAGTTGGCGAGGTCGGCGGGATCAAGGTTAGGCTTCTTTAAAAGAGCCTTAACCACCGCCCCTTTCCAACTAGGGGGAACTACCCCTTGAGTGAGGGACAAGTTTATAAGGTCCGTCACTGGGCCGCCGATGGTAGGAGCCGCCTGTTTAAGATATTTAATAGGTGCTGGGTCTTTCGGGGAACCGCTCTTCATGGTCCTCAAAACCGACAGAACTTCCTCCATAGTGACAGGACCGAGAGAGGCCAGTTCCACTGATCGCATCCTAAGTTGAGAACTGGAGTTATCATCCAAGGAAGATACCTCACCTTGCCGGGGAAGAGAAGCCAGTATGTTGTCGATTTTAGTTTTAAAAAAGGAGGCCAATTCTGTGCATTTTTTATGCGTGGGTCCTCGTGGATGACCTGAGGTTCGGGGGTATTCAGTAGTTCCTTAATGACCCTGAATGACTCTTTAGAAGAATTGGCCGCAGAGCCAATTCTCTCTTCAAAGAATCCGGATTTAGCCACCCGAATAGCGGCTTTGTACCTGCTCAGAGCCGCACGGTATTCTTTCCGACTCATTTCACACCAGTCTCTCCTCCAGGACCGCTCTAGCTTCTTACATCCCTTCCTCAAGGTTCTCAATTCAGGCGAATACCAGGGCGCCGAACCCACTCTCTTCCCCCTCGTAAGTTGTTTCTTTTTGGGTAGGATGGTATCTAACGAGTCCGTAAGCCAGATGTTTAAATTCGCATCCGCGACTATCGGATTAACTCCCTGAGGGGGCCGCGTAGCCTCCAGATGTACCACCCAGGTGTAAACCGGGAGCCTCGACCAGGCTCTCTCCAAGATGTGAACCCTTGGGACCACCGCAGCTGAGCTATCAAATTGCCACGTTGCGGACACCAAAAAGTGGTCTGTCCAGGGCAGGGCGAGTGCGGAGGGTGAATTAAGATGGTCCAAATTTGAGAATATGGGGTCGAGCAAGTGACCCTTCTCATGGGTCGCACCCGAGTTGGCCAGGTTGATCCCAAAAGCTTTGAGATCATCAAGCAGGTCTACTCCTGCAGCATTGGAGGGGTTATCAAGATGGATATTAAAGTCCCCAAGAGCAACAAAGTTGGTAATTGAGGAGGCAAGGAGTGCGGTAGTTTCTAGGAGGGAATTAGGGAAATTTCCCAGGGGTCCAGGGGGGCGATAAATCAACAAGCCAGCCAGGGACACTGTAGATGACAGGCGAAGGGAGAACTGACAGCTCTCACAATCAGTCACCCCTCCATTCTGAATCTTACAAGCCAGCGTGTCTCTAAAAAGGATAGCAATTCCCCCTTCCCTCCCCACAGGTCTATCAAGGTGGGATATGAGAAAACCTGGAGAGAGTGCTCTGACCATATCAGGGCCAGAGCTGGAGGAGAGCCAGGTCTCGGTAAGAGACAACACATCGAGCTCGTGATCCAGGATGAGTGAGTTAATTTCAGTGCCGTGACTCGGTAGTGACCGGCAATTGAGTAAGGCCATGGAAAGGGCAGATTTCGCAGCTACTAAAGTATGACCGGAAATACAAGCTCTACACGGTAGGAAAGGAGTGGTTCCCTCCTGTGCAAAATTACAGATGGTAGGGTGGGGCGGACGAAAAGAGATGAGGGCATCCCTCCCATATCGAAGCCTGTTGGTCGGTGGCGCCAAGGAGACGGGCAAAATGGCAGGCCCTAGGCCCGTCTGGGCCCGGACGGGCCCAGACGGGCTGAACTCTGGCGTAACTCCGGCGTCAGTTCGGCGTCCCCGCTGCGCATGACCGCTGCGCGTTGGCATGGCTACCTAAATACTGAACCAGCAAGGTAGAGAAAGGACTGAATGCACGCTGCTCCCACTCACCAAAGATGGCCGTCTCGAGACAGGGCGAAGGACCCGCAAAGCGCGGTGAGTTATACCAATTAGGGTGCAAGTTAGGAGGACACAGGATAAACTAGCTATGATATAAAAATGTCCTTCATTAGTCATTAAGGATGAGACCATATGCGTCAAAGGACCCGGCGGTAAGGTCTCGGTTACCCTCGGGTCAGCTAGTTTTCCAACTTCCTGAACTGTTTGGGTTTTATGGGACATTCCCTTAGATAATGTCCCGCCTTACCACAGTAAAGACACAATTTGTTCTCTCTGCGTCTTTGTTTTTCTGCCTCAGACAACAGCCCTTTAATACTGCCTATTTGCATAGGTTCAGGATCGTCAAGCTTGTTTTCAGGCTCTGTTTTCTTTTCTTTATAAGTTAACTTTGGGTATTCATATCTGACTCTGTCTTTACGTCTTTCTCCTAACCGATGGTCTAATTTCACCACTAAATCTATTAATTCAGGGCATGTATCAGGGGGATCCACTACGTGAGCCAATGCATCCTTCAATTCCTCACGCAACCCTCTATAAAAAAGGGCACTGCGTTTATTAGCTGGCCAATCCGCCTCTACCACCAGTCTATTAAAGGTGGATATGTAGGTGATAAGATCTTTCGACCCCTGTTTTAAATTCAAGAGTTCAGTATCTGCTGCATGAGTGAATGAATGTTTATCAAACATTTTACGTAACTCTCTACGAAAGGCCTCATAGTCCAATAATAAGGGATCATCCTTATCTATCAAGGGTATAGTCCAGTTGGCTGCTGACCCCCCTAAATAGGATAACACAAAGGCTACCTTAGCCTGGTCGTTAGGAAAACATGCAGCTTTACAAAGGAAATGCCATTGACACTGTATCAAGAATGCTGCGCATTTTGAAGGATCTCCATAGAACCTCTCAGGGGGTGCCAAAGGAATAGTATGAGGAGTAACCACTTGAACTACAGGGGGCTGATTACTTGCACTGGCTCCTTCTCCTCTATGTTGGCTCAAAGCCTCTAATCTATCTGCAATGGTTTGGGTTTCTCGTTGGAGATTCCCCACCATGTTCGCTACGTCTTGTAACATGAGATCCATGATACTCGGGAGACAAATCAATAAAGGCTTCGCGCTCTGTAATGCACGCACCTTTTTGTCTCAGAAGTATCCTGAATCCACGATGCTTAACACCCTGTCTCCCCCTCGTCACCCCCCGGGCATCAGGAAGAGGCACTAACACCCGACAAGTAACCAAGGGGAACACAGGGGAACAAAACAAGGGTAAGAAAGGAAAAGAAAATATGGCGCTCCACACTCCTCTTCTGCTCAGATGAGGTTTTCTCTTCTGGTAGATGTACTGCAGTAAAATAAAAGAACAATTAGTGCAACCTATCCCCTCCCTTTTTATTCCAAAGTATGGAGAGTAATGTACAATATCAGTACCTTTTGAAATGTGGAGAATGCCTAAAACACCGGAAATATAGGAACGGTTCTGGAATATTGAAGGTATGACTGGTTTGATACAAGCCACTGTATCTGTAATTGAAACAACCTCATGAATAGTCCACACACACTATACACGTATAGTATTTCTGGTTGTAGCGTCACTCACCAGTTTAATCGTGTGTCAACGCTAAAAAAATTTCCTTAACCTACTAACAAGCTTAGGTAATAAGAACTCAAAAGACGCCACACTTATACTTGGTAATCAGCTTTAGGACAAGCTCCGACAAGTAACTACTCATTAACTAGGACTACCGCTAAGGTCCACGGCATAATTCCAAGTCCACACGGTAAACTCGAAAACAACAGAAAACAATCCAAAAATAGAAGCAAGCCGCTCCTACAAACTTACGGACTTCAGACACGGGCTCTCAATAGCCCAACGGACATCGACCGCAAACGCGAACCACTAGCTCCTCGGACGCCAACCCAAGACCCGGAACGACAATGGACTCACACTGGCTAAACGCGAAGCGTTTCCTGTGAGTTTGGGGCGGGCTTAAGGCTACAACACTACTCTACCACGCATGCGTGGCTACTACGCATGCTCCAAAGCCCGTGTATTCCTTTTTGCCAACCATTGCCAACCCCGTATTGCTTCCATGAACTCGACAGGCATGACATATAGCTGACGACCCTCCTGCGCCAAGAATATTTCTGGATTCTTCGACAACCGCTAACAAGGCAGTTTCAGTACCTTGATGCGGGTAAAATCAGTTTGGGAGAGGTGGAGAAGGTCATGAGATTCCAGGAAAGTCGAGAGAGTAAAATTAGCATGTTTCTCCGCGATCTTACTAATCCCAGGGAGGAGCGAGATAGGGCGGTAGTTGCCCAAGACGGCCAGGTCAAGGTTAGGTTTTTTCAGTAGGGATTTCACCATTGCTCTTTTCCACGTGGGAGGATCTAAACCCATGGAAAGTGAGGCATTGATCAAGTCAATGATGGTAAGGGCAACTATCTCTACTGCCATCTTCAGAACATTAAGTAGAGCTGAGTCTCTTGGTGACCCACTTTTAACAAGTGTCAAGCTAGCTTGAAACAATTCCTGGGTCATCGGAGTGATTACAGCGTATTCATTGATCACTAAGGCCACTGTTGGACTTGGGCCTTAGGGCAGGTTCACCCCTAATCTTTTTGCTTTTATTTGTGACCCTGTGTAGTGATTTTTGGGTCTCTGCGCACTTTTTCCCTGTGTCCCAGAGTAAAGTGCGTGCGTGTAGTATGGCTGGCCTGCCCTCCCATAGGAATGCATGGGGAATGTGAGTGTCCATGTTAGTTCCTGATGCGTGGGGAGTGCAGGCTCGAGTTTAGTATGTGTGAACTCATGAGAATGAATGCCGCGCAATGGTATGTGCGGCTTGTATGTGTCTAGAAGGGAAGTGCTACTTCTGGACATTGATGTATGTGTGCAGTGAGGATGCTGTAGGGTGATTGGCTGGAGCTGGCTGGCATGCCAGGCTCCAGGAAGTCTGGATGGGTCTGCCCGGTGGTGAGTGTGAGATCAGCATGAGTGATGTGTGGGAGGAGTGCACCTGGGTCCTGGATGGGCTGGGTTTTTCCCCACACAATGCTGGCTCCGCCCCCCTGTGGTTTGTCTAATGACCCTAGCCTCCCCAGTGAATGAAAGGGGTGGTTGGGCCATCAAGGGTACTCCCAAGCCAGCTGCAACTGGTTTCCCCCCACCCTGCACCCTGAAACAAAGGATTTCACAGTATAAGAAGGGGCTGTGTCCCCTTACAATTTGTTCTACTTTTGGATCCTTGCCAGAGGGGGCTGTTGCTGCTGCTGGGGCCAGGAGGACCGCCACTTGGCTTGTCTCCCTGCCTGGAGACCCAGTGTGCTGGCTCTGGCCCTGCCTTGCCCCCCTGCCTGCCTCCAGACCCTGCTGGAGCCTTTGCTTTTGCTCTTAGCGCTTGGGAGCGCTTTATCTTTACTGCCTAGCGCTTGGGAGCGCTTATTTGCCTGCTAGCGCTGTGGAGCGTTTTTCCTTTTGCCCTTAGCGCTAAGGAGTGCTTTATTTTGAGCCCTTGGCGCTTGATAGCGCTTTATTTCCCTTCTAGCGCTTCGAGCGCTCTATTTTGTGCAGCCGGTGCCCACCCGGCGTTTGCCTGCTTTATTGCCGATTTTCGGCATAGCGAGTGCCCACCTCACTTTATATTTTAATTTGAGGCCGGTGCCCACCCGGCATTGCCCCATTCTCATTGTTAATTGGAAGCCGGTGCCCACCCGGCATTGCCCGTGGAATCACCGCCGCAGCCCGGGCCGAGTAGAAGCAGCCGCTCGCGTCATTGCCAGGCCGCGCTGGGATTGGCCCAGCCGGCCGAGCCTCCCGCCGCGTCACCGGGGGAGGAGAGAGAGAACGAGGAAGCGAGGTTTCCCGAGGAAAGCGGAGCCCGGCGGCGAAAGGTGCAGGCGGGGCTCCATTGTGACCGAGGAGCCCGCGCCGCCCAGGAGGAGAGAAGCCGGCCGTGTTTCCCGCCTCCAGCTGCACCAGTGGAGTTCCGGTGAGTGCGGGGGCGGGTTCTTTGTTGGTCTGCGAGCGGCCCCGTTGGGAGAGGGCCGCTCCGACGTGCACTGCCTTTCTTCGTGGAAGAGCCGAGTGAGGCTCTTCTGGGCATTCTGCTGTTGCCCTTGCTCGGAGTCCCCCGTGAGGAACTCCATGCAAGCCCCCACCAGTGGTGAGGAGCCCAGAGGCTCCTGGGGGCCGTTTGTTCTTTGAGCCCCGAGTGGCTCTCCAGTTGTGCCAGGGTCCCCCGTGAGGGACCCCCCCTGCCTAGTGAGGCAGAGTTCGTTGTCTGCGAGCCCAGAGAGGCTCGAGTGCCCATTCCTGTGTTCGAGCCCTGAGAGGCTCTTGTGCCCACCCATTGTTCCTTGAGCCCTCAGAGAGGCTTGGGTGGCAGTTATTATTTAGAGCGCTGAGCTCCACGGTGCCACATTTGTTTTGCGAGCCAGAGAGGCTCTAGGGGGACACAGCCAGCTAATTGGTTAGAGCCCCGAGGCTCCCACGCTGTGTCTCCCCACCAGTGTTCTTGAGCCCACGAGGCTCCAACGTTGCCCAGCCCTATTTACAACTGTCCAGCACTTAGTGGACAGTTGCTACGTTTAGGCTTTGTGTGCTGTGCTGCCTGTGCAGCCTCCCCTGACATTGAGACTCAGGGCATTTCCGCCCCTTGCGAGGCCAGTTGGCCTGGGGGACAATTCTAGTGTTGTGCTACGTGCACCCTGCGCAATTTATGATTTACTGCTTATGTGATTCCTGCGCAAAAGTTCTACCTGCACCTCTGAATGTGTTTTAATGTTTCATGTGCAATTGTTTGTTATTACCTTTGCTAAAAGTGACCTGCTTAGGTGATTCTTTATGTGTTATTCCCCTTTGCTAAAAGTGACCTGCTTAGAGGAATGTTTGTTGTTGCCTTTGCTAAAAGTGACCTGCTTAGGTAATTGTTTGTTTTATCCCCTTTGCTAAAAGTGACCTGCTTAGAGGATTGTTTGATATTACCTTTGCTAAAAGTGACCTGCTTAGGTAATTGTTTATGGTTTATTCCCCTTTGCTAAAAGTGACCTGCTTAGAGGAATGTTGATGTTTTATTGCCTTTGCTAAATGTGACTTGCTTAGGTGATTATTTTAGGTTTCCTTCCCTTTGCTAAATGTGACTTGCTTAGGTGATAGGTCTTCCTTCCATAGGTCCTGATGATAAGGTCCTAGTTCCCTGCGTGATTTCCCTACAGTGTTTAGGGTGGCGTAGGAGGTATTTTCCCTTTACCAGTAGTTACTGGTTGTATGCTACATTTACTATTTCTGTGTTACAGTCATTATATGTTGATGTGCTAAGTGTTATACCTACAAGTATTATTTCTAAAAAGTGCATACCCCTGACAGTGGTCCAGGTGGCCCTGTCCTGTACATAATCCCTTGTAAATCTTGCCCGTGCCTGTTGGCACATTGTAAAGTGTGTGTGGTATCTAATGTGTTTTTATTATTATAATACAAAGGCTATTTTTGATATAACCTTGTGTGGAGTTTCCTTTGTGGTGGGCCTAGGGTGTTGTCGCTGGGGTTCGCGCGCAAACGCTTTACACATCGCCTCCGAGATTAGCCTTGCTGCTCGCGTCACGTTACCTAGAGGGTGAGCAGGGGTTATCTTGGTGTGTGACTCCCTTGCCCTGACCTTAGAAATGGTGATTCCTGACTGACCTTGGCGTGAGCGTTGGCCGGCCGGGGGTCCCGTTCCTAACATTGGTGGCTAGCGGTGCGGATTGGACTTGCGTTTGCGCTGTACCACAGTGGCGACAGGCCACACTACAAAACTCTGCAATTTTAGATAACCACATTTTGGGGATTATTGTTTTTTAGGGAAGTACAGTTTTGCTTCTCCTGAAAGGTGTCATTTTGTAATTTCTGTCCAGTACATTTGTTCCCCGCCCTGCTTCCAGAGTTTGGTACCTGTGTCTTGATGGTCAGGTTGAGAAATCAGGGGTGGTAGAAACTGCCTTACCGGTCCGAGGGGAGGGTGTGTGTGAATGAGTGGTGTGTTACACTGGATAGTGGAGTGCAAGTTCTCTGAGATAGGAATCTTGCTGAATTGTGTTAATTGTGTACTCCTGTGTAAGCTCAGACCCCCAGGTTCTCTGTGTCAAACTCTTCTTGAGAACGTCCGCCAAAATGGAGCCTGTTTTTGATCTCTGTTGTCTTTTTAGGTACAGTAGGTCAGAGCTGGTCAGATTCTGTGAAGAGGGAGGCATGGAGGTGAGTGAGTTGAATACTCAGTCCCAGCTTAGGGACAGCCTGATCCAATGGCAAAAGGGTCAGTGGGATCTTGAGCAGAGTGAGAGAGATAGGGCCCGGACCGCACGTCATGAGGATGGTGAGTCTGTGGAGAGCCCTGAAGAATGTGAGTTGTATGATGATGACAGTGGATGGATATCAGCAGATAGTGAGGACCCCATAGATAGGGAGTCCCTTGCTGGGTCCAGTGTCAGTACCAGCGCCCCATCCCTTGTCCTGTCCCCAGAGGAGTGGTTGGATAGGAGGGAAGAGCGGGAGCATCAGCTAGCGATGGAACAGCTCAGGTTGGAGCACGCCAAGCTAGAGGCTGAAAGAGCCTTGTTCAGGGAGAAGGTAGCCCTAGAGGATAGGTTATCCCCTGAGTGCAGTTGTGGTTTTCTGGATTCCCCAGGGAGGGTTGAATCCAGTGGTGGCAGCTATTTAAGTGTTAGTGTAGACAGTCCCACTCCCAGTTCCCCGAGTATGGTACCTGTTTCCCTAGAAGAGGAGTATAGGTTGCAGTTCAGGGACAGTAGGAAACTGTCTCACCAGTCTTGGGAGGAGTTTACAGAGGACTGTCAGTGTGCACTGATTGAGTGGATAGAGGTTCCCACGGGACCTGAGTATTACAAACTGTTTTGTCTTATTCTCAAGGAAAAGGTGCTCAGTCATTGTCGGCCGGAGTTGCGGCAACACCTGTTGGGGTTGACCTTTGATCCTTGGGAGCTTGCAAAGGAAGCAGATCGCTGGGACAGTGCGAGAGGTTCTTTAGAGTCACTAGTGAGTGATTCCAACAATAGTGGGTCAGGTGTCTTCCAGCCCAGTGTGGTGGAGGAGGGTGAGAGTAGCCCAGCTAGGTCCCAGGTTAGTGAGGAGGGTGTAGGGGCTGACTGCCTGTCTCAGTGGAGCAGGAGTGAGTGTGTGACCGAGAGTCCCCAGATGCCCGAAGCCCTGTCACAGAGCCTGGATGGTTTCTTTAGGGAACACCAGGATGGGAACCTAGACTTGCCTGTTAGTTCACTTGAGGGAGATCTCCTAGTGTGTAGAGGACCTGGAGCATCTGTAAGCGGAGCTTCTATGGTTCTAGAGTCTGGCAGTACCGCTCCAGTAGGGAGGGTACAGGAGTCCAGCGAAAGGAGTGATTGGGGGATAATGTGTGAGTCCCCAGAAGTCCTGGAGTGCCAGGCATTGGTTCCACGAAAGGTTCTAGACCGGAGGTTGGAAGGCCAGGTTCAGGATCCGCCTGACCTAAAGGGTGGGACTACTGTAATCAGTGTCCTGACCAGTTCTTTTTCCAGAGGTACCGCCCCGGATGGGAGGGAGCAGGACTCTGGAAGGGGGTGCAGAGGGTGGGAGAGCCCACCTCTGACCCCGGTGCAACCTGAGGGGTTAAACCCTAGGTTGGGAGAATGTTGTTTAGAGGGAACCCCTCGCAGGAGGAGGAGGAACCCTAGAAGAAGAGGTAGGGGGAGGAGAGCCTTCCCTGAGACTCCTGGTCCGCCTGAGGTTGTAGACCCTAGGTTGGAGAACCAGTGGCAGTCTAGCCCTGTCTTGCAGACAGGAAGAGTGGAGCATGGCTATTATGTGCCAGGGGTTACTACCCCCCACTTTGTGAGTAGGCAGGATCAGTGTTACCTGGGTGGCCTAGGGCCTGGTCCTGGCCGAGGGCAGCTGGAGAGTATCAGTGGGGTACCCCAGTTAGTCCCTACAGTAGTTTTAGAAGGAACCCTAGGGGTTCACCGTGGCGTAAAACAGGAGGGTGTCCCTGCAGTTGTGGGCCCGCGTCCGTGTTTTATCGCCCCAAGCAGGGAAGTCCATCACGGTGGTGATTGGTCTGCCCTGCGTTTTGGCTGGAAGGGGGTTGTGTTGGACTTGGGCCTTAGGGCAGGTTCACCCCTAATCTTTTTGCTTTTATTTGTGACCCTGTGTAGTGATTTTTGGGTCTCTGCGCACTTTTTCCCTGTGTCCCAGAGTAAAGTGCGTGCGTGTAGTATGGCTGGCCTGCCCTCCCATAGGAATGCATGGGGAATGTGAGTGTCCATGTTAGTTCCTGATGCGTGGGGAGTGCAGGCTCGAGTTTAGTATGTGTGAACTCGCAAGAATGAATGCCGCGCAATGGTATGTGCGGCTTGTATGTGTCTAGAAGGGAAGTGCTACTTCTGGACATTGATGTATGTGTGCAGTGAGGATGCTGGAGGGTGATTGGCTGGAGCTGGCTGGCATGCCAGGCTCCAGGAAGTCTGGATGGGTCTGCCCGGTGGTGAGTGTGAGATCAGCATGAGTGATGTGTGGGAGGAGTGCACCTGGGTCCTGGATGGGCTGGGTTTTTCCCCACACAATGCTGGCTCCGCCCCCCTGTGGTTTGTCTAATGACCCTAGCCTCCCCAGTGAATGAAAGGGGTGGTTGGGCCATCAAGGGTACTCCCAAGCCAGCTGCAACTGGTTTCCCCCCACCCTGCACCCTGAAACAAGGGATTTCACAGTATAAGAAGGGGCTGTGTCCCCTTACAATTTGTTCTACTTTTGGATCCTTGCCAGAGGGGGCTGTTGCTGCTGTTGGGGCCAGGAGGACCGCCACTTGGCTTGTCTCCCTGCCTGGAGACCCAGTGTGCTGGCTCTGGCCCTGCCTTGCCCCCCTGCCTGCCTCCAGACCCTGCTGGAGCCTTTGCTTTTGCTCTTAGCGCTTGGGAGCACTTTATCTTTACTGCCTAGCGCTTGGGAGCGCTTATTTGCCTGCTAGCGCTGTGGAGCGTTTTTCCTTTTGCCCTTAGCGCTAAGGAGTGCTTTATTTTGAGCCCTTGGCGCTTGATAGCGCTTTATTTCCCTTCTAGCGCTTCGAGCGCTCTATTTTGTGCAGCCGGTGCCCACCCGGCATTTGCCCGCTTTATTGCCGATTTTCGGCATAGCGAGTGCCCACCTCGCTTTATATTTTAATTTGAGGCTGGTGCCCACCCGGCATTGCCCCATTCTCATTGTTAATTGGAAGCCGGTGCCCACCCGGCATTGCCCGTGGAATCACTGCCGCAGCCCGGGCCGAGTAGAAGCAGCCGCTCGCGTCATTGCCAGGCCGCGCTGGGATTGGCCCAGCCGGCCAAGCCTCCCGCCGCGTCACCGGGGGAGGAGAGAGAGAACCAGGAAGCGAGGCTTCCCGAGGAAAGCGGAGCCCGGCGGCGAAAGGTGCAGGCGGGGCTCCATTGTGACCGAGGAGCCTGCGCCGCCCAGGAGGAGAGAAGCCGGCCGTGTTTCCCGCCTCCCGCTGCACCAGTGGAGTTCCGGTGAGTGCGGGGGCGGGTTCTTTGTTGGTCTGCGAGCGGCCCCGTTGGGAGAGGGCCGCTCCGACGTGCACTACCTTTCTTCGTGGAAGAGCCGAGTGAGGCTCTTCTGGGCATTCTGCTGTTGCCCTTGCTCGGAGTCCCCCGTGAGGAACTCCATCCAAGCCCCCACCAGTGGTGAGGAGCCCTGAGGCTCCTGGGGGCCATTTGTTCTTTGAGCCCCGAGTGGCTCTCCAGTTGTGCCAGGGTCCCCCGTGAGGGACCCCCCCTGCCTAGTGAGGCAGAGTTCGTTGTCTGCGAGCCCAGAGAGGCTCGAGTGCCCATTCCTGTGTTCGAGCCCTGAGAGGCTCTTGTGCCCACCCATTGTTCCTTGAGCCCTGAGAGAGGCTTGGGTGCCAGTTATTATTTAGAGCGCTGAGCTCCACGGTGCCACATTTGTTTTGCGAGCCAGAGAGGCTCTAGGGGGACACAGCCAGCTAATTGGTTAGAGCCCCGAGGCTCCCACGCTGTGTCTCCCCACCAGTGTTCTTGAGCCCACGAGGCTCCAACGTTGCCCATCCCTATTTACAACTGTCCAGCACTTAGTGGACAGTTGCTACGTTTAGGCTTTGTGTGCTGTGCTGCCTGCGCAGCCTCCCCTGACATTGAGACTCAGGGCATTTCCGCCCCTTGCGAGGCCAGTTGGCCTGGGGGACAATTCTAGTGTTGTGCTACGTGCACCCTGCGCAATTTATGATTTACTGCTTATGTGATTCCTGCGCAAAAGTTCTACCTGCACCTCTGAATGTGTTTTAATGTTTCATGTGCAATTGTTTGTTATTACCTTTGCTAAAAGTGACCTGCTTAGGTGATTCTTTATGTGTTATTCCCCTTTGCTAAAAGTGACCTGCTTAGAGGAATGTTTGTTGTTGCCTTTGCTAAAAGTGACCTGCTTAGGTAATTGTTTGTTTTATCCCCTTTGCTAAAAGTGACCTGCTTAGAGGATTGTTTGATATTACCTTTGCTAAAAGTGACCTGCTTAGGTAATTGTTTATGGTTTATTTCCCTTTGCTAAAAGTGACCTGCTTAGAGGAATGTTGATGTTTTATTGCCTTTGCTAAATGTGACTTGCTTAGGTGATTATTTTAGGTTTCCTTCCCTTTGCTAAATGTGACTTGCTTAGGTGATAGGTTTTCCTTCCATAGGTCCTGATGATAAGGTCCTAGTTCCCTGCGTGATTTCCCTACAGTGTTTAGGGTGGCGTAGGAGGTATTTTCCCTTTACCAGTAGTTACTGGTTGTATGCTACATTTACTATTTCTGTGTTACAGTCATTATATGTTGATGTGCTAAGTGTTATACCTACAAGTATTATTTCTAAAAAGTGCATACCCCTGACAGTGGTCCAGGTGGCCCTGTCCTGTACATAATCCCTTGTAAATCTCGCCCGTGCCTGTTGGCACATTGTAAAGTGTGTGTGGTATCTAATGTGTTTTTATTATTATAATACGAAGGCTATTTTTGATATAACCTTGTGTGGAGTTTCCTTTGTGGTGGGCCTAGGGTGTTGTCGCTGGGGTTCGCGCGCAAACGCTTTACACATCGCCTCCGAGATTAGCCTTGCTGCTCGCGTCACGTTACCTAGAGGGTGAGCAGGGGTTATCTTGGTGTGTGACTCCCTTGCCCTGACCTTAGAAATGGTGATCCCTGACTGACCTTGGCGTGAGCGTTGGCCGGCCGGGGGTCCCGTTTCTAACAGCCGCCATGACTAGTTGCTGAGAATGGCATCTCCAAGGGATACCGCTCTGGCCCAATAACAGTGGTGTTGTGTTTCTTGGTCTGGGAACACATGATATGATTTTGGGAAGCACAGATCTGCACCCAGTAAACCTGCAGGTGGAGAAGGGCAAGGGCTGCAAGCAGAGGCAGTGTCCAGATTCCACCTGCTCCCCCAGAAGGACCTTGTCCTCCCCCAAAATACCACCAAGCTACACACCCAACAACCCCACACCCACATACTTGCCACCTCCAGAGTGGGTGGTATATATCAGTGTTAAACTACCCAGAAAACCTGTGCTGAAGGATCTGGCACTTCTGACTCTGGATGGCTATTCCCCTCTAAATGGATTTCAACTCATGAACTCTGTTAACTCAGAGTGAGATTCCAGCTAGAAATGTTAATTCCGACTCTCTACCGAGTTAACAGTGAACTTAAAATAGGGACCTCAGTTTTCACAACTGCTGCCCAGAGGTAATTCAAAATGGTGGTTGTCTTCAGAATGTCGAGAAGGGAGGGCATGCGGAATTTGATTTTAATCTAAGAGCATGCTCCTAGTCAAGGTATTCCTGCTGTTCCTGCACGCTAATAAAAACTAAATATATAAAAGACAAGAGGATCACCAATATTTGCCATCTCGTATTGGTAGCAACAATATATCTCATGTTACCACAAAATCATCAAGCTCTGACAGGTATTGTGGTAAACAGAAGAAGCAAAGTATCAACTAAATATGTAATGCTAGAATACAAAACAAATACTTTTTATAGTGAACAACATATCTTAACGTGTACTGCAAGATATGTGTATTTGTGCAATAAAGACCACAACATGTGGTAAATGCCTCTGTGTACGTGCAGTGTTACATACTTGACTGGTAAAAAAATCTAAAAAAATAGCTTCTCCAGACACACCATATATGGCAAAGTAAATTGAAATGTGAAAACGCTTCATGACAAGGATGAGAGTTTAAGCTAAACAGTGAAAGAGGAAGTTGAGATTGACCAACAATGACATTTTGAACAAAATGCAAATCCTTGAAACCACTGTGGAAATGATGTTATGGGATGTATAAGTCCAAAATAGATGAGGATAACAAGTTTACCAAGGGCATGGCTTATACTAATAGAATTCCAGTCACTATTGAACAATACTTTCACAACCAAGCAGACTTTTTTTTATTAATTTGGATATTTCAGCAACTATCTTCAATGATGAGAAGTATGACGAATGTCCAATCTCTATGAGCAGATTCCTTTCGCTGTTGTTTGGTTATATGTCTGTTACTGCTAAACTGTGTAAAGTGCTTGTGCTCTCTCTTTCAAACATGGTCAAATTTACTTACACTTGATTGGTATATTTATTTTAGTTTTAAGTCCCTTGTAGTGTGGTATACTGTATACCCACGGCCTGTAAATTAAATGTTACTTGTAGGCCTGCAGCACTTATTGTGCCACCCACTTAAGTAGCTCCTTAAAACATGTCTCATGTCTGCCATTGCAGCCTGCATGCAGTTTAAGGCCAAGCCTTAAACTCCCCTTTTATTGCCTATAAGTCACACCGGAGGTAGGCCCTAGGTAACCCATTGAGCAGAGTGCATTGTAATTTAAAGGTTGGACATGTACTTTCAAGTTATACATTTCCCGGTAGTGAAAAACTCACCAAATCTTTTTTACTACTGTGAGGTCTACTTCTGTAGGATACCATTGGCTTGCCTTGTTGCATTTAATGAGTGCTTCCTTTTGATTAGAAACAGGTAAACATTTCATGTTTGGTGTCTGAGAAATTTGAATCAAAAATCCTCTTTAATGGTAAAGTCGGATTTTAAGTTACAATTTTAAAAATGCCACTTTCAGAAAGTTGGCATTTTCCTGCCCTAATAATTTGATGCCTGCAGCCTGTTACCGGGTCAGATGACTGGGTGTAGTTGGCAGTTGGATGTTGTTTATTCCACCCAGGCAGCCACACAATAGAGGGAATAGGTGTGCCAGTATGGGCCATCGAGTTACAGGATGGGGAGCGCAGCAAGACACAGCCCCACTTTCAACTGAATAGGCTGTGCTCTGCCTTAACGCAAAGGACTTGTCACACCAGCATTGTTCATACAGACAGCCAGGGCAGAGGAAGCAGGAAACATCAAGCACATTCAAAGAAATTCTCTAGAAACTTTTACTTCAAAGAAGGCACCAGGTGCAAAAATAGGACCCTCAGACCCACTATTCAGTTCACTTTCTGCACCTGCACAACGATTCTCACAGGACTGCATGCTGTGTACTCCACAAGACTGCTTTGCTGCACCTGGAAGGACCACTTTGGTGCCTGGAGTCTGCCTTGATTCCTCAGAGGCCTGCCCTGCTGCTTGAGCCTTGTTTCATCACATGAACCCAGGACTACTAGAATGAGTCCAAGGGCAAGTTGGCCGGCCTCCTAATCAGATCCTCAGGGATGGAAAAGGCTCCAATCATCTTGAATCCGCACACCGACCCACCCTGTATGAGTCTTAACCCTCTAAGTGGTGCCCTTCCAGTCCTGAACACTTGATGGTGGTGCTAAATGTGCGCTGATGGACAAAATCCAAGACGTGGGACTTAGCAACAACTCACTCTAAGTTCTCCGCAGCAACAAATCCTGTTCAGTGGTCTTTGGACGAAGGGGTATCTGGCCTTGTGGAATTCTTGTCTGCTGCAGCCTCGTCCCGCTGAAGATTTGCATCTGCTAAAAAATTGACTACGTTTGTACGATGAAATCTTCACCTCAGCTTCATCCAGTGGATCCCCGATGATGGCCCTACCTCCTTGGACACTGCCTGCAGCCTTGCTGAACTTTACCTCCTCAACATCCTCTCTTCTAAATTTCTATTAAATCCGAAGGTAAGCCAAGCAATTTGGGGCAAGATGGCAGCTGTGTGAAGTTTGCGGTTAGCTGCCTCCCGACCGCGGCCCCGCGAAATGAGTTTGGACGACCTGATGCTGCCTAGAACACTCAAATAATGCTCAGATAAATGCTTGATATTGCCTAGAAAACCATCCACAAGCAGAGAATAATTGGGACATTTGCCGTAAGAATCCCTTCGCTGATAACAGACTCTCTTACCTGGTTACTGACGGATGCTGCTCAGCCTCTCCCTGGCGGCGGTGACACTCGCCATCAAAGCGCTCCGTGCCTGGAGAGGAGCCGCGATAGCTGCGATCAGAAGCACGGAGCCAAGGGGGAGCCGGAGATACATGGTCACGGCTCCAGCAGGCTCAGCTCACGCCGGGATGCCGCAGAGGGGAAAGTTGGTGAAGGACGCAAGCGGAGCGGGTGTCAATCAGGCATCTCTCTCCGCATCTGCTACTCAGCGTGCCGAGGGTAGAGCTCCTGACTCCGGCGCGGATGCTCGCCACTCTGGTCTGCACGGGGACGGCGCGCAGGGGGTGAGAACTACCCCAGGCGAGTTGAAAGGGGAGAAAGGGGCCCGAGGCAAGATACCAACAGTGCCTGGAATGTTCTCAGGCAGAGGTGCCAGCAACACCTCAGCCTCAAATCTACAAACAGTCCCAGGTCCAAATAAAAGTAAAACTTTGACAAGCAGTAACTCTAATGGTAAGTTGCTCAAGGGGGCGGGGCTACGGGTGAAGCAGTAATATGTCACGGGAACGGGTGTGTATAAAATGTTGTGTTTTCTTCTATTTCCAGGTGTCTGACTGTATTTATCTGTTATCATTTTATACCAGAAATGGGGAGGAAAACTAAAATTGCTTCAGTAAATATTTGCGGCTTAAACGATTCCCAGAAAAGGAGGCAGGTCAGCATTGATGTGCAAGTGCTTAAAACCGATATCCTATGCCTCCAAGAAACGCATATAGAGGGCAGCAGGAAAAGACTGCTGTAATTGTCTGGGTACTATATTGTTGCAAATACGTCACAGGAATTCCGTACAAAGGGGGTGGCTGTCTTGGAAAGAGTGGGACAAGGGGCTTCCTTAGTTTCCCACGGTGCCAGGTCGATAGTTTGGGCAGATGGGTGCTTGTTCAAGGGTGCATTGAAAATAAAATGTTTACTCTGTGTTCTGTATATGGGTCAGTATTGGACGACCCAGCTATGCTGGATTGGCTTAAGACGGAACTTGTAGGTTGGACCCTACCGCTGATTCTCTGTGGAGATCTAAATATTAATCTAAACTGTAATGCTGCCTTAAGGAAGACTCCCTATCAAGGTAGAAACCCCAAGGTGTTTAATTCTTTATCTCAGCTGCAAGCACTGCATGGGCTGGTCGACCTGTGGGCTCTAAAAAGAGGGGGTGATCCAGGATTTACGTATTTCTCGGCACCTCATAAGGGTTTTGCCAGGTTAGATTACTTCCTAGTCTCTAAGGAATTAGTCTCCAGAAGCACGATTGATTTATTTCCAAAGGTTATGTCTGACCACAACCCCTTCGTGATCGCGTTAGATATTGAGATACCTATCAGGCAGTCACAGTGGTCTTTCAATAGAGCCTACTTAAGTGAGGCAGAATGTAACCAGGTTGGCGAATGGATTCCCAGATTTATAGAAGAAAACTACGGTAGTGCTAACTTAAGTACTGTGTGGGACATGTTGAAAGCTGGGCTAAGGGGTGAAGCAAACAGATATGGGTGGGAATCTCAAAGGGAGGAGAAAAACCTGCTACAGGTATTATATCAAGAACTAAGCGCAGCTGAGGCTCACTTGATAGAAGTGCTCTCTGCTGGAATGGACTCAGTGGCAGCACAGATAAAAGTTACTGTTGCCAAATCTTCTATCACTCAGATCTCAATCAAGAAGGCAGCTGGTAAATATGTGGCTTGGAAATCCCGGATGTATGAGAGTAGCGAAAAAATAGGGCACCTCTTGGCTACACGCACCAGGGAAAGGGCAGTGCACACCAGGATAAGAGAAATCAGGGACCCGGATTTGGGGCTGGTGACTGAGACAAAAGCCATAGTCATGGCATTTCAGAAATTCTATCAGAAACTGTACACCGAAGACTCCAGGAGTGGGAGTCAGAAAATCAGGATTACTTAACGGGGGTGGCTTTGGGCCAATTGTCTGCAGTAGAGGCAAACCCACTAGAGAGCCCTATCACCTGGGAAGAACTGTCAACAGCGATAGACCAGACCCCAACGGGCAAAGCTACTGGACCTGACTTTATGCCTGGGGAATTGTATAAAAGATTTAAAACACTCATTATGGGACTGATGCTAGAAGTCTTCCAAAGGGCATACCGGGATCAGATTACGCCATATTCGTGGAAAGGGGCATCTATCATAGTTTTCCCAAAAAAAGGTAAACCACTTGAGGAATTAGGTTCTTACAGGCCAATAACCTTGTTGAACACTGATGTAAAGATTTATTCAAAAATTTTAGCAAATAGATTATCAGCGGTTGTAGGTAAATTAGTATCCCCGTTTCAGCACAGATTCGTACCTGGAAGAGGGACTACAGACCATGTAAGGAGGCTGATCACGCTTTTTGATCTTGCAGGAGTGTCAGGAGACCCTGTCGCGGCTTTACTCTTAGACGCCAAAAAGGCCTTCGACAGGGTCTCCTGGCCCTTCTTGTGGGCAACTATGGAAAGGCAGGGTGTGGGCAGAAGCTACATTAATGCAATAAAATGTATGTATCACAGCCCCGAGGCAAAGATCAATATGATGGGCACTGCATCAGACCCAATTAAAATCACCCGCGGATCTCGTCAAGGATGCCCTTGCTCTCCACTATTATTTGCCCTTTACATAGACCCCTTTATTAGGACAATAGTGGAGAGCAACAACATCTGTGCAGCTCAAACCATGGGAAGAGAAGTAAAGATCCTAGCTTATGCAGATGATCTCGCCATAACAACATCTAACCCAGCGGAGGCAGTCAGGGTGGTAGAAATAGAGGCTGAAAAATTTGGGGAAGCTTCAGGGTACTACCTAAATAGGGCAAAAACCATGATCATTAAAAACTCAATGGCAAACTTGACCGATAGCAGGGTCACGGAGAAGGCTAGATACTTAGGGGTGGAAATTACAGCAAAAGTGGATGAGGTAGTACAATGCAACCTGGCGCCTTTACTAGCTAAAACCAAAGCAGATTTCATTAGAATGAATAACCTCCACTTGACATTATTAGGAAGGTGCAGCGTCATCAAAATGATGTTTTAACCGAGAATCTTATACTTCTTCAGATCAATCCCGTTGGAAGTAAATAAAAAGTGGCTCTCTGCTTTTAATCAAGCTATCTCCAAGTTCTTATGGGCAGGGAAGCATCCACGGAGGGCTTTGAAGTACATGACTTTAGCCAAGGACCGGGGGGATGGTTGGTTCCTGATATTCAGTTATTTTATTGGGCGGCTAATCTACAACAGTTGTCTGAACCGCTGGGTGGAGGCCACATTGACGACCAAGCGGGATCCTACCCCTTCATATACAAATTACTACTTGGGGAAGAGGCCCATGGCTGCCTGACGCAGCATATTGACCTTGCCTTCTTCAAAAGAGTCAAATTCAAGGTTATGCTAGGTGCCTTTAAAATCTGGACCTCAATTAGGAAAAAACTGAAATTAAGCAGGATACATAGGTATACGCCCTTATAAAATAACCAACTATTACCAGAAATTTTTCACGATGCTTATATGGAATCCTGGAAGGAGAAAGGGATAAGACACATCGGGAATTTAATAAGGGATAGCACAATTTTGTCACTTGCTTTTATCAAAGAAAAATTTGGTTTGGGGAATAATCACTTTTTTAAATACTTACAAGTCAGGGACTATCTGTTTAAGAAGACGATTCAGGGTCATAGAATCCCATTAATGGAGGCAGTCCTAGGGCTGCAAGGGGCATCAATCTCTAAGCTTTACACACCACTTAACGATTTAATGGATGAGGATCTCGTTAAGCATACAGATCAATGGCAAGAGAGGGTTCAGGCTGACCAGGGGGTCTGCGAGGAATCGTTAACACTATGCTCTACTGCAGCTATTTCAGCTAATATTCAGGTTCAGGGCTATAAGGCTTGGTTTAACCTGTATATCACCTCAGCGAGGATATTCAGATGGAGGGGCACCTCCAGTATCAATTGCTCCCGGTGCGGAGAATTAGCCGCTGATAGTGTGCACATTTTTGCTACCTGTCCCTGTCTAACGAGCTTAATTGGGCAAATGGGACACTACGTTTTACAAATAATGGATAGTGATATTGTGCTGTTACCACAGGTTATAATGCTGGATGTTATTAACCAGGGCCTGTCTTTACCCAATAAGACGCTGCTCTACATTATGATGGCTGTGTACAGGCTTTCTATAGCGACAGTATGGCTTGATAAAGAGCCCCCTTCAGTACATTGCTGGCTGGGAAAACTGCTAGCTACATACCATTGGGAGAGAGAAATTTACAGACGCAGAGGAGCTAGAGCCTGTAAAAAAGGGGGACATACCTGGGCTCCTATTAGGTCATGGGTTAATGATTCTATGCTCTAACACTGTAAATTTATAAGCAGATAATTATATGAAGGGGTCTGTTAGGTTAGGATAAACCGTTAGGATTATACTCCGGTTAGACTAATAGGTATCAGTCTAGAATATGTGAACCTTTGGCCCTGAAAAGTGGGTGGGAAGGGGTGGGGGGGCCCGGGGAGGTAGGGGTTAAATAAAAAAATAAACCGGATGTTTGCATATTTTGCTGCTGCACCTGCTCACAAAGGCACGATTTGTTACCTTTTTTTTTCTCTTTTTTTGCTCTGTAAAGCATTTGTATTATGGTATGATTTATCTGAAAATGTCGGTTTAAAATAAAAGATTTTAAAAAATACATAATAAATCCGAAGGTAAGCAATCCATTTCTTGTATCATACTCCTGCCCCAAAGCGGTCTGCCATATTTTCAACTTTGAGATAGTTCGGGTGACTAAATGTCCAGTGTAGGCGCTTTGATCTTAAAGGCGCTATCTTTTGCCTTAATCTTTAAAAATTCATAACTCTGGTCCTACCAATTGGCTTCTGTCGTTTTGGTGTGAAATGATTTAATAATTGTACTCCATTTTTCGAAATTGGTGTGGGATTTTTCTTGTGTTGTCTTTTCACCTTAATACCATTTGTGTGCTGCATAAATACTTTACACATTGCTTTCAAGTTAAACCTGACTACTTTTTTGCTATGCCACCAGAGGGTTAAGCACAGGTTAATTTGGTGACTTTTGTGGCTCGCCCTGACAAGGATTGTGGCTGTTGCTTGAACAGTGTTCACACCCAATTCAACCAACAGCTCAAGTTCTCACAATGTCAGAATATTGTTAATAAAAATTCAGTGGCCAACTTTAGTTCGCAAAAATATTACCAATTGGGTGTACATTTTCTATTATTAACTCTAATGATTCAATGTTTTTGTAACTGATACTTAGGATAGTATATTTTCATCAGACAAATATTTATGTCCATTTTCTGGTATCATACCTTGGAATCACAATATGCATAGCCCTGTAGTGAGGCTATAACGTAGTCCTTCAATTTAAATGTCTAAGTATCTGTGAATACCCAAAGTTTTCCAAAGTTTCGTTTATTATGCTTCCTATGCATGAGTAAAGTCTAACTTCTATGAGATTGAGACTGAAGCAGTCTACTACACTGGATGGTGGCTCATGAGGTCTGTACAAGAAGGAAAGAATAAGTATAATTAATTATAGGAAATGTGACCATTCACCTGTCTTCCAGCTCTAAATTGGGACTATACCAGAGTAATAAGGATTCCTCGTAGTTGTTCTGATTTAATCAAAACACACCAATCTTCCAGCACAGCTAACAAAAATATAGAAGCATTTTTTGAAATTCCACAAGTGTATCCTCCAACAATATTCCAAGGTTACATTACACCGGTCTGAGTGAGAAGCTACTATAGCCACAGGCCTTGAATTGGTTGCATTAGGCAGCTAAGATAATCCATATCATAAACTTTGGAGGCATCCTCCATGGATGCCAAAGCATGGAAACAGGGCTTGCAGTCCCTATGTCAAGCACCACTGTTTAAGACAAAAGGATGTCCTGCTGAACTGTAAGTCCATGGGAAACCCACTGCAATATCTTACACCAAGAATATAGCATAGTGTCCTGGCAATTTTCCCTTTTAACACATAGAGACATGTGGCAGGCCTGTAGAGGAGGAATACAAAGCCTAATTAATACAGTACTAGAGACAATGAATATACATATGCCAGATGAGAGACCCTGTGTCCTCACTAGTCAAACCTGCTGTTTTAATTCCTATCTATTTCCATCAGACTACATTACACACTGAAATCCAAAGGAGCAGAGACTCAGCCATCTCCCTGGTGAATAAGGAGCACATCACTGGAGATGGGATGTAAACATTACTGAGAATCCTGTTAAGAGAGACCCTTTAGGTCCCTGATGGATATATTTCTCTGGATCCAACAATATGTTGTCTTCCCACTGGAGAACAGCAAACCCGGCAACACTCTAGGGTGAAAGAACAGATATCACTCTTTGGTGCTCCAATACTAGCTATTTTTTTCTAGTCTACCTTTGTAAGTGTAGGGTGTAATAGATCCTAAGTATGTCAAATGAAAAGAGCAGAGTAGGCTCATTGTGATGCATTCCTGAAGGACGAAGAGCCAAAAATGTTTAGTTCTTAAAAAGCAGTGAAATTAGGCCAAACAATGAACTCCCACCAACTCTGTACATCATTCTGAGAGCGCCATTGCCTTTTTTAGCCTAATTAGCATAAAAAAACTAAGGAGAGAAAGTGATCTGTGCACCAAGTATGGCTTGTTGTTTGTTTGTAAGTGACACTTGAAGGGTTAACTAATGGTATACAACGGTAACCACGCATTTTTTACAACGCGGTACCGTTACCACGCTACTTTTACCACGCAAGTCGTTACCACGACTTGCGCTGGGGGGCGCTCCAGGATAGTAAATAGTTTAATTTACTATCCAACTCCTTTCCCTAGAGACCACGGGGACTGGAGTTGGAATAGTAAATTAAAAAATGTACTATCCAGCGCCCCTCCACGCAAGTCGTTGTAACGACTTGCGTGGTAAAAGTAGCGTTGTAACGGTACGCGTTGTAAAAGTACGCGTGGTACCGTCATACATCCTTAACTAATATACTGGAGCTTAACTGCTTCTGCTATATGGTGAATCCCCATGAACAGCAATAACATCATGATTTAGGTGTAAAGAGAGGACAGAATGGGAGGAAGAAAGGGATATTCATTAAGGAGTGTGCATTCTGGATCAATATGGGAGGGGTAAAGTAAGGATAGATCCAAGAGATCGATGGGACTTTGGTGTTTTGTTTTACCTGGACTAGTACTTCTACTATTATATGCAACTTTTTAAAGAGTATCTAATATTTCAGAAATTTGCTGGCAGAGGAGTGGGCTTAAAGTGTGCAACTGGCACAAGGAAGATGCTCAAAGAAGGACATGGAGACGGCTGCCAATGTACTCACTGCCCCGCACATCCCTATGCAGCAGTGGGAAATGTTTCCCACTAGGGAGGAGAGATTCTGAAATTGTCCCTCTTATTTTTATTACATTTCATGAGCTTCCAAATTTGCAATGTTTTAAAATGTATAGTGGGTCAACTATAACACCACTTGCACCTGTTTAACATTTTTATTGCAATGCCCTCTGTCCCCAGAATGACAAGTTACACCAGGTAACAAAACCCAGGGCAGGGGAGGAGGAGTTTGCCCACTTCAAATGCGTATGAGGCTTTGGCTGGCCATCTCGGTACAGCCAAGCACCATGCACACTTTGCATTTTGTCCACCCAGGCTGCATTACAGCCTGGGTGGAGAACATGCCCAGGCTCCCATTCCCTGGTTGAACGCCGAACCACGGCGCTCAGACCAATCGCAATGCTGCATTGCAGCGTTGTGGAGAAATGGAGTGAGCACCAAGGATGAGGTCACACTTTGTTCAATATAGTCTTTTCAATATCTTTTAATCTTCTTTTATATAGCGGAAGACAGCCAACGCATTTTGTTTCTTTTAAAGGAACTTCAACAGGGCAAAATATTTAATCGAAAAGATCCAACTGTATAAAAGGAAGGAGAAGCTGTCCTACAGTGCGGGTAAAGTAACAGTAGATTGCGGCCCAAGTGATCTAAATATTATCAACGAAGGGATCCAACTGTATAAACATTGTAGACGGTCCTATAGTAAGAGTAATGTGCAGTAGAATCCGGCCAGAATAATCCGGAAGTGGTGTACGAGGGGATCCAAATGTATGAAAATAATGGTAAACAGTAACAGTAGATTCCGGCCAAAGTAATCAGAGAGTGATATACGAAGGGATCCAAGGGCATAGAGATAGTGGTAGACGATCCCACAGTGCGAATGAAGTAAGTGTTGACATCAGCCAAATTAGTCCCATGAGCCTTTTATCTGCCAGGCAACTCGCCGCCGCTACTAGGAAGGCTCATGGGACTAATTTGGCTGAAGTCTACTCTTACTTCATCCATGACTTTTCCTGGCCTTGTGTGGGCCCCTTTCACGCATTACTCTGTGTAAAGGGGTATTCCATGGGTGTTGCTGTGGGTGTTCCCACACAACATCCATGGAACCTGACACATTCCTAGATTTACAATGTTTTGTAAAGCTGGGAATGCGTCATGCGTAGGAGTGGTGCAATAAAGAGAAATACTTTTATTTCTCCTCGTCTTTTCCTCTTTCTATGCATGCTGCGAAATGCAGCATGCATAGAAAGAGGAAATTGGCATTAATTATTGATTTTGTGCAGGAAGGTTTCCAAATGGTGCAATGGTGACTGCACTGGCACATGGCAGCAAATTGTGCACCAGCACAGGGGAAAGCACATGGATGTATTATATTGTTGTTAATGTGACACATCCATGTGCTTTGTAAATGACGCAACAGGGTGCAGCAAAATGGCTGTTTCATTTTCTTGTAAGTGAGGCCCTTAATATTTTCAACATGATTAGTCCCTCTGTGTTTTAAGTTGACTGACTGATTTTGCTGATACTGATGATGGTCCTGACACTTGAAAAACTCTGCAATGATACATGTACAGCAAGTCTCCCCTGAAATATGGTTGTCAGCCTGATTAGTTTTGGCAACAACTCCACCTTCCCAGGACATTATATGTATATTTGCTGATGAAGAGAAAACTCTATTTTCAAACATATTCTCTGCAGCCATTTTTTCTGTTAGCTGTTGAGTGTGCCAAAATGTTGTAAGCACCTAGAGTACACATTTTCGAAAAGTCCATCAAATATAGGTCTATACTTTGCATAATGCATTTGAGGCTGGTGATGGAAGTGGGGCTGCTTTGTAGCTTGAAGATGAGTTGCTGTTCTGGCTGCCAACACAAACACCTAAACTCACAGGAGGTTTCTGCAATGCTATTAGTGTGATGCCTTTACTGGCACTGGCATTGTCCTCTGTGGAACACATTTACTAGGACACTTCTTTAATTCTTTTCCCTCAAAGTTTCAGCTTTTCTGTTTCATGTGCTAAAACCTTTTTCATAACCTATCAGAAAAGGGCATAACATTAAAGAGTGTAAATCATTAGCATAAGCCAAAATAGTGATGGGTGCCTGAACTGTGTCACTTGCAGCTGGTGGATGTTCAAAGAAGACGACGGTCAAGAAGCACGAGGCGTAACGTTTATGCCTGTGAGAAATAGGGCAATTGGTTGAGGGTTGTGAGTACCCTTTTCAACCAACAACCACAGTTCCTGTCAGAGTAAACCACAAAAGTCACTAAATTAAACTGTGCATAACCCTCTTGTAACTTGACACAAAAGCAGTCAGGCTTAACTTAGATAAAAAGCTACAAGTGGTTCAGTTGGGTAAGTAACATGGGTACTGGTTTAGAACCTGGTTATTTATTTCACAATCAAAAGTGATTTTGTACTAGACTTTTATAAATGTACCACACCTCAGTAAGTTTTAATCAAACATATATATTTATTAAATTATTTGTTCTGTTTTTGTATTCTTCTTGCCAATTGTGTAAACAATTTTATACAAAAAGATAATACAATGGGGGCTGTCAGATAAAGAAAACACCATAACAAATACACACACGATTCAATGGGTGACTGTGGTGACATATAGTGCAAATGGATGACCTTTCAAATTCAAACAATAAACAAGATAATAAAATAAATTCTGCGTCCTTTTCAGGTCTTTTACTTTAGCTAGCCCTATTTCTTAAAATAATTGCTATAGTGAGCCAAAACATGAGATGGTTATACGCCGACGTTGCAACCCTATCTATATGTAATAAAGTTTATTGTTTAGTTAAATAAAACCATAACAAATATCCTTTACAGTAAGTATCCAATATTAAAAGAGAAAGTAAAATTCATCAAAATACAGTTTAAAACAGAGGTTTGAGATACAATGATGGTCCTATTAAATCTAGAGGTGACCAATTGCTTTCAAGCGTTGTTCTAAGGCCATCAAAAACTTTATCAGCTAGCGGTATAAAAGAGAAAAGTTAATAATAATAAGAGGCCTCCATAAATCTAAACATGACCAATTGCTTTCAAGCGTTTATCAAAGGCTATCAGGAACTTTATCAGTTTGCAGTTAATTATAGGTGCTGTTGAGTCCAAACCACCAATAACAGTAGTCCTGCAGGTGCGTAGTCTCTTGACCCAAAAAATGTTCTTTAAAAAGAGTGTGCGCTCCCGGCTCAAATTCTTGCAATGACATATGATATGAATTATATCTTCTTTTGTAGTGCCACAGAGGCGACAGACAAGTGTATCGTAGTATTTCCAGGCAGGTTCGTCAGCCAAGGTTGGGTATTTCTATATGTGTTTGTAGATACATTAAGTAGGGTCTTCTTCGGGACAAAAGGAAGAAGTGCAACAGCCTCAAAGGAAAATGAAATTCCTATTATTGTGGTGTGGAATAAAAAAATGTACAATGTGTGAGCTGCCATACTCTTGGGGTACTCGCCCTTGGTGGTTGGGAAGTCCCAAGATTACATCTGTTAACTCCCCCGAGCCTATTCAAGGATCATCTGCTAGTTCCACTTTACCATTAAAACCATTGGCAAAGCCACCGCTCCCTAAAAATTATATGCAAGACTCCCCTAAGCAAGACCTATGAAGTCCTATAGCAGCGTGCTGTATATTGTCTGCACCAGTGTCTATCGGACCCAAGAGTGCTACTCAAAGGACACCTACCCCCACCTAAGGATTTCACCATAACCACGGTGCAAGGAGACCAGTAGCCCTGCATCGGCTGGCCAGCTATTGCAACTTAGAGGACTTCGAGGGATCGTCAATCACTTTGGCCAGAGTCACCCTTCATCACCTGTGGACCGAGGGGCAACCATAGAGATACCAGGGTTGACCGCACCTCAACCAGAGCTTATTTGAGCATCTTTAACCTGCATCCCCCAGATCAAGAGCACTCAGTTGGAGTCTAGTGGTCATGCTGTAGAGTTTGGAACGTGCCCTAAAACATTATGGTGGCCAAGTAATTCCTTAAAGTATCCTTTCTGGACCCCCTAGACCTCCATCCTGTTGGATTTGATCACCCAATTCAGGTCAGAGTTGCTGAACAAACTCTTACCAACTTTTCAAACATTTACAAATGTTTTGTTGACCAACGCTTCTTTGTGATTGCATTTAAAAGTATTTAAAAATTCTAAAATCTGTATCCCCGGAACACTCCAGGGGATTTTGATCATGAAGGTCTCTAAAAATTCATTAAAATGCTCTCTATTTTATAAGTTGTTGTTGTGTCTCTTTCTTGTTGTGTGACTATCTAATTTCATTGTTTAGTGCTGTTAACTGCTTTGCACATTGTTCCTCTGCTACCCCTTGCTGCTCAAAGCCACAGCTACCCAGGGTTGAAATTAAGGATTACAAATGAGCCTGACTGGACTCAAGACAGTTTTTGTGAGTGTATTACATGATAAGGCTCCACAGCCCCATGATAAGGCCCCACAGCCATATCATATTGGTGCCTCGCAGTGGGATCCAGAACTTGTGTTTAGCTGTACAAGACAACTAATAAGTTAGTAACCATTGACAAAGACTGCCAAATTGACATCAACAAAAGTTCACCAACGTTGCCAAATTCTGATATTCCAAAGGCGGCTGTTCTTTCAAAGAAAAGTTCCAAGTTGTTAAAAGTTTTTTCTACAAATTTTCAAAGATGCAGAGCAGGGGGTTCAACTTGACTGCCAAGCCCAGGCTAAATAAATTAACACCCTGAGATCACTACGCAGGAAGAGGAACATTTTCCCAGTGAATACTGCATCCAAGGAGAAGCTTGAGAAAGCCCTCAAAGCTGGGAAGGAATCAAGGAGGGCCCAGCTTCAGCTGGAAGAGGAGATCACCCCCACTGATGGTGGAGAAGAGTGGGGTGATGTGAAATTTGAGTAAGTGGATAAGGACAATGAAAGTGGAGTCCCCACAATTCATTCATTTCATTCAAGGCTCAACTCCCTGTCTGGGAGTTAGAGGAGCTCTTCCTCAGTAAGGAGGCTACAAAACCTAGCAACACAGCCAAGGCTCCTAGACATCCAAGAGAGGAAGCTAGAGGAGAGGAGGGTCAAGCTGGGGTTGAGCCCCTAGGTAACAGCAATCAGAGAGAAGCAGTAGTAATCACAGGTGGTGGCTATGATCCCAGGTTCACCAGGGGTATTGTTCCTAAATACACTGAGATGGATGACATAGACATCCTATGAGAGAGCTCTAACAATGAGAAGGGTGGGTCCACAACATTGGGGATCCTTACTTTGGGACCTTGTACCAAAAGTAGAGAGAGATAGACGTCTCACACTTGAGGATGTGGTGGCAGAATCTTACACCCACATGAAGGAGGCACTTATTGAGCTTTTTGGTCATACCTCAGAGGAGTATAGATAAGGGTTTAGGAGCATACACAAGGGGGCAACAAAGACACAAGTAAACTTTGTTGATGCCTCTGTGAAGTCACTAGAAGGCTGGATTGAGGGTAATAAGGTTGATACCTAAGGACTTATACAATTTAGTGCCAAAAGCCTAAGGAGACCCCAAAAGAAGCTGAGCGGGGAGCCCAGAGCTAGATCTCAAACAAAGGGGAGGGTGTATTTGGGAAAGAACTATGACCCTTCAAAGGCTGGGGTGTGTTATAACTTTAGACAGCAAGGGCACAAAAGGGATGATGCTGCATGCACCAAAACGTCACCCACTGTTGACATTTCCAAGGGTATTGCCATGTAGGAATTGAGGTGGAAGTGGTCTCTGGGGATTGCATGGGTTCCACTGAAGCCACATTAGTTTCTCTGCGTGATGAGGAAATTCAATCCTTGGCCCAGTGGCCTGCCAGTATGGTAAAGTACAGACAGTGGTCAAGAATCAATGGGGTGGAGGTTCAGGCCTTGAAAGATACAGGTGTCAGAATAACCATGGATATGGCCTAGCTGGTTTCCCTAAGCCAGATTCTTCCTGATGAGTGTAGTTCCTATTATCCCAATAGGCTCTGCGCATTGGAATAATATCTTCAATAGTATAGACGTAGGACTGTGGTTAACTAGGTCTTCTACTGACGATATTAGACTTAAAGTTATGTGTGCCAGCTAGCTCAGAGTTCACTAGAAACTTTCTCGAATAGGCAAGGAGGAGTTTAACCTCCCTGGATAGACAAGAAGGGAATTAGTTTCTGACAACCATAGAACATGACAACTTTGCTCTCCCCTAATCAAGAGTATATCTCTAGAGTCGTGTGAAAACAAAAGACAACTATTTTACTCAGTCAGTACGTGCATTCTTAGTTTCACCAGTTTGTAGAGAAATAAGAGATGGGCGTGGTTCAATAAAAAGATGTTATTTATTGATCAGTCTCTTTTCTCATACAAGAGAAATGAATCGCTATTATTGCAATACTTATAGTTAAGTAAAGTGCATACAGTAAAAACAGAATTATAAAATAATACTGTAAAAGCATTTATATGGTTTCTTAGCCATATGATACTTAAAATGGATAAAAGATATACATACATATATACATTGACTAATCGTTCTCAACTGGTGCTTCTAACTATGCCTTCCCCGGTGTACCTGACCTAAGCCTAATACTTGGGCGGGAGTAAATAAGTAGCAGTTTAAGTTAAGTTTGTTTTGCCAAGAATCTGACTCAAGAATTCTCTGTAAGGGGTTAGTCAGTTCAGTACCTGGGATTTAGAAGGCTGGAGGGTTGGTATCTCTGTCACAGGACTCGATATCCCAGTTACCCGCGAGGGCGGCTGGAAACGCCGGAGGCTGGATTTCTCAGCAGGAGAAAAGGCAGCGTCTCTCTCAGAGCGTCAAAAGGGAGGGGCAGCCTCCGTGGGCTTTTCTGCATCAGCTGGGCTCTCCGGCAAGTAGCGCTGCTCCAAGCTCGTCACCACCGTGTAGTGTAGTTCCTATTATCCCAATAGGCTCTGCGCATTGGAATAATATCTTCAATAGTATAGACGTAGGACCGTTCGAAAGTCTTCTAAAGAATGGTTCTATTTGTGTTGCAGGTGTGCCTAACTGGTGACATGAAAGGTTATTTGAAGTCCCTTCACAGGCCCCATGCAAACTAATACCCTGACACAGAAGTATGCCACTTAGTGATTTTTCACAATTATTACCACTAAGAAATACACTCTGTCCGTTATTACTGACACATGTGTGTGTATAGGGCAAGTTCCATGTGGACTTAATGTATCCTTTACCCAACCTTTCATACTGGCCTGCCTGTATATATTTTTGGCAGTATTGAAACTGGAAAGTTGTTATCGGAATATTTATTATCCCATGTATTATCCATTCAATGACAGGTCGTTCTGACATTGTCAATGGTAATCTCTCAAGGTTTTCAATGCTCAGAATTGTATAGTCAGCACCCTTTTGTGCCAAACTGATTTTTTATCAGTAAGGTTAAAGATATTAAATAATGACGTTGTGTTGATTAGACGCCAAGGCACATAGCCTGAATGCAGATTTTGTAACGTCCAGCCAAGCTGTACAATAGAACGTAATTGAGACTGACCGTGTTGCAACATCAGTAAGTCTTGTTCTATTATATCGATTGCAGACGATACAATACTGTCCAGTGAATATATTCTGGACATATTCATATTCAGAGTCATTAACCCATTGTCTACAACAGAAAGTGATTTTTCCAAATTAACACGGTCAATTTCCCGTATTTTTTCTGCTGTCTCAATTTGAGTTACTTTCCAAGCTTCGTTGTAAGCTGCATATATAGAGGCCGCTATGAAACGTTTTAGACGCTGTTTGCGTGGTCCCATGATGAAATCACGCAAGTCGGCACCTTCTTTAAGTAAAGTTAAGTGTTGCTTAATTTCTGACAGTGTGGATGTATGTAGCCATTGAAGGCAGAGTTTTCTTACACTGTAAGTAGTTACAATCCCTGGATGTTGTCTCTGGGAGTATCTTGGGTCTGGCCTGGTCAATGTGAACCCCTGTATTTTGTTCAGGAATCTGTCTTGACAGTTATTTGTGTCTGTGGGCCAGATCAACCATTGTTTCCAATCAGCATGTGTTCTGTTTTGGTTTAAAATATGGGATACGTCTATCTCAACCTCCGTAGTGCTATTACTGTTAGGTGTTGGTTTTGGAATAGACGGTTTATTTAAGTCTTTAATTTTGGCTAGGCCAAGACAGGATGTCTGTTGAATTGTATCATTCAAAAATATAATTTGTTCTGGGATCATGCAGGCTCTAAATAATGATTCTATACCTTGCACTTGCCAATCTTTTGTGCCCCAGATCGTTTTTGTTTCAATGTTATTGTTCCAGAAATGAAAACCGAATGTATTCATTTTTTCAAAAAATTAGTCTGAATATATCAATTTTGTGTTTGTAAGCATGGTTTTCACTCCTGTCTTATTTAACAATTTGAAATAAAATGATTCTGCATTACTTGTGTTGAACCCTGAAAAGTATGAATATTTATCAAAAAATGTCTTTGAACTGCCTTTTGGTGGAGTTGGACAATGTTCCCATTGGTTAAAATTTAAAACATTTCTAGGGTGAGTAGATTTATGCAGATAATGGTTACCATAATGGTTGTAACAAAACATTTGATCGTAATTAGATGAACCTTGCAAATAATCATGTTCTGTAAATTTAGCTGACATTACTAGATCAGACCGCAAAAAACACAGTTGATGGACAGAATGTAGAACAATGTCATACATTCACCCCAGTACAAGGATCTGGGCCTAAATCAGACATCATATCATTAATACTTTCAAAGTCCCAATCATCAGCAAACGTGCTTCGTTTTACAAAGTCACTTAATGAAATCTTGAATTGATGAGGATACTTCAGGAGCTCAACCGGACCATAGATTTCGTAATCAGTTTTGTCCCATGCTACCCCACCGGGTATAGGATTGGCTGTGAAGTTTACTGAAGAAAGTTCTCTTTTCTCGATGTGTGAAGACTTGCGTGGTTTCAGGACCAAGTTGATATTCTGACTTGCTGTGTCCATTCTAGCATTTTTTCCCTCAATGAAATGTCCCAAGCATAGTACCATGATGAGCCAAAGTATGAGGATGAATACTCCTAGTGCCACCCAAAGTTCAATCCATGGAGAAATCAGATAGGTTTCTTTTAGTTGATGATAGAGTTCCTTTGCTTTATCTTTAAAAGTTTTTGTTGTCGGCTGTTCCTCAGGCTCACTCAGATCCTCAGAAAAATCATCGAAGTTGATGAAGTAGCCTGATGCTGTTCTGTCAATTGTTTCAATTGCTTCTGGATTCCCTTTCGTTTTTGGAATTTTCTTTGTTTCATTAGCATAGTCTGTGGTTACATCATTGTAGACTGGTGTTTCTTGATTTAAGATTTTAATTTGGGTTTCAAGAGGTTTAAGTTCCATGGCTATGTTGCATAGTCGTCGTTGTTTCACTGTAGGTTTATCCATTGTGATTAGTCTTTCAGTTTGAACCTCTGTGTTTGTAGCAAACTTTGGTGTTCTACTACTTCTTGGGAGTCCACTTGGCCTACTACTTGTTATCGGCCACATGATTGTGGTTTAACCAGGTCGATGGATACAACTCGGTTCTCCTTTTTACCAGCAAGGGGCGGTAGTACTACTGATCTTGTCCCGTTGACAGACAAGACAGGAACTGCTTTTCTGTAAGAAGGCCCAAATTCCTTCTTCACCGCAATCTTCTCTCTGACCAGATCCCCGATTTTTGGAATCCAGACAGGCCTTGCTGGGACAGGTGGTTTCTCTTCAGTGGTTATTGGCTGCTGTTTCAATTTTATGTTGCTCAGGTCTTTTCTTGTTTCGTTTAAGTCCTGTAAAATAGCCAAACGATCTTTGATATCAAAGCATTTTTCTTTAACCACTGAAGTTTGACTATCAAGGTCCTGGATTAACATTCTAGTCCCAAATAATAGTTCGTACGGACTGAGACCTCTCAGAGAATTTCTTGGCAGATTATTAAGACTACGTTGGACACTTATTAAATGTTTGACCCACCCAGCTCCTGAACCTAATACCTTTGCTGTTATAGATTGCTCTATGCCCTGGTTTTTTCTTTACACCATCCTGTTTCCCTCAGGAAGGAGGTGACAAGAGTACCGCAATGCTATGCCCATGCAGGCCATGTCCGCCTTATAAGCTCGAGAGCTAAAAGCAGGACCCTGGTCAGAATGTAGCATGCCAATTGCGTATATGCCATTATAGACTCGCAAATCTTTGTATAACAGTTCAGACGTCAGCCGAGAGCTGGGGTCTACATTATAAGTGAAAATAGTCTCTACATGTTAATATGACGCATTATTCATACTGGGTATTTTATGTCGATAGCCTAATCCTTTATTGGGTGAAACGCCATGGCAATACACTGTCTCGGTCACCACTGCGGTCTGTGTTGCAGTTTGGACAGTTTTTTGCAAATATGTGATGTTGCAGGCTCATTCCTGGCCACCAGTATGTTGATTGTAATTCTTCTAGAGAATCCTTAAGTGTAAGGTGACTAAGACCCTCACCCATATGTGCGTCTGCTATTAACAAGCCTCTCCTGTCCATGTTTGGAATCACTCTATCCCCCACTCCAGGGATTCGAGCAAAAGGAACGGAGTTTGCATCGATTATGTATGTATAATTGAGTGGATACATGAGGGGTAGGGCTGAGCAGTCGCCTTTTGATGACGTTTTTACCGCCAGCATTGTTTCCCCGTCAATGTATTTTACTGAACGCTTTTTTGTAGCTACGGAAGCCGATTTAGTTGTTTCCGCTGTGGCTGTCTCAGCCAATGAATTCCCTGCAACGTGAACGCCATCACGCTGATGACTCAGTGAGTGTATCACGTGAGTCTTTGGTAGTTCTTTCTTTAAAAGAACTATTTGTTCCCAAAGCGATTTTTGCTTTATTGTGGCACCTGTGTCATCTTTGTACCCGTTTTTAACCCATTTCTGCAAGTCGTTATTGTATGATTTGACGCAGTAAAATGAATCACACACTATTAGTGTCGGGAATTCGCGATCCGCATTATCTAGCGCCATTTTTAACGCTATTATTTCAGTTTGTTGTTCTGAATTATTTTCCACTGAGTGTGTTTTTGAAAACAGAGGTCTCAATTTACCTCCGCGCCACACGTCTTTTGTAATCTCGCATGTGGCGTTGTATGCTTGCTCTCCCCAAACTGAGGGCTAAGCATGTCCGTCTGTATGTATCACACAGGCGTACTGTCGTATGGGCAGAATGTCGATTGGCAGAGGATATTCTCTTTCATATTCTAGATTTTTTAATTTTGTCATTTCTGGATCAAAATAGTATTTCACTCTGTCTGTAGCAAGAGAATCTTCCCATTGTATCCATTTTGTATTTAGTGCCATTGTAGGTAAATTACATGGGCTTGTTAATGCCTCAAAGGCCGATTCTGCTGTTCTGACTGTAATCTGACTGCCGTCAGCTTGGTATCTTTCTCTTGCTACAGCTGTTTCAACCGCGTGAACAATGTTTTCCTTAATGCTAAATGTTTTTTCAGCTTCTGTGTACAAATGTGATTTGTATGTTATTGGTACCTTTTCTCCCTCATTAGAGGTTAGGTATGTGAATCCGCATCTTCCTGGGATGACTCGAATCACAAGGTTGCGTGTGTTATCGCGTGTTTGCAGTTTTGTTTTAACTAACATGTCTGTTTGTAAAGATCTCAAAATTTCTGTGTGTTTTTGAGTCCAATTGATTCTTTTAAAATCTGGTTTTATTAGATCATAGAGAGGTTTAACCCTCTCTGCATAGTTTATAATGTAAGTTCTTCCGAAATTCAGGAAACCTAGAATTGATTGCAAGTTTTTCAGTGTTCTAGGTGCTTGGATTACAGCACATTTCTCTAGGAAATTGTCAGCCAGGCTTTTGCCTTCACTTGATAATTCATATCCTAAAAATAGGACAGTCAGATGGGCAATTCTTGACTTCTTGAAGTTTAATTTGTAACCCTCTGCTGCGAACCCAAGTATTATGGTGTTCACTCTTTTCAAGTGTGTATCCAAGTCATCATCTGTTAGATAGATGTCATCGACATAAGATAATGCCTCATCATCATATATTTGTAGTAACTCTGTTACTCTCGCTGAGAATAATCCCGGGCTGTTCTTGAACCCTTGGGGCAAACGACCGAAATTTTCTGCGAGCCATTTATTGAGAAAGCGGTCAAATATCTGCTTTCTGGTGCTATATTTTGACAAAAGAATCCATTAGAGATGTCTAATGTTGTTTTGTATTTTTTGCGCACTATGCTATTCATTAGTGCCGCACTGTGTGAGTTTTGTACTGCAAATGTTTTGCAGCATGAGTTAAGGTGTCTGTAGTCCAAAACTAGACGATATGAATCATCTGGTTTGGAGACAGGAAACAAAGGATTGTTCATTTGTGAGGTGCATGTTTCAATCACCCACTGGTATTCAAGTTGATCTAAGATCTCCCTGACCTGTTTTTTAGCTTCTTGCTTAATTGGGTACTGCCTCTGTGCAGTCGGTTGAGATTTTAACTGGATATTGTGAGAAGGAGAGTCCTCATCCCATCCCACATGATTTTTATATAGTGCAGGAGCCTGGGCTACTGCCCACTTTCTTGCAAGTGTATATTTTTTATGAATTGGAATATGATTTGAGAAGGCAGGCATCATCATTTCTTCGCCATGAGGGCACTCCCTGACAAACTCTGGTGGCCAGACTTTTTCAGCTAGAAGGATGTCATAGCCCTTGGAGAGATTATCCCAAAATAGACCCCTTATTTTCCTAGTCTTATCTCCCTCTATACGTAAAGTTATTTCATATATTTTATGAGGTTTGCTAACTCTGGTATCTGCAGTTCCACCTGAATGTACTCATTCGTGTCCACTGTCTCCAGATGATTCATCAGGATCTTGCGAGCTATGCTCACTTCTGCTGCGCTGTCTAGCATTGTCTGAGCCCACTCTCCGTTTTTCAGCTGAGTCCTCATGATCCTCGGCATGTTTGATTATTTTAATGCTGGCTACCTTCTTCTTTGGAAATTGTAACTTTTTACTTTGATGAGCAGGTTCTTTGTCTTTGGACTTGACGTGCTCTTCCCTGTGTTCTGACCGTCCTCTTCTTTCCGATTTCTGCGAGGAAGTCTGAAAAGATTGAGAGGGACGGGTATCAATATCTTGATATCTATCAGGTTTCTTCAAATTATCCCTATTTCTAAGGTCGTATTTTTTCTCAGAGGGCTCCCTCTGGGGAGACTTGTGTCCTTGGTCCGTAGATCTTTCTCTCCGCCGAGGAGACCTTCCTCTGGACTGGAATCTTTTTTCTTTGGGAGTGGATTGTTTATTTCCATCCCAGTTCTTTTTTGAAGTGTTTAGATTATTTTTTAATAAATACCTTTTCAGGATTTTCTATTAGTTGGGGTTTCACTGGTTTCCCACCCAAACTATCTCTTCCTAGTTCTTCACATGATTTTTCTATGATTCTGGCAAGTTCAAATGGTTGTTCTGCTATATCTGTTTCCTTCAATCTCTGGCGGATTGCCACATTTGCTGCTTCCCCCTTTATGTTTGCTAGTAATATTGCCGAGACCTGCTTGAAGTCTTTCAGTAATTTCATACCCAGAGTTAAAGCAGGTTCTGGAGCGTATTCATTTTGAATCTGTTTTAGCACCTCTGGTATTACCGCCATGGACGGAACACCATGTGTTTTTGTGTAAATGGAAGCAAAGACTGTACCCCAAGTGTCACAGTCCTCCACATGTGGTGCGATCCCCATTGGAAGGCAGATAGTCAGAATTCTGTGTTTCTCAACAGGGGTGGTATCTGGAAATACCACCTCTATTTGAGTGATTTTCTGTGCTAACCAGAATGGAATTTGTTCCCTTTTAAAGGTACTTTACCTAGACAGGACTGTATGTTCTGTGGTGTGATTTTATTTGTGTTCCCCTGATGAGGGGTCAGCTGTGGAATTTTAATAGCTGGTTGGACTGTTGAAGTCCGCATTACATATTGGACTAGTTGTCTGTGTATTTTAATCAGTTGTTTTAACTGTGTTAAAAGTTCTGGTATTGACATTTTTTCAATGTCTGGATGTGGTGTGTAGCTGGCTAGAACCGGCCACGTTGCTCCTGGTCTACCTAGTGGACCGAGCCTGGTGATGTGATCATTATGTTTTAGGGCGCCTTTAAACCAGAGCAGGTGCTCTTGGTATTTGAGTGGTATTTCCACCTCCTCGAAAGGGGTGTACTCATCCGGAGGTTCCTCTATCTTGTAATAATGGAACTCCTTTGTTACAGCGTTTGCTGCTGGAAAATTTATCCATGAATAGAATACCTCTGTCTGCCGATATTCGTGTGCCTCAATTACGAATATGACTGTACCACCTCTTGGTGTCAGTCCATTTTCTATAAGTTTTAAGGTTATAGTTTTTCTTATGCTGACCGGGATGAGTATTGCATCCGGGTCTTGCTGTACGAGACTTGTGTCTTCCGCTAGGAGTTGAGCCGCTACTCTAGCTGTCTCCCTTTCTTCTTCAGTTTCTGACATTTTACTATCAAGAAGGGTTTTTGTTGCAGATCAGGTTTCCAAGGAATCAAAGATTAGGTGCACAATATTTTGGAACACTGTATCCTTCAACGTTGAATAAACCAAAAACCATACAGAGGAGTCTCCTCCTACTAAGTTTGGCGGATTTAACCTTTCACCCACTCCAGACATCTTTGGAGTTTTATGGAAAAAAGGGTCTGTGTGAAAAAGCACGACTGAGTTACTCTAATGTCTTGCGTTAGATTTATCGCCTATCCAAACCGTTGCGCGCCATGTAGTGTAGTTCCTATTATCCCAATAGGCTCTGCGCATTGGAATAATATCTTCAATAGTATAGACGTAGGACTGTGGTTAACTAGGTCTTCTACTGACGATATTAGACTTAAAGTTATGTGTGCCAGCTAGCTCAGAGTTCACTAGAAACTTTCTCGAATAGGCAAGGAGGAGTTTAACCTCCCTGGATAGACAAGAAGGGATTTAGTTTCTGACAACCATAGAACATGACAACTTTGCTCTCCCCTAATCAAGAGTATATCTCTAGAGTCGTGTGAAAACAAAAGACAACTATTTTACTCAGTCAGTACGTGCATTCTTAGTTTCACCAGTTTGTAGAGAAATAAGAGATGGGCGTGGTTCAATAAAAAGATGTTATTTATTGATCAGTCTCTTTTCTCATACAAGAGAAATGAATCGCTATTATTGCAATACTTATAGTTAAGTAAAGTGCATATAGTAAAAACAGAATTATAAAATAATACTGTAAAAGCATTTATATGGTTTCTTAGCCATATGATACTTAAAATGGATAAAAGATATACATACATATATACATTGACTAATCGTTCTCAACTGGTGCTTCTAACTACGCCTACCCCGGTGTACCTGACCTAAGCCTAATACTTGGGCGGGAGTAAATAAGTAGCAGTTTAAGTTAAGTTTGTTTTGCCAAGAATCTGACTCAAGAATTCTCTGTAAGGGGTTAGTCAGTTCAGTACCTGGGATTTAGAAGGCTGGAGGGTTGGTATCTCTGTCACAGGACTCGATATCCCAGTTACCCGCGAGGGCGGCTGGAAACGCCGGAGGCTGGATTTCTCGGCAGGAGAATAGGCAGCGTCTCTCTCAGCGCGTCAAAAGGGAGGGGCAGCGTCCGTGGGCTTTTCTGCAACAGCTGGGCTCTCCGGCAAGTAGCGCTGCTCCAAGCTCGTCACCACCGTGTCTCTGCTTAGGGCAGCGTTGGTATATTTATACCTGAAAGGTGCCAAGTTAGACGTAAGGATGGACATAAGGACGTCAGTAAGAATGTCATAAGGACTGGTCGTTCTTACATTCTTTGCAGGAGTTCTGGAAATCAAAACAATAGCTGCGGGGGATTTCCCAGGTCTGCTGGAGGTTTGATTTGTTTTGAGAACTCGGTGTGCTTTCTAGGGGGCTGGAGGGATAGTGCTTGCTTAATGTGACAGCATGCGCTATGACCTAATCTGAAAACGGGTTTCTGTGCCGGTGTATGAATTAATAACCGGACAAGGGTCAGAAATAGGAGTATCAATATAGGTACCTAGATAAACACACTACACCATAGCTGTGGTAGACCTTGAGTGGAGAGGGGTTATTGGCCCTCAGGACATACGTGTTTCCCCTGCCATCCCAGTGGAGTGTCTTGGGAAACGTCTTTCTGGGCAGAGTTGGAGAGTAGGACTCATGCAGCAATGCTGTGTCTTCCTGAGTGGGTTTGTGTCTCCACTAGAGCGTAGAAGGCCTTAAGGGAAAGTCAAGGGGTTGAAGACCCTGAAAGAGTGGAAAAATCCCCTAACACTAAGAAGAGAGAGCGAAAGCCTGGGAATGCCTGTTCCAAGAATCCACAAAGCCAGCCGGATTATGAAACTAAGAGGGAAGACCTGATCTCTGAGCAGGAGGGTGTTCCTTTGAGAGACTTGCCAGATCTGGCAGAACTTCAAGGAGCAGGTGATCCCTCTGGAGAAGACTCGTACAAGGAACATTAAACTTTTCCCACTTTTGAAGGCCTGAGACAGTTGCCTATCAGACAGGAGGAAGGCGATATCAGTGGTACCCCTCAGATTTATTCACAATTATTCAATTAAATTGGCAATATTCGAGTATTGCTCAACTCATTTAAACATTGCAATTAAGTTCTGTTACACTTTTAAAAATACAACAAATACATGATTGCCAAACATACTATTCTGGTCAGGCAGGCCTTACTAATGTTTAAAAGTATCCACAGTGCAATTATTAGAAATGGAGGTGGAAGTTTTTTAGAATATTTGGAGTCCCTTACCTTTTGACACTTACTCTGAGCTAGGATATTCATGAAAAAAGAAGTTAGTGATGGCCCATTACAGACCGGCTTGCTGCAGCCTATTTTTTGTCCACTTAGAACAAAGCACTGCTATCCGTATTATGCTTTTTTTGGCCAGATCCTGGTACCCCCCCTCCCCATGGGATCAGTTGAGGTCCCCTTGGGGGGCACGCCCCCCAGTTTGAAGACCCCTGTCCTAGATTATGTACTAGTGTACTAGGCCTTCACTCCAGAATGGCAGAGTACGTGAAAAAGGAAAACAGAAACTTGGAGGCCAGCCAGGAGCTTTTCAAGCACTAGTATTACCAAAAGGCTTTACTGGTAGAATACCAGTCTGGACAATTTGGTTTGATTGTTAGAGCCTGAAGCATCTAGAGAACTCCAAGACAGATGGCATGGGCTTTCCCTATCTTGGAAAAGAAGGGTGAAGTCACATATTTGGTGGACTTAGGTACCCCAAGGGACCTCTGTAGAATATTCCATGTGAATAGGCTCATGTTGCATCATGACAGAGCCATTACCAGGCTCATGGTGACAGATGGTGCAGAAGAGGAAGAAAGTGAACCTCTCCCAGACCTGATGTCAAAGATGGGTCAGTGGAGGGGGGTTCTCTCAACCACTTTGACTGGTCAGCAGCAAAGGACTGTTACATCTTGCTTGGGTACTTTGCTGACCTATTTTCCATTTACCCTAGGACTGACAACATGGTGTATCAGGATGTGGGCACAGATGGTAGTTTAACTGTCAAAAGCAAAATATGCAGATTGTCTAACCAGGTCAAGGATAGTTTCAAAATAGAGGTTGCCAATATGCTAGAGTTAAGGGTGATTGAGCCCTCAAGTAGTCCCTGGGTCAGCCGAGTAGTTCTGGAGAAGCAGTTAAGATTTGGTGTGGACTACAGAGGCCTAAATACAGTCACCAAGGCTGATGCTCAACCCATACCCAGAGATGAGGAGCTCATTGATAAGATGGGGGCTGCAAAGTATCTGACCACCTTTGACCTGGCTTCAGGCTATTGGTAGATAGCCCTCAAACAAGGAGCCAAGAAGAGGATGGCATTTTCAACCCCAAAAGGCCACTTTCAGTTCAAGTGATGCCCATTTGGTTGGAAAATGCACCTGCCAACTTCCAGAGGTTGATGAATAGAGTACGCTCAGGCTTGGAAGACTTTAGTGCAGCATATTTGGATGATATTATTGTCTTTAGTTTCACCTGGGAGGATCACCTAGTCCACCACAAGGAAGTGCCTCAAGAGCTTCAACAGGCAGGGCTGAGCACCAAGGCAATCAAGTTCCAGACAGTGCAAGGGTATGTAGTGTACTTGGGCTACCAAGTTAGCGGAGGTTATGTACAACCTCTCCAGTCCAAAATCCAGACAATTCTGTCCAGGGAAGACTCAGTCACAAGTCAGAGCCTTCTTAGGCTTGTCTTGGTACTACAAGAGATTTCTAAAAGGATATGGTACCCTAGTGGCACCTTTAACAGAGCTAACCTCCCAGAAATAGCTCAGGAGAGTCGTATGGACTGACCTAATGTCAAAAGGTATTTGACACCCTAAAGGATGCTATGTGCCCACCACCTGTCCTAAAGGCACCAGCCTTTAGCAAAGTGTTTGTTGCCCAAACTGATGCTTAAGAGCATGAGATTGGGACAGCACTGTCACAGTTGAATGACCAGTGTTAATATCAACCAGTTGCCTTTATCAGCAGGCAACTCCTCCCCAGAGATCAGCATTGGAGTGCCATTGAGAGGGAAGCTTTTGCTGTGGTTTGGTCCTTGAAGGTCCTAAGACCCTACTTGTTGAGACTCAATTCACAGTTCAAACTGACCACAGACCTATCAGATGATTTAAGCAGATGAAAGGAGAGAACCCCAAACTGTTAAGATGGTCCATTTCCCTACAGGGTATGGACTTTATAGTGGAACATAGACCTGGGACTGACAATGCAAATGCTGCTGGTCTTTCCAGTTCTATAACTTAGATGATGAGAATCACAAGAATATGGGTTACGTTGCTCATCACCTTTCATCTAGAGGGGGGCATGTATGGAAATGCATCTTTCTACATGTTCACTCCTACATTTTGGACTGATTCTGCAGCTTTTTTGACAATGAGAGGGCCTGCCAACCAGACCTCAGTGCTAGTGTACTTAACCATTAACTAAATTATGTTGAATATGCTATATCCAATTGGCAAGTACAGACTTACTTATAAGTCCCTAGTATATGGTTCCCGGGACACGTTAGACAGAGGGTCCACACAGGGCTGCCACACTGGTTGTGCCACCCTGAGTGTGACAAACCCCTGATGGTTATCAGATGCATTAAATACCTCTGCCAAAATGTAATTGGGGAATCCTATGGTATTTACTGTAGCATAAATAGTTTGGTAGATACAACACCAAGATCTGCATGTTAATCCCCACTAACTCGAAATAGGTGTTGTTTATCACACCCAATAAATAATGTATCCTGTGGTATAATTATTTATCTGGTGTAATAAACAGCACCTAAATTAGACCCAAAGTGATTACCAGATATAAAAATGGGACCTCTGACAATATCTCCAGTACACCTCTGGACCTGTGGGTGGTGCAGAAGGAGGATGCCCCGCTGCCCTTCAGCTTGAGGTCTGCTTGAGGTCTGCTTTACTTTCTGAAAAGGAAGACTGGACATGCACTCTTCATCCTGGGTTGAAATGACTCCAAGGGTCAACTGAGTGACCTTAACAAGCACTAGAATCCTAATATTCCACACACAATACTGGGTGACGGACCTATAGAATAGCACCTCACTCTCTAACTGCTGTCTTATAAGAGTTGTTGTTCGTGCACAAATCTCCAGCACCTGTCACCCTTTGGTGCCACTGGCTACAGATTCAACAAAAGGTGGTGCACCAAACAGATTACATTTCAGTCCATTTAGATTTTCTTTGTTTTCATCTTTTATTATAACATCCACATGTGATCATAAAAGCAGCCAACACATTTTGTTCTTTTAAGGCACAAGCCTTTAGAACTTCTTCAGGGCTCAAAGGGCAGAATGTGAAAAAGTCCTTTGTCGTGATCGTTAACCCTATAATCAGTAGCGAAATGCAGTATTTATTTCGTGATTTGGCAGTACTTCAATAGTCCAAGTCATCCCATCTCATGGCAACAGTGAGTGACTAAAACGTCTTGGTTAAGGTAAATTGAGGTTGTACTCCTGGTAATCGTGAGACGTTCCAAATAGCAGAGTGGTCCACCGTGATATGTGGTCGCCAACCTTCCGTTCGTCCTCACTAAAAAGAATCCAGAATCCTTTCTGTCATTGCGCAGCTGACCTGCTGTAACTGGATCTGCAACCGGTCCTCACTGAGCCCTGCTGGCCTCTGCTGGAGCGAGTTCCTGGTCCACAAGAGGTGCATCCCAGGTCCTGGACCCTTCGTGTGGCATCGGTTGCACTGCTCCTTGAGGAAAAGGAGAAATTCTGGGTTCTTTGAGACTACAAATGGGCCCGTGCGCGCCAAGATCTTGCCACCTGCTCCGACCACCAATGCGAAGCTCCAGTGCTAGTGATGCTGCCCCCAAGTTTAGAGCATGCCTGGTGGACCTGGTAAAATGGAAGGTCTCCAGTTGCTTGAAACTAAATGAGGGGAAGACTGAGGTTCTCTTGGTTGGTAAGCAACCATCCACCTGGTCCTCTGTACGGTGGTCTTCTGAACTGGGGTTGGTCCCTGTTCCTAAACCGAAGATAAAAAATCTTGGCGTCTGTTTTGATTCAGCACTGTCCTTCGATTACCAGATCTCTCCTCTGGCCGGCTCCTGTTTTGGCATCCTGAAGATGCTCTAAAATATCTTAAAGCTGTTACCAGAGTAAACTAAGAAAACAGTTATCCAGGCGCTTGTAGAGTTTTGCCTGGACTACTGTAACATTCCTTATCTCTGAGTTTCTAAAGGCCGAATAAGAATATTGCAGAGGGCACAGAACACCGCAGACTATATGCTCCTGAATATTCCTAGGCATTCCTCTTTGGGCCCTGCCCTTGTTAAGCATCACTGGCTTCCAATTCAGGCCTGAGTGGCCTTTAAAGTCTTATGCTTCTGTCATAGAATCGTAAATTTCAAAGGTCACGATTTCTGTTTTCCCTGATCAAACTCCATCTGCCAAATCGCATCCTTACATCCTCGGGAACAGTTAAGCTTATGATACCCAAAGTGTATAGTGCTTGTTTGGGTGGCAGCTCTTTCAATCTGCTTGGGGCAAAGATGAGGAACCTCCTCCCTATGGATCTTAGAATGCAGTCTTCAGAAGTGTTGTTTCGTAGAATTGTAAAGCCCTTATTCTTCAGGCAATCCATGGTCATCTAACTCTGACACTCTAATCACTCTGATTTGATTGCTTTAGGAGAAAAACCTAGGGGCCGATTAGGATGGCGGACGGATGCATGACCGCAGGGCTGGAGGCGGCGGAAAATGCACCTCATCGTCCGCCAGCAGCGGGCCTTCCGTCCGCCATATTAGGAAGAGGAACTGGGCACATTTACCGTCCGCCGCGTGAAAACGTGAACCGCCACAGGAACACACCAGACACCACGGCGGATGGAGCCAATCCAGGCTCACCGCCATGCGGAATGAGGTCCCGACCACCCGTAACATTACGATGTCGCAAACAAACCAGAACACCGCAGCGGACACACCTCCATCGCATAGTCGGCGGAAGCACCACAACGGAGAGGGAAAGCATTGCCACAAGACCCACCGCATGGACCCGACCGCCATCGACCCAGCCCTACATGCCTTCCCGGCCCTGTTCCTACTTCACTACCAGCAAGTCATGCACCGTCGTGGACGCCGCCGCAGGTACGCAAGCATGCAATACACACATACCACACTACAGCAAGCATGAACACTGGTACCTGTCCACACCAGACACCCTGGTGGGGACAGGAACACACACAAATGCACCCACACCCACTGGGGGAGGGGTGTGTTCATGGTAGGTTTGGGTCCTGATTTGCTGGATTGCATGGTACCTTGCTGCCGCCATTTAGCTTTGGCCCTTCCGCTGATACTTACATTTGTTGATGTTATTTTCCGCTACGGTCATGGAGGGTGATTCTTTACGTTGCCCTGGCGGTGTTATCCTAATCGTGCGGCCAGTCACTCTGCTGCACTGTCGGCCGTTGGGCCTGTTACCGCGGTCACTCCGTCCACGGCGGTTGGTTTTTCTATGGTTCCGTCGGCGGTCTTTGGAGACATCCATCCGCCGTGGTCGGGTTTTGCTGGAGGAGAATCCTAATAGCACCGCCGGTTTCCCCACGGTGCGGTTGGACGGTCATTTTCCGCAAGACTGGCGGTCCGGACGCTTTCCGTCCGCCATTCTAATCGGCCACCTAGTGTGATGACACTTCGTATTGGAGTAACCAAAAGCTTTACAAATTTCTAACATAACATTAGCATTACATCAACCACCTGTGACAACAGAAAACACGAGATCTGCACATCGCGCTACAACATTGACAGCCCATAGTGATCACCAACTTGAATCTCCAGCAACAACCATCCACAATTCCCAACAGGATCTTCGACCATCCCAGTCTACTCTTCGCACTACAGCAACGATCATCCGAGAAGGTATCTCTGCTCCTCACAGCTTCCTGCACTGAGAATGGAACTCTCCGCGCGGGACATTAGAAGGTAGCGTTTTCAGTGGGACTAAGCTGGTGCCTGTCACTGGCCTACACTCTATTGAAATGAGCCTGAACTTTTCACTTTCACCCATTGGCTAGCCTTTGCTGCACCCTGTTTGTTGATATACACCTTGGCTACTGTATTGACCTTTCTGATCAATGCTGGAAGGTCTTTTAATAAGTCTACAAAGGTGTAAAAACCTTGATGAATTGCTTACAGTAAATTCAGTCGAAGCACTGGAGCCTTTCATCTTTGGTCCATTGACCCTGAACGTCAAGATGTGCCATAGTTGGGTCCCAAAGTTGCCCCCTACATATTGTACTGTTCGGATCCAACCACCACTGACGACACGTTCTGTAAGGATAAAATGCTATCGCTGATTCTCTTAAAAGACACGTTGTTGATAAGTGATGATGATAACAAGCCCAAGTTACCAGAAATACTGTTGAGGCCATGTGACTTTGGACCCTTAGAAAATCCCGACCTGGAGTTATTTTGCACATCAATAATATTGTTACCTGGGGCTGCAAAGACAACATAGGTTATTCTGGCGAAAGCACTATGATCAACTGATGAACTCGTGTGAGTTGGTAGGAGATGAGACTTATGACTTTACAACCCGTAGGAGGATTTTATCACATTGTGCGTGTCGGAGATGTGATTATAAAGATGTGGTAAGTGCCCTATTCAGGAGAATACATATCTGGTAAATGGTGCGGTTTCAATGTATCATGATCTATAAATAAATGCAAAGTTATTTTACATCCTCTTACTTCTACGAGTACCGTAGTGTAGTTTAAAATTTTTCCTTGTTCTTTGTACATCGGCACTTTTGTATAATGCCTATTTGTAATTTAAATGTTATTTATTAATTTGCCCACTCCTTGCATATTTGCCCATTGCACCTTGCACTTTAGTGTTGAAGTTGCAATTGGCTATGTGTTTTTGTAATTTGCACATTGCACTCTGGCACTTTAGTATTGAAGCTGCAACTGGCTATGTGATCTACTAATTTGTTTACTCTTTGCTCATTTGCACATTGCATTTTGGCACTTTATTATTGAAGTTGCAATTGGTTTTGCGATCTATTAATTTGCCTGCCCCTTGCATATTTGCACATTGCACTTTGGCACTTTAGTATTGTAGTTGCAATTGGTTATGCGTGATATCCTTGTAATATTTTATTGACAACTGTTTTAAAATGTCGTTGATGAAGGATTATGTAACTGACAACGAAAAATGCCAAACGATAAGCTTGTAATATAATCAATGTTTAGTTACAACCTTCTTATTAACGATGGTCTATGTGGAATGTATGTACTTTTATGGATAATATCTATCCGAATAAAGATCAAGATTGATTGATTGATTGAGTACCATAGTGGTATTTGAATGAAGTGGTGATTTCCAGCAGTGTTGATTGTTGCTGTGCCTCTCTTTAAACCCACTGCCTATTATTACTCGGTATTAATTGTTTTGAGAAAGTTCCCTTATGTGCTTCTGAAAATTAAATCAATTTTTGAAGAAAATACCAGCGTCTTCATATCTACATTATTTTTTAGTGTCATAAATATTTGAACGTGTTATAGACAACTAAATACATTTACAATTTAAAAAAAGAAGCAAAATGTAGAATGATATATCAAGAAATGAATGGAAGGGAGCAATCTAAGAATAGCCGTTTTCCCTTTACCAGAATATGTTCTACAGTTTTTCAGTGCCAAAAGGAAAATATAGCATCTTCAAGAACGTCATAGAGTCTGTAGCCAGACAACGAGATGAGCAACTTTTGTTTGTTTAGCTTTGTTTTTGGGAAGCGAAAATCCCTTACTCAGAACATGCGGTGAAAGAAACAAAAATAGGCGACCATAAAATGTGAACATTGTTGCAACATTATGCATGCGTTTATTTGCCACCATTGCAATTTTTTTTGTGAAGCTATCTATTTCTCAAACTTCCCTCTGTAAATGGGAAACACAAACTTGACTCTGGACACACTACATACAATCAGAAACATAATATAATAATAATAATAATAATAATCCACATTTGTAAAGCGCACAATCACCCGTAAGGGTCTCTAGGCGCTGGGGGCCGTTGGGAAGATTAAGCAAGCTATTGCCCAGAGTCACATGGTGCTGGGCTAATCTGCCGCCGGTGCCGGGGATCGAACCGTGATTCCCAGATTCCGGAGTCAGTCGCCCTAGTCGCGGCGCCACACCTCCTCTGATGTCCAGTGGCGTAACAAAACTTGAGGGGCCCCCCCTGCAAGGTACGTGGAGGGGGCCCCTCTGGACACAATCAGGAGCTCTCCGCAGGCCCGTAGCCAGAATGATATTTTTAGGGGCCTGGCCCTCAGCTATGACGAAACATAAAGCTGTGCACAATATGTATATTCTTTCCAAAGTAGTATTTGTAGGGGAAATGTACAGTATGCAAGATTTGAAATTGCACACTGCGTTTGGGTGCTTTTTCAAACAACAGAAATTCTATCTTGGTTGGGTTGAGCTTCTGCTAGGGGCTGGGCATTCAGGTTTGCATGGTATGCAGGCACTGTTTGAGGCACTGGATGTTCGAAGTGGAGGAGACTTTCAAGTAAAACTGTGTATCATCGGTGTGTTGAAGGAAGTTGAGAGGTCCCGAAATATCAGGAGGCAGTGGTAACTTCATCTGGAGGGCATTGTTTACGACGTGTAAGGTAGTAGTCTCCTAGCTACAGCATGATCTGAAGCCAGACTGGTAGTCGTACATTGGTAAATGGCTTCATTTTCAAGTGCAAAGCATTCACAAATGGTGATCATGCAATAGTAAATCAATTTAATTATACACAGACCCTTGGCTGGTGTTAAAGTCAACTTCTCCTGTCCCTAAACTGCAAGAAGTGGGACTCAGAGCTCCTGTCATTGATGTCAAATCACCAGTCGTGCTGGGATGCTGAACGTAGAGAGGGCCACACCAGGATCCATGTCAAAAAGCATCCGATCAACCTTGAGGCCATCCGAGGCATGGACTTCAAACTTCACCCGCTTTCCCGCCTTCGTCAACAACAACACCGTGATTCCACTCATAAGCAACCCACTGTCATCAAACACCACGTCAAATCCAGCTTGCCTCTTCAGAGACCATATTTTCCCCATAAAACTTTCTAAGTCAGAAGGTAAACCTTCCACGTAAACCTTCCACTGGCAGGAACCTAGTCCCTGCATCCGACCCTCGCTCCATCATGGTCATCCTTAACTTTTGATTTTTAACTGGTCTAACACGATCAGATGGCCACGATTGACGCTTATTCGTATCTCCTGTTCTACTTATTGGATTTTTATCGCTTTGGTATAGTCTTGTTCATTAAAACTTACTACATTTTCCTAAATTGGCTTGGGATTTTTGTTTTGTTGTGTTTTCACTTTATTACTGTTTGAGTACTGCATACATAATTTACACATTACCTCAAAGGTAAGACTGACTGTTGTGTGTCAAGCTACCAGAGAGTTAAGCATAGGTTTAGTTAGTGACTCTAGTGGTTTATGTTGATATGGCTTGTGATTATTATTTGAGGTGTGTTTTCACTCTCTCAACCAATACTCCAAGTTCTTACAGCAAGCAAAACTGGGAAACCGAGGCTGCTGAGATTTTGTTAAATTCAAGCATGGGTAGGTATTCAAGGCACTGTCTTAGCAATGTTGGTTTAGACTGCCTTGAATACCCACCTCTGTAAAATCCATTATGACAGATGTTAATTGTGAATGATGCAACCAGATTGAAAAGAATGTGGACACTGACAGCCAGCATACACCTCTCCTCTCATGTTACCCAGATTGAACAGCACTATCAGCCCCATTCTATGGTGTATAAGAACGTCTGCATATACATGACGGGGGAGGACATGCTGTGCTATGCGATACTGATTTGAGACAAAGATGCCCAATCTAAAGCTTATTTTAAAATGGGAAAGAGAGAAATGGTGTAGTAGTTGCACAGGTCTATCGTATTAAGGGGTCACTTCATTTTCCTTTCCTCTCCCACTTTCATTTATTTCCTTCCATCTTTGCCTGTTGTCCTGCCTCTTCCTTGACGGCATTGTGTTTGTTCTTCTCTCACATCTTGTTCTCTGCAGTCCATAACTGTGGTCCATCAGCCCAGTCAAGTCAGTTTCTCACCCAGATTACTTAGGACACTGTGTTTGAGTGTATATAGCTCAATGGTGTGGGGGCAAAGAAATCACTGAAATATTTGCAACAGAATGTGAAAGCAGCAACCAATAAGGTTTCTCTCATAGGGAGCAGGGGACAGAAGCAGCAGCATTTTAAAGTTAACTCAAATGCAGTAATCGTACTGCACAAATAGCAGCATTGTAGGCTTCTTTGCAACACAAACCAGATAGAACACAGGCTAGAAGGTGAGATTTCATCACACAGAGAAGAGGTATACCTTAGGCAGCAGGACTAGAAGCTTCGCTCACACAAGGAGTAGAGGTAAAACACAAAAGTACCTTTGCAAGTTTTCTTCAAACATAGAAACATTGGCAGATGCAGCGCAAGCTTTCCTTAGACTAGGACAAAAAAGGCACAATATAGACAGCAACTATAACAAGCACTGGCAAGGCCAATAGGTCTTGCCTATACAAGAGCTGTTGGCTTTGGCAATGTGGTTTTGCCATGTTGTACACCAGTGTGGCTGCTGTCCAGGTTGGCTACAAGTTAGTGGCACGGAGTGTCCTAGAGTGAAGTGGGGGGAGTAGAATCCCGTACACTGGATTTTTTGGAGTAGAGTGGAGTAGGGGAAGTAGAGTGTCATAGAGTTGAGTAGAGAGGAGTAGAGTTCACTGGTTCAGTGGCAGATAGTGTTGTAGAGTGCAGTGTCAGAGTGCACTACAGTAGAGTGGTGTGGAGTGGAGTGTGGTGGAATAGGGTAGAGTGGACTGAGGTAGTAGGGTGGACTTGACTGGAGTAGATTGGGGTGGATTGGATTGGGATAGAGTGGGTTGGATTAAGTGGAGTGGGGTGGGGTGGATTGGAGTGGGTGGACTAGATTGGCATGGGGTGGATTGGAGTGCATTAGATTGGATTGCAGAGGGGTGGATTAAATTGAGGTTGATTGGATTGGGTGGGGTGAACAGATTGGTGTGGATTTGATTGAGGTGGATTGAAATGGAGTGGGGTGGATTACATTGGAGTGGGGTAAATTGGATTTGGGTGGGATGGATTAGATTGGATCGGGTGGATTGTATTAGGGTAAAGCGGTTGGATTGCAGTGGGGTGGAATGTTTAGAATTTGGAGTGGGGCAGATTGTTTTGGTTTGGAGTAGGGGACATTGGAGTGGGCCTGATTGGAGTGGGGCATATTGTTTGAAATTGAGTGGGGCTGATTGGGGTGGGGCAGATTGTTTTGGATTGGAGTGGGGCAGACTGTTTTGGATTGGAGTGGGGCAGATTGTTTGGAGTGAAGTGAGGCACATTGTTTTGGATTGGAGTGGGACACATTGTTTTGGATTGGAGTGGGGCAGACTGGTGGGAAAACCTGTTTTGGATTGGGACAGATTGTTTTAGATTGGAGTGGGGTAGATTGGAATAGGGTAGATTGTTTCGGATTGGTGTGGAATGGATTGGAGTGGGAACGATTGTTTTGCAGTGGGGCAAATTGTTTTGGATTGAGTGGGACAGATTGTTTTGGATTGGAGTGGGGAAGATTGGAAGGAAGGAGACTGTTTTGGATAGGAGTGGGGCAGATTGTTTTCGATTGTAGTGGGGCGGATTGTTTTGGATTGGGGCAGATTGGAGTGGGGCTGATTGTTTTGGATTGGAGTGGGGCAGACTGGTGGGGCAATCTGTTTCGGATTGGGGTGGAATGGAGTTGAACAGATTGTTTTAGATTGGAGTGGGGCAGATTGGAGTAGGGTAAATTGTTTTGGACAAGAGTCGGATGGATTGGACTGGGGCAAATTGTTTTGGAGTGGAGTGGAGTGAATCGGAGCGGACTGGATTGGAGTGGGGTGGCTTGGATGGGGATAAGGTGAATTGGATTGGAGTAGATTTGACTAGGCTGGATTGGGCTAGATTGGATTGGTGTGGAGTGGATTGGAGTGTGGGGATTGGGTGTATTAGAGTGTGGTGAATTGGGATGGAGTGGGTGGATTGGGGTGAGGTAGATTGGATTGGAGTGGGGTAAATTAGGGTAGGTAAGATTAGAGTGGGCGGACTATAGTGGGCAAATTGTTTTAGTTTTGAGTTGGGTGGTTTATAGTGGGGCTGTCTGTTTTGAATTGGAGTGGGGCAGGCTGGAGTGGGGCAGACTGGTGTGGGGCAGACTGGTGTGGGGCAGAATGGAGTAGGGACAATTGGAGTAGGGAATATTGTTTTGTATTGTGGTGGGCGGATTGGACTGGGACAGATTGTTTTGGATTGGAGTGGGGCAAATTGTTTTGGACTGGAGTGGGGCAGATTGTTTTGAATTGGAGTGGGGCAGATTGTTTGGATTGAAGTAGGGCAGATTGTTTTGGATTGGAGAGGGCAGATTGTTTTGGATTGGAGTGGGGCCGATTGGAGTGGGGCGGATTGTTTTAGATTGGAGTAGAGCAGATTGGAATAGGGTAGATTGCAGTGGGATGGATTGGAGTGGGGCAGATTGTTTTGGAGTGGGGCGGATTGTTTTGGATTGGAGTGGGACAAATTGTTTTGGATTGGATTAGGACAGATTGTTTTGGATTGAGTGGGGCAGATTGTTTTGGATTGGAGTAGGGCAGATTGGAGTGGGGCGGATATGGATTGGAGTGGGTCAGATTGGGATAGGGTAGATTGGAGTGCTTTGGATTGTTTTGGAGTGGGTTGGATTGTTTTGGAGTAGAGTGGTACAGATTGGAGTGGGGCAGATTGTTTTGGATTGGAGTGGGGCAGATTGTTTTGGATTGGAGTGGGGCACATTGGAATGAAGGAGACTGTTTTGGATCGGAGTGGGGCAGTTTAGAGTGAGCAAATTGGAGAGGGTCAGATTGTTTTGGATTGGGGCAGATTGGAGTGGGAAATATTGTTTCAGATTAAAGTGTGGTGAATTGGTTTGGAATAGGTGGATTGGGGTGAGGTGGTTTGGACTGGAGTGGGGCAGATTGTTTTGGATTGAAGTGGGGCAGATTGTTTGGGGCTGGAATAGGGCAGATTGCAGTGGGGCAGATTGTTTGGGACTGGAATAGGGCAGATTGCAGTGGGGCAGATTGTTTTGGATTAGAGTGGGGCAGACTAGAGTGGGACGGGTTGGGAAGATTGGAGTGTGGAGGTATGGAGTGGATTTGATTGGGGTGAGTGGTTTGGATTGGAGTGAGTGATTTGGATTGGATTGATCTGGTGTGGGTTGAATTGAGTGGGGCGGATTTGAGTGGGGTGGTTTTGGGTGTCCTGCACGATTATGTGTTAAAGCATCATTTCAAAAATTTCCCATAAGAAAGAAAGGATGTCGCTTTGCAATAACATAATCCCAATTTTTTTAGAATAGCGCCCATGATCAAAAATAATATAAAACATGAGTGCAAAGTGAGAAAAGAAGACTTGCAAAAATAAAATAAAGTTAACTATACAAATTAAACTTTTGCAATTTTATTTGTCCTGCTGGGTATTTTTTTGCCAGTCATACGCCGTCTGTTTGCAGGGCACTAAAAGTTAAAAAGAACAAAATAGTACCTCAATCAGGTCAGGAGCAGCAACGGACACTGATTAAGTTGAATCAATCAGTGCTTGGTCCCTGCTCCACAGAGAGGAACAGAAATTATGTTCGGCATGCAGTGATGAATTATTAGGCTGTAAAGAAGAGTGCCACACAAGCCAAATGGTAAGAAACTGGCAGGCTCCAAGCCCTTTTCTCTAGACAAGAGTGTCTCGTAAGCGAAGCGCATGCTCTCGCAGGCTGGACCCTAAAAATTACTCTTAGGAAAAGCAGCTGATCCATGGAAATTAGTTGGGCAGGCATCTCTCCCACAACATGGTGCATCACAGAAAGGAGTTGTGCAAGTGTCCTTCACATAGTTATATGAAGTAGCAGGAGAACGCTCCCTCACAATATAAGTAGAGAATGGTAGGAGAAGAGTGAAAAACTTGCACAAAACATGAGCAGCATGGGCAGCAGCTCTTAAAACAGGTAGGTCACTAGAAGTAAATGTTATATCATGCATATCTGTAGAGCGCACTACCTCAGGGTTTTCAGGTGCTGAAACTCACTTTACAAAATAAATACCCTAGATGACAACTGTGCAAACCTCACTAACATTTACAAAATAGAGAGACAGGAAGCAATCATCATTTCAAGACTCCTTCACAAAACATGTACATACTACTAGCAGGGACAGGTGTGCAAATCTACCAGGGAGCATTAGGTCATGTAGCCGGCTTTAGAGCTGTCCTTGATGGGGGCGTGGCTTGGACGGCGGCCAAGATGGCGGCATAAACCGAGCGCTCCGCTATCAGCCAGACCTCGTCTCTTCACAACGGGCACTTAATTGACGTATTTCTTCGTCATGAACAGCTCTCCGCTCACCGGAACGTGAGCGCAGTCTGCCACCCTTACTATTTTTGGTTTTTGTGCGCACATGACGGAGATACGGTGGATATTGCATCTGGCGGCTCTTGCCGCCATTTTGCGCACCGGCCGCGGAACTTAACGGCGGCCGGCTCTTCAGCTTCTTCCTTCTCACGAACGCTCCTCTGCTCACCTGGCAGCCTCTCCAGCAATGCTTTCCTGGGTAAGCTTTTTAGCGTTTTTCAACTGGCCTTAGGAAGTGCACTCCTCCTTGGACTCCGTCTGTGCTATTTATGACGCATTTTCAATCTATTGAGGCTATGTGAACTACTGCAGCGGCGCTTTACAGCACTCTTCTACGCTAATATTGTGTTGTTTTATTCCAACGCTTCTCAAGCAACCTTTTCACTTTGGTGCATGCTGAGTCAAGGTCTCACCTCCACACCTTCAGTCACTAATTTCTGAGCAAGCTGATTGAAACCTCATTCCCACGCTTCAGCCGCCATTTTGTGCATCAGTGGCGCTATCCTCAGTAACAGTCACCCAACATGCGTGTTTTTCTCCTGTTTTTGTTCAGCTGCTTCCCTTTGTGGCATTTTTCCGCCATGGTGATATTCTTCTGACTTCCTCAAAGGCGCCTCCTCTTTCACGCTTTGCCAGTGACGCTTCTCAGAGTCATTTCAGGTCTTCTGTATCTCCTTTCAACTTCAATGACTCCTGCTACATGAACTTTGCCATGTGTTACATTTCTGCAGCGTTGTTTTCAACTGACTGGCGCTTCTGCTCTTCCATACATTGAACCATTCTGTCAGGTTTCTTCATCTCAACAATTGCCTACAGTTTTGTGTTCTTAGCTGATCCTCTTTCTCTGGATTACTCTTCATACGTAGTGTCGCTACTACCCATCACAGGATTGATATTGAGGAATTCCCCCACTTCCTTAGTCTTTGATTGCCTTTTATGGGGTAAACTCCGTACTTTGAAGCTCACACCCCTGCCGAAGTTACCTCCTGGTTCTGATTCTGACTCTCCTACCCAAGAAATGGAGGAAGGCAAATCTTCGAAGTCGGATTCAGCTCATGGAGCTATTCCTAAAACTTCAACTGGGGGTAAAGCACAGGTCTCCCTGACTTCATCCAAGCGTTTGAGGAAAGATCCACAATCTCCTGGGAGTAACTCTTCTTCTTCCTCCATGGATCTCGTTCTGGAGGAACTCCGTGCCTTCAAGCCTTTTATGGAGGCCACCACAAAGAACATGCAAGCAATGCAGGAGAAATGGTCATCTTTGGACTCACGTGTTACAACTTTGGAACAATCCTCAGATTCTTTACATTCTTCTTGCTCCCGCATTCCTGCAATAGAGGCTGAAATTCTTCTCCTCAGGCGTCAGGCTGAGGATTTGGAAAATAGGAATCGCAGGAACAAGCTTCGCTTATACGGCCTTCCAGAACTTACAGAAGGGTCCAACCCCACCATCTTTTTCCAATCTTTCCTTGCGAAACTACTAGATGCTCCGGCCTTGACCTCCATCAATATTCAGCGGGCACATCGTCTTGGCCCCAAGACTACCTCCAAGCCTAGAGGTGTTATTATGCTGTTCTTGCAGTATACTGATCTCCTGCAGGTCCTCTCAGCCGCCAAGCTCAAGAAACAAATCATATGGGAAGGTCATCGTCTCTATCTCTCGCAAGATGTCTCCAAGGCCACCGCAGAGCGAAGGAAAAAGTTTTTAGACTTGAGACCCCAGTTAAGAGCTATTAATGCAAGATACGGTCTCCTTCATCCTTGCCTCTTCAAAGTTACGTATAAAGACAAAACCACCACATATGAGGATCCTGCGGCTCTGCAAGTCTTTCTCCGTCAGCTGCACCCGGATGTCATGGACACCTCCAAACCTGGCTGAATGGTCTTGTTATCCTTTGTCGGATATTTCTTTCTGACTCTGTCTATTATGGTTCTACTTGTCTCCCTTATTGCTGTTTTGTTTTGCTGAACTGCCATTTCTCGTTCTTTGGTTGTTTGGTTAATTTATTTTATTGTTTCATACACTACTATCCTTAGTCAAGTCGTGCTTTTACTATGATTCCTTTTACCATTCCCTAATGTTTATCTCCTTCCTTTAGATACTTCCCTCGTCAACCCATCTTGATACTTCCTACTATTTTCTGTCGTGCCCATTAGATTCCTAAATAATACTGGTTGGTTGCTCGCTCTGGTTGTTGTCGTCGTCATCTCCCGCGACCACCACCCTCACCCCTGTCTGGGTTTTCCGTTTTCGTAAGTATGTCTCTCAGTCGTTCGTTCGAACTTGTACTGTCTCTATGTTCATTTCTGTCCCTTTTCTCTTTCCCTTTCTCTTTTCCTGCATTCTTTTCTCCCTCTTCCCTAGACTTTTCTTCACTTCTCTTCCCTTCTCTTCTCATATTTCTCTTATACTTTTCTCATTTCTTCTCAATTATATTTTTATGCATTATTAAGCATGTTGTTTACAGTTGTTTTCTAACTTGTTTCATTCCGTGTAACGACATGGAACGTTAAGGGATTAAATAATCCCATTAAAAGGCAGAGGGTTCTCTCGCATTTAGCAAGACTTAAAACTGATGTTGCCCTCCTCCAAGAAACTCATCTTTCTGACCCGGAGGCTTTGAAGCTTAAACGTTGCTGGGTGGGTAATGTTCTTTGTTCACCTACCACTTCTAGAAAGAATGGAGTTGTACTCTTGTTACATAAAAAGTTAAATGTTTCTTCGATTACTCATGAATGTGATGTTGATGGCCGTTGGCTTATTGTTAATTTACTCATTGATAACATCCCGCTCACCCTTTTTAATGTGTATGCTCCTACTGCAATTGATAAATCTTTCTGGCCTGCTATTTCTACCAAATTGTCTTCCCTTACTGAAGAATATATACTCCTAGCTGGAGATTGCAACCAGATTGTAGATCCTTTCCTTGACCGACACTCAAAAGTCAAATTTATTCCCTCTAGAATGCACACGCAATTTCTCAACTCATTTAAGAATAATGCCCTTGTAGACATTTGGAGACTATGCAACCCTGACCTTCGTGAATATAGCTTCTTCTCCCCTCCTCACCAATCCCAATCTCGTATTGATCATATCTTTCTCAGTAAATCCTTATCCCAACACGCTATCCGCTCAGAGATTGGCTCCATTCTACTCTCAGACCATGCCCCTGTTTTTGTAGACCTAGACTTACTCCCATTCTCCCCACATTCTGGTAGATGGCGCATTAACAATGCTTTACTTACAGACCCCACTTTTAATGCTGAATTTACTGCTTTTGCCAAGGAATTTTTCCTTTTAAATCAATCTCCAGATTCCCCCTTTGTTATGGTTTGGGACTCGTTTAAAGCAGCCTCCAGAGGTTTTATTATTAATTTTGTGTCACGGCGGAAAAAACTACACGCGGCCAAATCGGAGAAAATTTTAGCTGACATCAAGACTTTAGAACAGGCCTATTTCACCTCTAAATCTGATTCCTCCCTTAAAGCTCTTATTGATGCAAAAATTTCTTTTAATAAATTTACAACAGATGCCGCTTCTAATATCCTCCTCAAATGTAACTCTAGATATTACGGTGGTAAAAATAAAATGGGGAAACTCCTGGCCAACTATCTGAAGATTCGTAAGGAACGCACAAAAATTCAATCTATTAAAACCTCTTCTGGTGAATCCACATTTAAGGATAAAGAAATTCTTGCAGAATTTGCTAAATTCTATGATGCGCTTTATACTCCTGAGCAAACTCCTACTCCTGATGATCTTCTTGCTTATTTTCAATCCCTCCCTTCTCCCCCAACCTCACATGTTGATTTTCACACTTTAGAACGCGATCTTTCTCTTTCTGAAATTTCCCATGCTGTTTCTAAACTCCATCATGGTAAATCTCCGGGCCCTGATGGCTTTACAATTGAATTTTACAGTCACTTCGCTTCTCTTCTTCTTCCCAAACTCCTACTTTTATTTCAATCCTTTTCCGACACCGGCTCTTCTAGCGGTTCCTTCCAACAAGCCTTAATTTGCTTAATTCCTAAGGATGATAAAGACCATTCCCTTTGTAAAAATGATAGACCTATATCCTTGGTTAATACTGATTATAAAATTCTAGCAAAAATATTGGCCTTACGCATGGATTCTCTTTTACCGGATATCATCGGCCCAGAACAATCTGGTTTTGTCAAAGGACGTCTCTCCTCAGATAATTCCCGAGTTTTTTCTAACGTACTTAGTAAATCTTCTTCACTCACTCTTCCTTTTGCAGCTATTTCCCTAGATGCGGAGAAGGCTTTCGACCGCATTGGTTGGGATTTCATGTTTCAGGCTTTGCGTTGGATTGGTATTCCTCCCAAATTCATTTCTGTTATCTCCTTGCTCTATTCTAACCCTCAAGCCTCTATTTTTGTTAATGGGTTGTCTTCGGATTATTTCTCTCTCCACAGAGGAGTTAGACAAGGCTGCCCACTATCTCCCTTACTTTTTATTTTAGCTTTAGAACCCTTTCTTACAAAAATTCGTTTAGATGACACTATTTCTGGTTTTCCTTTTGGTTCCCAACAAGTCAAACTCTCGGTTTATGCCGACGATATTCTTTTCTACTGCTATGATCCTGCTACTTCCATTCCCTCTTTTCTTCATCAAGTTTCTTCTTTTTCTGCAGTCTCCGGATATCGTTTGAACGCGGATAAATGTGAGATTCTACCTTTGAATCCTCTTTGTCAGAAACATTTTTTCTCTTCTACAGGTTTCTCATGGCAACCTTCCAAAATTAAATACTTAGGGGTTTGGTTTGCTCCTTTGTTATCTGATACTCTCAAGTTAAACTTTGATTATGTATATAAGAAAATGGACTCAGCTATCACTCGTTGGCATCCGCTCTTTTTGTCTTGGTGGGGCCGCCTCAATTCTATAAAAATGATGTTATCTCCTCTACTTCTTTACACCATTTCCATGCTTCCTTTACGCATTCCTCTCTCTTTCTTTAAGAAAATTGATTCTCTACTGCTAAAATTCCTTTGGAGCGGTAAACGATCCAGAATAGCCCTTACTTCCTTACGTAAAGACAAAGCTAACTCTGGAGTCCGTTTTCCTGATTTCAAACTATATCATCGCGCTTTTTCCCTGAAACAAACGATTCGCTGGTTATCATCTGATTTGCCACATCATCCTCCTATCTGGTTAAGCATGGAATCTTCTTTCATTTCCCCTTTCACCTTTCAAGAATTCTTGTCTTTTACATCCTCTTTAACTCGTCTCCGCTCGCCTATTCTTTCTCATTCTTGCACTCTTCTTTCCCCCTACGTCTCGTCTTCTTATGCATCTCTTCTCTCCCTTCATGAACAATCGATTTGGAATAATGCTCTTCTTAAAATACGAAACCGTACCATATGTTGGAAAACTTGGCATTCTCGTGGTCTTTCCTGGATATCTCAATTAGTATCTCAAGGTAAACCTCTTGCATTTCAACACCTTCAATCTCTTTTCTCTCTGCCCGTCTCTGCCCGAACTCAATACAACACCCTTTATCCAGTCTTACTTTCATCCCTTCAAGCTCTTCCATCCTCTAACGAGATTCCGGCAGATTGCAGACCCACTTCCCTTTTATTAAATACGTCTCCCTCTGCTTCCGCCTTATATAATTCTTTTCGTCTTACCAATGATAGATCAAAATCTCATACTGAACTTGCTTGGGAGCTGGACTTTTCTCTGACATGGCCGGTCCCTTTTTGGGACAAGATTTGGACTAAACTTCATAAGACTTCTAGGGCTGCTAACACTACCCAGACTTTATTTTTTATTTACCATAGAATTTTATTTACCCCTCTCGCCCTATCCCGTTTCTCAACAGACACTCCCTCCTCCTGTTGGTCTTGTTCATTCCCCTCTGCTGACCTCAAACATATGTTGTTTGACTGCCCTCCTATTTCCCAGTTCTGGCAGTTGGTCTGGAAGCAAATTCAAAAGATTTTTCAATTCCAGGTCCCCTTTTCGCCTTTACTAGTTTTTCTTGGTTCCCTCTCATCAGAACTTCCCCGTCCCTCCAACCATTACCCTTTACTTGACCTCTTCCTTGCTATAGCTTTTCATGTCATTACCTCTAATTGGAAACAAGCTGCGAATGTTACCTATCAATCCTGGTGGAATGCAATTTGTTTTAATCATCGGTTAGACACTAATTATGTATTTCCCATCTCTTTAGCTATTAAACGTGACCTACTTTGGCTCCCTTTGGTAACATATCTCTCTCCTTCTACTTTGTTTCCTCCCTCTCCTGCTCCAGACACAGTTGAAGTCCGCAAACCCCCATGACTTACTCCGTAATTGTTTATTCCTACTTGTATTTGATTATTTTACTATTGTATTCATATATATTGTATTTTTGCTTCATGTATTCCCACTTATATGATATGTTCACGCTTTTTCATGCTTGTAATGCCTATTTTTATGAAATTTTTACTTTAATGTTTATTTCTTCCACCTGCTTATTGTAATTCTTCTCTTTCCTTCCCTTTCCCTTCCTTTCCCCTTTTATTCCTCAATAAATCAAACTTAAAAAAAAAGAGCTGTCCTTGATTTCCTGTAACAGTATCTTACATGAACTGATGTTCACAGGCATGATTTTTGTGGTAAAACAGAAATTCAAAGTGCGATTGGATTAAAAGTTTGAGTGGTTGATTGTGTTACACATAATAGGGCCCACTGGCACCATTTATAAGTGTGCAAGCATCAATTCTGAAGTGTGAAAGTAATACCTGATGTTTTGGGAATACATTAAAACACCAATTGCAGTTATCATCCTGACAGTGAAGTCGATTGTTGTTATTTAAAATGTACATTAGCGCTCCAAACTATAACATACAAGTATTTCTGGCATGCGCCTGCAGGACTAACTATGCATTTCAAACATTACTTTTGTTGTATTTACTGCTCATTGCAAAATATCAGGAAAGTTGTCCAGTGGTTCCCTTTCTGCCAGAGAGTGCATATGTGAAAGAAATGCAAAACTTACCCACACCACAGTTTTAAAGAGGATGTCATGTCTGGGGAAAGATTCCGTTCCATTTCCTGTGTGTCGGAAAGATTCAGGCAGGCTACAGGCAAAGAGAGAGACTTTCCGTCCCTCTTTGAAATTGCCCGCTCTTTTTCTCTAGTCAGGTCAGACTCCCAGCACGCATGCAGAGACAAAGCTGAGGGGAGTTAATTAAACTTTTTATTCACGTGATCTATCTGCCTCCACCTCTCTCAGAGGTCATACCCTGGACAAACCGCCTTCCTGCTTCTGCAGCCTGCTATCAGCAACACAACTACTGCTGTGTTTTCGAAGAGGCCTCATTGCAGAGGTTATTTTTCTTTAGTAAGGCTGCATTTCAAAGGTTGAATATTTTCTTTTTACATTGTGCACATTTAAATTTAAAGAGTTGTAATAATACTGCACAAGCTGCCTGTGTCCTGGCTACGGCCCTGGCTCTCCGGCCGGAGTACTCTGCTAAGGGGCCCCCTGGAGCTTGGGGGCCCGAGGCCCCCCCGCACCGCGGGGGCTGCGTGGGCCTGTGTTACGCCCCTGCTGATGTCCCTGCAGCCCAAGGGTGGGGAGAAACCCTTCATAGGGACCCAATTTCTTGGGAGGCCAATGAAAACCTGTGGGATATGAGAGTACTACGGGCCTCTCTTCACATTCGCAGGAGTTACAATCATTCACATACAACTAACACGTGAACGCTTTAAGGCTCAGCATTCACAGCACTTCATCAATATTGGATTGAGCTGCCATTTCCACGCATGGAATTCATATTTTAATGATTCACGCTGTTGTCTTCAGCAGCAATAATATTTCAAAGGTTAAAACTCAGCAAGCGCGCTCTTGTTTCCCCAGAATCTTCATTCTTCCTTTTGAAGTACCGAACCCAAGCAACATATTTGAGAACATACATTTACAGTGACTTATTGCTGCATTAGAAAGAGAGAATTTGTTGAACTACTTAAGATAAACACTGGCCAACCTCTTTTTGCTGAAGAGATAGATCCATCCCAAACATTATTGCTTAAACATCAATATCTGGATTTGTTGGTTGGAATTGTTGTGAGGAAGCTTCTGCATTCTTTGAGAATCATAGGTAAGAAATGTTGGCGCTATTGCTGTTCTGTATCTTTTCAGAACAGCCAGGTCTGTGTTCAACCATTTATTTGCAGCCTTGATTCCAGATTTAAGCCTACGTTCATTGTGTAGATCCAACATAGCAAGGGCTGTGCGGATTTCTTCATGGAAATTGATCAGAAGCTAGTTTGGGTCAGGCGTATGCTCTGGGTTGTAAGGAGTGTACTTTCAGGTAATGGAGGAGTCCTTATCAACATTGATCTACGATTTGATGGGTGGAAAAGAAAGGTTTTTAAATCTCTTTTACAGGTTTTTGCATTGGCTGGTTAACGAGAACTGGTAAGAACACAATCAAGAGGTAATGTTACTTCCTCAGGCGCCAGATCAGTATAAAACAATGGGCCCGATTTACAAAGGTAAACTGAGACGAAAGTCTAACTTTTGACTTTTGGTATTCACAAAGAGCACTTTCGAGTAGTAAAGTTTGACTTTTGTCTCAGTTTTGGTCTCAGTTAAACTTAAGATCGAGGCTTAAGTTTAACTGAGACAAAGTCTAACTTTACTACTTGTAAATGCCCTTTGTGAATACCGAAAGTTGTAAACTTAGACTTTCGTCTCAGTTTACCTTTGTGAATCAGGCCCAATAGCTATAGCGTCTGGCATACCATTTGAGGAAGTCCTTGGAACCCAGATTAAACATGTTAGGTACCAATGTCTTGAATTTCTCACTACTAAGCAGGCATTGATTAGACCTTTGTGTAGACCTGCAAAAGAGTGCCTATGTTCTAAGGTATGTGTCAGATGCCAATTTATGTTCACTATGATCATGTTGCACTTACAACCTGACCAAGTGTGACCTTGTTCTCTTTTCTTTTCTTTTGAAGGAACCCTTGCAAAGTTGGTGTGAGAAATTGGGTTATTGGTTGAGGGGAGTGAAATCATACTCAAGCCACAACGACAATTCTTGTCAGGGTGAAACACAAGCAATACCCCTAAATAACCTGTGCTTAACCCTGTGGTAGCTTGGCACAAAGCAATCAGGCTCAACTTAGAGGCAATATGTAGAGTATTTATGCAGATGTTCAAATAGTAATGAAGTGAAAAACACAGCACAAGAAAAGTCCAACACCACCCTATAAAACTAGATTACACCATAATAAGTAATTTAAGACAAAACTGACAAAAATACAATTAGTAGAACCTGAGGTATGCACTTTTGAAGGTTTTAAAAAAAAGTAGCACTTAGTAGCAAGAAGTGCCAATTGGGCTAATCAGGCCATGGTGGACCATGCCCAAGTGAAAAAGTCAGCCTGACCACGATGGAGCATGGGCTGGATACAGGACTGAATTCAGACCACTGTTAAAAGCACCTTGAGTCCTGGGGTTCAGGATGCAAAGTCCTTGCGCGGGCATCGAGGAGATGTCGGTGGGAGCTTGTAGTGCGAGATCCTGCGTCGAGATGTGCAGTGCTGCATCAAGGCCGATGAAGCCACTGGTGCTGCATGGACTTGCGTCAAGATGCATCGCACTGAGTCAAGATGCGTCAAGCTGGGCCAATTGTCGGCACTGAAATGTGTCACTCTGGGTCGGCGCATGTGAAGCCGCTGATCAAAACTGCAATGCAAGGACCTGCATCAAGATGCATCGAGTTGTGTCAGCGCAGAGGGCCCAGTTGTGTCACTGCAGCTCAGAACAGGAGACCAGCCAACTAGCCCTTGAGGTTACTCTGGTGGTCCTGGGTTGAAGGTCTAGATCTAGGTCTAGGTCTAAATCTAGGTCCATCTTCCTCATACAGCAGGGCAGCAGAGTAGTCCTTCTTGTAGGCATAGCAGTTTAGCAGCAGAGCAACAAGGCAGTCCTACTTGCAGCAGAGCAGCAGGGCAGCAGGGCAGCAGGGCAGTCTTTTCTGTGAGTCTTCCATAGGCCCAGAAGTGATATAAAGAGTGGGACTTTTATCTCTAGTACTCACTTTGAAGTGGGAGAAACTTTTATTGAATTTCACGCTACAGAGGTGTCTGGAATTTCCTGCCTCCCTGCCCTGACACGAGTCTGTCTGGGGGCACGATATGCCAGTGTGATGTCTTTTTTGTGTGAGCTGAGCCAGTGACTTTGAACCCTTCGCTGCGGGGGTAATTCCCCCGCTGCTGGAGGGAAGGGGGGCACGCACAGCGCCCACATGCTCATGACGAGCTCAGCTCGTCATGAGGCACGGTGCTCCTGTGCTCATGATGAGCTGAGCTCGTCACAGGTGCACCGGCTCCCGTGGAACGCTCAGCACAGCAGGGGAATCCTCCCTGCACCTGAGCGTTCCATGGCTCATGACGAGCTGAGCTCGTCATGAGCACCAGAGCAGCGTGCCTCATGACGAGCTCAGCTCGTCATGAGCATGGAAAAGGCTAAAGTGCAAGTGTGGTAGGTGACTGCATCTCCCTCTTTTAATCTTGCCAACACTGAGACCCTCTACTGTGATACTCTCTGGGAGGAAAACACAAAGGTCAACTGCCAACTACACCTAGACATTTGACAGAGGAAACGCTGCAGTCAACAAATGGTTAGGACAAGAATATGGCAACTTTCTGAAAGTTGCATTTTCAGAATTGGGATTTAAAATCTAACTTTATCATTAAAGAGGATTTTAAATTACAATTCCTTCGACATCAAACATGACTTTCCTACCTGCTCTCAACAACATTTATTACATATTAAATGTTATCCTGAGGGAGAGGTGGTGAAAATCAAATTTAGGACCTCATTATGATTGCGGTGAATCTGCATACTCCGGGCCGGCGGAAGCCACCGCCGGCCCGGAGTATGCGGATTCACCGCCGCAGCCACATAGAACACCCACCGCCAGATTAGGATGGTGGTGGGATTGCGGTTGAACCAGCGGCGGACGGCAGTAAGTCCACCGCTGATCCACGGGATGGGGAAGGCTATTTGGTGACGGTGTCTGCAAGACACCGTCAGCCAAATTAGGATTTGCACGGAGACATGCTTTTCCGCGGCGGCTTGTCCGCCGTGGAAAAGCATGTGGACTTTGGCTTTTGGGGGCCCGTTGTGGTCCCCCAGGGTGTCAGGGGGTGGGGGGTGCACATGGGGGGTACCTATGGTACCCCCCAACATTTACATGCACAAAGCGGCAGGCACCGCGCGGTGCCTGCCGCTTTGTGCATGTAAATGTAATACATGCATTTTTAACATTGCGGTGGGTGCTGCTTGAAGCAGCACCCGCCGCAATGTTATTAATACAGGATGTGACCGCCAGGGTGGCGGTCACATCGTAATTCGCACGGAGGGACCGCCGCTGCCCCTGCGGATGGTCCCTCCACCTCTGGGGTGGCGGACGGACGCAGGTCCGTCCGCCATCCTAATCTGCCCCTTTGAGAGGACAACCACTCAGCACTGGTTATGAGTGGTAAAGTGCACAAAGTTCTAAAAGCCTACACAAATGAGTTCAGAAAACAGGTGGGTGAAGACAAAATGTTTGGGGATGACTCTGCAGAGAGGGCAAAGTCCAAAGGTTTATTAACTACATGAATGCTACAGCAATTCATCCTCTGTGCTGCAGATCCATTATTTCCATTGTTCATGACGAGCTCAGCTCTTCATGAGCACACAAGCAGTGTACTGCATGACGAGCTGAGCTCGTCATGAGCATGGAAGGGGTTAAGGAGAAGACAGTGGATCTTAATTTGGGTTTTTATAGTCTATCGACATTCTATGATGTTCAGTCATTAAAGTTGGTGGAGGCACTCAGTTTGTGTGGACCATTTGGATCCATTGTTTTTCCTGTGAGGAATAATATTACAGTCCTGAAAATTATTGCTTGCTTTGAGAGAAGGATGGTGTTTCTCATCACAGTAATAACAGGTAACATCTTCTCCGCTTTGTGTTGTGCAAGGGTGCCTTTCTACTTAGTGTTCATTTACAGGATTGGATATTTCTGCTCTTTGCTTGTGTATTGATGATATAGTATCCTTTGTTTGCGTTACCCCATGGTGTCGGATTTGATTTACTGGGTTGGATATTGTAAGGTATCCATTTTAAGATGTTATTTCAGGTTAAAGGTGGATTTCTTGTTGTCACCATTAAGTCAGAGATTCAGATCTTGTGATGTGTGTTCATTGAGGCCTCAGTGGAATAGAGATGCTCTTTTCAAGATCTGAGGAACGTGAAGCCGCATTTGAAAATCTTTAGATTTTGGTTGTCACTGAATTAATTGTTGTTGTATGTGTTGATTTTGAATGTTTTGTTGCCAGAAATGATTTGGTTGCACAGAGCCTGACTCCTTCCAACTTATTGGTGCAGTTGCTAGTCTAAAATAAAGTCTGCAACTTTTGTCACCATCTCTCAATGGCTTTAGTTTAAAAGAGATCTGCGAAGATTTGAGACATTTTGGTCATATGCCAGAGATCCTCGGTCCCAGGATCTCACTCCCCCAGGCATCTCAGCGGCACTCGCCTCGTCCTGAAGCCTGCCAGCCCTTCGCTGTAGGGTTCGAGCCCTCCCTGGGCCCGCTGGTCTGTATTGCCCTGCGGCAGTATGACTGGGGGTGGTGCCTTCGTCACCTTTTCTACTGCACTGTGCCTGTCATTTCACTTTATTTGTAGCTGCTATTTTGTAGTTAGGGCAGCTGTGCCCTCTGTTGTTTACTGTCTCCTCCATTTTTCCCCACCCTAGCCGTCGCTGTCTGCTGACTCCGCCCCTGCCTCGCAGCTGCTGATATAATACAAATGCCGACCGTTGTGCAGTCGCGCAGTGGACGTGCGCAGCGGTCGCGTCAATGGCATGCCTCAGGCAAATCTGTCTGTGCCCATCCGTGCCTGGACCGCCCCCAGTGCCAGACCCCCTGGCCCCCACGACTTCCACAGGACCCGACCGCCCCTTTGATGTCAACACCCTCCACGCACTCACCGCCGGACGAAACTCCACCTTGAAACTCATCACGGGCCCTTCGCTTGCCGAAACTGCAGCTACACCAGCCAGCGCACACCAGCACATCCTGCCCATCCCAACACTGCAGGCCACACCCATCTCATCTGCATACTACTCAACAACCGCTCAGTCCACAAACAAGCTGTCGAACTCTGGGACCTGCTCGACTCCTTCGCCCCACACGTCGCCTTCCTGACGGAGACCTCGATGAACACCTCCTCTGCACTGAACATAGCCATAGCCATCCCGGATGGCTACAAGATCACACACAGGGACCGGAACAACAACAAACCAGGAGGAGGAATCGCCATCATTCACAGGAACACCATCAAAATCTCAACCAACACCGAAGAGGCCCTCAGCATGACCTAACACCTCCACTTCCTGATCCTCGTCGATCACAACACCAACCTCAGAGGAACCCTCGTCTACAGAGGCCCGGGACCCCAACCACAGTTCAGCGAATCCATCGCCGACCTCATCAGCACACACGCACTCGCCCCCACAGACTACATCCTCCTCGGAGACCTGAATTTCCACCTCGAGAACACGAAGGACAACAACTCCACAAAACTGATCGACAACCTCGCCAACCTCGGACTCAAACAGCTCGTCACGACACCCACCCACTCTGCCGGACACATTCTCGACCCCATCTTCTCTGCAAGCCCCCACGTCTCCTTCAGCCACACCACCGAACTCCACTGGACCAACCATCACTGCATCCACTTCACCTTCCAGAAACTCACCACGCACCACCGCACCCAACAGGTCCCCCTGCCGCAGCTGGAGCAAAATCACCGAAGACCAGCTAACCACCGCCCTCGCCCTACGCTCACCCGCCTACCCCACCAACAGCAACATCAGGCGCTGGATCGACGACTGCGCCAACACTCTCGCCTGTTCAAGAAAGCCTCCAACAGACACACCACCACGAATGCCAGCTGGTTCTCTGCAGAACTCCAGACCTCTAAATAAACCTGCCAAAAACTAGAGAAGAAATGGCACCGCGAACAGACACCGGAGAAGCAAGAAGCCCACAAGAACATGCGCCAACACCATCACCTCATCAGAGCCACCAAAAGGGCATCCTTCAAGGACCGCATCGACAACAATGCACACAACAGCAAAGAGCTCTTCAACATCGTGAAGGAACTCTCCAACCCCAGCTCAAACACCAACGACATCCCACCATCGCAAGACCTGTACAACTCCCTTGCCACCTTCTTCCACTGCAAGATCGCTGACATCCATGACAGCATTGACAACCTGACCTCCACAACAACCAACAACACCTCAGACACCATGGCCACCACCCACAACAACCTCCTGCTCACCTGGACCCACATCAACGACGATGACACCATCAAGATCATGAGCACCATCTACTCCGGCTCCTCGTCAGACCCATGCCCACACCACATCTTCAACAAAGCCAGCACCACCATCGCACCCCATCTCCGCAAGGCCATCAACATCTCCTTTGAGACCGTGACCTTCCCGAAAAGCTGGAAGCACGCGGAGATCAACGCCCTGTTCAAGAAACCCAAGGCAGACCCAAGAGACCTCAAGAACTTCCGGACCATCTCTCTGCTCCTGTTCCCAGCAAAGGTCATCAAGAAAGCCGTCAACAAACAGCTGACCCACTACCTTGAAGAGAACAACATCCTGGACCTGTCCCAGTCCGAATTCTGCAGCAACCACAGCACCGAAACCGCCCTCATCACCACCACCGACAACATCCGGACCCTGCTGGACAAAGGCGAAACCGCGGCCCTCATCCTCCTGGACCTATTAGCCGCCTTCAGCACTGTCTGACACCGCACCCTACACAAACGCCTCCACAACGCAGGGATCCGAGACATGGCTCTGAAATGGACCACCCCCTTCCTCTCCGGCAGAACCCGAGCGTCCGCCTCCCCCTTTCTAGTCCAAGGCCTCCAAGATCATCTGCAGCGTACCCCAAGGATCATCCCTCAGCCCGACACTGTTCCACATCTACATGGCCCGCTCGCCCACGTCGCCAGACTGCACAACCTCAACATTGTCTCCCACGCCAACGACACACAGCTGATCCTCTCCCTCACCAAGGACCCCCTGACCGCCAAAACCAACCTCCATGAAGGAATGAAAGCCGTAGCCAAATGGATGAAGGACAGCCGTCTGTAGCTGAACTCGGACAAGACAGAGGTCTTCATCCTCGGCTCCACACCCTCAGCTTGGGACGACTCCTGGTGGCCAACCGCCCTGGGTGCAGCACCAAAACCCACCGACCACGCACGCAACCTGGGTTTCATCCTCAACTCAACACTCTCCATGACCAAGCAAGTCAACGCCGTTGCATCCTCCTGCTTCAACACCCTCTGCATGCTATGGAAGATCTACAGGAGGATCCCAACCGACACAAGAAGAACGGTCACCCAGGCCCTCGTCAGCAGCAGGCTGGACTACGGAAACGCCCTCTATGCGGGAGCCCCATCCAAACTGCTGAAACAACTGCAACGCATACCGAACGCCTCTGCCCGCCTGATCTCAACATCCCTTGACACAGCCACATCACACCCCACCTGAGAGACCTGCACTGGCTGCCCGTCAACAAGAGGATCACCTTCAAACTCCTCACCCATGCACACAAGGCACTACACGACACGGACCAGCTTTCCTCAACAGACGACTCACCTTTTACACCCCAAATCGCCAGCTCCGCCCCGCAGACCACGCCCTCACTACCATCCCCCAAATGCGAAGAACAACCGCCGGTGACAGATCGTTCTCCTTCCTCGCCGCCAATACCTGGAACACACTCCCCATCCTCCTATGTGTCAAGATCCGAACCCTTCTCTGACTGGCACAGGAGCAGAACATCGCAAGTTCCCAAAGCCCCTATAAGATCTCACAGCCAAACTCGATTTTTAGCGTTTAGCTAATGACACCCCATGGGGGAAAGGGGATTGGACAGAGAAGAGACAGCCACACTGCAATTCTTCTTGCACTCTTCCCCTTCTGAAGTCTTCTTTCTTATTCTTCCGCTACTTTCTAACTTACAGGTAAGTTTTTGAACTACAAGAAAATTATCACATTAATATAACTCTTATGTCACATCAGATATACTGTATTTATTCCTGCTCACCTACCCTGAATTTATGTGGCCAATGCTTCTCTTCTGTTGTAATTGTGTTTTTTTTTATTTTAACCTGCTGTCTACTAAATGCAAAAACAATAACTAGGTGTTTCTGACTTGACCTTATATTATCTCTATCCTTATGTTTCACAGGTTTCTCACCTTAGTAAACACCGCCGGTGAATCAACTGAATTCCACAGGTAAGTAGAACGCAGTATATTATGCTTCACCTTGCCTTCTTGGTCAAAACTATAAATCTCTAAATTGTAGTCTTGTCTTGAAACTAAACTAACTGTTGTAGTACTTCACTGAAACTAACAATGTACTCGTAATCTCCGAAAACTCGCTAATTTAATATTCCTATGCTAAATGTATTCCCACTCGTTTGCCCGTAAGAGATAACTTGTGCAGACTCTTTTTTTTTCTCTTTGCAATGTGTCCTAACACTGAGCATGCTCGGAAATTCTCAATTTGCTCTACAGCACATGTACCAAAGAAAAGCGACTATCTAACCATGGAAATGTGCATGCTCAATTTTAACAAACTCAGGAACAGTCTTACTTGAATGTTGAATTCTCCGTACTCCTTCTCGAAGCTCCTCGTAAATCCATGCGCAATGAAGTTTTGCCCTATAGCTAACTTCGCGACGCTCTCAGCAACACGACCTTCTACGAACCAAGATTCGGTGAATTGCGCCACAGAACGGGCTCAATACCTGTATCTCGGTAATTGCTTTTCACAACTAGAGCGCTACTCAGTTGGTTTGACTTCGGGCTCTCGGCAGCCATCTTGGTTGTGGTGATTTTATTGCTGTGTTTTTGCCTACTTCTCCCTTTGTACCTAGTCCTATGGGCTATTGTGTTAACCTGCAGCGGTTTTCTCAAATATGGTCTGGCTATCCTGACACTATGACAGACCCAAGACCTACTTACCTTCAGGAGACTACTCAAGACTTGGCTCTTTGAGCAGTAGCAGCACCCCCCCAGCGCCTTGAGACCCTCATCGGTTTGTAGCGCGCTCTACAAATTTCATGATTGATTGATTGATTGATATTTCAACACCGAGTATTAAGGTGCTTTTCTAGTACTATTTCTTTTAACTTCTTTTTATGTTCAGGAGTGGTTAAGGGCCTAATTACTATGGCAGTCAGTTGGGCAACCGACCGCCATTGCAGCAGAAATGAGACTGGCTGACAAGGAGTCGGCAGTCCCACCCACCATATAACGATTTGACCACTGTGTAGGCAATCAGAACCTGCCTTTTTCTGAAGTGGCTTGTACAGCGGCCCAGGAAAAAGAGCTGCAGCACTAGTAGCAGTGGAAAAAGGCAGTTTGTGCACATTCATGGACCATGTGCCAGGCACCATGTGGTGCCTGGCACACGGTGCATGGATGTGTGAGGGGGCTCTACATGTGCCCCCAGGCCACTTTGCAGTAGCCTACAGAGATGGGGGCCCTGTTTGGGGCCAACAAATTCCCTTTCTGGCTGCCTTTTCATGTTGGTGGGACTGCCATGAAAAGGCAGTCGTAAAGGGATATCCTATTCCTTACAATAGTGCCAGTGCAGGTACCGGCCCCATTGTAACGTTAGGAATCAGACCGTCCTCCCAACGGTTATGGTGTTAACCTGGGCTTCTATGGGAATTCACAAGCCCATATTATCAAGCCCATTATCGCCGCTTTAGCGGCAGTTTCCTGCCGATAAAAGCGGCGATAATGTATCGCCCTTTCTTGAGAATACTGCCCTAGGTTCCTTTAACTGCTTTACCTTCACTGTGTTTCTTACTTTTTTTTTTTTTTTTAAAGTAAAAGTTTCAAAAACCTTTATTCATTCGTACAGTCTCATACAGGGTGTGCTGCCTACAACCCTGGGGTCGGCAGCTAATATCAAACAAACATCTCCACTTACACCAGGAATGACCTACACAGCCTGCTGGCCGACATCCCGGAGGCTCGGCGGCGTTCAGTAAGTTTGCGATGTGCAAAAGCTCCAGGCGTCTGTAAAGTGATAGTGCTGTAACATCATCTCTCGTCGCCTGCCATCACACTGTTGCCTGCTTACAAGTCATTGACCCGCTAAACCCAGCCTATCGTGGGCCAGGCACACCCTTAATTGGAAACAAACTCCCTAATGCCTACCCCAACAGGCCCCCCCACCCACCCACAACTCGCCAGCAGTTCTCGTGCCCAATCTACATCTCAGCGTAACAATGCCTAATTGCCCTCCCACATGTATAGGAGGGGGAGGGGTGCACCCCACTCAAACTCTGGCCCTCCCACTGTGTTTCTTACTTGACCGCTCCTACCTCCTACTTTGTAAGCGACAACTCAACTGCATCTCCCTTCTGCTCTGCCCACGTCTTCGACCCTTCCATAACATATTTATTCCCTGGTCACTTCCCCAATGCATCGTCTCGCTGTCCTGTTCCATCCATGACCCTTTTATCTCATGCTTATCGTCCTGTTTATTGTAGCTTTTTAAGAGGGTCTTGTTCTATGTAATATTGAAGCCTGCCTTCATTATGTTGTATGCATAGCAACCTTGGGTTGAGCCAACTTTGTGAGAAGGCACACATAATTAAATGCCTCTCATTGTTTGCCGTAACAGCCTGTTTGCCAGAGTCCCAAACAAATGAATACAACTTCTGAACTTCACAGCTAGAGCCCCAGATTCTTGTACAAAGAGTGCCCTGCATTGTAAATCCAATCTGACAGATTCTTCAGTGACCTTTTTCCCTTGACACAGGCGGAGAACATTTTGTGCTCTATAATGAGGTTACCTTCTGGCGTGACACGATGCTGTAATAATCCACCTTCATCTTTCCTGCCCTCACTTTGGACTACTTTTATATAGGTGCCTCTGTGTATCATTTTTTTTAACAATAATAGGGATATATTGTCTGCCCATATCTATAGACCCCGTCAGCTTCCCACTTTTTCAGCTCACTATTACATATCCTACTTTTACCACTACAAGGGGCTTGAGCCACACGATTTTCACATCGCAGTCAGAATATATGATACTCTGCTGTGGATTTCGCTGCTAATTCTGCATGCTTCTAGTCTATTGTCAGTGCATAAACATCGGCCACTTTGCTGCAAGATAGATAGTTTACACAGCAGGAAGCATCTTTCTTTGTGTGCAGGGGGAGGTGTAAAAGTTACTAAGAGTATTCTGTATTCTAGCAGCCTATAAGAACAGCCATCCCCGTAAAGAAAGAATTGTTCCTTCTAATTTCAGGGACGGAGAGGGTCAAGTCTGTTGTGTGAGTTCAGAATATTTTGTGTAGATGGCGCAGAAAGAAAAGTTTTTACTGAGGTTTTAAAATATAGCTGTTCACGTTTTGGAAACAGGCCTATCCCCTTATTTTGTTGATGTGCCTGTGATCATTCATATAATAACCATACGATTGACAATGACATGTCCCTCATTTCTGTGTTACAATGACCAATAGTTATAAGAGGAAAAGTAACAGCTACAAAATCGGAGTAAAAATGTAAAGTCCTTTCGCCATTTGCACATCCTGCACTTAAAGTGAAGTTGCTATTTAACATGACATCCAGACCTATTGACTGCCACTGCTCGAGTGGGGATTAGTGATATCCGTGGTGGTGGTTACATTGTTATTGGTGGTGGTGTTGTTGATACTGATATTGGTGGTTTTATTGGTGGTGGTGGTGTGGTATGTAGTGACATCGGTAGTGCTGATATTCGTGGTTTTGCTTGTGGTATATGGCTTTCACGGTAAAGGTGACGGCAGTGGTGCTGCTGGCATTTGTGTTGGTGGTTGTGTGTGTGTTGGTGGTTGTGTTCATGTTGATATTGGGGGTTTTATTGGTGGTGGTGGTGTAGTAGGGAGTGATATTTTCATGGTGGTATTGGCAGTGCTGATATTCGTGGTTTTGCTTGTGGTATTTGGTTTTCACTGTAGTGTTGATTGCAGTGGTGCTGCTGGCATTTGTGTTGGTGGTGGTATTTGTATTGATGGTGGTAATGGTGATGATATTGCAGTCAGTGGTGTTTGTACTGGTGGTTTGAAACAACAACTTGAATGTAACAAAATAGGGTGATGGTCGAATATGCTTTTTAGGTTTAAAATCGGACCTCGTACATTGCAATGCAAGCACTGCATATGAGTCTAAATCAGGGGTACTCATAGTACGGCCCGCGGGCCGGTGGCGGCCCGGCAAGCCTTCCCTGGCGGCCTGCGGACCTTGCACACATCATACCAGTGTTTTAATTTTTTTTTTTAAAGAGTGTCTGCAAACTAAGTTAAAGCAGCGCGACTCCGAGACTCTGCTGCTCCGTGGGAGCCGGCGGGGGATTCCTGCCATAGTTGGAGTGGAGCTGTAGGGGCGCTAAGAGGTGAACAACACAGCCTCATTAACATGCTAATGGTCTTTTAAAGTCCTGTTAATGTGCTCAGTGCAGCTAAGTGTGTGTGCTCCAAAGCTGTCTCAGCCCGGGCTGACACAGAGGCAGGGTGAGATGACAGAGGGAGAGGGAGGGAGAGGGAAAGAAAAGGAGACTAAGTGAAGAAGGGAAAGGGAGAACGGGTGAGGGAGTAAGAGAGGGAAGGAGGGAAAGGGAGGGTGGAAGCAGGGCTCAAGTCGAGGTACCACGCGGGTGGACGGCGTCCCTCCACGTATTTTACCGGGAGCTCGATAACTGGAGCAAATGGAGCAGCACATTCACTATTTGGCCTCTCTGGGGTGAGATTGGAGCTCATTCAGAACGCTGCTCACGCGCTTCTCTGATGCAATCGCATCTAAGGGGTGAGCGAGAGGAGGCAATGAATCTGATGGTTCCAGCCACCTTTCGTGACATCACTTCCTGTTGTGACGTCAGCGTCCCCCCACTTCTTTTTTTAGGACTGGTGCCCTGGGTGGAAGGGAAAGGGAGGGTAAGGGAGGGAAAGGGAGACAGAGTGAGGGAAAGGGAGTGACAATGAGGGAGTGAGGGAGTGAGGGGGGGAAAGGGAGATCGGGTGAGGGAGTGAGAAAGGGAAAGGGTAGGAGGGAAAGGGAGGGAAGAAGGGAAAGGGAGGGGGAGGGAGGGAAAGGGAGTGACAGTGAGGGAGTGAGGGAGGGAAAGGGAGACAGAGCGAGGGAGGGAAAGGGAGACAGAGCGAGGGAAGAAAAGGGAGACAGAGCGAGGGAGGGAAAGGGAGTGACAGAGTGAGGGAGTAAGGGATGGAAAGGGAGACAGAGCGAGGGAGGGAAAGGGAGTCAGAGTGAGGGAGTGAGAGAGTGAAATGGATGCAGGGAAAGGGAGGGAGGGTAAGGGATGGAGGGAAAGGGAGGGAGAGAAAGGGAGTGACAGAGTGAGGAAGTGAGGGAGGGAAAGGGAGACAGAGTGAGGGAGAGAGGGAAAGGGAGACAGAGGGAGGGAGACAGAGGTAGGGGGACAGAGGGAGGGGGACAGAATAAGGGAGAGTGAGAGAGGGAGGGAGAGGGAGGGAGGGAGACAGAGAGAGTAAGAGAGCGAGAGAGAGAGATGTGTGTATGCCGGGTCTGGTGGCTCAGTGGATGAAGGTGTCCGCTGCAGGGACTAGTGATCAACTTCATGGTCAGTTTTTTTGTTGTTGCTGTAGCCCCGCCCCCTCCCCCACTGACCCCGCCCCCACTGGTGTGGCCCTCGGACACAAACCACAATGTAAATTTGGCCCACGAGAGAAAGTTTGTGAGTACCCATGGTCTAAATGATGTATGAAACAGCCATGAGTGAGAGAGAGTAATACTTCTGTTAATGAACACAAAGCCACTCTGTGTACAATTTAAAGAATTGTTGGCAAATGATCGGTCAGGGAGCAAAAGCTGTAGCGACACCTAAATGTATATTTGGTCTTGAATGGCCATTATACTATGAGAAAGGAAATGTAACGCGCCCCCTTCTGACCATTTGCCTTGAATTCCTCCCTTCCTGGATCGTAGCCTCGTGCACTATTTTCGCTCTAAGAACTCGTTTCCCCACAAAGGTCTCACGCCATACATTCAAAGCCTGTGATGTTTTTCGGTTGTCTGGATTCTAGGCCTGCTTATTAGGGTAGAAGGCTTTCAATGCACAGTAATTACAGTATTTGGATTCTGTTTAACTTTTGTTCAGTTTGTTGTCTTCAATTTAGTTTCCGTTTGTTGACAAGAACTTCAAGGTGACATTTTCTTCTGTGGCATTAATTTCTGATATACTCTCTTTTTATATCTGCAGCTTGATTGGAAATAAAACTTCATCTGAATATCCCGAATTTTCACTTACTGTTGTATTGTATTGCAACATTTATATAGCGCTGACAAACCCTGTGTAGAGTGCTGAAGCGCTTGCCTGTATGGGTGGCGTGCCACAGCGTATTGTGTTTTTTGTTGGAAGCATGGTGTTTTTATTAGCATCCTAAGTGGGAAGTGTTCTATGTCGTACCTGATGACCATTGAGGTGCGGATATCATGTTATGGGATGCAGCGCTTAGCAGTGTGATGGATGAAGAAGTGTGAGAGAAAATTTGCAGTCTGTGGTTTTCAACAATGACACAGGCACTGCGTATGCAGTCGTTTATGCTGCTAATCCAACCACAGTGCAATGGCAGTATATAATGACGTCATGTTTAAAGTTTGTGACATGCATGCGACAGATGTCATCTTCATGTATCGCAAAACATGCTTATTAAGACAACTGTGAGATGGAATACCATGGAGGTGTTGGCAGGATATTTTTTGAATCATAAGAGACAAGGAGGTGGCTTGTTTTGTTTTTGTAAGTGGAGAGGTTGTGTTGAAAGGTCACGAGAACGTACAACAAATCTATCCATAAGGAAACAGTTGATGGTTGATAGGAATAGTTTATTATTGTTTATTAATTGTGCCTGTCTTTTGTGAGGTTGAAATTTTTGTATTTGGGAACTATTAGGGTTCCTCCTGCAATTCCTTAGGCTACCAACAAAAGGTAGTAAGGGATGAACACTAATTATGGGTTCCTTCTTAACTACTTTAAGTACCTTAATTACGAGTTCCTACCTCGCTACATAAAGTTGCTCAACATAATGTAGTGAGGGAGGTACTCTAATAGTTGCTAAACACCCCTTTTCATGTTTTTGTGCCTGCCTAGTACCAGGTAATAATTGGTCACTGCCCCCTGTGTGCAGACATTTGAATAAGTTTAGAGTCATTTGACACAAGCACTAACATTTTCAAATCACGAAATGTTAAGGAAAGACAAAGAAGAGGTACAATGTGCAAATGACCCTCTTATTGTTATAGCAGCAGAAATAATGGAATGGATCAAACACTTGATGATGTCAATAGTCATGTATATAAGAAACTGACATAACTCTGCCACTTCTACTGGGATTCACAGAGAACGTTGCTGTTGATATGCACTACGGTGGCCCTTGAGGACACAGCAAAATGTGGAGTTCCTCACTCAACAGATATTGTGGTGTTATCTTGTGAGAGTCCTTCTTTGCTTTCCTATGGACCCGTCTCTCCTGGCTCTCCTCTGCTTGAACCACCTGCCACGCAGAAGAAAGGATACCAGCGGCCTTGCAGCTTTCTTGGCCCTGAAACCCTATCTCCTTCGAAAGTCTCTCCTGAATTGATCCACGTCTGCCACCATGCATTGCGATGGTCTTGTGTAACCTGGAGTATTTCCAATCTGGTGCTGCCGTTGCACCTTGGCCACCTCCATGGAATGTCTTTTACTCCAAAGGCATTCATCATGGCAGTGATCTCTTGACACACGCCTGTTGTTTGCTGCACTTATGGTGAGTGAGGTAAACTAAAGAGATTAACATAAGTGTTCACTACGCAGGAGACAAAAGTGTCTAATTAGTCCTCTGTGAAGTTTCTCTTGCGCTTCATAGGCCTTGCTTCAACTAAGTGTTGGTGCCTCAGGAACATGGTGCTGCAGCAGTGCATTAGGAACAGGCTTTGGCACATGCCAGTTTTTATGAGTTGGGTGTGATTTCTTGTCTCAGTGAGTACATTTCCTATACACACCATTTATAATAATGACCCACACACATTTGCATGGCACAACGTTACGTTTACCAGGCACTGGCACAATATTCCACTGAATCTTATGTTTTGCATCTTTGAAACGTACCATTGCTCCTGCAAATCAAGGCGTACAGTAGATCACATGTTATTTACACATGCAAATTGTAAATGGAAAATCACTGGTGTTAGACCTGGCACCATTGGCGTGGGTCTACCTTCCATTTTTGCTGGTGCCTCATGTGTTTTTGCTGGTGTTAGATGGTTTTGGCCCTGTGCCACTGCTGTCCAGTGCCACAGTACCACTGCTGTCCAGTGCCACAGTGCAAGTGCTCCCTATTGTAAATGAATGTATTAATTGGTGATTCCATGATTGACTATTTAGTTTACTTGTCAGACCCTAGTACAGTGCACTGAGTGTGCCCAGGGTGTGTAAATTCAAATGCTGCTATTGGGCTTGCAGCACTGGTTGTGCCACCCACAGGAGCAGCCTGGTCAAATGTGTCTAAGGTCTGCCGTTGCAGAGCCTGCGTGCAGCCTGGTACTGTCATGCTGACTGGGCAAGTGCACCCACTTGCCAGTCCCTACACCTTCCCTTGTCTTCATGTCAGACACCCCTATGGTAGACCCAAGGGTGGGGTGCATTGTAAGCATAAGGCAGGACATGCCCTGGTGTGTGTGGCATGTCCTAAAAGTGAATTACAGCCATTTTCTTTTTTCACTATTGCAAAGCTACCTGTTCTCCATAGGCCAGAATGGGCCGTTAGAATTATTACATTTTATAATCCTAACTGACTCAGAGAACATGGTAGAAATTCGGGTTTAGTATGCCTGAACTCAGAATGATAAAATACATATTTTAGTGAAGTTGGTTTTAACATTCTGTGTTTGAAAATACCACTTTTTGAAAGTAGGTATTTGCTTGCCTAACCCTTCAAGCCTGCTTCTGCTAGGTTTTGTATTCCTTTGTCTGGAGTTTGTGAGTGACAGGGCTGGGGGATTCCAGGAGACAGGCTGGGGCAGCCCAGTGGTGACTAGAGAAATCTGCATCTAGATTGGAGGGAGGAGTTGCACCGGGGACCTGAATAGGGCTGGGCCTTCCTTCTACAATGCTGGCTCCACCTCCTGTAGTTTGTCTGATGTCTCTGCCCTGCACACTGAAAGAAGAGAAGGAATCCTGTCACCAAAGTGCTCCAGGGCTATGCTTGCCTTCCACAATGCTGGCTCCACCTCCTGTGGGGCGTCTGATGTTTCTGCCCTGCACTGTGAAAGGGAAGAAGGAGTCATGTAAACGGAGTGCTCCAGAACTGGTTTGGACTGGGCAAAGCCCCTCTGCCCTCAGAGGACAAAGGATTTTGGGGTATAAATATTGGGACCCTGATCCCAAGAAATTAGGGGCCCGATGTAGGTAAAATAGATTTACCGATTTTTAATTACCGAATCATACCGATTCGGTAATTAAAAATCGGTAAATCTAAGGGGTTGAGATGTAGGAACATCCAGATGTTCCTGCTACCGAATCGGTAAAAATCTGTATTTACCGATTCGGTAAATACCGACCGGTAATGGCCCATTCATTCCTATGGGCTTTGAAGCCCATAGGAATGAATGGGGCATTACCGGTCGGTATTTACCGAATCGGTAAATACAGATTTTGACAAGGGTGCAGGGGGTGTCACTTTGACACCCTCTAGCACCCCCAAAAAAGATTCGGGGGCCATGTGGCAGGCATACCTGCCCTAAGGGCAGGTCTGCCTGTCATATGGCACAGGTGTGCATGCACACATGTGCATGCACACCTGAATCGGTATTTTACCATCAAATATATTTGATGGTAAAATACAGAATCGGTAAGGGTTGTGGGACTCAGAAGAGTCCCACCTACATATCAAAAATACCGAATAGGTATAAATACCGATTCGGTATTTTACAGATTCGGTAAATTTACCGATCGGTAAATTTACCGAATCTGTAAAATTCTGGGCCCTACATACCAAATCTGATTTTCCGGTCGGTAACGGCCGAAAATACCGATTTTCAGCCGTTACCGACCGACCTACATCTGGCCCTAGATCACTTTTGGACTACAAGACGAAACCTTTGCTGAGGAGAGGAACCTGGAGAAACTGAGGAGAGACTATCCCTAAGCTGAAGTGCTGCTTGGGGGATTGGCCTGCAGAGGTTGCCTGACTGCCAAAGAAAGGAGAAAGAACTTTGTGGGCTTTACTTTCAACTTGTGAAGGATCTCCAAGGGCATGGAACAGAGCTTGCCTCCTGCTGAAGTCTCAGGAACAACAGACTTCACCCACCAGGTTCTCAAAAGTCTTCCTGAAGTGCCTGCAGCTGTGCTGGGCTTTGTGGGGGATTTGCTTGTCTCAAGGAGCTAGAAGCGTGACTCAAGATCGAGAAACATGTCGCAGAACCGCCGCTGCCGCTTCACAACACGAAGCGCCCCGCATCACCGGAGAAGAGGATCGTCATCCCCGCAGATGCCGACGCATCCCCGGGGAGCGTGATGCAGGAGAGACGGATCAGTGTCGCATCAGACGCCGCATCTCTAAGAAGCGTGTCGCATCAGATGCCGCATCTCTAAGAAGCGTGTCGCAGGGCCTGTCGCGGCTCATCACCGGGAAGAGGATCGACGTCGCCGCAGACGCCGCCGCATCACCGGGAAGAGTGTCGCAGGGCCTGTCGCGGCTCGCATTGTTGTGGAAGCAACTCGCATCGCCAGTAGAGAGGATCAACGTCACAGCAGACGCCGCCGCATAGCTGGGAAGCTTGTCGCAGGGCCAGTCGCAGCTTGCATCTTGTAAAGTATCTTGCATCGCCAGAGAAGAGGACCGACGTCGCCGCAGACGACACCGCATCACCGGGAAGCGTGTCGCACCAAGGAAAGAGCGTCATCCTTATTTCTTTGCATCCGAACTTTACTGCATTTCCATCGCTGCATCATTGCTTGTTGTGGAAGCGCAACGCATCGTAAGGTACATTGACGCAAAGTGTTGCATCTTAAGAACTGAACTGCATTAAGCTAAAACTACCATTTTAAAGTAATAGTATTGTGGATTTTTGTCGGTTGCGGTCTTGTGATAAGTCTATATAAAGAATACCTATTTTTGATATAAAACTTGTGTGGTGTCCATTTGTAGTGTTGTCACTGGGTTACTGTATGTGGTCACAAATGCTTTACACACTGCCTCTGAGATAAGCCTGTCTGCTCGTGCCAAGCTACCAAGGGGGTGAGCAGGGGTTATTTTGGGAGTGTATCCCCTTTACCCTGACTAGAGGCAAGGGTCCCTATTTGTCACAAGTACCTACCTGTGCCAACTAGACCGCCAAATCTAACACCGGGCAACCACATTCGTAGTGCACTTGCGCTCCTTTTGTCCATTAGGCTAAGTCACAAAATTTACACATGTGCAAGCATGTAAACTCCTACATAAGTAAATATTTCTACTTAACCCGTTGGCTGCTTCCGCTTTTTTGCGGCAGTGCGGCCGTTTTAAAAAACGGGCGCGGTCGCGTCGGCCATTGGCCGACGGCAGCACCAGCGAGGTAGTGCTGCCGTCGGCCAATGGTCGACGGCAGCAGCCAACGGGTTAAAGTAATTTCTTTGAATCTGGCCCATGTTCCTGGTGCTCCCAGTCAAAGAGTCTCAAGTAGCATGACTGATATGTTCCACAGCAAGGCACTACATTTGCCTATTACTACTTCATCAAACTATGACATTTTAATGATTATATTTGTATCTGTTCATTAATTCTGACTACCTCAATTGTTTTTTGTTCTTTGTGTTTTCTGAATCATGGTTTGTAGTAATTTTTATTTGTTTTTGATATACTCACTTGCATATTTTGTTATATTAATAAATGTGTGTCAGAAATGTAATCAAAGTTGTTATCTTAAAGAAGGTGCCTCTTTTGGCTAAATTGCTATCGATCTATCTTTAGAATTTGAATTCTAATCCCAGCTTCTTGACTTGACCAACTTTTGACCACATTTGTAATCGTATTATTTATTTGTGACTCGATTCTCCTGTTTGCTAAAAATTGTTAAGCACGTTTTAAAACAGAATAGTCATCAGTATTCAGCTTTATATCTCACCTGGACAATTACACGTTGTTTGCACATCTACTGATCATTAATCTACTCTGGTGTTTTTCATCTTGAATTTCCATTCCTTATTACGAACTATTTAGATATTTTATACATTTACATATATAGGGACTGTTTTTCAAAGCACATGGTTTGCTTACTTGATTGCCCATTAATTAATTCTAAATGCCTCTGGAAGAGTTAAGGGCTTTGCAGAGGAGGGGACTTGCATTTATACGCACATCCTTATTTCATAAACACTTATGCACACATATGTGACATAGTCTGGTAAAGGTTCACCCTTTACTTCACCAACCACCATTAACACATCCAGAACAGAACTTCAGCATCCCAGAAACACTCCATTTCCTGCTGAATATCACACCGGTCTATCCTTGCTTCCAGCATCCTCAAACTCTACATGACACCATATGGATAGAAGCTCACTAGCATCTAGCAACATCATTAAGATCTTTCAGAACAATAATGAAACAACCTTCTCTTCGGGTTATAATATTTAGCAACTTAAATCTTGTCTTAGCAAATCCTGAGCAGGATGCTAAGCACTAGCCTGTAGCGTCACCTGATGAATACCTAATTCCTTTTGCTCACTAATGACACAGAACAACCGCAGATTCAGGCTTTGCGAGGAATATAGATAGCTTCACCACAGTCAATCGGAAAACTCTTGATTAATATTTGATATAGACAGAAATGGAAGACACATCTCCAGACGACTACTACCCTACCACCCTCCCTGATGGGAACCATATATGACATAACTCAAGGTAAATTACCATGAATTGCATCCTAGGGTTCACACCAACTGTTCAGCTCTCTGTTGTTAGCCAGAAAGGAGTGTGCAAGTCCATATATGTGTACATATAAGCACATAACCTGAGAGTACCTAATTTGTGGTTTGATGAGGTACAAACCAGCCACAGAGAAATGCACAAAGAAGAAAGAGGACACCTACAATATTTATCTGACACCTGGAGGCTCCTATGACTACACTCATACCTTATACGATTGTGGTCATACATGTTCCCTTGTCACCACTTAATTAGCAAAGAAAATATGAATTTTAGACAACTCGCCATAAAGCACACATCTGTTCATAAACCCCTGGATGAAGCCCATGAGCACCTGTGATATACCTCGCCATTCATTGGAGATCAGGGTTGGGTGGTGTTTGCTCTGACCACCTGCCCCTCCCACAGCAAGCATTTCCCCGTTATGATGAAGGGAATGTGCAAGTGTGGCTTTGAGTTGGATATCTTTTGATCATCTGCTGCCAATAAGTGATTTTAAATCTTAAAATTGATTCACACATTTCAAGGCAGCTAAAGTGACATGAATACACCGATTCGACGGTGACGCAGTGCACCTTATGTCATCGCTCTTCAAACATTCCATAAATGGTCTTTGTCAGCAGTGATGACCGCTGTTATTTGTTATTTTAATGTCAGTCTATTAAAAGACCCGCCCGACATTTGTCATGTGCAGCGATTTCTTGCACTTCTTATTTTCGGTTTTGTGTGGGTGTGTTTGTTTTTGACTGAGATATAAATGATGTTTCCCTTTTTTTCAAAAGTTAGACGCTTGCAAAAATGCTATGACCTCGGCAGGTGTCAAGTTAAAGCCCCTTATCTGATGACAGCTGGCTGGTGAAATCACCGCAAATTTACTAAGAGGTAAATCTTGTGTATTTGAATAATTTCGCACTTAATCCATTTGGAGAGTTAAGTCCTCATTCCAACGATGAAAGCAAATAATCAAATAGTAGCATATGTTCAAATGTGAATATCAACTTTTACAACAACTATCCAATTCGACCATCAGAAAGCGGACAATTTCTGTCAACAAGAATGTCAGTGGTTGTAAGATTCTGATAAATTATTTCTTCTCCCATTTGCTAGCAAAATAAGGACATACTTCAACCTTAGATATAAGAAAAGGATACTACTGAACACCATAGCAGATCACCACATAATGCAAATAAATAAAAGATGGTGACCTAAAGCAGGTAAGCCAAAGTGTAATAAAGCAGCTAATTTGTGATGCATTCTTTTAATTGCATTTGCAAAAAAATAACAAATAATAATGACATTACAAAAACAGAAACACTAACATTGTAAGCGAAAGTACGGACAATAAGCCTATCACATGGATGCTATGCCATACGCAATGGTGAACCGGAGATGACCTATAACAGACTAGAAACCATCTTCTGTGTTCAGGGTAACATGCGGTCAACAACAGGAGACATTCTAACACGCGGAGCGGTACTCCATTGCCTAGGGCTTTACAATATTTCTTTCTTTTGCATTAGTGGATATTTGATTTACACGTTATAATACAGTTGTATTGGCCAACCTGGAAGTGGCTCAGAAAATGGTGGCATTCTTTCTGTGTTGTCATCCTCTGAAACAATCTCCAAAGCTGGGAGGTAAGATTCAGATTTAGATCTGGTGGGCTGTTGGCACATTCACGAAAAGAAAACCCTGAACATGATTTAGTGAACATGTGAGCAACAGATCACCAATGGTCACTTCAGGGTTGCTATAGGGGATCAATATTCAGGAATTTTACTTAAGGATATTGTTACACATGGCATTCTTTGGGTGGTTCTCCCCTAACTTTTTGCCTTCAACCCTCCTGTTCTGCTGCTCTCAATTTTGGTGGTCTTAGGTCTCGAAGCACTTTAGCACTGACACACTTTACAACTGCTAACCAGTGCTAAAATGCTTGAGCTCTCGCCTTAAAACATGATAGGATTGGCTTACACCCAGTTGGCACATTAATTTACCTTTGTGTTTCTAGTAAAGTGGTACTGTTACTAGCAGGCCTGCAGCAATGATTGGGTCATCCACTTACATTGCCTCTTAAACATGTTCCCGGCCAGCCATTGCAGCCTGTGTGCGCACTTTAAACTGCCATGCTGACCTGGCTAAATAAACCTTTTGCCAGGCCCAAACCTTCCCCTTTAATAAATCACCCTTGGGTTAATTCCTGACAGCCCAGAGGTGTAGTCTATTTAGAAAGTTGAACATGTACTTCTAGGTTTTACAAGTCCTGGTAGTAAAAACTCGTAAATTCGTTTTTCACTACTGCAATGCCTACCACTCCCATAGAATAAAATTGGAGTTTAATATTTCATTTAATACCCTGTAGCTTCCAATTAGGAACAGGTGGACAGGTTGAGTTTGGTGTAGAAATAATTGTAATTAAAAGCCCTCTTTAAAAGTAAAGTTGGATTTGCAGTTACAAGTCTGAAACTGTCACTTTTAGAAAGTTGGCATTTTCTTGTCTTAACCATTTAGTGCCTGCAGGCTGGTCCTGAGGTGTAGTTGGTCTTTGTGTATTGCCCCCAGATACTGAGGCAAAGAGAAATAAGGTATTGGTTGGTAGGATGGGCCACTGAGTGAACAAGAGGAAGGAGTTGTCACTTACCACACTTGCACATCACAAAGGCCCTGCCTGCGGACTCTCACAAAGGGTTTAAAGCTAGTCCACTGTGACCCCAGTCAAACTGAAGCCAATGGAGGGAGGAAGGGGATGCCTGATGCCTCATGGAGGTGCAAACGCCTAGAAGCATCTTCCACTTCAAAATGGGCACCAGGTATAAATGATGGACCCTTAGACCCAACTCTTCAGTACACTTCTGGACCTGTGAACTCTGCTAGGAAGAGGGACTGCTGTTGGGGGACTGTTGTTGCTGCTGAAAGGACTGCACATCTGCTGTACTGCTTCTCTGAGAAGCTGCTGCCCTGCTGTGCTGACCTGCTGACTTGCTGTCCTCTAGACTGGGTGGGAAGGACTGGGCCTGCACCTCTTAATATAAACAATGAGATTCTATCAATGTGTAGAGGTGCAGAATATTTTATAAGTTTTTTGTTTTTGTGGAATGCTGGGCTCTCTCTTAAGGGTGGAAAGATGAGAGCACTGTGTGCTTGTTAAAATACCCCTCACACACTAAAAAAATCCTTTAGTGTCATGCTTCATCATAGGGGTCTTCCCGTCCCTAAAACGGGGCGGGGCGTGCTACGACCAGACGGACTACGCGGGAGCACTATAGATGTGACAGGGCTATGTGTAGGTGTAATGGTGTCAGTGAAGTGTAGGGACCTAACTAGTGAATTCACAAAAAATACAAAAATTAAAAATTCCCTGGCTAGTAGAAAAAATAAAAAATACATTTTATTGGTTTCTCTAGCTGGGAACATTAAAAAGGGGAATGTGAGGTAGAGCGATTGCTAGCTACCTAGTCGACATGTTTCGTAGGCAGTCCCCAACTGCCTACTCATCAGGACCATATAGTGATCCCTACTGCTAATAGCTCGGTTCTACAGTAATAAGCCTACTGTCCTACAAATAAACAGCAAAAATAGGCTGAATATTTGGGCTTCGGGGCATGAGCTGGCCCAGGTGAAGCGTGGCACTAATAATAAGTACCCAAAAGAATGACCGGTGGTCTTTTTTTGTTAATTTTCAGTGCCCCATGAGCTTGCAGGCGGAGGTGGTCTTGCTCGGTCGAATCACCGGCGTGAGAGTTTGCCTCTTATTCCTACCTCCGTGCAGCTCCGAGGACTCTGAGCTGCACGGAGGTAGGAATAAGAGGCAAACTCTCACGCCGGTGATTCGACCGAGCAAGACCACCTCCGCCTGCAAGCTCATGGGGCACTGAAAATTAACAAAAAAAGACCACCGGTCATTCTTTTGGGTACTTATTATTAGGTCTTGGTTCCAACAATAAATAGTTAACAGAGTGTACCAGAGGGGATCAAACAAGTCAGTGTAATCTGGTGAATGCCTGTTTACATTAGAAATGCTCGAGGTGAATACATTCAGTGGGAATTTGCGAAGATCAGTGGGGACAAGATTCACAGTCACTGTGAGCAACAGACTTTTTCTGCAAATGTCAATTTTACTGTTTTCTGTTTTTCTTTCTTTTTTTCATAGACCCTACTGCCAATGATGGATAAGGGAGACAGACCTAGAGCGAAGTATTGCACAATGGTGCCAATACAGCGTCCTTAATTTGCCATAACTTGCAGTTCTTGTACTCGCCATTCTTAGGCATGTGCCTTAATTTCACACCTACCCTCTCAGCTGATGAAAAGCTGAGCATCCTTTTGTGTTCCTGACTGTGCCATTGAGGGAGGGAGATGAGGTTCTCATTACAAGCTGGCCAGGTTTCCGTTTGAGGATACTGGGCACCCAGAATCTCCCATTCTGACTAGTATTACCACACCTAAATCCAGCCATTAAGGTTTTTATTCGTCGAGACAGAACATAAATATGTAGACCTGGAAACACTGGGTGAAAAACTGCATTTTTTTACCAGTTCGGGGGAATATTCTTCAGATATTTACCCATGAATGTAATTTAAGGCTCACCAGGAGTCACAGCCTCTGAGTTGGCAAATTCAGTGCCAGGAACACAGGGGGAAGCTGGGGCTTCATTCTCTTTATTTTCTGTCAATTTTGTATTACACTAAGGGTGAATAAATAAAATATATTATTCACTAATAGTGTGATAAAAATGTAGTCCAATAAACTGGAACATACCCTGCGATAGCAGCTGAGGTAAATAAAAAATGCTTTTAAATGCATGTGTGCGTGCTTGCGGGTGAGGGTGTGTTTATGTGTGTATGTGTAAGTATGGGTGTGTGAGTGAAAGTTGAGGTCAAAGGCTGTGTGATGTCACTTCCTCTACTCCTGGCATTTCGGTGAATTTTCGTCCATGTATTTACCCCCTGTCTGGACAGGTGGTAAGAATCTTCCGGTAGCTGCTGCGGGTCATGGCTATAGAAATGGAGGTGGCTGGAGTGTTTGGGGCAAGGAGAGTTCTTTATCTGCCTTGGGTTCATTGTCTGACCCCCCTTGGTGCTTGTGCCCCAGATAGAGGATAGGCGGAGTCTTGGCTTGCAGCCCCTGGCCTTCTACACTTGTGGTTTTATTGGGCATGCATTCATACCTAGTAAAAGAAGGTCGGTGTGCCTGGACCTGCTCATTTTGGGTCCCGAAAAGGCATAGATAATTGGCTTTCAGTGTCATTCTAGGAAGGTCTTTCCTATTTAACTTTTAATCAATCTAGATCAGCAGCTTCTGAAGATAATGTCCTGTTAGACGATATTCCTCTAGATACGACTCCTTTCGTTTCTGGACTCGTGAAGTATTTTAAATTGAAGAGACCACTGGTTATGCGTATCCCACCATTTGAGATGTATATAAAGTTGTTTTTTTCATTTTCCACAAAAGAGCATTCTTCCTTTCAAGATTCGCATGTTGCCTGCCCTAAGCCCACCATACGCTGTATTTGCACCTTCATGTCAGCACATGCATCAGTGAAGGCAGTTGTCATTTCCCTTCATGGTGATCAATGATGATAAGGGGAGACAGCTGATGTTTCTGTACTTCTGCCATGTATTATTATTTTTTTTTAATATGCAGAATTGTTTGTGGGTAACATCCTGCTTTCTGAGTGATGACTTCCAACACCATTGTGACTTTGACAAGGCTCGTAATTGACATGAATGATAGAGTTGTTTACATTGTACATGGCACACCAGGCCACAGGGAGCACACATCTGCACAACTTTCACTTTGATGCAGTTAGTAGAGTGTGTAAGAAGAGAAGTATGGAACTTCGTGTACCAGAATGCAAGTAGTTGCTCACAAACTAAAGTACACAACAAGTGTCTATGTACATGAGGATCATACCTGAATGCAAATCCGAGTTTATGTAGTTTCCTGCACACTCCTCTTCAGTCCGCTTTTCTAATTCTAGCCTCTATGGCAGATGAGTCTACAATAGGCGTTGGAGAGTGGGTTAATAGTAGTGGTAAATATATATCTACCACTGGCAATAAGGCCACTAACACAATATAGGGGTCAGTACAGTTCTTAGAAAGTTATTCCTATGCTCAACCCTTGGTAGCGTGACTGCAAGCAGGTAGGCTTAACTTCAAAGACAGGCATGTAAAGCAATAAAAAAACACCAACTTAGTATATAATTAAGACACAACACACCAAAAAAATCCAACACCAATTTATAAAAATTGGAAATATTTTTATCATTAAAATGACACCAAAACTAAAAAAATATCCAAATGTAGGGAACAGGAGATTTTTGTATTTTTATTTAGCACTATATAACACATTAAAACCTATGGTGCCTATTGGGACATTTGGTTGCACTAGACTGGGACAAAGTCAAGGTTTCAGGCCGACTGCGATGGAGCCCTGCGTGGCTACCCTTCGCCGTAGGTCTCTTCAAAATTGTCTGACTTCGAAACGTTTTTGGTGCGGGTTCGCTGGCCTTGCTTGCGGCGAGCTCTCGGTCAAACTTGTGGAAGTCCGACCTCCGGAGCTTTCCAGTGGGACAAACCAGAGATCCAGTCCAGCTAACGGTTGAAGGTTAGCGACTTGACTCTTGCGGTTGGACCCGGTCACCTTTTCTACATTCGGACTTGCAAACTTTTACTGAGCTTTTTCTTGCCAGGTCCCTTGATGCTCCTCACCAGGCCGCATTCGGTTAGGGTTCGCTGACTTGGGTTTCAGCTTACTCCCGGTCAAACTCTGAAAGTCGGGCCGCTGGAGTTTTTCAGCGGGATGAACCTGGACAGCGGGCCGGCACGTGGTTGAGGGTCGCCGGCTTGACTGGCCAGGTCAAGTTGGTCCACTCATGGAGCTTTTTTCCAAAATTGCTCCAAAGTTTTCAAAACTTCTGGAACTTCTTGCTGAAGTTCCTTTGAGAGTACCAAAGTGTCCAAAACTTACTCCAAAGGTCTGGAAGCTCCAAGATGGTCCTGGAAAGTTTGGGACATCAATTCCTAAAATCCACACAGACAAGAACACTTACAAATCCACTGGTAGTACTCCAGGCTGAGAATACTTGATGGTGATGTTCTAGGTGAGCTCTGTTAACTTGTAGCTGGCAGGAAGACCGCTCTTTAGTCTTTTTGAATCAGGTTTGAGCCACAGGGCTGTAGTTTAAGATTGAGCAGCAGGCGAAGTCAGTCAGAGTGCAGGGTCTGGTTGGTGCGAATCAAACTTCCAGCATGGCCACTTCTTCTTCCTTAAGTATCAAGGAGCAGATCTGAGAGGCTCTGCCCCTGTCAGATACTTATTCCAAGTTCTCTGGGTCAAGCAGGAGGGCCTTCATGTCCAATGAGGCACAGGATAACACCCCAGGGTATGACCAAATCCTCCAAAGAGTGGCACTATTTTCTACCAGAGAGCACCATTTCTCCATAATTCATCATGGCTGATTTTCCAGAAGGGAGAGAAGAGCTGGCTAAGCACACCTCCAGGATGGTTAATCTCTATTGTCTCTCCTCCTTGCATCAGCTAATTCTTTCCTTAATCCTACCATCTGGCCGGGCTCAAAGATTAGAGGTTTAAATGAAACTGGCTTCTCCTGCCTGTCTCCTCCTTCCATTGAAGAATATTGTTTACAACAACTCCCCCTGGTCTGGCATTCTGATGTAGCAGAACCCTGCCCTCCCAGAAGAGCTTTCTAACCCCAGGGGCTTTTTAGCACCTCATCAAATAAGCTTGGCTAGGCCACTTAAATCTGACCAATCAGGATAGACCACTGGAAGCCTTATTGTTGGATTTTTCAATACCATTCTAGGAAGTCCTTGAATGGAATTTTTATGATTCTCCTACCGGGAATTATTAGTTAATAACTTCTTCCCATGTTAACCTATGTGGCAGGGAATTTAAATGGGAAAATGACTTGAGCCATTTTCAAACACCAGGGCTTATAAAACATCTTTTATTAGCACTCTGCTTATATCTACAGGACCACCCACCTCTGGAACACCTAGGGGAGGCTTTAGCGGTTCAGAATTTATAAAAATATGCATATCCTCACTCCACAGTGAGCCAAGTACAAAAGTAGATTTTGGGAAGCACATTACCCCAATGTTGGTATTAAAATCTGCAATTTCACTTAGTCCAGGGCTTCTAAAACTTACTTTATAAGGGTCTTCCTTATAAATACCCCGCCCCCACCCTGGGACACCTAGGGTAGACCCTCTGGGTACCTAATATGCCCAGACATTGTAGTATATAGATTTTTTAAGAGCTCCAAACACCTAAGTAGAGGTTGGGCACAATTTGCATTTTAAAAGCAGTCCTGCAATACTGGGTTGCTTTTAAACTGACCTCCAAGGACAGAAGGGGCTGCTGGACTCTCAGCTGCCATACCCTATTATATTCTACGGACTTAAAGGTAGTTTCAATTCCTCTGCCCTATAATGTACTAGGGCCCTATAGGGGAGGTTATGCCAATCATAGTGTACCCTAATCCATAGTGTGCCCTAGTGTATGTAGATGTTTTCACTGTATTCTATGTGTCTTTATAGCATAGCACTTTCCCTGGGCCTGGTTAGGCAGAGCCCAGGGACAGTCAGAGTCAGTTACCACCAGTACCTGTCAGCAAAAAATGGGAGGTTACTTTTAGTATACCTCCTACTTTGTAGTTCTTCCTCCACTTGGTATGACATTTTCTGGGAATTTGCTTTGCTCTGTATTCTGAAACATTTGACCTATGTTTAGTTTTCTTAAAGCATGTCTTTATGTCAAATAGCTTCCCATTTTCATTTGTCGTCTTCTCAATAAACCTTTGTTTTCTTCATGAAGAACTTCTACTTGCACTACCTGCTCTCTTCTGAGGAGTCACTGGACTCTCCTGTGCCATTTATCGCTAGCATGGCATTACATTTTGCATTTAGGGCTCCTCTCTGAAGTTTGAATCTCCATTGTTTGCCATGTTGCCATGTCTTGTGATTTGCTGTGGACTTGAAATTCTTGGGATCAGTTTGGTTTTGGTCAGGGTCTTTGTACCACATGCACCTCTGGTTAGTGAGTGTCTCAGTAGGTATTCTTTTTTGTGCATCAGACATAATGTGTTATAGAATGGTGAGGATTGTAAGCTTTGTTTGCTTTTAGTATTGCTACTACAGAAGTGGTACTCAAATGGAAATGCATGCAAAACTAACCTCTTCTCTTTGATAATGCTAATATTAATTGGAAAAGTCAGCCTTCTGCATAAGCTGAGGTCTAGAGTGAAAGAAGTTTTCATATTTTAAAATATGCCAGCTTCACAAACTTAAAAGCTGGCTACGTTTTAAACTAAAATGAAACTGGTGTAGCAAAATACAATCTGCGCTGATCATTTGGATGAGCACTAGCACTGATGTACTGTCATTGTGTCTTCAAGGGATCCGTAGGAGAAACATCCAGAATATGCTCAATTTTAATGAATGCATTCATCAAGAAGGACCTGATGTTCTCATAATATGGAAAATCATATTTAAGTCGCCACTCATTGGGTGCATTGGGTGTAAGTGACTACAGATGTGGCTAGCAGGTCTTTTTCCCATGGTCATTAGGCACTCGGAAAATGTAGATACAGTAATGTAATCCTATCAATTATTAGTTACTAAAATAAAATAATTTCCAATAAGGTAAAAAGTGTGTACTAAGCTTAAAAAATGTAATACTTTAATTGCCAGGATCTTCAAAAAACGCATATGTTTTAGCTGACAAACGTGGCATAATTAACTGTTCAAAATCGATGTCTCAGAGTTTAGCAAGTTCAAATTAATATGCAGCTATCATATGCCAGTTAATAATAATGAATCATGGGCAATGATGAATTCCAATTCTTGTATTAACCATTTGAACAGACTTGATTTATGGATCAACATGTTTTGATCTGATCCTACATGCACCCTGAGGCTATCACTGCAGACAAGCTGGAGTTTGCATTGCTGAGTCTGAATCAGTATGGAAATACCATGATTAACCAGTTCCTGATCCACAGTTTGGCATTACTGGTAAAAGATTCAAAGTTCACTTGTTTTTTTCTGGAATTTCAGATTGCACTTAGTTCTAGGCTGAATGGTAATAATGACACTTCCTATGCTGATGATGGTCTCAATCAATTCGGCATTGAAACATCCAGTATCTTAGATTTCAGATTGCAACAACTAACTCTATTTACAATTGTGTACTGTTAGACCTGTCAGTCTTATGGTGGTCTTCCCTTGAACCTTTTGCCTTACTCCTCCATTTTTACTGATTTCTTTTTAGTTGCTCTTAGGACTCTGCACACTTTACCACTGCTAACCAATGCTAAAGTGCACTCTAATTTAAACATTTTGAAGTTGGCTGTGAGTGATTTTGTTTGCCCGTGTTAATATTACAAGGTGTGTGATGATTGGCATATTGTGATTAGTGTACTGCTGTTTGCTATTACACAAAGTATGTGTGTTGACCTGGTGTGCATGTGATTTGGTGGGTTGGTGGGTGTTGTGTTGACTCATGTATATATATATATATATATATATGTCAAAACTGACTCCCTCGAAGAAAGAGCAGAGGCCACACAGGGGAAGTTTCGGAGCCAGCTTTAATCGAAAAACACACATGAAGGCGGATGCATTTCGGCGTCATAGCCTCTTCAGCGCCCGGAGTGTAATCAGGATACAGGTGCAGAATTGCGGGTTTAAAGTACCCGGCCCCGTCCTGATAGGTGTCCCGCTGCTCCTCCCCCAGGTGAGTCACATGCGCTAATACCTTGTGTGGGCCGCCCAGTGGCTGGCACCTACATGTCCCACAATGCTTGGTTCTTGGCGGGTAGGTATTGCGGGGGTAGAACAGCAGCGTGATGTGCACCAAACTCCAAAAGTCCGTGTGAAAACGAATTCCGCTTTCTCCTCTGGTCCCCACGTTGCAGCAACCTCCAGACATCAGGCATCAATTCAGCGTGGGCAATAGTGTAGGTACACCTCGCCACGATGCAGTCAGTGACCGCATACTCCGCCCCCTGTTCTCCTGTGCCTGAAGGTGGGCCTTGGCAAATCCAGCAACCTGGAAAAAACGCAAATCCGCCGAAGCAGTGTCCAGCAAACCAGGGCCACTTGAAGCTGCGAGGGCCTCTAAAGCGCAGTACTGGAACCGCGCAGATTAATGTCAAAACTGACTCCCTCGAAGAAAGAGCAGAGGCCACACAGGGGAAGTTTCGGAGCCAGCTTTAATCGAAAAACACACATGAAGGCGGATGCATTTCGGCGTCATAGCCTCTTCAGCGCCCGGAGTGTAATCAGGATACAGGTGCAGAATTGCGGGTTTAAAGTACCCGGCCCCGTCCTGATAGGTGTCCCGCTGCTCCTCCCCCAGGTGAGTCACATGCGCTAATACCTTGTGTGGGCCGCCCAGTGGCTGGCACCTACATGTCCCACAATGCTTGGTTCTTGGCGGGTAGGTATTGCGGGGGTAGAACAGCAGCGTGATGTGCACCAAACTCCAAAAGTCCGTGTGAAAACGAATTCCGCTTTCTCCTCTGGTCCCCACGTTGCAGCAACCTCCAGACATCAGGCATCAATTCAGCGTGGGCAATAGTGTAGGTACACCTCGCCACGATGCAGTCAGTGACCGCATACTCCGCCCCCTGTTCTCCTGTGCCTGAAGGTGGGCCTTGGCAAATCCAGCAACCTGGAAAAAACGCAAATCCGCCGAAGCAGTGTCCAGCAAACCAGGGCCACTTGAAGCTGCGAGGGCCTCTAAAGCGCAGTACTGGAACCGCGCAGATTAATGTCAAAACTGACTCCCTCGAAGAAAGAGCAGAGGCCACACAGGGGAAGTTTCGGAGCCAGCTTTAATCGAAAAACACACATGAAGGCGGATGCATTTCGGCGTCATAGCCTCTTCAGCGCCCGGAGTGTAATCAGGATACAGGTGCAGAATTGCGGGTTTAAAGTACCCGGCCCCGTCCTGATAGGTGTCCCGCTGCTCCTCCCCCAGGTGAGTCACATGCGCTAATACCTTGTGTGGGCCGCCCAGTGGCTGGCACCTACATGTCCCACAATGCTTGGTTCTTGGCGGGTAGGTATTGCGGGGGTAGAACAGCAGCGTGATGTGCACCAAACTCCAAAAGTCCGTGTGAAAACGAATTCCGCTTTCTCCTCTGGTCCCCACGTTGCAGCAACCTCCAGACATCAGGCATCAATTCAGCGTGGGCAATAGTGTAGGTACACCTCGCCACGATGCAGTCAGTGACCGCATACTCCGCCCCCTGTTCTCCTGTGCCTGAAGGTGGGCCTTGGCAAATCCAGCAACCTGGAAAAAACGCAAATCCGCCGAAGCAGTGTCCAGCAAACCAGGGCCACTTGAAGCTGCGAGGGCCTCTAAAGCGCAGTACTGGAACCGCGCAGATTAATGTCAAAACTGACTCCCTCGAAGAAAGAGCAGAGGCCACACAGGGGAAGTTTCGGAGCCAGCTTTAATCGAAAAACACACATGAAGGCGGATGCATTTCGGCGTCATAGCCTCTTCAGCGCCCGGAGTGTAATCAGGATACAGGTGCAGAATTGCGGGTTTAAAGTACCCGGCCCCGTCCTGATAGGTGTCCCGCTGCTCCTCCCCCAGGTGAGTCACATGCGCTAATACCTTGTGTGGGCCGCCCAGTGGCTGGCACCTACATGTCCCACAATGCTTGGTTCTTGGCGGGTAGGTATTGCGGGGGTAGAACAGCAGCGTGATGTGCACCAAACTCCAAAAGTCCGTGTGAAAACGAATTCCGCTATATATATATATACTAGCAGCCCGTCCCGACGTTGTCCGGGTATGAATTGCTGCCGGCCAGTAGTATATTGTTTCGTAGGATTTCGTTTTGATAGCATTTCCTTATCTGTGACAGGCCTGTGAAACGCTCCAATTCACAGTGCACTGCTGATGCACTTAAGAGTGCGCTTTCAGTAGTGTGTGAACTCGAGTTCCCTACTTTATTTTCCTTGCAATATTATATAGAGCGAACTCGACAACATGGCATGAGCACAATTTACATTACAGAAGAACACATTCATTTGTGGTAGGCACGGGGAGACAAAGGGATTTGCCTGGAATCACAGGAAGTTGAGCTGATGCCGAGATTCAAACGTAGCTCCCCATCTCTAAAGTTCGCAATTCTAGAACTTGTGGTGGGAGGTGTGTCTAAAAGTGTATGTCGGTGCTGGGCATTAATGAGAGAAACCTGTGCATTTTTCCAATCGGTGGTGAAAAAATATGAGTATGTTGCTGGAGATTCGGGCCGCAGTGCCACCAATGTACTTACGGGGGAGGGTAAACACCCATTATTCCGCAACTTTCTTTCCGCATACCATCACTCCACATACTTTCATTACGAAAGTACCATGACTCCGCAATGCCATTATAACGCATGGCATTACATTTTATATGCTTTTACCACGCATACATTTACAACAAAATTCGTTGTAAATGCATGAATGGTAAAAGCATGTTTTTTTAAAAATGTTTGGATAAGGCAAGTATGGGTATAGGGGTATATGTTTTGGGGTACTGAGGTATATGTTTTGGGGTGTTTGGGTATTTTTAGGGTTCAGATATAGTTTTGGGTTATGGGGTACGGGGTATTTTTAGGGTTCAGGGGTAGGTTTGGGTTTTTGGGTACAGGGGTATTTTAAGGGTTCAGGGCTAGGTTTGGGTTTTGGGGTACAGGGGTATTTTTAGGGTTCAGGGCAAGGTTTGGGGTTTGGGATACAGGGGTATTTTAGGGTTCTGGGCTAGGTTTGGGTTTTGGGGTACAGGGGTATTTTTAGGGTTCAGGGGTAGGTTTGGGTTTTGGGATACAGGGGTATTTTAAGGGTTATGGGCTAGGTTTGGGTTTTGGGGTACAGGGGTATTTTAGGGTTATGGGGTAGGTTTGGGTTTTGGGGTACAGGGGTATTTTTAGGGTTCGGGAGTAGGTTTGGGTTTTGAGGCACAGGGGTATTTATAGGGTTCAGGGCTAGGTTTGGGTTTTGGGGTACAGGGGTATTTTTAGGGTTTAGGGATAGGTTTGGGTTTTGGGGTACAGGGTATATTTATAGGGTTAAGATGGGTTAGTGTTTAAGGGTGTTGGGGTATTTTATAGAGTAAGGGTGGGTTATGATTATGGGGTGCAGGAGTATTTAAAGTAGGGGTGGGTGGAATTGGCGCGAACTTAGTACAATAAATCCGCAATATTTCGTTCCGTCAGATTTCCAATTATTAAAACATTAACCTCATATATTCAAGGTAAAATAACAAGTGTTTCTACATGCTAAAATGCATATAGTCATTTCACAAAAGTGAAATTAGCTTCCAGCAAGCAGTGAGAGAGGTGATGATTTTGAGATCAAGCCCCTGCAAAGCATTATGGGACGAGATTAGCAGTGGGAAGTGAATATTATAGTATCCAAATAATTCTACAAAAAGCTGCAGTTCACCTCTTCGTCCCCAGTTGTCCCGATGAGGCAAATGCAATAGCATTTAAAATATTATACATCAAGCTGCAGTTCACCTCGTGGTCCCTAGATGTCCCTAATGAGGCAAATGCAATAGCATTTAAAATATTACACATCAAGCTGCAGTTCACCTCGTCGTCCCTAGATGTCCCTGATGAGGCAAATGCAATAGCATTTAAAATATTATACATCAAGCTGCAGTTCACCTCGCCGTCCCTAGATGTCCCTGATGAGGCAAATGCAATAGCATTTAAAATATTATACATCAAGCTGCAGTTCACCTCGTCGTCCCAAGATGTCCCTGATGAGTAAAATTCAAAAACATTGAAACCCTTTCATGAATGCTAAAAATGATGCTAATCTTATCCCATAATGCTTTGCAGGGCCTTTTAGTTGTATTTTTGCCCATAACTGTGCTTGGGGTGGTTCTAAGAGAATGGGACCTCCACTGAATTACTATATAAAGGGAGCAGGAATGTATAGAACCTGGAAAGGAAAAACAACACTTGTGACGGTATGCCCCCAGCGATTGTCACGCCCCCAGCACACACCCACAGCCCAATGCAGACACGCCCACAAGGGACTTCTTTGCTGGCACGGTTCTTTTACCTTTTAAATGTATATGGTGGGTGTCTGCATAGCCTATGTCCTTCTGCTACAACTGCCCTTTCCAACGCTGTATTGGGTGTTGTGATTGGTGCTGTGGTTCCTGAGATTACCCGCCTCAAAGGTTTGGGTTCTCTCTTTATTATATTAGTATAGATATATATATTACCTACTGGCGGTCGCCAGTAGGTATATATAGTTAGGATTTTTTTCCTATGGGATTTTTGAAAATTCTATGTCAAATAACTTTGGCGTTTGTGGACGGAATTGGCTGAAATTTTCAGGAAAATGGCACATTTTGTTTCTGAGCAGCCCCTGAAAATTGGGGGGGGGGTTCGTCCAGGGGGGGTCGAGAAAAAAGGGGGGTCCCAAAACGTGTTTTTAACATTGAGTTTTCCATAGGGCGGTTGGCCTCACTTTTAGCCCGAACGGCTGAATGGATTTGCACGAAACTTGGCAAAATTGTAGGGACTGGTAGCCCGATGTGCCTTTTGTAGGTCTCAATATATGTGCTACAGTGGATTTTGAGAAATTAATGTTTAAAAAAAGATATATATCTGTAACAGCGGACCGGGCAGCGCTCCAGTACGCGTACTTTTCGCGCAACGGAGCTTTGTGAAGCGAAGCTGATTGGTTCTCCGGCGTCTGTAAACATTCCAAACAGTCCGTAGCGGCCGCCATCTTGTCTCTCGGTAGGATCGAGAGACAAGAGGAGGCCAAAGCGAAGGGGCAAATGACCATAAGGGGGCATAGTAGATCCTCGCTGACCCCCTAGGTTTGATGTGGAGGTTTTAAAAGGGTCCCGCGGGGCAAAAAAAAATAATAATAATAATAATCGAACGGCTGAATGGATTTGCACGAAACTTGGTAAAATATTAGGGACTGGTAGCCCGATGTGCCTTTGCTAGGTCTCAATATATGTGCTCCAATGGATTTTGAGAAATTAACGTTCAAAAAAAGATATATATCTGTAACAGCGCTCCGCTTCGCGTAACGGAGGTTTGCGAAGCTGATTGGTTCTCCGGCGTCTGTAAACATTGCAAACAGTCCGTAGCGGCCGCCATCTTGTCTCTCGGTAGGATCGAGAGACAAGAGGAGGCCAAAGCGAAGGGGCAAATGACCATAAGGGGGCATAGTAGATCCTCCTTGACCTCTTAGGTTTGATGTGGAGGTTTTAAAAGGGCCCCGCGGGGAAAAAAAAAAATAATAATAATAATAATCGAACGGCTGAATGGATTTGCACGAAACTTGGCAAAATTGTAGGGACTGGTAGCTCGATGTGCCTTTGCTAGGTCTCAATATATGCGCTTCAGTGGATTTTGAGAAATTAACGTTCAAAAACAAGATATATATCTGTAACAGCGCTCCGCTTCGCGGAGATAAAATTATATCTGTATTACCTAGCTGTTGCTAACACCAGTTAGCGACGGCTAGTAGGAGATAGCGACCATCTTGGGCCCCACTTTGCATGTGAGTGATATTTATCACTAATGACATGCAAAGTGGGCATGCCAAGATGTTAGCGACTGGAAACAGTCGCTAACATCGCTATCTCCTATTATCAACTTTTGGAAATATTCGAGATAAGCGCGAATATCTCCAAAAGCTAGCACCTGCCCTGAGCAGTTCTTAGCCATGTTATCCAATGGGAGGTGGATAACATGGCTAAGAGCATTAGCTCGGTAATGCATGAATATCGCTGAGTTTTCAGCGATATTAATGCATTGCGGTCGTTTATTATCGTATTTGCGATAAACCTTGATAATAGCAAGGTTTATCTGCGATAATTTCTGACGATGCTTAGCGGTAAAAAAATCGTTGCTAAGCATCGTTAGGGATAAATATCGCTTAACTTTGGTAATATGCCCCAACGTATGTTAACGTTCGATTCGAAGGAAATCAGGAAGTGTTGAAAAACATTGTCTGCGCCATCTTGTCTTTTTTCAAATGCCACACTTTTGTCGTGCACGGCAGTCATTTTAGATGCCTTGACCAGACCCACTCTGTGCACGCTGTCGATCCTTAGCATGGCTCCCCACCCTCGCAAGCATCTCCCCCAGGCAGTGGTCACCCTCGCTCTCTGTCTTATGCATGGGTAATAAACCTCCCCCCATCTGCGCTGCTCTTCCCTGAGAATCACACCCTGTGCCCGCCCGACACCTCCCTTTCGCCGTATTCACTACCGCACCCTCTGACACTCCTTTTCCTCTGTGTCCGATTGTCCAGGCCGGTCCTAGGGTATCAGCTAGCCCTGCAGATGTAGTTTATGGCCCCAGCTGTAAAGAATCACCCCTCTTCAAAGGAGTTATAGTAGATCAAGGCCACACTCGATGAGATCCGTCACAGAAGACGCGTTCCTATTATCTGAAAACCATCCTGTATTGTGATTGGGGAGGGGACCGAGCCTGAAGCGGAAGATTCCAGGGATGACTCTTTGTACATCAAAGTTTTTACAATTATGTGTCACATTAAAAATATATAGCACTCCGACAAAGTAGTAAGATTATAAAACTTTAATAACTTATAAATATATACAAGAAAACAAAAACAGTAATAACATATAAACATTTTTAGGGAAAAACAACCATGTAGCGGTCGGCTGTGCGAATAGTCCCAACACAGCACAACGTCCAGATTTCCGGCGTGGGGCGTCGCGGGGGGTGGGTCATCAGTAGCAAACTGTTGTGCGAATAGTTCCAAGGCAGCAGAACGATGGCACCAAGGTGATGTCCAGTAAGTTGCCGCACTGGTTTTGGTATCCTACAATGCTGCTCCGAATAACGGCGTGGGGCGCCCCGGGGGAGGCGGCGTGAACGGGCCTCTCCAGGTGGAGTGTCATCTGTTGTAGTGGGGCGCACCTTTACCGTTTCAGTTGCCATTCCGTCCGTTTTTGGTCCACTGTGTCAAAATCCGCCATTCAGCTGAGTTGCGCCCACTCTTGCGGTGCAGCGATAGGCGGCTGTCACAGGACTCTCAAAATGGCGGCAGGCTCTTTCCTTTTTGGGCCTGGTCCACTGAAATGGCCCTGGGACACCTTGGAAATCGGACGCTTGTCTGCTAGGTCTTGGACCCCATTCTCGAAAGCGTCCCCTCCGCCTTGAGGATTCATCAAAAGTTTTGGGGGCCCCCGACTCCTGTAGGCTTCTGGTGGGGAGCGGTTGCCATGATTGCTCGCGGAATGACCACGACGGAGCTACGAGATGGTGGTGCTCTCATGCTGACGCCAGCTTCAGTCTGAAACATCCAGAAACAAGGTGGGGCTTTCATCGTTTGGGAAAAAAAAAAAGTTTTCATCCAATGAAAAGTGTTGTTTTTAGGTCATATGATCAAGCCTTCCATCATTAGGAAACCAAAAGTAAAATGAACCAATGAAAAGTTTTATAAACAAGTCACATGACCTGTTATGCGGCATAGGGTATAAAATGCGGAGAAAATACGTTGGCACGTGAGGCGGCGTCAGTAGCGGACCGATGTGCGAATAGGCCGAAGGCAATACAACGCGCCAAGATCCGGATGGCACCGAGGTGGTGTCCAGCAAGTTGCAGCACTGGTGTGGCCATCCTACAATGCTGAAAGTCGGCGTGGGGCGCCCCGTTGGCCTGTGAGTTTGCGTCAGTAGCGGACCGATGTGCGAATAGGCCGAAGGCAGCACAACGCGCCAAGATCCGGATGGTACCGAGGTGGTGTCTAGTAAGTTGCCGCACTGGTGTGGCCATCCTACAATGTTGAAAGTCGGCGTGGGGCGCCCCGTTGGCCTGTGAGATGGCGGCAGTAGCGGACCGATGTGCGAATGGGGCCAAAGGCAGCGCAACAATATTTTCGGAATAGAAGACACCACAAGGCGCTGAGATGCCAAGATCCGGATGGCACCGAGGTGGTGTCTAGCAAGTTGTGGCACTGGTGTGGCCATCCTACAATGGTAAAAGTTGGCGTGGGGCGCCCTGTTGGCCTGTGAGATGGTGTCAGTAGCGGACTGATGTGCGAATGGGGCCAAAGGCAGCGCAACAATATTTTCTGACTGACACCACAAGGCGCTGAGATGCCAAGATCCGGATGGCACCGAGGTGATGTCTAAGTTGCGGACCGATGTGCGAATGGGGCCAAAGGCAGCGCAACAATATTTTCTGTATGGAAGATACCACTAGGCGTTGAGATGCCAAGATCCGGATGGCACCGAGGTGATGTCTAGCAAGTTGCTGTACTGGTGTGGTCATCCTACAATGCTGAAACTCGGCGTGGGGCGCCCCATTAGTCTGTGAGATGGCGTCAGTAGCGGACTGATGTGCGAATAGGCCGAAGGCAGCACAACGCGCCAAGATCCGGATGTCACCGTGGTGGTTTCATAGTTGAGAGGCACTTCATCTGCAGTGGGGCGCCGATATCCGGATGGCACCGAGGTGATGTCTAGCAAGTTGCTGTACTGGTGTGGTCATCCTACAATGCTGAAACTCGGCGTGGGGCGCCCCATTAGCCTGTGAGATGGCGTCAGTAGCGGACCGATGTGCGAATAGGCCGAAGGCAGCACAACGCGCCAAGATCCGGATGTCACCGTGGTGGTTTCATAGTTGAGAGGCACTTCATCTGCAGTGGGGCGCCGAGATCCGGATGGCACCGAGGTGATGTCTAGCAAGTTGCTGTACTGGTGGGGTCATCCTACAATGCTGAAAGTCGGCGTGGGGCGCCCCATTAGCCTGTGAGATGGCGTCAGTAGCGGACCGATGTGCGAATGGGGCCAAAGGCAGCGCAACAATATTTTCTGAAGAGAAGACACCAAAAGGCGCTGAGATTCCAAGATCCGGATGGCATCGAGGTGGTGTCTAGCAAGCTATGCAGTTGAGTTGTGTGCGCACTTGCGGCGAATAGGTCGAAGGCAGCATAACAATGTTTTCTGAATAGAAGACACCACAAGGCGTTGAGATTCGGTTACCACCGAGGTGATGTCTAGCAAGTTGCCGCACTGGTGTGGCCATCCTACAATACTGCTCCGAATAACGGCGTGGGGTGCCCGAAGGGGGGGGGGAGGCGGCGTGAACGGGCCTTCCTAGGTGGAGGCTCGTCTGCTGTAGTGGGGCGCCCCTTTACCGTTTCAGTTGCCATTCAGCTGAGTTTCGGCTGCTCTTGATGCTACAGCGACAGGCGGCTGCAACAGGACTCTCAAAATGGCGGCCTGTTCTTTGGATTTGGGCCTGGTCCACTAAAATGGCCCTGGGACACCTTAGAACTCGGACGCTCGATTTTTTTTCCTTTCCTGTACATGCAAAAAAAGGTAAATGCCCGGTACGTTACACGCTTCATCTGCCACGATGAACTCTCCAGAGGAACCGAAAAAAAATATAGTTATGGTAACTATACCATGCATCGTCATATGGAGAGGTGGCACCAATTAATTATAGTGCTGCATAAAAGAGAGATTTGGAGGAGAACCCCATACCTGCTAGTACATTCATCAAAGAAGTGGCACTGACAGCATCAGAGGCAAGGGAAACGGTCCCAAATATTTAGAAGAACTTTGGAAAGATTAAAATGACATGTTTAGATTGTGGCAAATTAATTTCATGTGGACGGATGAGTGTTACTCTAATAAATACAGCATATGAACATCATCATAGTCGATGGTTGGTAGAGACATTTTGACTATATCCTGGACCTGCCCGTCCTCGCCCAAAATGGCGCCGGAATAAATGGGACTCGTACCTCCTTGTTGTGTACTGGTTGCAGAACCTTGAAATCACGAGATACGTATGCAGTTTTGAAGCACATGGCGGGCGGGGACGAGAATTGATTGAATATTTCGACATCCCTATTGATATTAAGTTCTGATGTGTTATTGATTACTGTACTATTGAAAGTTCGAATTAACGTCACCCATGGTACTTGCCCGCAAATGTATATCTAGATAATTTTATTGTAACTGGCCCTGTCGTATTTTAATTATAAAATGTACGTCCACCGATTCCGTAACTGTTAGACACCTTAGTTCTTGCAACCTAATGGCCCGCCCGTTACGTTCCTCTACAGTGTAAATGTCTACTCATCATATACGATTACAGTTTGCTCCGTGGCCGGCCCACGTGCTTATAGGCTCGTATTTGTATAATGAAATTTTCACAATAAAGGTTTTTAAAAGAAAACATGGTAGTAGTATATACATTGGTAAAGTTTTTAATAATAGTCACTGTTTTAGAATCATTAAAAGGCAAGTGAAATAAAGCAGACCAATTACATGAAGGGTAAAAGGTATAATACGAAGGAACGCAGTAAAGATAAATGGTCAAGGGCTGTTGTGTTTTCTATTCCTGCAACATAAAGTGATCGATAAGAATCTCATATTCAGGCGTATCGGCGACTAAGACAGCAGGTCGACCCTCTTTTGCTCAACGGCTCCGTCATGGGACGAAGAAACGCTCTTTTTTTCGAAAAAAGAATATATTTTACTTGCAGGACAGTTGTAAATTTTCCGGGAAAGTACATTAGCCTGGAACATTATAACATATATTTAAGAAAAAATAATGTTCGGAAGTAATAAAAAGCGTAATTTTTAGGTCATTTGACCAAGCCTTTCATCATTAGAATAAGAAAAGTAAAATGAACCAATGAAAAGTTTTATTAACAAGTCACATGACTTGTTATGCTTACGTTACGCGCTGCGCGCCCCGGATGACTTCCGGATGCGCTAACGCGGCGCGTCATATGACGCATTACGCGACAACGCAGGTCCAGAATATAGTCAAAATGTCTCCACCAACCAGCGGTCGGAACACAACCCCTTTCAGCAGGCTAAATAGTTCTGTTAAATGACAACAGAAGGGACAGGCAACAAGAACCATCAGTCAAAGAGGGGAGGGCTAGTTCTTCTCTACCGGGTTACATTGGGGCGCTACCGGAACTGATCGAATTGGTAGTCTACAGTGTTTCTGGATGTTTCAGACTGAAGCTGGGGTTAGCATGAGAGCAGTACCATTTCGTAGCTCCGTCGTGGCCATTCCGCAACCAATCATGGCAGCCGCTCTTTATCGTTATTTTGGGCGGGGTGGGTGGCGGAGCCGAGCTGTTTTGCAGCCATCATTGTGTGGAGTTCAGTTCATCTCACTAGTTTTGTATTTGTCATGAGGGGTTGTTCCTAATGTTTCTATTTTAGCGAGGTCAAAAAGAGATCCCGTTAGTGGCCTACTGATTTTGCTCGATTCCTTTTCTTTTTTTTTTACACGATTTTTCGTTATCTGCAAAGACTAAACAGAGTATTGCGACACTGTGTTTGTTTGTAAATAGAGAATGAACCAAAGAGAACCAATTCTAAAACAGTAAATACTTGGATAACAATCAATCAAATGGAGAGAGAAGCAGGCACGACGTATTACAACGGGGGCAAAGGCCTGCGTTAACTACCCTTCACTATGTGCAAAGAGAGAGTACTCCTAATAGAAATGAGGGGGGGGCACCATTCAAAGCAGATCAGTGTGCATAAACACGAAAATGTTTTCACTTACCACGTACTTGACATTCGACAGCTTATGATATTTGCTATTAAAAAACCATTGAAATTCACTGAAAAAACCATAGGTTATAGATCATATATAGTTAGGAATTAGCATTTACAAAACCTTGAAAATTCACTGAAAAAAACATAGGTTATAGACCATATATAGTTAGGAATTAGCATTTAAAAAACCTTATTTTACTCACACAAAACCATTGAAATTCCATATATAGTTAGTTGCACTAACTATATATCGCGCACCCACAATCCACTGCTGATGATGTCACATATTACATCATTCATGACATGGTCAGTGACATCACTGATGACATCACTGATGACATCTCAAATGACATCACTGATGACATCTGAAATGACATCACTGATAACATCTCAAATGACATCACTGATGACATCTCAAATGACATCACTGATGACATCACTGATGACATCTCATTTGACATCAATGACCACATCACTGATGATATCATTCATGTGACAATACAATGCATCTCCTCACACTTTAATATAACCTCTGTTACACCCAGTGTTAAATACAGAGTATAATTTTTGAAACCATTGACACACCAATACTAGTTACTACATACGCACTCAGTGATTCCTATGTTTACACACACATTCACTCATTTACCCATACAATCATTCATACATACAATCACTCATCTTTACAACACTATCATATGCACTCATACACCTATACAGACTCTCACACTCTGTCACTCATCCATGGAGTTACTCACACACCATTTCAGTCCTGTAAATAATCAATCACACTTCCATTTTCTAATCTATACAGTTAAACATAGAGCACCTTACATTTTGAAACATATACTAACACATACTTACTCTCTTATACAATCATTGATACAAGTACACATTGATCTGCACAGAGTCACACACCTCCCAGCCAGCCACACAAGCACTCAGTCTCCCATACAAATACTTGGGCAATCAATCAATAACCCATATAGTTACTCATATAGCTACTGACCAACACATGCAGCAGTTTACAGAACAACAGACATAATGATGCACAAATTAAGACAGTTTAGTCACTAACCCATGCACTCAGTGAGACACATTTAATCACTCACTCATACAGTCAGTCACGCACCTACTAAATCCTTTGTCCAGACACTTATACTTCCACTCATTCTTCAATATGTAAGACACATTTTAACTTTACAGAAACATACAGTCACTGGATGTTGTCATCAGTGATGTCATCAGTGATGTCATTTGAGATGTCATCAGTGATGTCATCAGTGATGTCACTGACCATGTCATGAATGATGTAATATGTGACATCATCAGCAGTGGATTGCGGGTGCGCGATATATAGTTAGTGCAACTAACTATATATGGAATTTCAATGGTTTTGTGTGAGTAAAATAAGGTTTTTTAAATGCTAATTCCTAACTATATATGGTCTATAACCTATGGTTTTTTCAGTGAATTTTCAAGGTTTTGTAAATGCTAATTCCTAACTATATATGATCTATAACCTATGGTTTTTTCAGTGAATATATATATATACATATATATATATATATATATATATATATATATTATTTTATTTTACACAAATTGCACAACACTCCAAAGTGGAAGTCTTGAGTTTGTTTATTTAAACAACCGAACCCAAGGTTGGGTTCGGTTGTTTAAATAAACAAACTCAAGACTTCCACTTTGGAGTGCTGTGCAATTTGTGTAAAATTGAATTTTCGGAGCCAGGATCCGGCTCCCTCGCCAAGCACCCACTGCTAGAGCGCGCTGTGTAAAGGATCACTTTGTGGACATATATATATATATATCCACAAAGGTAGGTGTCTGTGGTTTGTTAGTGTAAATAGGGATGTAAGTTAGCATATAAAGCTGGTGGGTATGTTTATGAGTGTGTCTATCGGTGTAGATGTCAGCATATGTGTTGGTAATTGTGTTTGTTTTGTAGCATTAGGGGTATGTATGAAGCAGATATGGGAATTATACTTACCTAATAAATGTTTACCAGACATATGTCTTTACCAACCATGCCTTTCCCATGAAATCTTCAGGGTAAAGGCGTGCGAGGCAAACGCATATGCGGTCCAAAAACTTTTGTTGCAAATGCATGCATGGAAATGACGCATGCATTAGACTGACAGCAATGTAAAGGCATGCATGGTAGTTGCATGCGTTTTTCAATCATACAACCACCCCAGCATATCTTCTGTATATGTTGCCAGCTGTTGTGAGAAGAAAGGAACCTATTCCAGAGGGCCATATAGCTTCATGGTTTGAGTATAACTGTTGTGTAGATTTTATGTAACCTATATACGATTATTATAATGCCTGATGATATGTACTTTCTAACTCTTAAATAGTAACAGTTCCTTGTCAGGGATTCCACAGCACAGCCTCCCTGCCTCTTTTGATGCCCTGCATTTATTTAGTACCTTGCCTCTCCGACTGCCTATTTATTTAATTTGATGATCAACCATAGAGGGTTCTGGCCCCTTAATCAGTAAGGCTAATCTATAAATTATCAATAACATGCAACATGCATGAAAATACTGAATCTAAAGTATATACAATTTACTTACTCAAACCACACGTGACATTGTGATTGGAAAGAGCTCGTTTTTTTTTATTCATCGGAGAAACGAGGACTGTCTTTCACCAAACAGGCTTCGAACAAAATACTAAAACCCAAACAATGGACATCAAACAGACATCCAACACTGGACCACATTGACCAAAAATCTTCAGTGTCAACAAGATCAGTCCTCCTACCTGCAGCCTTTTTCCAAAACAGAGTTGACCCAAAGCAAAAAATGTACGCTTTTCCAATGTGGCATAACCAAGAGATCCATGGTTGGAGTAGAGATTGGTTAATCTCCCATAAGCTTTGTTTCGGCTCCAGGTCCTGAAGAGAAACTCCCCCAAAGGAATTTAGGGGTTCAAAAAATGCTTAAACCTCGTTTTTTGGCCAAACAAGCGAATATGTAATTTGTATCAGCTTAACCACTTTTTTTTACATTAGTGTCTTAATATCAATTGACAACTCATTGACTGAATTACCTAGGTTAAACTGAATATCACACTGCATCGCCCAGACGTGGGTTGTAGAAAAAAGGCAATAGGTAGTTCTTGAAACACACCTCACAATCCCGCAGGTTGCACTTTTCCATGTGTTTTTGTTTGATTCTTTTTTCACGTGTATGTCATTATCATTATTTTTTTAATTGTGTGTGGAACCCTAACTCACAAATTGGTTTTGTATTCAAAGTTGAATTTTGTCAAAATTATATGTGTACACATTACATAACATGTTTGTGTTTTGTTGTATTGAAATTATTGAATTGATCAGAGCGAGAAAAATATTAGGATACAAAAATAAAAAACAAGTTCTCAATTCTCCTTTTGAAATTTCCAAAAATAGATTAAATAAATTAGTTCTTTCCAATCACAATGAGTGTCACGTGTGGTTTGAGTAAGTAAATTGTATATACTTTAGATTCAGTATTGGCATGAATGTTGTTGATAATTTATTTATTTAATTTCGCAGTAATGAAAACATGACTTTTGTTTTTTCATGAACACAGCCAGTGCACAGGTCAGGCCTCTCAGATACAACTTTATCTTCCTGATGACAGGTGGAGGAGGAGGAGCCTAATAGGGCTGAGGCACGGTCCAGCTATAGAGTGCTGTTAAATCACAACACTATACATGGATGTCTGGACTGTGCATGTTTGAGGGGTGTAGTTCAACCACGGCCCCCTCACACAGGTACAATCCATCTATTTTACTTACAACCACACTGTGCATGCCTCAAGCAGCACAGTATATCTGCTAAAATGTGGTGGTCAGGGTGTATGTCCTTGCATCCCTGAAACCAATACGAGCCACACAGAGCAGCAGGGTCAGGATCCCTAGCTTTGTCGCAGCTTCTTATAGGGCTGTGCTTCCAGCCCTATTAAGAATCTGAGGGAGGTACTGAGCTGGGTTTTCCTGTTTCAATAATGCCCGTACTGCTTTGCAGGTTTATCATTGGTAATTATGGCTTGCTGGTTCCAATTTCCAGCACTAAATTCCTGCTATGATGCAAAGGATTCAAGGTAAGTAAAAAAATAGTATGTGTTTGCGAGTGATTGAAAGTGAATGGGATAAAGACAACGTGTGTGCAAGTATGTTTGTGATTGTTAATGAGAGTTAAAGTGAGTAAGAATCTTATTTTGATTGTGTGAATAATTGTGAGTACAAAGGAGTGAATGAAGGACTGTGAGTGTGTTAAAAGTAGAGAGTGATTGGAGATTGTGAGATGAAGTGGAAGTGAGTCAGGGGTGCAGGTATCAATGATGCAGCTGGTGTAGTTGCACCCAGGCCCAGAGTCAGTGAGTGGCAAAGGGTGAGTGTGTGTTCTTGAGAATGAGACACAATGAGTATGAGGATGTCTGTGTGTGAGTAACAGTAAGTGAAAGTATGAGTGAGAATGAGTAAGAACAAGTGGTGTTAGTGCAGAGGTCTTCAATCTGTGGGGCGTGACCCCCAGAGGGGCCATGGAGGCCTGAGAAGGGGGTCGCGCATTCCCCAGCTTTACTTGTGCCTGCAATCAAAAACGTTTGATTTTGTTTTGGAAAAAGACAGCAGTCCTGCAATGGCTAATTTAGATCCTTATCGACTGATGTTTCATCAACTGAGTATTTAGTAGTGGGAAAAGCTTTTGTGCCAGGATGCCTGCTTGCCTAAATGGAGTGCAAATGTGCCTTTCAGTTAATCAGCAAGTGTAAAGAGGGATTGGGAGCAGGTTCTGGCTTAAATTGTTCAAATCACTCCAAGTTTTGTGATGACAAAGATTTGTTTTTTTGAGTGGTAGTGCAAAGAGTTAACAAAATAGTTAACAACTGGGCTGTGAAGTGCTTGCTTTTAATTTTAACAGCATTTACACAGCCCATAGTACCCCTTTAGAGATGTTGATGGGATCTTTATGTAAAAAAGAATTCCATTGCTTATGCACTGGTATTAATAAAATCTACATTTTGGAAGCACTATTTTATTGGAAAACTATTTGCATGTTTTACAGCACTCTAACTTACACAGTGTGTAATGCAAATATAAAATAATGATTTACATATTCACAGTGCTGACTGTCATAGGCTGACACTTCGTAGCACTAAAAATACACGTCACTATTCTCCACTGCATCAATCAAGATTTCATTCTGTGGCTCCCTGGTTATACATTGCCCTCTGTAGTGCTTTAACTAATAGAGGTTTCATAATGTACTACAGTGCATTTCCCACTGAGTAACAACTTTTTAAACGTATTTTTCATTCGGCTGCTCACTATTTTATATGGAGATATCTCATGGTGAAAAACCTAAAAAACATGCAGAATATTTTAGAGCTTATTTATGAGAGGCTTGCATCGCCAGAGAGTCACTTTTTTGACACTCTGGTTTTGCAAGCATTTTAACCATACCTATGAGGCAGTATAAAGTAACCCTGCATGGCCTCACAGAAATACAGTAAGACATCTCAGCGTAAGTCATTGCATTGCCTTACTCTGCATCAAGGAGGAATTCCGTGGGCTTTGAGTGGGGTTCCCACACAACACCCATGGATTTTGATGCTACCCCATATTTACAAAATCAAGTAAACCTGGGACAGCTCCAAAAACGGACGCCTCCCCAGCAGAGGCGTAACGAGGAGAAATGTTTTAATTTCTCCTCGTTCTTTCCTCTTTCCACGTGTGCTGCATTCTGCAGCTCACATAGAGGAAAACCCCTCTCAGGATTCTTTTTGTGAAGGAATGTGCCCCTTCCAGTACAAACACAATCCTGCCTATGTTGGTGCTATGCAGCAATTTGTGCGCCAAAGCAAGGGAAAAGAACAGAAAAGCACCATGTTTCATTAATACAGTGCCTTCCAGCCTTCTCACATCGGCATTCCTGCGTAGGAAGAAGACTTTCAGCGCTGCCCTACGCCAATTACTCATAAATGAGGCCCTTTGTTTTTAGGTACACACGCACGCTCACTCACCTTTGGTTTGCGAAACACAGTTTTATATAATTTCCCCACCTAAAAAATGGTTTGCTGTGGGAATTTGGGGTGTTTATGGTTGTTGATAGTTGTCAAGGATGAAGAGTACCAGGTTCTAGAAGGGGGTCCTTATGCCTAAAAAAGTTTGACAAGGGGGTCTTGGCATCAAAATGTTTGAAGACCTCTGTGTTAGAGTGAGTGAGCGTGAAGAGAGCCTTATCATATAATACACCCAGATCCCAACACTTTCAGAGTAAGCATTGCATACACCAAGTGGGAGAATTTAGTGTATGATAATGTATTGTATATTAAAAAACAGATACTATAAAAAAAATGAAGCATTTTGAATGTAATATGAGACACAACTATTATGTTTGGTATATGTATTTTTGTATGTATGTTGAGTGTATGTGTTGCTACTGATATTGTGCAAACTTTATAGGTAAGAATAATGTGGTCTTAGAGTGAGTGAGGGGGAAGAGGGTAAATGTGAGAGTTACTGAGTAAACTGAGGCACATTTTCCTGGCAGGTTTTACGCCCTACCACTTTCAATGGTCTCCAGCCGCCACTGCTTTTGACCTTAGTGCAACTGATAACATGTGGAAGATGTTACACAAATGAATATCAGTCTAAGCAAAAAACATAAACAATTACTTTTCTGTAAGAAAATTCCCCTTTTTGCATGTTTACGCCCACATTTTTGGACTGATGCTGCTGGTTTTTTGACTCTGAGAGTACACTGAGGCCTGTTAACCAAACCTCATTGCCAGTGTTCTGACCCCTTAAAAATTGTTTATCCCAAGTGGCAAGTATTGACTTACTTATAAGTTCCTAGTGTATGTTACCCAGAGTACCAAGGGCATGTAAGGCAGCATGTCCACCAAGGAGAGCAGCTCAGATTATGCCACCCCGGGTGTACCAAAGTACAAAATGGCTCTCATACTCCCACTATAGACTGAAAAGACAGTATTATACTGTCAGTTCGACTTTGCCATGTAAACCAATAGCAAAGCCACGACCTCCCTTAACAATATAGGTAAGTCTCCCCTAAGGAAGGATTAGAGAGCCTCATGGCAGTGAGCTGTATATATTTTTTAAGTAGGACATATATACTTAAAAATGTCTTAGCAGCAAAACCTCCAAATTGTCGTTTTGCTGTGGAAAGGTTGGTAGCCCTGTTACAAGTGGGGGTCCTTATCGTTTACCGCCACCACCAAATGCTGGAGGCGGGATTCCCCGACCCCTTGCTTCAACGTTAGGCTAAGTAAGGACACTGTCTGAGGTAGCCCTGCTCACCCCCTTAGTAGCTTGGCTCGAGCAACCCGGCTTATCTCCAAGGCACGAGTGTACAGTATGTGCAACCACGCTCACAGTCACTCAATGATGTCACCACAATTAGGCTCCACACAAGTCTTTATAAAAAGAGTATAAACTTTATATAAGAGGTTATATGATATGACCACACAATACAAAATCAACATACAAGAATGGGTAGTATTCGTTCCGATGGGATGGTAGGTTCTAATCCCAACCACCACTTCTAACCAAGAGTTAAGCTCACTTCTAACAGTTTCCAAAAGGTTAGGCCAGTCGCAATGCTAGAATCACACACGATGCAAAAGAAAACAAATACTGCAATGCGTAACAATATTCTCTGGTACTGTGCAAGAAAGAAACAATGCAATACGTAGCACTACAATCATGTACTTTGCAATAGAAGGAATAATGGAATGCGTATCACTACCAGCGTGGCCTGTACCAGAAAGAAACAAAGCAATGTGTCATGCTACAATACTGTACTGTGCAATTAATAAATAATGCGCTGTGATACGTTATAATCAGATACTCTGCAATGAAGAATTAATGCAATGCGCCATGTTACAATCAGGTAAGCTGCAAGGGAAGAATAACGCAGTGTGTTGCGCACCAAGCATGTAGTTCGTCAGGCACAAATGAGGTCAGGTGTCATACTACAGTTCGATTGTTCGTTAGCAGCAATAATGCAAAGTGCAATATGACAGTTTAGGTGCTCTGTTACAGTGCCCCCGATATGGATCAATGATGACACAAAAGTACTGCTTCCCACTCCAGCCCCAGTACTGCCTCTCCTTGGGTCAGCACGAGCCCTATTCTGAGCCAAAGCAACAGGCTCGCTCAGCTGACAGAAGCGGGAGGCCGAGAGAGTGTCCCTCCGGGCCCGCACCCCACCCCAGGTGGTGATCCACATTACCTGGAGGGCGTGACCCCACTCACCTCTCCGATGTCAGCAACTTGGGCCTTGATCCAAAACTTCGTCACGGGGTGCGGCGAGCTCGGGCCTGAGGCTCAGCTCCTCTGGGGATGCAGGTCCGGGCCGCTGCTGTTTTCTTCCGAGGGCCTTCCTTCCGGCGGTCTCAGTGAACACCAAGACCCACCCTCAGCACTGTGGAGACTTTACTTCAAATTCGGTGCACACCCTACCCAGGCACTCCTCAACACACTGCATGTCCAAGACTTGCCTCTTCTCTGGTGCTCACGATGACCCGATGCTCTTCACCAGTGCCTCTGCTTGCACCTCGACAGGCACCCTGTGCGTTCGAGTCTCTCCTCTTCTCCCGGTGCACACGATGACCAGGTGCTCCTCACCAGTGCCCTGGCTGCACCACAACATGCACGCTGCACGTCTGAGACTCACTTCTTCTTTTGGTGCACACCACGACCATGCGCTCCTCACTAACGCCCTGGCTGCACATCGAATCTCACTCTGCGCATCCGAGTCTCAGCTCTTCTCCCGGTGCACACGATGATTAGGTGATCAACACCAGGGTCCTGGCTGCACCATAACACGCACGCTGTACGTCTGAGACTCACTTCCTCTTTTGGTGCACACAACGACCAGGCGCTCCTCACCAATGCCTTGGCCTGCACCACGACACATTCTCTGCGTGTCCAAGACTCAGCTTAATTCTGTGTGCCCATGATCACAAGGCACAACTTCTGAGGATCTCAAGCTGCAAAAGCACGCACACACTACGTTGCTTGGGACTTCTCGGGAAACTTTGATGATCCTGTATTTCCAAACAGGTAGCCAGCTCACCTCGGGCCCTTGGGGTTACAAGACACAGCGTAGAGCAGGGGGACCCGCGCCTCCAAGCACAGTCCCAACAGCCTCTCCCTTGGTTAGAACAGCAAACTGCAGACCAGCCCCAGATCACGAAGCAAGGATTGGTCTTTCCACAGCAGTCTCTTCAGTTGCTCCTTCTTTAGCAGAGGTTCCTCTTGACCACCGAATGGGTCCAAGCCTTTTCAGTATCAATCCATTTCTGCTTCATTCCAACGTACAGGGGTTTCAGCTCTCATAGTTATACCCCTTACTGTCTTTGAAGTTCATTTGGACTCAGTGGTCTCTGACCCTTCCCTAAATCAGTTCTGGGTGTCTCCCTCCCAGTGTCACCTCTCTCCTTTTGATACTGGGGGTCAGGGTCCTTAATCACTCAGCAAGAGATGGGTCAATTGGTTTATAGCACCAGCCCAGGCCTTTTCACCTCCTGGGCTTCTCCTCCCCCTACTCTCCAGATGCAGGGCAGCCTGGTGCCATCTCAACTTCTCCTTGGGTCAAGACCTCTCCCAGCTCCTCTCACCTTTTAGATCCAGACAGACAATCCACATTTCAGCAGAGACACACAGAAATGCCTAGAGCTCAAAACTCAGCCACTTTCTAAAAGTGTGGTTTCTGAGCACACAGTGACAAAACCACCTTCACAGAAAGATATGTTATGACACCGAGTTTATACATACTAAACTTCACCGCTCCATTATAAACTTACAGGAAACTAAACTAAAAACACAACACCCAGCCTCCCCCATTCTGTCCTATGGGCAGGGTGGCCTTTCAGCAGAGAAAAACGAAATGGAGTGTTTTTCACTGTCAGAACATGACACACACCTTAGGATATGCCCTGCCATTTACCTACATTGCACCCTTCCCAGGGATTACCCGGGACCTACCACAGGGGTGCCTAATCTGTATGCAAAAGGGAAAGTCAGGCATGACAAGTGGTTGCACTTGTCAGGACAACATGCTAGCTTAGTATTCTGTGTGCAGGCCCAACACTGCAGGCTTGAGTTCCCTTCTCCGCGTGCCTTGCGTTACTAGCCCTGGCATCTACAGTGCACATCACTAGGGACTTTACTAGTAAGGCAAACATACCAATCATGGCCAACAAATTACCATCACATTTTACATACTTTGACACTAATCAGCAGTGGCAAAGTACCCAAAGCATCAAAATTGGCAACTCTATGTCAGGAAAACGGTCTAGGGGGAAAGCAAAAATTTTAAGGGACTTTAGGCAAAAAGGCCAAGCCCCATTCGCTAATACAGGGTTACCGGTCGGCATCCCAGCAAGGCTAACTTCTGAATGGGACTACCTAACTGGGTACTGTAAGGTATCAAATTAATTGTGGCATTAAATCTGAACTGATGCCCAGGTTGAAGTTAATGTAACTATAAAAGTAAGGCACCTTTTAGAAAGTTGCCACTTTGTGCCCCAGTGGTCCAGCAACCTCACACGGGCTATGATCCACACAGCTTTCTGCCCGCCTGGGGAGTCATCCTAATGACTCACATGGCATAGGAATAAACACAGCCTGTCTCAGAGTGAGGTGTTACCTCCCCTTTGCAGGTAGCAACTCAGGGTGTTAGCCCAAAAGGTGAGCTTCAAGGGGGAAGAAGTTCTTGATGGGCAAATGGTGAAAACACTCCCAAGTGACTGTCCTTTCCTTAGGTAGATAAGCTAGAGACAGAGAGAGAAGACCAGTGTCCAAACTGTTATTTTCCATGCATGTGTAGCCCCAAGAAGTCACACTCTAGGGTGAGTTACTGATCTCCTAACATCCAAGTAAGGGTCCTGACATCTTGAGGTCGGCCCGAACGGTGCACTCTGAGATTGCAAGATGCCATACATCACTGCAAAGTCATCACCCAGAGGAAAGGGACTTGTTAGCAAATTGGCTAGCGACCGTGTTGTCCCCATGGTACACTTTAATGGGATAAATAGGGCACCCCTAGCACCTTGGACTCTGAATCAAGCAGGATTTGGAATGAGGATTGAAGGACAGCCTTGTTGCCCTTGGAACTGCGCAAAGAGAGACTGCACGGTCTGCTGGACTGCACTTACTGCTCTTTGGGCTATCAAGGTTTGGAATGTGCCTGTGGCTCATAGCTCAAGAAAAGGTGCATCCCGGCCCCAGACCAAAGGAGTGATACAAAGGATCAGACAGCTGATCTCCTGGAACCACCTCCAGGGACAAAAAGGCTGAAATCGCCCAAACTGGCAAGTTGCTAGCCACCTGAGAAGATTCACTGCTAGCTGCCGCTGTGCGCCTTGAGAGACCAATCTTTGATGGTCAAAAGTTGCACCCAAGTCCTCTGCACCGGGGATTGTTGTCAAAGTCTGGACTTGTTGCTCAAGAGGGACACTAGCCCCCACTAAAGGATTTCGCTTCAACCGGTGTAACCGGAGAGCAGAACCCCAGTCGTCGCTGGCCTTCTACCATCGGAAAGAGGACTGTGTGTGGCCCGACCTCTGTGGCCAAAGTTCCCCACATCACCGTGGACCGAGGAACCACCACAAAGGCACCCCTGTCGACCGCACAGCAACAGGAGCATCATTGAGCATCTTTTCATCCAGCATCCCCAGCATCAGGACCACCCCATTATAGTCTATGGCGTTCGTGCTGTAAAGGCTGAAACTGGACTAGAAAATGCTCTAGTAGCCACATAACTATTCAAATCTACCCCATTGGTCCTTCCAGACCTCCGTCCTGTCAGATTAGGTTGCCCACACCAGGCCGGAGTAGCCAAACAAACTTTCATAAACTTTTTTAAAGTTTACAACCTTTTTGTTGAACAATGCTTGTCTGCGCTCCAAACCATATATCCGGAACCTTCTGGCTGATTTTGCTCATCTTACACTTTATAGAATCATAGAAATACGCTCTATATGTATAAAATGGTGTTCTGTTTCTTTCATGTTGTGTGGCTTTCTTATATCTTTGTTTGGGACTGTTAAATGCTTTAAACTAAACTCCTTTGCTCAAGCCTTGCTGCTAGAAAGTCATGTCTACCCAGGGGTGAGCTTAATGTTGTTCAAATGAGCCTGACAGGAATCAAAAAGGTTTTTTGCAAGTTTATTCCATAATAAGGTCCCACAGCCTTATCACATAATACACCCAGATCCTCACACTTTCAAAGTAAGTATTACATCCACACAGTCGGAGAATTTAACATATGATAATTTATTGCATATTTTACAAAAAAGTGTCAAATTCAAATGTAGCATTTTAAATGTAATATGAGACCCACCTATTTGGTTTGGTATATGTGTTTTTGTATGTATGTATGAGTGCATATGTTATTACTGATATTGTGCAAACTTTATAGGTAAGAACAATGTGGTGTCCTTCAAGGGGAGGTTGGGAAGTGATTAGATATTGTGCTACTCAGGCTCAAAGGCACAGAGAAAGTGAGGTCTTTCCTTGTTGGGCTCAAGAAGGACATGGAAATGAATTTTCTTTTGTGATGATGGAAGAGGTGCTCGGTGATGAGTAATATTAGTGCTGGCACTTACACTACTGCTTCTTTATGCCTTATCATGCACATTTAAACTATTTGCGTAATTATGAGAAACATGCCATACAGGAACAAACCTCACCTTCTTCGCTACTAATGAAAGTGCCTCTTTTTTTCTTAATTCAAAAAATGAAGAGTCCTTGTAATGGTCCTAACACTACAAGATGTAGATTACTTCAACATGGTCTATGTTGAACTTCTGAAGAAGAAAATGCAACAGCTCCAGAGGGTTCAGAAAAAACATATCCAAACTCGATTTAATGTCAATAAGCTATTCTGTGTGACTCCTGCCTCATAGTTATTGCACTGGCTCATGCTGAAGCAAAGGATTAACTCTGCTATCTTACAAACCAACAACAAGGTCTTCTGGGGAACAGTTGCGTCCACCATCTGAACATGGCATTCAAGTATAAACCTTCCAGGAATGCAATTAAAAACTCATAGTTCCAGTCAAATGGAAGAAACAAAGGTGAAATTGAGAAAGGAGAAGGAAGGGTGATAAAATCAGTGGGCACACAGCTGAGGAACTATGGGGCACCATCGCTCATGGAGTTAGGAAACTACCACAGATTGAGGAAAGAGCCAAAAACATTGACCATCAGACATGCCTTCGACAATGCTGCATGGGACGCTCCCTCTAATGAACAATATGAGACTAGCCCCTCCATCATGCTAGTGAACATCTCCTATAAGATCTAATAAGGTATTCCAGCTACTGCTGAAGAATGGGAAGAAGGCTCGAACGTTATGATGGAAATTGACACGAAAACACTGGCACTAGGGGGCCCATTAGGATGGCGGGCGGATCGCCCCCGCCAGGCTGGAGGTAGCCACCGCTGGCCTGGCGGGGGCGATCCGCCCGCCATCCTACCCGGAATCACCCCCGCCATATTAGTATGGCGGGGGTGACCGCGGCGGACGGAAAGACCGTCCGCCGCTTTTCCGCCCCAGTCGCCTTGCGGCCGGGGCGGAAAAGGTTTAATATGGTGGCGGTGTCTATCAGACACTGCCAGCCATATTAGCATGGGCATTTTCAAATGCCTTTCCATGGCGGCAATGCCGCCATGGAAAGGAATGCGGAGACACCCTTCGGGGGCCTGTTGCGGGCCCCCAGGGACTCCGGGGGGGTGGGGGGTGCACATGGGGGTACCTATGGTACCCCCCAGCATTGCAAAGTACAACGTGGCAGGCACCGCACGGTGCCTTTCACGTGTTCTTTGTAATGCACTACATGTATCTTTAGCATTGCGGCGGGCGGTGCATTCAGCACCGCCCGCTGCAATACTAAAGATACAGGATGCGCCCGCCACTGTGGCGGGCGCATCCTAATGCCCCCAATGGGACCCCCGCCCTTATGGCGGGCGGTCCCTCCACACGACAGGATGACGGGCGGACAAAGTCCACCCGCCATCCTAATGGGCCCCTAGGTCTCAACATCTTATTTCCCATTGGTTGTTGAAACCTGTAGACCTTGCGGACTAAATGTGTGCTCAAAGTGTTCAAATGTGGCCCCAAGACGACAGGGATAACATAGTAAGGGTGTGGTAACCAAGGCGTTACCTACTCACCTGAAGTTTCTCGGATAAAACTGCTTTGACAAAAAATCAAGATATTCAAAAGACATAAGTGCTTCAGGTCGTTTTCTCAGAAAGAAGTCTTCCGTGGCTTAGTCATGTGAAAGTGTCGTAACATCGGTAAATTTTCCCGGCCTTGAATCGTCTGTCATGAACTTCCTGACTTTTTTCTCTGTTGGTGAATTGGTCGGAAGTGGGGGAGCATGAATCATGCTGATTCTGGTGGGGAGGAAACTCGTCGGGCATAAATAGAGGGTGAGAGGGAGAGTCAGGAGAGAGTCTCTGACCTGAGGTTTGCCACTCTCGGGACAGCCAGGAGTATGAAGATCCTTCCCCTCCTCCTGCTGTGCGCTGCCGGTGCTTCCGCCTTCCAGGAGGCACCTGCGAAAGAAGAGGACGATACCATCAGGCAGGATGTGGAGGTGAGCACCGTGCATTTCATTGCGTTTGAAAAGGTGTGCGCGTAATATTTACTGACATATGAACCTGCACATCAAACACATATATGCATACCTCACATGCTCTTTATTCTTTGTAAAGTTGCCTGGCGCAAACAGGTGGGTGTAGGAGAAGGCTGCATTTCCATTGTAAGCGTTCTAGAAGCAGCGTATCAAAATAAGTAAGACGCTGCAGATAAAGTGCTTTCGGATCAAACACGAATAAGAACTGCCGAGAGAAAGACGCAGAAAGACGGAAAGCACAGAAACCATAGGTTCACTACAGGTAGCAAGTAAGAACATTTATATAAGACACCTTTAAGGTCTGGACACTAGCAAAACTGTTTACATACTCAAGGTGCGAATGGCAAAAAAGTCCCATCTGTGACATCAAATCAGAGATGCTGCGGCACATAATATGGAGTTTTTTTCTGGTCGACTAGGAAATCCGTTAGGTGGCTAAGGCCATGCAAAAAAGTAAGTTTGTAGTATACCCAAATATTTACAATGCCTTTTCCCCACAATTATTGAATTTCGACTTTTATGCCTACTGAACGTGTCTATGAGCGTGCCTTTTACCTGTGGGTGCAGAGGGAGTGATTTTGCATAGACAACAATTTTGTGCACATTAACAAGAGATGAAAACGTGAAAGTACACATTTGCTTCAGCCCTGCTACTCTGCGTTATCTGCTCAGCAGACACCCTAAGTTGTAGGGTTATGACTGACACGTATTTCCCTGGAATGTGTCTTCACTTTTGGAAAACACAAAGAAAGAGCACAACTCGGCAAATCGCAGCTGTGCTTATGCACATGAGTTTCAGTGGATGCTTCTGTTTGGCTCACGGACAAGTGTTAGGATTTATGCCAGAGGAGAAGGTTTATATGTGTGGAGTAGATTAATTGCTAGCCTTAAAATTCGGAGGCTGGGTTTTTCATCCTGGATTTGAGCAATTATCCATAAATCATCTATTATTTGGCGATTCACTTTATCTAATATTGCAACTGTATTTATTTAAAAAAGCATCCTTTTTACTGTTCGGAACAACCCTATGGCATGTTGCTCAGTAGTGTCCGTATCATATGCTGCCATCTTTCTTGCTTAACATCACAGTAGCCCTAATTTTGTCTCCCCTGAGGTGACACAACATAGGGCATAATTTACAGTTTGACGGAGAGGGTACTCAGTCGCAACTCATTTAGAGTCCGGCACACCTTCAGTAAGTCAACAGCACATACTACTCTGTCTCTGCTGCAGGGATAAACCTCCAACAGCCTGACAAAGTAAGGGGCAAAGGAGGTTTGTCCATTTGTCTTCCCACTCTAATTAGAGTGGGTGGGCAAGTGGAGGTTTTGACTGTCTGTTGGACTCTGCGATAAAGCGAGCGCAAGGTGGTTAGTTTTATTTATTTTTAATTTTACTTTCCCTATCTTATTGTCTGTCCACTTTAGTCTTGCCCCGCCCCAAAGAAGCTACTTGTGCCGGACTCACATGCTATGTAGACCTCTAAACAAAGCTCAGGCTTGCCATTGCAGAGCCTGTGTGTGCAATTTTAAACTGCCCTTTTGACCTGGCAAAATAAACCTTGTGCTAGGCCCAAATCTTCCTTTTTATACATATGTCATCCCTAGGGGACTTGTACTCTTATGTTTTACATGTCATGGCAGTGAAAAACTCTTGAAGTCATTTTTCACAACTGCAAGGTGTATATCTATCATAGTATAACACTGGGATTACTTTAATATGTTTTCTAAGGGTAATTTGCTAATGGGAAGATATGACCGATTCAAGATTGGTGTCTCTGGAATCCTAATTTAAAATCCTAATTCATGGTGAATTTGGATTATAAATTACAATTCTGGAAATGCCAGTTTTAGAACTTTGGCATTTTTTTGCCTCAGCCAGTTGGTGCCTGCAGCCTCTCTCTGGTCACATCATTGGGTGTAGTTGGCAGTTGGGCTTTGTGTATTCCTTCTAGATAGCCACACAGAATAGGATCTTAGGTGTGACTGACAGGATGGGGAGGGGCAGCTGGGCCCAGCTTCACTTACACCTGAATAGGCTGTGTCCTGTCACCAAACAGGGATGCATTCTCCCTGCAATTAGTCTTTAGGCAGGGCACGGAGGGCAGGGCATCTGTGCACTTCAAAGTCATGACTTTAGAGGCATATCTCCACTTCAAAGTCAGAACTGGGTATAAAAGAAGGACCTCAGAAACAACCGCTTCAGTACACTTCAGGACTTGTGGATCACTTCAGCTGCGCAAAGCTTCTTTGACGAAGATCTACTCAACTCTCCACAAGCAGGATTTAAGGAACTCTGTTCAGCAGGCCTAACTGGGTCTCTGTAGCAGGCCCGCGCTCCATCGCAGTTGGCCTGAACTTGCGACGTTTTCCCTATCCAGCACAACCAGATGTCCCCAGTAGCATTTTGTGTTTTCGGGCACTATTTTCACTATAAACTTTAAAATTAAATATTCTCAGCTCTTCTAATGACCTTTTTGTCGTATTGGTCTTGTTTTGTTTGTTAAACGTACTCTATTTTTCTTAATCTGTTGTGGGCTCCCTTTTTGGTGTGTTTTCACTGTATTGTTTAGAGTGTTGCACAACTACTTTACACATTGCCTCTAAGGTAAGCCTTACTACTCTGTGCCAAGCTACCATGGGAGCGAGCACAGGTTAATTTGGAGTTTACTTGTGCCTTACCCTGACAAGGACCGTGGTTGCTGCTTGACCGGGGCTTTCACTCCAGTCAACCAACAAGCCAGATGCTTACATGAGTCTGTTTACCAGGTCTCTCATAATCAGGTCCTAAGTGAGCCCACTGGTTACACTTCACAGCATAAACTGTGCCATTTTCTCACGAACCATTGAGGTATGCTGGCAAATAAGTGTGTGTTCAATGTTTGTGACTACGCACATAGTTACCATTGTGTGGGTATTTACCTAATTTGGACTGGATTTCTCTTACTGCTATGTTGACACTTCATTTGTATAATGCAAGAACTAGTGTGCGTACCAGACTCATGTCACATCAATTGCGCACATCACGTACACTCCTGCAGTACACTGGTTTTATAATTAGTGTATACTTTAATCACACTTAGGTCTGATGAAATCTGTAAGAATCCACCCAAAACTGTCTAAACCAGGATCTAAGCAACCACTTGTTTTTTCAGGAGTATCTTAAAAAGTACTATGGCCTCAACAGTGATAAGACTCCTGATCTGAGAAAGAGTGCCAGCCCTTTGGCTGAAAAAATCAGGGAAATGCAGAAGTTTTTTGGGCTGCAAGTGACTGGAAAGGTCGATTCTAACACGCTGGAAGTGATGCAACAGCCCAGGTGTGGAGTCAGTGATGTTGCTGCATACAGCACCTTCCCTGGAAGACCTGCGTGGAGAACACATGCTCTGACTTACAGGTAACTGCTCGCAAATAACTTTAACAATTGGGAATGACATGATAGGAAATGCTACATGCACCAAAAGATTCGACTGATATGACTTTCTGTTGCCTTTCAAATTCAAAAAGAATTTTGAATTACACCCCCGACTTGGCAAGAGCTGATGTGGATACAGCAATCCAGAAAGCCTTCAAAGTCTGGAGTGACGTGACCCCGCTGACCTTCACCCAGATCTATTATGGCACAGCTGATATCCAGATCTCATTTGCAGCACGAGGTACAGTAACACTTAGTGCACTTCTTTCCAAACTTCATTTCTTTCTTTTTTACCATTTCCTTGTTCTGGCTTTCTTTGTTTCTTTTTCTGTTTAGCTTCCCTTCTTCTTTTTCACTCTTTCACCAGTTTCTTTCTCTTCCCTTCCTTCCTTCTTTCTTTCTCTCTCTTTGTTTCCTTCTTTGTTTCTGTCTTATTTTCTCCGTCCTTATTTCTCATCCTCCATCTTTCCTTTGTTCCTTCAATTTTTTAATAGAATCAAATAATTTGACATTTTGTCCACGTCATGGAACATTATCATGAATGAAATGGGTCCACAGATTTTGTCGAGCACATGGAATAGTAAAAGGACAGGAAAGAGCCTTGGTAGTGGCATTGGTCGAGGAGCTGGGAATTTTTCATGACTCCTGCAATAGACTTAACTTATTGTTTTGGGAACACATCTCTATGTTTGTTCAAATTAGCAAATCTTTCCTTTTTCATTGCTTTAGAACATGGCGATTATAATCCATTTGATGGTCCTTATGGCACTCTTGCTCATGCTTACGCACCTGGGACTGGAATCGGTGGAGATGCTCACTTTGATGAAGATGAAAACTGGTCAAAAGGTTCCGCTGGTAAGTGATGACAAATACCAGGGAGATTCCATGCATAATGTGTATTCATTCATTCTGGCCATAGAGGGCACCAGGCGTTTTCACGGTGGGCCGCTAGGGTAGAGGCCGGTTTTAGACCCATAGGGGCCGTTTTTTGGCCCCCATCAACAATAGCGGCAAGCTTTCCACTAGGACCCGTGCACCCCCTCCCCCCAGGGCCGGCCGAGCTCTTTGCCAGGGCTGTTTTCGGTTCCCAGTCTGGCCCTGATTGTTTGCTTCTACTGACAAACTCCTCCCCAAATTTCTATGAAAATGTAAAATCATCTAGAACCTCTTTGCAGAAAATAAAACGTCCCATGATATCTGGTGGAGTTAATTTTTCTGAATGACTACTTATCATAGGGTTTTAGAATTAATCAAATGCATTGTTATATGTCTCATTCTACCGAAACTACTCCTAAATTATGGTACACCCTGGAAAGTGCCCTGATATCTCTTTTTGAGCACAAAGGTATTCTTTTCATGCCCAATCCTTCTAAATTTTGGCTGCCTGCTACTATATGACATACATGTACCTTATTAAAGCCATGTGTTGTTTCTCATCTCACTCCCTTCAATCTGTTCCTGAATTGTCCTATTTGGCATAACATATGGCTTAACAAGAATGGGAAGACTTTACGATGAAAAGCAAGGATGAACAAAGGCATACTCCCTTTTTCACGTCTCTTGCACTCAGGCTTTTTCGTTTCATTTACTGCACTATCTACCTCCAAAAGCCTCCCTCGCATGAACCATGCTTATACGTCTTCCTCTCATTCCCATGACAGTTAACCTCCTCCTCCAAACCCAGACAGGGCTAAACCAAATACTGAAACGTCGTGGAAATGTGACTTGCCTATCTCCTTATGGGACAGCATGTGGGACAAAACACATTCCAGAGTTTGCACTGCTAGTTTAACTCAAACTTTGCATTTGTTTTTATAATAGATTATGTTATACTCCTGTTGATCTTTTCAGGGCTAAGCTTGTTAAACAACACACATGCTAGCGATGTGATTCACATGCAGGAACATATGTTCACATGTTTTTTTCATCTAACTTCTGGTCTCTAGTTTGGGAAAAATGAATGCTATAACTTAGATTCATATACCCCTTTGGCATTCAGTTCTGTTTTTGAGCAGAATGCATCTCACCTGGCCTGCCAATACATTGCTTCGGAAACTAGTATATCTTCTGATTTCAATAGCCAGACATGTTATAAGGTCTAATTGGTAGTCCACGTGTAATATCATTATTCAATGCTGGTGGAATTTAGTGTGCCATCATCACAGACTAGACAAATGTAATCTCAGCTTGGTACAGTTATTAGTGAAGCGTAATAAAATATGGATGACACTCTCTGACTATATATCACCCATTACTATGATTAGTGTCTCTTCTCATTTCAGCAAATAGCAATCATTTTCATTCTTGTTGTATTGTTTTGTTAACATGCAGTATTTCATATAGTGGAGATGTTTTATGCATAAAAATATATTTTCTTGTTACTTCTTTTTCTGTATCAGTTTACAGTTTGACTCACTACTTACATTCTCCTCTCTCTTTCCTTCTCTTTTCTCGTTCTTTTCTTTATCATTTATCATCAAAATATACTACTTATGCCTGTAGCATTGCTTTTATTCAATTTTCTCATATTTATATTTTGTGAGTTGCTTACATATCTGTTTCAATTTCACAGTATTGCCAACATGTTTGGCAAAGTTCTTTTTTCTACTCTGTTGTTCTTCAATAAAAAACCTTTAACTCGAAGAAAATTCATCTATACTAGTAATGACTCTCTTCAATGGACTCTGCAGAGATGAACGCCTTTCTGTAAAGTCTGAATGCCTGATGCATCGACCTTTGTTTACACATTACATAGATTAAGAAACACTCCCATATTCACAAAAGTTCCATAGCATACACTCGGGATCTTTGATTTTTGTGAATTTTCATGCACTTACCTTCCTCCTGTGCATTGTTTTGGGAGCAGATCAATAGAACATGCAGTCTTAGGCAAAATGTGTATTTGAAACCTTTTTTCCTTGGTTATTCCTATGGATACTTTTTCCATGTGGAGAAAATACCTTCTCCTACACCCTTCTTGGAATTATTCTTCTCGAGCTTTCTGAAAAAGGTTTCGCATTGGCAGTCAGGCATGCACAGAGGCCCTCTTTGAGTACTTTTTGTAAACTTTAAGAAAAAGAATGTCCTGAAATCTCCCATCTGTCCAAGTGTATGGTATGTATACTCAAAGGAGGTTATTTTGGAATGTTTTAGAAAGTATAACAAAAAATGTTCTAAGATTGCTGCCTTAATGTGAGCATGGTGACCACCTTGTAACGTTTTTTTTTATGCTTTACTAATTCAGCATTCCAGGGTGGAAGATGACAATTTTGGAATCATAAATGATAAAACAGTGTATGTGAAGTGATCTGCACCAATCAGAGAAGTGTGAGCGGTAGCAGGTTGAAGCTGCTGGGACCTCACAAAGCTACTTTTTAATTTAAAAAAAGAAAACAAAGTAGAGGGTGAGAAGAGAGGCGATGTGAGAGCAAACGACAAGCAGGAAAGTGAGTGGACTGGTTGCAGTGTGCAGGTGCTGACCTTCGCCAAATCAGTTAAAAAAAAGAAAATTGTAAAAATGAAGAAGCCGAAAGGGGAGGCCCAATGGACGACAAAAAAAGGGGTTGGAGAAGGAACAGGAAGAGAGCTGACAGGGAATGTTGAGGAAGGCCTTGCACTTCCATGGTATACTGAAACACAAATGAAAAATAGCTCCTTGGTATCAGCAGTGGAAGGATACTACTTATGCAATGAAAACAATGGTAAAGAAGCTGTAATCCAGGGGAGACACTGAAACAAGAATAGGGAGGAAGGTCATGGAAACAGGAGCATCCACCTGAGCTAGACAAAAAAGCCATTTATATACTGAGCTTGGGGCTGAACCCAAGCCTAGTCTATGCTTTGCAATTGGAACACCAGATCTTCGAAAACAGACAGCAAAATACCTAAAAAAAAGGCATACCCATAGGCAGTAATCACACAAGTTGTCATAATATAGATGCACAGGAAAACTGTTTATTAAAACAATACCCTACTGTGATGGAGATATGTGATGTATGGTACTCATTGAGGGCCAGTATCACGAACTCTGAGTTTGACATCCAGTTAGTCAATGATCTGCCATCAGATGTTGTTTTTTTGTCCATTGTGTACTGAAAGAGTGTCTAGAATGTCTAAGCTCCATCTGCACTCTCTTCTGTGGGATTTTTTCATTGTAACCATTTTAACTTCTGATCCTAAAATAATATCCTTTATTTACTTCCTCAGGCACTAACCTTTTCCTGGTGGCAGCTCATGAGTTTGGCCATTCACTAGGCTTGTCCCATTCCAATGACAAAAAGGCACTGATGTTCCCGACCTACTCCTACACTGATCCAGCCAGGTTCCGGCTCCCGAAGGACGATGTTAACGGCATTCAAGCAATATATGGTAAGTGAACCATAAAAAACAACTCCTTATCTTCCTTTCAGTTAATATCAAAGGTAAACTTCTTGCCATCTTTATGCACTATTTAAAAAAATATTAAATATGGAACCTAGATAACTGAGATTTCTTTTTTTTTTAAATGTGCGCATTTGTATCCAGTCATTTTTATTACAATCTTTACTGTCTCCTCAAGGACCATCGAGGAAACCTAATCCTCAAACACCACCACCAACGAAACCGACCCTACCAAGCTATTGCGATCCCTCTATACGTTTTGATGCTATCACTACTCTCCGCAATGAAATTCTTTTCTTCAACGGCAGGTATAAAAAAAATGTATTCCAGAATTCTGGTCTCCTTACTGGCAATCTCCATTACAGTCTTCTACTCTTCCTTACTCCAGTTACATCTTTTGATAAAGGAAACATCCTTCCAGAAATTGTTGGTATTCACTAGATTTGTATATTTATATAATTTGTTATTGGATCATACCTTTCCCGACACCTGTTCAGATGTGTGAATTGGGTATTTCTGATATTTAATAATTGCAGTCCTTGCCAACATAGCATCATTATTTTATTTAAAGGCTGCTTTTTTGCATACATTTTGGTTTGAGAAATTTCCTTTTATAACCATTGTTGCCTGGTATTTTTATACAGGACTTTCCTGCGCAAGATGCCACATACTGGACGTGTCATAAGTTACACAATCTCAGCGGTCTGGCCATCTTTGCCATCTGGGATCCACGCCGCATATGAAAATCAGCAAAAAGATCAGGTGCTTCTCTTCAAAGGTAAAACAATACAAGTGTTTAGTTGGTTTCTAGCTATTGCTGTGGAAGTGAAAGCATTTGTGACTGACAGAGGAACCTGGTTCAACTGATTGCTGGTGCATTTTGTTGGTGCATTTAAGGACTCATGTTACTGTCGTAGGACGTTTTGCTTCTCTGACGTTTGCTAAGAACATCTCAGATTCAGGGAGACATGATTTTATTTTAAAGTGTGGTTATGCGATCAAGGATTATCCCACAGGAGCTTATCAATTTGCCACCGTCCAAAATAAAAAATCTGCCACACAGAATGAAATTCAGCACTCAGATCTCTTGAACAGTGTTACATTCCGTGTCCAAGAAAACACCTCTCAACGTCCTCTGTAGAAAAATGTTTTCAATTCTTTTCGAATTTGTGATTACTTGAGTTGCACATTTCTTCAGTATCACAGTGCATGTCCAGGGGCGGACTAGCCGTAGTGGGCAACAGGTGTTTCCCCTGAAGGCTGGATGGGTGGGGGCAGGTTTTGCAGCAGCGTGGGCCAGTTTTGCAGCAGTTAGCGCCAGTTTTGTTACCTAGGGTCGGTTTTGTAGCAGTGCTGCAATATTGTCCATCAGTAACAAAAGCAGCAGTGCTTCACACTTGCACCTCCCCAACCCCCCTCCTCACCGGGGGTGGTCCGACAGAATTTCCAGGGCAGCTTTTGGTTCCCAGTTCAGCTTTGTGCATGTCCTATTTTTATGTTTGCCTAGAGGCAGCTTTAACTGTTTGCCAGCCTTAATACCTAATAAGACTACATGTAGGAACTATGGCCCAGTCTCCCTTATGTATTTGCTCTGCTGGAGGTTCGTTCACATTCTGAATCAGCTCACAGGGTAGCAGAATAGTGCAGTGGCTCCGCCTCCTTCAGCCCTCGTCTTTACTGGCAGTGTTCATCATGTTTGAGGCCAGCCCTCCTGCAGTCATTGCAGAATTGAACTCCCCTTCTTTTAAAGTGAGGATGTATTCTGTTTGTTTGCTGTAGGGGCGACCACTCGAAATGAGTGACCCGAAATGAAAAAAATCATTCTATGGGACTGAAGGAGGGCCATAGCATTGCACTAACTGCCACTGTACTACTCACCTCCGGCATAATTGCAGTTGACCGTTAGAAGAGGATTAGCAGCACTGCTCAGTAGTCCCTAGATCCAGCAGTTTAAAGAGGCATGGTGCCCCCAATTGCTTCTACTTCTCACGAGCAAGCAGTGTAAACATGACATCTACATTAGATATTCCTGCTGGAGGTGACCTCAATGTGTAGGTGTGAGTGTAACTCGCATAATTCCATGTAGCGTATTCATGCACAATTGCCCAAACAGTTTTAGAGATTAAGCAGAATTATGCTGGAAGAGTAATACACTTACAGCCTGATTCATCAAGCTAAATTGCACTCGCAAAGGGCAAGATTCTCAGAATCTTGCCTTTTGCGAGTGCAATTTTTGCATTTGGTATTCATCATCCCAAATGCAAAATTCGCTATTAAGGAATTTGCACATTTGCGAAGAATTGCATTTAAGGAATCTCTATTTGAGATTCCTTAAATGCAATTCATGAATCATTTTAAAATTGCGAAATCACAATTTTGGGCCGCTATTTACCGAGAGGTCAGACCTCGTGGTAAATAGCAAAAACTTTGAAAAATGCATTTAAATGCATTTTTCTAAGTTGCATGTTACACACACACATGTCCTTTGGACATGTGTGTGCGCAACACCAATGTAGATTACATTTCAGGGGTGCTACAGGGTGTCCTTTGGACACCCCTGCACCCTTGAAATCGCATCCTTATTTGCGAGTAGCTAATTGCTAATCGCAAATAAGGAATAACTCCCATTCATTCCTATGGGCCTGTAGGCCCATAGGAATGAATGGGGAGTTATTCCTTATTTGCGATTAGCAATTTGCTACTCGCAAATAAGGAACATGTAAGAATCACAATATTTTTTGCAATTCCTACATGAATCCCGTTTTGCAAGTCCTTAATAGCGATTCCTTATGAATCGCTATTAAAGACTCGCAAAACGGGTCTTTGATGAATCAGGCTGTTAGTGCTATTTTCTTAGTGCAATGGATGTGAATATGCAATTCACACTAAACAAATAGTGCTAAATGCAACAGAACATGATTAGTGAACATGAGCAGCATCTCACGCTTGCTAAATGTGCACTAGGGGTAGGATTTCCCCCAATTTACGTCCAGCATTTAGCGCTAGTTTCTTAGCATAAAATGCACCCTTGCATCTAATATGGATCAGAGGATACATTTTGCATGCAGAAACTAGCACTAAATGCAACAGTACGTAAATAGCAGTGCTCTAAATGTGTTCTCATTGTAGCATTTGTCCCTCCGAATGAAACCTATTTACATGAAAGGGCGAAATCGTGTTGTTATTGATAATTCTGCATCAAAGAGAAAATCAGAATTACCTAAACTACTCTGATTACTCTGGCATAATTGAAATTCCACCCAGGCCTAATAAGTAGCCATGGCAGCATCTGCGCAGCTTCAGCAGCTCTTTCCTGCAGTGTCCGGCACCCACAGAAAGAGCTTTGTGCAGGGGCTGCCATAGTGTTCCAGCTCTACCTGCTCCTCATGCCAGTGCTTATACATGCACTTAGTTACTCACTCATTCCTTTATCCGTGCAGTCACGCACTCACCACTATTTTTTAGTGCAGTGGGTTCTTGCTTATCTTTCTTTCTCCTCATAAGAAAACCTATTGTCACTTAAGTGGACTCTCAACACTTTGTGAAAATATAAGAAAAAGATACGAAAGGGAGCTTCAATATTTATGTTGCATAAGCTACAATGTACTATCACAGAGTTGAATGTATTTCTTTAAGGCCAGCGCTAGAATTGAAATTCGTATCAAGAATGTTTAAACTACTTAGTGATGGTCTCTTGTTTGCAGGAAACAAATATTGGGCAATGAAAGGATATCGGATGTTGCCAAATTACCCCCAAAACATCTACACACTTGGATTCCCCAGAACAGTGACTAAGATTGATGCTGCTGTCTATCACCCAGACAAAGGAAAAACATATTACTTTGTCAATGACAAGTACTGGAGGTAAGGAGATGATACAAATCTCAGGCAGGACTATGAAGATTATGGTTCTTAATAGAGATCATGATGTTTGGCATGGTGCGTTCATATTTAAATGGTTGGTAACAATTATTAATGGTTAAATTATCACTTACAACACAACTGAGAACCTATTAGTGGCAAAGAAACCAAACAGTAGATCTTCAACTCAAAACCTAATAATAGCATTGGCCTGCTATTTGACCTTATTGACACTGGTATGGCTCAAATATTTCTTATTTAAATGTTGAAAAAATAGCATAAGGGAAAATAATAGACATGCATTATAAGAACCGTTATAGACCATAAACAAACAAAGAAAATCTTTCTTATAAGCAGTTTTCACTGACATTGCTCTATGAGAGTGGCTTAAAAATGCGAATTATGACTTTCTGCTACGTCCAGATGATGGTGGAAATTTTCAAAGCTATGGTGGTGCAAGGCTCCTCTTCTTTTCTTTCTTATTATCTTACAGAGTAGTCTTGTAACATAAAAGGAGAGAACCAGGTTCACAAAAATTGTATTTATTTTCTATATTAACAACTAAAATAAAATACGATACACAACCGTTGGCCTCTGAGTGCTTCCAGTATGACTGAGAAACCATAACAAATAGATAGGCAGGTTTTTATTTCTTTTTTGAATTTCAACATATGCTCCTCCAATCTCGACTCATAGGTGAGCGGTTCCACACCATTGCTCCTTTACCACATGAGGTCCTTCATCACAGGTTCATTTTTGTATTTTCAAACAATAGCTGGCTTTAAATTGTGCATCAAGGTTCTCAAACGAGATCATGCAGCTCAAATTTAGATACTAAAAACACAATAGAAAGACACCCCAATTGCCATGAATCAAGGTTTGAATAATATTAATCAGTCAATCAATCAGGGGTTTATAGAGCGCACTACTCACCCGTGACGGTTTCCGAACTAGGGGGGGGAGGGCAGAGCTCCGGATCATTCAAAGAGCCAGGTCTTGAGGTCCTTCCTGAAAGTGTGCAGGGTTGGGGAGTGTCTGATGTTCACGGGGAGCTTGTTCCAGATCTTGGCTGCGATGTGGGAGAAAGCCCTCCCGCCTGTTCTGTTCTTGCGGATCCGAGGACCTCTGCCAGGAATATAATATACAAGGAATCTAAACAACCTGCACTCATGAGTTGCTTTGTGGTATTTCAAAAATGAATCAGCTATTAGGCACTCCACCAACTGTAAACATGAAAATACATAAATAAATCACAAAAAATTAAAAGTAACTACTAGCATGATAGCAAGGTATACAATTTGTTACCGTATATAGTTAATTAGTCCTTATTAGGGTTTGCCTTCTTTTAAAAAAATGATGTCTCAGAGGAGGGGTGTTTGCATTTGGATGCTCTCCAAGAGAGTTCATATAAGTAATCTGCCTTCACTTTAAATATTGAGGAAATGTCCTGTATTGATCACATACTCTTCTAATCCCTATATCTGCCACCAAAGTGTTTCAACCTCCTTCACATGGGAAATAATCATTTTATGGAGTTCATCCCTGATTTTTTGTGATTAATTTTTCATCTTGTTTTAATATATTAAATGTGTGCTAAATTTGCTTGTAGGAATTGGAATGATACTAGTCATCACTGTGCAGTAGTACCAAAATTGCATGAGTGCCATACTATATGACTGGAAGGGAAAAAACAAAAGACAGCATTACCCAAATTATGTTATTGTTTGTTAATTTGAAATATTACTGGACTAAAGTTAACTTAAACTTATTGGTGTCTTTAGCTTTGATGAAGCACTTCAGGTCATGGACAAAGATTCTCCGCAACAGATAGTTACTATGTTTCCAAGAATTGGCACAAAAGTTGATGCTGTTTTTTACGCTAACGGTAAATAACTCAATCTTTTTTCTGTGAAATTCCAAAATCATGTAAATTCTGTGTTTGGTAGGAGCATGGTTATGTTTTTGAATGATATATTAATGTTATAATCTTTGCACTAATTAATGCTTATGCCCCTATGGTCTTACTTGGGAAAAGTTGGAATTCTCTCCACATACACTGGTTAAAGCCACTAGGCCTCCCCATTGAAACCTATTGGATTCGCCAATGCTTATTTTCCCCATAGGTCGCCTGTGCATGCAGCCTTTTGTAAGGCTTTTTTTCCCAGAAGACAATAGAAAAAAAAACAGTCAAAGTTGATTGCTACATATGTATGTGCACATATGGTGGCCACCTTTGACTGTTTATTTTTTTTGGTTTAAGTAACATAATTACAAAACAACCACTACACGTATGCATGTATGCGTAGCTGAACACTTTTAAGAATTTTTCTAAAAGTGAAAAAATCATTTAAAGATGCTCATCACAAGTGTACACTGGCATACAAGCCATCTGTGAATGATTATACTTTTTGTTTAAAAAAATTATAATAGGATGGTATATTGCAGAGGTTAGGGCCGTTGTTCAATGTTTTTCTCATACAAAAAGAAAAAGAAACAAAGATGGATGCCTTCTCTACATATGCATATATGAATACAATCTTTATATTTTATTTTTAATTGACCATTCCAAGATAGTCGTTTTACATTTTGAAATTATACATTTAAAAAACAAAGCATGTGTAGGATGCCACACAAATTAGAGCAAAGCAAGCACCCATTAGCAAAGTGTATTGTGTGGCCCCTTGCAAAAATAATGAAAAAATGAGAAATTGAAAAATGTACAGGGAGATAGGGGTGAAGGGGGATGCATGCCTAACATGTTGGCAAAAGCTAGTATCCTGATACCAAGTGCAGCTCCAAGCTTGGGCAAAAGTTACAAAAATAGATACATAAATAAAAAATAAAAGAAGGGTGGGGAAGGCAGCCAGGAAAGTGCTAAAAGCAAAATAAAATAATTATTCCCTCACAACAGCAATGAAAGGATTCAACTCACCTAATCAAAATGCGGTGAGAGTGAAAGTCGTCCTTGGCAAGACAAACACAATAATAGGGAGGAAATTCATTGAATAAGGGGCAGGGATGAGCATTAGACAACAAAGTCATCAAATCAAGTTCAATGGGTGGACCCAAAGGCCACACTAAGGGGCCGATTATGAGTTTGATGGTGCAGCGAAGGGCCCATCCCACCGCCAAACCCGCTTGAGAACTGCCCTCCATATAATGACTTTTTTTGTCATCGGCGAGCGATTCCTTTGGACTGAAAAGTCCATGCTGTGCTGTAACTTTTGTGCATGCATACAGGGGGGCACATGTTATGCCCCCCTGTGTGGATCCACAGGGCATCGTTTCCTCTCTGCCTGGGTTTTTCATGGAGGAGAAACTGCCATGAAAAAACTGGTAGAGAGGAAATTTGTAATATGCTTGGCGGGACCGCCATATTGATGCCCCGGGATCGCAGTGTCACCGCCAGGGAATGGCAGTTCCCTGGCAGAGTCGGCTGTCCCAGGGCAGCACAACCACTAAGATCATAATGTGGTGGCTGTAAGACCACCTCCCCACCACGAGTCTGGCGACCCGATGACTGCCAGACTCGTAATTAGGCCCTAAGTCTATATTGAATAAATTAGCTCCATTTGCCAAAATACAGCTAAATATGTTTGTAGAAAAGACCTAATAAGTTGGGCAGTAACTGACCAATAAACAAGCCTGCACAAGTAAATATTCCAGGAGGTTTATACATGGTACTAATGACAGACAAACCTAAGACACAACCCAACCTGCCCTGTAGAGGGAATTTGGGCAACATGACCAAAGCAGCACAAAATCGTCATCAATGATCACAATGTCTCTGGAGCTTTTGGCGTTGTTGGGCAGCCACATGCTTTTTTACAGCTCTCACATCCTCCCCAAAAATATTTACAATTTACAATCTCTTATTGAGGGTGTTGTTCCTACCTACTGAATTATGCCCATGACACTCTGTACTTATATATAATACTTACCCCTGTCTGGGTGGGCATATAGGGTGTTCCTTGTAACAACTTACATGACCACAGTAGGCCACCATCCCTCTGATTTTTGTGATTCCCAATGGGTCGCAAACTGAGACCTACTTCATGAATATTAATGAGGTAGGTCTATGTGCGACCCACTGTGAATCGCTAAATGTGTCCAACACACATTATACATCGCTGTTTGTGACTACCTATTGGACAATTGCTAAAATTCACTGTTAGGTAATCGCAAACCCTAGGATACGTACATCTGACCCTAAATTTCCATGGCTGCAATTTTTGCATCTGTGAGGAGTATGCTAAATGCTGTCTAAAATGAGATAGTTGATGTATTTTTGTATGGTGGTAAATAATTGTTTTTCTCCTTTTTAGGACTTCTGTATTTCTTCAATGGACAACACCAGTTTGAATTTAACATGAGGTTGAAGAAAGTCACACGGGTACTGACGAAAAGCAGCTGGTTCAGTTGTTGATGAAGGTTTTCTTTAATATAAGAATTATAATGAAATAACCAAATCCACTCACGTTTTCTTGTTGAAAGAGCACTAAATTCAGCTTTTGCACAAATAATTTATTATATTTTTCTATAGTTATTTAATTTTGTGTAGTGAAAATAAAGTAGTTTATCTATCAAGTTGTCTGTGTTTCTTCCAAAAGCTGTGCATGGGTTTAGTAATCTGTCCAAATATCACTACAAAGTCTACGTTATCAAGAGGCTTATTTATTACAGAAGATGGTAAAACTGCATGGATGGGCCTGGCCGTGGCTTTACAGGCTGTGCTATCTTGAGTGGAGGAAAGTCCTGCTCAGGGTCAGTGTAGTAGTACCCCAGTCAACTGGTACTGGGCTCCGTGTCTTGAGGGTCTCCAGGGAACGTCCGAGGCCTTGACACGAGGTCGGCCCCGGATCTTACAATACTGACTTTGTCCTATCACCCACCTAAGTTTGTTTGTATATTGGAAATTGGACTACGTAGGCACAAGAGTTCAAGAAGTACTTGAACTTATGTACACTCATGTATCCCTCCCCACATCCAAGGCCCTTTGTTCACTGTCTGGCAGCAATAGACATAACACTCCAAGGGAGCCATCATGGTCAGGTTACACTAGACGCTGGCAGAGATGAACATTTGGCTTAGGCAGGAAAATGAAAACTTTCTGAAAGTGTAATCTCCAAAATAGCAATATAAACTCTAACGTTACCATTCAGTTGGATTTTTTTTTTTATAACCAATTTTATTGATTTTATAGGAGACCATTAAAAGATAACAATAGACCAGCAGTTTGTACAAATATCAGTGCAAATTAGAAGTATGATGACATTATACCAGCGTACATGATCCTGACATGCAAGGGAAAGACAAAGCAGCACCCACTCCAGCCCTCGGTTGCTCAACTGAAGTGTCAGTCTTCTATCACCCCAACCCATTTGCCCCACATTCTGCAAAATTTCTTCGGGCATCCTCTGGCCTCGTACAGGGGCCGTTTGTGTGCAGCGCACCAATCCACCCCCCTACGCCAACGTGTCATGGTGGGAGCAGTCAAGTTCAGCCAGTTTGCCGCAATGTCCCTCTGGCCACCATCATAGCCATTTTTAGAAAGAGTTTGTCAGCTCTGGGGCCATCCATCCCCTTGGTGATTCCCAGGAGCACATTCATTGGGTTGAGACAGAGGGACCTCCCAGGCCAGGACGGCAGTAAAGCTTCCCTATCACTGATTCCCAGCAGAACGCGACTGCGGAGCAAAGCCATACCATGTGGTAAAAATCAGTTTGTGAGTGATTGCAGCAGGGACAGGATACATCGAGTCAGAGCCCAGCACATTGAAGGCACAGCGGTGTGAGGTAGGCGGCGTGGAGCTAGTATACTTGGACTAGGCGGAGCCTTGCCAAGGCTCTGATTGTTTTGGGGACAATTAGTGCATCCCTCCAATCGTCATCCTCCAGGGACCCAAGCCATCCCTCCCATCTGCCCCTGAGCTGGGATAGTGTGTTGGGGGTGTTGTTTGTAAGGGTGCGATAGATACAGGAGATCCCCCCCTTCCCCAAGTTGCCAGTCATGATCTGAGCTTCGGGCGGGCTGTATTCGGGTAGGGAGGTGCCCTCTGAGATATGAGAGTGAAGGGCGTGGAGCAACTGCAGGTAACAATAAAACTGGGAAGTGTGGAGGGAGTATCATTTTTGCAAGTCTTTAAAGGTGCGTATGTGACCCCCACCTCAGATGTCTCTCAATTGTGAAATCCCAGTGAGGTCCCATGCTCTAAAGCCAGATAGGTTGGCGACCTCCTGGAGCCAAGCACCCCACCACAGTGGGGTATATGGAGTAAGTTTGTCTGACCAGCGGGTGTGGCACAGAGAAGCCCGCCAGGCCAAAAGCACCCCACGTGTGACCTCGGGCAGGGTTTGGGGAATGACGTTCCCATACAGCATCCCCTGGATGTTATACAAACCCAGGGTATGCAGTTCCAAGCGATATGCCGGTTCTGACCAGCCACCATTAAACCAGTCGTGCAATGTGAGGAGCCGAGTAGCTAAATAATAAAGGTACAGATTTGTCAGCCCCTGGCCGCCATCGAAGGGCGGGATCCGGCACTGGGAAAGGGCCAGCCAGGGCCTCCGACCCCCCCACAAGAACCTGGTGACCAAGCTATCCATCTCGAGGAACCACGACCGTGAGAAGGATAGCGGCATGTTTTGAAGCATGTAGAGGAACCTGGGCAGAATCATCATTTTGAATAAAGCTATTCTGCCATTGGGTTCAGCTGCAATGCCTGCCATTTGAGGAGATCAGCACGGGCCTTTTTCACTAGCGGGGTTACATTGAGTGACCAGGCAAGGTCTGGGAGGAGGGCAACCCAGATCCCCAGGTATTTGAAGGACTGCTGTCGAAGAGGTATCGATGACTGCCAATCAAAGCACTCCCGCGAAAGGTGAAGGGTTACCAGGATGGATTTAGCAGAGTTCAGTCGTAGGCTGGGGGTTTGTTCGAAGAGACTCAACGTCCGGAGACACAGTGGTCCCGAGTGTGCTGGATCTGCTAAAATTAGCAGAACGCCGTCTGCGTAAAGGGCGATTTTGTCCTCTTCCAGGCTGGGCCAACTCCATCCCATGAAGTGCATGTCGGACCAGATAAGACAGGCAAAGGGCTCCATCGCCAAATGAAAGAGGAGGGGCGACGGGGGGTATCCCTGCCTCGTGCCCCTCCTGATGGGAAAGGGCTGAGACAAGGCTCCATAAACCAGTACTCGGACTGTGGTTTACAATATAGCGTCTTGACTAGGTAACGGAAGGGGGCTCCAAATCCCATCTCTGTCAACACCGCTTCCAGGTACCGCCAGTGTACTGAATCAAACGCTTTCTCGAAATCAACAAGAAGAAGGGACATGTATGGAGTCAGCTGTTGCCAAATCGCTAGAGCAAGGTAGAGAAGTCTAAGGCTGAGTTGGATTTTAAAGTACAATTCAAATGAATCTTTAAATCAGATTTCTAGCTCCCAAACTGAAGTTAAGTATTGTAAATTGTTATGTGACTCAATGTTTTTCTATGCGAGAGGTAGCTTTGCCACCGTGAAAGTGACTTTGGTTTTTTTTCACTGCCAGGACATGTAAAACTTAAATTATACATGTTCTACTTTTAAGCTACCATTCACCCTGCCCTATGGGCAAAGAGGGCCTACCTTAGGGGTTACTTAGCCATATTAAAAAGAAAGATTTAGTCCTGGCAAAAGGTTAGTTGTGCCAAGTCGAAATAGCAGTTTAACATTGCATACACGAGCTGCAATGACAGTCCTGGAGACATGTTTTACAGTGCTACTTTAGTGGTTTGCCCAATACTTATGCAACTTTCTTGTAGCATTTCATTTATAGGCCCTAGTTACATGTAGTACCATATACTAGGGTCTTACAAATAAAATAAATGTGCCAAATGGGTATACGCCAATTTTCATGTTCAAAAGGGACAGCAGAAGCACTTTACAACTGGTTAACAGGGGTAAAGTGTGCAGAGTGCTATGGCCAACAAAAACAGGCTCAGATATAGAAGGCAAACGTCTGGGGGAATTCCAAGCAAAAGATGGTCATGTCAGTAGTACTTGGTCTTAGACAATGTGACTTGTCATTGGCTGCCACTCTGGTCGCACCTAGTTTGTTTTGATATGAGTGGTTTCAAGATCACAAAATATGGTCCTAACGTGACACACTTCTATATTTATTGATTTGGTGGCAGATTTTGAGTCAGTATTTCAATGAGAGCCATAAGTTGTACATAATGTGCAACAGCTTTGGTTGTCATTTAAAGACTTGATAGTGGTTGGCCTATGCTCATAATGTAAGCAATATGGTGAGGGTGACTGATGATGAAGTAAAGGCTCTATTAGATACCTGTAATTTGATTACACTGAGTCTTTGTTGCATTCCTAGATTCATTTTCTCCAAACTCTGAGCTCTTGCTCTCTGATTAGTTTATTACAAAAAAGGTTTCTATGTGAAAAGCCAGAGATTTGATGGATCTGCCCTGGTGGTGGCAACCGAGGAAATCCGTAAAATAATGGATGGAGTAGGAAAGGCTCCGGTGGTCCTTTTGGACCTATCTGCAGCCTTTGACATACAAGTCATTGAGTATTGAAGCATCGGCTCATGGAGACAGAAATTAAGAACAATGCTCTTGATCTCCTGGTTTAATCTCTTAACGCAGTCTGTTTCATTTGGAGATTTCACTTCCAAAACTTTTTCTTTACAGTGTGGGGGTCCTCATTATGCCCAAACTGTTCAACAACTATGTTGCTCTACTAGCTGCCTTAATTAGATCCTTCAGATGCAATACAATATCATATACAGATGACACACAACTTGTTGTCTCCATTCAAACCAACATAGGAAAGGTAGCAATGAGATTCAGATGTCAGCCATAGTTAGTTGGATGGATAGTCAATACCTGAAATTGAACTCTGATAAAACAGAGCTGCTCCTTTTTGGTGCTGATCTGTCATTTTGGAATCCTTCTTTTTGGCTGGCAATGCTAGGGCCGCTACCCACCCCGTACCCAAAGTAAAAAATCTAGGAGTGATTTTCGATTCAAAACTTACCATTAAAGAGTAGACTAATCAGCTGATTGCCTCTTGCTTTTATCGTTTGAAAAAACAAAAAAAGGTGGTACCTTTCATCCTCTCTGACCTACAGAAAAAGGTGTTGGCCTCTTTCGTGCTTTCACGATTGGGTTACTGCAATGCCATATATTTGGGTATTCAACAAGGGCTGATAATAAAGATTCAGAGAATACAGAATGCTGCTGCTCCGTTCTAGAAAAACCTCAAGAAAAATGAATCAGTTGCTAAGGTGGTGAAGGAGTTACACTGGTTGCGGATCAAGAGCAGAGCTGCTGCCTTTAAAGCTCTACGTATGTTGCATAAAGCCTTGCATGGAATGGGCCCTGCTGATCTGAGGGAAAAAATGTCAGGGTACACCCCCAAAAGAAGGCTTTGAACCACCTATGTTACGACCATGGCAGTCCCTATGATCTGTAAAACCGCCTGGCGAAGCAGAAACTTTGGGCACACTACAGCCACTCTCTCGAACCAAATGCATTTACATTTAAGATCACAGGCAAACCTTGTGATCTTTAGAAAGTGGATATAGACTTGGATTTTTTAGTTATTGGTCTAATCAACTTTTTCATAGGTTCTGTTTTTTTTTTGCCTTAGGTGGAGGTGCAGACATCAGTGCCAAGACACCTGAAGGTATACGTCACGCTTTACAAATTTAAATCAAATCAAATCAAACATATAAAAGTAAAACAATGGCCAGAAGTGTAAGGGTATTATGCTGATACCATGCCTGTTGTTAATAAAAATATAGGGGACCGGATTTAGTAAGTCTTTGCACCAGCACTTGCATGTCAATGAGCAATGCAAAGCTATGCAAAGCAGCCGCGGAAATTCACTTTACAGCACAAAACAGGGTTTGAGCTGGAAATACGCACTTTTGCAAGTGCAATAACCCCCGCACTCTGCCCCACCCCCACATGTATGTCATATATACCCCCATACTGTATTCCTTATCATGACAATAAAAGCCAACGTACACGTTTGTCTTGTGGTGGTCATTTGTTGGCCGCAGTTTATTAGGAATACAAGGAAACATATATATACTTTGCATCTTTGCATGCTATGTCATAACAAACTTGGCATTGTCTCTTGGCCCTTCTGGGTCGTTTTCTTTGGTAAGTTGGATTTTTTTTGCCCCGTTTGCGCGGGAAGGGAGTAGCTTCTGTTCCGGAGTTAGGCCACCTCGCTACCTTGTCCAACTTTGTTGTGCCCTGCCGCCCAGCGGGGGCTGGGCTGCGAGCGGCGTCTCTGTTTGCTACCCCCCCTTTGGTAGGACAAGTTACCCAGCCGTGAGGCATCCCAGAGCGAGTGGTCCTAAACACCTGTCCTTAGGCCAACTCACCCAGCCGTGAGGCATCTGAAGGCGACTGGACCTATTCTGGCACACCACCCTCCGGTGTGCCTCCGTACCAACCGATTTCAGCTTAGTTCTTTGCCACGCCGTCTGGGAGGCTTCCATCTCCCTGCGGCTCCCCCAACTACATTCTGCGCTTCCTTATTTGCAACCAGCCAAGAACATCGCGCCCCAAAGGGTGCTCCAAAACATGCCCATGCCTTCCTCGGATAGGTTTACCACATCGTTGGCATAGCATTCCGGGCGCCCCGTGGGGATGAGCCCACGTCTGATCGTTCCCAGACCATTTGTTCTGCAGAATTTGCTCACTGTGAGGTTCAGTTTATTACACGAGTTCTTGACGCCTTTTTGAGATTCTGCCCCGCACCATTCCCTTCTGCTGATCAGCTCAGGCCAGATAATGGCAGTGTGTCTAAAGGCCCTAGCTGCAGCCGTGAGATTTTTCTGGATTTCGTGGAGGGGACCCGTGCGGATGAGCCCATGCCTGACAGTCGCCAGACCATTTGTTCTGCAGAATTTGCTCACAGTGAGGTTCCGTTTCATATGGGACTTCTCAACAGCTTTTTGGGAGTCTGCCCAGCGCCATTCGTTCCTACTGATCAGCTCTGACCAGACAATTGCGGTCTTCCCGAACACCTTTGCTGTGACCGTGAGGCCTCTCTGTATATCGTGTAGAAGTCCTTTTTTTCCCGAGCCTGGCTAAATAATTATCCCCTAGGTGGATGATCAACACATCCAGATGCCATAACGTGTCCACCTGCAAGTCTCCGAGGGCTGCCAGCAGCTGTTAGTAGTAGCCCATGCCTATTCAGAAAGGCCATAACAGGGGCCCTATGTAATGGGATTGCTGCCCTAATCTGTCACCGCCCTGCCCGGCCTCGGCGGGACACATGGGTTTTGCTACAGGACCCTGCCCTGTGCTAGCTTTGCACGCCCTGTTACCGTCATTAGGCTAAGCCTCCATCGGTTTGTTGGATATAAACAGCAATCAGTTAAAGATTGGGAGAGATTCAAATCTAAATGGAAGTAGTTCCAATACCAGAGAACTTTCGTAATGCATACGTCTCTGAAACACTTGAAAGGGAGTCCAGGGTGAGGGTAAGCAGAGGAGATTCTGCAAGGAGGAGTCAAGAAAATAGTAGCTATGAGCCATCATGAGTAAGTGCCAGTGTAATAATTTTTTTTTTTTTTGTCTTTTAGACCATTTGCGCAATACGAAGAACTACCTGGTGACTGTGAAAGTTCTCTCCCAGCATCTTATGGCATCTTCTGCTACTTTATCTAGAATCTCTACAGAATATGGCTGGAGATTTGGAAGCTTTTAGTCTCTTTAAGGGCACAGACTTAGTCAACGTTCCATCATGAGACGGAAACCTCAATGTACTGTAAACCATGCACCACTCTGAGCTTTACATGACGCAGAGGCGTTTTAGGCACTAATCAGTCCTGTGATACTCACCAGAGTATTTATCAGTGGACTTTGAAGTTCTTCTCCCCTGCTAGACATACACAAGAACTCCCACTGGGGGTATGTTTCTTTTTGGGTTTTTTCAACAGCCTATCCTAGTGCACTCAAATATGGATAGTGGATACCATAAACAATTGGTAATGTCTGTTCCGCTCCGATCTGTTTCTTAGACCCTGTGGTTGAAAGTGCCATCAACTGTGCACTTCCCTTAACCCTAACCAATCTGATTCCGCTGAGGGATCTCTGTGTGTTAGCTAACTTAGCTGCCCGGGGACTTTTTGAAGGGAATGCGTGACCCCTTGTATGTCTCTTTGGAAAAAACCCACTCTCCTCCTTCACTTTTGCCTTGTCTATCAGCTAATCAATGAAAACCTGACATAGTGCCAGATGTAGGAGCCCTAATACCGGTCGGAAACGGAAATATACCGATTCAGTAAAATACCGAATCGGTATATTTACCGAATCGGTAAATCCATATGTAGCTGACACTCCTAAGAGTGCCACAGGCCCTTAAGAGTCGGTATTTTACCACACAATCCTATTGTGTGGTAAAATGCCGAATTCAGGTGTGCATGCACACCTGTGCCATGTGACACACAGACATGCCCTTAGGGCATGTATGTGTGCCACATGTCACACAAACCTGTACTTGGGGTGCTAGAGGGTGTCAAAGTGACACCCCCTGCACTCTTGCAGGATTCGGTATTTACCGATTCGGTAAATACCGAATCGGTATTGCCCATTGATTCCTATGGGCTTCAAGGCCCATAGGAATCAATGGGCAATACCGATTCGGTATTTACCGAATCGGTAAATACCGAATCTTACAGATTCGGTATTCCTGAATTCGAAATTACCTAAATCTGCCCCCTTCCCATTTCCAGACTCTTAAATACCGAATCGGTAAAATTCGGTATTTAAGAGTCTGTAAATGGGAATTACCTACATCTAGGCCCTAGCATCTAATCACTGAGAGAGTGTCACATAACTTATTGGCAGACTATTAGTGAGCTGTTACAACAATTGCAAAACGCTGACACCACCCTTGAATATTCGCTATCACGCATTTAGACTTTGTACAAGTGTCCTGTTCCCTGTCAGTGACCTGGCCAAAGGGCGGGTGTCCCCCAGGTTATTGGCGGAATTCTTAAGAAGCTGCTGCCATGTTACAATTCTTGCAAACACACTGCCACTATCCTTGAATATTAGCTATACGCGCACTTACACTTTGATTGAGTGTCCTGCGCACTGTCAGTGACCTGGACAAAGGGAGTGCAAAAAGGCCTGGCCGTGGCTCATACTGTCGAACAATTCTGGTCCGGGGCCCCAAAATACATTTGGCCCAGGGGGGGCCCAGAAACAGAAATGTAATTCTGTTCCTGCCCCAATGCTCATTTGCCCGGTGTAAGATGACCTCCCCCTTCAAAGCTAATAAATTACTGGATCAGACCACTGTGAACGCATCCCTCTACGCTTCTAGCGTTTTTTTTTTTTTTAAGCTCAAGTGTGCCTTCGGGTTACCCTTTCTTTCCTAATCCTTCGCAGCACTTCAGTTCCGAACTGTGCGGAAAACTGCCTTAGTGCCTTTAGTGTCTAGGATTGTGTTTGAAGTGGTGGCGCCCAAGTCCATCGCCTTGTAATTCTGCCTGACTAGCGCTTCCTACGCCTAGCGCATTTTTTATCGCTTTGAGCACTGCATCCCGCCGCTCCGGCATGGCATCAGGTCGAAACCAGACTCTGCAGCCTTGCTATCCAGTATTCCGAACTTCAATCGCCCCGGATGAGGGCTTGTGCACTAAACTCTGGGCCCTGACACTTCTTTTTAAAATAAATCACAAGCTTGGGTGAGGCAGACTATCGCCTCAATCTCAGACAATCACCCCATTTTATGGGTATTGAGAGTGACATCCACAGTATGGGCCCTCATATCCCCCACTGGCGGGACAGACACTGACTTGAGTGCTGGCAGATGGCAATAAACATATTGCAGTCCATAGACATGGGAATCCACGGTCACCTCACAGGGCATGCTGCATTGGTCGCTTTGCTGGAAAGGACAGTTCCATGGGACAGTGATCTGTACCATAGTTGGTTTGATAGCAGGAGATTCTGGCAGGAATTTTTATTTTGAATTGGTGCCAGGCTCAAGGGCCTTTGTTATTAAATGGTATCAAATCTGGTATCATCACGTGGATGAGAGGTTCCTTTTGTGGTAGGTCCCTTAAGTGGTATGCAGAGAAGTTGAAATTTTTATATGGCGCGAACTTGACCCGAATAGGGTATCAGAGTGCTTTATATAGCACCAGCTCCGTTACTCGAGGACCCATATTTATTTTGTTTAGGCACGGGGAGATTAAGTGATTTTCCCCGAATCACCGGATAAGTAAGAGTCTTTGCAGGGCCAATAAAACTATATGCACAAGAATGGCCTAAATTACAACGTTTGGTTTTAACTTCTGAGAGATTTGAGCATATACACATCAGAACCATAAGTGCAAACTGTGCTGGCCCTATACCAAAGATCGTTGGAACGCATGTAGCTTGCGCTCCTCACCGGAAGAAATCCCTGTACTTGACCTTTGTGATTATTTACTGAGTGTTGAACGACATCCGCGTGAAAGGCGCGCGCTTTTTACCCTGGCAACCTGCCTGCGAGGCCTGCTCTCATCAGCATATGACCTAACAGTCCCTGGTGTATACACTATTCCGAGCAAGACGAGCAGTTCTATCTGAAGTAACCCTGGGCGTAGTGAGCGTAGTGGGGCTTCGCGAAACTACGCAAAGTGGGCGAGAAACTACGCCCACCTACGCACTTCGCGTAGCCCCACTACGCACCACCTGCCTCCCTCCCGCCCTCAGTAAATACCCCCTTCAATGTTTAAATAAGTTTAAAACCACTTACCTGGTCCGCGCGCGTCCCGGGGCTCCCTCGTCTCTTTCAGTGCCCGCGTCTTGAACCCTAATGCGCATGCGTGGCCGCCCGCGCATGCGCATTTCTAGCGAGAAATGCGCATGCGCGGGCGGCCACGCATGCGCATTAGGGTTCAAGACGCGCACTGAAAAAGACGAGGGAGCCCCGGGACGCGCGCGGACCAGGTAAGTGGTTTTAAACTTATTTAAACATTGAAGGGGGTATTTACTGAGGGCGGGAGGGAGGCGGGTGGCGGGCCAGCTACGCTCGTCCACGGAGCATGCGTAGTGCCGGCTACTACGCCCGCACCGCAAAATGCGTAGCAGACGGCACTACGCATGCTCCGTGGACGGAGTTTAGCTGCCCGCCCACCCCTAATCTGAAGCCCGTGCACCGACTTCGTTCTTTCGGAGGTGAATCCACGCTGTGACTCTGCACACTCTTTTATTAAGGGTGATTAGGCTCCGAGGCGCAGCGGCCACCGGAAATGCATTTGGCGATGCGCCCACTGATAAACGTATAAGTGTGATCCTTAGAAGTGCACACATTAGTCACGGGACAGACCAGGCCAGAGTTTTGGTTATACAAGCACCGTGAGGTGCGATAGCCCAGTGATGGGATGTATGTCACTATAACGCGGGCTATTACCACGCGTGCCATTACAACGCTGTTTTTACAACGCAAGTCGTTACAACAACTTGCGCTGTAAGGGCTGGATAGTGGAATAGTTTAATTTTCTATTCCAACTCCAGCCCACGTTGACAGTAGGGAAGGTGTTGGAATAGAAAATTAAAAGATTCCTTTGCCAACAGCGCCCTCCAGCACAAGTCGTTGTAACGACTTGCGTTGTAAAAGCAGCGTAGTAATGGCAGCGCATGGTAATGCCCGCGTTGTAAAGGCTGTTCCCCGTGACGTACACGCTAAATGCCGGTGCATAGCGAGACTTTGATTAAAACCTTCAGGCCTGATCTGCCCGGGAACGTGATTTTTTTCTAATCAGGGGTATATAATATAGTTTGCACGCTTTAAGAATTGTTATCTAGGACACAGTCTCTGTTCCAACAACTGTAAATTGCTGGTGCGTAAAAAATGTGAAGTCCCCTAACTACTGTGCAGTATTTCTCTATATTAAATCCTTTCATTTATGAGCGGTTCTCCTGGAATGGCTGACCCTCCAAATAAAACCTTTAGGTAATGACAGCTTTTATTGCCAATTGGAAGACGATTTTACACTCGTCTAGTAAGATGTCGCACCTAAATTGTACTTAAATTGTCCCCGTTATACGATAGGAGGCCAACTTCATGGAATTTGGCTTAATACTGCCATTGTGTGGCTATTTAGAGTATTATTTTAGATACTTTGGGGCAGATTTACAAGCCCCTTGCACACCTTTTACGCCGCTGTTGTGTCACTTTTGTGATGCAGCGGCGGCGCAAAAGAAGTGCCAGGGTGCCGGGTACTTACAACGTGATGCATCTGGGAGATGCGTCACGTTGTAAAGCCCTGCGCCAGAAGGAGGCGTTCCTGCGCAGGGGGGGGGGGGGCATTCCAGCGCAGGAACGCCTCCCAAAAGTGGCTGAGTGAAATCTACAAGATTTCACTCAGTCACTTTTGGGCCCATGCTGCGTCAAAACCCTGCGCCTGCTTGAACCAGGCGGAAGGCATGACGCAGCATTGGAAGAATAGGGCCCCCCAGAGCATTGCTGTAGCTGCGTCGCGCTTGCGACGCAACTCCAGCAATGCGCCGCTTTTTCGGCACAGATGCGTCACGCATCTGTGCCGTTTTTGCCCATTGGTGCGCCGCATTGTAAATGTGGCGCATCAATGGTAGCGGAGGCATGGCGCACAATAACTGGCGCATCCCTGCTTATATGCAGGGATGCGCCACTTATTGTAAATCTGCCCCGTGATCTTCTTCGAAAGAACACGAGGCCAAGTTCGCAAAGCTAAATCTATGGTCGCTCTTTGACCCCGAAGAGATTCAAACCTGTTTCTCGTCGGGAGTCTCTGTTGTCTCCACCCCCCTCGTCACGCTAACTGCCCCTTTTTGTTAGGGGGGTTCCAGTTTTGCGGCATTGCTTACCTCGCCCTCTGCTGACCATGAGGCTTCGGGGGCATCCTCGCCCGCTCCGACCCCTGCTTGATGCGAGACCTGTCCAGTCGGATTCGTCTTGCATGATGGCTGGGCTGCTTACTCTCATCCTATGTCCAGGGCACCGCCGTTCAGGCTGCAGGTGCTGGACATGCGTGTGCTCCTTTGGGGGCGAATGACCCGCCACTCCCCTCTAGGTCCTCCGCCCTTGGCTGGTCGATGGTTCTTGGCTTCCCCGCCCCAGTTCCACCAATTGTAGCGCGTATTTTGTTGCCGACGCCTCGGTCTTCCGATATACTGCCGCCTACGACCTGGTCCTGCTTACTGTAATCCTTCGTCCATGGCTGTAGGCGCCGGACATGCGTGTGCTCCTTAGGGGGCCTGGTCCTGCGTCCACACCACTTGCACTTGCTGGGTCCCCGGCGCTCTGCGCACACCCAGTTGCCTTCACGCTTCCGCCTCGGGCCCCGGCTTGTGTGGGCAATGCGCGCTCGTCAGCGCTGCAGCGGGTCTGCGGGTGGGGAGGTGGCCGGTATGGAGTCTTACCGGCGGTTTGCCGCCAGGCAAAGGGAGTGAGTTCTTGGGCCTCCTGCTTTCTTTGTGCACCGGGTAGGCTCCGGTCATCCTTCTATGGCAGCCGCAGACCTCCGCCGCCTGCCCACTCTCCAGGAGTTCTCCGCGCTGGGTGGGTGGGACAAGATTGGACTCCGATGCCGGTGCTGCTCCCCTGCTACGTGAAAATAGGAGCTTGCCTGGGGGAGCAGCGCTTATATGCCCCCCCACTCGCCTTCAACTTCAGGTAGGCCCCCATACCATTGGGGGGTTTATATCCCGCCTTGGCCCCTATTGGCCGAGGGTGTGCGCGATACTTCGGCGGCCGCCACGGGGGTGGGGGGGCCCAGGGGCTTCTTTGGCATTTTTGTCTCTTTGCTTTGTGTACAAAAAGCCGGACCCCACTAGTTTGTCCGGGGGGGGCACGGTGCTGGTTATTGCGCCGGCTCTCGAGCCCACTTCAGAAGCAGCCTCTGCAAAATCGCTTGCCACTGCTTTGGTTGGGGGTGGTCGTGCACCAACATAAGGAATGAAAGGAGCAGCAAGCCATTTATTGTAGATATGGCACTGGGGGTATCTTCCCTTTTACACAATGCAGTGCATCAAATTCTGACGCAGAGGTGTGTGAAATCTTCGTAAATCAGGTTGGATAGTGTGACTGAAAAATACCTCTGTGGAATGGCAAAAGTAAATGTGTGAGTGATAAAATTCTTACATTTGCATCCCCCTCTTACTTGCGAGTTGCAGTAGTATGTTGCACACCTCTAATGAGATACATATCCTAATTTGTGGTAGTACATGACAAACAAAGGTAGAGATGATCCCATGGGATACTTTCCCCTTCAGAATAAAATCAGGTGACCTCAAGGCAGCAGCCAGTTGCATAGGGACCACTGTATGCTCCACTAAATGTCTTGCCTACAGCGTGATTTTTTTTTTTTAAGCGTCTTGTTTCCTTTAAACGGTCTAGGGCACATGTGCAGCTCCTCCATTAGTGCCAAGGAGCGTCGCCCAATAGCTTTGGCGCAGTGCGAGAAACTAAAACATAAAATGGTAAAACTACCATTTTATGTTTCTGCTTCTCGCACTGTGAGCAAGCAGAAGGGTTTGGTTGGGGACGGGCGGGGGGTTGGGCAGGTCTGCTCTGAGGCAGGGGAGGAGTGGCCTGCTCAATGCTGCGAGCCCTGGCTGTTATGTCAGCCCTCTGCGCACTCTCCCTTTTCTCAATGTAAGCTGATGCAGCCTACATGGAGAAAATGGCCTCCCCATAGATGCCTGTGTGGTCGGCATCCCAACCAATCACAATGCTGCCATTGCAGTGTTGTGATTGGCTTAGGGGAGGGGAGGAAGGCTGCCTGCATCCTGTTTGCGGGACCTGGCCAGGAGCTGAGATGGCGCAGGACCCAAGAAGGTACTTTTTACAACCCTGCGCAACCCCCTCCAGAACCACGAGTCATACCGGCCGCGACTGCTGGGGCATCTTTACAAATTGTCTAGGCAAAGGCATGCAAGTGCATGGTTCCCTATGGAGGTCTGAGGTGTTTTGCAGGGCCTCACCGCTCGCCTCCTCTCTTATAATATCAGGAGTAGGGAGTTTTTGCGACGCCCAGTGAATATCTATTTTGCCACGTAAATGATTAATACAGCAATTATTTTTCAAAATGTAGGGCAGATTATACATCAGTTGTGTGCTGTTTGAACATTCTGGTTTGCTAACTGCCCTTTGTACATTGGTCTCTCAGTCAATTGAAGACTACTTGTGAGAATTCAGAGCATTATCTCAAGACTCCAAAAGTTGAGACAGGTGGAGATTGGATGTGGTTTTCCTATCTAGTGTCTCGTTTACTAAATTGGTGATATGCTGACAATGAGCTAGACCACACCCACTCAGATTTGCAAATCTGTGTTACTTTCACATTTGTACAGTTATTTGAAGACACAAATTCACAAACAAACATTTGAAAATGATGAACCCCTCCTGCACTTTTAAACATTTGCAGTGGCAGTGTTTAAAAAAGAAAGCCAACTTTGCTACATAAAAGCTCATCTTTAACTCTATTTTACTTTTAAATATTCCCTTTTCCATAATTTTTTTTATAAAATACAATTTTCTCTTGAAGATGCATGCAAACAAAAATTGTCTACCGAGTGCTCATCTCTGTGACAGAGGATTTTTAAAATTGACTAGTTTTGCCAAGAATCGGCTGTGCTAATAGAATTAATATAATTAAGCATTAAGATACTGTAACGAAGGTACTAAAACATGCCTGGAAGACGTTTTAGATGTTGGGAATATAATGAAGCCGTCACATCCCACTGAAAAAATATATATGCCCAATTTACAACTTTTTAAAAAGCAACGTAAATATTTATTTAAAAAATAACACGGTCTATTTTACATTCGGAAAGATATTGCCATTGCAAACCAGATCTTCGGGTTTCCTTATATTGGGAACGGGATCTTTGATTGTATTATTGATAATTAATATTGCATTAATATTTGTTATGCGCATTTAAGGGTGCAACACATATTTATGGGCGAAACCTAAGTATATATGTTATTTTTATAACGTATATAGATGTTGAAACAAAATTTCAAATATACTTAAAGAGGTGCAGGTTGATTGTGACGTCATATCCCATTCGAAAGCTCAAAACTTTCAATTGCTCATTTCCACCACTAGAGAGAAGCAGAGCCATTTGTAAAAATCTAAACATATTTTTTTTACAGTGAAAATCAAAGTTAAAAAAACTCAATCTCTTTTGTCAATCCATAAAACAACAAGCATTGGCAAAGCCAATAGGTCTCATACTACTCTTAAATTGTTTTTAACGATGCCCTACAGCATCCCCGAAGCTGTGCATCATGGCTAAAGAGTAAACAAAATAAGGCTTTTTTGTTTCCTCTTTAGTCCTGCTGCACACCATAGGGGATACTGTACAGAATAGCTAAATTACTGGCAAACCAATGACCAATAGGTTAAAAAGTTGCTCAAGGGAGAGTGATTTTATTTGTTTCCAACATAAGTGTCTCGAATAGATCGAGATGTAAAGTTAGGCGCCCTTAATTAAAATATAGTAATAATATAAAACGAAAGCAGCCACTCGTGAATAAGTATATACACATGTAATAGTATTAGTGCGAGTCTTGTAGCGGGAACTTTCTCACAGACTATTGAAAAACTGGCAGCGTGCCTTGAAGAATCTTCTCACGCCTAATAGCGCCCAGTGTATGGGAGCACAAGACTGTGGTGTAACGGAAAAGGACAGTGCCCCAAGACTCCCATATATATCTCCGAAATTGATAGCACTGAGGCCGAATCACCGTCCCCAGCGGGTTTGGGGTGGTGTCTCACCTGGTTTCAAGGCTCCCCCCTCCACCCCCCACGCCCAGTACGTCCCTGGCACAAGAGGTGACGTTAACCATGGAAAACTCCATCTACTTTCCCCGCAGACAATTTCGCAATGTTTGTCAGAATGCAGACAATTTGATGTACAAGTTCGCTGAAGTTAGCGTACCCACGCCTGGCCGTAATTTCTTTATTATCGCTGTATCGCTGCCTACTTTAAAGCGAGTTTCATTTACTGCTGGCTGCGGGTTGAGGACAGACGATCACTGGCTTCCTAACGATCAGCAGCACTTCACTGACCGACATGTCTCGGCAACCGCAGACACGAGTGAATATATATGGAGATATCGCCACCTATTGGAAGAAAACAATACAGCAGCACTGGTCCTGTAACGGTGTTTTTACCAAGTATTATTTTCACACGTGAAGAGGCGAGGCTTTTAACTAAAATCTCCCGAGTCTTATTATCAACGAAAGCAAGCATTTTTCTTATCTTAATAAGAGTATTTGCAGCACTTATGGAAACAATATTTAAAGAGCACCATCAGACGTGATAAAATTATGAGCGACACAGTATTATGATACCCAAAATGCGAAATCAACAGAATTTGCAGCACAGGTCTTCGATCGCCGTGCCTTGCAGTCATTCAAGAAAATAAGCATTTGCAAAGATAATAGGTCTCGCGTGATCTATTGGCCTTGTCAATGTTTTTAGACGTTGTACAGCAGCGCGAGGTGCAGTGCATGCAACCTGTCTTAAAGCCACGAAAATAAATGCTATGACACGGCCACCACAGACTGCTTCATATCGCTTTTTTTTTAGCCATGTTGCTTGCACATGCTGTGCAATATTAAAAAACAAGCAAAGAGGGAGAAGCAAAACAAGAGAGACCCAGAGGAAGTGGGGGAGTGATCAGTAATAGGAAGCAGCAAAAGGAAGACTGCGGGAGGGACCCTGCCCTTTTGGATCCTGTAGCTGAGTGCAGCTGAGGAGTGCCTGTGGCCGCAGAGGAGGTGAGAGGCGCGGTGACCGGGACTGCGAGGACCAGCATTCCTGAGTCATCGACAGCTGGTTCCTCTTCCCGGCCGAGCCGCGCCCCCTCCCAGTGCCGCGCCCCCTGCCCTGCCTGCTGCCTATTACTTCTCGCGGCCCCCGCTTCGCGGGAGCCGCTCGAGATTGACTTTTGCCGCTTCGCTTCTACACTGAGGAGTGAAGACTGCGGGAGGGACCCTGCCCTTTTGGATCCTGTAGCTGAGTGCAGCTGAGGAGTGCCTGTGGCCGCAGAGGAGGTGAGAGGCGCGGTGACCGGGACTGCAAGGACCAGTATTCCTGAGTCATCGACAGCTGGTTCCTCTTCCCGGCCAAGCCGCGCCCCCTCCCAGTGCCGCGCCCCCTGCCCTGCCTGCTGCCTATTACTTCTCGCGGCCCCCGCTTCGCGGGAGCCGCTCGAGATTGACTTTTGCCGCTTCGCTTCTACACTGAAGAGTGAAGACTGCGGGAGGGACCCTGCCCTTTTGGATCCTGTAGCTGAGTGCAGCTGAGGAGTGCCTGTGGCCGCAGAGGAGGTGAGAGGCGCGGTGACCGGGACTGCGAGGACCAGCATTCCTGAGTCATCGACAGCTGGTTCCTCTTCCCGGCCGAGCCGCGCCCCCTCCCAGTGCCGCACCCCCTGCCTTGCCTGCTGCCTATTACTTCTCGCGGCCCCCGCTTCGCGGGAGCCGCTCGAGATTGACTTTTGCCACTTCGCTTCTACACTGAGGAGTGAAGACTGCGGGAGGGACCCTGCCCTTTTGGATCCTGTAGCTGAGTGCAGCTGAGGAGTGCCTGTGGCCGCAGAGGAGGTGAGAGGCGCGGTGACCGGGACTGCGAGGACCAGCATTCCTGAGTCATCGACAGCTGGTTCCTCTTCCCGGCCGAGCCGCGCCCCCTCCCAGTGCCACGCCCCCTCATACCTTATAAGCAGACCTGCTAACGCGCATCGCGGGATGCGCGCGGGTCGCAGCCCGGGGCGAAGCCTGGGCAAAGGGCGGGCCCTCTACGGCCCTCCAAGGCCAAACTAGGCTTGGCTTGGCATACCCTCTAACGCCTATTACCTTGTTGTTTGATTGTACAGAACCTTATTGTACTTAAGTCATTAGCAGTGGTAATGTCGACTATTGAAGTTGATGATTATCCACCCAGGGTAGGTGTATCTATTTTGGGTCCATTAGACAAATATTTCACCAGAGCAATTATAGACGTTGATAGAGACATTGCACTAGCTGAACGGCGTGCTGCTCGTCGTCTTTCCATCGAGCTATTAAAAAACACTGCAACTGTCCCTCTCACCCAGAATATCAGTGTTTCACACATAGATCACGCCTCTATGGTAAATATAGACGCTGATCTGTTTAACACCGATAGTATTCCCTTAATATTTCAAGTTAGCTCGTCCCCAAAAAATGCCACTTTGTCAACATCCGTTGCCGCTCAGTCAGATCTACCTCCCCCTAGCAACTTTTTTACTGATCTTATTGATCTTAATACTCCTACAACTCCTATACCTCCAAAGTTGGTTGCACACCCTAGTCAAAGTTTTACCGGGTCCCAAACAGGTTTGGGTCCTGATCAGCAAGTGCAACTATGTACTTCTCCCCCTGTGGATCCTAAACCATTAACTGTAAACAATTTTTCTAAAAAGAAACCGGCAGTTATCCGCTCACCTCCTAAAAAACGAAGGAGAAGAGGTTCGGGAAAAATATCCAGCCCCGCCCGTAATCTATTGCCTTCCAAAGACTCCCTCACTAAAGAATTACTTAAAATTGCAGTAGGGGTCCCGATTATTACTTCTGCTAATAAAAATCCCTCCCTTGTTCCACCTTCCTTGAAAGATTTTGTGGATGCGATGGAACATCTCCTGAAAGCGTTACTGCTACCTATAGCAGAGAGAGTCAAGAGAATAGGTGCCCAATTGGACATACTCACAGAAGGCCCAAATTTAAAAACTCCATTAAGAAAGGACGCACCAAAATTAACTACTATAAAGGAGGCAGAAAAAATATCAATTAAGGCTAAAATAACACCCGCAGTAAGTACTACTGCTGCGCAAACCCCTCTTGCCAAAAAGAAACCGGTAAACACTAAGGTTCCCACCGTATCAATGAAGAAGCCCCAAAACCCACAGGTACAGTCTTCTCAAATAAACTCACTTATGGAATCAGCAAGAATGGGGAGCAAAAAGTCACTTCCCGTGATGAACAAGGATGGGCCTAAACCAACAAGAGTCCGACGAGAAAGAAATGTGGATTTACCCCCAGCTGCTTCTAATAATGTCATCATTTTAACAGGGGTCCCGCCTTTACCGACCGGACCCCTTGAAAACCACACTAGTTTAAAGAACAAAGTCATTTATTGGCTATGTAAAAATAGGCCATTGCCACCCCATATAAATGGTGACATTATCTCTGTGCGACGAACAAACTGGGTTGGAGTGCGCCCAAAGGACACAGAGGGCGATATTGTAATTATCACCTTTAAAGACTCTAGAGTTATACCGCACATTAGGGACTGGTTTTCTGACTACCATAGGGGGATGATCACACCTAAAGAGGTTAGCTACTTCTATCCTGAAGCCTTAATGCTTCGTAAAACATACCGCCCTAAACAACGCTATGATAACTACCCTTTCCCCCAGCATCTAAGACCATCTTATAACCCCTATCCCTTCAGGCCAGGTCCCATGGAAAATAGATTTCTTTCTTCTGTCCGACATGGCTATCCTGGATACGGTCATTATTCGCCACCTACCACACCTCAGTGGAACTTTCCTTGTTACAACCAATATGTACCACTTTCTGGCCTGGACGATATTGAATGACTTTTTGTTTCTGATGATAGCCCTGAGAAGGGGAATGTATCTGGCACCACTCTTAATGTAGTACCCTCGGGTTGTACTGTCCCGTGTACTAAGATAGCCGATAAAGGGTCAGAAAATCGAGTAGTTTACTCGGACTCCTTACCTACGTCACCATGTGTAAATCAGCTAAATAACACAGTGTCACTTTATAACCATCTCGAGAATCGAGCCACATTCCCTGAAATCCAGATCCTTAGTTGGAATGTGGCTGGTATTTCCACTAAAATAGTTTTACCACCTTGGCTTGACGTGGCTAGCCCTTTCTCAGTTTTATGTTTTCAGGAGACGTGGGTACAAACCCCGGTACATCTTTTGGGTTTTCAAACCTTCCATTCACCGGCGGCAGAAAGTAAGCAAGGAAGAAATAGGGGGGGGTTGTGTATATATGTAAATGTAGTTGGGGGTTTTAGGGTTCGGAAATATTTCCTCAGGGAGTATTATCAAATAATTGCCATTCAAATGAGCATATCACTGAACCTGTTAATAATTAATATTTACAATAATATGTCATTACAGGCTCTGGAGAGAGCATTAAATGAATTGTCTAACACTGTTGAGTCTATTAAAGAGCAGTATGGGGGTGAATGGGTTATTGCTTTTATGGGTGATTTAAATTGTTACCCCTGTCAACTTGCTTCTAGGGGACTTTGTGAGTTTTCCTCCACCCCTGAAAATGAAATTGATGATACCCCAAACCACTTTATGCACTCTAAAACAGGGGAGCTATTAAATAACTTCTTAGCACATTTTAATTTAGCCTTTGCAAACGACTTATGTTCCCCACTGAAACCCTTCAAACCTTCCTTCCATGGAAGAGGTACAAATTCCACTATCGATTTTGTACTTTTTTCCAAAACATATGCTTCCCTGATATCCTCTTGGGATACGCTCGATCACTTATATGGTGACCATTACCCCTTAGCTCTTTCTATCCTTTTACCATCTTCTACTACTCGTAATTATTCTCATCCCATAACTTATGAGCAACCAATCACAGTAGGGGCGACAAATGGCTGTACCCTAAAATGGGAAAAAATTGATCCCACAAGCCTCCTTAAGAATCTCCTACAGTTGAGGTGGGACGAGGTGCACGTTTGTCTATCCCCGACTGAACACCCCCAAAAAATTCTTCTAGCGTTTCTAAAAATTCAAGAAAGCCTAAAAAAGCTACTAACTCGTCAGTTCAAGCCAGGTCATTTTACTCCAAAAGGATGGTTCGATAAAGATTGCACGCGAGCTTTAAAAACTCTGAAGAAAGCCTTACAATCTATACCGAAGTCACCATCGGAGATTCGTCAGGCTAGATCTCGGTACCACCTTGCCATAAAGAGCAGGAAAAAATCTCTGAAAGCGGAAGCTTGGCAGACACTATTGTCAACTAGTGAAAGCCGTGACTCCTCAGCTTTTTGGAAATTTGTTAAAGCCCCACTTCCGTGGGTTAAAATGCCCGAGAGGAGGTTAGATCAGGCAATTGATGGAGAAACTTGGGCTGCATATTTCCAACAGCTGTACAGTAAATCTAGTCTTTCTGATATATCTTTATCAGATCCTACCCCTTCTTTCAATACTACCACAATGGGCCTGAGAGAGGGTTCTCCTAATATTGTTTTTCTGTGTGAGAAGGTTACTCTCGCCATTAGAGAGAGCCCTTCTGGCAAGGCCCCCGGCCCGGACGCCATTCCAGTGGATGTCTTCAAGGCCGAAATAGACTTCTGGGCCCCGTTATTAACTTCGGCCTTGAACTGCGCAAATACTTATGGCCAAATTCCAACTTGGACAGAGGCCATTGTGGTACCCATATATAAAAAAGGAGATAGGCAGGTACCCTCCTGTTACCGTCCTATCTCCTTGCTTGATGCGCTAATGAAAGTTGCAGGACGCATAATCTTAAAACGCATTCGAAGTTGGACAGAGGAGGCGGATCTACTTTCTAGATTTCAGTATGGCTTCCGAACTGGTAGGGGCACAGTCGAACAAAGCTTGAATTTATACTTTCTAATGTCCAAATACGTGGAGGCAAAAAAAGGTAACCTCTTTGTTACATTTATAGATTTGAGCTCTGCGTTCGACTGTGTCGACCATGACCAGTTATGGAGTGTTCTTAAGCAACTGGGGTTGAACTTATCCATTCTTAATTTTATTATGGACTTGTATAGAGATGCGGGGGCAAGGGTGCGGTACGGACAGAGAGGGGAATGTTCCCCTAGATTCACCATTGCTAGAGGTGTGAGGCAGGGGTGCATATTAGCCCCCCTGCTCTTTTCCCTTTACATAAACGCTGTTGGTGACTATATGCGGATGGTTGAATGTGACTATCCTAAGGTGGAGGGGCAGGCCGTCCCAATCTTGTTATATGCCGATGATGCGGCTATATTGTCGCAAACAAGGTTGGGGCTGCAAAGGGCTGTAACGAAATTTACCCACTTTATGCAAGAAAAACGTCTGAAAGTAAATATCGGTAAGACCTTTTCCCTGGCTTGCAGTAAGGGTACCAAGAAAACCCGATGTCCGATATTTATCGAGGGACAAAAAATAGATACCGTAGAACAATTCCCTTATTTTGGTATCTATTTCCATAGAAAGGTGACCTGGCAGTCTGCTGTAAAAGCCAGGACGCTTGCTTTTACTAGAGCGACCGGGGTTTTGAGAGACTTTGCCAGCAAAATAGGGGGGAGACCTGTCAAGCAGCTTATTTCCATCTATAAGGCAAAATGTGTAGCAACGGCAATTTACAGGGCTGGACTCTGGGGAATTGATACTATAACATCTATCCAGAAAGTTGAAAACCAGTTCCTAAGATACTTGCTAGGGACCCCGAAGTCAACATCTATTTTTATGACCCACATAGAACTGGGGCTACCATTTATTTCTGATGTAATTAAGACTGAGCCTTTCTTTTATGGCACAAGATTTGGACCACCACAGAGACAGCTTTTAACCGAGAAATAATTGTTGACAGCCAAAAACTAGATGGGGCTAATCATATAAAATGGTTGTCATATGTTAAAAGGTTTTGCTTTGAAATTGGTCGCCCAGAGTATTTCACTGATCCTCTGAGCCTGGAGCATATTACCCGGAAAGCTTTGAGAAAACATCTAATGGATCATCTAGAGGCGAAAAGATGGGTTCTTCAAAAATCTCATAAAAGTGCCCTGGATTTTCAGAGGATCACCTTGTCCCAGGGTCTACAATTATACCTTTATTCAGACATCACCTGTTTCTCTAGAATGCTTCTCTCTAGACTCAGATTGGGCTCCTTTTTTCGACTTATTACTTTTCCCTCCTGCAATGACTGGTCCCGAAACTTGCCCCCTTGCCCATGCGATGACACTTCACCTCAATCCAATATTCATTTTATATTGTTTTGTAAATACTATCTAGTCCCCAGAAAATCCTTATTGAGACCCTTATTGAAGACTTGGGGTCTGCGGTCCTGTAAAGATGCTTTTGACCGATTACGACAACTGGAGAATACAGACGTGATAATTATTATGGAAAAATTTTTGAAATTGCTGCTAAAATTTAGAAAATCACTAATTTAGGAATTTGTTACGATGGGACATATGGATTTGCATAAATATTTATTGTATTTTATTGTTTTTATGGAAAATGTAACTCTTCTGTTCCTTGATACTCATGCTTCTTTTATGGATTCACATGTAATGTATGCTTTTATGATTTCCTTGTGATAATCGAATAAAGCTTATTTGAATTTGAATTTGAATTTGAAAGAGTGACACTGAAGCTAACAAATGGTAAGCAATGGGCGGCCTCCATGCCCTTTATTGTAAACATTAGTTGCAAGAGAGAGTGCCTGGTGTGCGCGTACTGTTGCAGAATCGACCTAAGAAGTGGTATTGGCAGTGTTTAAAATGGGCTGGTACTGTCTGGTACTGAGTACCAGCACTTTTTTATTCTGAGAGGAAGAGTACATGTGCTTTTCAAAACACATGTAATACTTTTAATCAGAGAGTACCAGCACTTCTCAGAGGCAAGTAGGTACTCTGGCAGAGAGTACCTGCACTTCTATTTCTCCATCTCAAGCACTGGGTATTGGTCATACAGGTTTACACTCACTTTTGTTCAGGTGGTAGTGGCTGCAGAGCATCAATCTGGTAAGTATTGACTCTACCACTCAGCTCTGATAAATCTGTTTCTGTATTCTTCTATACTCGTGTGCTTCATGTGGAAATAATCATTTTTAAGGTCTCCCTATAGACAGCCTTATCTGTTTACATAGGCCTCATATCACCCCCACACATAGCACACACTACAGAACATACTATACAACACAGATTATTCAGAGAGAGGGTTTGAGGGATTTGTCAGTCATGGCATTTTGCAGATGAATACAGTTTTCTACAGCAGGAGTTTGAAGCAGTAATGGGGTAAAAATGCACACAACCTTATACACTAAAGCTCATTAGAAACTGCTGACATGCCTTGCTGTCACCTACTTAGATTTATTATCTCAGCACTGAAGAAGAGGGTGGTGGTGACGAATCTCATTGCTCAAAAACAGCTTGACAGTAACAGGGAGTGTTTTTTCATCAAATCGTGGTGTCTTGTCCCATGCAGGGACAGCTGGTATTAAGGGGGAAGTGGGCGATGCCTCACTAACAGTGAAGAAAAAACATTGAGTAGCTTTAATGAAATGCTCCGTGGTGCTTTGCTTCAGGCACTAAGTAACCTGAACTTGTTTAACTGCTGGAAAAGTGAACGCAGCTGCGCATGTGCCGGGCTGGGTGCGATGTTACTCGTCCTGGAGGAACAAGGTAGTTTTTGTGTCATCGTGGGATTTTTCTATGCCAGTGTATTTGCTTCTTTTTGTGCATTAAGGCCTGTGAATTTGGGCGTGGCCCAGAGTGCCAGAGACAAAAGAAGCAGGGTGGACCCATGTCAGCAAAGGTGCACGCCCCTACCCAACCCTATCCTGGTTTGCTTTTGTTTTGAAGAGGATGGGCTGGAGGAGGAGCCCGCGGTGTATTTGCCAGGTGACCTACGTGAGGGAACAAGTGAAACCCATAAACTTTGGTCCTGCCATGACCGTTCCCTCGAGCAGCAGGATTCCACAGGTATCCGTGCTGCCCAATGCCCTCCGTTTTGGAGCTCTGAATGTCTTTGTGGATTGGAGCAATGCAGCAGCCCCAGGCTCCATGTCTTCATTGATTTCTAACTGCCTCATGGGAGAGCTGGAAGTCTGCATTAGGTAGGTAAAAATACCGGCTACAATTAAAATGTTGCGTACATCCAGAAAGATATCAAAAGCTGGCAGCAATGACACAGTCCTGTGCCATTTTCATGGACATATGTATACTATTTGTCGAAAAGTATGTAAATTAAATTCCTTTTCACTGGGTCTGATCTCTTTTCTATTACCAGTAGGAGAAGGGTGAGCGAGGACAAGGTATGAGTGCATGGTTGGTGGTGTACCTGAATAAGTGTAGGGTGAGTGGTGTGCCTGTATGAGTGAAGGGTGAGTGGGTATGATGTATGAGTACAAGGTGAGTGAGGACGCTGTATGATTGCAGGGTGAGGGCAGACGCCTTATGAGTGCATGGTCGGTTGTGTACCTGAATGAGTGCAGGGTGAGCGGTGTGCCTGTGTGAGTGAAGCGTGAGTGGGTATGGTGTATGAGTACAGGATGAGTGGGGACACTGTATGAGTTCAGGGTGGGTGGTGTGGCTGTATGAGTGCAGATTGAGTGGGAATGCTGTATGAGTTCAGGGTAAGTGGTGTTCTTGTATGAGTGCAGGATGAGGGCAGATGCTGTATGAGTACATGGTTGGTGGTGTACCTGACTGAGAGCAGGGCGAGGGGAGTGCCTGTATGAGTGAAACATGAGTGGGTATGCTGTATGAGTACAGGATAAGTGGGGACACTGTATGAGTGCAGGGTGGGTGGTGTGGCTGTATGAGTGCAGGGTGAGTCGGAATGCTGTTTGAGTTCAGGGTAAGTGGTGTTCTTGTATGAGTGCAGGATGAAGGCAGACGCTGTATGAGTGCATGGTTGGTGGTGTACCTGAATGAGTGCAGGGTGAGTGATGTGCCTGTTCAAGCTAAGCATGAGTCGGTATGCTGTATGAATACAGGGTGAGTGGGGGTGCTGTAATAGTACAGGGTGAGTGATATTCTTGTATGAGTGCAGGATGAGTGGTGTGCCTGTGTGTGTGCAGGGTGAGTGGTGTTTTTGTATGAGTGCAGGTTGAGTGGGGATGCTGTTTGAGGATGGGTGGGTGGTATGCCTGTAAAATACATCATTTATACCTATTATTTCTCAAATTGTCTTCTGAGGAGGAAACCCCCCGCCCCTGAATCCCACACCCATGTTTGATTCAAGCTCTCTCAAACTTTATATTCAAGTCACAACTTTCTGCTTTACCACTTTTAAAATGCACCAGCTGCCACTGGGGATAATGTTACTGCTTACACCTGTAGGGATTCTGCAACCTAAGCACTATGGAAAACAGAACATCTCATATTCATCCATCAAGGAGCGGTTGCCCATACCCACATGGACGTATAGGGTGAGTGGATGGAGTGGGAGAGAGGGCATTTTGTGCAATCCTATAGAGGCACAGAGTCATGAGGGTACCAAAGACCCACATCGTGCCACATGGAGCTATGTTAGTCTGCACAATCCTTATCTGCACTCCGCGCCACCCTTTCCATGTGCCCACATGTGCCTTTGTTGTTTTGCTGGTTTTGATGGACCTGACATTACATAGGATTTCAGAGAATCCTAAATCTTATGAAATCCTGCAAGTACAGCAAATCTGAGCGTCCATTTTTAATACAAGCCCATACATACCACAACCAGATCCTAACAGCTTTGCTACATAATTACAATCTGGATGCAAAGAGTTGATAACCCCAACCTCCTTCACTAACCAGCATACTCTAGACTGCAGCAGCTTCAGTGATACCAGTTGCTATCTCAGAACACTTGAGGACCAACAAAAAGTCCAAAAGAAGAACAAGATGAGCCAAACTTGCATCTAGCGAACTGCACTATATCTCAGTTGAATAACAGTAAGACGGAATGTGCATTTTCAAACCATGCAGGGACGACCACGTGGTGAGGTGCAAAAGCCAGTAAGAAGTTGCCCTCGTTTAAGAAACTCGGGGGCATATTCTCAAGGAGCTATCGCTGAGTTATCAGCACTTTATCACAGCCAAAATGGTGATCAAATTATCGCCCCATTCACAAGCTGGTGCTAACAGCCCATATCACCAGTTTACCTGCGATAGGAGACGTAAAAACATTGCCACAGATGACCCCAGCAACTTTTGCCAGTGAGATTCAGAGTAGGTGTTCCCGTGGCAAAAGCCGCAACTACACCACTCCGCAACATTCTCAACAACCAGCCAGATCGGTGATAAGATCACAAAACATGGAATAAGGTATGTTAGCAGCAGGAAAGTAACACCTGCTCTGACCTGGTGTAAAGTCGGACGACAGCCTGCACCAGAAAAGGGAGCCCAGCCCTTAGCCACACATGAAGAACAACAGATGCCATGGGGCCACTAATCATGCATCTCGGAGCCCCGGCAGGGCTACGGCACCCACCTCCACCACCCCCCCCCCCCCCACCCGGGCATAACCCCCTGCCCCCCCAGGCAAAGACATGCCACATCAACTTCAAGTAATCATGTACCAACTAATCCGCGATCACAACAGGGATTATGCATGTGTCGTCACAAAAATGAGCATCACACATTCACCTTCGAATTACCAAACGAAAATGTATTCAAATAAACTCAGAAGAACATTAAGGAAGACACATGGCAGCTCTCCTCGGGACAATCTGTAGGTCACAGCCTGTAATACAAAAAACAGATAAGAAGGTGTGTCATGCGCTCATCAAAGGACCGAGAAAGAGCAAAGGAGAGATAGAGACACAGAGAGAGAGAGAGAAAGAGAGGGAGAGAGAGAGAAAGATGGAAAGAAAGGGAGAGAGAGGAAGACGGAAAGAGAGGGGGAGAGAGGAAGACGAAAAGAGAGGGAGAGAGAGGAAGACAGAAAGAGAGGGTGAGAGAGGAAGGCGGAAGGCGGAAGGAGAGGCATATAGAGACACAGAGAAGAGAGGGACAGGGAGAGAGAGTGTCGACACTGCGCACCCAGGCCTCACTGCTCACCTGCTGCGACCTGGTGTATCTCCAATCACGTGCCGTTATGTAGTGCAGTTCACCAGGTCCCTCATCTGAAACAGATCCTTCACCTGAAACAGATCCCTCATCTGAAACAGAATCCAGATACATGAAAGGCAAAGTACATACAATTGCACACGCCATCATTGCCTGTCCGCCCCTGCGCACCCAGGCTGCACATCCCAGCCACTCCCACCACCCAGCGGTGCATGCCCGCACCTGCACACCCAGGCCGCTGCACCCCAGTCCCTCCCGCTGCACAACGGTGCATGCCCGCCCCTGCGCACCCAAGCAGCTGCACCCCAACCCCTCCAGCCGCCCAGCAGTGCATGCCCACCCCTGCGCACCCAGACAGCTGCACCCCAGCCCCTTCCGCCACCCAGCAGTGCATGCCCACTCCTGCGTACCCAGGCCTCACTGCTCACTTTCCGCCACCGGAGTGTCACAAAGAGGGCCCACCAGGTGCCGGTGCAAGCCCCAAGACCGGGGCCCATGAACATGGCACCCTCCACAACATACAGCCCTGCTCAGCGGGCCACCAGGTCTCACATTTGATTCTGGGTCTTGATTTCACTATGGTAGAGGACATACCTTGCACATGGATTCATCGCAGGTTGCACACCTGCTCAGCCCTTGAGGTGCCACTAACTCTGTGACCCGCGAGGCAACGTCACGTTGCGGTAGGCACGCACTGCCCGCTGGATCAGGCCTTCATAGTGGTCTAGCAGGGCTCACAACGATCATCTGAGGAATGCCAAGAAATAACTATTTACGAACACTGTGAAGATTGTACATAGGTCCGTCATAATCACCAACTAGAAGACATATTGAGTTTTTTTATTTAAAAGCTATCTCAGCCCAGCCGTTCAGGAATCCCTTCCGTTGTTCACCAATATTTGTGTGCTTGTACATTTTGTCTTATGTATGTGCCAAAGACGATCCCCTGACGAAGGCAAAATGCCGAAACGCGCGTAGTCCTAATCCACCGCTTTGCCTACTTTATAAAGAACTTTGACCGGTTTACTGTCACTTGTTGCGTTAATGTATTGTATGTGTGTATATATATGTTTAAAAACAAATCATTATGTCCTTTTATTTTTATTTAAAAAAGTATATATCCCAAAAAAAAAACTTTGAAAAGAGCAAATATACACTAATTGTTTTGAGAAAAGAATAAAAAATTGTTTTCATATAAAACAAAGAAATCTTGATGTTAATTCTATACATAAGTTGTGTAGTCACATTGTTTTTTAGAGTATAAGTAAGGGAGAGCTTTGGCAGTAATTAATTGATTGGTTTGCTATTGTCCTCATTTTTCTAACTCACAACGATCATCACCAGTCCGGACTGCCAGGACGGGGCATCATTGCAGGCTGCACACCTGCTCAGCACCTAAGGTGCCCCTACTTCAGTGCACCGATAGTCACCGTCCGGTGGTGGTGTGCCTGTGCCGGCCGCAGTGTTTCCAGTGCCATCAAGTCTGTGCCCCGCAGGTCATGGACCCTCTATGATTGAGTATCATGGTGCAGACGACAGCATGTCACCTCCAGCCCTTGGGAATGTGATGTTGCAGTGCCATAGGCCCTCATGCCTACATTAACACCACACAGATGCAGCCAGATAGAGAGTGTTAATGGCGTAAAGTACATGCGCCCAGCCCTTTTTATTGGCAGGGTCAAATGTCCTGTGACGCGGGTGTTGGATGGGTAAGGTGTGGATGTAAACCAGCCGTGAGGGAGTGGCTGTGGCATTCTGACAACTAGGCATGTGAACTGCAGATCACTACAGGAAAGACCTGGCACATGTAGCGTTGTCCCCCCCCCCTGTGAGCGTAGCAGAGTGGGCTGGCCTGGTGTATGCCAGTCCAGCGTAAAGGTGTGAACAATGATCCTGGGGCTTTGGGCGTGGTTCCCTACTGGGCTGTACGAGGAAGTAACTAGGATGTAAGTCCCTATTGTTGTTACGGCACCACCCGGACCACATTTACCATTGTGTCACCCGGTGACCCAAGTCCAACGACATGAGCAACATGGACATAAAGGGGAATCACTGAGCCTACATTCATCCATACTTCCACACTTGAAAGATCATAGACATGACACATCTGTGTGATTATAAATGTTTAATGCACATTCAGAGGAGTGTTGCAGCTGGAGCAGTACACGACCATGCTATCCCCACTTTTCAATGTTGGCCAGTGGAGGGCCAGCAAGAGTCTTTCAGGGAATGACAAGTCCACAGGAAGAGGAAGAGTTCAGTCCGCAGTCTGATTGCAGTGTAATTGGCGATCAAACAGAATATGGCAGTCCATGTTGAGGTCCAAGGTGAGTGTCGCAGAGTGTATCGGGGACAGTGGAAGGGGATGATGCAAAGTGCAGAACCAAGCAGAACAGGCCCTATGGCGGAGATGCATGCTACTGCGTCCTTCTTACCACAATGTCAGATTCATCCGCCTCTTTGTCCTCCGCTGTTTCATGTGCCTCACGTGTGGGTGGTGGTGTTCTGTCTCTAGAACTGTGTGGCAGTGATACCTCAGGGGCCGAAGGTGGAATGTCTGCTACACTGACACTTCAGGGGGTGGAGATGAGGATGTAGTGGTAGCAGCAGCATGCATCAGCACCAGGCCTTGTGTCAGCAATGCCATGAGGATGATCCTGAGGTCATTGAGAAACCCAGCTACCTCTCGCTGGTGTGCCACTTTGGCAGCCGCTCGTTCCGCCTGCGTCTGCTCCATGGTCCCCATTGACCTCCGCATGTGTTCCAACACCTGTGTGACATTGCTAGTGCCACTCTGACTAGACAGTTGTTCTAGTCTCTGAGTCAGGGCTCCTGTGATGTCAGCCATGGTTCATTGGAGAGCATGGAGTGGACTGGGTGTCCGTTAGGGACTGTGAGTGGTCCCTGATGGGACTAAGACACCCACGTATGGCACCTAGTTTGGCTGCCATGCAGTCGAAGTCCACCCGCACCTTTTCTGCCAGATTTTCCTGGCACCCCAACACACGGCTTTGGAAGGCCATATGTTCTTCGTGGGGGTCCTGGGAGGCAGCCATGGTGGTGGGTGCTGCCTGCTGTGTGGTCTGTGCAGGGTGTGGGGTCTCCTTGTAGCAGCTGGGCTGCCCTGCTCCTGGAGGTGGGCTGCAGAGGCTTTCCACGAGCTGTGGAGGGCGTCAGAGTCAAGCCGTGGTGGTCCTCTTCATCATCAGAGAAGAGAGGTTCGGGTTGCTCTGCAGGAGGTGTTGATTCTCCCTCTGTAATGTGAAGGGGAGGTGCAGTTTAACAATGTATTCACATGTATGGTGTCGCATTGTACATGTTTTCATACAGACTGCATGACTGTGTACATTGTGGCTGTATGGGAGGAGCTGCCTATTTGATGGGGGACAGTGGACATTTCGACAACATAACCGATGTGTGTTTGTACCTGTACATTATCAACTCACATTTCCTTGCAATGCCAAATAAGATTTGCCAGTTTCTACACACAATCGGCACCAGTTGTGTCCTGTGTTCTGTTGTGGATGTATTGCCGTTTGTACCACATTGTTGTCAATGTTGATGTGCTCTGCATGTTATGTGTGTGTTTATTGCATTTCGAGGGAGTCGCCCCTCCAGCTCCTATTTTGTTGGCCCTTATCGCTTTCATGCGGTGTGCCTTTGGCTTTGGTGCTTCTACAGTGCTGAGATGTTGCATACTTGGGTACATTGGTCTCTTGGTGGGATTTTGGGGTCTGGTACATGGTTTGTCAGCAGATGTGCTCTATTTCATTGTGTATGTGTGCCATTGTGCCCATCTCCCCCTGTCCCCCCAGTCCCTGGTCGTTACTCACCCTGGTGCTTTTGTGTCCGGTCACGTTGAGCAGTGTCCGGACCCCTAACTCCTGCCAACATCTCCCCACTGATTTATTTTGATTTGAAATATTATTTATAAAGCGCAGCGAATGCCGAGGCATCTTGGGGCTAACTGTGATACTATATGGCTGAAACAAGCTGACTCACCGGTGTTTAGGTTTTAGCAAACAAGCAGGTTTTTAGTTCTTTCCTAAACCTCATCCGGTTTGGGTGGAGACGTAAAGTGGAAGGGATCTGGTTCCAGAGTTTTGCCGCACAGAGAGACAGTATGCAGCCCCCCCCCATCTGGCCTCCAAAATTTTGGAACACATATAAAGCCTTCATTGGAGGATCTAGGAGTTCTTGCTGGAGAGTACCTACTAAAAAGTTTCTGTACTTCCCCGAGATCCCTCCATGTAGGGCCCTATGTACTAGACACAGAGCTCTATGATGAACAGGGAGCCAGTGCAGTGCTCTAATGGCCTCTGAGGTAGAACGACCCTTCGGGATATTCCTAAGCAGTCTAGCAGCGGCATTTTGTAGTGATTGGAACCTTTTCTCCTGTGCCTTATCAATTCCCATAAAAAGAGCATTGCAGTAATCCAATTTAGATAAAAAGAGGGCAACTACAACTGTCTTATGAAGTTCATACGTAATGAACAGGAAGATTTTCCTCAAGGTTTTCAAGAGGAAAAAACAGGAGGAAGTTAGTTGATTGACAGAGGCCGATAGATTGAGCTGTTCATCAAGAGTCACCCCCAGGTTTTTGACCTTAGTAACAGGGGTAGGACAGACTCCCACCTGTGTAGGCCACCAATTGGTATTCCACAATGATGGTCCTTTAACAAACTCGAGTACCTCGGTTTTATCTGTATTTATTTTCAAAAAATGTGCGCTCACCCAGCTCATGATGTACTTCAGACAAGCATGAAAGCTAATGGCTACTGGCTCTAGTGGTTCAGAAACTGAAATGGTGAGCTGCGAGTCGTGGGCATACATTATTAAGGAGAAACCATGATTTTTGACTAAGTTAGCTAGGGAGGACACATAGATATTGAAAAAGGTTGATGACAGAGCAAATCCTTGCGGAACACCACAGAGGAGTTGAAAGGATCCAGATTCAACATTCTCAAAGTGTATATTTTGTTCCCTATTTTCAAGAAAGGAGGCAAGGAGAGTTAATGCTACATCCTCCACCCCCACATCTCTCGGCCGGCGCACCAACACCTTATGATTTACGGTGTCAAATGCCGCTGAGAGATCCAATAGGACCAGGATCGCTCTGCCACCCCCATCCACTATCTTCAGAATCCCCTCCGTAGCTAACACCAACGCTGTTTCTGTTGAGTGATAATGCCTAAGGCCATGTTGTGTTGAATCCAACAACAGGTTGTCTTCTAGATGTTGTATTAACTCCCCATTTACAGCTCTTTCCAGTGTTTTAGCTGGTAAGGGTATTCAAGAAATAGGCCGATAGTTTTTTGGTTCTAGTGGGTCCAAGGCTGGCTTTTTAAGAATTGGCCTTATGCAGGCCTTTTTCCAGACCTTGGGATATTTACCAGTTTCAAGTACTTGGTTCAGCAAAGGAGTGAGGTATGTACTCACAGTCTTAGATACCAGATGGGTAACCGATGACTGTGGACACCAATTCCTCCATCTCGTTCAGCTCCTCCTGTGGCGCAGGAGTCCCACCTCCAGTCTGCATTGCTGGCTTCCCGTTGTTGGCGAGTTTCAGCTTGGTTTTGCGCTTGACATCATTACAGTGCCTCTTGACCTCTTCCATTGTCCTCTTCAGCACTCCAACTGCATACACCTTGTCCACGATAAACTGCCATGGTCCATTTTTTGTTGCCAATGACACAGTGGAGGTGACGAACAGTTGTTGATGGTGTTCTCCCACCTCCGTTATCAGGATCCTGTTTTCCTGCGTACTGAACCGCTTCTTCCTACTCTTCTTCTCCTTGGCCTTCCCTGACCCCCAGGTCCCTGGCTGGTCCTCCAGGGGGCTTGTGGGGTTCTGGTTGTCCTCCGTACTTGCTCTGGCAACATCCATTGTGCTTCGTTGCTGTTTGGCATTTGTTTGTCTGTTTTTTTCTTCTTTTATGGTGATTTTTCCCGCCTGACGCGTGTGAATTGCAGGCCTGTCGCTGGTTTCATGCTGATTTTTGTATCGTGATTGGCCTCATCGAAACTTTTTTGCGTTCGTGCTTTGCATTTTTGCGGGTTGCGTTGACTTTATCGTGGACATTTGACGCGTTGCCATGGGCCTATCGCATGGTACCTCTGTGTTGTGAATACTTAGTTAACACAGCGTTATTTTCCAGCGATAGACTTCAATATGAAGAGTTGCGCTAAGCTAAATTTGCGGTAATTATCACACGTTCTTGAGAATATCCCCCTCAATTTTTACAAGATTTACCACAAACTGGAACTGAATTGCATTGGCAGAGTGCTCAAGAGCTACAGTTGTTCTTGACAATATAAACCCACCAATAGAACAACCCTGTGTGTTTCATAATCAGGTATCTGTGATTAAAACAGGGATGTCAGGAAGCAAAGAAGGGACTGATACACTATGTAAACTAAACAATCATGAGCCGCATGCTAAGGTTGCTAAAAGCTGCCCTGGTCCTGACTGTTTCCTTTGCATTGCCTTTCTACCACAGGATATTCCAATATTCAATAGGTCTTATTAAGTATTACACCCACATGCATAAGATGCTATGATGCAAAAGTACCAAGACGCACCAACCAACTACCCTATCAGTACACAGTAAACATATCTTATCGCACTCGCCCAACGCAGCTATTATCTGTCATAACTGACCAGTAGTGGACATCAAAAAAGTAACCAATTTCAGCATTACCTATACATCAATCATTCAATAAAGGTTTGTATAGAGCGACTAATCACCTGTGAGGGTCTCAAGGCACTGAGGGCAGTGGATGGGGGCTCACCATTAGCCAGAATGTTTAAGACCACAAATGTTGACCTCTCCTAATACAGCTTGGCCGCAGTATTTATGGCATCCTCCATTATCTTCCATCCCACTTGTAAATGTAATTTATGGTTTAAAATCAGTTTTATTGTTTTCCAGAGTAAATATCAAAAGCAACAAGCCAACACTGCTGAGGCCTCACCCAGACCAGCCTTGCAAGACTAAGCAGGAATACTGGCATAAGCATCCCACCCTGATTGTTGTCACTCTTCTGTACTGTATTCTGGGCATTACTCCTTCCCGCCCCCCCTAACTCCGGCCTATGGGGCATCTCCCACCATGCCAGTGTCATCTACCCTTTCTGGTAGCTGCAACAGTCGCAAGCATCTGGGGCAAGTCACTGTAAGCTGCCATGTTAGTAGATGTCACTAGGGTCAGTTTCTCCATCTCAAGCATGTGCCAAATCCTATGTACACACACAATATGAGTGGGAACTTTATCTGTGCCCCAGTGGGAGAGTATCATCTGAAGCACAGCTCCAAGGCTAGTGTGGAGACCCCGTTGAGATCGTAGGGGTGAGGTCAGGGGATTAGGAAGCCACAATATAACATAAGCCAGGAAGCGCAGAAGCTGCGTTCCAGGGTGTGTACCTATGCCATTAAAACTGCATCCTAGTACCCTGTCAGTTTTGAGCTTGCCCACAGAAGGTGCATCAGCGTGCCTGGTACTCCACATCCCCACCAGGAAAGCTTGGTGCGAGTTGGGTTGCCCCAATGAAGTCTAACCTGGGTGAGGTACCGGTACATCGCTATGTTAGTACCTGTCTTGCGGTATTACAGGCTGTGTGTCGTGTTCTGTAATAAATGTCCTCTCATTCTTTTTGCATAGGGGCTCATCCCAAATTTGGTTCCCATCGTCTCTGCCCCGGTGTTTTCTGCTCTGTGTGGGGGTGAGGCTGGAGGGCATACAGTTCGGTTAAGACGCGTTTATCACTCTGCTTGGACAGGAATGATTTTTTGTGGGGATTAAGATTCCTCTGCGCACCCTTCCAGTTGTTTGGGTGCGGTATCAAGTGCCAAATCTGGACATAGCGAAGGCGTTACATTTTGGGAACGCCATATTTGGTCTTCATCTACTTGAATTAGATAGGCCCGTCAGCATGAAAGAGGGGTTCCAAAGATCTAGAACCTGCTCACTGCCATGCTTTAAAATCCGGGTTCCCCCAAATGGGCGTCAATGGTAAGGTAAAGGATGGTACTCCCTTCTGGGTGGCCACTATGCCCCGTACCAGCAGAATAGTCCGGGTGACAGGTGAGGTATACATGTCCCACAGCCAGGGGCGTAGCTAGAGCTTGTGGCGCCCGGGGCTACCCCTCAGATTGCCGTCCCTTGGGGGGGGGAGGTTGCTGGGGAAAAAGGACGGTGAGCAGAAGATGTCCGAGTCTCCGAGGAGAGACACATAGTATTGCTGCTAACAGTTACCTCGATCATGCAAGTTACATGCACATACATGACACGGTGAAAGGCTAGACAGTTGAATACACCGGTGACTGGCAGTACAAAAGGGAACACACAGATTGCATGATCTATCTGGGGACTCAGAAAAACCACATGTGACATCCATCAGAGAGCTGTGGCAGGGTTTTTAAAAATTTTTTAAATTAGTTGTGGCCCAGATTTTGCATTGGGATTGCGCCACATTTTTAGCACAACCCCAAAGCAAAATCCAGTTTGGTAAATCTCATAATGGGCTTACAATCATGCACTCATGATATACCTAATAAAAACAATGTGTGTGTAATTACACTCATTTGAGCAATCGGCAATGAGAGAGACACTCTAAAAGGATTAAAACTGGTGCAAATGTCTGTGGCGGCGGGCTCAGGATTACAAGAAGATTATGAAAATATCACACCTAGCAATCAGAACCAACCCAGCACACAAAGCTTGTACTGTTAGTAATACCTAGAGCTCCCTTTGCCAAGGATTAACTCCGGCTAAAGTATTTCAAAATTACAATGCACAGAACTCCATCACTCTAAGCCCTTCTCTGGCAGGGTCTCCAAGAGGTAATCTCCCAGTCCCAGAAATTCTCTGCCACCAACAGGACAACGCTTCGTCCTCCGAACCATGCTACCAACCCATAGATTTCCATAACTATGTTAACCACTGCACTGCCACATAACACTACCGCACATCCTCAGTCACCATCATACCATAATCCTCACTCGCATAATACTAATTCACAGCAAAAGACAGACTACCACCAACCATCACCATTCTGCTACCCACCAACAACACACTAACACCCCACTGGACCGCCTTAAAATATCTCTGCATCACTTTACCACTATATCATCTCAATACTCTCCCACACCACCACGCTGGCAACCCCACCTCAGCCCTAGACACTCCCCAATCAACACATAACCACCTCAGCACTACCACATTAGCACCTTCCAGCACCACAACACTATTCACTACCACCCAATGCAAATCACAAGTAAGCCAAGCACTACATTTCTCCAACAATATAATCCAACCACATTACAGCATGGCACAGTCGCAAAATAAATGCCCTGCTAATCCCGACTGCAGTAAAACTGGTCTAACAATACCACCTTCCTCTATTCCACCACAGCGCTATAACCAATACCATAGCAATACCACCTTACCATCTGTCACTACCAAAGTAAGGTTCCCCATCACTCCACTACATAATCCCTTTCTATTACCTTGTCATATCACAAGCAGTAGCACCCCCTCACATTACAACCACATCTCCTCTGACAACCACAGTATCCCTGTTACACTGCCACCTGACTCCCAGCTCAGAGTACCACACACCTACCCCACCACTCCACTAACTTCCAGGAAAGTCCACCATTGAGCCCCAGCGCCTAGAGACCCTTACGGGGGATTGTGCGCCTTGCAAATGTGAATTATTATTATTATTATTATTAGCATCACACTGCCACCCGGTGAAGTAACGGTCCAACACTTCACAACTGAGGAAGGGTGAAAACAGGTCAAATTACAAACCATCCCAGGGTATCAATACTGGCAGCACATGTACATACACAAGTGAGCTTTAAATGAATACAAAATACTTTTGGATGACTGGTGCTACCAGGATATTGGAAATGTTTAATGCACCTGCTGATCCCAGTGTAAGTTAATATCAAGCTTTTAATGACCCTTATGAGAAGAACTTTATTAATTCTGAGTCTTCCTTGACAACTCTCATGCCCTGGTTTATTTTTCTAGCAGAACTTTCACCAGAAAAGTATCACATACTTCACAGCGTTCGTATATAGGGGTTGTTGCAAAATTATTTCTGTATCACCCCTCTATAAAACTAAAGGAACTAAAAGACCATTGGTTCTCTCCCTAACTATCTCTTAACTATCACAAGAGTATTCAAGCTCTTGTGATAGTTAATCTAAATCTACTATAACCATGAGCGTGTGTGATTGTGTGATGCTGCTGTGTGTGTTCCCATAAGACAAGACACACAGAAAAGCCGTGCAGCAGGTTACAGGAAGCAGATGTATCAATCACTCAGGCACTTCGAGCCCTTATGTTAGCAAACGCTGACGCTCTCTAACTCGTCATAACCAGTGTATTCTGTTTGTGCCTTACTGTGATGTATTCCTATAGATTCTGTATCGATCCCCCTATTCCTGACCCTATTCTGGTTAGCAAACTAACAAGTTAACTAGCAGCCATCTCATGAGGCAGAAAACCCCCATGATGCAGGAACCGTTATCTGATAAAGCCACACTATGGCACAGGAACGTGTTATCTGATTAGGTCATAACGCTTGCCATCTAATTAGACAAGCGATATTCCTCCAGCCCCTGATAAGGCATACGGAGTTCTCAAAACAAATCAAACCTATGACAGACCTGGGAAAAACCCTGCGCCCATTGTTTTGATTTCACCGAGAACTTCAGCAAAAGAATGTGCTAACGACCTGGTCGTATGACATCCTTATTGACGTATCTATGTCCATCCTTACGTCAATCTCGGCACCTTAAAGGTATAAATATTACCGATATTGCCCTATGCAAACACACGCGGTGGTGACGAGAACGGAGCAGCCAGACTTGCCGAAGCCCAGAGCAGAGCAGACCCCGCTGGCGCAGCCCCGCCTTCCTGACGCGCTGAGAACGAGCAGCTGCCTATTTCTCCTGCCGAGAAATCCAGCTCCGGCGCTTCCGGGTAGCCCTCGCAGGCAGCCTGGAATATCGAGACCAGAGACGAGAGATACCATCCCTCATCCATCCTAGATTCCAGGTACAGAACTGAATAACCCCATACAGAGAATTCTTTAGTCAGTCACTTGGCAAAACAAACTTAACGTAAACTGTAACTTTCTATTCCCGCCCACGTATTAGGCTTAGGTCAGATACACGGGATAGGCGTAGCTAGAAACACCAGTTGAGTACGATTAACCAAATGTATATGTGTATGTAATATATTTTATTCATTTTAAACCTTCATATGGCTTAGAAACCATATCAATGTTTTTACAGTATTATTTTATACTTCTGCTTTTAATGTATGCACTTTACTTAACCATAAGTATTGCAATAATATCGATCCATTTCTCTTGTATGAGAAAAGAGACTGATCAATAAATAACATCTTTTATTGAACACGCCCGTCTCTTCCTTTTCTCTACAAACTGATGAGACTAAGAATGCACGTACTGACTGAGTAAAATAAATTGCCTTTTGTTCACACGACTCTCGAGATACACTCTTGATTAGGGGAGAGCAAAGTTGTCATGTTCTATGGTTGTCAGAAACTAAATCCCTTCTTGTCTATCCAGGGAGGTTCAACTCCTCCTTGCCTATTCGAGAAAGTTTCTAGTGAACTCTGAGCTAGCTGGCAAACCCAAAACTTTAAGTCTAATATCGACAGTAGTAGACCTAGTTAACGTCTGGTCTAGGCCTATACTATTGAAGGTATTATTCCAATGCGCAGAGCCTATTGGGATAATAGGAACTACACTACATGGCGCCCAACGCGTTTGGAAGGGCGATAAAACTAACGTAAGACATTTAGAGTAACTCAGTCGTGCTTTCTCACTCAGACCCCTTTTTTCCCATAATACTCCAAAGACGTCTGGAGTGGGTGAAAGGTAATATCCGCCAAACCTCGCAGTAGGAAACTCCTATGTATGGTACTTGGTTTAGTCAACGTTGAAGGATAAACCGTTCCAAAATATTGTGCATCTAATCTTTGTTTCCATAAGAAACCTGATCTGCAAACAAACAAAATAACCTTCTGTCGGTACAATGTCAGACAGTGAAGGAGAAAGAGAGGCAGTTAGATTAGCAACTGAAATAGCAGCAGCTGATACTGCACTGCAAGACGCAGACCCGGATATAATACTCATCCCGGTCATTAAAAGGAAATCTATAACTTTAAAACTTATAGAAAATGGACTGACACCTAGAGGTGGTACAGTCATATTCGTAATTGAGGCACACGAATATCGGCAGACAGAGGTATACTATTCATGGATACATTTTCCAGCAGCAAATGCTGTAACAAAGTACTTCCACTATTACAAAGAAGAGGAACCTCCTGGAGAGTACACTCCTTTCGAGGAGGTGGAAGTACCACTTAAATTTCAAGAGCATTTGCTCTTATTTAATGGCGCCCTAAAACATAATAATCACATCACCAGGCTCGGTCCTTTAGGTAGACCAGGAGCAACGTGGCCGGTCCTAGCCGGATACACACCACATCCAGACATCAATGGGATGTCTGCAGCAGAGCTGTTAACACAGCTAAAACAATTAATAAAAATACATAGACAATTAGTCCAATATGTGATGCGGACTTCAACAATTCAGCCAGCAATTAAAATTCCACAGCTGACCCCTCACCAGGGGAACACAAATAAAATTACACCACAGAACATTCAATCATGCCTAGGTAAAGTACCAGCTAAACGGGAACAAATACCATTCTGGTTAGCACAAAAAATCACCCAAATCGAGGCTGTGTTTCCAGACACCACCCCGTTAGAAAAACACAGGATTCTGACTATCTGTCTTCCAATGGGAATCGCACCACACATTGAGGACTGTGACACTTGGGGTACAGTCTTTGCTTCCATCTACACAAAAACGCACGGTGTTCCATCCATTTCGGTAATACCAGATGTGCTAAAACAAATTCAAGATGAATATGGTCCAGAACCCGCTTTAACTCTTGGTATGAAATTACTAAAAGACTTCAAGCAGGTCTCGGCTATATTATTAGCCAACATAAAAGGAGAAGCAGCGAACGTGGCGATCCGCCAGAGGTTAAAAGAGACAGATATAGCAGACCAACCAGCTGAAATTGCCAGAATCATAGAAAAATCCTATGAGGAACTAGGTAGAGATAGTTTAGGTGAAATACCAGTAAAACCACAACTGATTGAAAGTCCTGAAAAAATATTTTTTAATAATAACTCAACATCACAAAAAAAGAGCTGGGATGGAAACAAACAATCCAATCCTAAAGAAAAGAAATTCCAGTCCAGAGGAAGGTCTCCTAGGCGAAGAGAAAAATCTCCGAACCAAAGACACAGGTCACCCCAGAGTGACCCCTCTGGGAAAAGATATAACCTTAGAAATAGGGATAATATAAAGAAACCTGATAGATATCAAGACATTGATACACGTCCCTCTCAATCTTTTCAGACTTCCTCGCAGAAATCGGAAAGAAGAGGACGATCAGAACAAAGAGAAGAGCACGCCAAGTCCAAAGACAAGGAACCTGCTCAGCTAAAAAAGAAATTACAATTTCCAAAAAAGAAGGTAGCCAGTATCAAGGTAGTTAACAATGCCGAGAATACTGAGGACACAACTGAAAAACGGAGAATGGGCTCAGACAATGCTAGACAGCGCAGCAGAAGTGAGCATAGCTCGCAAAGTCCTTATGAATCATCTGGAGACAGTGGACACGAATTAATATCTTCAAGTGGAAACTGCAGACACCAGAGTTAGCAAACCTCACAAAATATATGAAATAACATTACGTATAGAAGGGGATAAGACTAGAAAAATAAGGGGACTATTTTGGGATAATCTCTCCAAGAGCTATGACATCCTTCTAGCCGAAAAGGACTGGCCACCAGAATTTGTCAGGGAGTGCCCTCATGGCGAAGAAATATTTATGCCTGCCTTCTCAAATCATATCCCAATTCATAAAAAATACACACTTGCCAGAAAGTGGGCAGTAGCCCTAGCTCCTGCTTTATATAAAAATCACGTAGGATGGGATGAGGACTCTCCTCCTCACAAAATCCAGTTAAAATCACAACCTACTGCACAGAGGCAGTACCCAATTAAGCAAGAAGCTAAAAAACAGGTAAAAGAAATCCTAGATCAGCTAGAATACCAGGGGGTGATTGAAACTTGCACCTCACAAATGAACAACCCTTTGTTTCCGGTCTCCAAACCAGACAATTCATATCGTCTAGTTTTGGATTATCGACACCTTAACTCATGTTGCAAAACTTTTGCAGTGCAAAACTCGCATAGTACTGCACTAATGAATAACATAGTGCGCAAAAAATACAAAACAACATTAGACATCTCTAATGGATTCTTTTGTCAAAACATAGCACCAGAGAGCAGATATTTGTCTGCATTCTCAATAAATGGCACTCAAAAACAATTCTGTCGGTTAGCCCAGGGGTACAAGAACAGCCCAGGAGTATTCTTAGCGAGAGTAACAGAATTACTACAAGCATATGACGACGAAGCATTATCGTATGTCGACGACATATACTTAACAGATGATGACTTGGAGACTCACTTGAAGAGAGTGAACACCATAATACTTGGGTTCGCAGCAGAGGGTTACAAATTCAACTTTAAAAAATCCAGAATTGCCCATCTGACAGTCCTGTTCTTAGGATATGAATTATCAAGTGAAGGCAAAAGCCTGGCTGACAATTTCCTAGGGAAATGTGCCGTACTCCAAGCACCTAGAACACTAAAAAACCTACAGTCAATTCTAGGCTTCCTAAATTTCGGAAGAACATACATTGCAAATTACGCAGAAAGGGTCAAACCCCTTTATGATCTAATAAAACCGGATTTTAAAAGAACCAATTGGACTCAAATACACACAGAAATTCTGAGATCCTTACAAACAGACATGTTAATTAAAACAAAATTAGAAACACGTGATAACACACGCAATCTTGTGATTCGAGTCATCCCAGGAAGATGCGGATTCACATACCTGACCTCTAATGAGGGAGAAAAGGTACCAATTGCATTGAAATCACACTTGTACACAGAAGCTGAAAAGAAATTCAGCATTAAAGAAAAAATTGTTCATGCAGTTCAAACCGCAATAGCTAGAGAAAAAGATCAAGCAGACGGTAGACACACCACGGTCAGAACAGCAGAATCAGCCTTTGAGGCATTAACAACACCATGTAATTTACCAACAACAACATTGAATCCGGAATGGATACAATGGGTGAATTCAATCACAACGGACAAAGTATACTACTACTTTGATCCAGAACTAGAGGAACTAAAAAATCTAGAATATGAAAGAACATTCCCTCTGCCAATCGACATTCTGCCCTTACGACAATACGCTTGTGTAATCTATACAGACGGACATGCTCAACCTTCCGTTTGGGGAGAACAAGCATACAACCCAACATGTGAGATCACAAAAGAAGTGTGGCGCGGAGGTAAACTAAGACCTCTATTAACAAAAACACACTCAGTAGAAACTAATTCAGAACAACAGACTGAAATAATAGCATTGAAAATGGCGCTAGATAATGCGGATCGCGAATTCCCGACACTTGTAGTGTCCGATTCATATTACTGCGTCAAATCATATAACAACGATTTGCAGACATGGATTCAAAACGGTTACAAAGATGACACAGATGCAACAATAAAGCAGAAACTGCTCTGGGAACAAATAGCTCTTTTACAAAAAGAACTACCAAAGACTCACGTGACACATTCACTGAGTCATCAGCGTGATGGCGTTCACGTTGCAGGGAATTCATTGGCTGAAACAGCCACAGCGGTAGCAACTAAATCGGCTTCCGTAGTTCGGAAAAAGCATACAGTGAAGTATATTGACGGTGAAACAGTGCTGGCGGTGAAAACGTCATCAAAAGGTGACTGCTCAGCGCTACCGATCAACTATCCACTCAATTATACATACATAATCGATGCAAACTCCGTCCCTTTTGCTCGAATCCCTGGAGTGGGGGATAGAGTGATTCCAAACATGGACAGGAGAAACTTGTTAATAGCAGACGCACATATGGGCGAGGGTCTCAGACACCTCAAACTAAAAGATTCTCTGGAAGAATTACAATCAAGGTACTGGTGGCCAGGCATGAGCCTGCATCATACCATTTTTGTAAAGAACTGCCAAAACTGTAACAGAAATCGCAGTGGTGAGAGAAACGGTGTAATACCGTGTCGTTTCACTCCAGAAAAGATCAACAGTAAAAAGCAAAGCGTCCGATTAACATATACAGGCTAGTTTCCACTTATAATGTAGATCACCAGCACTCGGCTGACGTCTGGACTGTTATACAAAGATTTGCGAGTCTAAATGGCATATACGCTAAGAGCATGCTACGTTTGACCATTGTTTTCAATCTGGCCCTCCAGCCTGAGGGGAAACATGGCCAAATGAGCATAGCACAGCGGGAATCTTCTCACTTCCTTCCTGAGGGATACTGGATGGTGTAAAGAAAAAACCAAGGCATAAAGCAATCTATAACGGAAAGGTATTAGGTTCGGGAGCTGGGTGGGTCAAACATCTAATAAGTGTCCAACGTAGTCTAAATAACCTGCCAAGAAATTCTCTGAAGGGATTCAGTCCGTACGAATTATTATTTGGAACTAGGATGTTAATCTCTGACCTTGACAGTCAGACTTCAGTGGTAAAGGAAAAAAGCTTTGATATCAAAGATCGTTTGGCTATTTTACAGGACTTAAACGAAACAAGAAAAGACCTGAGCAACATAAAGTTGAAACAGCAGCCAACAACCACTGAAGAACCACCACCTGTCCCAGCAAGACCTGTCTGGATTCCAAAAATCGGGGATCTAGTCAGAGAAAAGATCGCGGTAAAGAAGGAATTTGGGCCTTCTTACAGAAAAGCAGTTCCTGTCTTGTCTGTCAACGGGACAAGATCAGTTGTACTACCGCCGCTTGCTGGTAAAAAGGAGAACCGAGTTGTATCCATCGACCTGGTAAAACCACAATCATGTGGCCGATAACAAATAGTAGGCCGAGTGGACTCCCCATAAGTAGCAGAACACCAAGGTTTGCTACCAGTACAGAGGTACTAACAAAGAGGCTAATCACATCCGAAACGCCTACAGAAGAACAAGAAGGACTATGCAACAATGCAATGGAACTTAGACCTCTGAAAACTCAAATAAAAACATTTAGCAGAGACACACCAACCTATAATGAAGTAACAAACGAATATGCAAGAAACAGTAATCCTGAAGCTATTGGAACAATTGACAGAACTGCATCCGGCTACTTCATAAACTTCGATGATTCCTCTGAAGGCTTCACTGAATCAAAAACACAGCCATCAACAAAAACCTTTAAAGATAAAGTTAAAGTACTTTTGAAACAACTGAAAGAAACATATCTAATTTCTCCATGGATCCAATTTTGGGTGGGTTTTGGTGCATTTATCCTCATACTTTGGCTCATCATGATACTTACTTTGGGACGCTTCATTGAGGAAAAATATGCTAAAATGGACACAGCAAGTCAGAAAATCAACTTGATCCTCAAACCACACACATCTTCACACGTCGAGAAAAGAGAACTTTCTTCAGTCAACTTCACAGCCAATCCTATACCGGGTGGGGTAGCATGGGACAACACTGACTACGAAATCTATGGTCCGGTTGAAATCCTGAAATATCCACACCAAATTAAGATCTCATTGAGTGACTTTGTAAAACCAAGCTCATTTGCTGATGATTGGGACTTCGAAAGTATAAACAATATGATGTCTGACTTAGTGATGTCTGCTAAATTTACCAAACATGATTATTTGCAGGGTTCTACAAATTATGATAGTATGTACTGTTATAACCACTATGGTAACCATTTTCTACATAGATCTGCACAACCTAGAAATGTTTTAAATTATAATCAATGGGAACATTGTGCAACCCCTCCAAAAGGAAGCTCACGAACCGTTTACGACAAATATTCATATTTTTCAGGTTTTAACATAAGTAATGCTGAAACATTTTATTTCAAATTGTCAAATAAGACAGGAACGAAGACCATGATAACAAACACAAAATTGATCTATTCAGACTCATTCTTTGAACAAATGAATACTTTTGGTTTTGATTATTGGGACAAATATGTTGAATTGAAAAGTGTTTGGGGCACAAAAGAATGGCAAGTACAGGGTATAGAATCTTTGTTTAGAGCCTGCATGATCCCAGAACAAATTATATTTTTAAATGACACTGTTCAACAAACTACCTGTCTTGGCTTAGCCAAAATCAAAGACTTAAATAAACCGTCTATTCCAAAACCAACAATGAACAGCAATAGCTCTACAGAAGAAGAGATAGACGTAAATTATGTATTAAACCAAAACAGAACACATCCAGATTGGAAAAAGTGGTTGATCTGGCCCACAGATACTAATAACTGTCAAGACAGATTACTGAACAAAACACAGGGGTTCAAAATGACCAGGCCAGACCCTAGATATTCCCAAAGACATCACCCAGGAATAATAACCACCTACAGTGTGGGCAAATTATGCCTTCAATGGCTACAAACTTCCACACTGGCAGAAATTAAGCAACACCTAACTTTACTTACTGATGGTGCTGACTTGCGTGATTTCATGATGGGACCGCGCAAACAGCGTCAAAAACGTTTCATAGCAGCCTCTGTATATGCAGCATACAACGAGGCCTGGAAGGTTACTCAAATTGAGACAGCAGAAAGGATACGGGAAATTGACCGTATTAATTTGGAAAAATCACTTTCTGTAGTGGACAATGGATTAATGACTCTGTCCTCCAGAATTTTTTCTTTGGACAGCATTGTGTCTTCAGCAATCGACATATTATCGCAAGACTTACTGTTATTACAACACGGTCAGTCCCAATTGCGTTCTATTGTACAGCTTGGCTGGACGTTACAAAATCTGCGTTCAGGCTATGTGCCTTGGCGTTTAATCAACACAACGTCACTTTTCAATATCTTTAACCTTACTGATAGACAAATCAGTATGGCCCAGAAGGGTGCTGATTATACAATCCTGAGCATTGAGAAACTTGAGAGATTACCAGTGACAATGTCAGAACGACCTGTCAGTGAATGGATAATACATGGGATAATTAATATTCCAATATCAACCTTCAGGTTTCAATACTGCCAAAAATATATACAGGCTGGCATGTACGAAAAGCTGGGAAAGGGGTACATTAAAACAACATGGAACTTGCCCTATTCACATGCATGTGTCAGTAATAAAGGACAGAAAGTGTTTCTTAGTGGCAATAATTGTGCAATGTCACTAAGCGGTACACTTCTGTGTAACGGAATTAGTTTGCATGGAGCCTGTGACGGGAACTCAAATAACCTTTCATGTCACCAGCAAGGCGCACCTGCAACAGAGATTGAACCATTCTTTCAAAGACTCTATAATGGGAGTTACATTCTAATTGTAGACCGCAGATGCTGTAGTCTTATGCCCGGGACTCCTTATCTCGTAACTACGACTGCGAAGGTCAAGTGCTGTGGACACTCTTTGTTCCCCAGCTCCTTTCCAGACAGGGAGGCAAGGGCATGGCCCAACTTGAAAATTACTTCTATTCGAATAGATACTTTAAGCAGAATGAAAACAGTGCTTCTTTAGACGCCGACAAGGCTCACGTCATCAAAAGAAACGTATGACCTCCAAGTCGCAAGGACGACTGCAGAGATACATTCATTGTTATCAACTAATTCCCCCATACATTTCGCAGAAATCCTGAATGAAATCTTAAATATTTCTGATACCAGTGGAGTCTCAAAGGTATTTAAGACAGTATTTTCGATGGCATTAACACCATTCAAAGCCATACTGGGTATTTTTCCAGATTTCGTCCATTCGATTTTTGGCGGACTTCCCCTCATTTTGGGACTAATTGCAGGAATCCTATTCCTAGTCCTTATATTTCGTTATGGCAAACCATGTCACAGACAAAACACCTGCGACAAGGGAAGAAACAATCCTAGCCATTGGATACCGGGACCGGATATCAAAAATCCTGGGACTATCCCGGCTTAGAGACCTGAACATGACTTGGTTTCTATCCTTTCGACCAATGTGGCAACGATGTGTTTTACCTGTATTAAGGTGCCTGCTATGCGGAGAAGAATGCGTGTTAGACACCTGTCTGACGCTACAATCGGATGCGCCAATGGATGCAGAAACATTGTTGAGTCCAACAAAGGCTCATGCTTTGTGCTGCCCTCAACGGCTACCAATCCTGATGACGGCATTCGTGGAAGCTTCACCACTACGATTAAGGGGTAGTGAGGTTCAAGATGAAAGCAGCATCGATCAGGTACGACCTTCTGTCAGCAATCCAAATCAGAATGTCAATGGAGACAATCATGCGCACGAATGCATGGTTACACCTATTTCCGAGTTAGTGGAACTCTCCCAGGAAGCTGTTGACAACTTTTTCGAGAGTCTAAATGATATGATGTTCTCACCGGAGCAGAAATAGAGACTTTTGAGCAAGCTCGTACACGGCGTTCCCTGAATTTGGCCTTCAACTTTAATAATACAGTTGCATGAACAATTTCCCCTCCAGTTCACGGACAGCATATTTTTCAGCAGCCCCAAAATATTTTTGCATATTTTTCGGGACACTATCTTCTGCTTAAAGTAAGAACTATTCTTAGAGAACTAACATTTCTAATTTTAGATAGTTTATAGACATTAGCTGCCCGCTGGTATGTTCATAAATTTTTTATTCTGTGATGAAATGGTCTCGAACTTTTTTTCTGTATTAAGAGCCATTTCATGTGTAAATTTTCATATACAAAATAGCAATAATGTATACAAATGCGTGATTACTTTAGCATTTTCCTACAGCTTGAGTGCATACTATACATATGACTGCATTTTTTCCGTGTATTTGATAATTTCAAAATGCATTTATGTATTTTGGGGTGGTAAGGTATACACATTACTCTATAGTATGTTTTACTATGCATAGATTAGTAAATATGTCCATAGTTAGCGTGGAGTGGGTGTGATGTATTCCTATAGATTCTGTATCGATCCCCCTATTCCTGACCCTATTCTGGTTAGCAAACTAACAAGTTAACTAGCAGCCATCTCATGAGGCAGAAAACCCCCATGATGCAGGAACCGTTATCTGATAAAGCCATACTACGGCACAGGAACGTGTTATCTGATTAGGTCATAACGCTTGCCATCTAATTAGACAAGCGATATTCCTCCAGCCCCTGATAAGGCATACGGAGTTCTCAAAACAAATCAAACCTATGACAGACCTGGGAAAAACCCTGCGGCCATTGTTTTGATTTCACCGAGAACTTCAGCAAAAGAATGTGCTAACGACCTGGTCGTATGACATCCTTATTGACGTATCTATGTCCATCCTTACGTCAATCTCGGCACCTTAAAGGTATAAATATTACCGATATTGCCCTATGCAAACACACGCGGTGGTGACGAGAACGGAGCAGCCAGACTTGCCGAAGCCCAGAGCAGAGCAGACCCCGCTGGCGCAGCCCCGCCTTCCTGACGCGCTGAGAACGAGCAGCTGCCTATTTCTCCTGCCGAGAAATCCAGCTCCGGCGCTTCCGGGTAGCCCTCGCAGGCAGCCTGGAATATCGAGACCAGAGACGAGAGATACCATCCCTCATCCATCCTAGATTCCAGGTGCAGAACTGAATAACCCCTCACAGAGAATTCTTTAGTCAGTCACTTGGCAAAACAAACTTAACGTAAACTGTAACTTTCTATTCCCGCCCACGTATTAGGCTTAGGTCAGATACACGGGGTAGGCGTAGCTAGAAACACCAGTTGAGTACGATTAACCAAATGTATATGTGTATGTAATATATTTTATTCATTTTAAACCTTCATATGGCTTAGAAACCATATCAATGTTTTTACAGTATTATTTTATACTTCTGCTTTTAATGTATGCACTTTACTTAACCATAAGTATTGCAATAATATCGATCCATTTCTCTTGTATGAGAAAAGAGACTGATCAATAAATAACATCTTTTATTGAACACGCCCGTCTCTTCCTTTTCTCTACAAACTGATGAGACTAAGAATGCACGTACTGACTGAGTAAAATAAATTGCCTTTTGTTCACACGACTCTCGAGATACACTCTTGATTAGGGGAGAGCAAAGTTGTCATGTTCTATGGTTGTCAGAAACTAAATCCCTTCTTGTCTATCCAGGGAGGTTCAACTCCTCCTTGCCTATTCGAGAAAGTTTCTAGTGAACTCTGAGCTAGCTGGCAAACCCAAAACTTTAAGTCTAATATCGACAGTAGTAGACCTAGTTAACGTCTGGTCTAGGCCTATACTATTGAAGGTATTATTCCAATGCGCAGAGCCTATTGGGATAATAGGAACTACACTACATTACGTGACAATGAAACCTAGCATTTGACATTGATTGAAGCTGCATTTATATAGCGCTTACTACTCCTGACGAGGTACTAACTTCCTCTTTCATTGTGCGCCCTGCCCTTAATTATACCAAGGTAGGTCCCATCTGGTGACTCACGCTGGGAGGTTTAAATGGCAATCCCCAGCCTTATAACGGTTGGTTTTGTGGAGCAGCAGGCACTGGAGGACTCTGCGCGCTCTGAGGTGCTATCCTGGCGCTCTGCTCTCTGCCAGCGTGCCAGACTCACTCTCCACAGCACGCCCGGGCCCCCACGCACACGCTAAGCGCTTCCACTTCAAGGTGGTTTTCCTGACTGTTCAGCTGGGTTGGATTAAAAGCTGTGCTCTGTCCCTCCACTGCCAGAAGCCCCACACAGTCACGAATCACCATTTGTATACTTTAATTGCCAACAGCAACAACTGTGTTTTAATTCTAATGTGACTTTATGGGTCATCATCAGGACGAGGGATATTTGGAGCATATGCACAAAAACTGTAAAAGACGAATCCTAAGGTCAAAAAGTGCCAATATGGTCATGGTCGCTGCTGATCTTTATAGGCTAACAATACAATCTCACAGTTGGGTCCTACCTAACATCTGGTTGATGAGGGCCACAGAGAGTAAGATAGCTAGCCTTAGAGGCCAAGCAGGCTCTTCAAGGTTCTTCTTAAAAGCCGCTGGATTGTTTGCGACCTTACTGTTAATGGCCAAAAAAATCTACACGTCCCTAATGGCAAAGCACTGCTGGTTAAAAGGCAGGCTTGGCTTAAAGTGTGACACAAAACACGGGGCCACTTGGAAGCAATGCTTCTCTAAACCTTTTGATTGTGTATTAATATTGCCCAATGGAGGGTGAGGTGTTTCGATTTTGATTGTGTTAAAGGTAGCTCTAGTGCTCTACCCCAGCAGTATGGATTTAATGTCTAGTGTTTGCATTTTAATGTAACACTGAGAAACGGCACTGCTCAAGAATGCAAATGGCCGTCTATTACATGAGAGCTTCACAAGGATGTATGAACGTATATTGACGCTGTACCACGTGATTATTTTTAAATGGACTTTAGAATTGACACCAGAACGCATTGAATTAGCTGTGCTCCTTGACAAGCTGTGAGGAGATTGTGCCACGTGGGTCCACAGTCTGTCCACGTGCCTCAGGCAAAATGCTGCGTGAGGAGCTAGTGTCATGCACACAGAAAGGCGTTTATTCTGAAAAAACAGGCGTCTGAAGAATTTAGGAAACGTAGTGGACAGACCGAAGACGATATGGGAGTGGGGGTGCATGCAAGCTGCACTTCACCCGCTAATCTTTGGTTCCTGAATGGGAACCATTGCCCTTCACGCGCCCCACCTTGCCCCTTCCGGCCTTCCTTGCACCTCCAGGCCTTCTCACCTCCCGGCCTTCCTTGCACCTCCCGGCCTTCCTTGCATCTCCCGGCCTTCCTTGCATCTCCTGGCCTTCCTTGCACCTCCCAGCCTTCCTTGCACCTCCCTGCCTTCCTTGCACCTCCCGGCCTTCCTTGCACCTCCAGGCCTTCCTTGCACCTCCAGGCCTTCGCACCTCGGCTCCAGGCCTTCCTTGCACCTCCTTACAGGGCCGTCATTGGTTGCGCTAGCGCGCGCCACCACTGGATTGACGGCCCTGGAGGACTAGTGTGAGCGTCGCGAGGCTTGGGTGGGGGGGGGGGGGCAGGCCAACAACGGTCATCACATGTTCTAACCCTGCTGAGTCGCAGCAAGTTTACACTACAGTATTCATTTATAATGCCCAAATTGCCCATAAGACTCTGTGCTTAGTGCTAACTTTAGCTCTGGCTGGTAACAAGTGAAGTGCCGCACTGCCGCCCGCCCCACAGTCAGCAGAGGCTGCCGCGGCCGCAATGGGCCTCGGCCTCCTCCAGTCCACCAGACAGTCAGTGCCGGCCTGTGCGTGCGGCTGCCTCAGAAAAGGTGCCACCTGGGGCGGACCGTCCCCCCCCCCCCCCCCTACCTGCGTAGCTACGCGGCTGCCCACAGCCTTTGCTTCCGATCCAGCCCGAGTACTTTTCAGAGGAGATCTCTCGCTATGGCTCTGTCGAAAAAGCACCAATGCTTTTCAGATTCTGGGCACTTCCACTCTACCAGGAAGTGTACCTGTGAAACCTGGTAATAATGAAGGAGGTTTAGGACTCCCAACCTCCCATTGACTACCAATTGATGTATCTAGTTGCACTGCATATGTAGGCCTTTCCCCTCCCAAAAAGTGTGGTTAAATTCTGCGTGGAGTGTTTGGAGTACTTCCTCGGGCAGGGTGAAGGACAGGGCTTGGCACAGAAAAAGGGCACTGGGAAGCGAAGTCATTTTCAGGGCTTCTATTCTATTGAGCCAAGAGAGATGGCAGTGCCAGCCTCCTTTGGGCAAGTCTCCCTTGGTCTCACTTAGCAGAGCTAGATAATTGGTAGTAACCGTGTCTGTGAGCGTCAGAGCAATGTGTATCCCCATGTAGGTGATAGTGAAGTCTGTCCACGGCAGGGGATGTCAGACATCCAGCAGCTTCTGAGTATGAGGGGCTGCAGACAGATTAAGGGCCTGGAACCTCTGGAGGTTAATTAGGAAGCCAGATGCTTTTTAATTAAACTTGAAGTGTTCCTGAATATCAGGAAAGGAGAACAATGCTTTGCCAAACTACTGCATTACAGTCAAGCATCCTTTCATCAATCCACTGACTCCTTCTTCCATTCATCCACTGACAAAACCCCATTAAAACACATAAAAACTCAACACCATATGCAAGATATATTGAATACAAGTAAAAAAAAGAACACGTGCTGTTTTCTAAACACTGTAGGCATCTGTTTGCAATAACAAATCTAAACATAGCTGCTGGTGTCCGACTTACAAAGTGATAGTACATAGTCTATCATTGCTTCAAAGTTCAAGCATGGTCTCCACATTTAGAACCAGTGTGTTGGTCTTCTTGAAATGGTGAAACAATGATATACTATGGACCCCAGCATTCCATAGTGAGCCCCTCGTTTGAAGTAAGGTGTCATGTGAAATGTGGTATATTGCAGATTAATGGATCAGCAACCAAGCAACCCATTAGCACTACCTGGTGAGCTGTAGTATCCTCTTACACATAAAAAAAAGAAGAAAACCAAAGAAATGAAAGGGAAACTATAAAAGGAGAAAATTCAAAAGTAAAGAACTGGCCAAACAGCCCTGATACTGAAGTACACTCATTTTCAGGTGCATGTACAAACATGATCAGAAAATGCCATCATTCACAGGGTAAAAGAGCCAATGGCTAATGCTGACTGAACAATTACCTCGTGCATTTCACTGTCATGGATGATAGCAGAATGTAAATAACACACTGACAGTCCAATGGCAAAGCAGAGTGGGCCCAAAGACCTTCATCTATATGGATATATATGTGTATATAAGGATGTATGTATTAGTTAATGATTTTGTTGTATTAAAAAATCCTGGAAAAAAGCTAAAAAGAGATTCTAGCAAGAATTATTGCAGTGCAAATTCCCCCCCCCCCTTAAATTTGTCAGAGGCAGTAACCAGCACCAAAATCATTCCCTACAAAGGTAATCTGGCATTTGTTTGTAGGCTTTAATATATAATTCACCCTTAAATGCTGGTTGATTTTAACGTATGCATTTTACAATCTAGATGCCAAGCCGAATGTGTTCATCACATTATTTTATAATAAACAGATCAGATCTATGGTAACATCAATATTTACCCTCAGTTAACCAATCAGGCTTGTAGCTGTTATCAAAGATATATCACCATAACCAACTGGGGCCTAGTGTATTGAGCATAAGCTTTTCCACGAGGCAGCCAACAAGTATATAAAATTACAGTTGGATAAGCAAGTACTATCTCTCCTAAGAGGGCCTAACATGGATTCTAACAATAACTAGCACCAAAATGTTTGCCTACTATAGCAATATGTGAAATTCTATAAAATAACTATATGTATCCTATAATTCAGAGCAACAGCAACCCTCCCTTAAATGCCTATTGAATTTAACATATACTTTTCACAATCAATACATCAGTCCTACTTCCTTTCTTGTAGCTTTTCATTATAAACAACCAGGCATATCGCCTTTATCACAGGTGTGTCACCATAACCATTGCAAGCCCATTGTATTGAGTGTAAGCTTTCCACAAAGCAACCATCTAGCACAGTCATAAAAGGACAAATATATACAAAATGATAGTTGGCAAAGCAAAACACTATATTTCCTAAGTTAGCCTGATATGTATTATTATAGTGTATATCTTCTTTCCCCACAGTTTACTTGGGTAGAGCACCAACACCAAAATCCTTGCTACTACATTAGTCTATGAAATTTCACGTATAAAAATACCTGCTTGCGGGGTTTTGCATAGTGTAATAACAAGACATCCTTAAGAGCTTGTTTCTCTTCAATGCATGCTTTTCGTAGCTCACCGGTTAGAGGAGGCAGACCCTGATGCAGAGGTCAGACCCGGGACCAGGGTTCAATTCCCGACGCGGCAGGGTCTTGAGCTCATAATGTCAACGGACTCGATAATTCTCGCCTCGGTGCCTACTCGAATCGTGGGTTCACACTCTGCAACTCTGGGCAATAGCTTGCTTAATCTCCACTATGGCCCCACCGCGATGGGATGCCTGGTCTTCACCTTGGCGATGCCCAGTAGGGGTAATCTCGCAGGGAAAGACCAGGACGGGTTCCCAAAGCAAGCGCCTTGAGACCTTACGGTGATAAGGCGCAATTTAAGAGCGTATGATTTACGATTTATTTCGCAATAAGTAGGTCAGTCCTACTTGCATTGGCATAATGTTTCATAATAAACAGATAAAACCTTTGAAATCTGGCATGCTTTTCCCAATAAACTGATGAAGCCTTTACCCTTTACCAATGGCTTTACACTTTATTCAATACCAGCCTACTTGAGGCGCATAAACTGGCAACCATCATATATACAGTTATAAAACTACAAATGTGTAGAAAATGCAGCTTGCAAAGCAATTATACAGCTCCTCTTAACAGGGTTTAACTAGAATCATAACAGTAAACCCCCCAGGCTTTCTTACAGTGTGTAGCCAACGTCAAAATCCTTGCCTACTATGGTAATCTGTGAGATTTTGTGCAACAAAACACCTATCTATAGACTAGTGCTTTAAATGGATAAAAATAAGTGCAGGTACTCACCAAAAGGAGCAGTGGGCGGAGTTTAGGGTGGGGTTAAGGGGGAACAAGGGGCGGAGTTAGCTTTTTGACCGTGCCAAGGTTGTATGCACGAAATCTGCATGCATTTTATCAACTGCCTAAGGATTACATGCTGCTTCAGCCTGCCTTAAATCGAACCGGTGGCCTACAGCCCACTGAGCCATCTGTCCAGTACTGGTACTCTTTTGTAACATGCACACGTCACTTTTCTCTTGTAACATACTGTTTGCTACCTCTTACATTTTGTTTTCTTTAGATACTTGCGCAAGTGCCACCATTGCCTCATGTAACGTTTGTTCTTGTGCTGGAGTGTCTGCCATTTATTGCAGTATTATACCTCTACTTGTACTTTGTATGCTTTTGTAACCTGCACATATATCACTTTTTCCTCCTGTAATGTATCGTTTGCTACCTCTTGTATTTTGTTTGCTCACAATTGTCACTTTTGCCTCATGTAACTTAATGTTTGCTTTTGTAATCTGTTCACTTGTAATTTTCTCCCCATGTATCATTACTGTTCCTATTGTGAAGCGCTCTGACACCTTCGGGTAAAGTCCGCGCTATATAAAAACGCATAAAATAAATAAACAAGTCTCTCTTGGAACATTTGTAAACCAGAGTTAGGGCCAGAGCTGACAACGTCTGTACTGGGGAACCAGGTGCCAATCTCCACATTTTTGATTGGTCTTAAGGTCTGTCGAAGTGCGGAAGTGGAAGTGTGAAAGAAAGCAATTCAGATGCGTGGCGACTGTAAAAGCCTTCCCATACGTTCTTTTGTTATGTCCTGAATAATGCCTCCCACCGCCCAGCCCCCTCTTAGCGCCCACTGTGAAAGATCTTTGGATAAGCAAATGACTCAGCAGACACACCCCTGCTCTGATTTACAAAGCAGCTCACGCTGGGTCCTGGTGACGAGCTCCATTGATTGATTCCGTGCAGTGCTTGAAAGGTGCTGCCGTAGTATAACTTGAGGGATAAAGGGAGCGCGCTGCCTCGGTTAAAGTCAGATCCCCATGAGTACCGGTACTCTCTTTCTTCTAGAAAAAAGTGCCGGTACTCAAGGGGAGAAAATGAAGAAGTGCCGGTACTCAGTACCGGTGAGTACCGGCCCATTTAAAGAACTACTATAGACTTTAATATAGCCTTATAGCCCGCCGTAGTGGGCTATTCCGGCCTTTAATGGCCCGCTCCAGCGTTAAAGGAAGCGGGACTTAATGACCGGTGTAGCCCAGCTTGAAGGGCTATCCGGTTTAGGATCATTCTGCCACTAGGGCAGAATGTTCTAACAAATAAAACAAAGGCCTCTCGGAGCCCGAGGGGGTTTAAATCCTCTCGGGCTCTGAGAGGCCTTTGCTCTCAGCAACAGCTGTGAACAAACACAACGTGGAATGTTGCTCTGCGGGCTTTTACCGGCCTGTAGAAACACGGAGCACTCCATTGTATTCAATAGAGTGCTCCACATTCCATTGTTCTAATACAGAGTAATAAGAATTCAAATGTAAAGGCCTGAATGTTAATGTAAGCTTTCACAATAAATATGTCAGACCTTGTGCCTTTACAATATAATGTCATAATTAGCAGTTCAGTCCTATTACCATTATCATTGGCTTGCCACCATACCCAAGTCAGTCCTGCTATATCAAGAATGAAACTTTATCACAAGCCAAAAAGTTCAATGCATGCAGTCTTTTTAGTGGAAGCACACACATTCAGTCCAATCAAAACCTGTACTAAGGGTGACTAATGTGAGTGGAGCATAAGCCCGTCTCTCATTAGGAATCTGAAAGCTCTTTTTTGTTGATCACATGACATAAGGTCAGGTGACAGCAGTACTGTCTAGACACGCCAAAAAATCCATGTATGTTGACGACTGCCCTTCTTTTTAAGAACTTTATATTTATAACTATTTTAAATAATATGATTTAAATAATAATAATTCCAATTTGGTTTTATTTTAATTCCTTAACTCCTTTATTTTACTTAGACAGTGTTGCAGTACCAGTAATTGGCTAAGTGTGGTGCTGGACTTACTACTGTTTATTTAATTTTATTTTTTGTAATAACTTGTACTCTGATAAGAGTAAAAAGTAGTAAACTTACAAAAAAGTGTGTTACCTTTGTGAATCAGGCTCAGCATTGTTAACTCCATCAAGGTGTGGTAGGTGGAGTGACCCGACTGGTTATAACACAAAACCCAAAATATAATGTCACCTTCTGATCTGTTTGTTTCAGGGCAGCCGTACAATTGATTTTAGTGACTTCTGCTGTGTGTTCTTTTATTTCTGTTTGACAGAGTTTGCTTTCAGTACAAACCTCAAATGCCTGATTTGTTAGATCCATGTAAGGCGCAGTAAAACATATCAGAGGTCTTTGCAGTGCTCCATTTCCAGGGTATATTATATAATATTGAAGCAATCTATTCAATGAACAGTCTGCCCATAATAAATTTGCATTCTATTGCATTTTGTTGGTGATGCTCTGTGATGCTTTAAAACAGGTGTTGTGGCAATGTGTTCTATACAATTCCTTGATTAACTTTTGGAGAAGCTTGACATTTTTATGTCCAACCGTCTAAAATGTGATCTATCAGCAGAGGTTATTATAGACATAAAATTAAATGTCTACTAGCGACCTAAGCAGGTGGGAGCCAGAGTGCCCAGACGAGGACATTTCCACCCTGCAATTAAACGAACAGTAGTCCATGACATGTGCTGTGAAAGCCATATGGCTCCTAGGAAGACACGCGACATAATGTGTCCACCCTCCAATTATGTGACATGAGCAACTGTTAGCCATTTAAAAGCTGTTATTATGTCACAGTGATGTCACAGAGACAGAAATGCCTCCACTGGCAATACAAAGCATACTATGTGGTTATTGACTATATAGTTTGTGACAGATAAAGCAAGTTCCTATATAGCAACAGTAATACAATATGCAACACAGTAATATAATACTATTAAACAAACTCTGAGTGATCGCTTTATTTGACTTTATTTAGGAATTGATATATATATATATATATATATATATATATTATTAAAACATGATGATATTGTATTACTGTTGCTATATAGGAACTTGCTTTATCTGTCACCTGTAACAAACTATATAGTTATTAACCACAAACTATATAGTCATTTGCCATATAGTATGCTTATATATATATATAAGCACCCACACCCACATAATGGTGTGTATTCTTAAACATTGTAGAAATTCCTACCATAGGATTCAACTTCTAGCCCGAAGACAACACAAAAATCTATGTGTGTGGATTTGATAATGCCACATTGTGTGAATCATAAACACTCCCAAGTCTGTGTTTAACTTGCACGTGCAAGTGGCTTTGTGAACCAGGGTCGGACTTGCCTATAGGGCAGTCTGGCAGTGTCAGAAGGGCATGTCTATCAGGTCAGAGTGTGGGCCAACATTCTGTGTGTGGGCTTTGTTTATAGTCTGGTGGACCGGATTTTGTTGTTGATTTCCCTGATATTACAATAAACCGTTGCCTGAAGCCGCATCAAATACCATGCAAAGCACCTACGTCTTTACCAGTTCTAAACTACCCCAATTTGCAATTGCGGGCCATTCATTTTAGCTATATATTTGCTAAAAGGGGCCACTTTTATTTTGGCACATGGGCCTATTTTCTGTCTCAGTCCACCTTGTTGTGACATGGGCCATTAGTGCCTGAATTATCGATTACTACCCCTGTACAGATTAGTTTATTGACATTATGAAATCCTCCTTATGCAGCCCTGCATCGTGCTTTTCGTTTTATTTAAAATTAACCAGCCGCACGAAATTATTTGTGGGTAAATATTCTCGGGTTGTAGTACACTGACATTTCGAAGTGTTGATGTGATTTAGTGGACATCATTATTATTTTTGAATATTGTTCTTTCGGAATTATTATAGCTGAAACTGGTGTAAAGGTGTTTGGGGCACACATTCCAACGCCGCCTTGCATACTTCACACTTAAAATCTAAAGCAACTTCTGTTAAATTCTAACTAGATAGGTCATATTGATTCACAGACCTGACACTAACAGTCACTGTCTATGGTCCTTGGTTTCTGTTTAGAACAAAAGCCCCGAGTTCAGTTGGTATTATAAGTGGTACAATATCGTTGCATCCGCTGAAATAATACTGTATAGAATTCTGGGCATAGACGTATCCTCAAAAAGGCAGTGGTGGCCGCTAGCTGGGGAAATCGGTGAGCAGTGTGGGGTGAGGGGTGTGAGGGTTCTTATTAAAAAATAAAGCTTCCCTGCAGCCTGATGTCCGCAGCCTCGCCGCCTCTTCAGACGATGTTGACTCAGCCTCACAGAGTTCCCTGCGCCAATCCTTACGCTACTCTCATTCTAGTATTACCCAGAATGAGAGAAGCATAGGGATTAGGTGGAGCGGGCTGGTTCCATTCTCTAGCAGGGACTGTGAGCCTATGCTCCTGAGCCTTCCGATATCTCCAAGCAATAGCATGGAGATATCTAAGTGCGCATGTTGGTTTGGCCGTCCTATGACAGGGTAGTGCCCTGAGCCCACCACTCCTCCTTTTCCGGATCGTCCCACCCTCAAGACTCTGGAGAAAAGTTATAATAAAGCAGTTTTATTAACTGGTTTATTATCGTTTTATTTTACATGCATCTGGTTCAAGTAATGGGGTGACACAGTGACACTCCTCCACCATAACGGAGGAGCTGCTCCTGCAAAAAGGACTGGAATTGGGGAGCAATAGAAGAAAGTTGATGCAGTAATACCAAATTAGCACATGTTCTTCCGCACTCGAGCTGCAAAACTCAGAATCACCAGATAAAGATGGAGTAATAACGCATTGCATCAGCAATACTGGTGCGAATTCACCTGACCACTTGTAATGAGGTCCAGAGTGTTTGCAGGGTAGCAGCCCAGCCTTTATAATCATGCCTTTACCATGCAATGCATTTACCACCCAATCTTTACCACACATGCCTTTACCACATAAATACCTTTACCATACATACATTTACCATACTTGGTAAGTATACACAAGAATATATGTATATATATATATCCTAACTATATATACTTATAAAAAGGTTCAAGTGACGTTATAGTTAGGAACTCTAATAATGTGTTACTTAAAAACTTTTAATGACATTCCATAATAAAAACAAAGGTTTAAAGGCCATCATAGTTAGGTGAAAATACCAGGTAAAATATACTATTTTAAACAAATAAACACAGATATAGTTATCTCAAGTAGTGTCCTAAAGTAAATGTAACTCACACCCCTGTCCCTTTACCTTTGGTTTCTTATTGCATTTCTAAAGTTATTAAAATGTAAGGTAACATATTATTACAATTCCTAACTATAATGTCACTTTAACCTTTGATTTTTTCAGTGAATTTCTATGGTTTTTGTAACATAAAGTAAGATGTCCATCGCCATGCGCAGAATGGGGTTCAGCACAGGCCTCGCACTCAACCCACTCTCAGATGCCTCTGAGAAGATGGATTCTGCCCATCTAATCCACCCAGATTTTTTGCTTTTTGATCTCCTGGTTTTCAACCTTTTACTGTAGGAGACCTCAAGATCTGTGAATCACCCACCGTAAACTCAAGGTAAATGGACTACGCTTCTTTACCGCCAATGTCTGACTTTTAAGAGCAGGCCACTGTCACGCAGCACGGGTAAGAGGCACCTGGCTGGTTACACGTGAACATGTGTACACATGCATGTGCATATGTGTGAAGATTACATGTGAGATAATCCTGCTGTGTGCAGCCTGGTAACAGCGCACAAGTAGCCTGGCGCAGAGGGGACTCTGCAAGATTGGCCTGGGGAAGGGCTCATAATGTTTGTGTACACTCCTAGGGATATTCAGTGTGGTTTACTCTCTTGTTTGCAGTGACATTCGATAACACATCTATGGGGAGGGCTGCCTTAGAGTGCAGCTTCACTTCCCCTGGGCCTACAGACACAAGAGACTTATAGATTTAGGGCATAACCTTTATGAGAAAAACAATTCTGCAAGTTACACAAACATATCTGTACAGATTATGGATCATCCAGGAATGTCATATTTCTCTGGCTCGGATTAGTATCAGAGCCCAGGCCTTTTATCACCCTGCTGTGCTAAGTTAATTATATTTGTCTTCAGAAGCAGGAACAAAGGCCTCTCAAAACAAAGGGAGCAATTAACAGCCCTTACCTCTGCTCCTGAGGGGGAAAGGGGTGGGGCAGAATGCACTTCACCAATCAACCCCCTCTCACGCTGTGCTAGAGATGGGCCTGCCCTAGCCCACTAAACAAAGGAGAGAGTCCAGACTTCAGAAGCCAATCCAGGAGCGGGCTCCCTTTGAAGATTTGCTGGGAAAAGCCCTGGTAAGGATGACAGCAAGGGGTGGAGCTAAGTCCCCCAGATCAGATGTGGCAAGGGACTCCTGGATGACACCATTTTGAAATAATAACATAACATGTATTTGTAAAGCAAAGATACCAAGGGTATCTTGATGCTGAATAACAGATGCTTATTGTTACCCAACTCAGTGGTACTCATTTTATTGACCTCAGAAGGATGAAAGGCTGAGTGGACATATCAAGAATTGAACCTGTGACCATGAGGTCGAATACAGCCCCCTACATTGTATGCATTAGTTCACTATGCCACCAGTCCCTGCAGGCTGCACAGGAAGGCTTGGACAGGGACGGAGAGGTCATGTGTTGTGGCACCCCAGGATAGACCAGAGGTGCCTCACTGTTAATCCCTTTCACCCCACTTAAAAGGCCTTGCGCAGGGGGGGAGGAAAATTGTGACTTTCATCTAGACATTGGGACTGGAGAGGTCAGCCATGGACAGTTGCAAGGAAGAACCACCTGATGGTCATCTGGGCTAAGGACTCTGACTTCAGATGACCGCAGGGCTGGTGGGGCTCTCCCTAGGTCCGGGGAAGCTGGTCCTCTTGCACACCCTGAGGACTAGTTGGGGGAAAGACTGAGCTTCTGCGCCAAGGAGGAGAGAGACCCAGAGGAACACAAGGAGACAAGCTGGTGCAGGGAGCCAGTGAAACTCACTTCCTGCAAAGTGTGCCGCCTTTAAGGCCAGGAAGCCTAATAAAAGTGCTTCAGGTGGCTATGGCTCGCCACAAGGAGCAACACAAGACCAAGATCAAATAAAACAGCCCAACATGGCCCAAGATATGAACCTGAAAAGGATTTGACCTTTTACCCCGCAGCAAGCCCAGAGCACGTGGAGTTCCAATGCTGGAGCTTTTATAACCCACTGGGGTGGGCCAGGGCCCGGGGGTTGCCACAAGAACTATGCAGAGTTTTCTGTTGAGAGGGGCCATGCCTGGGGTCCCCTCCTCAGCGTCAAATTGGCAGAGGACCCGAACGCCCAGGCCAGTTCATTTATCTGGGGTCCTAGTGCCCCAACTCCAGGTCCTGACTGCTACAGATGGAGGGGAAGAGATGCTGCGCTTCCCCGGGTGAGGAGAGACGGAAGGCAGGGCCTAGGACCCCCATCCCGGGGGCCCAAGCATGGAGGAAAGGTGGTGGTAAGTTCCACCATGTCCCAACAGGCTTGGCTGGCTCCCCATCCCCCTTGCCTGTGTCTGGGGGAGGCATGAGGCCTCTACATGCCACAGCACTTTGCTCGCAGGAGCGGGCAAGACAGAAGAGTGCTGCTCACGCAGCAGCTGGAAGGCACAGCCAGGAGTGGGCTTCCTAGGCTGCCCCCCTAAAAAAGCACAGGCTGGGGTGCTAAGCACCCCTAAAAAATGGGAAAGGGCCACATGGTGTGATGCCGCATGGAAAAGAAAAAGACAAAAAAACCTAGAGACCCCCCAACTAAGTGGGAGAGTCACTCAGAAAATATGCACGCATTCCTAAGGCGCACCCCATAATGCTCTGTTGGGCTGGCCCATATTTGTCAATATTTGCACTGTTTCTCCATCTGTGGTGGCCCCAGAATGGCGGGTCACCACCAGCGAAGCTAAAAAGTATGAGGGAGATGCAGTAGGTGTGCAGCCTCGCCCCAAAAAGGATTTAAGCAGCCCCACTATAAGTTTGGTGGGACTGCAAAAGCTTGACCACCCCAGGATTTCCTACCATTTTCAAGAACTCCTGTGGCTGGATCATGGGCTCTACAGCTGGGAGAGCAGCGCCCTCTAGGGGCAATGTATATGACTGCAATTACTGTGGCTTGAAGGATGTTAAAGAAGTTTATATGTTGTGCAGCGCCCTCCAGGGGTGAAGTCTATGATTACAAGTGCTATGATCAAAATGTGATGCCTCTAGTGGCTACGTTTACAATTTTGTTTGCCATGTTGCAAGGTCATCATGAGTACACCAGCCATTAGGACATGAATATATTTTTCTTGTAAATACTTTATTGAAATAGTGATGTTGACGGCCACTATTGATCAAAGTACACAAGCTTTATTGACATTAATGAGTGCATTCAGTTATGATTATATTTGATTATTGAATTTAAATACAAGATAATGTTTTTGTCATGTGGTTTCTTGTACGGGAACGCCCCTGTTCAGGGTCAGAAGTGATTACGTAATGGTAGTCCCCAAATTGAAAATGTTATGTATTACGTTTTGTGTGCAATCAATCAATCAATCAATCAGGATTTGTGAAGCGCGCTACTCACCCGTGAGGGACTCAAGGAACTGGGGGGAGCAGGGGGTCGTGCAGCTCCAAATCAGCCGAAGAGCCAGGTCTTGAGGTTCTTCCTGAAAGTCTGCAGAGTGTTGGATCGTCCGATGTTGAGTGGGAGTTCGTTCCAGGTCTTTGCTGCAATGCCATGCGTTCTGGCTCTGCATAAGCATGTGGTTTTGGTGAGGGTGAGGTCGGTGTCGCAGAGTTGTCTCTTGGGTGCATGGAAGGAGATTGTTTCGTTGAGGTATTGGGGTCAGGTGTTGTGGAGGGATTTGTAGGCATGAGTGAGTAGTTTGAAGGTTACTCTCTTCTCGACGGGGGCCAGTGGAGGTGTCATAGATGTTAGGTGATGTGCTCATGTCGTGGGATGCCAAGAATGAGCCTGGCCGCATTGTTCTGGATGGTCTGGAGATTCTGGAGAGAAGATTTGTTTATTTCGGCATAGAGGGTGTTTCCGTAGTCTAGTCTGCTGGTTATGAGTGCGTGGGTGATGGTCTTTCTGGATTCGGCAGGGATCCGCTTGAAAGTTTTGCAAAGGATGCAGAGGGTGTTGTAGCAAGAGGAGGATATGGCATTGATCTGTCGGGTCATGGTGAGGCAGAAGTCGAGTATGATGCAGAGATTGAGGCTGTGGTCTGTGGGAGTAGCGGGCCTGCCGAGGGCGGAAGGCCACCAGGTGTTGTCCCAGGCTGAGGGGGTGGCTTCAAGGATGAGGACTTCTGTCTCCTCCGAGTTGAGCTGCAGACAGCTGCTGCTCAACCAGGATGCAACGTCTTTCATTCCTTCCTCGAAGCTGAGTTTGGTAATGTCAGATTGCCTTGTAAGTGAGAGGATGAGCTGGGTGTCGTCAGTGTAGGATACTATGCTGAGCTCATGTTTTCTGACCGTGGCAGCGAGGGGGGCCATGCATTGTTGAAGAGTGTGGGGCTGAGTGATGATCCCTGAGGTACTCTGCAGTTGATCTCTGTGGGTTCGAAGAGGAAATGCGGGAGTCTGATTCTTTGGGTTCGGCTGGAGAGTCTGGAGGTGAGAGTGCGGTTGGAGATGGTGTCGAAGGCTGCAGAAGGTCAAGTAAGATGAGGGCCTCCCTGTGGCCCTGGTCGAGGAGGGTGCGAATGTCATCTGTAGCGGCGAGGAGGGCAGTGCTGTGGTTGCTGCAGAATCTGGATTGGGAGGAGTCAAGGATCAAGTTGGCTTCGATGAAGTTTGTGATTTGGCTGTTGATAATCTTCTCGGTGACTTTAGCCATGGAAGGAAGGAGAGAGATGGGTCTGTAGCTTTTGAGGTCTGTAGGGTCTGCGGAGGGCTTCTTGAGGAGGGGCTTGACTTCTGCGCATTTCCAGTCGTTGGGGAAAGTGCCATATTCAAAGGAGGTGTTTATGGTGCATCGTAGCTAAGGAACTATCGTGCCGTGGCTCTGTGGAAGATATGTGGCGGGCAGTGGTCCATGGGGGCTCCAGAGTGAATGCTCTTCATGGTTGGGGCGGTGTCTCCCTTGGTGACTGATGTCCAGGTTGAGAAGGTAGGCTGGCTGGTGATGCTGGGGATGGGTGTGGTATTGGTGTCAGGTGTCTGTTCATTGAAGTTGTCATAGAGGGACTTGAGATGAAGTAGGATCCGAGTTTGTTGCAGAGGTCCTGGGAAGGTGTGACGTCCGAGGCTTCACTGGGATTTTTGGTGTATTCCTGTTTGATGCTGAAGAGTTCATTTGAGTTTCTGGAGTTTGCAAGGATTTTGTCCTGGATGAAGGTTAGTTTGGTGGATCTGATGTGTTGGTGGTATTCTGTCATGGCCTTCTTGTAGGTGGTCCGCACTTTTGGGATTTCGGTGTTTCGCCATACTTTCTCAAAATGTCTGCATGTGCGTCTGGATTCTCGGAGATTGTTGGTGAACCAGGTGGCTTTCATGGGGCACTGTCTGTTGGAGTTACGCAGCAGGGCGAGTTTGTCTGCGCAGTTAATGATCTACCTGTGGAATTTGTTGGCTATGGAGTTGGCCTTGATCGTGGTGGGAGCGGGATCGTGGTTGAGGGTGGAGTTGAGGTGCTCCTCGGTGATCATGCTCCAATTCCTTTGTGGAGGGTGTGGTGTAGGTTTGTGAGCAGTGCTTTTTTGAAGGAGAAGTATACGCAGTGGTGGTCTGTCCAGGGGGGCCGTGTGGTGTGGCTGAAGTGAATGCTGTTTCCTCCTGCGCAGATGGGGTTGAGAGTGTGTCCTGCCTTGTGTGTGGGGTGGTGACGAGCTGCTTCAGTCCGATGTTGGCGAGATTCCTCAGGAGGGCAGTGGAGTTGGGGTTGACGAGGTTGTCGAGATGGAAATTCAGATCTCCGAGTAGTATGTAGTCCATGGAGGCGATGGCGGGGTGCGCAATGAGGTCAGAGATGGTTGTGGCAAATGCAGTTCATGGTCCGGGAGGTCTGTAGGCAAGGGTGCGGTGTAGGGTAATTCTGGGGTTAGCCTGGATCTGGAAGTGGAGAAGTTCCATGGGGGGGCGCTGAGTTGCTTGTGCTGGAAATGGTGAGTCAGAAAGAGTTCTTGTGTACGATGGCGAGCCTCCTCCTGGGTGGTTGAGGTGGTCCTTCCTTTGGATCTTGAATGCGTCGGAGATGGCGATAGCATTGTCGGGGGCAGAGGATCACCTACTGATCCTGCCCCCCCTTTCCACCTACTTAAAATTACGGACATCATTAGGCCGGTCATTCTTAAAATCCTAAACTCTTCTATCACCACAGGCATAGTCCCTGTGGCATGGAAACATGCCCAAGTTAGAGCACTTTTAAAGAAACCAACCTTGGACCCTGATAACATGGCCAACTATCGTCCAATTTCACTCCTTCCTTGGATCAGCAAATTACTGGAGAAACATATTAATGCCTCCATTACTCAATACCTGGAACATAACCTCCTGCTCCACGATTCCCAAGCAGGTTTCCGCCCAAAGCTAGGTACAGAAACGGCTCTTCTGACTGTGACTGAGGTGGCAAGGAAACAGATGGATCAAGGCGGCACTGTAGCAATTATGCTGCTTGATCTCAGTGCCGCCTTTGATACCATCAATACCAGCATCCTTCTAGACCGCCTACGCCACACAGGAATTGCAGGGAAGGCCATACTATGGCTCCAATCTTTCCTGGAAGACCGTTCCTTTGAGGTAGTTGAGAATGATGCCCATTCAAAAATATGGCCCCTTGATCAAGGCGTACCGCAGGGTTCGTCTCTGAGCCCTACCCTATTTAATGTTTACTTACAACCCCTTGCGGACATTGTGCACTCGTTTGGCCTAGATATTGTAACCTATGCCGACGACACACAATTGGTGGTATCCATGAACCAGCCTAATACCTCCCCCCCTAATCTTACGAATTGCTTGGTAGCGATAAATCAGTGGATGACCACCTCACACCTAAAGCTCAATGGTGAGAAAACTGAGCTCATGATCTTGGGCAACTCACTGACTCCTGGTCCCATGCTTGATTGGCCCCCTAGCATGGGAAACCCACCCCAACCCAAGACCCAAATAAAGAGTCTGGGCATGTGGTTGGATTCGAAATTAGACTTCAAGCAACAAGCAACTACCCTGTCCGCTACTTGTTTTGGCCTGATGCGGATGCTCAGGAAAGTGCTGCCTCTTCTTCCCTTCCAAGCACGTAGAATCATGGTGCAAGCCATTATTCTGTCCCGTCTGGACTACGGAAACTCACTATACTTAGGAGCCCCTATCTCTACCACCAGAAAACTTCAGACTACACAAAATGCAGCGGCTCGCCTCCTCCTAAACCTGGGCCGGCGAGACTCCGGCACAGCAGCTCTAAAGAAACTACACTGGCTGCCCATCAAGGCCAGAGTTGTGTTCAAATCCATGTGCATTATGCACAAAGCCATGTGGAAAACTGCTCCATCCATGATCTGCTCCCTGGCAAACCCCTATCTCCCCAAAAGAAGCCTGAGATCCAGCTCAGCTTTTCTGGCTACCGTGAACAGAATTAAACGGGCAAGATGGGGTGGACGCTCCTTCTCCTGGAATGCCGCCAAAGCTTGGAACTCCCTGCCTGACACCCTACGTGGCGAGCCAAACTTGCTGAAGTTCCGGAAGGAACTGAAAACGCTCCTCTTCATCTAACTTGGCTCTCTGACCTTCTCATGACTCAAACAATATAGCGCTACGAGGCCTCCGGGTTGCCTGCGCTTAACAAAACACTATTAATAAGGTGGTGTGGGTCTAGGTTTCTGTGAGGAAGGCAAAGTCTGGCATCAGGATGTCGAGGCGGTTCCAGATTCCCACTGTGTGTCGGAGCAGGGAGCGTATATTGAGGAGGATCCAGCTCAGGGTTTTGGGTGCACTGGGGTCCAGTGGGTGGTCGGTGGCCCTCGAGGTCTATATGTGGGTGAAGCAACAGTGTCGGCAGGAGAACTGGTTGTGGGTAGTGTTCGGCATTGACAGCTGGCAGTTGTTGTTTTTCCGGGGTTCAGTGCATGGAGGGTGGCTGGGTCATAGTGGTGGGAGGTCGTAGAACCAGGGTCCCTGTTGCTGATTGCAGTCGGGTCGTGGATGGGCGCATACGGGCTTGCCTTTGGCACGCCAGCGGCACACCAGCGGCGTACCTTCTGAGCATGGCCCCTTTAAGTAGTTGATGGGGGAAGAATCGCAGCTGGGAGGTGGGAACCCGGAGGGGGGAAGGGCCACGGGGGCAGCAGTGGTGGGGAAAAATGGCAGGAAGAGGACACAGGCAGAAGGACACAACAAGGCAAAAATACACAACAAGGCAAAAGGACACCACAATGCACAACAAGGCACAAAAAAAGGAGACAGGAGCCAACTGAAAAACATGCACAGGGAGCAGACCAGCAGGGGCCTTGAACACCTACCAGGAGGAGAGGTGCAGGGCCAGGGGCAGGGGCAGCAGTGCAACAGCGGAGCTGCGTGTGGGGAGAGCTGAGTTCTCTGACCAGGATGTCAGAGGTCCTGCTCCAAAAGAGACAGTGCCATCACCAAGGTCTCTTTTTTATAGTTAGGTTAGGGATATTCCCTACAGCCTCTTTCACTTCCTCATAGAGCAGCAAAGCCAACTCCACTAACCTGTGTCCTATGGGGTGCTAAGTTGTGGAGAATGAAGAACATTTATTGTTTTTCTAGGGTGCTTACCGAAAACAACATGCTCACTGGATCATTTCTCTCTGTCGCGTTCTCGGGCTTGATGACAGGTGCAACGCCCTGAGAGAATGCAAAACAGATACCAGGAGCTGCATTGCCTATTCAATTTTAAGTTACTTAACCTCTATATGGTTTATTAGTGCAAGAAAAGTGGGGAGAAATTAACATGCAATAGCTGTGTCCCCGTTGTGTCAACCTTTTTACTGTATTATCTATTTTAAATTTAGGCTGGTTACCTGGTGTTCTTAAAGTCACTTGAAAGTGCTTTTTCCAAGACAGCCATTAGAAGATGTATTTTCTATTTTCCTGCAAACTACCCAAGCCCATCATGGTCCACACCAATCAAGTGAGTGGAGTGGTTTTACTCGTTTTAGGGGGGTGCTTTGCCATTCCACCTCATCCTCCCTTGCACGTAGCACTTTAAACTCGGATTCAATTGCTCCCAGTTATAGACTTCCCAGCTGGCATAGCAGATCCAAGCTGAGCCCCTTCATTAAGGGGGCACTCGGTTGGGCTCAGTATGTCACCAATTGTATCATGCTTTAGCCTATCTTCAGATTAATGTATTGGCATTGGATTATTATGATTGCACCATGTTTATCTATGTGCACTACAGTTGACTATTCTTAACCTTTCAAGTTGTTATGTACTGTGTATAATTTATGTATAGGTTTATGGTTTTGTAAGAACCGAAATAAAGATGATGATGATTAAGTAATGTTATACAAAGATACTTCCATCAGCCTTAGGTATATTTATATATAAATGCAAATTATTGAGAAGTGTGTGTGGAATAAATTTACTTAACCTATTACAAAAAAAAGCAGCAGCGCCTGCTCGTGACTGCAGTGTCTGGCATGTGACGAATCCTGTTCACTGATCTCCGACGTCCGAGATCACCGCACTGATTCTGATGCAAGCCCAGTTGGAGAAGAACCGATGCATCGCACCGGATCGTCACGCATCGCATCGAAGCGCCAAGTCTGTTACAAAAAAAAAAAAAAATTGACTTTATTTGGTTTATCACAACCTTAAAGTATACATGTTTAAAAATGAGCATCGGTATAAAAACAAGATAAAATGTGTATTTTTTTTTAAAATTTACAAATCCTAAAAAGAAGATCGCCCAAGTTTATTCTGTTTCACTTTTCGAGAGTAAAGTCTCTACCAGAGCCATGAATTTTACTGCACGGCATACGAGGATGTTCGATGACGCGCCTAACCAGCTGGTGACCGCCTGCCTGCAGGTGCGGATTCTTAAAACGTTTAGGATTGGTTTCAACAAATATCTTCTTTCGTTTTTTACTGTCTCGCACGTGCACATTAGATGGTACAAACTTTCTGTGTGGTACCCGCAAAGGCGGCATGTCTTTTCTTGGTGTTTGCTTTTCCATGCTGGAATTAAGTCTTTTGAGCAATGATCACCCAGTCTATATGCCATGAATTTTATTTTTAGCGATAGCCGAAAGTGCGCTTCAAGATAAGGTTGTGGTTTTAATCTTTTGTATGGGTTGATTACGGACCAAGCATGACGGCGTTTGGCTAAAATTCTTTTGTCTTCTATCAAGGATAGTGATTGTGCATTTAGTTTGCAAACTTTGTTGAACGATGTGCGTTCCAAATGGCTGTTCCAAACCTCCTCGATTTTAAGTGACTCCAGGGCGGTTCCCAAGTAAGTGCCCCAAGTGTTTGGTTCTTTTTCTTCATATTGTTTATTAATTTCCAGCCAACATAGGTTGTTTAGTGATCCTGTTTCTGATGCTCTAAGTTTCCAACACCATTTTACAAAGATTGCTTTCCTCTGGTAGACTTGATTTTGTTATCCAAAATCCAGGCGTATTTGTGCTTGGGACGATCCTTTAAAAAGATTAAATACGGATTTATATACACTAATCTGTAATTTATTTAGGATGTCGATTTCTTTCCCGTGCCATATTTCCAGCCCATAAGACAAGGTAGGTAACAGTTGGGCTGCCATAACCTTTAGAAGATGGCTGTATGAGGGGCATTGAATTTTCTTTTGGAGTAGTTTATAGGCGAAGGTCAACGATTGTGCTTTGGCTGTGATTTCTCGTTTTTGTTCCACCATGGACATGTTTCTGCACAGTTTGATACCCAAATATTTATATGTGGTTGTCTCCTCAATTTGAATGTTCTTTGCATACCATCTAAAAGATCCTTTGCTCGGGCCCGCCAGTCTCACGACCTTTGTTTTTTTATTGTTGAGTTCCAAACCTACTAGGTCGAAGTAATCTGTTAATTTGTTTATGACCCTTTGTAGCCCTATCGGTGTATGACTTAAAACCAAGTCTGTTACATCTTTGTGGGGCGCAGTAAGAAACTGACACAGCACCTCCCCATGCAGTAAGAAACCGACACATCACCTCCTATCCAGTATGGAACTGACACATCACCTCCCCTGCGCAGCAGTATGGAACCGACGCATTACCTCTCCGGGAGCAAAGAACTGACGCATCACCTTCCCTGAGAGTAGGGAATCTACGTATCACCTTCCCTGCGACACTTTTTGCTTGCATTTTTCAACGCATCCAAGGTACTTTGTGTAAAAGTGTTCCATCTCACATTTACTTGGAGCTGAACTGTTTCTACCTAATCAAAGTCATGTTTTTAGTACTTTATTGTGGATTTGTGTCGTTTGGTCTTGTTTTGGTTTAGATGAAGATTATTTATTTTTCTAAACTAGGGTGGTGTCCATTTGTAGTATTTTCACTATATTACTGTATGTGTTCAGATATGCTTTACACACTGCCTCTGAGATAAGCCTGTCTGCTCGTGTCAAGCTACCAAGGGGGTGAGCAGGGGTTATTTTAGGAGTGTATTCCCCCCTTACCCTGACTAGAAGCAGGGGTCCCTATTTGGACAAAGGTACCTACCTCTGCCAACTAGAGACTCCCATTACTAACATGGTCCTATTACTTATGCACACCACACAACTAATGGCCACCACCACTGGCTAATACATACATGTAAAACACAGTGGCAGTTGCCATTGTGCAGGTATAGTTAGGACTTTGTTTCCATAAGAAACTAATTATTTGCTTTGCTAATAGCTTTTGTGCTCTTTGATGAGTCTCAACAAACCTTTCACCCAAGAAGAGTTTTAGGGTGATTGGCCAAGAGGAGGCTAAAAAAAGGGGGGTTTTGGACAGAATAATGTTTAATACTTTGAAGCTTATATTTTTTTATATGATGCTTTTATAGTTGATTAAACTGAAGATAGATTATGGGGCCAATTACGATACGGCAGGTAAAGGCACTGACCTTCGGTCAGAGCTTTTAGGGTGCATCGTAATGGGCCGATCGGTTTACTTTCTGACTGCCTCATTCTGTTGGAGGCAGTTGGTAAGTGAACCTGCCAGTCATTCCGGCTAGCTTACCACAGGCTCAGAGAGCCCGTCCACCGGTCCGAAGCCGGCAAGTAATCGCAAGGGCGGGTCTTTCTGCCCTTGAGATTACGATGACAGCTTCCGACATGGTTTTCATGCCGGTTTGTCCATGTCGGAAAGTGTGTTTGGGGGCCCACAACTGGGCCCCTTTGGTGCACGGCCTCTGGTTGAAGGGCAAGCGGGCACCTATGGTGCCTCTCTGTTAAACCCTGCCCCTTGTGGCAGGCATCTTGAGGTGTCTGCCACGGGGTGCAGGGATGAACAGCACCTCCCATTTCACTATGGCAGCATGCATTATGTCCGGTTTCCAGTTGTAATGCATGCTCCCACAGTGAAATATAGGAGTGCTACCTAACAGTGCTCGGATGCATCCTAATGAGGCAGTCGGTAGCTCCGACCGGGTGTCGGTTGCTCCCATGACCGAGTCGGTGTCGGGTAGAAGTGATTACGCCCTACATCATAATGACCCCCTATATGTTTATTTGATTAATATTAAAAGTTAATTATACAATTTTCTGCAATTTTGTATGTGTAATGCATATGTTTACTGTTGTGTTCTTTTGTTTAAATAGTATTTGAAAAAAGTATCTTTATTATTTATAGTTTTGAATATTTTTTACTTTAGTTTGGTTAAATATAGGCTGCATATTTAGTTATTTGCGGTGTTTTTAATATACTAGTCTATATTTAAAAATGTGTGATGTAAAACGATTTTGTAATTACCTTTATTAAATAAAAATGTATGTTCTGTTCTATAATTTAATATGTTTTTTTTTTTCTTCAGATTTTCACTTTGTTATAATATGAAGTACTTAAGATTGCATTTTTTAAAACTAATAACGTTTAATTAGTAATAGTTCTTTTTGGAGAGTTAAATATATGATGTGTTATATTTAGTGTTCAACACCTTCTTGTAACTGGCTTAGATTAGAGTGGAACGGTGAATGTCACCCCTTTGGTGTGCAAAACCTGCCACTACACAACTCAAATTGGTGTGGGAATAGTAAATATGACCACTTTAATGTTCAACATCTTCCTGTAAATCGCTTGGATTGGAGTGGGAATAGTAAATGTCACCCCTTTGGTGTACAAAACCTCTCCCTAAGTGGGTTAGATTGGAGTGAGAATAGTAAATGTCACCCCTTCAGTGTCCAAATCCTCTCCCTAAATGGGTTAGATTGGAGTGGGAATAGTAAATATTACCCGTTTAGTGTCCATAATCGTCCCCTAAATGTCTTAGATTAGAGTAGGAAGAGTTAACGCCACCCATTTGGTGTCCAAAACTTTCCCTAAATGGCTTAGATTGCAATGGATATAGTGGATGTCATCTCTATAGTGTCCACCACCTTCCCCTAAGTAGCTTAGATTGGAGTGGGAATAGCAAATGTCACCATTTTAGTGTCCATTATCTTCCTCCAAATGGCTTAGATTGGAGTGGGAATAGTCATTGGGATCCCTTTTGAGTACAACAGAACCTCTAAAATGGTTTCAAGAGTAGTGGGAGTAGTCAATGTAACTATTTTAGTGCATAACATAAAATCTAATATGTTGTATTGCAATGTGAGTAATAGATGTAAATCTTTAAGTATTTCACTTTTCACATACATCATTAGTATTGACGTTTTTATAGGACAGTAAAGGACAGTTTTCGATTTCCTATATTTTTTATTTCTTTATTCTTTCTATTTATTTAATGCATATGTAAATATAACACAAAAAGGTTTTATTGTTAATGTTTTGACAACATTTCTTATATAAAAAAATAAAAACATGTAATATATTTTATAACAGTGTTACCCATATTGGTATTTTTCAACATATTTTCAAATATGGTACATTATTTCTTAACCATATTCATTTGTTATACATACATTTATTTATATCAAATTTCATATACTTTTTAAAGTGTACTACATTTAGTACTATAATATAGTATTTGGTATTTTTAAAGTCCTATTTATTTTATAATTTACATAGCTATATTTTCACAATACATTTATTGACATTTCTTGCATATTTTAAAACATTGTTACATATTTTGTAAATATTTTCTAATAATTTGAAATTAAAGGGTAATTGTTTTCTATAGCGAGACAGTCCTTTTTTTTATTTTCATTTAGCTGCCATTTTTCCTGCTACTAAGTGTCCTTTTGTAGTCTTTTCCTGCTGCTCATAAGGTAAGACTTTTAAAAGGTTTTTCTAGAGGGTTTTGAGGAAGGGTAGGATATGGGTAGAACTAATTATTTGGCAGTTAGAGTTTTAGTTTTTATTTTAAGGGTTAGTTAGTTGTAGTTTGTAATCCGCTGTTTAGTAGTGTTGGGTGTGAGGACTACATCGAGTTTGGTGATAGTCTAGTGTTATTTTAGATATTTTCATACTACATTTGCAATGTAATGTTTATGCTGCAGTTGACAATATCGTTTTGTGTGGGTAGGTAGTCTAGGTATTTTTTTTTACAGGTTAATGGATCTGAAGTCATCCCATGGACCTGGGGTTTTTGCATCTTTTTATTAAGGTAATTAATTTGGTTTACTATATATATATATATTACCTACTGGCGGTCGCCAGTAGGTATATATAGTTAGGATTTTTTCTCTATGGGTTTTTTGAAAATTCTATGTCTAATAACTTTGGCGTTTGTGGACGGAATTGGCTGAAATTTTCAGGAAAATGGCACAATTTGTTTCTGAGCAGCCCCTAAAAATTTTGGGGGGGTTCGTCAAGGGGGGGCCGAGAAAAAAGGGGGGTCCCAAAACACGTTTTTCCCATGTTAATTTCCATAGGGCGGTTGGCCTCACTTTTAGCCCGAACGGCTGAATGGATTTGCACGAAACTTGGCAAAATTGTAGGGACTGGTAGCCCGATGTGCCTTTTGTAGGTCTCAATATATGTGCTCCAGTGGATTTTGAGAAATTAACGTTTAAAAAAAGATATATATCTGTAACAGCGGACCGGGCAGCGGCCCAGGACGCGTACTTGTCGCGCAACGGAGCTTTGTGAAGCGAAGCTGATTGGTTCTCCGGCGTCTGTCAACATTCCAAACAGTCCGTAGCGGCCGCCATCTTGTCTCTCGGTAGGATCGAGAGACAAGAGGAGGCCGAAGCGAAGGGGCAAATGACCATAAGGGGGCATAGTACATTGTCGCTCACCCCCTAGGTTTGATGTGGAGGTTTTAAAAGGGCCCCGCGGGGCAAAAAAAAATAAAAATAATAATAATCGAACAGCTGAATGGATTTGCACGAAAGTTGGCAAAATTGTAGGGACTGGTAGCCCGATGTGCCTTTGCTAGATCTCAATATATGTGCTCCAGTGGATTTTGAGAAATTAACGTTCAAAAAAAGATATATATCTGTAACAGCGCACCGCTTCGCGTACTTTTCGCGTTACGGAGCTTTGCGAAGCGAAGCTGATTGGCTCTCCGGCGTCTGTAAACATTCCAAACAGTCCGTAGCGGCCGCCATCTTGTCTCTCGGTAGGATCAAGAGACAAGAGGAGGCCAAAGCGAAGGGGCAAATGACCATAAGGGGGAATAGTAGATCGTCGGTGACCCCCTACGTTTGATGTGGAGGTTTTAAAAGGGCCCCGCGGGGCAAAAAAAATAATAATAATAATAATCGAACGGCTGAATGGATTTGCACGAAACTTGGCAAAATTGTAGGGACTGGTAGCCCGATGTGCCTTTGCTAGGTCTCAATATATGTGCTCTAGTGGATTTTGAGAAATTAACGTTCAAAAAAAGATATATATCTGTAACAGCGCTCCGCTTCTCGTACTTTTCGCGTTACGGAGGTTTGCGAAGCTGATTGGTTTTTCGGCGTCTGTAAACATTCCAAACAGTCCGTAGCGGCCGCCATCTTGTCTCTCGGTAGGATCGAGAGACAAGAGGAGGCCAAAGCGAAGGGGCAAATGACCATAAGGGGGCATAGTAGATCCTCCCTGACCCCCTAGGTTTGATGCGGAGGCTTTGAAAGGGTCTCGCAGGGCAAAAAAAAAATATACCGTTTTTTTAGTTTTTTTGCGTGGAGTGCGCCCGGTTCGCGAACCGGGAAGCGGTCTGGGGAGCGTACTTTCTTGAAAATTAGTGAAAAAAGTTAGAGTAAAATAATAATTGTGAGTGATCAGATGTAGGGTAGCTCTGAGAAGAGCTTTTGGGTTTATGGTACATTTAGGTACTTATAAGTAGGTACCAATGCACAGTCTTAAATTCAGAGTGAAAACTCTGTTGCCCTCATCTGAGAAGTGAACTCCATCTGCTCTGTAGATATCTTGCATGTAGTAACGCAAGTTATTGTTGTACAGGGAGCCCATTCCATGGTCTCTCATGTAAGCTGAAACAGATTTGTTTACATGCTTCCTCGATTTCTCAATTTGTGGACAAAATTGGTTCGACCACCTCCATTTCTGTCTTTGGCATATATTTGAATATACCAAGGCAGTCTGAGGAAAAAGTGCCATCAATTGCTCAAAGGTGTCCTTTAAAAGCATTTCCAGACCTACCCCAGTCAAAGTGCCCAAATCATTACCTCCACAGTGCACAATTAACAGGTCAGGTTTTGGCAAATGCATAAAGGTTTTCACCAATGGTATCAATTGGTGACATTTTAATCCTCTGTGGCCAAACCACTTAATTTCCACATCTTGTAAATTGAGGTTAGGTAAATTCCTGTTTTCAGCGTACCTTTGAGCCCAATAGATGTAGCTATGTCCAACAATCCAGACAGAAAACATGGCGAGAGAAGGTTCTCCTGCAGTCAGATGAAGTGTGGCAATGAAATGGCAGTTGAAAAAATGAGAGTGTAAAATGAAAAAAACTGAGGAGTTTCTGTGTTAATGAAGCAGTAAGAGTGATTGGTGGATTTTGATTGCTGAAAACAGAAAGTTAGTGTGCATGGATGAGTTCGTTGAAAGATGTATTTTGAGTGGCGAAGAAAAAATCATTAAATGAAAGAATGCTCTGGATATGCAGGTGCACTGAGAGTTCAGAGTTCAATTGCAACATTGTTGTGTGAGAGGTCTTGCAAGAGGTGGTTGCTATGCAGAAAAAGCAGAGAGGGGGCAGAGGGGGGAAGGGTTTTGCTTTGAAAAAAAGTGAGGGAAGAGTTTTGATTGGGTGACATGAGAGATCTGTGTGAGGAATTACAGCATTTCTGTGCTTTTGATAGCTGCAGACTCTGGAGTGCATACCTTTTGCTCTGCTGAAGACAAATTGGTGTGTTTCTGAGACTGTTTTGAAACTCAAAGTATTTGCTAAGGTGAGAAAAAATTTCTTTAATTTAGATAGAAAATAGTGTGCTTTAAGGAGAAAATTATGAAGAAAGTTGTGTTTTTCAAATGTTGCTTTGTCTCAAGTGTTTCACAAATAGATTTTGTTTCTTTGAGAAATTGTAATTGGAGAAAATGTGAAGTATTAGTACTGACAGGGCTTTTATGTGCATAGGAGCTGTGGAGTGTTTTCAAATTATGACTTGTAAATCGTTTTTGAGAAAAAGCAATGGTTTTAATATTGATGAGAAGGACATAATGGTGTCTGCTTCTTTATAAGGTAATTGAGAGTCTCTGATGTTATTTTTCCCATTTCAATGTAAGAAGTTTGTCTGTGGAGCAAATTGCTTGTAAATATGCTCCCACCTGTGCATGGCAAATTTAGATTTTGAATGTTTCCGTTACATAGGCATGTTAAAGGTGACTGAAACATGCTGCAAAGGCAATCAAAAAATGCTTTTATGTGTCTTAAGGACATTTTAAGTCATTTCCCCATGTGCAGTGTTTTCAAATTATGAGTTGAAAATCGTTTTTGAGGTAAAGGAATGTTTTCAAAATTTATGTGCGCCATATGACCCCAATTTTTTTTTTCAGGGGTGCAGCAGGGTGTTCTTGAGACACCCCTGCACCGTCGGAAAAATTCGTAATTTGCGATGAGGTAATTGCTAATCGCAAATTGCACCTTCATTCCTATGGGCCTCCTGCTGCATGGAAATGAATGGGTAATCTTGCTGAAATGCAAAGTCGAATCTGTATTTAAAAGGGTCTGCACCTCTGTACGGGTGTTCGCTATGTGAAGCACGAAAGTTTCACGGGCCGAACTCAAGGCCACCTCTCTCTGAGACAAAAGAGCTCTTATTCTTGCCATGCCGTTGAAATGTGCTCCCAAGGTTGGTATTTGTGGCCAGATTGAAAACTCCCTATGTTCATGTGTGGGAGGAAATAGAACATTTCTGCAGCAAATAACCCGTTCATTTACTGTTACGATAAAATGAATACTTTTAATTAACCCAGAACAATCTTCATTATTGAGCATCAAATAACTACCATTTTCCAAGAACTTGAACGTGGGGATGATAGCAGGAACTGGCGTGCCTTGCAACACGCAAGCCATATTTGGTCGGTGTTTGTTGCATGAACCGTGTAACTGTATGTGCCTACACATTAGTGAATGATCTGGCGTCTCAGTGCATTCCTCTCCATTCAGATAAAGGTCTTGATCATCTTTGAAAATCTGTATGTGTATGGAAGCGACCAGACCTCATGAAGAAAACCACTACCTAAAGGTTAATAACGACCTATTGGTATATATTTCATACAATTTGAAAACTTATATAAAGCAAAAGGCAGCGTTATTAAACCGTGGATAAGGCACGTTGCCAAAGCAGTGAACCTTTTGGATTTATACTGGAAATGTTAAAGGAAGAATTACGGAGTAGGGCCTGTAAATCTTTAATGGACAACGAGTAAAATTACTCCAACCATCATATTCCTCTAACTCCGGGATAGTAGGGGTGTTTAATTTTTTAGAAGTAGCCAATCCAAAGCATTTGGTCTGGGAAATTGTTTCATTCACAAACAACATATGATTTGGGATGAGACATGCACGGTGGAAAGCCTCAGTGCCTTGTACCTGCCAGGTTCGTGAACCCCAAACTGATGTAGATCCTGGATATTTTTACACTGTGTTACGTTAGCATGGGCTCATTACTGGTTTAAACGCCATTTTTCCTTTTTTGTAACTTCTGCACACGATACTTAGTTGTTGCTTTAGCTTTCAGCCTACCTGCGTCAAGATCTATGCCTGCTTCAAGCAGGCGCAGGGTTTTGATGTAGCTTTGTCCTATCTGATTGTAAATGCGGCACACCGTGGGTGGCAGAGCAGCGGTGCACGTTAACTGGTGCATCCCTGGGGATGTGCTAGTTAATATAAATCTGCCCCTTTACATTTAATTATGTGCAGGGGACACAGAGTAGGTGAGGTTTATCCAAGGTTAAGAAGAGATGAGTCCTGTTCAGTGAAAAATTGGAGATAGGCTTCAGTATATTATATACTTAAGTAGTGTGTTAAGTTTTTGATGACTGTTATTAATTTACTGTTGGGTAATAGTGGTTAATAAAATTTTTTATTATATTTTACCACAGATTCAACTGCAGATTATTTCAAGATTTTAGGATGCCTAGCAAAGAAAGAGTAAGAAAGGCTGCAAAACGTCAAAGACAGCAGGACCATGGAAGAATGCAGCAGTCCTCTAACAAAAAGATTTGTCAAGTCACCAAGAAAGCACCGGGTAAGAGTCGAAAAACAGTCATAAGAAATATGTGTAGTAAAAAAAATATTACTACAGAAAATGTTTCAGTCCAGAAAAGGAGACAGAATTCAAATGGTAAGGAAAGGCCAATGAGAAATGTTACTGCTAGAGTAAGAGATAACTCTATGCATGAAAGTAGAAGGAAACAAGAGTTTAGGGATATTCGTAAACGAATGTTCCGCAACAGGATAATTGGGAATTTGTTAAAAAATATTAAGAAAGGTCAGCAGAAAGTGGTTTTTTATAAGAGAAAAAAAATTGTTGAGAAAGTTATTGATCAGGCATTTGAAATTAAACGTAAGTTATTTATTTTGACAATCAATAGAATTCGGAAGCTAAACAAGGTAATTTATGATTTCAAAAGAAATAGTAGATGGAAGAGAATAGTTAATCGTAGTAATTTTTGTGAAGTTTTTTCTGGAGAATGGATGCATAGTTCAAGCTCTGAGGCATTTTTTAATGAGGAGAGTTATTTCCAGGATAATGATTTGGTGCATGCAGTTGACACCAGTGGTAGAGCTTATGAAGTGAAAGATGGTTGTCCAGTTGAAAAAGAAAAACTTGTGACAACAGAGATAGAAGAGGTGTTAGGTAATGAGGTTTTAGGGAGACGTCCTAAGGGTCCTGTGTACACCTGGAAGTGTAGTAGTATTTGCAGTGTACGACAGGATTCCATCAATTTGCTTTGTGATTTTATACGGTCATTTAGTAAGAACAGTTTGAAGCAGAAAATGAAGTTGTTGCAAGAATTAGATCCTTGCAGAGTGAGAGAAGTGATAGGTTTGCATGGTCATTCACTGGCTTGTATTTCCAGGAGAGTATGCCAGAGTGTTTTTCATCATTTCAGGATGCTAGCAGTGCATCATAATAAAGTGAGGAAATTAGTTAGAATGTTGTATTATGCTAAGAGTCCAGCAATTATGCTTAAACAATTATGCGCTGCTCTTTTGCATGGTTCTGAAATAGATGTGAAGAATATATGTGAAGAAATTGAGTTTTGTTACTTTGGAAGTAAAGAGGAGAATGTTGAAATTGACCAAGAAGAAGAGAGTAATGTGGAAGATAGTGTACAGGTTTCCAGTACAGATAATTTCCAGAGGGAAATTGCGACGTTTGAGGTGAAATCAAGTGAGAGGCCAAATTTCACTTGTGTGTGTTGTCGACGCACTTATTATAAGAATCAGACTAAGTTAGTGGATTTATATGGAAAAAGTGAAATGGAAAATAATAGTGAATGGAAGGATTTTACAACATACTTGATGGTAGAAAATTGTTTTGATTTGGGATTGGATCAACGTGTGTTTACTTATTGTTGTAACAAATTAAATCAAAACCAGATGCCTGCTAGAGCAGTTCATAATAATCTGGAATTGGTTGAGATTCCTTCTGAATTGAAGGATTTAAATACTTATGAATCTATTTTGATTCAAAGTATCCATCCCTTTCAGGCTATTGTAAGAATGGAGCCAAAGACAGGGAAATTGCCTCCATCAGATTTACAGAGAGGATTAAAGGGAAGAGTTGTTTATTTGCCTCTAGATTTGAAGAAAAACATTAACACAATTGGAGTAGAAAAAGTGGAAGAGGAACCTCTTGTTATCTTAGTTAATGGGGTTCCGACAAAGAATAAGAAAATATGGCAAGATTTAGTAGATGTTAGGAAAGTCAAAAGGGCAACATTGTATTTGAAAAAATATAATAAGTACTATAAAAATGTATATGTTGCAGAAGAGGAAGTAAGTGAGGAAGAGGATAACGATTTGTGTGCTGGTCAAATTGAGAAAGTAGAACCCTGTACTAGTGAAGAAATATATGAACATTATAGTGTTCATCCTTTGCATTCCAAGGAAGTCATGGGGAATGCTATTGAGTTGTTTCAAATGAAACAAGCGAAAGGGAGTCCCATTAGTGTTTGGGAGGAAAGTTTGGAAGCTCGGTGTTTCCCACAGCTTTTTCCAACAGGTCAGGGAGGAAGATATGATGAGCGACCTCATCAAATTCCTGCTTCTGAATACCGGACTTTGCGATTGTATGCAGGAGATCCTAGGTTTCGACAATGCATTCCTTATTTGTTTCATCTCCTGTTTGAAAGCGATCTGTCTGGACTGTCATATGCAGTGAACCACATCTTGAAAAGTGGTATACACATGCAAAACATCTCGGCAAGTGACTTTATGGATAAAGTCAATGTCCAAGACAGTATTTTGGATTCTCACCTGATTAATCTCATGGCGTGTCAGCGTGGTACTAATGAGTACTGGTACCGTCGTCATGGTGATTTAAAATGTATGCTAAGGAACTTAGGAACTCCCACATGGTTCCTCACTTTGAGCTGTGCTGAGTATGGCTGGGAAGACTTACTTGAATTTCTACGAGAGGCAAATGCTAACGTAGAAAACATCGAATTCAAGACACCCGGAGAACTGTGCTCTTTGGATCCAGTCAATGTATGTAGGTACTTCAATCATAGATTTGAAGGTATGATGTCTTTCATCATGAATAAGAAGAATCCACCTCTTGGAGAGGTGTTGGATTTCTTCTGGAGGAAGGAGTACCAAGCAAGAGGTGCTCCTCATATACATATGTTGCTGTGGATCAAGGATGCACCTAAATTTGGAACGGATGCAGAAGACTCAGTGATGAGTTTCATAGAACAGTATTCTACGTGTGCTGTTCCAAACGCAAAGGAGAAAAAAAGCCTACGAGAAAAAGTTCTACGTTTCCAAAGCCATCGATGTGGAAAGTACTGTCGTCGTAAATTCCGGAACAAAGACAAGTTCTACACCAAATGTCGTTTCGGCTTTCCACGACCGGTGATTTCTAAAGGAAGAGTGAACAGTTTGATGTCTTCGCTGCGACATAATGTGATGAAGAAATCACCTAAAAACACATACAATTTGAAGAGGAACGAAGAGTCTAAGTACATTAACGACTACAACCCGGTGATTTTGTCCATGTGGAATGCTAACATGGATATACAGTTTGTGGCTGATAACTGTATGGCTGTGGCTCGGTATGTGACATCTTACATCACCAAAAAAGAGAAGACAGAATTGAAGGATATGTGGGAGGACATTTCCCATGAAAAGAGCCTCAGCAAGAAGTTGTACAGTTTCAGTCTGAAGATGTTGTCGCATCGAGAAATCGGAGCTTACGAATGTTCTGACCGGTTGTCTTCAGCAAGTCTCTATGCCAAGTCCAGGAGTATCGTTTGGGCGAGTGTTGGTCTTGCTGCAACGCGTAATCGAGTTCTGAAACCTGTGCGGGAAATTGAGTATTTGGCGGAAAAGGAGCCAAACAGTACCGACATTTTGAAGAGCAACATGTTGGATACATATTATCCAAATCGAAGCAGTCACCTCGAGAATGTTTGTCTGTATGAGGTTCTGCAAAATTACATATTCAAGAGGAACATCAAAGAAGATACTGAGAAAGGAGTGTATGCTGTAATAGGAAGTGAGGGATGTCTGGTCAAGCAAAGAAAATGCCACTTGATAAACCATCGAAAATTGAGTGGTGAATCTCCTGAATAAAAGGAGTTTTTCTATTTAGCACTTTTGCAACTTTTTAAGCCTTGGCGTGCAGAAGAGGAACTGCTTGGAGATTTCCTTTGTTACGAAGACTCATTCAATGCTGCCAAGGAGACCATAGAATGTCCTGCTTTTCCCAAATATGTAGAAATGTTGAATGTGGAAATTGAGCAGGAAGCAACGATTGCAGCCGAGATTGCCAGAGACAGTTCTCAGGACAGTCAGAGTTCTGCTTCATTGAGTCAGGATCCACTAGGAGGACCTCTTATCGAAATGAAGCTGCCACTGCTATGAATGAAGTGGAAAGAGCCATGGCACATGCTCAGGAGGATGCGGTTAACTTAGAAGAGTTGGAAAGACAACTCAACGTTGAGCAGAGGAAAATATATGACGAACTTACCATGCAAATTGATCATGGATTAAGTCATGACAAGAAAGAGTGCTCATGTACGTCGTTGAAGCCTGTCCGACTGTACGTGAGTGGAGAAGCGGGAACTGGAAAAAGTTTCCTTATTAAAGCAATTTCATGTTATTTGCAGGAAAGGACAGAGTCATCGCTGTCTTGTGTTGTCACCGCTCCAACTGGACTGGCAGCACATAACATTAAAGGGATTACTTTACATCGTTTACTGATGCTGCCAGTGGAGCATGACAACAAATTAGAATATCACAAGCTATCTGGAGATGCTTGTTTTGAAGTTTCAAGAGTCTTGAGGAAAATGAAACTTCTTATCATTGACGAAGTAAGCATGGTTTCCAATGTCATGCTTGCCTTTGTGCATTTGAGAATGCAAGAAGTTCTCAAAACAGAGTATGATGTGTTATTTGGTGGCAAACACATCATTGTTTTCGGAGATCTTCTGCAGCTGACACCAGTGAAAGGGCAACCTGTGTTCAAAATGCTCACGCATGAAGATACCAGGAAGTGCTTAGGGAGTATTGGCAACGTCAATATATGGTTAAACTTCAATTATGCTGAACTGCATGAAAATATGCGTCAGGCAAAGGATGAAGTTTACAAGACTATTCTACAAGATGTTAGAATTGGAAAAGTGACCGAGCATGGGAAAGAAGCTTTACATGCACGATTACTGACAAATTTATATCCAGACGAAGATGTTGTGCCTGAGAATATTTTTCAGAAAGTTACTGAGAAAAAATCTGGAATATGTTTGATGCCAACTCTTGCAGAATGTGCCAAATTCAACAACAAAATGTTGCATTTAGAAAAGCAAGAGATTGTGAAATTGGAAGCTATTGACAGAGTAGAGCATATGGGATCAACAATTATTTTGTCTGAGAATCTGAAAACAAAATTGGATTCATTAGAGAAGAGTATATCTAAAACTGCGGGTTTTGAAAAGACTCTGAATGTGTGCTTGAACTGCCGTATAATTTTAAGAAGGAATTTACATGTTGAAAGAGGTCTGGTAAATGGATCAATGGGTAATGTTGTTGATTTTGTGAAATACAGAAATAGAGATGGAATTGAATTTTTAAAAATTAAATTTGATGGCATTGAGGAAGTACAGCTAATTGCTCGTTGTTCTGCTAGATTTTTGCTTGTAAAAGACTTATATGTTCGTCGTAAGCAGTTTCCTGTTTGCTTGGCATATGCGGTGACAATCCATAAATCGCAAGGTTTAAGTGTAGACTGTGCATTGGTGAATATTGGCAGTTCTGTGTTCAAGGAGGGTATGGCATATGTGGCATTGTCACGAGTTAGGACTTTATCGGGATTGTACTTGATTGAGTGTGATGTCACAAACATTTGTGCGGATCTAGATTGTGTTAAGGAATACAATAGGTTGAGAAGAGAGTATGCGCCACATTTGCCTCAGTATCCTTTGTTTGAGAAACGTGTGGTAGGCCGGAAACGAAGAAATGTGACCAATACTGGGGAGGTTGTAGCAAAAAGACAAAAAGTCGATGAACCTGAAATTATAAGCAGAAACAAAAAGGATTCTGTTGAAGATGTTGTTGGTTTTCAATTTGAAAACAGTTCTGGTGTCAACTGCTATGCTAATGTAGTGATTAATGTTTTGTTTTCTCTACAAAATGTAAAAGAAGAGATTGTGGTCAATTCTGATCAAAGATTTTGCAGTTTGTTAAATTCTGTGTTAGAGAAATGTAGCACTGATAGAACAAACATAGAAAGTGTGTCTGAAATTCGAAATCTGTTAGACAGATGTTCAGGCCAAACACAATTCTCTCAAAATAGTCAGCAAGATTGTCAGGAGTTTTTAATGTATATGCTTGATGTATTGTATGCTGAAGGTGTAGATGTAGATCATCTGTTTGGGCTTTCTTATCAATGGCAGCATGACTGCGAGAACTGTAGGGTATCAAGTAGTACTAGTGTAGACTCAGAAAGATTTATATATTTAACTTTGCCAGACAGTAAATCAGTCTCTTTTAATAAGCTAGTAAAAGCAGCTGATCACAATATGGAGTGTAGGCAATGTAAATCTGAAATGATGTCCACATTATTTATACGAACATATGGCCAGTATGTCATTCTAATGTTCCAACGATGTAGGCCTGATGGAACAAAATTGACAACTTTAATTAAAAATTTTGTGGCTTCACAGTTGTCAATATCAGGAAGGACTTTTGTAACTGTAGCAATTATATATCATGATGGTTCTTCAATAACATCAGGACATTATACAGCTTATTTAAAGTGTAGAAATGGCTGGTCATTCTGCAATGATTCTGTTTTAATTTTCAAAAAAAAATTGCCATATGACCTTAAAAACTCTTACCTGGTGTTTTTAAAACCAAAATTTTAGGGAAAGAATCTCAGGATGTGCTCTGAGGAATTTCAAGAAGTTCTCATGGCTCCTACACTATTTGGCCTTGAAGATAAGTGTAGTACAGAGACATAACTTTTTACCATAACACTGGACGTTATTGAGAAATATGTGCACTTTGAATGAGTTCAGAAAAACTATTTCTTTTTATAAGCTAATTGAAGCAGCGAATCAAAACATGGAGTAGAGGGAATGTAAGTCTGCAATGCTGTCTACTGTTTTACATTGCTTTGTGATTAAAAGTGATGTAGAGAATTAAATAATTGTACTAGTCATAAAGGTAGTGTAAGTCTGCTTCATAGTAAGCAGTATCAGTGTGATAGGAAATGTAGAACATGATTGAGCAAGAAGGGGAAGATATTACTAGTCCAGGATTGTGTAAATGATCTTCAACATTTTAATTCTGAAAGTTGTGGAAATGCGAAAAGACGGGATTGGCTAACAAGAAATCCAAGAGTTATACATGGCTCTGACAAGATTTGGACTTGTGGAATCTTGTGGTAGAGAGCAAGAAGTCATTTATTGTATGTAACATGTTTTTGAAAACGATGGAGGTTTTCTTTCAGAAAGTGGCGGGTTGAAAGTAATAACAGCACAACAGAGTGTAAGCTGTTCATAGGACATCCTTGGCCGTCATGGAAAGTAAGTTAACTTTAAGGAGTTCTGAATTCTGATTTCTAATGTTGTATGGGTTTTTTAAACACAATCATTTTGATTGTGTTTTTTTTTCCCCGCTGTTATATGATGAATACCTTCAAGTCACTGTTTTAGTGAAATTTGATACATTCTGAGAACAGCAAAAATAAACCATTTAACATGTATAATTAATTCTGTTCTGTTTGCATTTATGATGTACATGTAGAACTGTGTAGGAGGCATGGAGAAGGTGAGGCTTCTGTAAGTGTCAAAGTTGTTGCATACAGTGCTCATATTCTACGTAGTCTTTTATATTTCATTACTTTCACTGTTTCTGACTGATCTAAAAATTTTTTTTTAAAAAGAACAGTAAGTATAAGGGAAGGAAACAGACAGTTATGTTAAAAGAAACACAGCTATAGGGAATAAACTAGGGATACTGTTACCCGCAATCCTCTGCTGATGATGTCACTGAGCATGTCATGAATGATGTAATATGTGACATCATCAGCAGTGGATTACGGGTAGTAGTATCTCTAGTTTACTCCCTTATAGCTGTCTTTCTTTTAACATAAGTGTCTGTTTCCTTCCCTTATACTTACTGTTCTTTTTTTTTAAAAAAATGTTTGGGTTCGCTTCCGGTTCGCGTACCGGGGAGCGAACTGGGAAGCGAACTAAGAGAAATAGAGGTTGGCACAGTTGCAAATATTGTACCAATTTTTTAATAACGGGGAGGTAGTTCTGAAAAGAACTTTTTTTTAAATTGTTTTTGTTGTTTTATATTTTTTTTATTATTTTTCTGAACATTTTTTTACTTTTTTTGAATTTTTCTGAACAGTTTTATATTTTTTTTGTTTTTTTTTCGGAGGGGGCAACGAAAACGATTCATTGTAAAGGGCTCAACAGGAGCAAGAAAACAAAAAAAAAGAATTTATTGTTTGGGGAGTTTCGGACAAACATGAGCATGATTGTCAATAGCTCTGTTGATCAGAGTGATGCTACTTTCTGCGTAGCAAATGAATCCACTGCAATGTACGCAGACTTGTTTTACTTCACGAAATCTCGTTTGTATATTTGGCACCATCTCCCTGCCCTCTGGTCCCGTTACTTCCGGTACAACAGATCTTCTGGCCATAATAGGGAGATTATCTAGGTCGTCCTGTTCCTCTTCTTCCTCTTCTTGCTGAATTATAACTTTAGCAGGTGGTCCACTCTTCCTTGGATGTGGTGGAGGTGGTGGGGAAGCACCAGCTGAAGCTAGTAAAGAAGCCATTGCTCACTGGTAACAAAGGGTCTTTCTCTCACAATGATGAAAGTCAGAGTGAGAAAAGAAGGAGGGATTTTCACCATTTGGGAAAAAAAATAGTTCTCAACCAATGAAAAGTGTTCATTTTAGATCATATGACCTAGTCTTACATCATTAGGAAACCGAAAGTGAAATGAACCAATGAAAAGTGTTATTACCAAGTCACATGACCTGCTGTGTGTATGTTACGCGCTTTGCAGGGCCTCCCGGTTTGCTTCCAGAAACCTGTGCTTTGCGACTCGGTAAGCGTACGAGTTCGCTAACGTAGCACGTCATATGACGTATCACGCGACAACGCGAAACGTCATGCGGACGGGAGGCGTCACGATGTTGTTTTCTAACGCGGCAGTTGCGGTAAAGAAACGTTTACCGGCTCGCGGTCTATTTCGCGGCATCAAGGTCAGCTAACGGGAAGCTTCCCGATTCGCGAAGCGGGAACGAAGAAAAAAATATATAAAAAAAAAAAGTTATTAATAAACATATAAAATATATTTTTGGATTTAAAGAAGAATACATTTTACAGCTACAGATATTAGCTGTTAAAAAACCAATGAAATTCACTGACAAAACCATAGGTTATAGACCATATATAGTTAGGAATTAGCATTTACAAAACCTTGAAAATTCACTGAAAAAACCATAGGTTATAGACCATATATAGTTAGGAATTAGCATTTAAAAAACCTTATTTTACTCACACAAAACCATTGAAATTCCATATATAGTTGCACTAACTATATATCGCGCACCCGCAATCCACTGCTGATGATGTCACATATTACATCATTCATGACATGGTCAGTGACATCACTGATGACATCACTGATGACAACATCCAGTGATTATGTGTTTCTGTAAAGTTTAAATATGTTTTACATATTGAAGAATGAGTGGATGTATAAGTGTCTGAATGAAGGTTTTAGTAGGTGCGTGATTGACTGTATGAGTGAGTGATTAAATGCGTCTTACTGAATGCACGGGTTAGTGACTAAACTGTCTGAAAGTGTGCATCAGTATGTCTGTTGTTGTGCAAGCTGCTGCATGTGTTGATCAGTAGCTATATAAGTAGCTATATGGGTTATTGATTGGTTGCACAAGTATTTGTATGGGAGACTGAGTGTGTGTATGGCTGGCTGGGAGGTGTGTGACTCTGTGCAGATCAATGTGTACTTGTATCAGTGATTCTATAAGAGAGTAACTATGTGTTAGTATATGTTTCAAAAATGTAAGGTGTTCTGTGTTTAACTGTATAGATGAGAAAATGGAAGTGTGATTGATTCTTTTCAGGACTGACTAGGTGTGTGAGTAACTCCATGGATGAGTGGCAGAGTGTGAGTGTCTGTATAGGTGTATGAGTGCATATGATAGTGTTGTAAAGATGAGTGATTGTATGTATGAATGATTGTATGAGTGAATGTGTGTGTAGACATAGGAATCAGTGAGTGCGTATGTAGTAACTAGTATTGGTGTGTCAATGGTTTCAAAAATGATACTCTCTATTTAACACTGGGTGTAACGGAGGCTATATTACAGTGTGAGGAGATGCATTGTATTATCACATGAATGATATCATCAGTGATGTGATCATTGATGTCAAGTGAGATGTCATCAGTGATGTCATTTGAGATGTCATCAGTGATGTCATCAGTGATGTCATTTGAGATGTCATCAGTGATGTCATCAGTGATGTCACTGACCATGTCATGAATGATGTAATATGTGACATCATCAGCAGTGGATTGCGGGTGCGCGATATATAGTTAGTGCAACTAACTATATATGGAATTTCAATGGTTTTGTGTGAGTAAAATAAGGTTTTTTAAATGCTAATTCCTAACTATATATGGTCTATAACCTATGGTTTTTTCAGTGAATTTTCAAGGTTTTGTAAATGCTAATTCCTAACTATATATGGTCTATAACCTATGGTTTTTTCAGTGAATATATATATATATATATATATATAGATAGATAGATAGATAGATAGATAGATAGATAGATAGATAGATAGATAGATAGATAGATAGATAGATAGATAGATAGATAGATAGATAGATAGATATATTTCTCCACAGTTTCGCTCCTTCTGATTGCCAGGGCCCCTCGGAGTTGGCGCACACGCCGGCGGAGCACGCCGGAAATTCAATCCAGTTCACAAAGTTTTCCAATGTCGTGCGCTCTCAAGACAATAGATCACGCCACAAAATCCAATTCAAGGGTATTTATTCCTTTTACAACATGTTTCGGCTTTGGAAGCCTTGCTCACGTAAAGGAAAAGTGCTCGGAAGTGTCTTAATAAAGTATTACAATACAGTATCCGGTATGTAGAAATAAACAAAGGACAGAATTCCTATTCTGATTAGACACCGTCTTTGGCAGCCATCTTGTAGTGTAGCAAGGACCAATGTTAATGCCACACAACATATAATTTGCAGCGTAAAATACAAAGAAAACAACTCTGAAAGCAATGTACTATACATAATATGGCTGTATGGGTCACATGCAGTTACGAGGTAAAATACCACCACTCTAGACATTGTACTCGGTAAACCAAATAAGAGACCACCCACCCTCTCACGATGTGAATGTGACTGGGTGGTGATTGACAGAAAAGGCATCACGTGAATCAAATTTTTTTTTTTTTTAATTTTTAAAATTCCAAATATAGTGAGCCCAAATATGTAGTCAGTGACAATGCTGCATGCGGCTACAGATAATAGTCGCTTACTCGCTGGCCATCTGCTCTCGTAATTCAGTAATCATGTAAAATACATAGGTACCGGTATCACAAAGAAAATGTGTATAATGTTGGGCATGTAATACCATAGGCTGATCTGCTACCATATCATGCAGATCATAAGAAAAAGTCTGAAAAGACGGTGGTAAAAGTACATACGTACAGACCGCATGCTCTTATCAAAATGTTGGGAAAAAAGTGCTCGGTGACTTCACATAGAGAAGGGATAGAAGTGCCCGTGAAGGTGAATACAGTGATGCGCCTCTCCCTATACATCTGTAGGATAAAGAGAAATAGAATACAAATTAGTGTGATATAAAAATATGTTACAAACAGCGAATTGTTGTCTTGTTCTGCTGTCACATGAAAAATACAGTAACCCAAAGGGATGTCAAGAAATGCAAAATTACTTCAAAATTGTGCAAAAACATAAGTCATACGATCATTGGAAAGGCAACGGGAAGGGAGGAAAGCACTGTCAAGAAATTCAGAAAATGTAAAAAATGTATAAATATACATATATATCTCACAGGGTTCATACCATGTACAAAGACAATATTATCTACCGGAGAATCTAGGTTTTAAGATGTACAGTTAGCTCCTCATCCTGATTGAGCCCCCCGGATCCTTGGTTTGGAACTGAATGATATATTTTGACTCTTTTTGTTGTAGTCTAAGCTCTCTGTTGCCTCCCCTGGGTGATCTCTCAATCTGTTCTAGGATAAAAAATCTCAGATCCAAGGGGTTATAATAATGTGCATCCCTAAAGTGCCTAGCCCCTGGGTACTTTTCATCTTTATGTATGATAGCACGATAGTGTTCAAGCACTCGCTTTTTACCAAGTAGTGTAGTGCTGCCAATGTACCACTTCTTACATGGACATTCAATGACATAGATGGCGATGGTGGTACTGCATGTTAGAAACTGATTGATGTCCTTCTGAACCCCATTGTAGTTTATCTGCTTAGTGAATGTACTGTTTTTGCAGGCCTTGCAATGGCCACAAGGAAAAAATCCCTTGAGGCCATGCTGATTTCTATCAGGATAATTAGTGATATCACTGCGAACAAGCATATCCCTTATGCTTTTGCTCTTCCTGTAAGTGATACAAGGTCTATTGGGAATACCCTCACCTATCACATTGTTATTTCTCAAAATGTCCCAGTTTTTGCATAACACCTTAAGCACTTGTTGTGACTCAGAGTTGTATGTCATAATCAAGCGTGTATTGTTCTCAGTTTTCAGCTTTCTCTGCCAATGTCTCCAATCTGGATATACTATTGGCTTTATCTTTTGCTTTTTTGAGTACCCATTCGGGATAACCTTGGGCACGGAATCAAGTGAGCATGACTTCACATTCTTGTTGATATGCTCCATCAGTGTTGCAGTTCCTCCTGGCCCTCAACAGTTCACCGTATGGAATGCTCCACTTGAGTGGCTCTGGGTGGCTGCTGAGGGCATGCAGGATACTGTTGCCAGAGGTGGCCTTCCTGAACAGTGATGTGGAAATCTTGTTGTTAACAATGGATACTCTTACGTCCAGGTAGTCCACTAATTTTTTATCAATGTTGTGTGTGAGAACGATATTTCGATCATTATCATTCAACACATTGACAAAATGTCCTGCGTGCTCCTCACTCCCCTTCTAGATAACGAACAAGTCATCTATGTACCTCCACCATTTCACTACATGTTCTAGGTGGGCTGCACAGGCAGGGCTGGCAAAGATCTCCCGCTCCCAGCTTCCGATGAACAGATTCGCAAAGCTGGGAGCAAAACACGAACCCATCGCGGTGCCAACCATCTGCCTGTACAGCTTCCCAGTGAACAAAAAGATGTTATTCACAAGGCAGTGTTCCATCATATTGATCAGCATCTTGCTGTGTTCCCTGAATCTTAAGTCTCTTTGTGTAAGGAATTGATGACACGCCTCAAGTCCTTGTTTATGATCAATGATGGTATATAATGCTTGGACATCTTATGTAATGAGAAAGAAGTCATCTTCCCATTCCACATCTTTGATCTTGTTGAGGAAGTCTTTAGTGTCGCGTATATAACTAGGTAGACTGAACACCCATTCCCTGAGATAGTGATCTATATATTTGGATATGTGTTCCGTCACACTTCCCCTCGATGACACAATAGGTCTCCCTGGTGGATTAGTGGGATTTTTGTGTATTTTATCGGTAGGAGGTAAAGAACAGGGAGTATCGGATGGTAATTTTTGAGAAAGCTGTACTCCTCCCATTCTAGTAGACCCATGTCTTTCCATGTAGTCAATTTGTCCCAGATATCAGTAATATTTTTGGTGTATGCCTCATGGGAAATTTCCTGGTAAGAAATCCCATCCATGAGTAGTCTATGGGCTTCTTGCATATACGTGTCCCTGTCCATAATGACAACATTTCCGCCCTTGTCAGCATGGCGGATCACAATGTTGTCATCTTCCAGTGCCTTAAGAGCCTCTTTTTCATTTACAGTCAAATTGTTGGTACGTTGAATCCCTCTGTTCTTTTTAAGATTGTACATGCGTAATGCCTTACTAACATTCCCATGGAATGTATCCAGTGAATCGTGTCCAGGGGGGGGGGGTAAAAAGGTTGATTTGGGCTTGAAATCAGACAGGGCACACTTGTCTGTTTCAAAATTGGCGGCAAGCAAGATTTGTGTATCACTGACAGGACCCTGTGCTGTGAGATGTGTGTTGGCTAATTCATCATTGCCCTCCTGTTTAAGTTGAAAAAGATTAACAAACCCTTCCACATCTCCTATGGTAAAAACATCCTCCTCTCTGATGTTATGAGATTTAGCAGCAGTATGCCCACCCAACCTCTTTAATTTATGCCATTTCTTCAACTTCAGCTTACGAGTGAATCTAAATAAATCGATTCAAGATTCTGTATAATTAAACGGCATAGATGGGCAAAAGGATAAGCCTAGACACAGTACTGTTGTTTCAGAATCACTCATAGTCTTACTCGATAAATTAACAATGGTTTCTCTTGCCATAGTCAAGTTCATTAGTGATTTTTTTCTGGTACGCGCCCTGGTTCTGCCTCTGGTACCCCTTGCCTTTCATCCTTTCCCATCTTTGTCAGAGTCTCTTGCCTCTATTGCCGCGTTCCCCCTTCCACGGCCAGTTCCTTGTCCCCTTTGTGCTTTCATTGTTGGTGCCGGAGTCTCCTTCGTTGTCCGTCTGCTCCGGCGCAGATGGCGATATTCCTCTAAAAAATTCACCTGTCTTGGTGTATTTTCTGTATAGGAGGTCCCCTCTATCGATATATCTGATTCTGTTTCACTGGCACTGGACACATTGAGTTGTTGGCTTTTGGTGTTCTTAGCCTGCTCCTGATTTTGTGGCAATGTGTCGGAATATAGATGGTCATATTTACGGCTAAAGGTCAAAATCCTACCGCAATCACAGTCATTATAGTCTCTATCCAATTTTCTTTCTTTTCTTGCTTGTATGTCTTCCTCATATTTTTTCAGACGTTCTTTCATGTCCTTGATAGCTTTATCCATGATCTCATTGTCCGTCATTTTCCTAATTTCATCCATCAATTCCTGTATTTGCTTCAATAGGAGATCTCTGTCTATCCAAGCGTATTTAACGAGGATTTCTAACATTCTCCTTGAGCTGGCCGCCGACTTTTCCGACCATTCAGTGAGCATTTCAGGATTGAGGGTGTCATAGGTGGGAGTGATAAAGATCCTTAAGCCTCTAGGCACCATTGCCTGGTCTATGTAGTTCTGTAGGGATATTGCTTCCCACCACTTCGATATTTCTCCTTTTTTCAGTTTTTCCAATTTATTAATCTTGTCACTGAAAGTTTGAGGAATTTCTTGGATGTTTGCCTTGTTCCCTTCGGGTTTCTTTTTTCTAGAAAATAACATCATGGCTGCTGCCTTGCGTTCATTATCTTCTTCTTCATCCATGTTGCACTACACCCTTTAGACTTATCGTGTGAATGGCGTGACCAACGTTCTCCTTGTACATACAAGTTTTCCTTGTGGCCATTGCAAGGCCTGCAAAAACAGTACATTCACTAAACAGATAAACTACAATGGGGTTCGGGAGGACATCAATCAGTTTCTAACATGCAATACCACCTTCCGTCTATGTCATTGAATGTCCATGTAAGAACTGGTACATTGGCAGCACTAAAAGTACCCAGTGGCTAGGCACTTAAGGGATGCACATTATTCTAACCCCTTGGATCTGAGATTTTTTATCCTAGAACAGATTGAGAGATCACCCAGGGGAGGCAACAGAGAGCTTAGACTACGACAAAAAGAGTCAAAATATATCATTCAGTTCCAATCCAAGGATCCGGGGGGGCTCAATCAGGATGAGGAGCTAACTGTACATCTTAAAACCTAGATTCTCCGGTAGGTAATATTGTCTTTGTACATGGTATGAACCCTGTGAGATATATATGTATATTTATAAATTTTTTACATTTTCTACATTTCTTGACAGCGCTTTCCTCCCTTCCCGTTGTCTTTCCAATGATCGTATGACTTATGTTTTTGCATAATTTTGAAGTAATTTTGCATTTCTTGATATCCCTTCGGGTTACTGTATTTTTCATGTGACAGCAGAACAAGACAACAATTTGTTGTTTTTAACATATTTTTATATCACACTAATTTGTATTCTATTTCTCTTTATCCTACAGATGTATAGAGAGAGGCCCATCACTGTATTCACCTACACGGGCCCTTCTATCCCTTCTCTATGTGAAGTCACCGAGCACTTTTTTCACAACAATTTGATAAGAGCATCCTGTCTGTATGTATGTACTTTTACCACCGTCTTTTCCGACTTTTTCTTATGATCTGCATGATATGGTAGCAGATCAGCCTGTGGTATTACATGCCCAACATTATACACATTTTCTTTGTGATACCGGTACCTATGTATTTTACATGATTACTGAATTATGAGAACAGATGGCCAGCGAGTAAGCGACTACTATCTGTAGCCGCATGACACGAGCATTGTCACTGACTACACATTTGGACTCACTATATTGAGAATTTTAACAATTTAAAAAAAAAATGCCTTTTCTGTCAATCACCACCCAGTCACATTCACATCGTGAGAGGGTGCGTGGTCTCGTATTTAGTTTACAGAGTACAATGTCTAGAGTGGTGGTATTTTACCTCGTAACTGCATGTGACCCATACAGATATATTATGTATAGTACATTGCTTTCAGAGTTAACATTGGTCCTTGCTACACTACAAGATGGCTACCAAAGACGGTGTCTAATCAGAATAGGAAAGTCTGTCCTTTGTTTATTTCTACATACCGGATACTGTATTGTAATACTTTATTAAGACACTTCCGAGCACTTTTCCTTTACGCGAGCAAGGCTTCCAAAGACAAAACATGTTGTAAAAGGAATAAACACCCTTGAATTGGATTTTGTGGCGTGCTGTATTGTCTTGAGAGTGCACGACATTGGAAAACTTCGTAAACTGGATATATATATATATATATATATATATATATAAATATATATATATATATATATATATTTTTTTTTCCTTTGCTTTTTCGGGTTTCCTGGTGTTTTTGGGGATTTTTAATGGTTCCTTATGACTTTGGATTAGGTTGATGTATCTCCCTTGAACTTTTTCTTTTTTGCATTTTTGTCTTTTTTTAACTTCTCTATTTCCTTTTTGGTTGATTATATTTTGACAACGTGGATGTGGATGGAAGTTTACATCTATAGAACCAAAACAAAATGTATTTATTTCATTGTGCGTGGGAAATGTGATATTTTGCTGTGCATGGGTATTTGCTTCAGTTACAATGTACTTTTTTACATTTCTACGTGTTGGAATTACTTCTTTTCTTTTTGTGCTTATTCCTGATGTTGTGCTTTGTGATTGTTGAAGTGTTGATTTTTAATTAATTATTAAATATAATTAATCATTTTAATAATTATGTTCTATGTTTTTCTAAGGTTAAACAAAAATTGTTTAATATTTAGTTAGAAATAATTAAGTAATGTGTTGTTGGTTATGGCTTCTTTAGCCAAGGTGTTGTCATAGACATTCCAATAAGTTGATTTGGAACAAAAAATGGACTGTGGATTAATCGGTTTATGAGCAAGGTTACCAACCTGTACGATGTGATGCATCCTGGAACTGATAGTACCTTACTCATCAGTGTTCCGTTTTGAGTCATAGACATTCCACCATGGTATATGGAATTTCGGTTGGCGTCCGTGTCCGGAGCAGTGCAGTCTGCAAACCCAAGTGTCTTCATAGTAGACCTTGAGGGGTCTTAGTTTGTGTTTGTTTTGCTGGTAAAATAGGCTTTCTATAAGTAATTTGAGTTGGTTAGCTACCTCTGTTATAGGGACATAGGCCTATTATTATTAATTTCAAAGTCAAACTGGCTGTTTGTTGCATATTCTGCTCTTTGTGCAGAATGTTGGAGATGTTGCCAAATGCTTTAATTACATTTGTATCAACAGACTTGAATGGCTGTGCATGGGTACACATTTATACTGTTTGTATCATGGCTTTTTTTCTTTTCAAAGTTGATTATTTTTCTATGTTGGGAGTAGTTGTTAATTTTAACTTTAATGTGGTTTAGTAGTTCAGAGTAAAAGACTCTTGTTTATTAGGTAGCAATGTGTATATGAGGTATATTTGTGTGTTTTGATATTCACAATGTATGGTTTATATCTGAGCAAATAGTGTAGTGCACATTTGAAGTTTCCTCCATCATCATTGTTTAACATTGGTTTAGTCTTAATAAATTATCTGCTGTACCAAATGTAATACTGCATTCGTCATTATTTATTTTGTCATGTAAGAGGAGGGCTCATCATTATGTGTGGTGTTCAGGAATTTCGTATCTTCTAGGGGTAGCAGGAGCATAACTGTGGCTTTATTAGTTGGTACTAATAAATATTTTAAAGTGGGTATAGCTGGTAGGTTCCCTGTGATGTATTCATGTACTTTAGGTAGGGTATCTTTTAGAATTTTAGTAGTGAGCTCTAGGGAACAAATGGTTTCCCCCTTTTAAATATTGAAATGCATATCTTACTTCGATTTCGGTGATGTTTAGTGGCGGTTGTGTTCTCTCACGTTAACAACCACATTATTTTCATAGTAGCCCTCCCATAAGATGCATTCAAGTAGTATTTTGGACATTTCCAATTAAGATACTCAGTACGTCTGCTTTCTTGGCTGTTACCCAAGTGAGAGAATAATTGTTTGCCTTTCTGTGAGGTGACATATCTTGTTCTTTCTGTTATTATGCTTGAAAATTGCTTAATAATACAGTTAAATGAATTGTAATCATTTTATTGTGGCTTTCCAAACATACATACAATATTCCAGCAATTGTTTTGCACTTCATACTTACATTTGGGTTGTTGGTTAGAAATGCATTTCTTTTTTCAGTTTTCCATTGACGGTGTTCCGATATGGATCAGGAGGCTTTTTTCTGTTGGGGGAAAAATGTAATTAGTTATATTTTTAACATTTATTTGTGGTTAGTTTGAAGTAGATGAGTGTTTTAATTTTTATTTTCTACATGTAAAGTTTAGCTGATATTTAAACATTCTGATTTTACTTTCTTTTCTGTGTGCCTAGGTGTTTAATTTTAAAATTGTATTGGTGGGTCTGTGGGTTGTAGATATTTTTTCAATTTTCTGTAGTACTTAAAGTTTGGTAGATAAATAGAAATGGAGAGTTTGGTTAGTTATTTGTATTTTTAAAATGTTTAAATAAGTTCCTTTTCACTATGTTTGAATAAATGTTTTGCTTACTTTTGAAGGTAGCATTTCTATTTTGGTTTTCTGTTTGCAATCTGACAGAGTGTTATTGCCATGCAGCTTTAGTGTTTTTGGTGTGGCAAGTATTGACACACCATTCTTAAATAATTTCCTAGGTCCTGATTACAATCTTGGTGGATGGGATACTCCCCCTCAAATGTGATGGGTATCCAGTAAACTGTTTCCATTATATCCTTTGGAACTTGTAATACACAGATGGGATATCCTTCACATTTGTTACTGAGTATCCCATCCACGAAGATTGTAATCAGGCCCCTAGTTTTATTACTTTGTTAGCTCTACGGTTGTTTCTTTTGGTTAGTATTCGTTTAGTTAAAATTTTTGTATCGATTTTTACCTTTTATGGTAGATACTAATTAGTGTTTCTGTTTTAATGTAAAACATATATTTAATTATTTTTTGTTATTTTGGATATATTATTTGTTGATTAATTTTATTTAACAATGTTTAGTTTTTCTATTACATTGATTTTAGAAAGTATGTTATGCTTGTTAATGTTATTTGATGTTTTCAAACTTATCTTAATTTTGTATCTGTTTAAAGTGTTTAAAGCAAATTTTATTGTAATAAAATGTAAATAATGTAGTTAGTTGATTTATTGATTTATGTAGAATTTAATTTAATTTGTTCTTTAATGTAACATAAAGTTATTATATTAATTTGTGATATTCACTTTATTTTCTACAATATTAGGGTAGCCAATATTGTGTGTTTTGATATTTTGTATTTTTTATATATTTATTTACAGGTAACAATATTTTTTTCTACAATATTTGTGGTTTCTCTATTAGTAGCACATTTTTAACCATGATATTTTGATCATCAATAGGATGGCAATATTTTTGTAAACAATTATTTTTCTTATTTTTTTGTAAATCGATATTTTTTTCAACAGTATTTTGTCATTGATCCTAAAGGTAAGAGGTGAAGAAATTCGTTCTAAGAGCCTGCTGATGTTCTTGCGTCCTATGATACTTTTTGTAACTTGCCTGGTCAAGATTTCTATCTTCTGATTTAGTCTATTTTATAGAGCATAAAACCCTCTATTGGGGCGAATTTGAAGCTGTATTAAATGAAATCAACTCAGATTGAACATCTTTTGCTGTGTGTTTCTGCTGACACTCTGGAGGTCTTGAAAATTCCAACTTTTCAGACTTGCTTGCGTTGCTCATTTGATTAATTTGTAAGGCTCCCAGGACCTCTGGGACAACAGCTAAGAGCCAGGAATCACTCCAACAGAGAATATCAGCAGGGTCCATTCCAGGTCCAATTGTTACTGTGCAGCGCAACACATCAGCAAAATGACCTTTCGAAGCTTATTGTGTGCCTGTAACCACACAGGATGTTAGCAAACTGACCTTTCGCGTCCAAAGTCCTGGATACAAGTGGAAGCAGGTCCAGCCATTCAGGTCTCTAGGAAGGTCTCAAAAGCAAGTCCAGACATCTTGTGTTCATCAAAAGGAACAGAGAATGTTCTAATGAGCTGTCGGAGAGGCATCACTTTTGTAGACTCCTTGATAGTCCCTAACAAATAAAAAAAAGTTTCCGGGGCAACCCTTCCCACATTTGCAGCACATTCTGTTTGCCTTACTTCAAGCTACCCTGCAGTGCATCATTCTGAGACGAATTCAAGATGGTAGCACCTTTCTGCCCTGGGAGGCTGCTGTTATGACAGGGATATGTTTAAAGAAATTAGCAGACTCCTTCTCCTCATCTACACCATACTGGTTCTGGGATTAGCCCCTTCTCCAACTGGGCTGGTGCCAAGCTGGCTATAGAGAGCACAGGCAATAAAAGGCTTCTCTTCCCCAGGTCTTCCTTTATACTTACATCTGAATGGGCAGGCCTTACCCTGGTCCCTTTCAACTTAATAAAGTCCTTGAATCCTCTCTACCTGTCCTTATTGAGCTAATAAGAGTCACATACTTCACACCCTGATCTTCTTACCAAAAAGTCTAAGCCATTGTTTCTGCTTTAGGGGCAATTTTCACACCTGATTAGGGGAAAGCACTGACAGGGGCTAGCTGCTGGCAGGCTAATGTTAATTATCATTCCCAAGCCTCAGGCCAACAAATTATATTTTTTTAAGTCACGGTTTACTAAATATTTATTAAACATCCAACTTTACCACTGAATTGGATTTTTCATAAACATGAAGAATAGTGTTTGAAATATTCCAGTAGTTTATCTCAAAACAAAAACAACAGTTGTGATTTTATTCTGAAATGTAGCATTCCTCAGAGGTCAGGTATTACCCTATTACAGTGAAAATAGCTTTTGGGGGCTGGTCAATGTAGCATTTAAATCTTGCATGTACCTATTACAAATACTAGGCCCCCTACCTACTTGCCTGCAAGATCTATGCAGAAGTGACATTTAATATTTTAAAATACGGTTCCTTCCTATCAAAAAGTGTTATTTTGACAAGTTTGCCTGGCGTTAGGCTCCAAAAATAAGCCATGTTTTTTGTCAGCCTGTATGACACAACCGTGGTTGGGCGTAGCTCCTGCAATTACCCAACAATTCCACAAGATTACACAGAATTACGCAAGAAGAGTAATTCTGCATTTAGCAATATTTTTCAAATGGATAGGAGGATGCATTTAGTGCTAAATGCGACAAAACATGAATAGCAATGAGAGAAGCCACTCACACTCACTAACTGTGCACTTGGGGTAGCATTTTTCCCCAACTTGCTTCCGGTATTTAGGGCTGGTTTCATTGCACAATATGCATCCTGACATCCAAAATGCATAAGTGCATTTTGCATTAAAAAATAGAGCTAAATGAAACAGAATATTAACAGCAGTGCAAGCAGTCACTTGTGCCCACTAAATGTGCTATTGCACTAGGTTATTTTCCCCCCAAATAGTCCTAATTATGGGCATATTCACATTATGATTGGTTAATTCTGCATCAAAGAGTAATGCAGAATTACTAGGATTACTACGGCGTAATTGAACTTTTGCCTAGGCCTAGGCACATCATGTGCTGCAGTTGATATTTAGCTCTTCCATGACATTGGTGTAATTTTGTACACCATGTTCAAAGTCATTAGAAGAAAGTGAACTAGAGTTAAACTGTACAATTTTTTGGTGGTCAGAGCCCATAGGGCCTAATTACGACTACAGGGGTCCAGTGAATCACCGTAGCTGGAGTGGTGGTGTTTGAAATAAATCCAATGTCTTTTCCAAATAGCTTTTAATGGTCTTTCCTACCACTTCTTGTTGTGTAAACATAATTTCACAGTTTCTCTCACCATTTCTCTATCATCGATATGATTACTTTTTCATCTCTCCTTTATGCATTCCTCCAATATAGCCAACATGTATTATACAAATCAGCAGCTTTCATCCTTAACAGTAGCGGCCCGTCCCCTGCCAAATTGGTGGGGGCTTGCGGGCTGGGCCGGAGGAGGGAGGTGGGGAGTGTGGGGGGAGGGGAGCCAGGGGACAAGAACCCAAAAAACTTACCTTAACACCACTGCCGTCGTCTCCTGCTGCATCATGCTCTTCCTGATTCTGGGCACAGAATCCCGAGCCTGCCCTGCATGAGAGCAGCTTCAGGATTGGCCTGAGCATCAGTAACTTCTGCTCCCAGGCCGACTGGGAGCCTGTGTCTGCTCTCTGGAGAGAGTGCCTCTGCACAGGAGGGGTTTGGCCAGCCTGAAACGGCTGGCCAAACAACTCATGTGCAGTGAACGGAGTGCCCATCACTCGCCCACCAGCAATATCATCCCCTGGACCCGCCCCAGGACTTGTCAGAGTAATGGGGGGGGGGTCCAGGGGATTAAAATAAAATGATAATAAAACAAGTTTAAAACCTGTTTCATTATTGTTTTATTTGCTGGTGGTGGGGGGTGCTGGCGCTCCTCTGATCTAATGGAGTGGCCGCCACTGGCCCTTAATCTTACTGACTTAACCCCTTCCATGCTGGTGACGGAACCGCTCCATCACCAGCCTCGGTCGCGCTGTGCTGGTGACGGAGCATTTCCGTCACGGCCCACTCGGCGCGCCTGCTCGGCGCTGATTTCGCACCTGCGCGACGCGTTCTATTGAGCGGGCGGGGCCGTGACGGAACCGCTCCATCACAAGCATAGCGCGCCCGAGGCTCGTGACGGAGTGGTTCTGTCACGAGCATGGGAGCGCCACGCGACACCCCCTCCCCCCTAGCGCTGCGGCGGAGTTGCCGCCGCAGCAAAGGGGTTAACCAAGAGTTTGTTTTCATTTGGAAAGTTCGGAGTTTACACATAATATCCTAGTTTTACAGGCCATTCATCTCCAAAGCTCTATTGTTGAGCGTTTCGCTAGTGTTTGTGCTACAGTAATCCTTTTCCAGAGTATCAAAATAATGTAATCATATTGCTACCAAATTGAGATAATGACCCAGGATTGAAATATAACAAGACAGCAAGAACGCTTTTTTGTAAGGTTTCATATCATGATTTTATTTGACTCCAAAGTAAAATCAGATCGCATTCATCTTCTAATACAGCCACCAATAAATCTGCTTGCCATCTAACACTTAAAAGTATGTCTTCATCAAACTGATCCTTTCTGACCTGATGATAAAAATGATAAATCATGTGATTATCAATTTACAAACAATTGGGGGCGGAGTCTCGAGGAACATGGCGGCATCTGAGAGCCGGTCGCTGAGGCTCCGGGGGACTGTTGGATGACTGTGTGAATTTGGCGATAACGGGTCGCTTACAGCAGGACTTATATATGGCAAACGGTAAGAGCTAGCGCGAGATGATGCGACGTGTAGAGGACTTCAGCTGAAGTAATTTCGCCTCCCGTCTCGCTTTGTTTTTGAGGCACTCCGGTTGCTGTGACTGCAGAGACAGCGGCGGCGGCAGCGGCGCTAAGACCTGTCGGGACCCTGTTCTTTTCTCTCTCATTTCTTCCCAAAAAAAAAACCACGCATGAACAGCAAAAGGGAGTCGGAGGAGGGACGCCTGGACGAGCGTCGGAGGAGCTTGTGGGTTCGGGCTCGGCTTGTTCTGGCACAATTGCAGCTTCGGGGACCGGTCTGTAAGGGAGCCTGCCATCCCATATTCTCCGGCAGACTATTAGATTTCTCTTCGACGGTAAGGTGCCGGGAAGTGGGGACTGCGCAGAAGTGCGGTTATATGGAGCTTGAATCAGAGGTTGCTGTTTCAGGGAAAACTTTAGGTGGGGGCAAGTCAGAGCAGCGCCGACAGTTGTTCATACCGAAGCAGAGGGCAAGTGTGAAAACTGACTTATCCTTAGTCACTTCGGAGCTTATTTCCCTGAAGGAAACAGCCCAGTCACATGCTACATTACTTTCCCCTCCCAAGAGACGCCGGAATAGATACCAGCTTAGATCTCAACAGGAGCTTAATACAGCTGGTGTCTCAGATCTACCAGAAAGGGAGCGTCCTACACCCTTGACTCCCTGTAAGGGAAGAAAGAAGGCAGGCAGTATAAAAAGAGCTAAGGGTCCTAAAACAGCGTTATTGCCCCCAAAAAATACCCCCTCCCTTAAAACTTACTTTAAACTAATGGTGCAGACTGTCGGCAAAGTACAGCCAGAGATGGCCCCCTCTACTTTGGAAACTGGGGTTCCGATGCTCCCCCTGGAAAACTGTTACACACCTTTGCTGGGTTTGCCAGACACTGACATTGAGAGCGGAGTACAGCCTGATTTACTCGAGAACGAGTCTAGGGATCGAGCTCTAGAGCCCCAAACGGAGCAGCCAGTGTCCGGGGTCCTCGCTCCCCTTCATTCTCCCCACCCGTCTTCTCCTTCCCATTCCCATAACTCTTGTACTTTGGATGTCTCTGTTCCACAGGGGTCTCATGCCTCGTTGAAATCAGCCATTCCCCTGCCACATGACATGGTTTTAATCTCAGAACCCGATCTGGATCAGGCACAAGGAGGTCAGAGAGAATCAGAGTGCTCAGATGGAGACAGGTTGGGCTTTCTATTTAAGTCTTTAAGGGGGGACCTGATGACCAAATTTGAGATTTCAGAGAGCAACCAAAAGGCGATCCACGATAGATTTGATTTATTGGAGTCCAAGTTAGATGAAGTCATTACTCGAACTGGGAACTTGGAAGTGGAAGTCGCTGCTTTATCAGAATCGGTCCAAGTGAACTCGAAGGATATTGCAACTTTAAAACAACAGAATAGATCCTTGGCCATGGACCTGGAGAGGTTGGAAACCCAGGCTAGAAGGAACAATTTGAGAATTCTAAAGATACCGGAGGGGGAGGAGCTAGACGACATTACGGGGTTCGTGTGCAAGCTTCTAAGGGATGGGGTTCTGAAAGACCATCCTGACATTAACTTGGGGGCAGAAATACAAAGAGTGCACAGGGACCCCTTCAAATTACATGCAGACAGGAAAGCACCTAGGCAGATTCTCGTGAACTTTCAGTCATTTAGTATCAAGGAGCTGATTTTGGGGCGTTGCCTTTCTAAGTCTGTCCTCCACCATCGGGCAATCCCATACCTTATCAGATCGGATATAGGGGGGAGAGCAGCCCAGAGGCAGTTGGAGCTCGGCTCTAGAATGCCGGAGCTAAGATCATTTGGAGCTCAAGTGCAAATGAAGTTCCCCGCTCTACTAAAAATCATGTGGAAGAATAAGATGTACAATTGTAGCCAGCTGGAGGATGTGGACGAACTCCTTGTTCAGATGAGACAGAAATGAAAGGACTTGGTGGTGTGCTGAGGGGGTGTGGACTTGGGGGTAGAGTAGGTTATTGGCACTTGGGCGGCACGGGATGGTTCCGGGAAAACGAGAACAAATATAAATAAAAATAAATAAATAAATAAATAAGTGGGGAGCGAGAGGGCATGTTGTGTAAACATTTATAAATATGTAGATTCCTTTTCATTTAAGGTATTATTCTTTCATTATTGTATAATTTTCACACACTTCTGAAGCCATCTTAGTATCCCGTTGATCGAATGTTGAAGATGTTAATTCAGTCACAGGCAGTTCTCCTGGGGCCCTAAAAGGCGGGTTTCATCGCCAGGTATGTTGGGAGGGTTCCTCAGGGGTGGGTGGCGGGTGGGGTTTTGGGTTGTGGGGGAAAAGGAAAAAATGTCCTCATACGCAGAAAAAATATATTGTGCACTTATGCTCTGGATGGGTGGGGAGTTACAGTTCAAATATGAGTAGGTCAATAAGTATTAAAACCCTCTCCTGGAACGTGAATGGAATGGGTGAAGGGAGAAAACAATTAAGGGTCTGCAAGTATTTAAGAGATTCTGACGCTCATATCATGCTATTACAAGAGACTCACCTGGAGTCGAATGCCTGTAAATCGCTGTTTGGTAGACTAAGATGGGTACAGGAAATAGTGTGTTCCAGACAGAAAGGTGCTACCAGGGGTGTTGCGATAATCATCAGGGCAAACAGGGGGATAAGATTGTTAAGAAGTGACACGGATCAGACAGGCAGGTGGCTTGTGGTAGTCCTCTCGATCTATAGTATGTGCTTTACTTATGCCGTATATTACGGCCCCAACGAGGATAACCCTGGCCCTCTTTTGAAGTTGGCTGCAGGTCTACTTGAAACCTCGGCTCCAGTGATCCTGGGGGGTGATTTTAATATGGTTTTTGATTATGAAATTGGCAGGACCTCTAAGGCGAAATATAATCCGCCTACTAAATCTATTTCAGCCCTGGGATCTATGATGAAAGATTTTAATCTTTTGGATGTCTGGAGATCTAAATATGGCTCTACGAGCCTATTCATTTTACAGCAAAAAGTACAAGAACTACTCGAGAATAGACTACTTTCTGGTGGACCAGCATATGCTCACGGACATCTCGTCTATTTCCCATACACCGGTGGGGATTTCAGACCATTCGGTTGTAGAATTAGTTTTTTTATTACGTTCTGGACCCTCGGATATTAGATGGACACTAGAAAGGACCTTGCTTTTGGATGTGAGAGTAAAATTTGAGGTGAAAGAAAGTGTCAAAGAATTTTTCCGTATAAACATCGGGTCCTCTACTGTGCAGATGGTGTGGGAATCCTATAAGGCTTTCTTACGCGGGGTGTTAAGTTCCTTAATGATCCATAAGAGGAAATCTATTAAACAAAAAAAATTAGAAGATTTGAAGGCAATAACAGATAAAGACTCTGAACTGCAGCAGGCACTCATCTCAGACAGAGGGAGGATCCCAGAGTTGGAGAAGGAGCTTTTAGATTTACAACTTTCTCTTAAAGTAAGCGAAGAAAAGATTATTAAGGAAAGATGGGACATTAGTAAACTGAAAATTTTTGAGTATGGAGAGAAGTGTGGGGCCCTTTTGGCTTGGAAATCAAGGGAAGAAAGAACTAGGAATAATATTAAAGTATTAATACAGAGGGAGACGGGTACTTTAATTATGGAAGATGGAGCGATTAGGGAGGAAGCCAGGGACTTCATGCATGGTTTATATAAGGAGGTTATGAGTTTTGAGCCAGTGGAGGCCCAGATCTGGTTGGCTCAGAAAAATTTACCCCAATTATCAGAATCTGATAGGAAGTATCTGGAGAGTGAGATTACGGAAGGGGAGGTAATGCTACAACTTAAGAAGATGAGCCGGGGTAAGGCTGCCGGCCCAGATGGGTTACCAATAGAGGTTTATATGGATCACTCTGAGTATTTGATACCTGTTCTTACTACATTATTTAATCACCTACTGATTCAGGGCCAAAGGATCCCCCCTACATGGTTTGAAGCCACGATCACTCTTATAGCTAAGCCTAATAAAGATTTAAAAAAAATAGAATCTTATAGGCCTATTTCTCTTCTAAATTCGGACCTAAAGCTGTATTCGGGGATCCTGGCAACTCGACTTGCTAAAATAATAAAATCTATTATCCATCCTGACCAAAGAGGGTTTATCCCTGGAAGGCAGCTGAACGAGTTAACCTTTCAGGCGATCGGAGCAATCGATTTTGCTGAGGCCAGTGGGCTACCGCTAGCCTTAATTGCGATAGATGCAGCCAAAGCTTTTGACCAGGTAAACTGGCAATACCTATGGGCCGCTATGGCCGGGTTTGGGTTTCCTTTAGTTTTTATTGAGGCCATTAAGTCATTATATCAGAATCCACGGGCTAAAGTGCTGGTCAATGGTGGCTTGTCTGACTGGTTTAATATTTCCCGTGGCACTAGGCAGGGTTGTCCCCTGTCTCCCCTATTGTTTGACATTTATATTGAACCTTTTGTTTGTGCTATTAGGGCAGATCACGTAATCCATTCTTTCAATATAGCAGACCTTGAGCTTAAAACCGCGTTGTATGCAGATGACCTTCTCCTCTACACATCCAATCATGTGGAAGCTATACCCAGGCTATTTTATTTAGCTGAGGAATTTGGAAGGCTCTCGGTGTATCAAATAAATAGGGAAAAGACCGAAATAATGGGGTGGAACAACGTTATACCTATTCAGGGTGCTAAACATAGAATGAGGTACTTGGGAATACATTTGACTCAAGACTGAGATGGTATCCCGAAAATTAGTTGGCAGATAGTTGCGAAAGAAATCATTAAAACATTATCAAGATGGGGCAATCTGCCACTAAACATATATGGACGTGTTAATCTTATTAAAATGTCAATACTCCCTAAATTAACGTTCCTCTATAATGCTATTCCGTTGACTTTTCCCCTAAAAGAGATCATGAGCCTCCAAGGAAAGATTGGCTCCTTCATCTGGGCTTGTAAATCCCCCAGAATAGCATGGAAGAAATTAAGAAGGGGGTTAAAAATAGGTGGTTTGGCTCTTCCGGATTTACTCATTTATTGTCATGCCTTTCATTTAAAAAATTTCAGGTTATTGGCCAATAAATTGGACGCTACCTCACAGGGCCGTTTATTTCAGGCACTTTTGCACGACCAACCACTGGGCCTGGAGTATTTCCTATTCAAATTTGGGGACAAGAAATTTTTTAAAAAGGTCCGACTTAAGATCCTGCAGACGGCACTCAAAAACTGGGTCTTTGTCCGGAGAACCCTGGGAATTGCATATTACAATTCTCACGCCCCAATTTGGGATTCCCCGGGCACTCCGGAGTGTCTTCAAGACCAATTATCCCTGCCGTTAAAAGCTGCAGGGCTAATGAGATGGGGGAACCTTTGGGTTAATTCTGGTTTTGTGGATTGGGACACGCATGTATTCTTAACGAATGGATCCCTAACAAGGTTTAAGTTTTATCAACTCTCTGCCTGGTGGGCTGGGCAAGCTTTGAATCTGGGAGGGGACACAGGGGTTCTTGACTCTGTCTGTAGGCAAGGAGGGTGGAAACGGGAGGTCTCGTTTTGGTATGGGGCATTAACCGGGGCAACAGGAGTGTTAAATGGTGAATTGACTAGCTTATGGGGTAATGTGATATCAGATAACCCGGAGGAGATCAATAAGGTTTGGACCGATTCTTTCTCCATGTCCCAGAACTTAATAAAACCTGCTAATCTGAGGAGGAATCATCTGTTCACTGCCTATCGGGTGTACTGGACTCCTGCTAAACTATCCAAGGTCAATCAAGCCAATTATTGTTGCCCCCGTTGTAAACTCCCGGAAGCTGATGAAAGACATATGTTTCTAGAAGCCCAGAGATTCTTGAGTACTGGAAGGCGATTGTGGATTTCTTGGAAAAGGTTTTATCAATTACTGTTATATGCTCTCCTAGATTAGTCTTTTTTGGTTTACTAGCTGGATATAAGATTAATAATTTTTCATCACAATTTATATTTTATGTTGTGGTTATAGCTAGGAGGGAGATATGCAGAGAATGGAAATCTGCCGCCCCACCCAGGTTCTCTGATTGTTTACGGAATATCATGGAAGTAAGTAAACTAGATATGGCCTGTCAAGAAGAGAGCTCTGACAATGTATGGTCTGCATTGGTGGCCTGGTCGAAGAGGTAACGGTCCAATGATTATGCCAGAGGTCTGGTCGGTCCTGTCCTCCCTGGGCTCGAGGTATTCCATCAAAGGGTATGGGAGTTGGACAAGGAAACAGCCTACCTCTGGGAGACCTCTGTTTGCTGCACATTGAGTCCTGGGCGCCCGCACTATCGGCAATGTGAAAGGCATATGGGGTTCCCATCTAGAGTTTTCTTTACATCTGGTGGCATGTATGTGGACCAAAAAAAAAAAAAAAAAAATTTACAAACAATATTAGAAGTCTCTTTTCTTCCACAGACTACCAAGTTTTCTATCTAAAACAGTTCTTTTAATGCAAAAACGTAATTCTAGGTTGTTGAAAGTCAGTTTGTAATTCTCCTGGTATTAGCCCAGTCTTTAATTCTCCTAATGTTTTGATATTGCTAATGTTCATACCACTAAATTTAATTTTTTTGAACAAACGGGTGGGTAGAAAGGAGCATAGTGAAGAAGTTATTTATCTCAGCACTAAGACATAGCAAGTGATATCATGCCATGCCTGAGATTAGCTTATCAATCAATCAATCAATCAGGGGTTGGTAAAACGCAACGACTGACTTGTGAGGGTCTCAAGGCGCTGGGTTGGGAGAGGGGTTGGCTCCACTGTGTGCTGGGGTCATCCAAAGAGCCAGTTCTGAGGTCCTTCCTGAACTGGGGCAATATGGAGGATTGCCTGAGGTGGATGAGTAGAGTGTTCCAGGCTTTGGCTGCGAGGTAGGCAAAAGACTTTCCTCCCAGTCTAGTCTTGTTGATACGAGGGATAGTGGCCAGAGAAACTGGGCTGATCGCACTTGTCTTTTGGGTGCGTGAAATGAGAGGCGATGGTTCAGGTACGTGGGTCCGGTGTTATGAATGGCCTTGTGTGTGTGGGTCAGGAGTTGTAAAGGTTATTCTTCTTTCGATTGGAAGCCAGTTGGTGTCATGCAGGTGTTGGGTAATGTGACTGCGACGGGATTTCGAGGAACAATCTGGCTGCAGCGTTCTGGACAGTCTGAGTTGGTGAAGGAGTTTCTTATTGAATCCGACGTAGAGAGCGTTGCCGTAGTCCAGTCTGCGGCTGGTAAGTGTGTGCCTGACGGTTTTTATGGATTCTGTTGGGATTCATCTGAAAGTCTTTCGTAGCATTTGGAGAGTGCTGAAGCAGGTTGAGGAAATGGCATTGATCTGGCAGTTCATTGTGAGCGATGAGTCTAGTATGATGCCAAGGTTTTGAGCGTGGTCCATTGGGCTTGGTGGATTTCTGAGGGCGGGAGGCCACATGGAGTCATTCCATGCGGAGCGGGGGGAGCCAAGGATGAAGACTTCTTACTTTTATGAGTTGAGTTTCAAACAGCTGTTCTTCATCCAGATGGTGACGGCATTCATCCCTGCTTGGAAGTTGTGTTTGGCGATGTTGGGTTTGTTGGTGAGGGAGATGATCAGCTGGGAATTATCGCCGTAAGAAACAATGTTGAGCCAGTGGTTCCCGACGGTGGCTGCAAGGGGGGACCATGTAGATGTTGAAGAGGGTGGAGCTGAGGGAGGAGCCCTGGGGCACTCCTCAGCTGGTCTCTGTTGGTTCCGAGAGGTAGGGAGGGAGTCTAACATGCTGAGTTCTGCTAGTGAGAAAGGAAGGCATCCAGTCGAGTGCCTAGCAGCTGATGCTGATGTTGTGCAGTCTGGTGTCTAGGATGTGGTGGGAGGTGGCGAGGACGAGGGCTGCTGTTTCGCCCCGGTAAAGGAGTGAGCGGATATTATCGGTGGCGGTGAGTAGGGCGGTCTTGATGCTGTGGTTGCTTCAGAATCCAGATTGAGAGTTGTCCAGGATAATGTTAGCTTCGATTAAGTTTGCGAGCTGGATGTTGACAGTCTTTTCGATGACCTTAGCTGCGAAGTGAAGCAGAGAGATGGGCCTGAAGTACTCAAGGCCTGTCAGGTTCGCGGACGGTTTGTTCAGAAGGGGGTTGGCTTCGGCATGTTTCCAATCATTGGGGAAGGTGGCGGTCTCGAAGGAGCAGTTGATTGTGTGACGGAGTTCGGGTGCGATGGCAGAGGCGGCTCTCTAGAAGATGTGGTGTGGGCAGGGTCTTATAGTTCTCCAGAGTGGATACTTTTCATGGTCTTCAAGGTGTCTTTTTTTGTGAGCAGGATCCATTTGAGCAGTGTCTGTTGGGGGATATCACAGGAGGGGTGATCTTCAGTGGTGAGGTGGTGATGGTTGTTGAAGTTGTCATAGATCATCTTAATCTTGTGATGCAAGAAGGTGCTGAGTCTGTTGCAGAGTTCTAGGGAGGGTGGGATGTCTGTTTCTTCAATGCAAGTTTTGGTGAATTCATCGATGATGGAGAAGAGCTCCTTGGTGTAGTGTGCGCTGGTGAGGATTCGGTCTTGGAGGGATTTCTTCCTGGTGAATTCGATGAGTTGGTGGTGTGCAGCGGTGGCTGCTTTGTAGGCGGTGCAGCTTTCTGGGGTTTATTTGCTCCTCCATGTCTTTTTGAGTTGTCTGCAGGAGCATCTGGATTCTTGGAGTGCAGGAGTGAACCAGCTTGCTTTCTTCATGTGTTTTCCGGTGACTTTCTAGAGAGGGGCGAGTGAGTTGGCGCAGTTCATGATCCAGCAGTGAAAATTCCATTCTGCGGTGTTTGCGCCTGACGTGGTCGGTGGTAGGGTGCTGGCAAGGGTGGAGGGGAGCTGGTCTTCTGTGACTCGGTTCTAGCTTCTGCGGGGAGGCGGTGGGCGTGCTTGTGTACAGTGGGGTTTTTGAAGAAGTCGATGCTGTGCTGATCTGTCCAGCGGAGTTCTGTATTGTGGCTGTAGGAGACGCTGTTTCCTCCAGTGAAGACGGGGTCGAGCGTGTCTCCGGCTATGTGCATGGAGCCAGTGACTAAGTGATTCAGTCCTAAGTTGGCAAGGTTCTCTAGGAGGGAGGCGGTGTTTGAGTCATCATGGTTATTCAGGTGGAAGTTTCTGTCTCTGAGTAGGATGTAGTCTGTGAATGTGAGCACATAGGGGTGATGAAGTTGGTGATGGTGTCGGTAAATGGCCTGCGGGTGCTGGTCAGCCTGTAGATGAGGGTCCAGCGGAGAGTCATTTTGGGATTTGTCTGGATCATGAAGTGGAGGTGCTCCATGAGGTTCGCTGTGTCATCCAGGAGTGTGGTCATGCGAAGGGTGCTTTTGTGAATGATGGTGATGCCTCATCCTGGGTGGATTACGCTGTCCTTACACAGGATCTTATATCTGTCGGGAATTGCGGTCGCGACGTTGGGTGCCGATTTGGCGTTGATCCAGATTTCCATGAGGAAGGCGAAGTCGGGCGAGGTGGTATAGCCTATCATACAATTACTCCAAAGCGTTTAGTAAAATACAGAAGCAGGAGCCCCTTCCCATTCATAATGCACTGAAAATTATCTAAGATTTGGGGAACAAGTTCAGTAGCCTGAAAGGTAGACTCAGTCGTGGTCAGAAAGGAGCTGCTCATTGTTAATGTGGGTGATAAGCTGATTGGATTTGTATCTCTCAATAGCTTTTTCAAACCAAAGGAAGCTAGAAAGTAGTCCATAATTGGAAAGGGATTGGGACAGAGATGGTGCTTTCAGATACACAAACAAACAAACACACATACACACACACACACACACACACACACACACACACACACTGCACTGATATTATTTGGAAGGGCACCAGTCATACATTGCCTAATACCAATAGATTTTATTTTGAAGCAAAGATATATGTGAATGGACTAATTGCTGGAAGCAAACAAGAAAATATGTAAAGGTCATAATCCATGGCCCACGCTCCCCTTTCTTGACGTAGCTGACAAGGAGATGCCCTCCTTGGAAGGTGCCTGAGCATTCCACCGCTGAGGAGGTCAGTGGTACATATGTGTGGGCGCCTCCTTGTGTGGGGGCTATCTGTTACAGTTAAAGCTCAAGTAGAGCAATCACAAACTACTTTAGCCAAAGTGCCCCTGGAATCTTCCAAGACTTGCGAGGGTGGCAGCCATCATAGATCCATATAGTAATCCTTGTTTTCAGAGTGCTCCTTTCTAGGTTATTGTGCTACTAATTTGCTGCAGCCAGAACCTTGTTGCCAGGAGATTGAAAATCATATCACTTTCATCAGGAGTTATCAAGGACTTGTTGATTTCAAAGAAGTATTCTGGAAAACACTTGAGATCTGGGATTTAGACTTTGATTGCACATTAATACTGGAATCACTCTTTCTAGGAGTACAAACTGTAAAGCACTAGAATCATCCTTCCAAGGATTACAAAGCATATTGCACTTGTTTACCAGAGGAACTAGCATGGCTGTGTTTCACACTTATTTCTTAACATCTGAATCTTTTTAAGAACAGTCCGTCTGTCTATTATTGAGCACAGTATGTCAATAAAGTGTTCAATGTGCTTTAAAAAACGAAAATAAAACAGCATTTTCAGATATCCTTGCAGCACAAATTGACCTGGAATAGTCCGAAATGTCACACTTGTAATGTGTGATGGTCATTGATTGGCTATGCTGCCATGTATAGTGGATAGTGTCAACCAAGGTGGTTTGGCTTTATGAGAAATATCCTGGGCTCTTGTACTTATATTTTTTACAAATTAAGCACTGCCTCATCTTGTACAGGCTCTGTTATATTACTTGAATCAATGTATGGAATTATGGTATTGGCAGTGGTGTGGGAGTAAAATGCATATTGTCAGGAACAAAAGCACAATACAAATGAACTATGAATGTTAAGAATCATTGAAACCACCGATTTCATTACAATTCACTGAAGGTAGTTATCTAAACATGGGCATGTATTTCAGACTCAGGTATTTTGTGAATTTACTACAGAAGTCTGTTCTATCTTTCATATCTAGGAAGTCGTAGAGTGTTCCCCAACCACATAGTGTGTGTCATACAGAGATTGGCAAAAGGTATATCATACGCCATAAGACAATATTATGACACCTCTGCAGAGCAAGTTAAAGCTCAGCAGTAAAAGCAGGCAGCATGAAGATATCTCGGTTTCTTTGACTTTTATCCCATTTCCACTTCCCAGGATCTACTGCTGACCAGCATAGATATGCTTTGCATTGTTGTTTCCGTTGGATTCCAATTTCCAGATTAATGCAAACTGGACCAAAGCATGATCAAACAGTATTTCCTTCTTGATCTTATTTATGCCTGTCTAATACATCACAGAACAACATTTCATTGAACCCATGGAGTATGACCAAGGACAGTAACACAAAGACCGTGATTATACTATACTTCTCAGTGTTATATCCAAAATAATCACATACAGTTTTATTGGAAGGATATACCATGTTGTCAAAAGGTGGCATTGTTGGTGTAAAAAACAAAGACTGTGGTTATACTAACCTTACCAAGTGATATTTCCAAAATAATTACATTCAGTTATATTGGAAGGCTATCTAATGTCGTCAAAATGTGACATTGTTGGTGTAAAATTAAACAAATGCATTAAGAGGTGGGCAATGTTTCTGGCTTGTAGAGACAGGAGATCCAACCTTGATTGCAAACATTGATGTGCATCACTGTCAGCAGTGATGACAGACCCATTATCAGAATGTTACAGTGCATTAGCCAATCGCTGGTCTGAGCAACAGGCCTCTTATCTATATGAAAGTGTGATCACGTACAACGAGCAAGCTCCATTTGTGTTTGATTTTCTTAAGAGTCTAGACCTACCACTGACACACATTTTGCAGTATTATAACCAGGGTCTAACTCAGAACCCCAGAATCCAGATCTTGGATACACTTTGCTTTTCGGCGATTTGCCCTTCACTATTTTTCTAGTTCTGCATGTACTTGGCTGATTACAGGTTAAAAATATAACCTTGCACACATAGCATAGATGCTACACCTGCTAATTCTTATTTTTAAATCAAGGTATAATTTTGTTAATTGATTTAGCCAAACACACATTTGACAGCCTACCATTTAGTGAGGTTAGAATGTGGTGTAAGCATCCTTTAGGAATTCTATCTACAACATGCTGTGATTGTAAAACACTGCTCACTACTTTTCTTCAAAGTATAACATATAAACTTACACTTAAGGTAATTGTAGCTGACAGTGTAACTGGTATCTGTTTTTTTATCATGGAGCACGCAGAAAGTGTATGGCTACTCTAAAAAAGCTGAGATTTGTTTTCAAGTGGGAAAAACAAAAAGTTTTATTAAGTTATTCTAAATAAATATTGTACAGGGAATTGAACAATGGTCGCTCAGTGTTGTGTACAAAGGATTTCCCTTGCTGTCGATCTTTGTTTCTTCCTTTCCTAAGCACCTTCTCAAAAACCACAGAGACAAATGCATACCCATGGAGACGATTAAACACAACGGGGGATATTTACAATAACATTTCAGAGCATGGTGTTACTCCAAAAATTGGTAATTTTAAAAAGTGCAGGGATGCACCGTAGGTACAAAAATATGGTGCACCCCAGCATTTCCCCTAGCGCTGGTGCTAAAAAAAAGCTGCCTAGTACCTGCACCATGTTGCAAGAGTGCCTGCCCTGCAGGGGTGGTTGTTTATGTGTAGGAAGGGACACCTTAATCCACATAAACAATCTTTAAAGGCGATTTGCTGTCAGATAGAAAGAGCAAAATCAGGGGAGAAATTTATAATTTCTCCTCGTATCGCCATCGTTGCCTCCTCCTTGTACATAGGGAGCAGAGTAAAAAAAGCAATGGGTGTTGCGGCGGAACGGCCACTGCAACACCACTGCATTCCCCTGTCAAGCTAAGTGAAGCGTGAAATAGGGCCTTATTTACAAGGCCTTACAAATAAGAAGAGGGGCCAGAAGGTCACTAAAAGTGATGTTCTGTTGCGATATTCCCTTGTAAACATGCCCCAAAGTGCTGGAGCACTCCCCTCACAGCAAAAGACTCAATGAAATTGATGAAATATACTAAATAAGGTCATCCACGGTGGTAGATGGTAACACTTTAAACTTGGTGCAAGGAAAATAGGCACATTTAAGTTGTTATCCATGCATTTCACAGTGCAGAGGCTCTACTTTATATTATATAAAGCTGCTTGGTTGTTTTCCATATACAAAACCCTGGATAGGAACTGAGGGCCAGGCTCGTCTCTGACTCATCAGAGCCGGAACTTTGTCCAGAGCCAATCAAAAGTGCAACAGTTCACAAATTAGAAATGATCCATAGTTATTAAATGATGTAAATAGAAAAAGATGCCAAAAGGATGAAAGCTGCTGCCACACCAGCGTGAGGAGAAAGGAACTACAAGCCTGATGTAATTGCGCATTTGCTTATTCAACTTTAAAAAGTATCTTCGTTTTAAAAACGTACATCAAAAAATAAATAAAACAAATTTCGTTACCTGCCCTGCATCGCCAAATGTGATGCAGTGCGGGCAACCATTTTTTTTTCCGGAACTTACCTGTAATGGCCCATATCCCGCATTTTACAACCCCCCACTCTGACCCTCCCCCGCCTGACGTCACCGCTCCGGTATAACGCCATGCCTGCGTACGACCGAAGATATAGTCAAAATTTAATTCAAGAGTTAAAATTTCACACATGAAGGACACAAACAACCCCTAAGTGTGAATTATGTATTGTAACGAAAATATCAAAACTAAATCAAATGTAACCTGCCCTAAAATAATAAACTAAGACACATAGTTATCGAATTTATATAATTTAGCAATCCCTGGCGGTCAACTGAACCAAGCTGCACAACATGACAAAAAGGGTAACTTTGTTGACTTATATGGGGTACACCAACTCTAAAAAAATACTATAGATAAATGCGTACATTCGAAGTCCAATACATATTATCCTAATATGTTCTATGGCTGTGCCACTACAGGTAATGAAGCTGTCAGTTGTGGCTAGTAGGGAATTGAGGTGGGGGGGGGGGTTGAGATAAGGATATATATATTTTTTAAACGCACTTACCTTTCCCCGCCGGCTGCATCGCTTCTCCGCTCTCTGCTCTTCCTGACTTCAGTCCAGAAGAAGCTGCATTAGCTCCCAGGCACACAGGCTCCCCATAGCCAATCACAACGCTGCAATGTGGTCAGATCAGGACAGGGAACCTATGCATATTCCCTACCAGGCTGTCCATTACAGCCTAGTAGGGAATATGCAAAGTGCTCATGATTGCTTAGATGGCCAAAACGCTCGGCCAAACAGTCATGCGCACTTAGGGGCCCATTTGATTGTCGGGCAGATCGCCACCGCCCACATGGTGGTGCCGATCCGCCTGACACTTTCACCTGCCCGCATACCAATTCCCCCCTGCCATATTACTATGGCGGGGGGACCGCGGCGGACAGAAAGACAGTCAGCCGGTTTTCCGCCAGGTCGATGAGTTGACCCGGCGGAAAAGCTTCCAATAAGGTGGCGGTGTCTGTTAGACACCGCCATTCATAACAGGATGCATGCGGGTTTTTGCCGTTGCTGCCATGGAAAGGCATGCAGATTCTCACATTGTGGGCCGTAGCGGGCGCATCCTAATGGTATGTCTGCTCGCCATGCTAATGACCCCCTTAGTGTTTATAGTCCGCTCCCCCTCCCACCCTGAGCCACCACCCCACCCTAACCCAGCCCAGCCCACAGAAACCGAAAATAAAATGATAATAACCTCATTATTATCATTTTATTTAACCCCTTTTCACTGCTCTAAAAGCAGTGGAGCGATGTTCCTCCACGTTAGCGGTGGAGCCACCAATGGTAGCTGTATTCAACTTGAATGGCTGAAATAGAAATAAGGATATATAGACTTGCAGGTGCACTCCCTACTTAATCTAATATTGATGAATGCTTATAAAGTATATGTGTTTTTGGTGCTGCAGTACGGTATCCGCTGTCAAATCGGATAACAAGAGAGTGAAAATGAAAAGAAATTGCAGGATAACCTACTAAGTACCACGCACTGTTCCAGCAAACCCTTAGTGTCAGATAATCATCACAATTCAACATATGCTTTCAATGCCAGCATATTTGAAATTAATGTGTTAGGTTCACACATACTTAAGTCAATGCAGAAGCACATACATAATATGAAACAGAAAAAAAGTAATTTTTCTACATACATGACTGAAAATGATCTTTTGATTTCTAGCACCCACTACTGCACCTATGGTGATGGGTCTCTTTTTCCTATCTCTGTTTGTGCTGTTGCTTCCTAAAATACACAAAGAAGGTGTGGATCCACAATTTTGTCCTATTGTTTCAGGATGTGGTTCGATTTTTGATCCGCTGGGGAAGTTTCTTGATTACTATATGGAACAATTTGTTCAACACTGGTGTTCACACGAAAAAGACACCACACATTTTCTCCAAAAAATGGAATCCTTTGATGGTACGGACATCTCAGATATTACGTTATATACTACAGGTGTTACCACATTGTATACGTCTATACCTCACCAAGTTGGCCTTGAAGTTGTTGAGTGCGCAATACTGCACACAGAAGATATTAAGACGGAAAAACTGTTCATCTTAAAACTGCTGAACTTTTGTCTTAACCATAGTTACTTCAAGTGGCAGGGATGCTTTTACGCCCAACTAACTGGAACGTCTATGGGCTTTTCCGGAGCCCCAGCATACACTAACACATTCATGGCTCTGTTTGATCTGGAAAATATCATGAACAATCCGGGCTGGTGGCAGAACATCAAAATGTACTGCAGGTACATAGACAACATCTTTATTTTATGGACAGAGACCAGCACTACACTAAGATCCATGATTGATGAACTTAACACCATCAACGCTAGGGTGCAATTTACACATAATATCCAGCAACTAAGCATTCAATTTCTTTACGTTCTGATTTCTAAATCATCTGATCAACAGAAGTTTGAAACCGCAGTTTATCAGAAACACACTGATCGCAATAGTACTCTTGCTTACAACAGTTTTCCCCCAAAAGCTTTATTGAAGAATCTGCCATATTCTCAATTGATTAGAGTGTGCCGTATATGTTCTAATCCTGACACCACAGAGGAGAAAGAGCAAGAATATATAGAACGTTTTAGAGCTCTGGTTATCCTGAAGATGTTTTAGATGCGTGTCTCAAAAGAGAGCAAAAAATTAATCATCGTGATCTGCTCAAACCAGCAACTAGACACCATGAAGACAGATTGGTTTTTGTTTCCAAATACTCTACAGCATCTAAAACAGTGAGAAAAATTATCAACTCAAGATGGGAGATATAAGTACACAAACCAGATTTCAATGGCACATTTGAGAAAAAACCTCTCTATGCATACACACGTGGCAACAACTTACGAACATTATTGGCAGCCCCGGTACACATCACATCCGTCACAGAATACAAAGGCACCATGAAGTGCAATAACTGCATCCACTGCAATAATGTGATAACTGGTAATGTGCTCACCCATCCACTCACTGGTAAAAGGATAAGCTTGAGACACACGAGCGACTGTAATTCTAAAAACTTAATATATTGTATTAAATGCCCATGCGGTAAGGCTTATATAGGAAAAACCGAAAGAAAAACAAAGATTAGAATTACAGAACACAAAAGTAAAATCCGAAACCACAGCTCCATGTCCTCTTTAGCCTCACACTGGGAAGAATCTAGGCACATGATATCCCAATTGAGATTTCAAATCATTGAATCAGTGACACCACATCAAGGCATAGACAATGCAAAAAGATCACTTCAAAGAGAAGTTTACTGGATTAAATATTTAAACACTTTGATGGCCTTCGGGCTTGATGATCATTTGGATATGCATTGTTTCCTATGAATAGTTGTTTATACATCTCATATTTGTAATCAGTTTTGTCACACCAATGTACAATACTCATGTTTGATGGTTTATCTCTGATTACGACATACACAAAATGGATTATAATTTTTCTAAATACATGACTGAAAATGATTTTTTGATTTTTATCACCCACTACTGCACCTATGGTGATGGGTCTCTTTTTCCTATCTCTGTTTGTGCTGTTACTTTTTTTTGGTGTTTTTTTTATTGGTTAGCTGGGCGCTCAATCTGAGCACATTGGACATAGCAGTCCCTATCTTTGTTTTACCACACAGCGCATTACTACGTCAGTAGGTACATTAAGTGCTTTCAGCTTTTTTTCCCAGCGGTTCTCTCACACCATTTAGTTATTTCTATTTTCTTTTCTTTTTTTTTGACCCTGTGGGTCTGTTACGAGTTCTCATTCTCTCCATTATTATATATGGTTTCGGACTCGGGTATTTACTATGAGCATCGCGCCCGTTTATGGGTAGTTCTTTAGCCCTGCAGTAGACTACAACTAGCGCTTTTTTCCATTTCTATTATTGTCACGTGACACGGGCTTTCCAATATCACTTCCGGTTTCTGCATACTTTTGAAGTACGCCTTATATCTACACGCCGTTCGTGGTGCTTACGTGTGGTTTATTCCTGGAGCAGCTTCTGGTAAGATCATGGATACGCGCGTTTACTCTTCAGTATTAATACACTTTGATAATTGCGCTGTGAATCATGTATCTGTTCCCACACTTCTGCAGAAGTTTTTGACTGTTTTTTCGGCCAAACAAAGTTTCCTAGTCTCTCTGCGCTACGACTCCTACTATATAGCTGTAGGTGAGTTACCGTGACTCCCGGATTTGAGTAGTTTGGTGAACCATTTGACATTGTGGTTATGTTTATCAGCTCATATTAGAGTTCTTCATTGTTTTGTTTTTGTTGTTTTGGTTTTTCCCAGTGTGCCTTGGCAAACTTCTTTTTACATCATTGATGATACACGTTTTATGTGTCATGGTGAGTGTGATACGTTGATATTCAATATAATTATGGTGGATTACTCAAATATCTTCGGTTCGTTCTCCTTGGTTGTTAATATTCAGACTCTGGCACTCTTGGACCATTATTCCTTAACACTACATGGGTGATACTTTTCTCTTCATATTTTTACTTGTGCAACATGCATGTGGCATTCACAACTCTCTTGTACTGGGATCCAGTTGTTGTTCTAATGTGATCATCAGTTATTTTAATAATCATGTTATCGTCATTGTGAGTAATTAAAAAATTGTATTTTAGGTTTCCCCTGACGAAGGGACCGTTTAGTCCTAAATTGCATCGGGCCACATACAAAAAACAGAAGAAGACTTGAATCTAATGTTTCTACATCACTACAACGTGATAATGAAATGATGTTTAAACCAAAAATGTTTAAAGTTTTGCGTTGTTAACCTATGTAATTTTTGTTTCATATTATGTATGTGCTTCTGCATTGACTTATGTATTTGTGTACTTAATGCATTAATTTAAAATATTCTGGCATTGAAAGCATATGTTGAATTGTGATGATTATCTGACACTAAGGGTTTGCTGGATACGCAACCGGTGAACAGTGTGTGGTACTTAGTAGGTTTTCCTGCTATTTCTTTTCATCTTGAAATAGAAATAAGAAACATTGTAAAGAATCTAACAGATGCAGAAACCAGGTTTAGCTCCTTCTGCCACAATAATCAATGAATATGCCCTAGACCTACACATCAAGTAGGTGGTTGATTGCCACCAGTACAATACTTGGAAAAAAACATCAGCACAAAAAGAAGAGCAGGAAGATAATCCACACCAGCATTTAAACATTTTGCAGATATACACATCCCCCATACCTCGACACCAACAAAGAATTTATCCTATGTGACAATGGCAATAGTGACAAAAGAATAGGAATATTCAATACTGCGCATAACACACTAACATTAAGACAGCCACCCATTTGGCTACTGTGTGGGACTTTTAAATCATGTCCCCTCTTCAGCTGAATTGACACTTTACCAGGAAGAGTATCACATCATTATTGAGGGAAGACAATTCAAATGCTTCTCAGAGGTAGTGTAGGCAGCAAAGAGCTCAGAACTTAAAGCACAACCTTGTCCAGCCCAGAGGTCATCTTTCGTGCATGCAAAGAGAAAGTATGTTGAATTAGACAGCAAAATTAAATACTACTCGGTCCAGCTGGGATTGCAATGACATGGTTATAAGCCTAGTTACGATCTCCAATTATCGCTACGCCCCATCTTCTGGTACTCTATCTACATGCTGCTAATTGTCAGTGGTGGCTACTCCGCTAAGGCAGAGGAGCGTCACCCCACTGCTTTCTGCAGTGAAAAAAAAGGAAAAATAACATTTATTTATTTATTTAAGAGTTTTCTATAGTGCGAACAAGACCCTTGGGTATCAGAGCGCTTCACATTACATGTGGTAGTTATAGACAAGCATTGTTATAGTAAACTTTCAAAGTGTTATGAGGTACGTACATATACAGCAATAGCATGATAATACCAATTAATAGTTTTACAGAAGAATATATAAAGAGTATGACATAGAATTAGTAAATAGCTAAATATAATGTGTAACACAATTGATAGATCCTAAGTGTCTATTTCTTGTGCATATTTCAGTTCCAGTCTTTGCTCCTGTATTCTATAGTCCCGAGCCTTGCCTATGGAGGGAACTTACTCATTAGGAAGATCTTAGTTTCCCTTTTAAAGGATGCTGTGTCTGGAATTTTTCTAATGTTTGGAGGAAGGGAATTCCAGATCCTGGGGGCTGCTCCTGAGAAAGCTCTATCGTAAGTTTTCTTCTTCCGGAAGATGGCTGGTCTCAACACCAGCTCCTTTGCACTGCTGGCCGGTCTGTTTTCTCCAGATATTTTAATTTTCTGAGCAAGGTAACTAGGTGTATTGTGGTGGAGCGCTTTGTGGGTTATGCATGCCATTTTTAGCTGGATTCTGGCTTCGTAAGGTAGCCAGTTTAATGCTTTCAGGTGTGGTGATATGTGGTCAAAATTTCCTCGATCCGGTGATCAGTCTTGCAGCTGCATTGAGACATGCCTTTAGTGGTGCTGTTGAAATTTTTGGTAGACCTGCTAGAGTTGTACAACCATATTCAATCCTTGCGATAACTAGAGATTGGACTGCCAATTTGAGATCCGCCTTAGATATGAATGGTTTCATTTTTCCAATGTAGTTCAGGTGATAGCGCTTTTTGCCATTGATTTGATGTGGGCTTTCATGTCTAGGTTCTCATCAAGTGTGATTCCAAGTGATTTCGCGGAGCCAACTAGGGTAGGGGTGCAGTTTACCGCTGTGATCATATTAGACCATTCCTTCACTCCTGTGTGTTTCTTTGGTGGTGTGATTAGTAAGAATTCTGTTTTTTGTGCGTTTAGTTTAAGATGATTGTCGGTTAGCCATAGTAATGACTTTTTTAAGGCCTCATTCATTCTCTTGATGTCTTCCATGGATGCGATCTTGATGTAAATCTGTATGTCATCCGCGTACATGTGATAGGATATTTTGGAATTTCGAAGGATTTCTGTGAGAGGTTCGATGTAAAGGTTAAACAGTTATTGAGATAATGTAGAACCTTGAGGGACACCAATTGAGTTAGGGCATGATGGTGAGAGTGATTGGTCGACCAGGAATGTTTGCGTTCTATTCTGAAGGAATGATTCAAACCATTTTAGCACATTTCCAGATAGTCCCATCCTATCATGGAGCCTGTTCAGTAATTTTTCATGATTTACCGTGTCAAATGCTGATGATAGGTCAAGGAGAATAAGTAGACATGTCTGATTAAGGTCTAATGCCTCTAGTGCATCATCGAAAATATGTAGGATCGCTGTTTCTGTGCTGTGTCCTGTTCTGAATCCTGACTGGCAGTCGTCTAGTAGCAAGAAGTTATTAATGTGTTGGCTTAATTGGTTTTGTACACATTTCTGTATTAGTTTGGCAAGGATAGGGATGTTGGTCACTGGGCGAAAGTTATTTGGATCTGCTGGGTCCGCTGTGGGTTTTTTGATGATGGGAACGACTTTACCTGTTTTTAGGCAATCTGGAAGGATCCCTTGGGATAGGGAGGCGTTTATTATTTTTGTCCATATGGGAATCACAATATGGTTTATTTCTTTGAGGCATTTTGAGGGGAGTGGATCATTATAGTGGTTGTTGGGTTTGATGTCTGATAGTGTTTTGGCAATGGTATTTTGGTCAAGTATTTTGAAGTTATCCCATAGTGCCTTGTTTTTTGTCCTATTTTGGGTATTTTCCAAGGTGATATTGACCGCTGAGGGTGTTTGGTTGTCCGTAATGCCAATGTTGTCAGCTTCTTTCCTGAGCTCTCTTTCCAGTGTGTTGGCCATGTCTGTGAAGAATGTTGAAAACTCTTCCCAACTTAGTTGAGTTTTTGTATTGTCTTGGGCGGTTTTGGCCACTTTATTGGATTGCTGTTTTAAAATCTCAAATAGTTTCCGAGGTCTATTTTTGGCATTATCTAGTTCAGATCTGATAAATTCCTTTATGGAATTTAGGATCTTTTTGTTGTATTCGCTCCTGATTCTTCTGAGGGATTTCAGTTCGGGAGATGATGGGTGTTGTTTCCATTTTCTTTCCGCCAGTCTTAGTTTCCACCTTTCTTTATTCAGTGTTCCACTGAACCATGGATTTTTAATCTTCTCTGTGACTCTTTTCAGTTTTAGTGGCATCGTGGTGTTGACTATATTTGTTACTGTTGTAGTGTAATGATCTGTAAGTTCCTCCACTCTCAGCAAGTTGTTTGGTGGGTTTAGGGTCTTCTCACAGCTTTCTACTAGTAATTCCATATTCGGATCTTTAGTATCTCGCATCCATTTCTTGTGTCTGGTAGGTTGTATGGTCTTGTTCTTTTTCATTGTGTTTATCAGGAAGGTTATGGCATGGTGATCTGACCAGTCGCACGGTTCAATTGCTAGAATTGAGGTATTGTTGTTTTTTTAGATTATCCAGTCTAACGTGGCTCCTTTCGCGTGTGTTGGCTGTGTGCATGCTTGGTTAAGGTTTAGCACATGATCACTCAAGGTTATTATCATTTTATTTTTCCCGTTGTGGCGTCTTTGTGGGGGCAGGGCTGCTCTCAGAGCAGGGAGAGGAGTTGTTTGCACGCCCTATGTGATCATGAGTGATTTTCTTTATGCAGGCTGCATTACAGACTGCGTGGGGAACATGCCCACCCCTCCAGCCCCTGGCTCAGACCAACGCTGCATTTCAGCATTGTTATTGGCTGCGGTGGGCGTGGGAGCCCTGGTGCTTCCAGCTGCCTGTTTCTCCCAAAAAGCCAGGAAGAGAACGCAGGAGAGGCAGCAGCTCCTGGTTGGTAAGTGATTTTTTCTTAACCCGATTCCCCCGTCCCTTCCCCCACACCGCCCCACTGCTGATTCTAATGGTTATAGTCCCTGGTATACTCCTGGCAGAGACAGAAATTAGGCACAGGTGCATATTACTTAACTTTTTCCCTCACAGCTCCGATGCACTCAGTACAATTATTCTCATCCCAGGTATTAACTCAAGTAAAAAGTACTCACAACAAAAGATTCCTCGATGTGTTCAGTTCCTCTCACCATTCACAGGCTAATCACCACATTGACCTGCTTGATGGTGTTGCAGGTCACATGGTGCAAAGGTCACTCTGTAGGTCAGTCCTCTTTGGGTATTCTTACCACCAGGAACATGCTGGCCTTCCCCTCCTGAACAATCTCTCAACCTGCAGGGCCAGGAACTCTTTCCCTCCCTCTGCTTGCGGGCACCCGATAGGCCCTCAGCCCCGCAAGTAGAAAGTACCGACTTCAGGTGATGTCGCATCACCTCTGTGAGGCTGGCTGTCAGGCAGACACCAGCCATGGTCACACGGCAGTCCTTTGAATATTCTGCAGTGCACACTCTTTCTTGATCACGAAGAGTGTGAAACCAGAACAAAGTGATGACGTTTGGAACCACTTATATATACATTTTCTAGACATGGGATCTATGTCCACTGTCTTAGGCTGAAGAATCGGTTTGGGATGGTTCAATTTAAAATGTAATTTTTAAGGCTGCTCTGCAGACACCACATTTGTGCAAGCTGATGGAGCCCCACAGTAATTATCATTGAGGCTAGCAGGAGTACCCAAGACAGGGGTGAAATGAGGTGTGACATTTCAGCATTTGGTTGTGATCAGCCTTACTGATGTCATAATTAGAGACAGACAAAAGTACAGGCCCTGTCTAGATACTCCCTCTCCTTGAACAACAGAAACTGCAGTTCCACCCATCAACCCAATAATAAACCAAATGGCAGTGCTCAGGAAGAACTAATCAGGAACCGTTTGCTAACAAGGATACCATGGAATTTCTAGATGTAGCCTTATCTCCATCGTCCTCATTTCAGTGTCTATGTCTCAAGGTTCCTGACACAAGCATACATTTAATACCTTTCCACCGTTTGGGGAAACTACCTCACCCTCCCTTTTCTGCCATCATAAATTAGGGGCATCCAAAATGGATCCCGCTGGTCTAATACAAAGAGTCACATAACACATAGAGTTCTACTATACAAGTGCTTCATATTCACTGCACATACACACGCTCAACATGCACACAGGATGTCACCGCAAGGTTCTTGATTTCACATAACAGCTGAACTTTACCTAAGAGGGTACTGTAGACTGCACTCTCACTAACACAGAGGAAAAGATCCAGTCAGGCCACAGATTCTTAAAATATGGTTCGTAGTTACAATGACTCAATGTGGTGTACCCAAGCAAGTCCTCTGCCACTATGAGGGCACTTTTGATGGCCACTGCAGGTCATAGAAAAAGTCCACGACCTCGGACTTTCAACAACTGACCTAGGCCTAGGTGTACACGCTAAATCCGATTGATTTCAGGGCCGAAATAAAAGTTACAATACCAGTTATGCGGGCATTCGTGCACAAACATTGCTGTTTCCAAAGCACCTGGGTTGGGTTGGTTAAATGAATTGGTCGGGCAACAGATGTGAACCCAGCTAACACAGCCCATGGTGGAATGTTTATGAAGGTGCACTAAACAAAGAAGCCAAGTTAATTAAATCAACAGTAGCACAACTCTTCCAAAAGAACACTAGAGAGACACCACTCCATAGTTCTCCAGTAGAAAAAAAACATAGCTATCAAGATACGAGATAGAACAACCTCCAATATCCTAACTAAGCAAATACATGGATAGCATGCTGTCAAACTGATCCAGCGCTCCTATAGAAAATATGCTATAAGCAATGCTACCCAACTCCACAATACTCACCATTAATCATACATCATTCACAAGGCCCATAAACTCACATGACATATTTTGAGCACCTGAATCATGTGACCTAATTAATAAAACCTATTCACAACCTATATACATTTTATATACAACTACAGTAAAACAATTTCACCATGGTTATTAAAAACTTTGCATTTAATTAAGCCACCTTGGCGAATGAATCTGCTAATGGTAACCTAAAATTCATAAATAACAAAGGCCAGCTTGTGGTTTAAGAATCTTATTTATTAACCATTATTCAAAGAAAGTGCATTTTATTTATTACATTTTTTTATTCAAGCATTATTATAGAGATTTTAGTAAGAGGTAATGACAGTTTTAAGCAAATCAAATAGCATAATTCAAATGGAAATAACAGTTTAGTATCTCCTAAACCCTAAGTCCCTAGCTACACTTACTCCATTAAGAATAAGGGAAAAGTCAAAAGGCCCTAAAGAATCTTACGTGCTCCAAGAGAAGTTCAACAGCACGATACGCCCAACTGGTGTCAGCAAACAGCAGCTCTCCCCCTCCCAGAGGGACAGTTTTTATACCTTTCTGACTAACTAATCTAAGTAAAACTGAATACTTTTCTCCCACTCAGAGTTCTCATTGGCTGTCAAATGACAGACCATAATGTCATCACATTCTTTGGAGCCCAGTTCCAACTCTTTCTTAGAGTCTATTTTCCTTTATTTTCGAGTCACGTAGCTTCCTCCAGTTTGCGACACCTAAATACAAGTGTCCGCGACTTCCTTAGCTTGACAATCTCTCTGCCGGTTCCTGGCCTTGGCCACGCTGACCAAAAGTACAGTCAGTTCACTGAACAACCAAGTTTGTATTTTTCTCCTTTAAAACTTGGCAGGAACTTTCCACACTGGGCTCTTGCTTTCTCTGAGCAGAACTTTGCCAACTGCACATTAAGACGTACTAGGCCTCAAGCCTCTTTTTCAGAAACTAGTGCATAAACAAACACAAAAGAATAATTAATGCAAGAAATAAAGTTCGTTCTGTTACCCACCCACCTTTGCTAATTATTAACCCATTAATCTATGTTACCTAGCAGAAGCAAATAAAGCAACAAAACAGATTTGTGCAACATTTAAGACAGAAAAACAAAACATGAGCATACAGAAATAAGCACATGCCATTAATAAACGGCCACATTTAGTTCTGACATGACAATAGACAGGATTAATTCATTATTTTCACACACATGCAAATGCAACATAATGCACATTTATGAGCACACATATTAGTTTCCCACGTGTTCATGATAATGCAACTTTTACTCTAGGTTGGTTAATATTTTCACTGCACACATTATTAATAATATTATTTTATTATGGAAGTTTAAACTTCGCGAGCTGAAATAAATGTATTTCTAAATCTCGCTCCATCAAAACAAAGGACATCTATTTGAAACTCTCAAGGCCTAGATTACCTAAATATATAGCCTCACCTAGAATATAACCTAATGCTCCAAACTAACAACTAACCAAAAATACATATGAAACCAAAGTACTACTCATACAAGCAGAACTGTGATTTGAAAAAAATATACTTGAAGCAGCTTACTCAATGAGAACTTGTATTTCCTTTCAGGCATTTCTTTCTAATTAAATTAAAACGATGGCCCTCCCCTTATCTCCATGCATGTCTACTAGAAAACTAGAAATGTAAGTTGAGGGTTCAACAGCTGATCCAGAAGTTAGCACAGTGGGGATGTAGACACACTTTTCTGTGAACCCACATGAGAATTCCAGTGTTAGCAGAGTCACCTCTGATCCTTGGTAACCCTGAAAGGAGCAAATGTTAACGTTCATTCTGTCAAGCACTTGATAGGCCGGCCTGCAGGTCCCCCATTGCTGGCTCATAGGCACTTTACAGCAGGTGCTCAGACTCATCCTCATTAATGTAACTGAAGGGAAAATACTTGCTTCTCACTGTGTTTAGCAGGCCAAATTTACTGCAGTTCCTCCCTCACAATTTACCTTGCAGACAGACACTGAAATCACATAGGCACATTTCCATCACTATATCTTCTTATTTTTGTCATATTTTCTGGTCAGAGAGACTGTGAGCTTGGTTGAAAGCTAATCTGGGGTATGGACTAGATTAAGTGTGGATAAAGCAAAGCTGCAGGCCATAATTCAGAACGAGGGAACTTTTTTTGTGCCGTTGCTGTCTGCTTCCTGCCCTTCACTGATGTTCCTGATAAAAGTGCATCACAATGCAGCCAGGCGTTAACCTGTCTGCCGCTGCCTTTCATGATGTTCTTTTTGTCCTTGAAGCAAGTGTAAAACTGTAGATGCGTATTCCTGGTTCAGGTGCTACTTGGATTCATGGGGTAATGAGGCCAAGAAAATAGGCTGCCTTTTAGTATTCTGGGAAATTGATTTCTGTTAGAAATTGGGTTTCTGGTTGGCAGAGGTATGGACATTGTCCAAGCAGGGACTACAATCCTAGTCAGGGTAAGTTGGATGCACACCATAAATGAACCTGTGCTCATCCTCTGGTAGCTTGACACAGAGCAGGCTGGCTTAATTTAAGAGGCAATGTGTAAGGTATTTGTGCAATACAACAAACAGTAAAACAGTGAAAACACCACAGAAAGACTCCACACTAGTTTAGAAAAATAAATTATGGTTTTATAAATGCAACAAGGTCAAAACAACAAAATTCTAATAAGTAGAAGTCGAGAAATTAATTGTTAAAGACTTAGGTGGTCATTACGATGTTGGGGGTAAGCCTTCTCCCAACAGTTGGACTCTCCTCAACCGCGTCAGAGGCCTTCCGACGGATGAGGTCGGTTTAGATTCCGACTGCTGAATTACGATGTTTGCGGTCGGAAAGTAAACAGCACGGTCATTCCGACTCGGTTTCCGACGGACTCCGGAATATTCTTGCCGGTTGGGACCACATCGTACACCCCTATGGACAATGTTTCCGCTGTGTGGATTACGATGTCGATTTCCAACAGCCTTTCTGTGTCCATCTGACATCGTAATAAGCCCCTAAATGTAAAAGTAGCAGTTAAAAACAATAAGCACCTATGGGGGTTGTCTGGTTGCGTTGGACCGGGGCAAAGTCAAGGCTTAAGGCGAACCATGATGGAACACGGGCCAGATACAGAAGCCCCCCAAGGTCCGCTGAACAAAGTACCTAGATCCTGGTTGCAACACCAAAATGCGGGGTGCAGCTGAGCGGTGCGTTGGTGTCGATCCCGCATTCAAAGTGATGCATCTTTTCTTCTTTTTCTTCATGCAGTGGCAGGGATGTGCCGGTTCCAAAGACGATGCACAGAGTCGAGAGGCATTGGTTCCATAGAAAATGTGCAAGGCTTCTCCAAGCAGGTGAGGAGCTGCATCAATCTTCCCACACTACAGCGGCAGTGATGCATTGATTCCATTGCATCAGTTCTTTAAGGTTATGCACTGGTTCCGAGTGTGATGTGTCGATTCTGCAACAGCAATGATGAGTCTGTTCTGCCACACGCAGACAGGAGATGCATCATTTTGACTGGAGCAAGCACCTGGGTCTACTTTAATGGACCATGCACAGAAGCAGGTGCTGAAACTTTGTATACCTTGAGTCTCAAAAACAGGAGGCAAGCCAAAAAGCCCTTGCAGATCACTCTGGGTTCAAGCATACTCCAGTTCTTGCTCGGGAGGGTCAGCGGGAAGCAGGCAGCAGGGCAGCACAGCAGTTCTTCCAGAGAGGAATGTCCAGAAGAGTGACAGTCCTTGTAGCAGCACAGCAGTCCTTCTTCCAGACAGAGTTACTTTACAGGTCCAGAAGTGTCTGATTTGGTGGGGTCAGAGACCCAGTACTTATACCCAGTTGTGCCTTCGAAGTGGGAGTGACTTCAATGGAGGGTCTGAAGTGCAAAAAAGTCCATTCTCTGGCTCCCGACTCACTACAGGGGGGTAACCAGCCCTTTGTGTGTGGGCAGGGCACTGCCTATTTAGGTGTGTCAGTTCCTCCATCCCACTTTGCCAGGATGAGCCATCATGCTCCAGATGGGCACTCAGACACACTTAGCTTTCCTTTGTGTGTAGCTCTCCTCTAGAGGGAATGCACAAAGTCAAGCTGTCACCCTCCCCAGTCATGTATTGGCTACAGGATTTAGGCACACAGAGCTGTCAGAGCAGAGAAATGCCCCTTTCTAAAAGTGGAATTTCTAAAACAGTGATGTTAAATCCAACTTTGTCAGGAAAGAGGATTTGTCGCTACCATTCCAAAAATATAAAACATTTTCAGAATTGCAGCTTAACGTGTAACAAGGAATTCCTAATGTTAACCTATAAGAGGAGTAGGCCTCACAGTAGTGAAAAACTAACTGGGGTGTTTTTCAGTACAAGGACAGGCAAAACGTACATGTACATATCCTACCCTTTACCAATACATCAGCTTTCCCTATGGGCTTCTTAGGGTCTACCTCAGGGATGACATGTGTAATAAAAGGGGAGTTTCAAGCTCGGCAAGGGGTTTTAAACACCAAGTTGACGTGGCAGTGTAAACTGCTCAGGCAGACTCTGCAGTGGCAGGCCTGAGACATGTTTAAAGGGTTACTTGAGTGGGTATCACTTAATTTACAGTCCCTGGGTCCATGTAGTGCCTTATAGGTAAATTAAATATGCCAATTGGGTATGAAGTAATGTTACCATGTTTAGAGGAGAGAGCACATGCACTTTAGCACTGGTTAGCAGTTGTAAAGTTCTCAGAGTCCTAAAGCCAAAAGAAACAAGGCCAGAAAAAGAGGAGGAGGAAGGGAAACTGTTTGGGGTGAACCCTCTGAGAGGGCCATTTTCGAACACTTTGCCATAGACTTGATTCCATTGTGGATTGCTCTTCTACTACTTTGCCACTTCTTGGCACCAAGGTAACATAAGTCCAATGAAATACAGTGATTTCTTGTTTCCATGGAAAAAGCAATTAGTGTCATCTGTAGCATTTTCTCAATTGCAATCAAGTGAGAACTGGAAAGACTAGGTATTTACTTTTGAAAAATATCCCTAAAATAACACAGAGTAGTGGTATGCTCTACTCGCACTGCATGCATCAGTGGGACATGCTATTAATGGTAAATGGACATTCCCATGCAACCACTCTTGGGGCCTCATTTATGAGGCTGTGCGTCACTTTTACGCCGCCGGTGCGTCACTTTTTGTGACGCACCAGTGGCGTAAAAAATGCGCCTTGTTGCGCCATATTTATAAAGTGACGCATCTGGGTAGATGCGTCACTTTGTAAACCCCTGCGCCACATTATACCTGCGCCAGGTATAATGTATGCAAGGGGGGCGTATTGACGCAAGGAAGGGTCATGGAAGTGACGCAGTGAAATCTATGAGATTTCACTGCGCCAATTTTAGGACGCCGTTGCGTCAAAATCTTGCGCCTACCTCACAGCAGGCGTAAGACTGACGCAGGCGCTTTCACATGGGGCTTGCCCCATGTTTAAGCGTGCATTGCTGGAGTTGCGTCACTTTTGTGACACACTCCAGCAATGCGTCACTTTTGCGCTTACAGATACGTCAGAAATACTGACATATCTGTAACTCCTTGCGACATGATGCGTCATACATTAAATATGACGCATCAGGAATGTCGCAAGGAGTGCACACTGGGAAGTGACGCATCGCTGCTTTCACGCAGCGATGCGTCATTTCTCATAAATGAGGCCCTTGGTTTTTGACAGAAATCTCTATCTAATTAAAGAGGTAGGCAGAAATTCACATAAAAAATTCTGCCTCCTGGCAGTCGAAGCAACATGTGTGAAAAATAACATGTTTTCGTTTTTTATATATGCTATAATGTACAGCCCACATACAAAGATAGAAAACATTTTAACTATGTCTAAATATAGTATTTTGTTCTAAAAGGGCATCCGTCTAGTATAAAGCCAATCCTTGACATCTTCTATATATTCTCAATCAATTAATCAATCAAACATTTATAGAGTGCAACAAATCACCCCTGAAGGTCTCGAGGAGCTGGCTGCTGCATGGTGGTCTTTAATTGAACATCCAGGCCTTGAGATCTTTCCTGAATTACTATGGAGTGATGGGGCAGTCCTGAGGTGCAGGGGAAGGTTATTCCTTGTCCTGGCCGCCAGGTATGAAAAAGAGTGTCCTCCGCTGTTGTTTCAGTGGGTCCGGGGGATGTTTGCGAGGAAGAGGGAGGCTGATCAGAGGGGAAAGGTCAGGCATTTGTTGAGGTAAGCTGGCCCTTCATTGCAAAGGGCTTTGCAAGCATGTGTCAGCATCTTGAACTGGCATCTTATCTGTATCGAGAGTCAGAGCAGTTCCTAAGCTATGGTCCTTCTGCAGGGTTTGAGGATGAGTCTTGTCACTGTGTTTTGCATTTCCTGAAGTATCTTCGTGAGGTGTGCAGTGATTTCTATGTAGAGTGTGTTTCCATTGTCCAATCTGCTGGTGATGAGGTGCTACATGACGGTCCTTCTGGTGTGGACTGGGAGCCACCTGAAGATCTTGTGGAGCATGCGGAGGGTTTGAAAGCAGTCAGAAGAGACTGTGTTGACTAGTTTTCTAAAGCTTGCTGTCTAGGATGATGCTGAGGTTGCGGACATGGTCTGTTGGGGCTGGGTTGGGCCAAGTTCCACGGGCCACCATGCGTCGTTCCAGGCCCAGGTGTTGTTCCTAAAGATGAGAAATCCCGTCCTGTCTGTGTTGAGTTTGAGACAGTTGTTTTTCATTCATTAGACACTGTTTAACATGCATTTGTGGTACTTGGCTCAGGTGGTAGTGGGGTGTTCTGTCAGCGAGATGATGAGCTGGATGTCATCAGCGTAGGAGATGATGTTGAGTCCATGTGATCTCATGGTGTGTGCCTGAGGAGTCAAGTAGATTGTGAAGAGGGCGGGCTAAGGGACGATCCTTGTGGAACTCCACAGATGATGTTCTTGGGCTCTGCTTCCGCTGTGAACAGTCGGAGTCAGATCTTCTTGGTTCTTCCTGAGAGGAATGATGTGATTCATTTGAGGGCGTGTCCCTGGATTCCGATGGGTGGAGTCTGTTGGTCAGGATGTAATGTGAGATGGTGTCAAAAGCTGCTGACAGGTTCAGGAGGATGAGGACTGCCATTTCGCTGTGTTCCAGGAGGGCCCTCGTGTCTTCAGGGACTGCAATCAGGACTGTCTTGGTGCAGTGGCTGGCTCGAATATAGTGCCCTAAAGTGTGAGGCTGAGTGCATAGGTGTAAAGCAACCTAAAGTGCAACAGCACTAGGGGAGGCAGCAATACTGCCATACCTTAGTAAATATTGTGTTGTTCTGCTCCCTCCCTTTCATATAATGCAGTGCAGGGCAGCTCAGCAAATTTGTTTGCTGTACTGTGTTACATGATAATTTAAATTGCCTCTACATGTGCAAGCATGCACCAAAAAACACATATAACTTAATTTACTAACAAATCAAAGAACCAATCATTTGAAAGCATAACATGTACTAAAAACTTTGCAAAAAAATAGATGACATAAATTATTATTTCATATATTAAAATATAACGTAATGAATGACCACAAAGATTATCACGCAACAACACATCAACCAAAACGTTTCCTAAAAATTATAGCAAACTTTGTATCATACATACACATTACACAAATATAATAAAACTATATCCCTAAACATACAGCATTAAACAAATAGCAAATGAAACAATTTTAAGTTAGCTTCACCCACAATACTTCCAAAGACAGAAATTCAAATATATACTCAATAGTTTCTTTGTTTTAAATGCAAGGTGGAAGTCATTCACTACAGTAAATAATCGAAATGAGATATCACAAAACACATTTAAAATATATTTCTCAAAAATAGAAAATAATCCAAAGAGGAAGTTTTGATATTACATCCATGCTAAGAAACCAACAAAGAAGCAGAAAAAGTCTATTAAAACCAAAAAATGAAAATGAATTGAAAAGAAAATATTGTAAATCTAAAAATTCCCCAAGGCTTCCTTAAAAAAAAAATTATGCAACTCTCTAACCAGCTGTTTATTGGAGACATTCATCTTGGCCTGCAAAGTAAAACATGGCATATTTGCACCCCAACTTCTCAAAAAATTGTAAAAATGGGCCACAACACAAGCGCTGTGAGGAAGGCTTCTCAATGCCTGCAGAGGCCACCGAGTGAGGAGGCTACCACCACATTGGAAACATATCTGATTGTACAGGCCATTAGAGACCCTAGAACTGCTCTGGAGTGAAATATGGTGGAAATACACATTGGCATAACACTTTTTCACCTATACATCCACAATACTCCTATAAGACGTACGTCTGACTTAGGGATTTCGGTTTGCAGTGCAGACCACGTCAAGGAGGAAGAGGGCAGCCCGGGGACGCCGCGATAGAGGTAAGTGTTTTTTTTATCTGATTATTTTTAAAAATATAAATATTTATTAGGGGGATGGAGGCGCGGAGCGGAGTTCCACAGAGTTTTTGCCGAACTCCGTGGAACCCCGCATAGTGCAACTATGCCAGCTGCGCCCGGGCCCGACTCTCAGGGCTATCGCATCCACTGATTACATCTTACTTGGTGACCTCAAATCCCACCAGGACAACCCCAACGGCAAAAACACTCCATCCCTTCTGGAGAACCTTGCAAACGTAGGACTCAAGCAGCTGGTCACTGCTCCAACCCATGCAGCAGGGCACACGCTTTACCCCACCTTCTACACTAGGGGAAATGTCACCCACAGCCATGCCACCGAACTCCTCTGGACCGATCCCCACTGCATGCACGTTGCCATCATTAAACCCACCGAACCACAAATACCCTTACCACCCCCCTGGCCGTAGCTGGAACAAGGTCACCAAAGAACAGCTCACCACCTCACTCAGCACTCCCACGTCGCCAACACCAATACCACAGCACGCAAACGCCACCGATGGATCCCCAAGTACTCCGACACTGTGGCCCCTCTCAAGAAGGCACCAGTTAAGCAACACTCCAAGAAAGCCAGCTGGCTCACTCCCGCCTACCATGAGTCCAACGCACCTTCAGATGACTAGAGAAGAAATGGACGAGCTATAAAACCCCGGAAACCCACACAACCTTCAAATATGCAATAATCCCACACCACCTCCTCCTAAAAATCCCCCAAAAAATGGCCTTCCAGAACAGAATAAACGCCAATGCACATAACAGCAAATAACTCTTTGCCATTTTTAAGGAGTTTGCCAGGCCTAAAAGCGAACCCACAGACATCTCAACCTTGCAAGATCTCTGCAACAAACTCGGCGCCTTCTTCCACCAGAAGATGAGGCAGATCTATGACAGCTTTAACACCCACGACCCTCCCACCAAGCCCGACACCGCCGCACCCAACCTCGCCGCACTCCAACAGATCCTGCTCAACTGCACCCCGCTCACCACAGATAACACTCTCAAGACCATGAAGAGCATCCACTCCAAAGTCCCCTCGGACCCATGCCCACACCACATCTTCCACAGAGCAGCCACAGCCATTGTCCCCGATCTTCCTTCTGCTAAAGAAACCATCTGCCGAAGGCTGCCCTTCTCAGTCAAGGTCATCGAGAAGGCCATCAACGCCCAACTAATTTTTGTGACCAGTTTTTTCATATATCTGGCCATAGATTATTTAATTAATGAATGCAGTTTTGTTTCTTTGTGGATCTGTAAGTTTAATTCTATGCTTAGATCTGCTTCTCTTAAGTCATTCCTAAGAATGTCTTCTGAAAACATTGACTACACCCTTCACTATGGTGCAGTCGCTTGAATAATTTATATAAATTGTTTTCATAAACTTTTAGTCTGAAGGAAAGTACACCTCAGGCTCAAATGTGACTGTATCTAAACTGTATGGTTATGAGAACAAGAGTCGAGAGGATACTTTAAGTGTTTTCTATTCCCTTCAGGCAGCAAAATTGACTGCGGTGAGTACAAATGTGCTATTACAGGAGAAACTTAGTGTGAGTAAAGTACATACATTCTGAGTGTGTGTGACAATGCCTAAACAGATCAAAGACAATAGTTCCAACACTATGGGCCCGATTCACATAACTAACTTAAGACAAAATCCTAAACTTACTACCATTTTAGTATTCACAGAAGGCACTTACTCATTTTGGTATTCACAGAAGGCACTTACTCATTTCGGTATTCACAGAAGTTAGGAGTCCTAACTTTAGGATTCCTAAATGCATTCTGTGAATACCAAAAGTCTTAAAAGTAGGATTTTTCTCAATTTAGTAGTAGTAAAGTTAGGACTCCTAACTTTAGGACTCCTAAATGCATTCTGTAAATATCGAAAGTCTTAAAATTAGGATTTTTCTCGCCTTAGGGTAACAGTCGCGCTCTAGAAATGTTATTAACATAACATACCATACTCTAAAAAGAGAACAGGCTGTGTGAGAGTGACATTTGTGTGGTATGTGCATTTCCATGATGGATGAGATGTGTGTTGTCTGAGGGCAGTGTGAAATGATTGGGGAGTTATGTTCCAGTTAATGCATTTTAAAGAGGATATGTATTGAAGGGGTGAGACAGAGACAGGATTTTGGTCCAGTTCTAGGAAGACTATTTGTCAAGGTGTGTGTGTGATTATGCTCTGGTGAAAGCTATTTCCCTATTTACTTCCATTTGTAGTTATACTTAGCATAGGCAGATCCCTCAGCCTCCACTGCATGGAACTTTGTTTACAGACGTACACCTAAATATACTCATAAAGTTACTTATGGTATGATTATGTTTGTAAATCTAGTCATTAATGCCTCAACCCCTCATTTAAGTGCGTGTAGTCATGTAGCCTTACTACTGGATGAAAATTTCTGCCAAGAAGTGGTGACTAGGTAGCAGGCAGACTTCCTCACCCAAGCATGGATAGACATCTACAAGTGTGGTGATCTCTGCACATAGATTTGCCTGCATGAATACCCATAATTGCACATATGCAGTATGTCTGTGTAATGGTTGTTCTTTTCACAAGCAGAACATTCTGAATGTTCCCAATCATTAACCAGACTTGCCTGGTGTATATGTGAAGAATTAGCCCCGTTAAGTTGTTACGGTATGTAGAAAGCTGCTGCTAGTTGAGAACAGGTTAGAATTGGCTGTCGTATTTTTGTGTTTTACGCTTAAAGCTATGCCTATTTTTTTAATTCTTTCCTTGCATGCATTGTAAACAAGCGCCCCTCCACCTTAGTGTAAGAATGAAATTCCCAAAATGCAAATGCAGGATAAGTGGGATTTGCAAAGTATCTCGGGTCATGCAGTGCACTCTGCAGCCAAAAAAACTCGGTAAAAGTAAAAAATGCCTACGATATAGGTGATGTTTTTTGTACATCGGCATGAGGATTTTAGGAAGAAGAAAGCAAAGTGTAACGTGCACTCTTTGGATGAAATGAGTTCATTTGCAGTCAGCATGAAAGAGAGCTGCAGTCCTGTTTGTAACGGCGAGGGACGCTGCCTACCCCTTCATTAACACATTCAGCTGCATAATTACCTTTTGAGACATGAATCACCGGGGCTGCGCTTCTGGAGGGACTCTCTCCTCTATAAATGCTGTGAAAATCTAGTTGTGCCTCCATTTCTGCCTTCACCTACATCTACTTTCACATTTTACCAACATATTAATCATTTTATAATGCAGACTCTTGGCCTTCTTTGGATTTGTTTTCAACTTACAGTCGCCTTGCCATGTTTATCAGCAGCTCCTGCGGCCTTCACAACAGCGAAAGCTAACTGGAAAGACTTTTACATCGCTCAGGTGAGTAAATCAAGGCCACATTCGTGAATCAGTAAAAAATATTTACTGCCTGGGGCTCATCTGTAAATGATTTAATGGAGGGAAGGTTACGTTTTTAGAGGGACGTTGAATAAGGAGGAACTTTAGAAGTTTGTTTTAAGTGGTGCGGTATAAATGACAGTCAAGACAGAGAATGGGAGGAATGAATGTGTACAAACATTGTGTACACTGGGTGTCATCTGCAGCATTGTGTCTGCTTGACAATAAAAAACACTCATAGAAGGATGCCCTATATGTAACATTAGGAACAAATTGTGCGGGATTGTATCCAGTAGAACCCTTTTGAGGGACTCAAAGGCACAAACGCAAAGACTTCAAAATTAATGGAACAGCAACGTTTCAATGCCCGGGGTATATGTAGGTGCATGCCCGTGAGTAGCATCTAAAACCAGTTCTTAAAATAAAGGGCATTAGTCTGGATGCCAGATAGAACAGTAGCATAAAGTTTGGCGTTTTCATGGTATGAGGCATAGGATGACAAGATAAAAGCATGATAATAAAAAAGCAAGAACAAGCCTGGCCTTGAAATATGGTGTGAACTATGGCAGTATGTCTGAAAAAAGGTCAGCAAGCAAGGTTGTACACAGTTCCCCTGGGGTTAAACAGGTAATAAGGTCTCTCTCCTAGTTAGCTGGTAGTCTGACTACCAGCTAACTAGGAGAGAGACCTTATTACCTGTTTAACCCCAGGGGAACTGTGTACAACCTTGCTTGCTTGCTTACTGGACAAGTACACTGGACCCCCCTAAATATTGTCCATTCCCGTCCCCCCCTGTTGTTTACACTGAAAAAAGGTCAGCTCAGGACCATTACCTCATATAGGTAACATTGAGTAAATGGTCCCAATTTCTAGAAGTTGGAATGGAGGTGCTTTCAAGAATTTGCAATACGAGTAAATGATGGACCCATGAAGTCGGATTACTTTGGAGGCATTTATTATATTTGTAAAGTTCCCAAAGCAACCATCTTCCTGTATTATATAGTTCTTAGTTCAATGTTTGAAGTCGTTTCTCCTAATTAACTTACAATCAGTCAATAGTGAGCAATTGACTCTAACAGGTACTCCCTCTTAGGAGGACTGGCGATAAAGCATGGTCAGAAACAAGTTGTAGGTTCACCCAGATCAAATGAGGAATGTGAAATTGGCACCCTTTCCAGTGATTTCTGGGAGGGGCTGGTGGTTGATCCCTCACAAAGATTCCATATTTGGACTTATAATTTAGAAGCATGTCAAAGATATTCCATAGGACAAGGCTGGTAACAATAGCCGAACAGGGTTCCACTTTTTCTCAGTGCCACATTATCCTCAAACCCAGGGGGATAGTCACAAATTTAAATTACACTTGTAAGAAATTTACACATGTAATTTACCCTTACACATTTGAGTAAATGTACTACCTTTGGCTGGGCACGAACTTTAAGTGGAAAGTTACTCAAAAGTGCAGACTTACAACCCCAAAAACAGAGGGTGGAGCCAAATTTACAAGTGTAAGTTACTGCTGCCATAAAGAAACAGTCGCAGGTCCAGTATTACACATGGCCAACAACTAGTGCTGAAACACCCTAACGTTGAAAATAATGGAGGTAGGGACTTGAAATAATATTAAAATAATGTATAGTATTTCAAATTGTTCAGAATATAAATTAATATAGTTAAATATTTAATAAATCTAAAAACAAAACAGCTTCATTATTTAATTCTAAAATATGTTATCAACTTTTTAAAATGTAAACTTTAATGTAAAAGTATTGTTTATTAAAATATAATCATTCTTATTTTAATTCATAATATGCAAACAGTTAATAATTAATAGTGCATAATAATCTCTTTTCATTTTAGGAGAGAATTTATTTTTTAATATAAGCATCAGAAAATAATTGTATTTAACTTAACATTTTAAATTAATTAAAGATGTAATTTAAAATTAAGGTAAAATTGGTGTAGTTATTTTCCTTATTTTGTCCTACATTCATAATTTAATTTATATTTAGCATAAAAATATTTTTACACATGCTTTTGGGTTAATAAACATGTTTTAATTTTCCCTAAACTTTACAACACGGAGGCTCCACCACAGTCCGGGTGGATATCTTCATATGGTAACGTATAGGGAATAAAAAAAAAAAAGGTTTATTACATTTTCGAATAAATTAGTCACAATATATGTATGTATGTATGAATGCGTGTATATATGCATGAGGTACTTCTATAGTGTGAACCTAGCCAAAAGGCAACGGACACAGTAAATGGTCACAGTGCTGAAGTGCTTTAAAACTCATAATGGGTACAACCTTCAAAATGTAGTCAGCAAGGCCACACCTTTTTAGGCAGTCTGCACACCTTGTCCTTGTCCTCCAAAGATAGAATGATTTTTAAGTCCCAACTTTCAGAAAGTTCTGCAACTTCATGTCTGCTCTTCTGTAGGTCTCAATTTTTTTTTCAAAAACTTCAGAAAAGTCTGTTTAGCTACGAGGTAATAGGATAACGTTGTGGAAGGCTAACTACATCTCCCAGCCAGATATGCAGCAAACTGTCTAGTAGTAAACGGCTCGGAATTTAAGTTAGAATATTAAAAAAAAAAACACTTTTAGAAAGCTGCAGTTTGAATTCCGAAACCAACTGTGTCTTTCTGCCAGTGCCTTGGGTTACATGACTGGGAATGGCGCTGCTGTTGTGGATTGTTTATTATTTCCAGACAGTGAGACAAAGGAAGCCTAGGTGTGGGGGAGAGGCTTTTCTTGACAGGGTGGCAGAGGAGAAGCAATACCCTGCCCTTACTACATTTTCAAAGGTTGCACCTGCAGCACACACAAAGTGGAAGGGGAAGAACTGACCAGAACCAGTTTTGGGAGTAGAACACAATGAGCTTCCGGAGGCCTTCATTCACCTACCCAGCCGATCAGCACCAACTAGACCTGCCTGATTTGGCTGAGCCCTGCTGCTGGTCTCTACTGGATTGACTTGTGATCCCCAATAGTTGCCCCTTTGGGTCATGGACCTTTGGCTGGCATCAGTGAGAACACCTCCTCAAGTAAAAGGTGGCGACAACCCATGCGAATAACTTTTAGCTTACTAGACGTCTAGTAAGCTAAAAGTTATTCTCCAAATTGAGGACGTTTAATCTCCAGGACCATCCATGGGCACTGTAACTAGGGATGCAACAGGCGCTACAGCATCTCTACATTAGCAGGGAGTTCGGAAGAATAACGAGCAAGAATCAGCCCTTTGACGTGCTTTTTTCTTTAAGTATTCGCCTTCTGTCTATGACTGCCAAAGGTCATTTATAATTAAACAGAATTCCTGAAAAAAAAAACTGACAAACCACTGCTTGCTTTCATGCAGGTCTATTTTACACAATTGGAATTATAGTGACACTCTTGCTGGGGTCTTGGATAAGCACACAGAAGCAGAAAAACAACATAATCGTTTGACCTTTCTAAATTTAATACAATTTCACAATTAGGCCTCTTTTTGCTGAAATGACGTGACAACACATTTAAATAGGTTTGGTAAAATAAGAAGTGTTTGTTTTACTTTGTGTGATCCACAGAAGGCTAAAATCACATTAGTTTATTATAATATTTTTAGAGTCTCTTCGTTTCTGTAAAAAATAATGCAATTGCATAATTGCCATTCAGTATATTTTACAATATGGAAGATGTGTCTAATGGCAAAAACCGGGGTATGAAGTACTAGACAAAAAACAAGTTACTTATCATTATTAGCATATACATATTATCCCCGTTTAAGGTCTCACCCTATTTCCTATTCTAATATCAGTTAGGGCACAAATGGATCAGGATTACAATGTGGGCAGTAAAAATGACAAAACCATATATTGCCTTTATTCACATTTTACGTGTAAATACCTGATGAAATATGAATGAGGAAAACTGGTTGGAAATAGGCACCACATTTGCCCGTTTAAAATACAATGACGAAAAAATTGAGATCTGTTAGACCTGTCAGCCTTAGGGTGGTCTTTCCCTATTTCTTTTCGCATTTGCCTCATTTTTTCCCACCTTCTTTTTGGTGGCCTTAGGTCTCTGGGCACCTTCCCATTGCTGATTAATGCTAAGGTGCAGGTGCTCTCTTCCCCCAACATGGCTGCCACTGACCCCTGCTACTGCAGCGTGGTCTTTTTAGACGCACTCTAGTAGCCAGGAGCTGGCTGGAACCCGTTCACAATGTTGCGACTCCAGCCTGCCTGCCCTGCCCATAGCTAGAGTGAGGAAGCTCCTGGAACCTTACGGAATAGGGGAGTGGTCACCAACTGTCAACTGCCACTATAAAAGAAAAGGGAGGGAAACTTTCCAGTCAGTTGGGGCATCCCTGACCTGGGGGACCCTACGCAGGAGACTTAGGCGATAGTGCCAAGTCAGGAACCTATACCACTGGGGGTGACAGGGTTTAGGCACTGCCCACCAAGCTGAGTGAGGAACACTGAACTAGCCCACTGATCTGGCCCGCCGGGAGGGGAACCCAGGGACCATCTGAAGTGACCTGCTGAGGAAAGCCTTCAACTCAACCCCCACCTCAAGAAACCAAGAGACTGTAACCTATCAAGGGCGCAGGAACCACCAAGCGCCAAGGACAAACCTATCTGCCAGGACTACTGGGGATCAATCAGGTACTGGGCCTGCGCTGTCCTGCCTAACCCCCCTTTGCTGTCCTACATCATCTCCACTGTGGTGCTGCCTGCCCTACCTGCCCAGCGCTCTCCTACTGTGCTCTGAAGTGCTAGTGAGAAACCTGTCCCCAGCGCTATCCCTACTAAGCGCTGCATTCCCCCCTGAGCGCTGTGCCACCTGTGAAGCGCTGTAGTTCTGCCTCAAGCGCCCACCTGCTGGGTCCTGTGAAGCGCTGGTATTGGCGACCCTGGGAGGGACTTCCAAGCGTTCCTATTCCCCGCGGGACGCTGCAAGGAGCGGGGGCTGTGTGCTTTGTGGAGCGCCCACCCCCCCGGCTGTCATCTGCCCGGCGGCCCCCGACGCCAGAAGAGGGCCGCCGCCGTACTGCAGTGGGCCGCGCCCGGCCCAGGAGGAATTAGGGGGAAAGGCGCTGCCCTCCGGTGCGCCTGGTGGGGCCCCGTCACCGCCGCAGCCCAGCCCGACCGTGAGGAGTCCCCGCGGCGGCCCGTGAGGCTGAGACACTCACCCCACGTGACAGGGGCGCATTCCAAGCCCCGCCCCCGCCGCACACCAATTGGTCTGCGCCCCTGAGCCCCGTCAGGTGAGGCCGCTGATTGGCCGGATGCCGGGAGAAGCCCGGTTGGCCCGAGAACCCACACGGAGGGGGCCCAGAGGAGCGAGAGTCCCCTCCGTCGTGCTGCACCCCTGAGGCTGGCTATTTCATCGGTGCTGGGGCCCGGGAAGCTCGGCTGAGCCCCGCAACCTGCCCCCACAGCGCCAGCCCTGCCGGTGAGTTCTGGAACGATCACGAGCCCCCCGACCAGCCGGAGATCTCCGCAAGGGCTCAGGAGGAGCCAAAGAGTCAAGGTAACCCCCGGGGAGGAGGGCGGAAGGCCTGAGTTCACCCCTCTCCTGGGGAAGATTGTTGCTGGGCCCCGTTGGCCCCAATTGGCCCCTTTCAAGCACTGGAACAGGGCCAGGGCCCCCAAGAGACACAGTGGGGGCCGCAGCTGATAACAGTTAACCCCTCGTTAGGGGAAAGGCCCTGATTAAGGAACAGTTAGTTATTCTTGCCCCATGAATGGTGGTTATCCTGGCCTAAGGAAATGCTCATTTTACCGGGAGGCATGGTTTACTAGTGCCTGATGCCTAACTAATGAACTGATGTATTGTTTGCCTAATGAAATGGTTACTGCTGAGCAATGAAATGGTTATGAATTCCGACAGGTAGCTGCTGAAAGGGTTGTCCTTACCTACTGAAGGGTTTACTTCTAATTAATGAACTGCTTTATTCCAGCCCTATGAAATGTTCTACTTCTGCTGTTGAACTGCCTATCTTTGTAGCTAGGAAATGTTTTAACCCCATTTAATGATATGCTGATTCCTGCAGCGATGAAACGTTGATTGCTAAGTAATGCAATGTTATTTGAATGTCTCTATAAGGAATTCTTTGCAGGTTCTGACTAGGAGCAAGGCTGATGTCAGGCCTACAGTTATTTACTATTTAATATTTATTTATTTATGTATCTATGGCCGAGTAATGAAAAATATGCACTTTTAAGGAAAGGTAACGAGTTAGTACTACTGTGATTTTTGATTGCCCTGATCTTGATCTTAGATAAAACTTATTGATTTGAGAAAAACATACTGGTGTGGTCTCAGTCTTTGCGTGCATTTCTTGTCTCAGTGGATGTGTGTGCTGTGTAGTCACTACACACCTAAGCTTTCGGGTGCCTACCTGCTCGGGCCAGGCTACCCCCGGGGATCTGGTGACCCCAGGTCCTACAAGACCCTACTTTTCGGGAACTTCCCTCCTCAGTTCTGGAAATTGCTTTGGTCAGATGAATCTCCCATGCTAACTTCTGAGGGCAAACCCATGAAAACCTTAGGAATTTTGTTTGATGAGAATTTGAACTTCTCTACTCAGATCAAGAAGCTTACAGGTCAGTGCTTAGGCACACTGATATCCCTAAAAATGTTCCTCCCTCTTCTCCCTAGGTCAGCAGGGAGACTGTTACCCGTGCACTGGTATCCTCACGCCTCGATTACGCCAGTGCCTTTTATGTAGGCCTGCCCAGCTATCTTCTGAACAAACTGCAGTTGGTACGGAATGCCGCTGCCAGAAACTCTTCTCAATATTCCCATAAAGACCAGCGTGAGATCATTGTAATCATGATCCATTTGTGCCCTAACTTATATTACAACTAGCAGCCCGTCCCGACGTTGTCCGGGTATGAATTGCTGACGGCCAGTAGTATATTGTTTTGTAGGATTTCGTTTTGATAGCATTTCTTATCTGTGACAGGCCTGTGAAACGCTCCGATTCACAGTGCACTGCTGATGCACTTAAGAGTGCGCGTTCAGTAGTGTGTGAACTCGAGTTTCCCTACTTTATTTATCCTTGCAATATTATATAGCGCAAACTCGACAACATGGCATGAGCACAATTTTACAGAAGAACACATTCATTTGTGGTAGGCACTGGGGGACAAAGCGATTTGCCTGGAAACACAGGATGTTGAGCTGATGCCGAGATTTGAACGTAGGTCCCCAGCTCTAAAGGTCGCAATTCTAGAACTTGTGGCGGGAGGTGTGTCTAAAAGTGTATGTCGGTGCTGGCCATCAATGAGAGAGATCTGTCCATTTTTCAAATCGGTGGTGAAAAAATATGAGTATGTTGCTGGAGATGTGGGCCGCCGTGCCACCAATGTACTTACCGGGGGAGGGTAAACACCCATTATTCTGCAACTTTCTTTCCGCATACCATCACTCCGCATACTTTCATTACGAAAGTACCATGACTCCGCAATGCCATTATAACGCATGGCATTACATTTTATATGCTTTTACCACGCATACATTTACAACGAAATTCGTTGTAAATGCATGAATGGTAAAAGCATGTTTTTTTTAATGTTTGGATAAGGTAAGTATGGGTGTAGGGGTATATGTTTTGGGGTACTGAGGTATATGTTTTGGGGTGTTTGGGTATTTTAAGGGTTCAGATATTCGTTTGGGTTATGGGGTACAGGAGTAGTTTTTTAGGGTTCAGGGCTAGGTTTGGATTTTGGGGTATAGGGGTATTTTTAGGGTTCAGGGCTAGGTTTGGGTTTTGGGGTACAGAGGTATTTTAGGGTTCAGGGGTAGGATTGGGTTTTGGGGTACAGGGTTATTTTTATGGTTCAGGGCTAGGTTTGGGTTTTGGGGTACAGGCGTATTTATAGGGTTCAGGGGTAGGTTTGGGTTTTGGGGTACAGGGGCATTTTAAGGGTTCAGGGCTAGGTTTGGGTTTTGGGGTACAGGGGTATTTTAGGGTTCAGGGGTAGGTTTGGGTTTTGGGGTAGAGGGGTATTTTTAGGGTTCAGGGCTAGGTTTGGGTTACAGGGGTATTTTAGGGTTCTGGTGTAGGTTTGGGTTTTGAGATACAGGGGTATTTATAGGGTTCACGGCTAGGTTCGGATTTTGGGGTACAGGGGTATTTTTAGGGTTTAGGGATAGGTTTGGGTTTTGGGGTACAGGGTATATTTATAGGGTTAAGATGGGTTAGTGTTTAAGGGTGTTGGGGTATTTTAAGGAGTAAGAGTGGGTTATGATTATGGGGTGCAGGGGTATTTAAAGGGAGCAGGGTGGACACCCGGAGCTGGTACGTACAGAACCTGGGAAGAAAAAACAATGAAATATTGGGCACAACGCTCGCTTTTTTTTCTGTAATCCCGCGCCCCGCAAACGCCCGCGCCCCCAGCACACGGCCACAGCACACGATATGAGACATGGCATGAAGGGCGGAACGTACCACACGCCCCCAGCATTTGTCACGCCCCCAGCACACGCCCACAGCACAACGCAGACACGCCCACAAGGGACTACTTTGCTGGCACACTTCTTTTACCTTTTAAATGTATATGGTGGGCGTCTGCATAGCCTATGTCCTTCTGCTGCAACTGCCCTTTCCAACGCTGTATTGGGTGTTGTGATTGGTGCTGTGGTTCCTAAGATTACCCGCCTCAAAGGTTTAGGCTCTCTCTTTATTACATTAGTATAGATAGGACATAGGGTGAGGCATTGATTCATATTATGTACACATAGTTTTTCTTTCATATTCATTTGAAGCACCACCTTTCACTTTGTCACTCGAATCACAAAAGTCACGTTCTTTATGTTGTTTGTTTCCAAATTTGTTATGTGACAGCCATGTACTAAAGTAGTAAATATTTTATATAAATAACTGAATCAGTATCTCCGGTGTGTTTTGTTGCTATTTTAATCTACATTTAACCCATTGTGTGCTGCCATCGGCCGTTGGCCGAGGGCAGCACTACCTTCCTAGTGCTGCTGTCGGCCAACGGCCGACACAGCCCCGCTCACTCTTCAGAAGGCCCGCACCGCGGCGGAGGCGTTAAAAGATTCTGTGTTGTATCATTTATTTAATGTAGTTCGCAAAGCAATTGGTTTACCAAACAGAACCCATTGGAGAGTGTATTACCAATACCCAGGTTCTGAGGGACACAGGGTCTACCCCATTATCTTTAATTGTCCTTTTATTGCATCACTCTTTTTCTGTGGGATTGTAGTTCAGGCTTACCGTGGTGGAGTACGGGTCCCATACAGGGATACGGTTAGTCCCACTGAAGAGTTACCTTCTCAAGTCCAGTGCAAAGAGTTGCATTCACATTGGAGGTGACTGCAAGAAGAAGGCTTTCTGCTTGAAGAGCAGGTTGAGCATTGTGGACAGTCTTGCCTTCACTGGAGCTTTGCCATGGCTCATCGTCGGCGCCAAGTGCAGGCCTCTTGTGGCCGGTCATCAATGACAGTCGATGTTAACGGGGAGAGGAAGTGCCACCAGAGCTTCGCATTGGTTGTCGCCACCTTTTACTTGAGGAGGTGTTCTCACTGATGCTAGCCAAAGGTCCACGACCCAAAGGGACAACTATTGGGGATCACAAGTCAATCCAGTAGAGACCAGCAGCAGGGCTCAGCCAAATCAGGCAGGTCTAGTTGGTGCTGATCGGCTGGGTAGGTGAATGAAGGCCTCGGGAAGCTCATTGTGTCCTACTCCCAAAACTGGTTCTGGTCAGTTCTTCCCCTTCCACTTTGTGTGTGCTGCAGGTGCACCCTTTGAAAATGTAGTAAGGGCAGGGCATTGCTTCTCCTCTGCCACCGTGTCAAGAGAACCCTGTCCCCCACACCTAGGCTTCCTTTGTCTCACTGTCTGGAAATAATACACAATCCACAACAGCAGCGCCATTCCCAGTCATGTAACCCAAGGCGCTGGCAGAAAGACACAGTTGGTTTCGGAATTCAAACTGCAGCTTTCTAAAAGTGTTTTTTTTTAATATTCTAACTTAAAGTCCGACTTCACCATTGAATATATAAATGAAGAGCAATTTATAAAGCAGAGACAGATACTCCCAAAAGAAGTGTCCCAGTGCTAAGCTAACAAGTAAATGATGCTCAACTACATCTCTCTAAAGAGGAAAGTCTTCAGGGCAGATTTGAGTGCAGATTCCACCTAGATCTTCCGTAAATTCTTTGGTATGGAATTCCAAAATCTAGCTGTCAAAATGGAGAAAAATATTCCTCCTCTTCTGGCTTTGTGGACTTGAGAAATACATAACAGGCCATGGTTAGTGGATCAGAGTGCCCTACTAGATACATAAACTTTGACTTTTTCCATATTTTTTTATGCAGCGCTCTATGAGTAATTGTTAGGGCTTTAAATCTGACTCTGCCTAATAGGGAGCCAAAGCAGAGCCTTCGCACCCCTACGGAGGGACTGCCTTCAGTGGGTTTTCAGAATTAAGCTCCATCTACACCACTTCGGGTTTATTTAGCAGTTCAACCAGGGCCCCCAAATACAAAACACTGGCATAGTGTAATCTAGTCATAACAAGTGCCAAAGTCATGTCCGTCCGCGTTTGTATGGGAAGAAATTTGATAGTCTTTTTTAAGAGGATTTTATATTACAAATCATTTGAGTGTAAACATAATTACTGTAGTCAGAATCTGTTAGCACTTATTAAGTGTAATAAGGCATCCCAATGGTAGTCTCTAGGAAAGATAGCCTTAGAGTAGTGAAAAACAACTTTAGGACATGTTCACTGCCAGGACTTGTAAAGAATTAAACCTATATTTTTAGATAGCATGCATCCTGCAATATGAGCGTTTAGGGCCTACCTCAAGGGTGAGCTATAGGTATTAAAAAGAAAGACTTAGTGCTGGCAACATTTTTATTAATTATATGTTTAAGAAGGTTACTTTGGTGGGTAGAACAATGAGTACTGCAGCCCACTAGAAGCATTTAATTTACAGGCCCTGGGTGCATGTAGTAACATATACTAAGGATTTAAAAATAAGTTAAATATACCTCTCAGGTTTAAACCATTTTTACCATGTTTTCAAGTAAAAGCATAAGCACTTCACAATTGCTTAGCAGGGAAAATGTGCACAGAGCTCTAAAAGCCAAAAAACAGGTTCAGCAAAGAAAGTCAGAGGAAAGCAAAAATATGGTGTTGCCATGCAGAAAGGTTAAGGTCCAACAAGGCAGGTATTTTAATGGAAGTGCAGTAGAATATTAGTCCATGGAATGGTGCACGGGAAGCAAGAGCTGCACTATCACACAATGGGAGAGATATAGGGCATTAATGGGTTCACGCCTGCCCTTCAATACTATAGATTAGCACAAAGATTGGGGCAACTGGATCACAGTACAGTCTAAACAAGAGATATCTAAGAGCTCCCTCAGGTAAGCCCCAGCCTGAGGTTGAGTCCGGCCTGGTAGTATTATCTTGCCAGGGGGGGACGAGGTGGCAAATGATGAAGCATGTCACATGTGAGAGTGCCAACCTCGTCCAATTCTTTGAATTGCCCCAGGAACTAGGAGTAGGTAGCGGTAATAGTGGAGGTCAATGCACCTCCTCCTCAGGTCTCACTAAAGGAGCCCATTGAATAGAAGACTGGGGTGTCACAGCAATCTTTGTGTTTATGATAAGCAAGAGCTGCAACCAGAACAAGCATTGGCAAATCTAATAGGGCTGATGTGGGCTGGTATCCTCTTTTTGTGAATCCTTGTTTTGTCTTTCCATGATTTTTGCAAAACATTATTGTTGGAGAGATGCCAGGCTCTCATCAAATCAAAGATAAACATATTGGTTAAAAGCAAAAATATATTTTTTTCCCTAAAGCACACATTGGCATAGTTGTCCCTGGCAATGTCAGGAACTGCTTTGTGTGTGGAAGTTCTGTTTGTGAAATGGTAGAATGCTGTCACGCATAGTGAAGTTATCCAATGGCTGATGTTGGCTGACTCCCTGCCCCATGCTGTATGGTGTAGTTGGCAGAGAAAATGTGAATGACACAATAGCAGACTAGTGGAAGAAGGCTGAAATCCCCTGTAAGCCCCTAAAGGGAAATGTAGTATATCTTTACTTTTAGTAAAATCAAAAGTTCTTGGCTAATGTCAGATCCAAAAAGATAAGATAATCATGCACGCACACTGACGAGTTATAAAGCTACCATTGATAGCTTAAAATGCACTTATTGCACTATGTGTGTTTCTATGGATGTTTGTTTTAGGTTTTACACAAAAAGTGCCTGTAGCAAGCACAAATGCGTGCTGTCTCCTATACTTTGCGAAACACTTATACAGCACTTTTTGACAAGTTCAAATCTAAACAGATTTGCAAATGTGTGCAACCTATTTTAGCAGTCTTATTCGCTGATGGGATCCACTTTTATTTTTGGTGCCAGGGCCTATTTTCTGTCCAGGCGGACTATGTTTAGGTACTGTGTTATAGTGTGTAGTATTGGAGCTGTTTCCCGTTCACATTCATCATATCTTGGAAATAACACTGTTGTTTTGTGAAAAGCTAAGTTTACTGTTTTAATTGAAGGGCACAGTTGCGAAATTGCATGTTTATTCGGTGCTGAGATGGAGACATGTAGTAATTTTGAAATCTGCGTTGTAGTTACCAGTACCGAGATTTGTTTTCTAGTTCACAACTTTACTCTTTTTCGCAAGGTCCCAGTAAACACTCTGCAGTCATGTTTATTAATCACAAGTTACAATAAAAAAACAAGCATTGGTAAAAGCATTAGGTTTCACTTATGTGATTACTAGAATGTTGTTTTATTGTTGTAAGTTGTAGCTTGCTGAGTAGTAGTACAATATCATTTCCAGAAAGTCTGTTAAAGTGTTATGACTTGTTTATGTGCAAAAAGGCAATATATTGTGCTGTTATTTGTGGTATAGTGCAGGTAAGTAATAGCAACATTTTGAAAAATGAAATGAAAGAGGGAAATAATAGAATTAATTGGTGTAATAGCAATATTATGTGTTTAGAAGAGTACTGACAACTTTTGGGCCCGGTATCAGTGCACCTGCTGCACCATTCAAATCATAACCGTGTTGCCTGCACGGTAACTGCACTTGTGACTGCCTGTTTAGTAGTAAAATATTGCCATATTTGGTGTTTAGAGGAGTTACTGGAGTTTTGGGCCCCAATTTCACTGCGCCTGCTGCACCATTGAAATCATGACCCTGCTACCTGCAAGGTAACAACACTTGTGACTGCTTAATTAGTAGTTAAATATAGCAATATTTGGTGTTTAGAGGAGTTCTGAAAACTTTTGTCCACGGTGTCACTTCGCCTGCAGCACCATTGAAATCATGACCCTACTACCTGCAAGGTAACAACACTTGTGACTGCTTAATTAGTAGTTAAATATAGCAATATTTGGTGTTTAGAGGAGTTCTGAAAACTTTTGTCCCCGGTGTCACTTCGCCTGCAGCACCATTGAAATCATGGCCCTAGTGCCTGCTAGATAACTGCACTTGTGTCTGTTTAGTAGTAAAGTTTAGCAATATTCTGCATTTAGTTGGGTCCCGAGACCTTTTGGCCCCCGTGCCACTGCAGCTGCTGCACCATTCAAATCAAGCCCCTGCAATTGTGTCTGCCTGTATAGTAGTAAAATATATCAACATAAGGTTTTTAGAGGAGGTCATCACAAATTGTATTTACAACAAGGGGTGGTGATGGACAGAATCTCTGAATTAAGCAGAATACTCTCACCCAGTCAAGAGATCAGGGCTAGATCCAACACCGTTTTTTAGCTCATTGCACCATCCCAGTTTCAGAACCTGGCTGTATGCAAATTAGTCTGTACCTGGCCCAGTGCATCATGGGAACAGGGCAGACCAGACTACAAAAGCCAATTCTTACACTGGGAAGGAAACAAGCTTCCGGGGACCGGTTTCTGGCATTTCAGCCGTCTTCGGCCCGGCTTGCTTGAATCCTGATGGTGCATGAGCAAGGGACTCACATCTGAGTATACCCTTCCACGCTTAGGGTGGACAAAAATATTTACAACAAGGGGTGGTGATGGACAGAGTCTCTGAATTAAGCAGAATACTCTCACCCAGTCAAGAGATCAGCGCTAGATCCAACACCGTTTTTTAGCTCATTGCACCATCCCAGTTTCAGAACCTGGCTGTATGCAAATTAGTCTGTACCTGGCCCAGTGCATCATGGGAACAGGACAGACCAGACTACAAAAGCCAATTCTTACACTGGGAAGGAAACAAGCTTCCGGGGACCGGTTTCTGGCATTTCAGCCGTCTTTGGCCCGGCTTGCTTGAATCCTGATGGTGCAATGAGCAAGGGACTCACATCTGAGTATACCCTTCCACGCTTAGGGTGGACAAAAATATTTACAACAAGGGGTGGTGATGGACAGAGTCTCTGAATTAAGCAGAATACTCTCACCCAGTCAAGAGATCAGGGCTAGATCCAACACCGTTTTTTAGCTCATTGCACCATCCCAGTTTCAGAACCTGGCTGTATGCAAATTAGTCTGTACCTGGCCCAGTGCATCATGGGAACAGGGCAGACCAGACTACAAAAGCCAATTCTTACACTGGGAAGGAAACAAGCTTCCGGGGACCGGTTTCTGGCATTTCAGCCGTCTTCGGCCCGGCTTGCTTGAATCCTGATGGTGCAATGAGCAAGGGACTCACATCTGAGTATACCCTTCCACGCTTAGGGTGGACAAAAATATTTACAACAAGGGGTGGTGATGGACAGAGTCTCTGAATTAAGCAGAATACTCTCACCCAGTCAAGAGATCAGGGCTAGATCCAACACCGTTTTTTAGCTCATAGCACCATCCCAGTTTCAGAACCTGGCTGTATGCAAATTAGTCTGTACCTGGCCCAGTGCATCATGGGAACAGGGCAGACCAGACTACAAAAGCCAATTCTTACACTGGGAAGGAAACAAGCTTCCGGGGACCGGTTTCTGGCATTTCAGCCGTCTTCGGCCCGGCTTGCTTGAATCCTGATGGTGCAATGAGCAAGGGACTCTTATCTGAGTATACCCTTCCACGCTTAGGGTGGACAAAAATATTTACAACAAGGGGTGGTGATGGACAGAGTCTCTGAATTAAGCAGAATACTCTCACCCAGTCAAGAGATCAGGGCTAGATCCAACACCGTTTTTTAGCTCATTGCACCATCCCAGTTTCAGAACCTGGCTGTATGCAAATTAGTCTGTACCTGGCCCAGTGCATCATGGGAACAGGGCAGACCAGACTACAAAAGCCAATTCTTACCCTGGGAAGGAAACAAGCTTCCGGGGACCGGTTTCTGGCATTTCAGCCGTCTTCGGCCCGGCTTGCTTGAATCCTGATGGTGCAATGAGCAAGGGACTCACATCTGAGTATACCCTTCCACGCTTAGGGTGGACAAAAATATTTACAACAAGGGGTGGTGATGGACAGAGTCTCTGAATTAAGCAGAATACTCTCACCCAGTCAAGAGATCAGGGCTAGATCCAACACCGTCACAAATTGTAGGCCCGGTGTCACTGCACCTGCTGCACCATTCAAATCATGACCTTGCTGTCTGCATGGCAACTGCACTTGTGACTGGCTGTTTAGTAGTAAAATATAGCAATATTAGGTGTTTAGTAGGATGGCTAGAGCTTATGGTCCTGGTGTTGCTGTACCTGCTGCACCATCCAAATCATGACCCTATTGCCTGCTAGATAAATGCACTTGTGACTTTTTTGTTTAGTAGTGAAATTTAGCAATACTCTGAGTTTGGTTAGGTCCCTAAAGTGTTTGGCCCCAGTGCCATTGCACCTGCTGAACCATTCAAATCAAGTCATTTTTAACTGCAAGGTAACTGCAATTGTGACTGCCCGTTTAGTAGTCAAATAGAGCAATATTATGTGTTTAGAGGAGTTCTGACAACATTTGGGTACGGTGCCACTGCATCTGCTGCACCATTCAAATCATGACCCAGTTGTCTGCTTGGTACTACACTTGTGGTTGCCTGTTTAGGAATAAAATATAGCACTATTAGGGATTTCGTGGGGTGCCTGGAGCTTTTGGTCCTGGTGCTGCTGCACCTTCTGCACTATTGAAATCATGACCATAGTGCTTGCTAAACAACGGCACTTGTAACTGCCTCTTTAGTAGTAAAATATAGCAATAATCGGTGTTCAGTGGTGTGTCTGGAGCTTTCGGTCCCGGTGCCACTGCATCTGCAGTTATTGAAATCAATACTCTGTTGTCTGCAAGGTAACTGCACTTGTAACAGTCTGTTCAGTTTAAAATGTTGCCAATAGTCTAGGTTTTGTGGGGTCCCTAGAGCTTTTTGATCCCAGTGCAACTGCACCTGCTGCACCATTCAAACCCATTCCCTTTTAAATGCAAGGTAACTGCAATTATGACTGCCTATTTAGTAGTCCAATATAGCAATATTATGTGCCTAGAAGAGTTCTGACAACTTTCTGCCCCTTTGCTACTGTACCTGCTGCACCATTCAAACTGTGACCCTGTTGTCTGCAATGTAACCACTTGTTGTGGCCTGTTTAGTAGTAAAATATAGCATAGCTCTTGTATATTAACTTTATTTTTATTGTGCAATGTGTATTACAATATTTAGAATTTGATCATAATGACCAAATAGATTGAGTTGAAAAAATCAATGCGATAATGCCTACAAAGTGCAAAGAAAGGTATTGAGGCATTATTAGGAAATGCCTCAAACATTCTAAGGAATAAAGCAACTGCTTTACACAACTAAGTAATAAAAAGTAAGCATTTCAGCATACTGTTAGAAGCTGTCTGACTTTTCTGGGTGAAGAGATCGCATCTTGACAGAAATCTTATCTTGACATTAAATGTGGCTTATACAGTGTGAACAGCTTTGGTAGAAGTATTATGAATGCATGCAGCCAGGGGAGGATAACAAAAAGAAATGTTCCATATGAAAACTAATGAACACAGTAATTCGGTGATGGGAACAGATAAGAGCTACCTTTTAAGATATATTAAATACAAGCGACTTCACAAGCACAGCTCAAGCGCTGTACAGACGATACCTAAAAATGAAGGGCTCTTTCTAAAATCCTATAGAATGAACAATCCTCTGAGTAACTGAAGGTAATGACATCACACATTGCAATGACTTCTAAATTGACTACCTGATTGATCTTTGTTGCCCTACAACCTCCTAAATATTTGTGGGGCCAGTATCAATCAATCAATTAAGCTTTATTCGATTAAAAGAATAATCATAAAAGCACATAGAACAATAAAAGGCTCATGTTACAAATATGGATAAAAGGCCACGGAAATATGAGATAAATTATACAGTACAGATTCTTACCTAGGATAGTATTTCTACAGTTAAAAACTGATTTTAAAAACAAATTGACAGCTAAAGTTATAAGTTCTTCCTCCAAAGATTGCATAACTAAAAGAGCAGGACGACATTTTCTCAAGCCTAATGTTCTGAGCACCGGGAGTATCCACCTTTTTCTCTGGACTGTATAAAATGTACAAAAGCATAAAACATGCATAGTGGATTGCGCAGACATGTCATCGCATGGGCAGTTGGACAAACGTCTGGATCAATCATTATGTCTTGCGAAGCTAAATAACCTGTACACAATGCACATCCTAAATCATGTTAATAAAAATCTTTCAAAGTCAAGAGTAACATAAATTAAGTATGGCTGCATCTTAAAGGTAGTCAGGATGTTTTTATGCCCCGAGACTGAGGATTTTTGAAGGTCTGTATTCGTTCTTATGTTTTTAAGATATTGCAGGCAACTAGATTTAAAAACTTTCCTGTCTACCTTAGTCAGATTGATGGGGTTGTCGAAATATTCTTGATGGCCTAGTTTACATAAAAATTCCTTAACATACTTAAGCCACCCTATGTGTGAAACCCTATCTAACCCACACCAGTCACTGATTATTTGGCAATTTAGACTGGTCTGCTCTGTGGTCCAGATGTGGTGCCAGAGAAGGATTGGTTGAATACCAATAACATCCTCTAAATGGGAAAAACCCAATTCCGAGTGGGGCCTGTATATTATTAGCAAGGGGACAACAAAATATATCATCACTGTTTTTCAAACGGGAAATGCAGAGCAAACAATTATGCTCCCCCCTCAATTTAAGCAGTGATTTTTCTTTGCAGAATTTAAGCAGTGATTTTTCTTTGCAGAATTTGAACACTGCTGTTGGAAAGATACACCATCTCAAAGCATTGTGCGCGTCCTGATCCCTTGAGAAGCGGTCGCTCCTCACGCTGCTCCCTGCTCTGCTTGCTGCTTGTGGTATCGTGGCGCTATACTTCCGGATTGCCCTTTGCTACCTCGCATTGCTACTACAATTATTAGTGCCTGATTGCTTATGATATTTATATCGTAGCGCTATATAGCGAAAGTGCGCATTCACGATCATTCAATTGTGCTGTGCTGCCTTTGCCTGATTAATTCATTTGTGCCTGATTGAGCCGGTGCCACTGCCAATTTCATCGCGTTTATTAAGGTTGTGCCCCAATCCTGTTTCGCTTTTGGCTTGCTGCCATTTTGTTGTTTGTTGTTGTGCCTCCCTGCCCGGCTCTCCACCCCGCTCCCGCCTCCCAGCTGCTCCTCCCTCCCACAGATAGTTTAGGCTCCACTCTCCCGTACTAGCGCTGTGACCGTCCTGATCCCTTGAGAAGCGGTCGCTCCTCACGCTGCTCCCTGCTCTGCTTGCTGCTTGTGGTATCGTAGCGCTATACTGCCAGATTGCCCTTTGCTACCTCGCATTGCTACTACAATTATTAGTGCCTGATTGCTTATGATATTTATATCGTAGCGCTATATAGCGAAAGTGCGCATTCACAATCATTCAATTGTGCTGTGCTGCCTTTGCCTGATTAATTCATTTGTGCCTGATTGTGCCAGTGCCACTGCCAATTTCATCGCGTTTATTAAGGTTGTGCCCCAATCCTGTTTCGCTTTTGGCTGGCTGCCATTTTGTTGTTTGTTGTTGTGCCTCCCTGCCCGGCTCTCCACCCCGCTCCCGCCTCCCAGCTGCTCCACCCTCCCACAGATAATTTAGGCTCCACTCTCCCGTACTAGCGATGTGACCGTCCTGATCCCTTGAGAAACGGTCGCTCCTCACGCTGCTCCCTGCTCTGCTTGCTGCTTGTGGTATCGTAGCGCTATACTGCCAGATTGCCCTATGCTACCTCGCATTGCTACTACAATTATTAGTGCCTGATTGCTTATGCTATTTATATCGTAGCGCTATATAGTGAAAGTGCGCATTCACGATCATTCAATTGTGCTGTGCTGCCTTTGCCTGATTAATTCATTTGTGCCTGATTGTGCCGGTGCCACTGCCAATTTCATTGCGTTTATTAAGGTTGTGCCCCAATCCTGTTTTGCTTTTGGCTTGCTGCCATTTTGTTGTTTGTTGTTGTGCCTCCCTGCCCGGCTCTCCACCCCGCTCCCTTCTCCCAGCTGCTCCTCCCTCCCACAGATAGTTTAGGCTCCACTCTCCCGTACTAGCGCTGTGACCGTCCTGATCCCTTGAGAAGCGGTCGCTCCTCACGCTGCTCCCTGCTCTGCTTGCTGCTTGTGGTATCGTAGCGCTATACTGCCAGATTGCCCTTTGCTACCTCGCATTGCTACTACAATTATTAGTGCCTGATTTCTTATGATATTTATATCGTAGCGCTATATAGCGAAAGTGCGCTTTCACGATCATTCAATTGTGCTGTGCTACCTTTGCCTGATTAATTCATTTGTGCCTGATTGTGCCGGTGCCACTGCCAATTTCATCGCGTTTATTAAGGTTGTGCCCCAATCCTGTTTCGCTTTTGGCTTGCTGCCATTTTGTTGTTTGTTGTTGTGCCTCCCTGCCCGGCTCTCCACCCCGCTCCCGCCTCCCAGCTGCTCCTCCCTCCCACAGATAGTTTAGGCTCCACTCTCCCGTACTAGCGCTGTGACCGTCCTGATCCCTTGAGAAGCGGTCGCTCCTCACGCTGCTCCCTGCTCTGCTTGCTGCTTGTGGTATCGTAGCGCTATACTGCCAGATTGCCCTTTGCTACCTCGCATTGCTACTACAATTATTAGTGCCTGATTGCTTATGATATTTATATTGTAGCGCTATATAGCGAAAGTGCGCATTCACGATCATTCAATTGTGCTGTGCTGCCTTTGCCTGATTAATTCATTTGTGCCTGATTGTGCCGGTGCCACTGCCAATTTCATCGCGTTTATTAAGGTTGTGCCCCAATCCTGTTTCGCTTTTGGCTTGCTGCCATTTTGTTGTTTGTTGTTGTGCCTCCCTGCCCGGCTCTCCACCCCGCTCCCGCCTCCCAGCTGCTCCTCCCTCCCACAGATAGTTTAGGCTCCACTCTCCCGTACTAGCGATGTGACCGTCCTGATCCCTTGAGAAGCGGTCGCTCCTCACGCTGCTCCCTGATCTGCTTGCTGCTTGTGGTATCTTAGCGCTATACTGCCAGATTGCCCTTTGCTACCTCGCATTGATACTACAATTATTAGTGCCTGATTGCTTATGATATTTATATCGTAGCGCTATATAGCGAAAGTGCGCATTCACGATCATTCAATTGTGCTGTGCTGCCTTTGCCTGATTAATTCATTTGTGCCTGATTGTGCCGGTGCTACTGCCAATTTCATCGCGTTTATTAAGGTTGTGCCCCAATCCTGTTTTGCTTTTGGCTTGCTGCCATTTTGTTGTTTGTTGTTGTGCCTCCCTGCCCGGCTCTCCACCCCGCTCCCTCCTCCCAGCTGCTCCTCCCTCCCACAGATAGTTTAGGCTCCACTCTCCCGTACTAGCGCTGTGACCGTCCTGATCCCTTGAGAAGCGGTCGCTCCTCACGCTGCTCCCTGCTCTGCTTGCTGCTTGGGGTATCGTAGCGCTATACTGACAGATTGCCCTTTGCTACCTCGCATTGCTACTACAATTATTAGTGCCTGATTGCTTATGATATTTATATCGTAGCGCTATATAGCGAAAGTGCGCATTCACGATCATTCAATTGTGCTGTGCTGCCTTTGCCTGATTAATTCATTTGTGCCTGATTGTGCCGGTGCCACTGCCAATTTCATCGCGTTTATTAAGGTTGTGCCCCAATCCTGTTTCGCTTTTGGCTTGCTGCCATTTTGTTGTTTGTTGTTGTGCCTCCCTGCCTGGCTCTCCACCCCGCTCCCGCCTCCCAGCTGCTCCTCCCTCGCCCCTCCACTATCCACTTATGACAGATGCCTTTGCGCGCAGCGTTAACGCGCAGCGGAAGCGCCCCATGTGGGCCAAGGTGCGCCAAAGGTAAGCCCGTCTACGCCCATCCGCGCCTGGACCTTGCCCTGGGCCAGACCCCCTGGTCCCCCGCAAAATCCACTCCGCCCGCATAACATACGACGCCGGAACCCTTTCAGCCCTTAACCCCGGCCGCCCACCAAAATGCTACCAAGCAGCCCCAGTACACACCCATGGACCCTTCACCTGCCACTCCTGCAAGTTCGAATGCATCAGGACCCACACCAATTCCACTAACTCCAAACAGAGCTCCGACACTAACCACCTAAAATGCATCCTGCTCAACATCCGCTCGGTCCACAGACACGCCATTGAACTCTGGAACCTACTCGACACTACATCGCCGGATGTCGCCTTCCTTACAGAAACCTGGATGAACGCCTCATCAGCACCCGACATCGCAATAGCCATCCCGGACGCCTACAAGATCATCCGAAAGGACCGCACCAACCAAACAGGAGGAGGCATCGCCATCGTCCATAAGAACACCATCCGCATCACGACCAGTTCCGACGATAAACTCGCTACCGCCGAACACCTTCACTTCCAGATCCACACCGACCCCAAGACCACACTCAGAGGCACCCTCATCTACAGACCACCAGGACCCTGCACACAATTCAGCGAAGACATCACTGACTTCATCAGCCCACATGCTCTCCCCTCCGAGGACTACATTCTACTGGGAGACCTCAACTTCCACCTGGAAAAGAAAAACAACAGCAACACCACCACCCTTCTGGACAACCTGGCCAACCTCGGACTCGTACAACTTGTCAACACCCCCACACACTATGCCGGACACACGCTCGACCCAATCTTCACCTCCAGCAAGCACATCTCCTTCAATCACACCACAGCTCTCCATTGGACGGACCACAGCTGCGTTCACTTCAACTACAAAAAGACCACGACCCACAACCCCCCACAACCTATTCCCCGAAGAAATTGGAACAAAATTACCACCGACCAGCTCTTCACATCGCTTCACCAAAACCCTCCTGCCAAATCATCGGACCCAAACCAAGCAGCCACCAACCTCACACAATGGATCACCCACAGCGCCGACGAACTAGCACCCTTGAAAAACCATCAAATCAAGCAAGGTAGCAAAAAAGCCCCCTGGTTCAAAGATGAACTTAAGAAATCCAAGAAGTTCTGCCGTACCCTCGAGAAAGCCTGGAGAAAAGACCCAACCTCTGACAACCTGGCCACCTTCAAGAACGCCACCCGCAAACACCACCAACTGAACCGATCCACCAAGAAATCAGCATTCAAGGATCAACTTGACAACAACGCCCAAAACAGCAAGGAATTATTCAACATCGTCAAAGAATTTACCAACCCCACCGCCGGCACCAAGGACATCACTCCCTTCCAAAACCTTTGCGACTCCCTATCCTCATTCTTCCACAACAAAATCGCCGACATACATAACAGCTTTGAAAACCAGTCAGACGACCAGTCCACTCCACCCACCCCCGAACCAAAACCACACTCTAACAACCTCTGCGCCTGGAACCCAATCACCACTGAAGACACCATCCGCCTGATGAACTCCATCCACTCAGGTTCGCCAACCGACTCATGTCCCCAACACATTTTCAACAAAGCAGAGTCCATTATCGCACCACATCTCCGCGACGTCATCAACTGCTCCTTCAACTCCGCTACCTTCCTGGAAAGCTGAAAACACGCCAAACTCAGCGCCCTTCTGAAGAAACCCACAGCAGACCCCACTGAACTTAAGAACTACCGCTTCATCTCGCTCCTCCCATTCCCTGCCAAAGTCATCGAGAAGGCCGTCAACAGTCAGCTCGCCGCTTTCCTTGAATCCAACAAATCCCTCGACCCTTCACAGTCAGGCTTCCGAGCCAAACACAGCACCGAGACCGCCCTCATCGCAGCAACAGACGACATTCGAACTCTACTGGACAGCGGAGAAACAGCTGCCCTCATCCTACTTGACCTCTCCGCAGCCTTCGACACAGTCTGTCATAGCACCCTTATACAATGCCTCAGCAACGTCGGAATACAAGGAAAAGCATTGGACTGGATCATCTCTTTCCTCGCCGGAAGAACCCAGAGAGTCCGCCTCCCCCCTTTTAGATCAGAGGCCACCGAAGTCATCTGCGGCGTACCACAAGGATCATCACTCAGTCCCACTCTATTCAACGTATACATGAGTCCCCTTGCATCCATCGCGCGCCAACATAACCTCAACATCATCTCCTACGCAGACGACACCCAGCTGATCCTCTCCCTCACCAAAGACCGAAATACCGCCAAAACCAACTTACACTAAGGAATGAAAGAGGTAGCTGAGTGGATGAAGAACAGCCGTTTAAAACTAAACTCGGACAAAACGGAAGTCCTCATCTTAGGTTCATCCCCCTCAGCCTGGGACGACTCATGGTGGCCACCGGCCCTGGGAACCGCACCCATACCTACGGACCACGCACGTAACCTGGGCTTCATCCTGGACTCCTCCCTCTCGATGACCAGACAAGTCAACGCCATCTCATCATCATGCTTCAACATCCTACGCATGCTCAAAAAAATCTTCCGATGGATCCCCACCGAAACAAGAAAAACGGTCACCCACGCACTGGTCACAAGCCGACTGGATTACGGAAACACCGTTTGCGCCGGAACCACAGCCAAACTACAGAAAAAACTCCAACGCATCCAAAACGCCTCAGCCAGACTCATACTGGACATCCCCCGTCAAGCTCACATTTCCGGTCACCTGAAAGACCTCCACTGGCTCCCCGTCAACAAGAGAATAACATTCCGTCTCCTCACCCACGCACACAAAGCCCTCTACGACCTAGGACCCGAATGCCTCAACACGCGATTGTCCTTCTACACCCCCACCCGTCAACTACGATCGTCCAATCAAGCCCTCGCCGCAATCCCGCGCATCCATAGATCCACCATGGGGGTGAAGATCCTTCTCCTACTTAGCGGCCAAAACCTGGAACTCTCTCCCCACCCACCTCCGCCTTACACAGAACCACCTCTCCTTCAGAAAACAACTAAAAACTTGGATATTCGATAAGTAAAGCACCCCCCTCCCTCAAGCGCCTTGAGACCCTCTGGGTGAGTAGCGCGCTATACAAATTTCTGAACTTGAACTTGACACCAAGGGGCAGATTTACAAGCCCCCTGCGCCACTAGTACGTCACCTTTTGTGACGTGCTGGTGGCGCATGTTACGGCTCCATATTTACCAGAACAGGAAAGGCCACCCTGCGTGGCTTTCCCTGTCCTTGTATATATGGCCCCTTTACATCCAGCACTTTGCGTGAAATGGGTGTTGCTGTGGGTGTTCCCACGCACCATCCATGGAACAAGACACATTTCCAGATTTACGAGGAATCATAAATCTGAAAATGCGCCTGAATGCTACGCCACCTTAGGGGTGGTGTAGGGAGGCGCAACGAGGAGAAATGTTTGAATTTATCCTCGTTTTGTCCTCTTTCAATCCGTGCTGCATTCTACGGCACGCATTGAAAGAGGGAAAATGCCTGTAGCGATTGTTTTTGTGCAAGAAGGTGCACCTTCCTGTACAAAAACATGACGCAGGCATCCTTGCACCATGGTGCAAGGGTGCCTGCGCCAGTGCATGGTAGCAGTTTGTGCACCAGCGCAGGGGAGAGCACAGGAATGCGACATATTATTGTAAATATGTTGCATTCCTGTGCTCTGAAAGTGCCGCAGCATGGCGTAGACAAAGTGCTTGCTGTGCAACGCTAAGGCACTTCCTTGTAAATCTGCCCCCTAATCTCAGACTAGTTTAATTAACTAAAATAACAAAAGGCACACAGCAATGTTGGTATATTATTTACATAGACATCGATTCTCGATAATGCCAAAAGTAGTGGAAGTGACATCACACACCCTTTGGCCTCAATGACATTACAAGGAGTTGTGTTATATTAATTTAGACCCTGAATCCCAGAAAGTGATGCCTGATCCTCATGACATCACAGTAGCTGGACGTCACTGAAGCAGTGTATATATACCTCAAAGAGAAAACACATACATTACGGAGGAATGTACAAAAAGGATGTATGTCAGTACAACGCGATCTTTTAGATCGCGGTACTTTACAACGTGGTTTCTACAACGCAAGTCGTTACAACGACTTGCGTTGGAGGGCGCGGATTGAGGATTATTATAATTTTATATTCCAACACCAGCCCACGTAACAGTAGGGAAGGTGTTGGAATATACAATTACAATATTCCTTAACCAACAGCGCCATCCAGGGCAAGTCGTAGTAACGACTTGCGTTGTAATGGCAGCGTGGTAAAGGTCGTGCGGTGTAAACACCGTGTTGTAAACGATGTTTCCCGTACAAAAAAGTGATTTAATAATAGAAAACTGGTATGGCCCTAACTGTATTATTTCGAAATACCTTATGTTAATTATGTTATTGGCTTGATGAACTCCTTGTCTTTTTAATACATTATTATTTGATCGTGAGCTGCTCAGACGTCACCAGAATGAGGAAATGCCCCCAGATTCCACGAGTTCACATTGCAGATCATCGGTAGGCGCATTTCACCTGCCCCCAAGGACACAAAAACAAAACATCTCAAAACATTAGAATTAGCATAAGGTGAACACACAATCTTGGATCTCTAAAGAGATCAAAGAGTTCATTCCTTGTCCTACCTTTAGGCACTCGATACCCCCCACATCCTGCCTATGGGCTGTATGAAGGGCAAGTGAAACTACATAAAGTAAACATGGTTATAACAGCCTTGCTAACTTCTGCAGAAAAATGTTGAGAGGTCCCCCTTGTCCCCCACGTTCCTTCTAATTGCTTATTTAGCAAGAATTATTTGTTTTGGCAGTGCACTGCTGTACCCCCTAAAACCCAGAAGGAAATTTTGCAAAATCTAAAAATAGGAGGTGCTGACACTGGAGCTGTATAATATAGTTGGGTTCTCGACCAATTCAGATATATGCTTTACAACGCCCATACTTCTGTTTGTCACTACTAATGAATATTTAAATTGTAAAATAGTCTGTAATATGCAGTTCTACCCAAAGTGCCAGCGCCTCATCTTGCTTCCATTTACTCACTGCAGTTGCCCTAAACATATGGGTATCAGGGCAGGGTAGTTCCAGGGGTGCTAGACGGTAAGTCCGGGGTAGCAGTCTGCAAAGTTTTGTTGATGCTTGCACCTCACTGGAAACTTATATTCATGCGCTTAGATTAAATAATTGTATTAACATTAATACGTTTACGGTTTTCTGCTCTGCGAGCACCACTCTACACTGAAATCCTTTGTTGCTATAAACTTTATAAGACATTCTTTAAAACTGCACCCACCCTTTATAAATGAGAAGACACATGTTTTATATCTATTTGAAGTAATTCAGTTATACAGACATGGAACATAACGCGAGTCACTATGCTGTCGCTGCTTTAATGCAAGCTTTTAAGATGAGCTGGAATGCCTCACTCACGGTAGTACAAGGCATGATCTTTTAACATTTTCACGGCATGTTTTAGTCAATATTAATTTATGCATTTATAATATGGGAAAAAATAATCAAACCAGGCATTCTAGATTACTCGCACGCATATTAAGTGCAACATTTCCCCAAATGCTTTACTTTTTCAAAATTTGCCAATTCAGGGGCCGAAGTTTATAAAATGATGGCTTACCCTGAGGGATCTGAAAACTGGATAATTGTAGAGTATAATTCGAACAAAGTAATGATCAGTTTCAAGAGGATTTTCGCTGGCAAGTTAATTACATCCTCAGTTGAAGTTTTCCACCCTCTACTGTAAACATCAGAGTCTATGATAAACATGTTTTCCCTAAATATGGGACAGTTTCTTCTTGTAAATTAGAAATGTCCTGCTAAGGCAAACCTGTGCACAACCGGCTACCAAAAATAACTACTGTGTGAAAGGATTTTGCAAATGAGTGTACTGTACAAGCAGCAGCTAGCATGCTCCCTCTAAAAACTCATTGTGGCCGTGCTACAATATTCGGACTTACCTTCCAATATGGTAGCTTAAGGCCTTACACGTGAGAGGTACAACTGAAAGTTACACTGGTGTAAAGGTGCCAGTAATACAGGGCCATATTATCAAGCAAGGGCAATACATTATCGCCGCTTTTATCAGCAGGAAACTGCTGATAAAGCGGCGATAATGGGCTTGATAATATGCCCTTGTGAATTCCCATAGAAGCCCAGGTTAACACCAGAACCTGGGCTGCTATGTGATGTATCGCCCTTGCTTGATAATATGGCCCAGAGAGCGTTAAAATCCAAGAGTAGGATCACGATGAGGTGGTAAAATTACTGCAGCAAAATGGTTGACTTAAAGACTGCCAACCCACAAATGTGCAATAATTTGGGGAACAGAGTTATTGAACCACATTTTTGCTTAATGTTAAAACAAAGTTTATTTACAGTTAACACCAGAACCTGGGCTGCTATGGGAATTCACAAGGGCATATTATCAAGGCCATTACCGACGCTTTATCGGCAGTTTCCTGCCAATAAAAGCGGCGATAATGTATCGCCCTTGCTTGATAATATGGCCCAGAGAGCGTTAAAATCCAAGAGTAGGATCACGATGAGGTGGTAAAATTACTGCAGCAAAGTGGTTGACTTAAAGACTGCCAACCCATAAATGTGCAATAATTTGGGGAACAGAGTTATTGAACCACATTTTTGCTTAATGTTAAAACAAAGTTTATTTACTGCAAATGTTACCCCAATTTTTTGTACAAGGTTACCACTATCTTTTTGGTGCTATATCGTTACAGTTTTCCGGGTTGTCTTGCGCTATTCTCTCATTCTCAGTGCAGTGTTGACAAAGTACGCTTTCGTCCAGCTTCCTCGTTCCAGTCATTACAGTATGAAGTGGTTCCTGTTGCATGAGACAGACATCTTTATAAACACGTTCAAATTAAATAGCATATTCCAAGTAGTCTTTCTACAATTGTAGTTCAATGAGGTGCTTAGTGAGCTCACAACGTGCAAGTCGCCGCCCCCTACCTCAACCCCTGTCAGCGGACGCGCACTAAAATAAATACACTTCTGGTGGTTCAACCAGGGTGTGCCCTTTCATTTTGAACATTAACATCTCTCAACATTAGCATTCATTGAACATGTTACACTTTCAAATTTATGATTTGGTTGAACAATAAAGCCTCTGGGAATATTTTTCTCCCAAAATAACAATGTGTGAGAAATTTCTGCAGAAAGAAAATGCAGATTTCGTTTTTAACTAAAGTGAATGTCACTGTAATTGGAAATATTAGTTTGTTATGTTATTATCTTTTAAAAGTAAGCAAAATAATTTGAGGTTTTCATTTATATTTGCTGAGAAACGGAAAAACATGTTTTTTTTCAAATTCAGTACATTAGAGGCAATAAAAGATCAAAATGGCCTGAATGTAATATGTTATTCTTACAAGTAGTGTGAGTGCTTGTAGATAAACTTTAAGAATCATTACTTTTACATGTGTTGCAAAACATCTGCATTTTACCCCCTACTTCAAGTATGTTGTTATCCATTTGCTTATGGGAAGGGGTCCCTAAGGGACGCCTTTCTCTTTGAGAATGTTTGTAAAAGCAGTTTTTAGGAGCAGGCTGTGGTCCCACGGACCAGAGCCCGCCCTAAAAAAATAAAAAGAAATCCTTTCATTTTTCTTTTTGAAATGCATCCCATTTTCCTTCAAGGGAAATGGGCGGCATTAAAAAAAAGAAGATTACTTTATTTAAAAGCAATTACAGACATGGTGGTCTGTTGACCCTAGAAGGCCACCATCCCAGTGATTTTTGTGATTCCCAATGGGCCGCAAACTGAGACCTACCTCATTATTATTCACGAGTTAAGTCTATTTGCAACTCATTGGGAATTGCAAATTGTGTGAGCACACATGTGTACATGGGGCTTTGCGATTACCAAATAGCGAATTTCAACAATTTGCTATTTGGTAATTCTAACCACAGTCACAGTCGGGAGCAGCTAGGTAGTTAGGGAATAGGTAATGGGGGCCCCTTCACCTTAATTTGCAGGGGGGTCCCCTGAGGTTTTGTTACACCACTGATGCAATATTAAATACTTGTAGGGGTAGTAAGAAGGAGTATTGCTACATTGAACAAGTGCCAATTTTGAATCAGTACTGTCTCACTGAGTGCTTGCAATCTGACCTGGTACTGCTCCAATGAGAACTTGTTCTAGGTTATGAATAAGAACTGCCACACGCAATGCTTGTAGTGTAGAAATCAGTACATGCGCACTGATCCTCTCTCATGGTTATACAGTATAATTTACTGCTTGTACACCTTCAGTGCTACATTAAGAATATAATCAGAAACAACTTACAATAGTGAAATATAGTGGCTATTTTAGCAAACAGAGCCGAAATAATACAATTCTCAAAATATATTCTATAAATTAAAACGCAGATTTATATGGCTTGAACTCCTAATGCTACTAACACAAGGCAATTGTGCTGAGTTACATTTTCTATACTAAACATAATTTTAGTGTTTACTGTGCAGCAAATTTCATTTACATGAAACTTTTGCGTTATGTTTATTTACAGCCACCAAAAACAATGGGTTGCATACAAAAATTCTATTCATTGTGACAAGCAGAGATCCACCCCAAGTGCAGACAAAAAGACAGTACTCGTAAATGCCCTTTGTGAGTTCCCAAAGACATAAACTTAGACCTTTGGTCTAAGTTTAGATCAAACATCTAAGTTGACCTTTGTGAATCAGGCCCTTTATTTTTTTGCTGCTCTTTTATACGGAAATTCTACTTATGTTTTCTCTAGTTTGGGAACATTTACTTTTCAGGAGGAGAATCCCCTCTTATTTGGTCGAAATGGAAAAAGGTATTTAGAAACTATCTTAAAGTGGGTGGGCCTAACCTATCTGCAGAAAGAAAAACTTCTATCCATTATTTAGGTGCTGTGGGGTCAGGACATATATGAAAATATACCTGATTTAATTAACGATGGTGAAGATGATAATCTGATTGGATTTCAATCTGCTATTAAAACACTGGACTTACATTTTTTCCCAAAGTATCTGTTATCCTTCAAAGATAATATTTTGGTCACAGAAAACAAGAAGATGATCAAAATGTAGAAGATTTTGTTACCGCACTATGAAATTTAGCTGCATTATGCAACTTTGATGATAATACAGAGAAAAGAATTCTGTTACCAATTTATATTATAATGTAAAAATGATCAAGTTAGAGAGGAACTATAGTCAAAGAATGGTCCTTCCTTAACAGCAGTGTGAACAATAGCTAAACAAATTGAGCACTCACTACAATGCATTCATGACTTGAAAAAATCAAAAGACTATATAGCTTTGGTGCAATTGAACACTTGTAAAAGACAAGCATTTGCAATGCAACCAGTCTCGCCTTTGGGACCGTATATGTACTTAGCTATGCAACACATTAGCCTGGGTGCTGAAACATCTACTGTTCTTTAACATGGAGGGAACGTAGCACCAAACTGTGTGACACATGGAAAGGATTGCCTTTCAGTGGAAAATGATATAGTCCAAAGCTCTGTTTTTAATATAAAATCAGGGCCTTCAGTGGTCATAGCACTGATTACAAGATTTGAAAAAAATATTGTCTATGGGTGCTCATGGAAGACAATTTCTATGCACTGGAATCTAGAGAATGCTAAAGTGATTCTGGTATTTTACTGACCTCTGCTGGTCGTTTTCCATCAGGAAAGTTAAATAGAGGCAGTTGCCAGAAAAATAAAAAAAAGAAAGTCTCTCAGCAGAAAGCAAGTCTGGTATTTTACCGACCTCTGCTGGTCATTTTCTATCAAGACAGTTAAATAGAGGCAGTTGAACAGAAAAAAGTCTCTAAGTGGAAGCAGACAAGTCCTAGGGCTGATCTCCAGAGCCCAGATAGTACATACACATATAAGTATATAATAAGTGTATACTAAAGTATATACACAAGGTCTCGAATGCTCGACCTAACAAGGGAATGTTAACAGACCTAACACAGTTGGTTTTAGTTGCGGAAAACCCAATCATCTTGCTAATTGCAAAGACTGTCTAGCACTAAAAGTTACATTTAGATCTTGTGGAACAACGGGGCACTTTGCTAAGTGTTGTAAGGGTGCACCTTGCAATAAAAAGATCAATGAAATTGATGTTGAAAAAGATGTGTTTGTGTTACAAGTAGTCAATGACGTTAAGTATATTACCAATGTTAAGTGTGATTATCCAGCTGATGTTGTTAGCGTCAATGGAATTAGTGTTTCCATGATAATGGATTCATGGACTAAATTATTCCTGGTATCTCCAAAGGATCACTCTCAATTGTTGGAAGGAAAAGTCCATTTGATAGACCCAGATATCATTCCTTACAGTTATGGTGGCAGACCCATTGACCTGGTGGGATATTTTCTAGCTGATTTTGTGCTTAAGGAGAACCATGATCAAGGGAAATTATATGTCCCAGTCTAGGGGGACACTATATCATGAAGACCACATCAAAAGTTGTTGGGAATATTACTTGATCTCAATTCTGATCCACAAGTACAAGTTAAACAAATTGATGCTTTATTTTCCAAACAAACCTTTCTGACGAAGTTGGATTTGTCAAAGGATACTTGCACCACATAGTGCTTAAAGATAATGCCATTCCTATTGATTGCAAAGTAAGAAACATTCCTCTGAGTTTACAAAACGCTGGCATGGAAGAGCTAGATTTTCTAAAGTGAGAAGGCATAATTGAACCCGTGGAAGCAGCTCAATGGGTGGTTCCCTTAGTTGCCACATCAAAACCCTCTTGTGACATATGTTTATGTGTGGATATGAGGAATTTAAATAAGGAAGTGGAGGATAGGTTTCCTCTACCCAATATCTTGGAGATGACTTTCATGATAGGCAATGCCAAGTTCTTTTCCGCAAATAGGCTTGACATTTGCCTATCATGAGGTTTGTCTTACTGAGGACACTAAATTCCTCACATCCTTCATCACACGTTTTGGTGTGTACCGATTCAATAGGATGCTGTTTGGGCTTTGCTCTAAGGCATTGGTATTTCAGTGGCTTATGTTGGAATTATTCAAATCTGTCAAGAATGTTAAGTTCTTCCAAGGTGATCTGTTGGTATTCAATGAGGGGTTAGAAGAACACCAAGACAAGGTAGGGAGGCTTTGAGAATTTTCCAGGAGAGGGGTGTCACGTTGAAGCTCAGTAAATGTTTTTGTGCTTATCAAAGCTAACTAACCTGGGTCATGAGATTTCAGGTGAGGGCATAAGTCAAATAATTATGAATTTACCTCATCCCATGATGATGGAGGAAGTGCAATACCTTTTTTGGGATGACAGAATATTACTCAAGGTTTGTGCCCAATATTTCCAGTTGTACTTTAGCCATCAGATCCCTGTTAAAGACAAATGTAAATGTTGAATGGTTGAAGGGTTGTCAAGATGAATTTGAGGATTAAAAACAAAAAGTTGTATTTGTGCACAGAAATTGAAGAGTTTCATACCGGCAAGACAATGTGTGATTGTCATGGATGCAAGTGGCAAAGGTCTTGTTCAGATTTAAGACAGAAACAAGGGGTGGTGGATGTTACCATTGCTTTAGCTTCTAGATCTCTGAGGGCTCAGAAGTACATCATTCTACAATCGACAAGGAGGCCCTTGCTGTGTTTTGGGCCAAAACAATTTGTGTGGTGAGTAAAATTCCTAATCCAAACAGACCATAAGCCATTACAAGCAGTGTACATCAAAAAGGTATTGGACAATATTTCTTGAAGGATATGGAATTTGTCAGTGCGCCTTCTAGATTTTCAATGTTCTGTCTCATATCTTCCTAGAATGTAAAATTGTGTAGCAGATTGTCTCTAAAACATTTTGTCAAACGTATGTTTATTAACATTTTACATATACTGCAAAGCAGTTCAGACAGATGGTACATAAAGTTATGCGTACACAACTTACATTGCGCCAAATCCAGGGTTGATGTATTCTACTAGCCACATATTCCAGCCTGTTCCCACAGAGAAAAAGAAACTACTAGTACAAGTACAGATTTCAAAGTTATGTAGGCAAGGAATAAGCAAATTCTTTAAGGAGGAGATATACCTGTAACCCGTCTTTCTTTTGCTACAGAACGTGTCTCTATACCTTCCAGCGGGGAAGGTGCTCCCCCAGTGAATAATCCCAGAGGAAGAACTCCCCAAAAAGAAGGGAAAAATATATATATATATAACAAGTACAGTAACAACATAACCCTCTCCCCTCCCACAAACTGGTGGTGGTTACCCAGCTCCAATGCACGTCTGAGTCATATCATGCACACAGTGGTTAAAATTGAAAGAGATGCTGTAAAAATTCAAAATAATCCAATTTGTAGAAAAGATGATTTTTTGGCAGCACGGCTTCACATCTGCTCAGGTTGAACTTCAGTGGCAACTGAAGCCAACAGGTGGAAGGCAGACTACAACAGTCTAAGTGGAATGTAGAATCCCACACAAAAAGGTACAAAGTGAATGTTATGCAATGTACAATGTGAACACATATAACAGAGTATATATAGATACATAAATATAACTGGGAATAAGGAATGCACACAGTAAACAAACAGCAAACCTATTTTCTTACAATGCTTGCTTGACTATAACAATTTATATTAAACAAAATCATTAAATCTTTTTGGGACATTTCTCATACGGTTATTGAACTTAACTCTTGAGGCTACTGTCTCACCAGGTTGTCTGAAAACACGATTACAAGGGCTGTAACCATTATTCTCAGAACCATTAAATTGACTAGAAAAATTGACAGGACATTTAGCTATCTTCCTGGTGTTCCATACTTTCCCATCTTCAGTAATGACACTATTACTGAAAACTTTTTAATTTGCATAATTTTACCACATTTTACAGAACTTTAATTGACAAAACCAGGTCTAAAAACTTTAACCCAGTCACCAACCTTGAAATTGTGGTCTCAAAACTTTAATCCAGTCACCAACCTTGAAATTGTGCACTCTAACTTTCCATTTATTATTATACCATTTCTTAGTTTTAATTTGTTTAATCTCAACCCACTTTGCAGAATTATGTACACACTCTTCATCATTCACAAACTCCTTGCATCTTTCTCTGAACCACCATGTACATACTAACTTGAAAGGACTGGTTTCAGTGGTGGTATGTGGAGTGATTCTGATATCTACAAACGCTCTCTTAAAGCACTCAACCAATCACTACCTTGTTTTAAAGCATCTGAAACTAAATTTTTGAGAACTCTGTTAACACCCTCTACCTGTCCATTTTCGTAAAGAAAAGTAAAAATATGCTTAATGCCACAATTTTTTAGGAAAACACTCATCTCTGACGATGTAAGTTGTACACCATTATCAGATATTAATGTTGAAGGACAGTCTTCACGTGCAAATACTTCTTTGAAAAAACTAATCACAGCATTGGTGGTAGCTTTGGAAAAAACTTTCACCTCAGGCCATTTGGAATGATAGTTAATAATGGCCAATTCAAGCGTGGAATTCTCAGGTAACATATTAAATGGTCCAGATATGTCGAATGCAACCTTTTGCCATGGTTCCTTAGGCCATGTGACAATTTTCATGGGTAGATTGTTTACCTTCAGCATTTTTTCACTGGATACACATTAATTGCAACACGGTCAATGAACCTATCCATACCTGGCCACCAGAAAAAAATTCTGATTAACTGTTTCATTGCCAAAATACCTGGATGAGTTTTATGAGACCATTTTAAAATTGCCTCTTGAACTCCACTTGGAGGAACACATTTACCAGCTTTTAGAATCAAATACCCTTTCCTTTCTAGCTGATCTGACACATTGTAAAAAGGTATCAAATCTGCCCTTACATGATGCTTATTGAGCCACCCTTCAAAAACAAATTTGTTGAGGTCACTCCATCTGTCATCACCTTTTTCACTTTCAGCCCAGAATTCCTCCGTCACTTCTTGGTACTCCGTCTCCAGATAATGTGTGACCTAAATACTCTGCAGAATATTTAAACAGTTTACACATATGAGCTTTGAGAGTAAGCCTATGACTGTCTAATCTCCTCCATACTTCATTTAAATGTATTTCATGCTCTTCTTCTTTCCTTGAGAATATCAAAATGTCATCTTGGAAACATTTAACATAGCAATCAATATCTCTGAAAATGTTGAACATTACTCTTTGAAACACAGATGCTACTGATGCCAACCCGAAAGGCATCCTAGTATATTGTAACAGACCTTGCGGAGTAATGAATGCTGTAAACTTTTTTGATTCTTTCGTTTGTTCTATTTGCTGGTAAGCAGATCTCAAATCCAATGTGGAAAATATTTTAGCACCTTCCAGCATGGAGACCACTTCCTTGATATTGGGTAGTGGATGACAATCTATAACAATGTTAGCATTTAACGCCCTCAAGTCCACACATACCCTGAGTTTTTGATCTGGTTTGCGTACTAAAACAATGGGCAAAACCCACTCAGAGGACTCAATAGGTTCGATAATACCTTCATCTGATACATCTTTCAACATATCTCTTAATTTATCTCTTATATTTATGGGCACCCCTCTTAGCTTTTGTTTGACAGGTAAAGCATTATCCTTCAAAACAATTTTGTGTGTAAAAGTTTTTAACTTACCAAATTTGTCACAAAAAACATTGCCATAGGTCTTGATAAGCTTTGTTTCCTTATCCATAGCACTACTATTTAGGTTAATGACAGCAACATTCTCCATAGGCTCTTCACTTAATGACACAGATTACCTAGACCGTGGATTGAGAATTATCCCTAATTTCCACTGGTCGCACCACCCTAGCACATTCACTCCTCTCACAGCAATATATAACATAATCTGTGCACACCTTCCCTTGAAACACAAAGTTACATGTAAGAAACCTTCTATTTTAATTCTTGGACCATCAAAACTTTCAGCACCAATATCTGATGGTTGTAAGTTATCTTAATCACACACATTAATTATTTTTTCATTGAAATACTGTGTGGTAATAATAATCCAAGGTGATCCAGAGTCTACCATCAGTTCTATATCAGCTTCCATGACATTGAAAGTACATATAGGAGATTTAAGATCTACATCAGGATCTTTGTTTAGAATAGACACAACAAATCCTTTCTTGTGTTCTGATATTTCTTTGATGCTTGTAACTTTGTTAACTTCAGTAGTACTGGAAGCATTTTGTGTCTGATTAGGATGATGTTTCATATCTTTACAAAGATTTCCGAAATGTCCTAATCTACCACAAACTCTGCATTCATTATTAATGGCAGGACAACTAGGAAAACTTACTTCCACATCTGTAACAAACAGTGGGGCATATTATCAAGGGGGTTTATCTCCGCTTTTTTGGCTTTAAAAGCCAAGAAAGCGGGGATAAAATTATCTCCCTATTACCTAGCTGTCGCTAACACTAGTTAGCGACAGCTAGTAGGAGATAGCGACCATCTTGGGCCCCACTTTGCATGTCAGTGATATTTATCACTAATGACATGCAAAGTGGGCGTGCCAAGATGTTAGCGACTGGAAACAGTCGCTAACATCGCTATCTCCTATTACCAACTTTTGGAGATATTCGCGCTAAGCGCGAATATCTCCAAAAGCTAACACCTGCCCTGAGCAGTTCTTAGCCATGTTATCCAATGGGAGGTGGATAACATGGCTAAGAGCATTAGCACGGTAATGCAGGAATATCGCTGACTTTTCAGCGATATTCATGCATTGTGGCCGATTTTTATCGCATTTGCGATAAACCTTGGTAATACCAAGGTTTATCTCCGATAAAAATCGCCGCAGCTCAGCGGTAAATCTTTGTCTCTAACCAAGCAATAGCAATAATTATCGCTATTGCTTGGTAATATGCCCCAGTGTGATTACTGAAAGTGTCATTCCTCCTGTGCGAATAATTGTTGAAGGGTTTTGAAATAAATTTTCTATGTGAAGTATCATTTTTAGACTCAGATTTTAGCTTTTACAACACAAATCTCCTCATCTTTGGTAGACTTAGCCAACCTCAGTTTTACAATGTTCATTCATTTTTCCGATTGTTCAGTAGCTTTCGCTCTAGCAATTGCTTCCTTTAAATTAGGATCTCTCATGACCCATAACTTTTCCTGCATTTTCTTCTTTTTAACATGCACGATAATTTGGTCTCGAATCATTTCATCAGTAATACCACCATAATTGCAATGTAGGCTCAAAGATCTAAGTGAGGTTAAAAAATCATCAAATGATTCTTCCTCCTTCTGTGCCCTGGGATAACAGTTCTAAACCTCCTTTCCATTCTAGTTAATGCTTCCACATTAAGATCCATATTGTCTCCACTACCATTGTGTGCAACAATTTGAGGAAGATTCTAAAAATATCTTGCCCTTCCGAGCCTAGACAATGTAGAAAAATACTTTCTTCCTTTCCGCACCCATACGCTCACCATCTATACCTTTCATATAGGTGATAAATTCTTCTTTCCACTTTGACCAAGGCATAGGTGGGTCCCCTTTGTTTTGTAAGTACTTAGCAGGAGGGTCAAATTGCATTTTGCACAAAACTGTCCAAAATGATATATATACAACTGAAATATAGGACACTATATATTTTCTTTCCTCATATAATCTGGTGGTGTACTCACAAAGCAACTGAACCATAAGATTTCCTTATGCAACGAAAACTATGTAATAAATATGAATATGATATTGACTCACTTTGTATTGTAAGTATTCACATCTCTGGTAGAATATTCCCCTTTTTTTATTAATGGGGAAAATCACCCGCAGAGGGAGCGCTTCGTAAAAATTGCCGTTGTTGGAGCGCTTAAAAGGATATTGCCCGCTGTAGGAGCATACCGCTGTGAATGACATAAAATCGGCAAAACGCAACGTGTTGCTGCAAAAAGATTGGCAAACACAGCGCGTTGATGCATTGTCAAGGTGACCCTCAAAATGGCAGCAAGTACGTTGCACGCACAAGCAGCTTGGTGACGTATGGACGCTGAACGCTTGACTGATGGGTGTTCTTACTTGAGAGACTCCAGAGTGGAACGTAGAGCTTCCTGAACTCGGATAACGGTGAGATGTCTCGAGTCAGGTAACGATCCGGTTGTAGCTTGTTGAAATGTAAATGTTGGCAGATATTGCACAAAAAAACTATGAAAACATGACACAAAGTCGCAAAACAAGCGGAGTTTCACACAGCAATCCGCTTAAAAATCAATATGCACCAATAGTAAGTCGACAATCAATGTAACCATAGGTATCCGAATAAATACATTTAGGAAATCCAAGGTAGGTTCCCAAACACACTCCGTTCCCGTGCTGCAATTAAGACAGGAGTGGATTGATGGTCTTCACCTCGTCGCCATTGTAAGAATTCAAAATAATCCAATTCGTAGAAAAGATGATTTATTGGCAGCACATCTTCACATCTGCTCAGGGTGAACTTCAGTGGCAACTGAAGCCGACAGGTGGAATGTAGACTACAACAATCTAAGTGAATTGTAGAATCCCACACAAAAAGGTTAAAAGTGAATGTTACGCAATTTACAATGTGAACACATATAACATAGTATATATATATATATATATATATGTATATATATACATCACCTACTGGCGATAGCCAGTAGGTATATATAGTTAGGACCTAGCTACCATAGGAAATCCGCAACATTCTATTGGGAATAACTTTGGCGCCGGTTGAGAAATTTGCGTGTAATTTTCCAAAATTTAGGCCAGCTCCGCTCCGCTTCTTCCCTGGAAGTTTCGGGGGGATTCGTCATGCGGGGGCCGAGAAAAAAGGGGGTCCCAAAACGTGTTTTCCCCATGTTAATTCCCTAGGACGAATAGACAAGGCTACAGCCCGAACCGCTGAATGGAATTACACCAAACTTTGCAAAATTGTAGGGACTGGTCTGCAGAAGTGCCTTTTCTATATTTGGTGAAAATTGCTCCAGTGGTTTTTATGAAAATTAACTTCAAAAACACATATATATCTATATAAGCTTACTGTAAGCTTACTGTAAGCTTACTGTACTCTGTACCTTCCAGAGTACGAGCTGCATTCTGATTGGCTGCCAATGTCTGTCAACACTCCAAAACAGAAATTGTTGGCAGCCATCTTGTACCTCGGTAGACTGAGGCATAGGAAAGCTGAAAAACAAACGTGTAAAACTCAAAAAGGGGGCAGGGTAGAAGCACCCTGGCCCCCTAGGTCTGCTCACAGGGTCCCACAAGGACCCCCAAGGCAAAACATTTTTTTTTTCAAAATTCAAATTCTTCATCCAAGAAGTATTTGCAGCCATCTTGGGACCAATATACATGATAGCACCTCATTAAAAAGCATTGCAGTTAATAGAAGGTTTTAGGACTTTAGTTACATTATAAATCATGTGTTGATGGTACCATACTCATTTTAGGAATTGTGGTGTGTTCTAAGGTTTTACCATGTGAAAAAGCCTTCTGCTGGGATATCATGAATCATGTTTGAAAGAAAACTATTATCTCATGCTTTTCCCACAGTGGTTTGGAAGGGGATCTATAAGCTAAACTGAAAGCATATTTTCTGTACATTCACATTATCTTTCTCAGTCATGTGAGAATGAAGTCTGACATTCTCAGTAAAACATGGACATCCAACAAGCACAGAGACTGTCAGTTGATTCGTTTGTGTTCTACTGCAGCTTCCCAGAGTGTTCTAAAGAACAACTAGAGCGCTAACAGTCCTACTTATTACAAAGGTATGGCACACCTGAAGCCATCTTGATTGGAATAAAGTGGTAACTCTTAAAACATTTAATTTAAAAAGGAACAAAATGAGGGGGTATGTTTTGCCATAGAAAGTATGATTAGTGCTTCAGAAAGAAAAATTAGGGCACATTTTGAGTGACTTCTCAAATCCTCTTCTATTTCATAAAAGAATTCTGACATGCAGTCTCCCAAGATGGCCACCAGAGACAAAAGAGCCCAAATGTAGCCCAAATCGCACCCAGATGTAGCCCAAGTATAGCCCAATGACAGAATGTCCCAGAGTGTTCTAAAGAACAACTAGAGCGCTAACAGTCTTACTTATGACAAAAGTATGGCACACCAGAAGCCATCTTGATTGGAATGAAGTGGTAAGTCTGAAAACATTTAATTTAAAAAGGAACAAAATGAGGGGGTTCATTTTGCCATAGAAAGTATGATTAGTGCTTCAGAAAGAAAAATTAGGGCACATTTTGAGTGACTTCTAAAATGCCCTTCTATGTCATTAAACAAATTCTGACATGCAGACTGAAACATGCACTTTGAATACCAGCATCAGACTTCCCTGGTGAGCAGTAGCTTTACTACAGTGATGTAATGAGCAACTAGAGTGCTAACATTCAGAATTTATGGCAAATGTGTGACACATCTGAATGCCTTCTTGATGGAACCAAAGTAAACAAGCATTGAAAATGCAATAGATCTGGCCCTCGTTTAAGTTAAAGCCATTCTGTTTGTAATGAGGTGGCTTTTTAGCTTTGCTTTTAATAGTGTTTTTCAAACTTTCATGTAAATAACATGCATATGTATGCATATATGTATATGTATGCACACATTTATATTTGTATTTATATAGGTATGCAGATAATATATGTTTATATATGTAGGTATATATATATATACACATACATATATATACATGCATATATATGCATGTATATATATGTGTATATGTGTGCGTGTAGATAGACCGAGGCACAAGAAAGCAGAACAACAAACGTGAAGAACACAAAAAGGGGGCAGGGTAGATACACCCTGACCCCCTAGCCTGCCCAGGTGGTCCCACAAGGACAAAAAAGGCCCACATTTCTTTTTTTTTTTTAAACCTGGTCTGTTTTTTAAAAAATTACCCCCCGGGGGGACCAAATCACGGCGGCATAGTGATAAAGAAGTGTGGGGGGTCCACAATCCCCCCCACACTGCCCCGGGGACCGCCGCCCCTGGGGCAAAGCAACGCAGCCCCTTGGCGCATTCTGGAGGCTCCAGGTGGGCTACTTGGCCCCCAGGGACCCCCAGTATGCAAGGGGAATTAGTTCCTATTCTGCAAACACGCCAGGGGTTGTGCTGCAGAGAGGTGTAAAAAAGGGTGTGGCCTCATTACACCTCTCTGCAATGCAGCCCCCTGGGGCATACTGCAGGTTCCAGGTGGGCTAGTTGGCCCCCAGGGACCCGCAGTATGCAAGGGGAATTAGTTCCCCTCTGCAAACGCGCCCAGGGGCTGCGTTGCAGAGAGGTGTAAAAAAAGGTGTGGCCTCATTACACCTCTCTGTAATGCAGCTCCCTGGCTTAAACTGGAGGCTCCGGGTGGGCTAGTTGCCCCCCAGGGACCCCCAGTATGCAAGGGGAATTAGTTCCTCCTCTGCAAACGCGCCAGGGGTTGCGCTGCAGAACGTTGTAAAAAGGGGGCGTGCCCTCTGAACACCTGCCTGCAAAAATGTAGTAAATCAGTATAAAAAAATAACCATTAATACACTTAAAAATTGTCATTTAAAAAACCTTCGAAATTCAATGAAAAAACCATAGGTTTCAGGCCTTATATAGTTAGGAATTAGCATTTAAAAAAACTTGCAAAATCACAGAAAAAAACAAAGGTTTAAGGCCTTATATAGTTAGGAATTAGCACTTAAAAAACCTTGCAAATTCATTTTAAAAAACCATAGGTTTCAGGCCTTATATAGTTAGGAATTAGCATTTAAAAAACCTTTGAAATTCACTGAAAAAACCATAGGTTTCAGGCCTTATATAGTTAGGAATTAGCTTTTAAAAAACCTTTGAAATTCACTCAAAAAACTATAAGTTTTAGGGGTGTTATAGTTAGCTGGACATTTCACTCATACAAAACCATTGAAATTGCTCCTATATAGTTAGTTGTACTAACTATATTTCGCGCACCCGCAATCCACTGCTGATGATGTCACATATTAGATCATTCATGACATGGTCAGTGACATCACTGATGACATATCAAATGACATCACTGATGACATCACTGATGACATCATCCACGTGACAATCACATACACCTTTTCATACACTATTAAAATTTGTCATCACTCTTTGTAAAATACAGAGTATCATATTTGAATCCATTGTCACAGCAATACAAGTATCTAAAAATCCACTCAGTGATTCATAGATGTATACACACATCTAATCAATTACCTGTAGATTCACTCATACATGCTGTCAATGAACAATAGAATACTATAAAAAATACTTATACACCTATATCGACATTAAACAACAGCACACATCCTATTCACATGTGAAGTCATCCTACTCACTTATGCAAACAATGGATCATACTTACATATTTACTTAGCAAAACACTTATACAAACACCACTTCATCTATTCATTTAGATAGTAAGTCATACTTAGTGAATTATAAAATCATTATTACAAGTATACAGTTATCCATACGGTCACTCACACAATCATTGAGTCTTATGTATACTTATTTATATACAACAACTGACACATATACTGCCTTTTATTTTTCTAGTTTGTTTGACATGTACCATTGAGAAATATATTTGCTCATCATCACACCCATAAAGAGATTCACTCACCCAAACTGTTAGAACATGTAGTTTTAACTTCATATATCTACTGAATCAACTATTCACACATCTTTGGACAGTCACACACCCCCCACCAAACCACACACACTTTCACACTCCCATACAAATACTCAGTTAACTAATCAATAACTAATATAGACTTTCACATAGCTAGTAACCAACTGTAGAATCAGTTTACACAACAACTGACAAAGTGATACAGATATTCACACAGTTTAGTCACTATCCACTATATTTAGTGAGACATTATAAATTGGTCAAGTAAACAGTCAATTACACTGCTCCTAAATCCTCCACTCAAATATTTATTTATATATATCCACTCATTCTTCAATGCAAATTGCTATATATATATGATGCATATTTAAATAACGAAGCAAACCACATTCACTGGATGATGTCATCAGTGATGTTAGCAGTGATGTCATTTGAGATGTCATCAGTGATGTCACTGACCATGTCATGAATGATCTAATATGTGACATCATCAGCAGTGGATTGCGGGTGCGCAAAATATAGTTAGTACAACTAACTATATAGGAGCAATTTCAGTGGTTTTGTAGGAGTGAAATGTCCAGCTAACTATAACACCCCTAAAACTTATAGATTTTTGAGTTAATTTCAAAGGTTTTTTAAAAGCTAATTCCTAACTATATAAGGCCTGAAACCTATGGTTTTTTCAGTGAATATATATATATATATATATATACATAGATAAATATAACTGGGAATAAGAATAACCATGAGATATAACAGATGCATGTCCCTGACCGAAACCAATGAGCCCCATCGATATTCAACATTTTTATAATAATCTCAGAATATGTCATTCATCCTTTCAAGACACAATAGTTTCCAAAGCCTCAAATGCCACAGTGAGATAGCGGGGGCCTCCTTCTTTTTCCAGGCCGCCGCTATCGCTACCTTAGCCACTCTAATTCATTTGTCTATACATTTTGAGTGTCAACAAGGGGCGTGTGATGAATGGTGGAGTGATGTTGAGGTTAATGTTTGTACTGTAACGGGAGCTTGTGTCTTGGGGGAGGAATGGTTGTGAGAAATGGAACTGAATTATTGGATTTCTCGGATTCAAAATTGTATTGTTGCGGGAGGAAACAGAGTTGAAGACTTCAAAAGGTTCCCTAGGTTTATCAAAGTTGTTCATGAACTATCTGTGGTGAATGGTATAGTTTTGAGAAGAACAAGATTAATTCCTCCCAATAAATTACGTGAGTGTTTGGTGTCCATGGTTCTTCAAGGTAATACGGGGATAAACAAAAACAAGGAGATATTAAGTTGTACGTATTGGTGGTCAGGAATGGACATTATGACAGAATAGTGTGTGAGAGATTGTGGCGAGTGTAACATGGGTGATAAGACCATGAAGGCGAGATATGTTCCCATGACTTGCAGAGACATTCCTCGTGATGCTTGGGAGGAGATAGGCTTAAACATTCTTGTGCCCATTTATTTATTTATTTATGTATAGCCCTGGAATCGACTCCCAAAGGAGTATCTCTGCGCTTAGGCGGGAACTAAGGAGGTTATAGGGCTGACATGATTAGAAGGAGAGAAACAGGAAAGTTTTTAACAGCTTCCTAAATGTCGGATGTTTCTTACAGTGTCTGAGAGAGTCAGGAAGTTTGTTCCATAGACGAGGGCCTAGATAGGAGAGAGCCTTCCCTCCCATTCTTGTCCTCTTGATGATCGGTACTTCAAGAAGGTTTTTGCTACTGGAGCGCAGGGGACGCAAGGAAGTGTAGGAGACAAATTTCTCGGCCAGATAGGATGGGCCCAGATCGTGTTGAGCTTTGTGGATAATACAGCAGACTTTAAACCTAATCCGTTGGCGGATGGGCAGCCAGTGGAGTTTCACCAGTAGGGGGCGCGATGGGGTCCTGGGAGGGGCATTCTGAACCAGTCTGGCCCTAGTATTCTGGATTGTTTGAAGTCTGCTTAGCCGGGAGTCATTAGCTGAGATCAGAAGTCCATTACAGTAGTCCAGGCGACTAATGACTAACGCCTCGACTAAGGTTTTACGAGTCCGGGAGTAAAGGAAAGACTTTCCGGAGCATTCCGATTATGTGGAAGCAAGAGCCAGCCGTCTGCACTACTTGTTCTTTAAAAGTAAGAGCCTGGTCCAGACGAACGCCTAGGTTTTTTACAACTAATCTAGGGACGGGGTTGGGGCCTAGATCTAAAGGCCACCAGTCCGGGGTCCACAGAAGGGGTCCTCCCTGAACAGCATTACTTCTGTTTTCCCTACGTTGCATAGCAAGAAGTTATTTGCCATCCACTGGGACACAGCTCACATTCTATCAGAGAAGGCTTGTTGGACCGTCATTGTTAAATTACTGAATGGAAAAAGGAGCTGTGTGTCATCAGCGTAGGAGACAGGGATAAACCCGAAGGTCCTTAGGAGACTGGCCAAAGGGGCAACATAGATATTGAACAAAGTAGGGCTCAAACAAGAGCCCTGTGGTACCCCCTTGGTCAGTTCCATGGGCGGAGAGTGATAAGGACCGAGGTTTACACTTTGCAGACGGCCAGACAAAAAACTCCTCATCCATGTCATGGCTGACCCTCTTAGTCCCACCTCCTCCAACCTTTTGAGCATGATGTCGTGAGAAACAGTGTTGAACGCCGCGGAAAGGTCCAACAGCACCAGAATCATAGAATGCCCCATATCCAGGGACATTCTGATGTTATCAGTCTCTGAGATAAGAGCAGATTCGGTGATGTACCTCGGTCTAAACCCAGATTGGAGGGGTCATACAATCAGTGTGTTGGTATTAGAGGAGTCAACAAATACTCATTAGTTGCCATAGGCCTGTTTTCTAGGTGGTCAGAGACTGCAGTAACAACTGAAATTAATACTGCCACTGTGAGATTACGTTTTTGTTGGATTTGTTCAGTAGAAAAGGAAATAAGACTTGCGTACTTACAAACAATGCGTTGCAATTAACTTGCAGGGAATTGGAAAGGTTCATGGCTGAAAGGGGAATCAAGCATAAAAAATGTTCTCTCTACCATCAAGAGAATAATGGAATGGTAGAGAGATTTAAAAGGACATTGAAGGAGACTATTCAAATAACCGATTCAAATAGTCAAGATTGGGTACAAGCGGTGAAGAAAAGAGTGCAGAAGTAAAGATTTACACCTAATGCTGTAACAGGTGCTACTCCATTCTCTCTGCTTAAAACAAGTTCCCAACACTCTCATAAACACTCCATGGGTAAAAAGTTACAAACATGATTTGGGGAATGTTTGTGATCAGGGGGGTGTCACATTGAAAGAGAGGAAAGGGAATGTGCAGTTGTGACTGAAAGAAAATTATGATCTCCGCAAGGCAATCAAACTCGAAACAGTCAGGGTAGGTGACTGGGTCAAGATTAAATTACCTGGAAAGAGACATGGTGCTTTGAATTTTAGTACTCCTTATCAGGTTACTTAAGTGTTCCACAGTGCTGCCAGAATGAACAATGGTCGCATTTGGAACTTTAATAGAATTGTGGTGGTTGGATTGTCTGAAAAAATGTAATGTGGAAATGTTTGCTCATTTTTGGGAACGGAGGTGTGTGGTATCTCATTTTTACATTTGCATATATTTAATGTATTGTTTACCTCCATTTCTTGTTTATTCCTCCTACTTTACACTAATGGTATATTCAGTTGTTGTGTTCTGTAATAGAATGTGATTATTCAAAGAAACAATGATAGTCTCAGTTTGCTTAGCAGTAGCTTTACTGTGGCTGGAGTTACTTCTTGCTCGTATTAAACCTTTTAATTTGGACTATATCGCCATCCTCTGGGTGCTTATTTATGGAGGACGTATATCCCCACCAGGATTGGCCCACGGTGGCCCGGAATATCCTAATTTAATTTAGCCATTCATTTGATGTGCTGTATTGATTGAGGAAAGTGCCCCAGAGCTTAGAGGCACCTGCATGTCATTTGAGCCTAGACAGGTTCTCTATTTTGCCCCGGGAAGTCTGTTACAGGTTGTCCCCTGAGGGACCAGTAAGCCCTAAATACTGTTCCAAGATTTGTTTTCCAGTACCCACCCCCAAACCGAAGTAGAGAACCACTATACATTGAGTTTTCCCTTCCTGAAAAGTTCCAGGGTCTGAGTACACAGGGCCCTGTAAGCCTCAGGGCCTGAGTGCATGTGTTATGTGCAGAGGGAACCTGCAAGCAACAGAAGTGCCAGTGCACTCCAGTGCCTGCTCCCTGTGCTCTTATGAATTGAGCTGGAGAGCGGAAGTCTTCCCTACCTGTGCCTATAGGGTGTGCTGTTACCATGACTTGACTGGCAATGTGAATAGCAATGGACTTACTCTTTTGTTGGTGGGTGTTTGTATTGTAACTTGTAGATATTCTGTATTTTCCCACTAATCCTCCACCCCTCCCACATGCGTTATTAGGTAGTAAACTTACATTTGTGGAGATCTCTCCATAGAAAAGATAGGAGTGGTGGAGATCTCTACCAGTAGGTTTGTGAATTGCATTTTACTTACTATAACATGCAGTTTGGGAATCTAATTGTAGGCAAGACCCTATAATATGTAAGATGTTTAGGAGAAAGTAAGGAGCTGTTTAGGGAGGGATCAGCTACTAAAAACACCCACCTAAAAAAGTAACATTTTGTTATTCACAAACTACACTTCTAAGAGTACTACAGCCTTAATGGTGGGAAAACAGTAGTAAACATACTTCAGACACGCTTTAAAGTAAGTCAAGCATTACACTTGGCCCATCACAGGTACTGTAATGTACTCCCATAGAAAATAAGGGAGGCAGGGGCCCCCCATAAGAACTAATGTTACATTAATACAATTATTGTGACTTTTGAAAAACATATCTATATTTTTCTAACATTACAAAAATGATGTATGAATATTAAATAATTGCTCTAATATTAAAAAATGTAACAATACTTACATTAAACCTAATTTAAAAATAAAATGAAATGTATAAGTATACTGTTGTATAGTGTATTCTAATCTCCCTATCTGTCATCTATCTTCTCATGCATTACAGCTTGCCTGTATTTAGAATGTTATAGATGTCATACAATGCTTACTAGAGATGAGCCTTCACTTGATGATGGAAGGCTGAGCATCCAGGAGGACAGCTCCTGGTGGGGCCAACTATATTACTTATTTAACCATTTAACTACCATCTTGGTTCATCTATATCACCTGTAACTTCAGCTACAATAAATGATAACTTGGAACTACACCTTGACTCCATGAAGATTATTACATTATTACATTGGCGACGATTGGACTACAAACCCTGCGTGGATACTATTTTAAAGGATTTCTACATCAATTTTACTGATTCAAAATCTTCAACTATATCCAAGAACTCTAACTCAACAAGTAAGAACCCAAGCACCCTCTTGCAACTATACAAGTTGGCTGCCCCTGCCCCACCAGTGACCAACTGCCAACGGTCAGCCTCACCTGGGCTTGCCAACATCAACTTAAGCTTGGTGAGTTCTTATTTCAACTTTTAAATTATTAACAGCTGCACCTGAATTTAAAACCACTGCTTATGTTAAAACAATTTCTCCTGACTAAAAAGAGACTGCCTGACTATGCTTTATTAACCTGCTCATTGGAAATCTACACGAAAAATATTGATAAACTATCATCACAAGCCTGTTCCTATTTTAAATTCAAATTACAAGATGCTGATTTGTAAGCCTGCAATATGCTTTTCATACAAACAGTTGTTAAATGAAAGCTACACTACACGATAATGATTAGTAAACCTGCAGCATCTTTTTCAAAGTGACAATAATTAAGTGAAAGCTACACTTGAATAATTTGGAAAAAGCCTCTGTGTGAATACTCCTACAACTTAAGAGTTAACTGTCAAACACCGGCTTTATTTTGTAAAGAACGAAAGGAAAGGCTTCACAAATGCAACCGCCCGAGATATGGATCTTTATTTATCACCATCTGTTATGAGTGCCCTTTTCCGACCCTGCTTGTCTCATAAACACAGATTTATGGGAACAGCTGAAAGAAACGAAGACATTTAGAGAGCTTTGAAACAGCAAGTCATCCGATACACTTCCTCTCTAAATACAGTCTGAAACCCGTACACCTTGGAGTTATAAAATTTGACACCACAAATAAAAGACAAAACGCTTATATTCACGATGCACTAATATGTAATAATTACATGATCTGTGTCAGCTTGAAAAGAGATGTGCGACATCTTTTAACCAACAGCTGCCCATTTCAATAACCACTTTTAAGTATCTATGCCTGCTACTGCTGATGACGACATTAAAAGCAGAGAAAATGTGAACTTTATCAAAATTTATGGCAATTTTCCGTTTTGAGACATTTAAATATGACGGTTACTCTGTATTGTAAATTTGAAATAATGCTCGAGCACCTCACCTGCTACATGTGCCGCGCGATGTTCATTCAGCCTTCCATGACGTCGTATGCTCATTACGATCTGCAAGACTGGCAAAGGACGTTTGGAAGCTGGAGCGTGCCGTGAGCCACTCGGCTTGCGCTTCCTCTGCGCTCCGTCATTATGAATTTGACATATTCAATCATTTCATAAGCGTCACACCGTGAGGATATATCGAAATATTGTGCTTATTTCATTTTTTTGTCGTTCAGGCAGTTAACATGCTCCTCACAAATTTCACCAGACTTCAAGTTTGGGACCGGATCTTTTTTATTAACCGAACTTTCCACATCAAAATCCCTCTACAAAGAACATTGTAAAGATGCCATCCTCCATTGGAATAATCGAATATTATCCGGAAAGTTTTAAAGATTATTCAGAACGTAATGTATTTTAATATAATTTAAACATGTACTTTTGGTTATACTGTCACCTAGTGTCCAAAGTTAGAACTCTTCCTTTGAATTAGTGATTATCTTTTTACAGTTATTATATGAGTAGACAATAAACGTCTACACTTATAAGTTTAAAGTGACAATTTCAGCCATTATCTAATTTATGAATAAGTTATAAGTAGACATTATTTGTCTACACCTATTGGTATAAAATGATATTTAATGTCATTATTCAATATATACATTTTATCAGTAGACGCTATTAGCCTACGCCTATTAGTTTAAGAAGATTATTAATTAATACATACATAAATGTCAGATTAAAGTGATAAAATGTATCATTATTTTATTGATACATGCTTTATTAATAGACAATATTTATGTCTACAGCTAGCTTTATTGGGTTAAAATGAAAATGTTTTTCATTATTTAATTGATGCATATTTTATTAATAGACAATATTGATGTCTACAGCTGCCAGTTTATAATATGAAATATTGACGTCATTCTTTGAATTTAGCGCTGTTTTATGATAGTTTTGCTCGAGCTTTCTCTCTTTATTAATATTATATCTTCTTTTTGCGCAAAATAGTTTTAATACTTTTGATTAATTCCTGTGCGTAGACGTACGTCACATGGAATTTTGGTTTTATGATATTCGTGATACTTAAGTTTTCATGCTTTAATAATATTGCTCTAATTTATTATTATTGCTGATTACATTTTCTTATTCTGATTAGGTGTTATTCTTTTACTTTACTTGAATTTCACCTTTACTAGAATTCCTGATTATATTTATTCATTCTGGTTTATCTCTCACTAACTGGTTCATAGTTTCACAATTACGCCAGTCTGGCCAATTGGTGTGGTTAACGATCCCGTGAACCATGAATTCTATCTTCTTCTTCTTATTAATGTTTTTCTGCAATAAGAAAAGGGGATGTGTGTTCCTTGTGTCTTGTATTTTATTTCATTAACTTTTTCTATATTATTCCTCTTATAGACAGATTTATTCTAATTCTTATTAGTTCTGTTTTCTACACTACCTCTTCTTCCTGTTTAGTGCATACCGTTATTCACATCTCTCTTCTCTAGTGTAAGAAAAGGGGATATGTTGTATAGTGTATTCTAATCTCCCTATCTGTCATCTATCTTCTCATGCATTACAGCTTGCCTGTATTTAGAATGTTATAGATGTCATAGAATGCTTACTAGAGATGAGCCTTCACTTGATGATGGAAGGCTGAGCATCCAGGAGGACAGCTCCTGGTGGGGCCAACTATATTACTTATTTAACCATTTAACTACCATCTTGGTTCATCTATATCACCTGTAACTTCAGCTACAATAAATGATAACTTGGAACTACACCTTGACTCCATGAAGATTATTACATTATTACATATACCTTGTGTTAAAACATTACAACTAATTTAAATTAATTCTTCGCATGAGGATTTTTTAAGAACATTTTAAGAAATAATTTTTATGAATTAAATAAATATATTTTAATTATTACACATTTAAGTTAAAGAGTTAATGTACTGTAACATTTTATTTTATTTGCTCTAGGTTAATAATAGACTTTGTAAAAAAACTTTATATTTATCAGAAAAATATGTAAAATAGTCTACACTTTTCCGTAAGGTATCACAATCACAGTGGTGGAAATCTCAACCCACCGGGGAAAAGTTACTCCTAATAATTTTACACTCCTAAATCCTGTTGTAGGAGAGCCCACTAGAAGGTGGAGATATGTAAGCACTCATTTAGGTGCATCTATGCACTCCGAAATGGAAAATAAAGGAATATTGTAGATTTACAACTTGCTGCAGTAGTAGATTTACACATGAGCAAATTTACACATGTAAAGGTACCTTTGAGAACAGGTCTCCCAGGGTGTATTCAAAGTGTTGCAGACTGATGATAGGTTGCAGAACAGACTGTTATTGTACCCAACTAATGAGGAACCAACTGTTAATTTGGGATATGACCTCCTATTTGCTATCTTCTAAAACCATTTTCCTTAATACCAACATGATTTATTTAGTAATAGGTTGGCAGACATCTAGATTTGTTCACCCTTTTCCCATCCCTCTTCATTACATAATAAACCGAGGTGACCTTATAGCCTTCACGTTGTCATCTGTACTCTTTATTTTATGGGCCATAAAGTTTTTTATGTGTACTTTTGTAAGATTTACCTGATGATACCTTATGACGCTCAGGTAGTGTTAGACACCATGATTAGATCAAAAGTCCAAGGCAAACAGTAATACGGACAACACACACTATGAATATGAGCTCATGTGCTCAATCTTTGCAAATCAATCTGCCTTTCTTTTCTTATTGCGTTCTTTTCTCTTTCTTCATTTCTTTCTTTTTTCTTTCCTCGTTGCTTTTGTTCCTCCCTTTTGATTTCATTCTTTGTTTCTTTGTTTCCTTCTTTCTTTGTGTTTCTTTAGTTGTTTCTTTCGTTCTGTTTTCTTCCTTCCTTCTTTCTTTCTTTTACTACCTTTCTTACCTTCATTTCTTTTTCTTTCCTTCTTTCTTTCCTTGTTTCTTCACTTCTTCCTTTCTTCACCTGCCTTCTTTCTTGCCTACTTTCCTTCTTTTTGTGCCTTCTTTCCTTGCCCTTTTCTTACCATTTCTTGCTTCTTGTAATCTTTCTTTCTTTTTTTATTCCTTCCTTTTGTCTTTTTGTTCCTTCTCTTTTTCCTTGTTTTTTTCCTTCCTTCTTGCTGTCCTCATGTTTTCCTTCTTTCATTTAATGCCTTATTGTTTTTCCTTTCTTGCCTTTTTTCTTGCTTTCATCTTTCTTTGGCTTCTTTCTTTTTTCCTTGTTACTTTTATACCTGTGCAGGACTGAATGCTACCACTTTAGGGGGATCATACCTTTTTCTGTCCTACTCTGATTCAATCGCAGACCCTTAAAGGTTCAAAACAGTTGAAAGTGTCTTAAGCAGCAATTGGACTTGTTTTCTCACTTTTCACTTTTATTTCCATTCTTATCTTTTTGCTTGATTTTGTGTCCTGTGAAATTGTTGGTACCAAAAATATGCTGCATAGTGCATGAATAAAGGTAAATGAAGCACAATAGGTCGATTTGTTGTGCATTCTGAATCCCAAGTAAGTGTATGCAATGTACCGAATGCCATTCCATTTGTCCCTAAATGTCCCTCATTGAAATGTACTTGTCATTTGGCCACAAAGCCTCATTTGCATAAGGACAACTAATACCAATGCACTTGAATCCTCATGCAATCGCTAGAGATCAGTAAAATGTGTACTATTCTAGTTGGCTCAATAAAGGCACATCTGTGTTTGCGTGAGATTCTACTTCCACAGATTAGAGGCAATCTAAGTTTTCAGGAAAGGGTGAAGTTTTGTGCAAAGTCGTTTGTTATTGTTAATTAAATTGTTATTATTAAGAATCAGACAATTACCTCTAAGGTTCCATTTCACCCATGCAAATCAAGGGTACTCATGTAGATTATGAACTTGTTTCCTATTGATGAGATCAGATTTAGACTAGGGATGGGCGAAAGAATTCGCTCTGTTGGTGGAGTTTACAGAGTTTTGCCCATCCCACGCCCCTCTTGGAGTGCGAAGTTCTGGCAAAACTCCTCCAACCACTGCATGGCATAGTTTTTCTCACAAGCGGCTAGCCAGCATTAAGTTGCCCAATATGCAACCCCTAGCGTGATTTTCGAGCACATGTAGAAAATCTACTTGAAAAACAAAAAGAAGCCACGCCCTCTGGCATGCCATGTGGTGCAGTTCATGCTGAACAAGTTCCCGGTGCTAAAAATGAATAGCACGACGTGCTGAATTATGCTTGCTTGCGGAACTCCGCTGAGTCTCATGGAGTTTTAGGTAACACCATGGAATTCCTCAGAGTAAAACTCCATGAACTCCGCCCACCCTTAATTTAGACACAAATATCAAAAGGAGATGCATCAACACAGTATTCTCATTTATATTTGGTGTGGTGCTTGGAAAAGCAGTCAGTACTTGAGATGCAAGTATTATAGCTGTTGGAGTGCCTTTCAGCGTGTGGGGTTAATGGACTAAACAGTCTTGATGGCAATATGGAAGGTGTGGTGGTTGTTAATAGTACTGACTGTTGGGACTAGATTGCTCTTTGAGCCGGAGGAGAGAATGGTGTTTACTCAAGATATGCACTTTTACTGTAACTTCTTTCTCTTTAATTTACAGGAATACCTTGACAAATACTTCACAAAAGATGGTGACCAACATGTAGGTCAGATGGTAGCAGGAGGAAATCCCATGACAGGCAAAATCAAAGAAATGCAAACATTCTTTGGACTTCCAATCACTGGAAAATTAGACTACACGACTATGGAAGTTATGAAGGCTCCTCGCTGTGGAGTACCTGATGTGGAGAACTACCGACTGTTCCCTGGACAACCTAAATGGCCCAAAAATAGTTTATCTTACAGGTACCGTGTTTCTGTCCATGTATGTGTACTTGAAGTGTTCGCCCTGCATTTTATTCAATTGGAAAATCACAAGCAAAAAAACACCCACAGAATTGTATACAAATTCAGACATGGCTTGAGGTTTAAATAATTGAGCAACCAAGTATTGGATTACTTTTAGTAGTTTGCTTCATGTAATTGTATTTCACATGAGTTTACTTTATATCAGTGATCAATGGAGAGATGCCGGTTGGAGATTATCTGTCTAATGAACAAGCAATATGCAGTCACTCTTCTGGCTACCTTACTAAACGTTTCTAGTCATACTACCCATGCAAGTGCCAGACCTGGCCTTCGCAGAAAATATTCACTCTCCTTCAGACAAATATACAAATGTGTCTCTGGCTGTTCAAGGCTTTACCCGTTGAAATGGTCTAGCAGCACACAATAGACTCATAGGAAGCGCCCGGGAGAGCATATGCAGACTGCGTATGAGTAAGCCTTCTATGCATTTTACGCATAATTTTTCTCTGATCTTTCTTGACCATACAGCTAAATACATTTTCACTAAGGATTATTTGCCGTTACCAGAGACCACAGTGGCCAATCGCTTCCAAGATGTCACTTTCTTCCTAACTTACAAATGGTGACAGTGCCGATGAATAAATCACCCCGATAACAGCATAGCTCTCCATTCATCTTCTGCAACAGACACTAATGTCTGGTTCTGTCTCCTACATGCATAGCACTAATCATAGTGTTCCTAGGCAACCAAACCATCATGTAATGCTCCCAGAAAACCCTTTTACCAGATAATGTCAACCACAAGACTGTTCACTCAGAAAATTCAAATTTTCATCTTTAAACCTTCTCTGAATTTGTCAAATTCTAATACAATGAAATGATGCTCAGTCGTGTTTCCCAGTTGGGGAGTTTGTGCTTAGTCCTCCTTTAATTAGGTTGTAAACATTTGGTCAGTTACATAAACTTATTTGAAAAAGTGCTAATTATTAAATGCATGTGAATATGGGCAAAGCATTCATGTCTACATTGTATAAGTGAAATTGAGGACAAATAATCATCTATTATTATTTTTCCATTAAACATGGTCAAGTCTAGCAATTTTAGTTTTTTAGCCAGGCTGTGAAACAGATAGAACTATCTGTTTCACCATTCGCAAGCGAGTGGTGGCATCAGGACATAAATTAAGTAAATTTGCAATCTGCAGTCAGCAGAGCCACACTCACAAGCTCCTCTGATTTCTGGACTCACAACAAAGCTAGCACTGGTTAATTTGTAAAAGTGCCAGGGCTCCGGTCAGGAGGCAGCTCGCACCAGTCTATTTCTCCTGTTAGCGCTGCCTAAAACAGAACCAACTACTAACCATGAAAGTGGAGAGATCATGTGGCTTAATGGCCAGAGTTGGCAAGTTCCGAGCTAGGGAACCAGGTTCGCGTCTTGGCGTTAGCTCAACGTCCTGTGATTCTGAGAAAATCACGTAATCTCCCCGTGCCTACCAAAAATTAATGTGTCCTTAACTGGTGCTCATGAAAAGGACCGGCGTTGATAATTCAGTGCTGAGCACCGGAAACCATGGGCTCAAATTAAGCATTGATAGCTAGTACAGGAACTAAGCTGGGTCTTCGAGTTTTATTAGCTGTCCTTCACAGAGGCCTGAATGTAAAGATCTCTGCCGAATGGTTGCAATATGACCACTCAGATTGCCTAAGACTACAGTATTTTTCACACAGTGAGACTGGTTGATAAAGTCTTGTAATTTTCTGCACTAGATCTGAAGCCAAGGAACGCCGCAGAATTGTCATACATATGGCAGAGGGACATGAAGTGTGGAGCACCCTGTTTTGGAACTATGGCTCCCATTTGGAGAATTCCCACTCACTGCAAACAGAATCCGAATGGATGTAGCTCCATTCCTATATTATTCATTGCAGCATTTGATCTTTTCATCCAACCTTAGTGAATGGAATTGTGGGGAATTTTGATCCAAATGTAGTAGAGTTTGATAACAATGAAGACATTTCAGTTATTGCTTGTAGGAATGGCCAACTCGTACAGTTGAATTCTGAAATAAATGTTGATTCACTAGGGCACACAACTTTTCTCCAAGATTGAAGAATTTCCTTTTCCTGACTAGCGCTGCTTAGGTGATTACTGCACCTATGCAAACCATGACATGTCCAAGAAGACACATCCTCTGTGCCTGGGTTCGCAGTTTCAATGTGCATAAATGCTCTACAGTTCAGACATTTTATTGAGGGGTGTACTACTCGACATTGGGCAGCAAACATATGTAGCTGTGTCTACAGATGTTGCCAGTGGAGATTTTGATTAATGAACTCTTCCCAAAATATTTTTGAAGTACATATTTAGGTAACAAACTGTTAGGTAATTTACCGAACATTGTTCCCTCACATAGCAAATATTATCTCCAGTATGCCCGCACCTGCTTTTTTGCCATGGGTGCTTTCCCTTATGCCAAGAATTACCTCCAATATATGTCAGTGCCACAATGTTGCCATTAACAAAAATCTAAGAATTATCATAAGTGTGCCATTCCATGTTACAGACTTTCAAAACTAAGACACTTACATTTTCACTCTTGTTCACACTCACTCCTCCTCACTTACTCTGTTGAACTATCTTACTCCTCACTTACATTTTCTCACTCATACAACTACTCACTACCTACCCCTCACACTCCTTCTCCCTCATTCACAGAACACTCACTCTTACTCTCATTCACTGTTTCTCACCCCTATTCACCACACTTACTCAATGATTACCACTCACTCACAGACACACACACACACACTCTTTCAGACTTATTGGCTCTCACTGGGCCCGATTCACAGAACTAACTTAAGACAACATCCTAAACTTACTACCATTTTGGTATTCACAGAAGGCACTTACTCATTTAGGTATTCACAGAAGTTAGGAGCCCTAACTTTAGGACTCCTAAATGCCTTCTGTGAATACCGAAAATCTTAAAGCTAGGATTTTTCTCAGTTTAGAAGTCCGAAAGTTAGGAGTCCTAACTTTACTACTCCTAAACTGAGAAAAATCCTAACTTTAAGACTTTCGGTATTCACAGAAGGCTATTAGGAGTCCTAAAGTTAGGACTCCTAACTTCTGTGAATACTGAGATGAGTAAGTTCCTTCTGTGAATACCAATAGGGTAGTAAGTTTAGGATTTTGTCTTAAGTTAGTTCTGTGAATCGGGCCCACTCCCTTTAACTCACTGACACGCCTCCATACTTCCACTCATATTCACTCCCACACATTATCTCTCCCAAACTTTGCCTGTCACACTCATTCACTCCCTCACGATCATTCATTCACTCTCTCACAGCCACGGCCGGTGGTAGGTGTAACTGCAGGGCGGTGACGTAGGGAGGAGGAGGGGCAGGATGGGAGGTTGTAATGTATGGATTACGGGCTTTAACAGGTAAGTAAACCTATAAATAAATAAAACGAATTTCGTTGCGCACGCTGCATCACATTTGGTGATGCAGCGCGCGCAACCCTCCCCTCCTCCTCCCTACGTCACCACCCTGCAGTTACACCTACCACCGGCCGTGGCTGCTCTCTCACACTCACCTACTCTCACTCATAGACACACACACCCTCACAAATACATAAGCACTCACTGATTCACACTCAGTCTCATTCACTCACAAGCACACTCCTGGTTCCGGACTCCAGTACTAGACATAGGATCCTGCAATACACGATTTCTATACTGGAAATGAGGAGCCAGACAGAACAGCAGGGGCCGAAATAAGAGGGGAAGGCTCGCCAGCTTCACTTAGGGTTGAGGACATAGCCCTATCAGAAGCTGGGACAGGGCTCGAGACCCCTGTGTTTTGCTTGAAGAAATTGAATAAAAAGTTCTAATTGCATCAAAACGTTTGCATTGGGAGACTAAAAGATAAAACTAAAACACTTTAGAGTCAGAAAGACTAGTCTGCAATTTTAGCAGTAGAGTTTAAAACATTTATAAATAAATGACGCAGCGATTCAGGTTAACAAAATGCGTAAATGCAGAAGAATTTGTTAACAACAAGATTGTGAAGTTAAGATCAGAAGTTAGTGAGTAGAAATAAGGCATGCAAAGATTATTTAAAAAAAATAGTCAATCCTTCCTTATTTATGAGTTTCATTATTCTTTCCTTTGAGTAGTAAGATGTATAGATTTAAATGCAACAGCAAAATACGCATTTCTGTGCAGTGTGGGCTTAGGTCTATGATTGCTCTAAGCTGACCAGTTTTCATCTCTACTGAACAAGGTCCCTGCAAAGATGGCCAATGGACTATAATTGAATTAAGCCTACAAATGTCCGCGTCCCATATTTAGATTTAAAATTCGACTTTCGTTTACTTCCACCAGGAAAATTCCTCTCATTCCTCACTGAGAGTAAACTTCCAGTTGTGTGCATTTCTGCCCAACTCGCAGGGGCTAGACCTAGCTCAGCATGGGTTTAGGGAAGGACACAGCACCGAGACCGCCCTGATCAAGTCCACAGAGGAGGTTAGGAAGGCACTGGACGAAGGGGGTCAGGCGGTGCTGGTCCTTCTGGATCTGTCTGTGGCCTTCGATACGGTCCACCATACTGTTTTGGTGGACCGGTTAGAGGACTGCGGAGTCAAGGGAAGAGCACTGAGTATCCTTAAAGCCTTCCTGAAAGATCGGGTGCAAGTGGTGGCGATGGGAGATTTCGATTCAAGACCTTTCGAACTCCCAGGGGGGGTCCCTCAGGGATCCTCCCTAAGCCCCACTTTATTCAACATCTATGTCTCCTCTCTTGCCCCGGTGATCCGATCCTTTGGGTTCGAGTTAACATCGTATGCTGATGACACTCAGATTGTGGTCTCAGTGCTCCTGGGGAAAGAGTTAGGGGTGGCTGCTAGATTCCAGGACTGCATGTTAGCAGTCAGTTCTTGGATGGCAAAGAGTTGCTTAAAACTGAACTCTTCCAAGTCCGAAGTACTTACCTTCGGGTCCAACACAAATCTCTGGAGCCCGAAGTGGTGGCCGGAAGAGATGGGATCTCCACCATCTCCTACCTGGAAGGTGAAGAATCTAGGAGTGATCATAGACAATCTACTCTCCTTCAAACCTATCACCTCTTCCATACATTGGACGTTGAAGATCATCAGGAAGGTCCTCCCCTTCTTACTAGTTGGGAGCAGAAAGACGGTGGTGACTGCACTTGTGCTGTCACGCCTCGATTATTGTAACAGCCTTCTCCTTGAGGCTCAACAGGGACTGCTGAACAAATTTCAGGTCCCACAAAATGCGGCTGCCCGCCTTATAGGGGATCTGCCTAAGTTTTCATCGGTCACCCGGGAACTGGAGAAGCTGCACTGGCTCCCGGTGCGAAAGCGGATTCTGTTTAAATCCCTGTGTATTGTCTTTAAGGCTCTGCACGGTCAGGGCCCGGTATTTCTTCAGGCGCTCTTCCAATGGTATAGACCCGGCAGACAACTGAGGTCGGCCAGTTTTGGGCTGGTTAAAACAGCCCGATTCAAGAAGTTGTGTTGGGGGGCAGAAGCTTTGTGAAGGGAGCGACAAAGGCCTGGAATGCCCTTCCCCCGACCCTTAAACAAAATATGAACCTGTTGACTTTCAGAAAAAATCTGAAAACATGGCTTTTCACTCTCTAGTTGCGAGGCTTGAAGTTTAGGGAGTTATCAGTTCAGCGCCAGGACACCGGTTGTTAACAGTGCGCTTAAGAAATGATATAAATAAAATAAATAAATAAATACATACGTTTCATTAGTATAACAAGGTTCGTTGGACTTTTAACAAACATTACATGCTGCAAAAACCATCCACTGCCAGACGAGGCCTTGTTTTCTATTGTCTTGAATAAAATACGTCAGGGTAAAGTCACTGTGCAATCCTTTGTTAAGCCCCGCACGCTATAACACAGGACCACCGCAAAGTTTCAAGCATTCCCCTCTGGCCTCAGACCCTGTGTATGCACCTGCAGCACCCAGTACACCTCTCGGTCAATCTGGGTGAGGTACCATCTGATTAACTTTTATACATTTTTCGACAAAGTTAAAAATAAAGATGTTTTTGTTGCCTTCTTCCATATAATCAACCGGGGTCTTCTAGGATCATGTGTTCCAGATTCCTTGTCTTGTTCAAACATGTGTTTATGTCCAGGAGTGGCGTTCCAACCAGCATCCTCTGATAGGCAGTTTGAGTGGCTAAACAGAGTGGATATTTCATTGTAATTTAAAAAAATATGTAAAACAGCGAAGATATTAAATGGTCACTCACAGCACATTGCAACATAGGTCTCTTAACCGTACCACAGTGCACAGGGACAAACAGTCGTATGTTATAATTATAAACAATTATTAGCCTGTACCTCTATCATATGGATATGACCCTTTTTCCCAAAGGTTCGAAGGACTAGTCAAGGAGAATTCTGCATCTAAGAACATCCCATCCACCCCAGAACGCTTCCCTGTAGTGCTTTCCATTTTTAATGTAAGTCGAAATGGCAACCAGGTTTTCTCAAACTTGTTCAAAGCATCATGAACTAGCACAGTTAATCTCTCTCTCTCATAACAGACCAGGCTTTAATTCACCAGACTAAAGGGGGAGGAGGGGCAAGCTCTTGTTTCACTAAGAGTGCCAGCGAAAGCCGGACAGCCATCAAGTGGGTAGTGAGCTTGCCGGTTGGATAAGTGAAAGGATACATTTACTCCTCACTAGGAGCCCGAGTAAAAGGATAGAATGGTCCAAATGGAGTTTCGTTCCTGTAACGACTCTAACCTATCTGGGTCACCTCTTCCCAGTAGTTGCGAATCCTTGAGCGAGTCCACCACACGTGCACCACATCCCCTCCAACATAGCTCTGATCCCTATCCCATTGCCTTCACGCAGACAGTTGTGAGATACCGTCAGGTGACGATCTTATATGCGTTTTCTTTATGGTGCACACATATAGAAGACTTTTGCTGCCCTGGCCTACGCTTTTCTCCCATGTTTCCTCCTCTTTCTACCATCCTGTCTCCACCCCAGGCCACCATGTATGATGGGGATACTCCATATATGACTGGTTTATTGTTTTATATAGATAAGTTGTCCCTTTTCCATGGTCTGTTTATGGAATAAGGTCTTTAATGGAGTTCTGTCCCTATTGGCCTCTAATTCTAACCTGTCTATATTCCTTGTGTGGTTGGAGGTAAACTGGTCCACACACGTATCTCTGTATAAGGCTGTCACATCCTTGTAGAAGTCACTCTAATGCAGTGGATTCCCATTGGTTCAACGTGAGAAGCCAAGAACCGAATAGGACTGTAATGCATGCCGTGGGGTCTCCACTGTGCAGTCGAGGCTCAAAAATCTGCCTTTTCTAACCACCGTTTTGTTGTATAAAGCAAAGAACAGACCCTATCTCAACAAAGTTGCCAGACCCCTATCCTTGTTGGGGGCATTGGGGTGATACTGCATGGGATACCAATATGATCCTAGCTTAATTGCGTCTTCCCCCAAAAGATTTGTTTCTTTGAGCAGCAGCACAACCACTTCCTTAAAAAGCGCTTCGTAGATGAGGTAAGCCCTTGTATGGTGAGGGTGGTAAATATCAATGCAGTCACTACAAGGGTATTTAAAAAATGCTCACAGGTGGCATATAGCATAAGGAGGCAGCAGGCTTAGTCCCCCTCCCTTCCAGGTACAGTGCAGACCATGCATCAAAATCAGGTGCATGGTGTCTTAAATAGGAGGGTGGTCTAGAATATCTAGTGATGTGGATGGAGCAACGACCCTGTGGTGTTTTTTTTTAAACAAAAAAGTAAGCAACAACAACAGTAAGCCAAATCCGGAAACCGAAGATCCCAACAAGTGCATCATGACATATCTATGTCAAATAGCTTCAAACTTAAAAGAAAATAAGAAAAAGAGAAAAGTAAATAGACAGAAATCTCAAGTATGTTCACCTTCATATAATACGTAGGAACTATAGTGAAAAGGAAAGATGGTGGTGCCCCTACCAATGAGGTCCTGGAAGTCCCCAGAGGCTTTAAGATTTGTAGTGAGGAATATTTTGTCTGAATACCTGTGAAAAACAGTAACAATTTGCATATACATTCAAAGGTTACCAATTACACTCTTTATCCTTTCTCAAAACAAACAAGAAGTATAGAAAATCATATATCAAGTTGAAATCCAGGAGCTGTTCAGTCGGTCCAACAAGACTGTAAGTCAAACAGGGGCAGCAGAATCCTAGGGCCCGATTCACAGAACTAACTTAAGACAAAATCCTAAACTTACTACTTTTGATATTCACAGAAGTTAGGATTTTGTCTTAAGTTTGTCTTAAGACAGACTTAAGACAGACTTAAGTTAGGATTTTGTCTTAAGTCTGTCTTAAGACAAACTTAAGAAAAAATCCTAACTTCTGTGAATACCAAAAGTAGTAAGTTTAGGATTTTGTCTTAAGTTAGTTCTGTGAATCAGGCCCCTAGAGTGCTCACTGGCTGTTCCAGTTAAGTATCCAGTGGCGAAGCAAGGGGAAGGGGGCGGCGACCTCCCAACCATCCGCCTCCGTTTTTACCTGCACCGTAGGAATCACCAGCACACCCTGCCCTCATGCTTACAGGAGTCTGCCAGGAGACAAACGCAGAGACTGTCAAAGGAAAGGCAGAACATCTAGCTATACCACTGTAAGCATCCTCCGAATACTGTGGTTGAATGACCAGCTTGGAAATTTGCCGGAGTTTACGTGTCAGACAGCTTGCTTTATTTGTTTCTTGGGTTGTCCACTTGGGGCACTGTGAAGGGTCCGGGCACCGAGTCCTGATCACCGGCCACTGGGGGAAGGTGGAGAAGTTCCTGGACCTCTTGCAGCATTTGACTGAATATTGTATGTTGTCTCTCATTAGGAGTAATTGGAGTGGATAACCAAGCGATAGGGAATTTTCTGCTCTCCAAGATGAAACGTCTCATCTGTGAAGTTGCGGCTGCGGGCCAAAGTTGCTGACATTCTGGAAGATCGAGAGCTGATCACCTCCGAACTATATCTTGTCTTGAGACCTGTTCGCTGCTATGATGGATTCTTTAACTTTGAAAAAGTGGGCTCATGTCAACAGGGCCTTCTTCAGCAAGGGTGGTATCCGGTACGACAATCATTTTTGGTGCCCCAACATCCCATGAACGCCTCCTCGGATTCTCTCACTACCACCGGGCAAAAGTGCCCCTCATCTCTCCAATCATAAGTTATTGCTAAACACAGCAGCCCCCCCCCCGAGGTCAGCGCCCCCGCCACAGGTCAGCAGCCCTAAAGTCTGCCTTCATGTCAACACATCCGGGGACAGGTTCTGTTTCTACTGGAAGGTGAATATACTGTTTGTGTACAATCCAGCATCAAGTTGAAATCTGGGGGAAGCTGCAACAGCTGACAGAACAGGTCTGGGAGGTGCACCTCTAGAGCAGCATTAGCAACATCTTTATTCAAGCCTATAACATATTGGTATTCTGTTGAACCCTGTTTTCGTAGGACTCTAGTTTCTCCTCCAGCCAGCTGTGGCACAATTCCAACTTATCCCGCATAAGATTTTGCTCATCATTGTCGTGGACATGCTCCACCAGGGCGTTTTTAATATGGTTGAGTCTGTGTTCAGCTTTTTGTAGTGAATGATCAAGGTCAGAATCGCTTTCTGTAAGGCTTGCCAAAGTGTAGAAGTATTAGAAATGGGATTCCTTGTTACCTGAGGTATGCACAAAGGCCAGACAGGAACCACCACTCTAGTCAGGGTAAGGTAGATACACACTAAAAGACAATCTGTGCTCACCCTCTATTAGCTCGGCACAGTACAGGCAGGCTTATCTAAAGAGGCAATGTGTAAAGTATTTGTGCAACACAAACACACAGCAACTCAATGAATACACCACAAAAAGACTCCACACAGGTTTAGAAGAAAATATTATTATATTCTGAACAAAACATGATCAAAATAACAAAAATCCAATGTATAGAACTTTGAATATTGAATGTTAAAGGAATAAATACAGTAAAGCGCTTAGATGCAAGTAGGGCTAAAAATGTTACATTAGGTCATGCTGGACCAGAGCAAAGTCAAATTTCAGGTCGACCATGATGTAGCGCCAGCTGACTACAGGGCGCATGCAGGCCCTGGTGAACATAGTACCTTTCCTGGTCGCAAACAGCAAGATGCATTGATTTAGAAGCCGCGTTGAACTTCTCCATGCAGTGAAGGCGATGCATCAGTTCCGAAGATGGGTGCCTGGGTCGAGAGGAGTCAAGCAATGCACTGGATTCTGCCATGAAGTTGAGGGAATGTGTCGATCTCACCAAGCTGCAGTGGTGGCGATACGATGTCCAATGCGTCAATCTCTGTAAGCAAAATGTTGGTTCTGATGCAATGTGTCGATTCTATTCCTGATTTTGCGCAGGTTCTGCTACACACACACAGAAGATGCGTTGAAATCTCTGTTGCAAGTATCTGGGCCACTTGCAGTAAGCCAGACACAGGAGCAGGGGTAGAGAATTTGATATCCCTGAGTCTCAAGCAACAGAAGGCAAGCCAGCAAAGCCCTTGGAGATCACTGGAAGTGAAGGCAGAGTCCAGCTCTCCTTCAGCAGAGTCAGAGAGCATAAGGCCGCAGGGCAACAAACAGAAGAGGAGGCCTTCCAGATCAGCAGTCCAGTTTAGTTATTTAAGCAGCACAGCAGCTCTTCTGGCACAGCTTCAGTTACAAGTCCAGTAGTGCCTGGTTTTAGGGAATCAGAGGCCCAATACCTATACCTAAAAGAGCCTTTGATATGGGGGTGACTTCAAAGCAGCTTTCTGAATTCCACAAGTATCTGTTTCAACCCAGTCCTGTCTGCCACGCTATCTGTGTGTGTGTGTGGGGGGGAGCTAATCAGTTCTTTGTGTGGGGAGAGGATACTTCCTCTTCAGGTGAAGTGTTAGCCCCTTACTTCAATTCTTTCCACTAACTGCAGAAAAAAGTCCACTTTCTGAAAGTGGCATTTCGAAAATAGTAATGTTAAATTCAACTTCACCAGTAAGGATGATTTATCATTACCATTGCAAACACATGAAACATGAAAAAGCTACTCCTCTCAAATCAGTAATTACTGCTTAAAAGTGTATTAAGGCATTCCAAATGCTGGCCTATAAGAGAAGCAGGCCTCCCTGTAGTGAAAAACGAATCAGGCTGGTTGTCACTTCCAGGACATGTGGAACATAAAGGAACATGTCCTACCTTTTTCTTGCGTAGCACCCTGCCCCTTGGGTTACTTAAGGCCTATCTTAGGGGTTACTTATATGTAATAAAAGGTGGGTTTAAGGCTTGACACGTAGTTTTATATGCCAAGTTGAAGTGGCAGTAATCTGCACACATAGGCACTGCAGTGGCAGGCCTGAGGCAGATTTGAAAGGCTACTTCTGTGGGCGGCACAATAAGTGCTGCAGTCCACTAGTAGCATTTGAAGTACAGGCCCAGGCTATATGGTATACCACTTTACAAGTAACTTACCAGTACAACAAATATGCCAAACAGGTTTACTCTAATGTCATCATGTTTAGGGGAGAAGCACATGCATTTCAGCACTGGTTAGCAATGGTAAAGTACTCAGTCCTAAGGCCAACAAAAGTATCAGCAAAAACAAGAGATAAAAGGCAAAATGTCTGGGGAAAAACCACCCATAAGGATGACAGGTCTAAAACATGTATTTTTTAAATTCAGTTGAACAATAACTGGATGTCGGCCATTGCTGATCGTGACTGCAATCCTGGGTGGCAAGTGTGGAGTTCAGAGGTTCCAGTTGGGGTGGGGCTGACACTAAATCGTGAACTTGCTATTTATGCCCCTCAGACTGCTGTTGGAGAATCTGCTTTATCAATGGCATTTTTGTTCACTTGGTTTTATTGGCTGCTATCGTTTTCACCTCAGCATGGGCCTATGTGGTACAGCTAGGATGGGAGCAGAAATACATTTCCTTTTACGCCATGTGCGAGGCACTAAAGTAGCCAGTAGGAGGAGCACCCCAAAACCTCACCGGGGCAGCTCAGATCCCAAAGTCGCCGGGTGTGGAGGCCTGAAGGTTTAATCAGATAACTATGTCTCAGGTCCACAGTCCTAGCATCGAGATACCACTTTCTACTCAATCAAGAAATCTGGGAGTGCATGATCCCCCCTCCAAAAAGTGAGCGGCCCACAAACTAGACGGGCACAAGAGCACGCATAAAGCCAGTGCCTCATGTGTTGGTCACTCCCTCTTAATGGAGCAGTGTGGCCCTGCATGGGTTGTAGTGTCTGAAAATTAAAGCAGGAGCTAGATAGTTACTTCTCTGCATCTTAATCTACCTAACGAGCCTAGCTCCATCCCACTGGCACTAGCTATCACTTAGCAGTCTTCGTGAAACCCCAGGGCATTCGGAGCCACCACTTCGTAGCCCCTGAGGCACAGGGGTCCAGAAGGCAACCTCGGTGTCTGCAGGCCGCAAGGCTCAAACCTTTTAGGATGGGGCACAGCAGGGGAATCAGAACCCTTTAAACAACCTTACCAAATGGAGTCAGGGCCAGATTTAAAGCTCCAGGATAGAAGCGAAGTGACCCACAATCCACCACTTGCAGGTTGTTTCAACTTCTGGGTCTTCTCTGTCAGTGACTCTTTCCTGCCCATTCGCACCCACCAACTTGGATCACCAGCAGTGCTCGGGCTCACTTAGAGTTGGATTTTGAGGTATCCTAGCCTCTATTCGTGGGCTTGACAAGGATTTTGGGGGTCTGAGGGATTTCTCTAACACATGGACACATGTTATCAGGTTCTACTGTGGCCACCACAGATTCCTTATCCATAAGTCATGTACACATGGGAATGTGTTGAAGCCATGGAAAGCAAACCTTTATAAGACGACGAGACCTCTGCCTAAATTCCCCCTTTTCAACGATCTCTTCCACAGGTGGCATATCTCTTAGCCACCTTTCTTTTATCCTCCTGTTATTTGCCAAGTGTGATAGTTGTGTCAGTTGGAAATTGTCAATCGTATATTTCTGAAACTGAAACTACTATCATTTACCAATTTAAAGACAAGCAGTCAACAAATTTAGCCTTTCCAAGGAAGGTCTCTAATTTCTGACTCTTAGGTCAAGATTTACTAAAATTTTGTGTTTGGGTTGCATCACTTTTGTGGTGCAGCCCTGATGCAAAATCAATTTTTAGCAGTTACTAGGCCACACAAAATCGGTTTGAGTGGCTTTGTGTGGGTTAGTAAATACAAAGTAACGCAAAAGCCACACATTGCTCTGTGTTGCATTACATGGACGTTCTTGCACACATAGAAAGAGGAATATGTCTTTAAGGAATGTTTTTGTGCACTGATGTATTCCTTTCTGCTCAAAAACAATACTGCTTGCAATGCAGGCACTCTTGCACCATGGTGCAAGAGTGCCTGCATTGGTTCTAAGCATCCATAAGTGCACCAGCACTTACAAGGAGCTGAACAGTGACATATCTTGGTAAATATTATGTTGTTTAGCTCTCTCCCATACACGCAACGTAGCACAGCAACTTGCCTTGCTGCACTGCGTTGAGTGAACTATTAGTAAATATGGCCCCTAGCTTTAAAGATAACTTTTGGAACTCACAAGGAAAGTGTTGATGCACATTATAGAGGGTTCTGCACCAAGTACATTCTAATGTATTGAGTTCTTTAAACCAGGAGATTTCATGTTTCCCCCATTGATAGTGATCTTTAAATAATACATCTATTAGTTTTAGGGATTGTAGTTATAGGTATCTTTCATCTTTCCTGAAAGCTTTACTTCAAGATATCTACTCAAGTACTCAGGACATCATTCCACAGCAAACCATGATCTTTAAATAGGCCAGCACAAGTCATTCTGTCCACTTTAAGGTCCATATCGTGAATTTAGATCAGGTAATTTTAAAGCCCCAAACCCTTTACAAGCTATTTATAATGGACAGCAGAGTAGATAATAAGTCAGATGAGTGGGTCAAAAAGCAGACTATCACTTGAGAGTAAAATCACTTGTGGTACCCCAGTCCAGGGAATAGCCCTTTAAACTGTGAGTTGAAATATATTTCTAAATTAGGTGCTCCAGGAAAAAAAGCAAGCCATAATGATGAATCCAGACATCACTACCTTATGCACCTGGAGAAAATTACAGTTGAGTTTCGAGTACCAATTGTAATTATACTTTATTACAATGTACTTTTAATCAGAAAACCAAAATCTAGTACTCAAAATGGGGACAAAAAGTTTAGGGGACACAGCAAATAGCCCTCGTTTCCCACAATTGTAATTACTTAAATAGATGAAATCAAGGTAGAGTGTCTTGTATCCATCAATGCTGAGAGTGATAACAACTGTATGCGATGGCAAAATATATGGTAAACAGCTGAAATGTGATTACTATACCAGTCAATATGTCTTCTGTTTTACAGAATTGCAAAGTATACTCCTAGTATGAATCGTGCTGATGTTGACAGAGCAGTGGAGATGGGACTAAAGGCATGGAGTACTGCTACACCTCTGAATTTTGTCAAAACAAACAATGGTGAAGCTGATATAATGATATCCTTTGAAACTGGAGGTACAATACCAAACATTCTCCATCAATATTAACTTTGAGATATTACTTTTACATCGGTAAATCTTAACTGTTCTCCCCTCATCAGATCACGGGGATTCCTACCCATTTGATGGTCCTCGGGGAACACTAGCACATGCCTTTGCGCCAGGAGAAGGACTGGGCGGTGACACTCACTTCGACAATGCTGAAAAATGGACGGCTGGTACAAATGGTACTTAATATTATTATTATTAGGATTCCTAGTAGTAAAAAGTCATAAATAGTTGAGAAACGTTACCTAAAATCCTTTGAACATAGCAACGGTTTGAAAAGCTACTTTCTTCCTTGCACTTTTGCCAAGGCTGTACTCAAATTAACAGGATGGGATACTTTGTTGTGCTACCAGAGTTTAAATCTTCAGATTTATACATTTTATTTCTTGCCTCAGATCTAGATGAAATTTGAGGATACTTTTACACTGCAAATTAGTCATTGTGATATAAAATTCCACATAGTGTTGGTTGTTCCATGGGAACAGAGTAGGCATACTATACAAAAACTTCTACCCCCTCCACAAATTAAATATATATTTTAATATTTTTGAACACCCATTGAAAATGCTACCGAAATTTCAGCTATATTGACAAAATGTAGACTAACTAATCTTAACTCCACATCTACGTCCCTTGATCATATATGTATGCAAAATAGGAAGCAGAGAACTCTGGGTAGTTCCCAAATGTAGGTAGAGAGCAGAGAGCAGCTCCTATATAGACCACCCTGCAACACCAGTGACACTCTGTATCTGCTCACCTCAAATGTTTGTTTTTGTAGCAAAGTTTTTAAGGAAAGGATTAGCACAGTGCCATCCATGCAGAGTTAGAAAGGGATAAAGCCTTTTGTTGTGATGAAGGACTAGTGGAGTCCGAAACGCGTCATCTTTGAGGAATAAAACAGCAACTCAAGCCATACCTTCCAGTGGACCATGTCTCTCAATTCGCCGATGGGAAGTTGGAGAGTCATCTGTTTATATATATATATATATATATATATATATATATATATATATATATATATATATATATATATATATATATATATATATATATATATTAAAACAATTCCCTTGCAGGCATAGAGTGACGCATAAATTATGCAAAAAAGGAGAGAACTCTGGGTAGTACCCAAGTTTAGGTGGAAGGCAGCTCCTTTATAGAGCACCCTCAACACCAGCGACACTCTAAATTTGCTCACTTCAAATGTCTGCTTTTCTATCAAAGTTTTTAAGAGTAGAATTAGCACAGTGCTATCCATGCTGAGATAGAAATGGACAAAGTATTTTGCCATTTGTACAGCAAAGTCTTTAAGCATAGGATTAGCACATTGCTATCCACGCCGAGCTGTAAAATGACAAAAGCCATTCACCACTCCAGGCACAATATTACAGCTTTGGATTGGTAAAATACCATCCAAGCTAACCTTAAATGAATAAAAGCAACCCCTGACATGCTTTTGTCATTTTACAGCTCGGCTGCCTTCCACCTAAACTTGGGAACTACCCCCAGTTCTCTCCTTCTTTATATATATGTATATATATATATATATATATATATATATATATATATATATATATATATATACAATCCAAACCTGAGGTTTTGCTGGTACAAAGCAGGCGCTGACTCCGTGGGATCTTACTTCAGGAAAAAGTTTTTATTTTTACAAAAGAAAAGATAGACGCGTTTCGACGGCTGTACCGCCTTGCTCACAACAGTGAATGCTAGTAAGGTAAAGCCTTTTGTACAAACATGCTGCTGATTGGTCAGGGCGGTTCGCATCTCAGAAACCATGGTAATATTAAGTTTCGTGGCCATTTAGGATGTTATATCGTTCCTGCACAACGTTATTTTTGTACCACCAATGTGTAAATAATTTAAAATTAAAACAAAATAAAATAAAATAAAATAAATTATGACTAAAGCGTGGCATGAATAACAAATAATTCACATTGTTATTGTCACAATTCCCATTACTCTCCCGGTTAGTGAGGTTCATGCTCATACTTCGTGGGACCTATGCTCTATATATAAGAATCCTTCATAAGTTAGTACCTTTATAGATGTATGTTTTATATAAACGATTGTAGGGGTTGGATACATTCTATGTTGGCCTAATGCCTTGCTTATAATAGTTCATACACAGGGGGGAATAAAGCCCAAGTGGGCAACTTAATTAACCTTGCATACCATTGTGTCACAATTTTTTATAACGTCCCAACACTGCACAATTGTTAGAGTATTGTCATACATCATAGTCATTATCAACATTTCAAAGGTCCCCCATATATAGTTCATAATCTAAATTAAAGTGCAACAACCACCTAATAAATCATGTGTGTGTTGTGTTTATAACATAATTTTCAAAGCCTATGTTTGTAGCTCAGTATTTAGGCTAATATATCCAACTGTACGAAGGATGTGGGTTTGGGTCCGTAAAGGCAACTAAGTGACAAAATAGTTCTATTTTACTCATTATAAATGTACACTAAGTGCTTCATCCGCATTAAGGCCATGGGGGGCCTTTGTATTTAAGAGGATAATGTAACGGGATTCAAGTCTCCGCAGGGCAAGTAACCTATTCCCTCCTCTTACGCTCTTCTTTACATGATCCACGACAAAGTATCTTATATTGTCGGCATCTCCTCCATGAACCTTATTTATGTGCCTAGCCACTGGATACGTGGGGTCATCGTTAGTGATTGCTCTGAGGTGTTGTAGCACCCGCACATGGGCAGGGTGGATAGTGCTGCCCACGTATTGTTTTTTGCAACTACATTGCAAGACGTAGACTGCATAGTCCGTCTTGCACGAGTAGTTTTCCCGAATCTCCAGTGGTTGTTTCCTATATGGCACATCTAATTTTGTCATGTTAAGGCCATACTGGCACGCTTTGCACTTTATGCACTTAAAGAAACCATTGCTGCTTTTCAGCCATGGTGGTTTATTCCTTTTCAGGGATGGATTATTTACAAAAATCTCATCCTTCATGCTTTTTGCCTTTCTAAAAGTGAGTTGTGGGACTTTATTGCACTTGTTGCCTATCACTGGGTCATTACGTACTATTGGCCAATGCCTATAGATGATCTTTCTTACTTGTTTATGATAGGCATTGTACCCTGTGATCAAGCGAGGGATGTTAGTGCTTTGTTTAGACATTGTTGCATTAGGTGCATGTTTGAACAATAGATCTCTTCTGTTCTTGGTGTCACTCTTGCTTGCTGCTATTTCTAGCGTTTGTTTAGTATACCCTCTGCTGGTCAGTCTGCTAAATAGGTTTGCCTTAGACTCTTCATATGTTTCTTCTGTGCTACAATTGCGTCGCATTCTCAAGCACTCTGCATAAGGGATACTGTTAATTAGGCTTCTTGGGTGAAAACTGGAGGCGTGTAGGATCGTATTACCTGATGTTGGTTTACGGTATGTCTTAGATTGAATCTTGCCATCCAACACAAATAGTTCCAAATCTAAGAAATTGATCCTACTTCTGCTGGTAGTGCATGTGAATTTATATATATATGTATATGTGTGTGTGTGTGCAGAAAAAACACTTCCGAAAAAAGAGAGTAAAGCAGGGTGAGTCCACAGAACAGAACAAAATGCGATGTTCTGTCCTTCGGCTTAATTGTCCACAACTGAGCCTCCTCTGCTCCCCTAACACGCCTCAGCTTCAGATTGCAGGTGTCCATTAGGCAGGGGCGGCAAAGACAGTGCCTGCAGCCCACAACGAGGTTGGGTTAACCTCGCCACTGCCGGTTTTCTTCCTGTGCTCCGAAGCGGGTTCATGACCATCCAAATTACTCTGGTGCAACGAAGAACTGAAAACAGTCCAAGCCTGTGATGTCCGAACCCAAGGTGAGGCGGGGTACTCGGTAATGGCGTCTCAGGCTGACGCGTGAATATGTGCAGAAAAACCCCTTCCGAAAAAAGAGAACAGAGACCCAAGGGGATACTTTTGGAGGCTTTATTGTAGAGAGTGGTGGATGCATTTCTGGCTGTTGTGCCGTCGTCAGCGCCCAAAGCCTCCACAGGTATAATGTCACTGTGCTCAAAGTCCCGCCACTCTTTTGAACTCGATGTATCGAGTCCGCACCTCCCCCAGAAGAACTTAAGGCAGCACACCTGTGTAGTATCCCGTGCATCTGGGAAAACTACAGGTCCCATATATATATATATATATTACCTACTGGCGGTCGCCAGTAGGTATATATAGTTAGGATTTTTTCTCTATGGGTTTTTTGAAAATTCTATGTCTAATAACTTTGGCGTTTGTGGACGGAATTGGCTGAAACTTTCAGGAAAATGGAACATTTTGTTTCTGAGCAGCCCTTGAAAATTTGGGGGGGGTTCGTCAAGGGGGGGCTGAGAAAAAAGGGGGGTCCCAAAACGTGTTTTTAACATTGAGTTTTCCATAGGGCGGTTGGCCTCACTTTTAGCCCGAACGGGTGAATGGATTTGCACGAAACTTGGCAAAATTGTAGGGACTGGTAGCCCGATGTGCCTTTTGTAGGTCTCAATATATGTGCTACAGTGGATTTTGAGAAATTAACGTTTAAAAAAAGATATATATCTGTAAGCGCGGACCGGGCAGCGGCCTAGGACGCGTACTTTTCGCGCAACGGAGCTTTGTGAAGCGAAGCTGATTGGTTCTCCGGCGTCTGTCAACATTCCAAACAGTCCGTAGCGGCCGCCATCTTGTCTCTCGGTAGGATCGAGAGACAAGAGGAGGCCAAAGCGAAGGGGCAAATGACCATAAGGGGGAATAGTAGATCCTCGCTGACCCCCTACGTTTGATGTGGAGGTTTTAAAAGGGCTCCGCGGGGCAAAAAAAAAATAAAATAATAATAATCGAACGGCTGAATGGATTTGCACGAAACTTGGCAAAATTGTAGGGACTGGTAGCCCGATGTGCCTTTGCTAGGTCTCAATATATGTGCTCCAGTGGATTTTGAGAAATTAACGTTCAAAAAAAGATATATATCTGTAACAGCGCACCGCTTCGCGTACTTTTCGCGTTACGGAGCTTTGCGAAGCGAAGCTGATTGGCTCTCCGGTGTCTGTAAACATTCCAAACAGTACGTAGCGGCCGCCATCTTGTCTCTCGGTAGGATCGAGAGACAAGAGGAGGCCAAAGCGAAGGGGCAAATGACCATAAGGGGGCATAGTAGATCCTCGCTGACCCCCTAGGTTTGATGTGGAGGTTTTAAAAGGGCCCCGCGGGGCAACAAAAAAAATAATAATAATAATCGAACGGCTGATGACCATAAGGGGGCATAGTAGATCCTCGCTGACCCCCTAGGTTTGATGTGGAGGTTTTAAAAGGGCCCCGCGGGGCAAAAAAAAATAATAATAATAATAATCGAACGGCTGAATGGATTTGCACGAAACTTGGTAAAATATTAGGGACTGGTAGCCCGATGTGCCTTTGCTATGTCTCAATATATGTGCTTCAGTGCATTTTGAGAAATTAACGTTCAAAAACAAGATATATATCTGTAACAGCGCTCCGCTTCGCGGAGATAAAATTATATGTGTATTACCTAGCTGTTGCTAACACCAGTTAGCGACGGCTAGTAGGAGATAGCGACCATCTTGGGTCCCACTTTGCATGTGAGTGATATTTATCACTAATGACATGCAAAGTGGGCATGCCAAGATGTTAGCGACTGGAAACAGTCGCTAACATCGCTATCTCCTATTATCAACTTTTGGAAATATTCGAGATAAGCGCGAATATCTCCAAAAAGTAACAGCTGCCCTGAGCAGTTCTTAGCCATGTTATCCAATGGGAGGTGGATAACATGGCTAAGAGCATTAGCTCGGTAATGCATGAATATCGCGGAGTTTTCAGCGACATTAATGCATTGCGCTCGTTTTTTATCGTATTTGCGATAAACCTTGATAATAGCAAGGTTTATCTGCGATAATTTCTGACGGTAAAAAAATCTTTGCAATGCATCGTTAGGGATAAATATCGCTTAACTTTGGTAATATGCCCCAACGTCTGTTAACGTTCGATTCGAAGGAAATCAGGAATTGTTGAAAAACATTGTGTGCGCCATCTTGTCTTTTTTCAAATGCCACACTTTTGTCGTGCACGGCAGCCATTTTAGATGCCTTGACCAGATCCACTCTGTGAACGCTGTCGATCCTTAGCATGGCTCCCCACCCTCGCAAGCATCTCCCCCAGGCAGTGGTCACCCCCGCTCTCTGTTTTATGCATGGGTAATAAACCTCCCCCCATCTGCGCTGTTCTTCCCTGAGAATCACACCCTGTGCCCGCCCGACACCTCCCTTTCGCCCTATTCACTACCGCACCCTCTGACACTCCTTTTCCTCTGTGTCCGATTGTCCAGGCCGGTCCTAGGCTATCAGCTAGCCCTGCAGATGTAGTTTATGGCCACAGCTGTAAAGAATCACCCGTCTTCAAAGGAGTTATAGTAGATCAAGGCCCACACTCGATGAGATCCGTCACAGCAGAAGCGTTGCTATTATCTGAAAACCATTCTGTATTGTGATTGGGGAGGGGACCGAGCGTGAAGCGGAAGATTCCAGGGATGACTCTTTGTACATCAAAGTTTTTACAATTATGTGTCACATTAAAAATATATAGCACTCCGACAAAGTAGTAAGATTATAAAACTTTAATAATTTATAAATATATACAAGAAAACAAAAATAGTAATAACATATAAACATTTTTAGAGAAAAACAACGAAGTAGCGGTCGGCTGTGCGAATAGTCCCAACGCAGCACAACGTCCAGATTTCCGGCGTGGGGCGTCGCGGGGGGTGGGTGATCAGTAGCAAACTGTTGTGCGAATAGTTCCAAGGCAGCAGAACGCGCCGAAATCTAGATGACACAAAAGTGATGTCTAGTAAGTTGCCACCCAGCAAATAACGGCGTGGGGCGTCGCGGGGGGTGGGTCATCAGTAGCAAACTGTTGTGCGAATAGTTCCAAGGCAGCAGAACGATGGCACCAAGGTGATGTCCAGTAAGTTGCCGCACTGGTTTTGGTATCCTACAATGCTGCTCCGAATAACGGCGTGGAGCGCCCCGGGGGAGGCGGCGTGAACGGGCCTCTCCAGGTGGAGTCTCGTCTGTTGTAGTGGGGCGCCCCTTTACCGTTTCAGTTGCCATTCCGTCCGCTTTTGGTCCACTGTGTCAAAATCCGCCATTCAGCTGAGTTGCGCCCACTCTTGCGGTGCAGCGATAGGCGGCTGTCACAGGACTCTCAAAATGGCGGCAGGCTGTTTCCTTTTTGGGCCTGGTCCACTGAAATGGCCCTGGGACACCTTGGAAATCGGACGCTTGTCTGCTAGGTCTTGGACCCCATTCTCGAAAGCGTCCCCTCCGCCTTGAGAATTCATCAAAAGTTTTGGGGGCCCCGACTCCTGCAGGCTTCTGGTGGGGAGCGGCTGCCATGATTGCTCGCGGAATGACCACGACGGAGCTACGAGATGGTGGTGCTCTCATGGTGACGCCAGCTTCAGTCTGAAACATCCAGAAACAAGGTGGGGCTTTCATCGTTTGGGGGAAAAAAAAAGTTTTCATCCAATGAAAAGTGTTGTTTTTAGGTCACATGATCATGCCTTCCATCATTAGGAAACCAAAAGTAAAATGAACCAATGAAAAGTTTTATAAACAAGTCACATGACCTGTTATGCGGCATAGGGTGTAAAATGCGGAGAAAATACGTTGGCACGTGAGGCGGCGTCAATGTGGAGGCTTTAAAAGGGCCCCGCGGGGCAAAAAAACAAAAACAAATTTTTGTTTTTTTTGCGTGGGTAGCGCCCGGTACGCGTACCGGGAAGCGGTCGGAGGAGCGTACTATGAGGAGAAAAGAAAGACAGGGTATAAACATTTTGGCAATTTTGTTATAAATGGAAGGTAGTTCTGAAAAGAACTGTTTTTTTATTCTTTTTCTTTTTTTTCTTTTTTTTAATGAATTTTCTGAACAATTTTTTGATTTTTTTTTGGATTTTTGAAAACTATTTTGTGTTTTTTTTGTGTTTTGTAAGGGGGAAATAACAAAAAAGCAGGGTTAGAACATGTCTCAACAGGAGCAAAAAAAAAAATAAAAAGGATTCATTGTTTTCTCATCTTGTAGCATTTATGATTTTCTCCAGCTCGGTTAATCAAAGTAATACTCTTCTCTCCATAAGCAATAGTTCCTCCACAATATATACAAACTATTTTGTAGTGTGCAAAAGGAGCTTGAATATTGGGGATTATTTCTCGGCCTTCTGGTCCGGCGAATGAGCTTTGACCCCTGTTGGTGCTGGGGATGACATCTGGGGGGTTGGCAGCAAGATCCCTTACTTGTGCTTGGGAAAGATTATTAGGATGCCATCGCTCCATGTGGCGAATCATTGTATGATTGCCAAAGCTGTATTTCTTGTTGGGGTTGCCACGAGAAAGTATATTTTTGCAAATCAAACAAGACACCTGGGGTGCATTGACCTTCTTTTGTCCAGGTGGAATTTTAAAGAATTGCCATATGTAGTGGTCTTTAATATGGCTCTGCCTTGGTGTTTCTGGCAGGAACTGCCTTACTTGCTCTTCCTCCTCCTCCTCCTCTTCGTCCTCATTATCTTCCTCTCCACCAAAGTCCAGTGTTGGTGGTGGTCCTTTTGGTGGTGGTGGTGGTGGTGGTTGCTGAGAAGCACCAGCTGCAGCTATTACAGAAGCCATTGTGAAAAATAGGTCTTGCTCTCTGGAAATAGAAAGTAAGAATGAGGTAAAAAGAAGGAGGGGTTTTCATCATTTGAGAAAAAAAAATAGTTCTAAACCAATGAAAAGTGTTATTTTTAGGTCACATGACCAAGCCTAACAACATTATGAAACCAAAAGTGAAATGAACCAATGAAAAGTGTTATTAACAAGTCACATGACCTCTCACGCTTATGTTACGCGCTGCGGAACGCGCCCCGGATAGCTTCCGGGTCGCTGCGCTTCGCGCCTTGGTCCGCGCCCCGGAGCACTTCCGGGTGCGCTAACGCGGTACGTCATAAGACGCATTACGCGGTAACGCGATACGTCGCGCTTACGCAACGCGCCGCGGATCGCTTCCGGGGAGCTGCGTTTCGCGCCTCGGTCCGCGCCCAGGAGCACTTCCGGGTGCGCTAACGCGGCGCGTCATAAGACGCATTACACGACAACGTGATACGTCACGCTTCCGCGACGCGTCACGATAATGATTTCTAACGTGGCAGTTGCGCTAACGGAACGTTTACCGGTTCGCGGACCGGGTCGCGGCATCAAATTGAGCTAACGGGAAGCTTCTTACATCATTAGGAAACCAAAAGTGAAATGAACCAATGAAAAGTGTTATTACCAAGTCACATGACCTGCTGTGTTTACGTTACGCGCTTTGCAGGGCCTCCCGGTTTGCTTCCAGAAACCTGTGCTTTGCGACTCGGTAAGCGTACCAGTTCGCTAACGTAGCACGTCATATGACGTATCACACGACAACGCGAAACGTCATGCGGACGGGAGGCGTGATGATGTTGTTTTCTAACGCGGCAGTTGCGGTAAAGAAACGTTTATATGCTCGCGGTCTATTTCGCGGCATCAAGGTCAGCTAACGGGAAGCTTCCCGATTCGCGAAGCGGGAACGAAGAAAAAAATATATAAAAAAAAAAAGTTATTAATAAACATATAAAATATATTTTTGGATTTAAAGAAGAATACATTTTACAGGTATAGATATTAGCTTTTAAAAAACCAATGAAATTCACTGAAAAAACCATAGGTTATAGACCATATATAGTTAGGAATTAGCATTTACAAAACCTTGAAAATTCACTGAAAAAACCATAGGTTATACACCATATATAGTTAGGAATTAGCATTTAAAAAACCTTATTTTACTCACACAAAACCATTGAAATTCCATATATAGTTAGTTGCACTAACTATATATCGCGCACCCGCAATCCACTGCTGATGATGTCACATATTACATCATTCATGACATGGTCAGTGACATCACTGATGACATCACTGATGACATCTCAAATGACATCACTGATGACATCTCATTTGACATCAATGACCACATCACTGATGATATCATTCATGTGACAATACAATGCATCTCCTCACATTTTAATATAACCTCTGTTTCACCCAGTGTTAAAAAGAGTATAATTTTTGAAACCATTGACACACCAATACTAGTTACTACATACGCACTCACTGATTGCTACGTCTACACACACCTTCACTCATTCACCCATACAATCATTCATACATACAATCACTCATCTTTACAACACTATCATATGCACTCATACACCTATACAGACACTCACAGTCTGCCACTCATCCATGGAGTTACTCACACACCTAGTCAGTCCTGTAAAGAATCAATCACACTTCCATTTTCTTGTCTATACAGTTAAACATAGAGCACCTTACATTTTCAAACATATACTAACACATACTTACTTTCTTATACAATCATTGATACAAGTACACATTGATCTGCACAGAGTCACACACCTCCCAGCCAGCCACACACACACTCAGTCTCCCATACAAATACTTGGACAATCAATCAATAACCCATATAGTTAATCATATAGCTACTGATCAACACATGCAGCAGTTTACAGAACAACAGACATAATGATGCACAAATTAAGACAGTTTAGTCACTAACCCATGCACTCAGTGAGACACATTTAATCACTCACTCATACATTCAGTCATGCACCTACTAAATCCTTCGTCCAGACACTTATACATCTACTCATTCTTCAATATGTAAAACATATTTAAACTTTACAAAAACACACAGTCACTGGATGATGTCATCAGTGATCTCATCAGTGATGTCATTTGAGATGTCATCAGTGATGTCACTGACCATGTCATGAATGATGTAATATGTGACATCATCAGCAGTGGATTGCGGGTGCGCGATATATAGTTAGTGCAACTAACTATATATGGAATTTCAATGGTTTTGTGTGAGTAAAATAAGGTTTTTTAAATGCTAATTCCTAACTATATATGGTGTATAACCTATGGTTTTTTCAGTGAATTTTCAAGGTTTTGTAAATGCTAATTCCTAACTATATATGGTCTATAACCTATGGTTTTTTCAGTGAATATATATATATACATATATATATATAGTACCTACTGGCGGTCGCCAGTAGGTATATATAGTTAGGACCTAGTTACCATAGGAAATTCCGAACATTCTATTGGGAATAACTTTGGCGCCGATTGAGGGATCTGCCTGTAATTGTCTTTAAATTTGCCTCACTCTGCTCCGCTCCTTCCCTGGAAGTTTCGGGGGGATTCGTCAAGCGGGGGCCGAGAAAAAAGGGGGGTCCCAAAACATGTTTTCCCCATGTTAATTTCCATAGGGACATTCTGACAAGGCTACAGCTCGAACGGCTGAACGGAATTACACCAGATTTTGCAAAATGGTAGGGACTGGTGTGCAGCTGTGCCTTTTGTATGTTTGGTGTAAATCCCTCCAGTGGTTCTTGAGAAAATTGAATTTGAAATTTTTCAAATGGCATTTTCTATGGGACCTTTAGACACGGCTACAGCCTGAACGGCTGAACGGAATTACACCAAACTTGGCAAATTGGTAGGGACAGGTATGCAGTAGTCCCTTTTCTATATTTGGTGAATATCCCTCCAGTAGTTGTTGAGAATTTGAATTTGAGCAAATTATATATCTATATGCGCTCACCATTCTATTGGGAATAACTTTGGTGCCGATTGAGGAATCTGTGTGTAATTTTTCAGAATTTTGGCAAGCTCCGCTCCGCTCCTTCCCTGAAAGTTTCTGGGGGATTCGTCAAGCGGGGGCCGAAAGGGGGGTCCCAAAACGTGTTTTCCCCATGTTAATTTCCATAGGGACCTTTAGACACGGCTACAGCCCGAACGGCTGATTGGAATTACACCAAACTTGGCAAAATGGTAGGGCCTTGTATGCAGATGTGCCTTTGCTATGTTTGGTGAAAATCCCTCCAGTAGTTCTTGAGAAAATTGAATTTGAAAATTTTCAAATGGCATTTTCTATGGGACCTTTAGACACGGCTACAGCCCGAACGGCTGAACGGAATTACACCAAACATGGCAAAATGTTAGGGACAGGTATGCAGTATTGCCTTTTCTATATTTGGTGAAAATCCCTCCAGTAGTTGTTGAGAAAATTGAATTTGAGCAAATTATATATCTATATGCGCTCACCGTGCGCGTACCGTACGCGTACGTGCGCGTACCCTTACGTGCGCGAGCGAGTTTCTGATTGGCTGGCAGTCGACTGTCAACATTCCAAACTGTCCAAACCAGGAAGTGTTGGCCACCATCTTGTTTTTCAGGAGAACTTAGGCACAAGAGAGCCCAAAACAAGAGTGGAAAACACAAAAAGGGGGCAGGGTAGAGACCGCCCAACCCTTTAGCCCTTCTCAGGGGGTCCCAAAAGGATGTCATTTGAGATATCATCAGTGATGTCATCAGTGATGTCACTGACCATGTCATGAATGATGTAATATGTGACATCATCAGCAGTGGATTGCGGGTGCGCGAAATATAGTTAGTACAACTAACTATATAGGAGCAATGTCAATGGTTTTTTAAATGCTAAATCCTAACAATATAAGGCCTGAAACCTATGGTTTTTTAAGTGAATATATATATATATATATTATATATATATATATATATATACTAGCAGCCCGTCCCGACTTTGTCCGTGTATGATAATGTATGATTGTAATGTGTGTGTGTCGTGAGTTTTAATGATTGGCCAGCGTGAATGTGCA